>NC_045620.1:59369736-60717421 GCF_009829155.1 Mustela erminea | reverse complement strand
ATCTAAGTGCTCAGGAAGTGTCCATCAGCTACTCTGCTCTAAGCAGAGGTGAGACACTGGACAGAGCATGAAGCAGTCACAGTCCATTCCCTTGGGTGTCAAAAGAGAAAGACAACAGAAACTTTTGTTGTTCTATCTACATCATTACTGCCAAACAGGCTTTTACACAAGAACACTCAGAACAAGCTGACAACTCAGAAAGAGGCAGACAGAATCAGGAAGAGATAAGTTAGTGGTTCTGCTCAGAGACCTGGGCCAGTGATGACATCTCCAGAGTAAGGTTGAGAAAGCAACAGCATCTGATGCATACAAGACAAGCACTGGTACTTTGAGCGCAGAGACTTAACTTCAGGAAGGCTCCTGGGGAAACTGATCACATGGTGGTTATTTTACACACTCTCAGCTGGAAACAGCAATGATATGTTTTAAGGTAGGAAAGATTCTTCAGAAGAAAAAGAAATAGAATGGTCAGTGCATACCTATTTTCGTGAACCATTCCCAAGAAAGGTCCTCTGGCATACTAGACACAGTTCTGCTTTCTTTTAGATGATCAGGCTAAGATACAATGCCTAAGAAGGTTGAATACTATTGAACACATAAATCAATAAAATATTTTAGAAATCACTTGGCCAAATTGCCTTTAAAACATATTCAAGATGAGATTTGAGATTCGCAGCAAGTGAGGCACTAGAAACATCTGATTGGAAGTACTTTCACATTTTCTCTTTGTGATTAAGTTATATAAGAATAATATTTTCTCACTCCCATAATGAAACTGACCTTTAGCTACTGAAAACTCCAATGATTACAGTGAAACACGATCATAATAAAATGCTTGATGGACTGATAAACAACCAACTTTTGACACTGTGAAATATATTTGTTAAAACTCAAATATCATACACCTTGAATGAATAAAGCAAAACTTACAGCTGTGATTTATTCCCTGGTCTGGTTCTCATCGTCTTTCCGTTAAGAATATCCATATCATACACCAAGAAGCCAACTCAATGCACAAGCTGGTTAGGCCAGTGAAACTATTCAGTATTTCAGGTTCAAATGTTTATCCCAATTAATACTACCAACTTGCATCAGAGGTTAAAGTTGTCATATATTGTTCTTTAATAGATAACACCAGGTCTGATCACTTCTAAAACTTCTTTTTAAAAGACACAAAGACAAGTTTTAGGTTGAGGATGGAGGAAAAATTTGCTGAATCTTTACATCCTATTCCTACTTCCCGCTTCTTGCATATTGTCCTGGTGTGTTTTCCTGGAATAGATGCCCATTCCATAGCAGGTTTTCACATCTTCGTAAATGAGTGGATGGATGGTGAACTCAAATGACTGATGGGCCTAATTTCCAATGCAAATCCTAGTAGCAAGAGGGCAATTTCCTAAATGCTTAGTACCCACCAAATTAATGAGACAGGGTTATGCTTTCAAGGAATTTTTTGTGCTAGTTTGGCTGAATGTTTGACACCCCAATGCACATACAGTTTTAGCTAACTTTGCTCACTCTTTCTTGAGTGTGTAGGGATATATATCTTCAGTTCAACTACACTGGTTCTCAGATTTTTCTCTATCCAAGGTATACCTTTGTGTATTCTGACGTTCGTTTGATTACAACATGCAATACACAGCATCTGAACTACCGCAGGACACAAAATGCAGTTCTATCTGGCAGCCACTACTTCTTGGGTGATGACTAATCTGGGCTCCTGCACAGGACCACAATTTGATTCCTCAACTTCACAGACAACTTCACAATGACAAACAAAGCCTAAGCGGATTTTCAGTTAGCCTGTGCTCTGAGAAATATGCTTCCAGATAAAAATGTGGTTTCCCCTATCCTGTCTAGCCACCAAAGCATGCTGTTTCCATTTGGTGCAGCAAGACACTGTACCAGGGAGGGGGTCCTTTTTTTCTTGCAAAACCTAAACCACTTGCCAACCACCTGTGGTGTTCCCTGCTGTCGGCGAACGATACCCTGAGCGAATGCTTCAGAGAGATTCTCTTAGGTTCTTTTCCAATCATGGGCTCCATTCAAACTTCAGGCTAACCTTGCACAGAGTCAGGTTCCACGAGGCACAGACTTTTAAGATTTGAGAAGGAGTCAGTGTCTGTTAAGTGTTCTATTTCGTAACCCTATCAACAAGCATTTTACAGAGCATGATGAATGCGACGCTACTCTCCATGCCTAGCGGCTCCTCACAAAAGTACAAGTGCTTCCAGAAACCTTGACAGAGAGAGATAATCAATTATTTCTCTCCCTGCTATTAACCAGCTCCTGCCGACTGTTCATCTTACGCGTGATGATGACTAATATGCGCCGAATGGCGAGCAGACGCTCTTTCAGGGAGATCATGCCAAGAATAGCCAGCTGAGCCTTGCGTTCCAGCGGCAACACTGCCAGGATCCACCAGGACCACGCGGGACCGCTAGGGTTACTCTGCAGAAGAAACGAAAGCAAAACGAAATTATCACCTAAAATACAAGTCTCCTCCCTCCCCAATACTGTCCTTTTGTTCCACCAACAAGGCAGGAGCCAGAATTAAATGCCACCTTCTACTTTAGGTCTATTTCCCATCCATCAAGCCCTTGACATAGAAAGTACTTTCCTGTTACACATTTAAATGTGGTAGAACTCACAAAACAAAGCGCTTGCAAGGAGAAGCAACTTCCATGGGGAAATTCCACAAATTAACTGCTTCTGTTCTCTCAAGGCTCTAGTTGGGAGTATACACCACTCAGACAAGGGGACCATAATTTTTTATCTATTCCCAGTATTCTGTGTTATTGTTTTTTAAGTTTTAAATACATCATAGAAAACTCTATATTAGGAAGGCTAAAAATATGTGTTTGATTATTATAATAAAATTTGTAATAAAGCTTTAAGTAGCTATGTGATGAATGTGCAGACATAGATGAAAATCTACATATGAGTTATTATTAATTATATATATGGGAATCACCATGAATTAACTGTATAAGAATTATTATGCTAACTGATAGCATTTACTTCACATACCCAAGCACACATTTCTGGATTGAGCTCTAAGTAAAGCTGGTCAAACAGCTGTTCTCAGTAATTCTGGCATTAAGAGCCAAGATGTCCAGGCCGTCCCGCTTCCTGTCCTGGCTTCTCCCCCAATCCTACCCCAAATGTATACAGACCTATACAAAATCCCTACTGGGAACTGAGAGGGTGGACGCCAGTGTCAATTTACCTTAGGGGGAGGAAGAGTCTACTGAAAGATCAGGATTATTATATTTGAGACAATTTTTGGCTTACAGGAGATGCTCCTGAGTTTTGGAAAAGACATAGGTGGGGGGTGGGCAGAAATCCTCAAGAGATAGAAAAAGAATGTAAAAATGGACGGGAGGGGCACCTGGGTGGCTCAGTGGGTTAAAGCCTCTGCCTTCGGCTCAGGTCGTGGTCCCAGGGTCCTGGGATCGAGCCCCACATCGGGCTCTCTGCTCAGCAGGGAGTCTGCTTCCTCTTCTCTCTCTCTGCCTGCCTCTCTGCCTACTTGTGATCTCTATCTGTCAGGTAAATAAATAAAATCTTAAAAAAAAAATGGATGGGAAAGATACAAAGGACAGTTCATCTTCCCCCAAACCTGCTGAGAGTTGGTCCTCCAGCCCTGTTCTCTCTGCAAGATAGGTGAGCACACACAGTGGAAGGAACTCCATACTCTCAGCCACAAGCCCAAGCAATCCTTGCCTGGCTCTGTCACTCAGAGAAGGGGGAGAGGATTCGTTTGCACTTACAACTCCTTCACAGCCTGAAGCCAGGCACTGCTTGAAGAGCCAGGTTCCCAGAAAGCTCCACACTTGTGGAGCACCAGAGAAAGCCAGGCTGGATAGAAGGCAGGAACACTTCTAATTTAACAAGAGTTAGATTTTCTCTTCATTTATTCAACACCTGTTTACCAGGTACAAGGCAATCTTATGGGCAAAACACAGAGGGTTCAGCCAATATACAAGGCTTACTACTCTCTAAACAGCTGACTTAAATGATTTAAACAGCTGATTTAAATGAGGGAGAAAAAATAAAACAGCTAGATTAAATAGTTGGAGAGAAATAGAAGTACTAAAGCTGACAGCCAATCAGAATAAATTCTTTTTTGATAGAAAACAAATTACCTTTATGCAGTATTACTCAGAAAGCATTGACTGTTTTGCTTCAAGGCACATGCTAATATACTAGGAGCTTCTTCATTCTATTGATAGATGAATTGGTTCATAAGTGATCGTGATGGCAGCATAGTACTGCCTAACTTTCCTTCAGAATAATATGTCTTAGCACATTACAGCAGCAAATAATAGCATTATAAAAGAAATAAGGAGACTATACCTGAGGCTCAGCTTCCCTGTCTGGCATTAACCCAAAATGGCTTAAAATTTGTTCTTTCATGTGATCCTGAAGTGAAGTAAACCAGGAAACCGACTGTTGATAAACTGAATCATGAAGGCTGGTAAGTTCTTCATAGGCTGGACCTTCCACCTGATCAAGGGAAAAGGGCCACCATTTCAACAGTTCCTTATTACACAGTGACATCTGCCGCATTTGCTAAGTGGACTTGTGGCATTTATTTCTTAGATAACTGATTAGTGTTTATAAACCTATTATAGGCTCAACATACAAATCTGTACTTTTCTTATACAATGAAGATCTATCTGCCTTGTCTATCTATAACATCCTGATTTTTCCCTTAACATTATAAACATATCCCAGGTTACGATGAGCAATTTTCAATGGCTACATGCAATCCTACATTGGAAAATTTACTCTACCATCCAGATAAGATATATTTAAAAATAACACAGCAATATAAATATTGAAGCAAAGGTGGGAAGGGGGGTTGTTTTATTTTTGTTGGTGGAGGTGAGAGAAGGGGCCACCATTCCCTCAGGACAGTCTCCTAGAAATAGAATTGCTAAGTCAAAGGAGACATTTAAAATACTGCATTCCAAATCACCAAACTACATTCCAATAGGCATATTCCAGCAATCACACATTCCCTTCATTAGCCTTACGCAGCAGTAGGCCCTGATGCTATAGATTTACCATGCTTTGCTTCTGGGTGCCTACCTCACTGCCAAGTCATTCATTTTAAGTATGCCCCAGTCCTACTCAGAAACACCTAAGTGGGAAAAGCACTGGGCTGGGGACCAGGGAACCCAGGTGTGTTCTGGCTTCATTGCTCATTCTCATGAGCCAGTCACACAGCCTCCTGAGGGGAGGGGTTTTTTTCATCTACAAAATGGGAATTCACCATTCAGGTCCTCTCTGGCTGTAAAATACCACTATTTTTGAAAACTAGGATAAACTGAGGAATTAGATTATAATGCATACAACCATTCTCATTTTGACTTACACAAATTAAATATTCATATGTAGAAGGGGATTTCCTTTTTTTTTTTTTAAAACCACCAAAATTATTTCATGTTGTTGCTATGTAAGCGTCCATTTTAAAAACATATACCACCAAAAATTGCCATTCACAACAACAGTCAGCAAACCCTCTCAGATTTGTTACTGGGACAGCAGAGGGACCCCGAGAACAATCACACTCGGTCACATCCTTTAAACCCCACTCCCTGGTCCTGTGATGTTAGGGTTGACTCATTGTTCTTGGCCCCTACACTGTGAGGTCCTGTCCTCAGGATGACCAGAACCAGCACCTGGAAAAGGGAAGGTGCTGGTGCTGGGGGTGTGGCTCTCCTCATGGGCCTTATGAATGTACATCACTGTCCCCAAAGTGACTTCCGGTGTTGTATCAGATAGCTGAAGACTCTCACCTTCCATGTTTCTAAATGTTAACCAAAGAATTCAAAATGGGTATACAATAATTCCAAGGATTTCCTCTTTCTAGATGGTTGTAATGCTTTTCTTGCAGGATAATTTACATACAGAAAAATGCGTTGATCTTAATGGTTAGCTCAGAGTACTGTCTGCTGTACCCACCAGTGGGATCACAGTCCTCAACAGGACAGGGGACATTTCCATCACCCTCAATGGCCCTCTACCCCCAGCCAGTCTCTGCCCTCTAACACCAGAGACAAGTGATGCCTCATCTTGGAAGTATATAAATGGACCCACACAGCATGTGTGGTTGTGTGTCTGGCTTCCCTGGCTTAGCGTCACACTGAGAGACGTGTTCATTGAGAGACCTAGGAGATTCTTTCACATTATTCTGTGTGTGATCAGTTCCTTGGTTTTTATTGCCAAGTAGTTCTCCATTATAGAAATGGACTACAGTTTGTTTCCATTCTTCTCCTGATGAGTCTCTGCACTATTTCTTGGTTTTGGCCATAAATGATAAGATGGCTAGGGACATCTTTTTACCCATCTTTCTGAGAATCCCTTCAAAACATTTTGTTAATCTGTCAAAATATGGGTTCTGATATTTCTATTAGACATATTAACATTTCTCAAGGGGTAAGAGATCTAAACCTTTTACACTGAACTTTAGAAGGCATTTTTAAGCATTGTTTTTTATATCATATCTCATTCTGAACTAACACCAGGATCCAGAACAGGGATGGATTACTACTCACAAGTCAAATCCTGTTCACTGCGTATGTCTATGTAAACAGCGTTGTCTTGGAAACCAGCCACACCAACTCATTCCCAGACTGTCTACGGCTGCTTCTGTGCTGCAACGGCAGAGCGGAGTCGTTGCCACAGAGACTGCTTGACCTGGAAATTCTCTGGTATTGACTGTACGGGCCTCTGTGGGAAAGGTCTGCCAACTCCTGAGCCAGAACGCCAAGACAACAAACCACAAAGGCATTTTGCAATGTGCAGCAGTAAGGTAATTTTTCTGAGGAGGACACGTGTCCACCAGCTTCAAATCAGGTGAAAAATTCACTGAGATAATAAATAACTGAGGTGCTGAATTAGGGAAGGTATAAGTAATATTATCTGTAAAAATCTGACCAAGTTTTTCCACATGCACAGGAAAACAAGGTGACTGACCTCTGAACACACAGCTGTAAAATCAACCTCACCTTTTCATCTTCGAGATACTCGATGTCAGCTGTGTTATAGCCATCTCTATGACGGTGGCTTAGAACTTTGAACCGACTAATCCCAATGGCATCCACAACCGAACTCCCATCAGGAAATGTTCTGACATCCTTAATCTCCAGCATGCAGCCATACTCCGAAATTCTGACAGGACAGTTGAGAGAAATAACAACGATTTTATAAATGCAGAAGATCCAAACAAAACAAATGGTGTCTCCACATGGGACCAGCAAGCTTATTTTCTCTAATAATACCTGCAGACGATTCCTTCTGTTAAATGCAAAACATACGGGTGTACAAGGGCTGCATGGGGAGGGCTGGAGGGAAAAGGGCCCTTGTGCCACCGTCTTTCAAACAGGCTAGTGCTTTGGAAGGACCCGAGAGGTAGAGAGAGAATCCTCAGTACTCTTGGTCAGGGTACCGTCAAGGGGTACAGAGAGCACAAGTTATGTCTGGGGCCCCCGTGTCCCTCACAGATTCTGCCCCCCCGCCATTTTCCAATGATGCAGCCCTGTCCTCCCCAACAAACCACTATGCAAAGGCATCTACAGTCACTGCCTTCATCTCCTGCTCCCTCCATACCCCTCCATTCCACTGAAATGACCCCAGTGGAAGTCACACATGACTCTGGCATGAGCCTGCTGATCTGTCACTGACCCAACACCTTCTGCTGCTCTCTGGTGCCCTCCCTGACCAGTGCAGCCCTTCACAGCTTTCCTCCGTCCTCCACATGTCTCTCACTCACAGGGCGCGCTAAGGGTGGCATCCTCACTCCAAAGCTCTCCCGTGTGATCTTAACCACTCTCACTCTTTTAACTCTCACTCTAACTTCCTGAGGACACTAATAATTGAGCCCATTTCCTGTCAAGCACTATATGGAGCAGTTTATAATATGTTCTCATTCAGGCCTCACAAAAGCAGGAAGGTTAAAACCAAACAATGTACAAAAGGCCACAGTAAGATTTAGACCTGAGATCTGAACCCAACGCTATGTGATTCGAAATTAAATGAACAACTTCATCACATACCTTCAAGCTAACAATGAGTGATGGTTCCAGCTATACGGCTGGACACCTCTTCTTGGATCTCTCCTAAAACTATCTCTTCCTGCTTAGCTAACGGGCCGTGGCATGGATGGAGGTGCCCTGAAGACCCCCTTCAAGGGAGGACTTCCCAGCCATCAGCAGAAAAATGCCTTCAAATGTCAGCTCCTTCAAAGCCTATCTCCGCTGCAGCACCTGTCTTTCTAATGAGCGTCCTGTCCCGTCCTGTCTGTAGATAAGAACTTGTCCTTGCATCTGTACTCTAACGCTTGTCCACATAGGGTCGTTAGAACATGGCCCCCCCAAAACTAGCTGAATTCTTCCCATACACTTACAGGTTTCCTTCTCCTGGGCTGTGCCACAGGTAAGCCACACTTCTGTCTGCTGCTTTCCCTGGAGGGACTTGGCTTTCCGCATGTGTGGTGAGCAACATCTGCTCACTGACGAGTTCAGGAAACTTACGTCCTGTAGTTTATCTGGTGTAATGCTCTTCTTAGTGTGCTGTATCATTTATGGAAGCACAACTGCTGGAACTTGTTTTTTCACTCTGCTTTTGCTGATTTTGATGAATCAAATATTAATATATTCAAATTTATTAATTTCCTCTTCCATAGTACGTGCTTTCAGCATTTTGTATTAAAAAATTCTTTCCCTTTTCCTAATTATAGTCTCCAATGTTTTCTCTTAACATTTTTATATGTTGTTTTTCACACTGAAAATGTAAATAACGTGTAATCTGTGTATATGGTGCAAGGCAGAGAAAAGATTATTTTTTCCCATTTGGACTGCCCACTAATTTTCTAAGCACCTTTTAAGTGAGCAGCTTGCCTTTTCTCACAAAATTATATGTAAATATGGGTCCATTTATGAGTGGATCCATTTCTTACCTTCATATTCTATATTAGTGGTCTACTTACTAGGACTTCTAAATTTATTATGAGAGTGTTCTCCCATCTTACTCAACTGATGTCTTCAAAACTGTCATGGTCTTGGTCTTTTGTTTTTCCATAATAATTCTAAACAATTATTTTGAACAATTCCATGAAAAAACCCTCTTGGAATGCTGACTGAAACTACCTCAGATTTATAGACTAATTTGGGTAAACCTAATATTTCCATGATATTCAAGTCTATGCATCCATTCACAGAAACGTTATTTCTCTCCATTTATTTAGATCTTCCCAAATATTTTTCAATAAAGTTGTAGATTTTTTTCTATAAAGGTCCTACACCAATCTTTCAAAAGATCTATTCCTAGGTATATATAGTAGAAACTAGAGGGTGGTTCTACATATCCATTCTTCCTTTCTTCCTGGGCACATGGCTGGGCTACATTTCCCAGCCTCCATTCCAATAGGTGTGAGCAACAGGGATGAGTCCTCCTTTTCTCCAGAATCCTGGAGCATATGTGCCTCTTCTACTAGCTAGAACTTGCATGTAGTGACCTCATGATAACCATGCAGTAACAACAAAGCCCTAGGGGTTAAGGAATCTAACAGTTTGGGAAGAATGCAGAGACCCCAGAGCAGCCATGGAGGGAGCTGCCTGCCAAAGGAGAGGTAAAAACTTAAGAGCTGCGGTTATTGTAGGACTGAAATTTGCCTGGCTGTGTAGATGAAGGTTTCAATTTTTTTCCATTTTATTTTGTTTTATTTCTTTTCAGTGTTCCAGCATTCATTGTTTATGCACCACACCCTGTGCTCCATGTAATACATGCCCTCCTTAATTCCCAGCCCCAGGCTCACCCAACTCCCCCAAGCCCCCTCCCCTCCAAAACCATCAGTTTGTTTCTCAGAGTCCACAGTCTCTCATGGTTTGTCTCCCCCTCCAATTTCCCTCAACTAATTTTTTAGCAAATTTTTTAGACCTTAAAAGTTAGATTAGATTTGTTTGCATGATGATGAACTAAAAGAGAATTATAGCCAGAGAGAAGCATGGAGGAATGGATATGAACTGTATTTAGAGGAAAGCAAACAATATGATAGTGGACTAGCAAGTATGATGTCTGAGAGAAAGGAGTAGGAGATGAGGCTAGAAAGAAGGCTGGGCTCACATCATAATGCGACCTCGGACTTACACATTTTTACGTAATGGGAGCCACTGGAAGTTTTCAACATCATCTTAAACTGTTCTTTGAGAAAAAATAAAAAATTACGTATTTATTTAGGACCCTCTGGATGCTGAAAAGTCTTACCCTGCGTGCTCAGCAGACAGACACATGCCAAACCGTTTGGTGCCAGTTTCCATGCATCTTCTTATCATAAGCCGATAGCGGGGCTCAAAGACATGAAGTGGACACGGGACGGTGGGGAAGGCCATGGCACACACGAAGATGGGGACATCTCTCGTCAGACTGTTGGGTAAGGGAAAACGTAAACTTACAAATAGGAGCCGTTAGAAATCAAAGGGAATATTAGTCACTGTAACATAGCAAAAGCTAGCCAACCTCAATTTCCTCATTTACAACAGAAAACCCTCAGGCCTGTCTCGGTCTTTAGTGGGGAAAGGAAGCCAAGGACCACCTCAAGAGAAAGTTCTCAGCTTACCAGATTTCCTGACAAGCCTGTCGTATTTAATTTGATGAGATAGAACATGCTGAATTGTATTAATTTACTTAGAAAAAGTTACAGCTTACAACTATGATAACAAAAAAATTTTAATGACCTTGAGGACATTATGCTAAGTGAAATAAGTCAGGAAAATGAATATTGAATGACCTCACTTACATGTAGAATCTTCAAAAAGAACAAAAGCAAGCTCATAGATAAAGACAAAAGATTGGTGGTTGCCAGAAGCTGAGGTGAGGTGGGGAGGTGGGTGAAACAGATGAAGAGGGTCGAAGGTACAAGCTTCCAGCTATAAATAAAAAGGCCTGGGACGTAATGCACAGCATGTTGACTACGGTTAATAATACTGTGTTGCATATTTGAAAGTTGATAAGAGAATAGATCTTACAAGCTCTCACCACAAGAAAAAAAATTTGCTAACTATGTTTAGTGATGGATGTTAAGACTTAATGTGATGGTCATTTTGCAATATATATAAATATCAAAGCATTATGTTACATACCTGAAATTCATGTAACGCTATGCATCAATTTTACCTTAATAAAAATAAATAATAAGAAGAGAAAAAAGTTCTGACGAAAGCAAAAACTACACAGTAGTCAAAGGTAATGAGTTCTAAATAAAAAAGAGTGGAAGAATTGTAACACTTCAATAGTTAAAGTTTGCTACAACACACAACTCTGATCACTTTAAAAGACAAAAACAACCCTCAAGCCTATTTCAAGGGATAATCCTATTCTCCCTCCTGTTTCTATATACTGTGCCTTTTCAATTCTGAAAAATTCAGTACCACTTACTTAGATTCAAAAAGCAACTACATAATTTTGTGAAGACACACTTTTTTTTAAAGTGGGCTCCATACCCAGCATGGGGTCCAAAACGGGGTTTGAACTCATGACCCCAAGATCAAGACCTGAGCTGAGATCAACAGTCAGACACTTAACCAACTGAGCCACCCAGGGGTCCCATGAAGACATTCTTTTGAAATATTTTTTATGACCCTTTTCAATTAAATTTCCATAAATTTTTTGCAATTGATATTTTTTCTAATTTTAGGTCTAATTTCTCTGTTGGGGGTGTGTACCTGAAATAAAGTTATGAACACAAGGATTTCCTTCTTTAATCTGAACTCAAGACCAAGTACATACAACTTGAGAACTTACTTTGATAGTTCTGTCATTTCTTCATCATAAATTCTCTTCCTATCAGAGAGTTCATCAGATAAGTATTGAAATATTAATTCTTCAGCCAGAATAGTTATATTAAAGTTTCTGCTTGCCAACAACTGTAACAAAAGGAAATGTTAAGTAATACCACATGGTAATTAATTCTAGAGGACAAAGTACTCTCTCCCCAATAGAAACAGTTAAAAAAGAGGGAGAGGGGTAGAGTCTCTCGGAAGACAAAGAGATGGGGGATGGAGAGCCTGGAGGTCAGCCAGCCTGGGGTAGGGACAGGGGCAAGGCAGTTCCTCCCCTCTGATGAAAGGGCAGGAGAAGGTGTTCATCACCTGGAGGAAGGATGAGTGAATCCCAGCCTGACCAGCTTCTGCATTCTCAATCAAGTATCACAATGTCAGAGAAGGGAGAGGAAGCGTGTAGGATATGTTGCAAAAGAAGAGAAATGGGAAATAATCATCTGAGAAAGTGGAAAATTGAAGCTACTAGAGACACACAGTAAGAATGACTACTAATGTTTTGAGTCTAAGATTTAGGACTGTGAATTTAAACTGAAACCAATCTTCCCAATTTTGTGGCTTTTGCTCTAGCTTTGCTTTGTTACTTATCTGGGCATGTGCAAGAGGCAAAGTTGACTCTATCTGGATTGGGAAAGGGACAGAGGGACCAAGGAATTCAAGCTGGATGAGAAGGGAAATAGGTGGAACCTGAATTAAAATGTATCAGGATCAGTGGCTGGAGGGGTCCTATATAGCTGAGGATCTATTATTATTCTGTGTGTGCATGTGTGTGCACTACTTTTATCTTAGGCCTACAAATTTGCAAATAAGAGCTTTTTTCACTAACATCCTAATATATATCAGGTACCAAATGCAGATGCTTCATATAAATTAAGTTAGGCCTTAAAAGAGCCCTATCTCAGAAGTAATGTATACAGTGCACCAGTAGAGAAGGGGGTCTCAGAAAGGTTAGGGACTAGCTTCAAGCCACAGAGGCACCAGGACCTCAAGGCTGGTAGTTTTCAATGTGCTGCTGTTGCTTTGTTAACTTGTCGCATTCCTCTGCTTGGGCTGCTCTACATATTTCTAACAGTTACATCTGGGCAAGTCCTAGACATCCTGCCTCATCTCCCTTAAGCTTGTGTGAAACAAGCTATGGGTATTGCTGTCACTAAGAACTAGGAGTTCAACCTCGGGGACACAACTGTGTTTGAGACACTCAGTAACAGAATAACCAGCAGAAACAAGTTTAACTTAATTCACAGTAAGTATTATTAATGACATCTGTATTTTAGATGGTTAGTTTATGGCACCATTTTCTTGTAGAGTAAAACAACTTGCTTTATTTGGCATTATGTTACCCAAGGCTTCTATGCATACCTAGATAGCTGGTGGTTCATGTTTATGATAATGCATGTGAGAAAGTCTAAGCTCATGAAGCAGTTTCTGCATCAAAGAAAGAATGAGTTGTGACTTTTTATTTTACTTAGTTTTGTTATATTCTAATTTCTACACAAGGGCAATCTATGCAGAGCTTGCCCTCAATCATTCACTCATTCATTTGTTCATTTAATCTTTCATTCAGCACGGATTTCCTGAACTGCTATGTGTTCTGGCCCCTGGAAATAGAGTGAAAACAAGACAGGAGGTTGTCTCTGTCCCTAAGGAATTTACACGACAGTGTCAACCTCAACACACTGCTTCATCACATAGTCCTATATCAGAGAGTACCAAACACGGAAGTGAACCAAAGGTTTGTGTTACAAACAGTGGTCATAAAGACATGCATTTTACTGTCTGAGAATAAACCCCCTCCAGGCCCACCAGCCCAGACAAGCATGGGTGCAACAAGGCAAGAGGCCAAATGTTATTCTACTGTTAACAAGAAGAGAGAGCAAACACAGTGCAGCAGACCTGCAGAGGAACCGCCAAAGGAAACTGTCACACAGACTCAAAATCACCCACCATCATGACATATGGTGCATAGTACAATGATTCATTCCGATGATGAGAGCCGTGATTAACCTAGAGTTTCAGGATGTATGCAATTTAAAAAAGCAAGTATGTACATAGAATGATTTACAAAGATTTCAATTATAAAAACTTATTTTAACAAATTTTGGCAGTAAACTAAGTTATAATTATTTAAAAATTCACATACGTATAACATCTCCTTTACCATATCAAATTTTTTTATTTAAAGATTTTATTTATTTATTTGACAGACAGAGATTACAAGTAGGCAGAGAAGCAGACAGAGAGAGAGGAGGAAGCAGGCTCCCCGCTGAGCAGAGAGCCAGACGCGGAGCTCAATCCCAGGACCCTGGAACCACGACCTGAGCCAAAGGCAGAGGCTTTAACCCACTGAGCCACCCAGATGCCCTACCATATCAAATTTAAAATTAATTTTACTGGGCATTTGTTTTAAAAAAACACTTAATCCCTGGGCGCCTGGGTGGCTCAGTTGGTGAGGCATCTGACTCTGATTTCAGCTCAGGTCATGGTCTCAGAGTCTTGAGATTAAGCCTCACATCAGAGCCCATGCTCAGCGGGGAGTCTGCTTGAGACTCTCTCTCCCTCCACTCTCCTCCCCCAGCTTACACCCACGCAAGCACACACACTCTTTTTCTGTCTCTAAAAATAGACAAATAAATCTTTAAAACACCACTTTGTCCTACTTAAAATATATTGAGTATAATCTCTAGAAGTAATTAAGGAAAATATTATTAGTATTATTTTATAGATTAAACTCCCCCCCTCCAAGAAGTTAAATAATTTGCTTCATGGAAGGTTAGTGGCACCAGAGCCCAAGAGAGTTGATACATATTCACAATTTGAAAAGTTGATCAGAAAGCCTTTAAAAGCTTTTAAGTGTTATTTTTTTGTATTTACCATACCTAAGGTATGGATTTAGCAGTTTATTTTTGAGTTAGACATAACTAAATAGCTTCCCTCCATGGAATCTCAAGTGTTACCGGCTTTGATTACAGACAAAAGACACAACTGATAACACACCAAAACAATCTCCTAGTAGTCAAAACTGATCAAGTCTTTGATCCTATGCAAAACTGAGTACTACAATATGGCTTCCCCTTGAGATGAGGTAAAGGACAGAATCCTTAGCACATATTAAGTGTGCCATAATGTTATCTCATCCCTTTATGATTAACACCTGGTGAGGACTCAGTATTGTTATCTCAACTATTTATAACATTGTAGGAGCTCCAATTATGTTACCCGTTTTCAATGTATCTCAACTATAATTCATGCCTAAAAATTTCCCTCAAGTTTAACTGCTTCTGTGTCTAAACTTCCCTTTTCTACTTTTTGAGAAATCAGAGAGGAAAAGACCTCTCTTTGACTGAGAAATCCAACTTTCTTTACTAAATGGGTCGTATAAGCAAAGCCAACCCCAGAAATGAGCATCTACTGAGGGATGAGAAGAGGGGCCGAATGGTCCTGTTGTTTCAAAAGAAATACTTACTTCTGA
This sequence comes from Mustela erminea, assembly GCF_009829155.1. NCBI lineage: Eukaryota > Metazoa > Chordata > Mammalia > Carnivora > Mustelidae > Mustela > Mustela erminea. The sequence goes on along the minus strand of NC_045620.1, from coordinate 60,702,106 downwards.
GAGTTTTTCTTTACACAGTGGACAGTGTGGGGCGTGGTCAAGGCAGCGCTCCAGGCATTTCAGGCAAAACATATGTCCACATGGTGTAGTAACAGGCTCAAAAAGCAACCTGGAAAATATATCTGAGTTTTTAGCCGAAAATGTCCAAAAGAGATCTTCAAATAATCTATTTATTTTCAAAGAATTCCTTAAGACAATTCCCTCATGACTACAGAAATTACTGATATCCATTTTCCATTGAGATTTTCCTTATCAAATTTTTAGAAAATAAATCACTCATTACTAAGGTATACATAATTTCTCTGATAATAAAAAGCCCATTATGGTTAGGATATCCAATTCAGAAAGGATGAGCTTTTCAAAGAGTTACACAGGTTCTTTGTCATCTTACCTCATGCAGAGGGCACACTCAAAGTCAGTTACATCTATGGAGAGCTCTGGACTTTCTCCTACGTTAGAGGTCATGTTCCTTTGAGGTGAGGAATCTGCCTCTGAAAAAGTTTAAAATGCTATTATTAACATTGCTCACCTGGACAAGAACATGCAACAACTGCATTTCCTCTGGCTAAAATGTGTCACACCAATATAACAAAACATGCTGGGTAAGATGTTTCCTATCAGATTAACCATACACAACAATAATTTATCTGGACCGTAAGCATGAATAAAAGTTAAAGTTTTAATTCAATTTTCCCTATTTCTGACTATTAAGCCTTCGTAGGCTTAGTCATTTTAAACTGTCCTATCATCATAAAGCTGATCTATTCCTTTCATTATTCATTTTAAACTATCTGTATAATTTTTTTTTAATATACTGAATGTTAACTAACAGTCTATCACTCTGGAGTCACACAACTCCATGACAAAATCACTTGCTGACCTTTCTTGGGTACTTTCCCAGGGCCATTCAGCTCATGCATGTCCTCCAAATCATCTGGAAACTGTCTCTTTAAACCAGTGCTGGGTGCTACTGGAAGGATGCTCTCTAACACTTCTTTATCCTCTTCAAAGTGCAGACCCAGTATAAAATACAAAACTGAAGAATTGGTATTTCTAAACACATCAGATTTCTCAGATGCATTCTGTTTAAATAGGAAAAAAGAATCCTGAGTATTAAGAAATCATAGCATAACAGAAAACAAGAATCCTGTAGTGGCCTTTCTTAGAAATCTCTGGAAAAAAAGAGGGCTTATGCTCTTCCTTCATGATAGGTTTCATCTGTTAACTTTGAAGATGAGCTTTACACTTCCCACGGTTTAAAAAAAAAAAAAATTCTTTTTGAGACAGATCAACTGAACATCAATCTTTGTATATTCAAATCACCCTTTTGCTTTCTTTTCTCCAAGCCAAAATAAACGAGAGTCTCCTGATGCCTCGGGTTCTCAACGTGTGATGTCCTGAATGCTTCTACATGTTTCTTTCAGTCGTTTTCATTACTTCCACCAACTTCCTTCAAAAGATTCAACTTTCAGGTTGAGGAGCTAGAAACCAGTCTTGAGAAGTAATTCCAACTAACATAATGCCACAATCTGAATAACTTATAAGTGTTCAAAATTACAAATTACGTAAAGGTTAATCAAGATAATATTGACAAACACACGTGTTACCTTAGAACCCCCAGCACCGCTGCCTTCTTCCAGAGGCTGGGTGTTTACATGGCTGGCACACTGAGCCTTTAGCCTGCTGTTCAATATTCTGCTTTGGATGGAAGATGTCAAATTCTGATGCGTGTTTTCTGAAGCTGGAAAAAATACCTCACACATTACCTATAAAATTTCCAAGAAGAAAAAAAAAGTATTTTAAAACTCTTGAAAAATACATAATATACCTTAGAGATCCAAAGGAAACTGTAAGTCCAAGTAGACCTAACACACTGAAAAGAATAATTACCATATTCCAACTGCCACTATTTCAAAACTCAAGTTTCTGAAACTATAAAGCATCGATGAGGCATGTTATCTACCAGTCCCTTCCCAGCTTAGCCTTACCAGTTACAAAATATGAACATTACCATTTCTTCCTGCTGGGTCCTTACACACCTGCTACAGAAAATCACCCCTAAAAGTCTCATGATTAAGAGAGAAAATTAGAGGTTCAAAGGTTGCAAGGATCCTAAATTAAATTTGAGTTGTGATCACCCACAGGACTGAGATATTTCTAGAACACCGCTCAATGTACAAGAGAACCACAAGAGCCACCCAATAAAGAACTTCAAGGGAGACCAGGTGAAGAGCCATAATTCTAGTTCAAGAGCCATGAACTAGCCTTTGGTGGTGGTGGAAAGTAACTGCCAGTCACTTGATTGTCCTGCCAAACCTCATGGACTCAGCTGAACCCAAAGGCTAAGAGAGGTACAAAGGAGAAACAGAAACGTAATAAAGAAACTGCCACTGTTCTTCATGTGACAGGTCAGTGCATCCGCACCCATGACCCCTGTATAAAGAAGGAACAGCACTCAGTAGGGACATCAATGTCCCCAGCACTGGCTCTGAGGGGCTCCAATAAAGCAGCAGAAGTCTGCCCAGGAGATGACCACATTTCATGGGCATCAACAGGCTGGCAGTGTTTGGGCACTGAGATAGAAGATACCTACCACTCACAGAATGCTACAGGGAGAAAGTATCACCCACAAAGACAAGAAGCACCTCAAGCATCACCAGACCTGGACTGTGGCACTGAGACCTTTGTAAATCTGCTTAATTTTGAGTTCAGGCTGAGTTTCTTAAGCTGTTATAAGGAGCAGTTGAGATATGTTTTAAGGTTCCTGTGAAATTTGCAGGTGGGACAAAGCAGTCAGGGATAGAAGAGCCGATGTTAAGATTCAGTATTATTTTGACAAGTTGAAACAATGGCCAAAACCCATAAGTGATCATTTGACAGCATTAAGAAAGACCAGTGCCCTGCACAATACAAGGATAAAAAGTATTGCTAGAAGGTTCTCACAGAAAACAAAAAAAGATCTAGGTGTTTGGGCTAACTACAGTTCCTATAGGAGCCAAGAGTGTGATGGTATTAGCCTACAATAAAAACCAAACACAAACAAAAAAACATACCTCATGGTATGAACAAAAGGGAAGGTAAAATTTCCCCCATCTGTCGCTGTCAGATGTGGATGCTGGGGGACACGAGAATGCATCCAGAGGAGGAAACCTTTTAACCTTGTAACTATTGTAAGGCCTCTTAAACATAGGGTGGATTCCCACAGTAAATGTGACTCAGTGACCTTTAATATGACTGGGTTAAAGACCTGAATAAGAGAAAAGATATTTCTGCATCATACTGACTAAGCTTGGCTGAGAATTTTAAGTCAAACTTTCCAGCTGAACTGGTATATTTTGTATATTATCACAATGTCTTTTATAGGGCTCCTATACAAACTGGAACGCTTGAAATTACAACTCTAAGAAAACTCTTTCTGCTTCGCCTAGCCTCACACATCAACCCTGCCTCCTTAGCTCATGTCATTACTTCAGTGGAGCAGGGAGTGTACTAGTGCTATCTCATGATACGTAGTGCTTTATCCCTGGATGAACATTATCAAATATGTGAAACTCATCATTAATCCTTGTGTTTTTAATCTCATTGTCATGAATATTCAGAACTATATTTTTTGTTTACCTGACATGCAGGAGTTACTCAGCATGGACATCAAGGCTATAAATGAGACTTAAGAAAGAGATTCATTTAAAGAAAAATCACACCTTCTGTGCTTCTTTCTTCACTGAGTTACATTCAGGATTTAAAGCAAGGCAGTAGAGAAACTCCTTTAATGCTTCCTTACTTCTTCCCAATCCAGAAAGAGCCTGAGCCTTCATATGATGTCCCTGGATTCATCAAAAGACAAGATATACATTTTTTAAAAGTGTGACAATATACTTGCATACAAAGGGCCCCAGAAAAAAATCATTAGAACTACTGAATTTTCATATCAGCTAGAATAAACAAAAACCCACCCGGAATGGCTCTAGGTCTACTACCCTGGAACTGGAGCAAATCCGAGTATTTCATAAACACAATCTATAAACAGAACACAGAAGTCACCAGACCAGGAATTTGAGCCCAAGGCAGTTTCAAGGGCCATGCTAAGTAAGAGAGAAGTGGCTATCTACCAATTTTAAAGATACTCAGTCATCACAGATCACAACCATGTTCCTGTGTTTCAGGAGCATAGTCTTGTGAGAGAAGACCAATATGACCAGAAATAGCTATAACATAAAGCATATAATACAAAATACTACAACAGAAATAAACAAAATACAATATGGATCAGTATTTTCCACCAGAAGGTTTTTTTTGTTTTTTTGTTTTTTGTGGTGAGTGCAGTGTTTTCTCAAATCATTGTAAATACTGTAATTTGTTTTGTATTGTCAATACTGTAATTTGTTTTGTCAGTTCATACATTTCCATTTGGGTCAGTCCTGATCATGCATTTTAGTCTTTTTTTTCTTTATTTTATTGAATTTTTTTTTCTTGTTAGTCCCTGTTTCTTCATTCTTATTTTTAAAAAGATGTGCTGTTTCCAACTGGTTTTATCTCACGTTGAGTCAGACCCTTGACCTCATAGAGACTTCATTGCCAAATGGAAGACTTTTTGGGTCCTTCATCTACGTAAGGGGGATCTATTTGAGAGGTTTGATTTTCAGGTATATAGTAGGGAAACCAAGCCTTAGGCTGGAAGCCCCATGTATCAGGATTTAGAGGGGCTTACTCAGGGGTCCGGGGGACCTCCTGCATGCATTGGTAGCCACACTTTTCCCAAGCAGTCTGTCCAAATTCTTTGCAGGAGGTGGGGGTGGGGTAATATGATTTATTTATTTTTTAATTTTTTAATTTTTACTTATTTATTTATTTTGCCCCACTACTGTTCTGCATGGCAGGATGAACTGGTATTTCAAGCAACCCACCTTTCTCATTCCTTTCCCAAGAGCTTAAACTGAATCTTCTCTGGAGTTTGTATTAGGACATGAGGTCAGCTCCCATTTGAACTATTTGAACTATAATGTTCTCTGTTTTTTCGTCCACTTACCTGCATCCCAAAAATCTGCTGAGCTTTCTCATCCCATAAATATTCCCTATTCTCTTCCGTGGTAGACTTATACTTGCTTATACTTTCTTGCTGCCACAGTTTTTTTTTTTTTTTTTTAAAGATTTTATTTATTTATTTGACAGTAGATGGAGAGGCAGGCAGAGAGAGAGAGAGAGGGAAGCAGGCTCCTTGCTGAGCAGAGAGCCCGATGTGGGACTCGATCCCAGGACCCTGAGATCATGACCTGAGCCGAAGGCAGCGGCTTAAACCACTGAGCCACCCAGGCGCCCTTGCTGCCACAGTTTTATGGAGGTGTAATTTATATATAATAAAATTCACCAATTTTAAATGTATAATATAGGACTTTTGACAAATGTACACAGTGTGTAAGTACAACCACAATCATAACGTAGCACATTTCCATCACCCCAGAATGTTCTCACATGCTCTTCAAAGTCGATCCTCACCTCTTTCCAAGTCTAAGAACCACTGATCAGTCACTATAGCTTTTTTTTTTTTTGAGAAATTCACTTAATGAAATCACACATGTATTTGTGTGCCTTCTTTCATTTTAATGCGATGCTTCTGAAGTTCATTCACATTGCTGAACGGATCAATACTTCATTATTCCCTATTACCAAGTAGGTGCCAATGAATGATTATACTAAAATCTGTTTATTTATTTATATTTTTTAATTTTTAAAAAGAAATATTATTAGTTTCATAGTACTTCATTCAGGCAAGTGAATCATATGGTGAACCAGAAATTTTTAAGCTACCTGATACTTGCCAGCCAGTAACCTTACTCAGATGGCTTTTATGATCGGTAATGTACATAGTACAGCTTACCTTGTTCATCCCCTCAAAATGTCTCAGAATGATACATTTTGAGAGTTAAAGCAAATAGGAAAAACAAAATACTGTCATGAAGCCCAAAACTAAGAATTTAACCTCCTCAAAATGATAGCTGAATTCATTTTTAATCCAGATTTATTGAGGAACAACTGACAAATATAAATGTATATAAAATATAGCATCCATCATGATGATTTGATATACACATACATAGTGAAATGATTCCCACAATCAAGGTAATTACACACCCACCACCTCACATACTTAACTTCTTTCCTTCTTCCTTCCCTCCTTCTTTGGCAGTGAGGATCTACTCCCGAAAAATTTCAAGTATATACTCTTGAAAAATTTCAAGTATGTAATACTGCATTATTAATTATAGTCACCATGCTGTATATTGGATCCTCAAAATCTTCGTACCCTTTGACTTACATCTCCCATATTCCCCTCACTCCAGGCCCTGGCAATCACTGTTCTGTTCTGTTTCTAGGAAATCACTTTTTGTTTGACAAATACTATACAGTATTTATCTCCTGTCTGGCTTCTTTCACTTAGCACAGTACCTGCCAGATTCATCCACATTATTGGAAATAACACAATTTCCTTCTTTTTAAAGGCTGAATAATATCCCTGTGTGTGTGTGTGTGTCACACCTTCTTAAATTGCCCACACTTAGGTTGTTTCCATATCTTGGGTACCGGGAATAATGCAATAATGAACATGGTAGTGTAGCTGTTAACTGAATATAGCTATACTGGTTTCATTCCTCTATATACCTAGAAGTGGGACTACCGGATCATATGGTAGTTCCATTTTTTACCTGAAGAGGGGTTGCATACAGTTTTCCATAATGGGTGTACTGATTTACATTCTCACTAACAGAAGACAAGGGTATCCTTTCCCCCACATCATTGCCCACATTTATTATCTCTTGTCTTTTTGATACTAGCCATCCTAACAAGTTGTGAGGTGCTAGCTCTTTGCGGTATTGATTTGCATCTTTGATTAGTAATGTTGAGCACCTTTTCATGGACCTATTTGTTATTTGTAGATCTTCTTTGGAAAAAATGTCTAGTCAGGACCTTTGTCTATCTCACTATTCAATTTTTGCTATGGAGTTGGAGGAGTTCTTCATATATTCTGGATATTAGTCCATTCTCAGACATATGGTTTGCAAATACTGTCTCCCATTCCATTGCTACCTTTTTAGTTTATTGTTTGCTGTGCAGAAGCTTTTAGTTTGATACACTCCTACTTGTTTATTTTAGCTTTTGGTACCTGTGCTTTTGGGATCACATCCAAAAAATAACTGCCAGGGTCAATCTCAAGGAGATTTTTCCCTGTTTTCTTCCAGGAGTTTCACAGTTTCAGGTTTTACATTTAAGTCTTTAAACCAAGCACATTTTGGGGGGTGGTATAAGGTGGTATAAGGTAGGAGCCCATTCTTTTGCATATGGATATCCAGTTTTCCTAACACTATTTATTGAAGAAATCCTTTTCTCACTTTATGTTCTTGGCACCTTGGTATAAGATTAGTTGATTACATACGCATAGGTGTATTTATAGCTTTAAATTTTGTTTTCTTGGTCTGTGTGGCTATTTTTTATGTCAGTACCATACTGTTTTGCTTGCTGTAACTTTCAACATAATTTGAAATCAGGAAGTGTGATGCTTCCAGCTCTGTTCTTCTCAAGATTGCTCTGGCTATTAAGGATCTTTTGTGCTTCCTTATGAATTTTAGAATAGTTTTTTCTACTTCCATGAAAAATCCCATTAGAATTTTTAAAGGAATTACATTGACTCTGTAAATTGCTTTGAGCAGTATGGACAATTTAACATCAACTCTCCAATCTAAGAACACAGGATACCTTTCCATTTATTTGCTTCTTCAACTTCTTTCAATGTCTTACGGTTTTCAGTATACAGGTCTTTCACCTCTTTGGCTAAATTTTTTGCTATTTTTTTTATTCTTGATGCTATTGTACATGGGACTACTTTCTAAATTTCTCTTCAGATAGCATTGGAATGCTGATTTTGTGTCCTGCAACTTTAGAGAATACATTGATTAGTTCCAACAGTTTTTTGGTGGAGTATTCAGGGTTTTCTATATATAAACCATGTCATCTGCAAGCAGATAATTTTACTTCTTCCTTTCTGATTGGATACTTTTTATTTTCTCCCTTTTCTTGCCAAATTGCTGTGGTGAGGACTTCTCCAGTATTATGTTGAACAGAAGTGATAAGAGAGGGCATTCTTATCTTATCCCTGATCTTAGAGGAAAGGCTTTTAAATTTTTACTGTTGAGTATGATGTTAGCTGTGGGATTGCACAAATAACTTTAAATATGTTGAAGAATATTCCTTCTACACCTAATTCATTGACAGTTTTTATCTGATAGGATGTTGAATTGTGTCAAATATTTTTTCTGTATCTATTGAGATGACCATATGATTTTTATTCTTCATTATGTTAATGTGGTATATCACACTGATTACTTTGCAACAGTAGAATCATCCTTGCATCCCAGCAATAAATCCACTTGATCATGGTATACACTTCTTTTAAGATGTTCCTGAATTCTGTTTGCTAGTATTTTGTTGAGGGTCTTGCATCTATGTTCATCAGAGATATTGGCCTATAATTTTCTTTTCTTAGAGTGTCTTTATCTGGATTCAGGATAAAGGTAATGTTGGCCTCATAAAATGAGTCTGGAAGTGTTCCTTCCTCTTGAGTTCTTTGAAGAGTTTGAGACAGATTGGTATTAGTTCTTCTTTAAATGTTTGGTAGAATTTACCTGTGAAACCATTTGTCCTGGGCTTTTATTTTTTGGGAGATTTTGATTACTGATTCAATCTCCTTGCTCATTACTGGTCTGTTCAGATTTTTTATATTTTCATAAGTCTTAGTAAGTTGGACGTTTCCAGGAATTTATGCCTGTTCTTTGAAGTTATGTCAATTGCTGGCATATAATTGTTCAAAGTCCTTTACAATCCTTTGTATTTCTGTGGCATCAGTTGTAATGCTTCCTCTATTTATAATTTCGTTCTTTTGAGTCATCTTTTTTTCTTAGTCTAGCATAAGGTTTGTCAGTTTTATCTTTTCAAGAAACCAATTCGTAGTTTCATTGATCATTTCTATTGTCTTTCTAGTCTCTATTTTGTTCCTGCTCTAATTTTTATTCCTTTTGCTAAATTTGGGCTTAGTTTTTTTTTCCTAGTTACTTGAGGAATAAGATTAAGTTGTTTAAAGTATTTTTTATTAATGTAGGTGTAAACTTCCCTATTAGTACTGCTTCTGCTGCACCCCATAAGTTTTGGTATGTGTGTTTCCATTTCCATTTGTCTCAAGTTTTATTTCTCCTTTGATTTCTTCTTTGACGCACTGGTTGTTTATAAGTCTGTTGTTTCATTTCCACATATTTGTGAATTTTCCAGCTTTCTTCCCGTTACTATTTCTAGTTTCATGACGTTTTGTCTGGAAAGAATACCTGATTTAATTAATAAGAAGATTTCAATCTTCTTAAATTTGTTAAGACTTGTTTGGTGACCTAACATATCAACCATCCGGGAGAATGTTCTGTTTGCTTTGAAAAACAATATATATTTTGCTGCTCTTGGATGGAATATCCTATATGTATTTATCAGATCCATTTGGCCTAAAATGTAGTCCAAGTCCATTATTTCCTTACTGGTTTTCTGACTGGACAAGGTAGATTCAAGAGGGAAAGACTTTCCTCTAAAGTTGGCTGCAAGGGCACAGGCTGGCTAGGGTACCGTGGCAGTCTCCATGCAGATCTGGCAATGGAGTCCAACACTGGTGAAGGCTGTGGGAATACTCAGCACCCAAGACCGTAGGCATCCTGTGGGTATCTGTGATAGCAGTGATGGCTAGGGCTGTTGGAGTCCTTGGTGGTAAAGCCTGCAGGGATCACCCTGTTCTATGTTGTCCATGGGTGTTAAATTCTAGCCAAGAGGATCCCCTTTGGTGATGGTGTGCTGGCATTCACAGCAGCAGAGAAGCTGGGGTCACAGGCTCAGTGATATGCAGAACTACCTCAGCCCATGGTCTGGGTCACAGACTCCCTTAGCTCTGATGACATTATCTGAGGTATAAGAGTGTGTGCAGATCACCTGTGGAACTGGCATCTGGGTCTCTGGACCTTCTTGCAGTGACTTGAGTTTAGGGGAATGAGATGCCTCAGCAGTTAGCCTAGTGGTAACAGGGCAAAGAGGTATCCCAATTCAGGACCAAGGGGGTGGGGCACAGAGCAGCAGCTATATGGCCCCCAGTGATGGCACAACAGCAGCTACATAGCCTCAACTCAGGACCAAGGGGGTGGGATACACAGCAATGGCAGCCTGACCCAATGGTAGCAGGTCAAAGTCATCACTTCAGACCCAGAATGCAGGGTGCAGAGCAGCAGAAGCTCAGATTTGAAATGGTAGGTCAGTGACAAGGCTTAGGACTGAGGGGGTTGGCCACAACACAGAGGCAGCTCTGCTTCCTGTAGATGGTGAGGCCCTCTAGCATTCTAGTCCTGGAGAGCAGGGCAGTAACTTGGACTCCAGCGGGCAGGTGTCACCACAACAACAACGCTAGCCCTGGGAAGGAAACCCTGAGGCAGAATTCTGGGCAGCTCCATCAGCGGGGTTCAACATTGGTTCAAGAGTATTACGGTCCTCAATAGCAAAGCCTGCAGAAGCTCATGGTGATGACAAGGATTAAAAGAGTCCTCTGGTTTTCTTTACCCCGTGGGATGAAATTCCTCTGAGGGGATCCTTCTTGCTGTTGAGCTGCTCTGGACTGGGAGATGAAGTGACAGAAGTAAAATACTTCCTACACTTTTCTTTGCGGCCATCCTTAGCTCTGGGGCTCTACAGAGTTTCTGCTGCTGCTGCTTTACTGTAGTCCAGAGCTGTTTTCATTGCTTTATAGTTGTTTATTTATTGTTTTTGTTGATTTTGTGGGGGAAATGAGTGTTGGGACCCCCCCCCCCAGTCTGCAATTTTGCTGACAAATGTTCTGTTAAATGTTGATGGGGGCCTATGGATTATTTTCAGTCTTTGACTATTACGAATTAAGCTGTTATAAATATCACATTAACATCTTTTTACTTCTCTTGGGAAAATATCTAAAAGCATGATTGTTAGGTCACATAAGAAGTGTATGCTTAACTTTATTTTTTCTTAATAAGTCTTTTTTAAAAAAAAAAGATTTTATTTATTTATTTGACAGAGATCATAAGTAGGCAGAGAGGCAGGCAGAGAGAGGAAGAGAAGCAGACTCCCTGCTGAGTAGAGAGCCTGATGCAGGGCTTGATCCCAAGACACTGGGATCATGACCTGAGCCAAAGGCAGAGGCTTTAACCCTCGGAGCCACCCAGACACCCCTGTATGCTTAACTTTAAAGAAACTTCCGAAACTGTCTTCCATTGTGGCTGCCCTATTTTGCATTCCCACCACATTGTATATCCTCATTCACACTTGATATGATCTGTCTTTTAAGTTTAAGCCATTTTGGTGGGTATTTAGTGGTATCTCCTTGAGGTTTTAATTTGCAATTTTCCTAGTGACTAATCATGTAGAGCCTCTTTTCATGTGTTCAGTTGATATTCCTATATCTTGTTTAGTGAAGTATCTGTCCCTGCCCCATTACTTAACTGGGTTATTTACTTTATGATTGAGTTGGTAAGTGTTCTTTATATGCGCTATATATGATATATGGTTTACCAGATATATGTCTTACTAACATTTTCTCCCATTCTGTTTGCCATTTTGTTTTTGAAGCAACATCTTTTGAGGAAAGGAGTTTTCAGTTTTGATGAAGACAAATTTACCTTTTTTTTTTTTTTCACAATTTGTCCTGTGTCCTATTAAGAAATCTTTGCTTTACAAAAAGTGTCAGATTTTTATGTTTTGATTCAGATATGCTATGGTTATAGACTATATGTTTAAGTCTATGCTTCATTTACTGTTAATTTTAATATACAATATAAAGAGAGGGTTGAGGTTCATTTTTTTTGGCAAATAGATATTCAATTGTCTCCTACTAAAATCATGAAAAATTATCCTTTCCCTGTAGAGTTATTTTTGCACTATTGTAAAAAACTAATTCACTACTTATGTGTAGGTGTATTTCTGTACTGTCTTCTGTTTTAGTAATCTACACAGGTCTCATTACTGTAGCTTTATAGTGAGTCTTGGTATCAGGTAGTGTCTTTCCTGCAATCCATTCTTATTTGTTTAAATAGTTTTGGCTCTTCTGTCCCTTGTATTTCCATAAATGTGTGGAAATATATACAAACATAAATATATGTATGTTTTAAAGCCAATTTGTCAAAATCTGCAAAGAAAAATACGAGAATTTTAATTGGGGCTGTGTTGTTTTTATCTGGGGAATCTGTCATCTTATTAACATTGAGTCTTCTGATCCATGAACATTGTCGATATTTATACTTATTTACTGGTACTTAATTTCTCTCAGCAATGTTTTGTAGTTTTCAGTATACAGATCTTGTAGGTACTTCGTTAACTTTATCCCTAAATATGTCATTTTAAAAAAACTATTGTAACAGTATTATTTTTCAAATATCATTTTTATAATTGTTTGTTGGTGAGTAGAATATGATTAGTTTCATTTATGCATACCACCTCATATCCTGCAAGCTTTTTGTAAATTTCTTGAGATTTCCCAGCAATTATATCAACTGTGAATAGACAGTATAACACTTTCCTCTTTCTTATTTATGCCTTTTATTTCTTTTCTTTTCTCTTTTTTTAATCTTTGTTTTTTGTTTTTGTTTTTGTCTTGCCATTCTGTCTAGGACCTCCAGTACCTTATTGGTAAGTGGTAAAAGCAAACACCTTTTATTTTTCTTGGTCTTAGCAAAAAGGCATTCCATTCCCTACCATCAAGTATGATGTTTTCTGTAAGGGTTTTCATAGATAATAGTTATCAGACTGAGGAAATCCCCATTTCTAGTTCATACAAAGTTTTTAACATGAAGGGCATTCAGTTTTATCAAGTGCTTTATCTTCTTCATTTATTGCATTTTTTTCATTCTGTCAATACATACAAATTTATTTTCAAATGAGATAATGAGAGATATCAGTTTAAATTTTTTTTATATTTTTGCCTGTTATTTTTTAATCATAATAATGCTTTTCTCATAAAATAAGTGTTACTTCTTTTTCTGTTTTCCAGAAGAGTCTTGGAAGGACTGACATTGTTTTGTCCTTAAATGTGTGATAGAATTCACCAGTAATTCCATCTGGTCATGATATCTTGTTGGGGGAGGGGGTGGTTAACTACAACTTCAGTTTCTCTAAAGAGTGATAAGTTTACTGAGGTTCTCTATTTCTTCTTGAATGAATACTGGTAGTTTGTATCTGTCAAGGATTTTGTTAATTCTAGGTTGTTGAATGTATTGGTATAAAGTTGTTCATAAAATTGTTCCTTTTTTTTACTCTTTTAAGGTCTGTGGGATCTTTAGTGATAGCTCCTCTTATTTCTGATATTAGTAATCTGTATCTTTTCTCTTTTTTCCTGATTAATCTGAAGTATATCCATTTCACTGATCATTTCAAAACAATAGGTTTTGTTTCATTGACCTTTCTTTATTGTTTTTATGTTTTCTATTTATTGACTCTTAGCTTTTCTATTTATTTCTTTCTACTTTTATTTTAATTTGCTCTTCTTTTCTTAGTTTTTTTAAGGAGGAAACAGATCACTCTTTTGAGACCTTACTTATTTAATCATTTACAATTGTTATAAATTTCCCTCAAAGAATTGCTTAGCTGCATATGACTAATTAGATGTAATGTGCCTTTATTATCAATGATTTCAAGTAGTCCCTAGTTTCCTTTGTGATTTCTTCTTTATTCCATGGATTGTTTAGAGGTAATCTGATTAAAACAGGTATCTAAGGATTTCCTGAATATTTTATTGTCATCAGTTACTCTTTTCATTCTATTATCAGAAAGCATACTCTTCAAGATTTCAATAATTTGAAATATGTTGAGACTTATTTTACCAGCATAGGACTCTATGAGCATTAAAAAGCACAGGTATGGGCACCTGGGTGGCTCAGTTGGTTAAGCAGCTGCCTCCGGCTCAGGTCATGATCCCGGAATCCTGGGATCGAGTCCTACATGCGGTTCCCAGCTCCACGGGGAGTCTGCTTCTTCCTCTGACCTTCTCCCTCTCATGCTCTCTCTCACTGTCTCTCTCTCAAATAAATAAATAAAATCTTAAAACAAAATAAAAATCACAGGTATGCTTACCCATTTGGATAAGATCAAACTTATCACATGCCTACTTGTATTTCTCATATGGGCAAATATTTTGTTAGTTTCTCCATTTGCACCAAAAGCTTTGAATCAGTATCAGCCATGATGGATGGCTTGAAAGGACAGTTTTTGCCTAGATAAAACACACTGGTATAGGAGTCCCCAACTGAAAACTCAAAAGTTGGTTCTACAAGTGCTTCTGTCATCTCAACCACAGTTAAACACTTCATCCTTCCCTCAGTCCTTTCAACTTACTTTCTTTCCAAAGTCACTTCTGCCCTAATCCTGTAGGTATAGTATTAACCTGGAAACAAATTTCTATCCTTCATTATCTTAAATTGATTTATTAGGGTATACTTCTATTAACGTTGTTTTTCACTAGGCACTTACCAAGAATTGAGGTCCACAGATTTGCAATAAACCCTAAAGACATAATCCAAATCACCAAAACTAGTAACTCTTTTTCTGGCTCTCTTCCAGTTAAAATTATCTATGTAACTTTGTAATATCTAAGTCTATCTTTCATCACAGAGACACTGCCAAGTTTTTAGCTCAAAGAATCAATACTGTGGAGAAGAAACAATACAGGTCTACTGTCAGTCAGAAATACTAAACTTATAATTCATAACAATTAAGGCTCAATCATTACTGACAGAAATTAACTCAGAAGATTAATAGATCAAGGAACAGGAGAAAAGTTATCAGAAAAAGGAGGAGAAAGTGTTTTTAGTCAAGCAAGCAAGCAAAAAAACAGATTTCTGGGCTTAGTCCAACAAACATTTGTTTCCCATTCTTGGGCTAATCCCCAATTCCAATTTAACACTCAATCTAAGCTGAAAACATTTTGTTTTAAAGAGGGGAATTTTGGATAGAAGGAAGGAAAGAAGGGCATCTTTTCTATTAAGATGAGTTAATGCCTCTTCAATGTTTCTAAAACAAAAAAAAGTAATACAGAGGAACAAAGTATTTTTACATACTAACTAATACAGCATGTGATCCACGTTAATTTCATTACGAGTTCCTTAAAACCTTAAAATCTCTTTTGGGTTTTATAAATCCAGAGATTCAGGAAAAAGCTACAACTATCATTGTTTATCTTTTTAATCCTCAGTGACAACTTAAACTATATATATATATTTTTTTTTTTTTAAGATTTTATTTATTTATTTGACACAGAGAGAGATCACAAGTAGGCAGAGAGGCAGGCAGAGAGAGAGAGGGAAGCAGGCTCCCTGCTGAACAGAGAGCCCAATGTGAGGCTCGATCCCAGGACCTGAGCTGAAGGCAGAGGCTTAACCCATTGAGCCACCCAAACACCTCTCAGCTATCATTTTTATATTAACAAAGTTTATTTTGTGTCATCACAGAAAGCAATATTAGACCTTTCCAACATAGGCTAAAATTATCCCAAAATACATACAAAACACTTACCTTTCACTAACAACATATATATGTTCCATGCATATTAGGGCCCAACTGTTAATCATGATTATTATAGGAACTTACTAAAGTGTAATTCTAAGCATTTCCCCTTTACTCACAAATTTATATAATTTTATCATTGTGGTTATATCTTCACTTATTAAAAAGTCATATTATTCAGCTAAATATCTCCTAAAAGTAATCAAAGTATTTTTTTTTAATTATTGTGTTATGTTAGTCACCATACAGTACATCATTAGTTTTTGATGTCATGTTCCAAGATTGTTTACATATGATACCCAGTGCTCCATGCAATATGTGCCTTCCTTAATACCCACCACATGCTCACTCATCCCCCATCCTCCTCCCCTCTAAAACCCTCGGTTTGTTTCTAAGAGTCCACAGTCTCTCATGGTTCATCTCTCTCTCTGATGCCCCCTCCTTCACTTTTCTTGTCCTTCTTCTAATGTCCTCCATGTTATTCCTTATGTTCCACAAGTAAGTGAAACCATATGATTATTGACTTTCTCTGCTTGACTTATTTCACTCAGCACAATTTCCTCCAGTCCCATCCATGTTGATACAAAAGTTGGGCATTCATCATTTCTAATGGCTGAGTAACAGTCCATTGTGTATATGGACCACATCTTCTTTAACCATTCGTCTGTTGAAGGACATCTTAGATCTCTCCACAGTTTGGCTATTGTGGCTATTGCTGCTATGAACACTGGGGTGCATATGGCCCTTCATTTCACTACCTCTGTATCTTTGGGGTAAATACCCAGTAGTGTTTCTTAATTAAATCCATTTGGGAGACTTTTTGGTCTTTTAAACTGAGTTGGCTTATTACGAAGTGGATTGCTACATTTAGACTACTATCATGAAGGAAATGAACATTGTGTGTAGGTACCTAATCACAATCACTAGTTTATTCTTAAGAAAATCCCATAAAATTACATTTATTATCTCCAAAGCCAACAAATACCTTAGTCAAATACCTTAGTTAAGAGAGGTTCATTCTGACAAACTGCATTGGCATCCTGGAGAGCCTGCTCATAGTTCTTCATGGTTAAATATAACTCTGCTCGCAGCAGCAATAACGAATTATCTCTAGGAGCTGAAAGACATGGGCAATAGAAAAAAATTAAAATGACTACATTTAAAAATAAATCTTTAGGTCACTAAAAAATATTAAATTAAATTGGAAAATAAACATAAAGGCAAAAGAAATCTTTCCTCCCTCAAATCATATGTGGTTTAATAGCTTGGTAAGTATACTTTACATAGCTTCTCTCAGGAAAACAGAAAGCGTATCAACAAGACTTCAAAATGCACCAAGAAATACAGACTGCCGAAAACACACTAGGCATAGCATAATCTACAGTAATTAGTAAATGCTGAATCATCTTAATGCTATAACTAGGCCTTAAAAATGAAGAGTTAAAATAACTTTCTTGAGGGGTGCCTAGGTAGCTCAAAGGGTTACACATCTGCCTTCAGTTCAGGTCATGACGCCAGGGTCCTGGGATTAAGCTCTGCATCAGGCTCTTTGCTAAGTGAGGAGCCTGCTTCTCCCTCTCCCTTTGTTTGCTTGTGCTCTCTCTGTTAAATAAATAAATAAAATCTTTAATAAATTTCTTGAAAGTACACAAGGAAATTCATACTCAAGAAACAAAAACGCATAATTTGTTTTCTTCTACAACTGCACGGATGTGGACTTACCATCATAATTGTATCTACAGTATGTCCTCTTAAGTGAGAAAAGAAGGGGGAAAAAAAACTTTCTCAAACAGAAGAAAGCTTGAAAACTGCTCGTATGAGACTACAGGGAAACACCTACCTAGACAGAAGTCAAGAGTGACTCTGTGAGCTGATGTATGGTATGTGAAGTCCCTGACTTGGCAAGGTACAATGGGAAAGTGACAAAGCCAGAGCTCATGAAAGGAGAACCATCACAGCCATTTTCATACTGATGGACCTGGTTCAGTCTACCTATACTCATCACAGCATCTTTGTTATAGAGCAACAGCATGCATTTTAATTGACAATAATGTGTTCTCATTTCTCTACCTAATACCTGTTTCAGTTTGCTCCAAATCCTAGACCCTGACGCTCTCTCAAACTAGACACTTGGTACTTTCCAAATGCCACCATGTCTCCTCTTAGTTTATGCAGGTAAGTGAGCAAGTGTGCATAACAAACTCATGCAAAAGGATATTATATCCAGACATGTGGGACTACTTATGACTGTGTTATTGCCACATATGTGTGATATAAGATCTGACAAGGAAAAAAAGTGGAAAAAGAGGAAAGAAATGGCAGAAATGGAGAATCTAGCAAGAAAAGTTGAATCTTTTAAAATAACATTGGTTAGAGTAAAGATCAACAACTTTTTTTCTGCAAAAAGCCAAACAGTAAGTATTTTAGGTTTTGTAGGCCAGGAAGAAACTTAAGGCTATTGTACATGTACTTATATAACAAAAGAGAAAACAAATTTTCACACAAAATTTTTTATTGACAAAATTTAAAAATAACAGTAATAATTTAGTACTTTTTTGTTAACACAGGTCTACTAATTAGAAGAATGGAATTCTTTAGGAGAAGGGACATTTCCTTAAAGTTCAAAGTTGGTGTTCCCTATAATCAAAATAAATTGAAAATGTTCATGTGTTGGTTATGATCTCTAATGAGATTTTATGTTTTTCATCTTAGAATATGAAATATGGATGTCAATCTACAAGCATATGGTTTTAAAATGAGCATTTTGTTGCTTAGAAGTTCTTTGTAGAATTCTATTAGATTCTTCTCAGATTTATCTCTGGAGTATGTCATTATACAGTAAATATAATTACAGATTTATCATTTCCAACTGAAGACTAAGTGAAAGTTCCTCAAATGCACAATTAAATTTACTTTCAAATACAGAAATAACCTGTAGAGATTTTGGAAATCTCAAAAAAAAAAAAAAAAAGCCTGCTAGAACTATAGTTCGAACTTAAATACTCGTGCTGCAAATGTGGGTGAGACTGAAGATCTCTCACTTTGTTCCCACTTTGCCAGAGTTCATTCTCTACACTCTTCTAAACAACCATATCATGCGCATGGCATGCTCTGGCATGTTAGGTTTTATTTCTTGCATTTCTTTTTACTTCCACATTGCTGTAACAGTGGTGATAGCAGACATTTTTCTCTTATTCTTGAATTTAAAAAAGGACACGTGGAATGTTTTAACATAAATTATGTTTACTGTAAGCTCCTGACAGAGAATATTCATCAAATTAGTTACATTTTTTTCTATTCCTAGTTTTCTACGAAAGCTTTGTAACAGTATGTGAGAGGTTCCTTGGGAGTGTATCTCCTTAAATCTGTCTTTATAGTGAATTACATTGAATAATTTGTCTAACACTGAAATTTATTAAATTTGTCTAATACTGAAATTTATTAAATCCCTTCAATTCTTGGGATGAGCTCATCTTGACCTTCGGTCTTACTGTATGGCTGGATTCAAATACTAAGAAATTTAATTAAGATTTTGGCAACTAATGTACATACGTTAAGACTAGCCTATAAATTTTCCCTTAAGCTTTACTTGATTATAGTATCAAAACTACATTAATCTTACAAAATTAAATGCAAAATATCCCATATCTCTCTATGATCTGAAATAAGATGAAAGTTAATCTTCCTTGACAGTTTGTGAAAACTTGCTTGACCAGTGTCTTTTTCAAGAGAAAAGCCCTGAGTAACACTTCTATTTTGTTTATGATTATTGGTCACTGTCAGATTTTTACTTCTTCTTGTGTCAATTATGATAATTTATAGTTTCCTCAAAATTGTCCTTTTCACATAGACTTTAAAATCTGATATATTCTTTTATAACTGCAACTATGCTTTTTCTTCATCACATTTGCCAAACATTTCTTTTATTGGTCTTTGTAACCAATTTCTGACTTCTTAGCCAACTCAATTTTTTTTTGCTTTTTGTGTCACTAATGTTTTCTGCATTATTGCTTTGCTTACATTTATGTTAGCTTACTTGATCTTGACAAAATTTTTGGAGTTAAAAACACTCCTCATTTACCTTTATTTTTAACCATTCTTTTCTAATGAATACATTTAAACCTCTACTCTAACACTTTTTTTTTTTAAGATTTTATTTATTTATTTGACAGAGAGAAATCACAAGTAGATGGAGAGGCAGGCAGAGAGAGAGAGAGAGAGGGAAGCAGGCTCCCTGCTGAACAGAGAGCCCGATGCGGGACTCGATCCCAGGACCCTGAGATCATGCCCTGAGCCGAAGGCAGCTGCTTAACCCACTGAGCCACCCAGGCGCCCTCTAACACTTTTTTAAATAAAGATTTTATTTATTTACTTGATACAGAGAGAGAGAGAGAGAGAGAGATCACAAGTAGGCAGAGAGGCAGGCAGAGAGAGACAGTGAAGCAGGCTCCCTGAGCAGAAAGCCTGATGCAGGGCTTGATCCCAGGACCCTGAGATCATGACCTGAGACGAAGACAGAGGCTTAAGCCACTGAGCCACCCAGGTGCCCCTCTACTCCTCACATTCTAAAGTCTCCTTTTACTCAAGTCCAAAACAATCACTTCCCATCCAGGGAATCAAACCGTTTTCTTTGTTGACTTCCACCATTTGGCAATCCACTTATGAAGCCAGAACTTCATAATTTAATCTTTTAAAACATTTCAAATCAATCTCTGTACATTTCCTAAGCATTAAGCCTTAAGTTTAATAAAACTGAGGGAATTTTTGGAGGAATCACAAAAAATAAGGAAAAGGAAAAACAACTTAAAATTCTTTGTGTGGAGACAGCTTATGGAAGAAAACTGCATGTGCACACCTTCCAAGAAACTGACAAAAATATCCGAACAGTTGATCAATTATCCCCTGTATGAGGAAAGGAGTCAACAAGAGTACGGTTTGAGAACCAGGCTTTGTAAGGCAAAGAAGAGATAGTCTACTCTCTACATTTGTGTTTAAGGTTAATCAAAGACTGTTCTCCATCTGCAGCCCAGGGTCATCATCATGCTGGGAGCTAGAGTTACCACCCTAAGATGTGTCAAATGAGTGGGCAGTGATGAGAAGGAGAGAACTCCACAAGTGTTATTTAGGAAGAGTTGAATGAATTGATATGCAAAGCAATGACAGCTAAGTAGTGGTCCTGGTGAATAGAAAGAATAAACGGCAGTACTCCTCATGGGTTGTTCAAAATGATGTAGGACTTACAAAGTCAAGGCTACAAATCTTAAGTGTGTTTCTTGAACTTTTATATACACCTGAGTGATCACTATCCAGATCAGGGCCTAAGAAGCCTCCTTTGCATACTTTCCAAGGTGATACACCTTTCCTAAAGGTAACCACCATTCTGACTTCTATCACCATGCATTACTTTCACCTGCTTCTAAACTTATACACAAGGTTATATGAATAGAATGTACTCTTCTGTATCTGTCACTATCATTTTCTGAGATTCCTCCATATTGCTGTATGTCTGTTTCTTTAAAAAAAAACACTGCTGCATAATACACTGTATGACTTGATTTATATACTCATTCTACTGGTGGGTTGTTATCGAAATATTTTTGGCATATATTTATGTGTATATATATATGTGTGTGTGTGCGTGTGTATATATATCTGCCATGAAGATTCTTACAGATGTCTTTTGTTGGCATAAGCATTAATTTCTACTTGGCACCTTCTAAAAAATGGAAATAGTGTGCCAGAAGTTATGTTTATGTTTATCTTTAGTAGGCACTCCCAAACATACTTAACTTGCACCAGTTTTCATTCCACCAGCAATGTAAGAGTTTCGATTGCTTCCAATACTAGATACAGTTACTCTTTTTCATTTTCAGGTATGCTTTAGTATCTTATTTTAAATATGCATTTGGTAAGTAATTACATTGGGCACCCTTCCATATATTTATTGCCCATTTTGATATCTAGTTTTACAAAGCACCTGTTCAACTCTGCCTATTAGACAGACTTCCTTTTTTGCTCTTGAAGTACACACATTCTTTACAGTATTCTGAAACGACATTCTCATTTAGATACATATTACAAATACCCATCACCTTTTTACTCTTTTCTGAAGTCTCCGAGGAACAGAAATTATTCATTTTAATTAAATCAAATTTATCTATCTTTTCCTATATGGTTATGATTTTTGTGTCTTAAAAAGTATCACCTACCCTGAGTTTATGAAAATATTCTATGATTTCTTTTAGATAATCTGATTATAATTTCCATGTGTGATGTGCAATGAGCATCTAGGTTCATTTTTTCCCAAATGGATAAGCAACAGACTAAGACTATTTTTTTAAATTTTTTAAAAGATTTTATTTATTCATTTGACAGACAGAGATCACAAGTAGGCAGAGAGGCAGGCAGAGAGAAAGGAGAAAGAAGGCTCTCTTCAGAGCCAAGAGCCTGACGGGGGGCTCGATCCCAAGACCCCGGGACCATGACCTGAGCCAAAGGCAGAGGCTCCAACCCACTGAGCCACCCAGGCACCCCTCTTTTCTATCTATCTATACTTGGGCCAATACAACTCTGTGCTAATTTCTGTAGCTGTATTATACTAAGCCTCTGTATCTTACAGTGTCAGTTCTCCAGCTTTCTTATTTTTTTCCTCATTTTTGCCTTGGCCATTCATCAATTTCCACCCAAACCATGAGCTGAGATTTTGACTGAGAATTCACTGAATCTCTGGTTCAATATGCACAAAACTGACGTCTTCCACTTATTTAATTTCTCGCAGAAATGCGTTGTATTTTCAGTATAGAGGTCTTGAACAACTTTCAGGTATTTCAAGATCTACTCTGATGATTTTTTTGATTACATAATTACATAAGTGGATTTTCTATTCTTTTTTTTTTTTACTAAATATATATAATTACCACTGATCTTTCTGTATTAACCTTATAGTCAACAATCTTGATAATCCACTTATAATTTCTAAGAGTTCAAATGTTCCTCTGAAGTACCTATGTACTCCAACATGTCATCTACAAATAATGTTTTATTTTTCCAATCTCAATATCTTTTTTCTCCTCGTTGCACCAGCTAGAATCTTACAATGCAAAATGGCAGCGATGGCAGCAAACACCATTGTCACCTTTTCCTTCAGTGGGAAAACAGTAAGTATTTCATCATTATGATGGTTGCTTAAGACTTTTTTAAATGTAAATTCAATTTAGTTAACATATAGTGTATTATTAGTTTTAGGGGTAGAATTTAGTTATTCATCAGCTGCATATATTACACATATCAAGTGCTCTCCTTAAGGCCTATCACTCAAATATCCTTTCCCCCACCCGCCTCCCCTCCAGCAACCCTGTTTGTTTCCTAGAGTTAAGAGTCTCTGATTGTTTGCCTCTCTCTCCATTTTTATCTTATTTTACTTTCCCTTCCTTTCCCCTATATTCATCTGTTTGGCTTCTTATATTCCACATATGAGTGAAATCATATGGTATTTGACTTTCTCTGACTTATTTCACTGAGCATAATACCATTTCCATCCATGTCATTAGAGATGGCAAGATTTCGTTCTTTCTGATGGCTGAGGAATATTCCATTTCATATATATACATCTTTATCCATTCACCTGTCAATGGACATGTGGGCTCTTTCCATAGTTTGGTTATTGTAGACATTGCTGCTATGAACAGTGGGGTCCATGTGCTCCTTCAAATTACTATTTTTGTATCCTCTGGCTAAATACCCAGTAGTGCAATTGCTGGGTCATAGGGTAACTATATTTTCAAATTTTTGAGGGATCTCCTACTGTTTTCCAGAGTAGTTGCACCAGCTTGCATTCCAACCAACAATGTAAGAGGGTCTCCCTTTCTCCACATCCTCGCCAACATCGGTTGTTTCCTTAGTTGTTAATTTTAGCCATTCTCACAACTGTGTGGTATATCTCATTGTTTTGATTTGTATTTCCCTGCTACAGATTCTTGTAGATATTCCTTAATATATTAAGACGGTCCCCCTGTATTCCTACTTTCCTAAAAGATGTTAACACAGGTCATATGATTTTTCTTTATTCTATAGATGTAGTGAATTACATTGGCAGATAAGGATTAAATGAAAACTTTATTTGATCATGATGTGTTTTAAGTGTACCACTGGATTCAGTCTGCTAATATTTTGCTTCCCAAAGGTAACCATGGCCCTTACTTATAATATGCTATAGTAATTTTCCCTGTTTGGATTTTCAAATAGAAATAGACAGTAGAAATGCTTTTGAGTCTGGCTTCTTTCACCCAACATTGTGTTTGTGATTTCTTCACATTGTAGTGTGCAACTGTAGCTGGTTTACTTTCTTTCTGTATAGTATTTCAAAAGGCATCATAATATAGTCCCTTACTGCATTCTTATTGGACATTTGGGTTGCTTCCCCTTCAGGGCTATCTCTACTTAAGGATATACACTCTTGCACATTCTTTCAGTGCACATACATGCAAACCTTACTGAAACTGCTCAAAGGACCTATCTAACATTTCAAATACTACCAAACAATTTTCCAGGTGTATAATTTGCAGACCATCCATAGCATATGATAGTTCTCATTTTCTCCATCATCTCCAACAGTTGATATTGTGATCTTCTACTTTTCCAGCAGCTGTTTTCTTTTTAATCTTTAAGATTTATTTATTTTAGAGAGAGCATAAGCAGGGGGAGGGGCAGATGGGGAGAAGGGGAGAGAGAGAGAGACAGAGAGAAGCAGACTCCCCACTGAGCAGGGAGCCTGCCACTGGGTATGATCTCAGGACCCTGAGATCCTGACCTGAGCCAAAATCAAGAGTCGGCCGTTTAACTGACTTGGTCACCCAGGAACCCCAACAACTGTTTTTAAAAATTCTATACTTCTATTGTCTAAGACAGTAGCCACTAGCTACTAGTGTGGCTAGCAGGCAACAGAAATGGGGCTGGAGCAACAGGGTAACAGAGATATTTACTTTTTAATTTCAACTAATTTAAATTTAAATTTAAAAGCTGAAACTTTGAATTTGGAACAATTTCAGTATGACAATCCACTTTTTCAACTCTAAATTCTATGAAACTGAAATATAAAGGAAGTATTTCTGATGAAAATTTTGTATCCAAATTGGGGTAGGCAGCACATGTAAAATATACAATGCATTTGAAAGTTTTTTTAAGTAAAATCTCCATTTTTTTTTTAACATTGAAGGTATGTTGAAATAATATTCTGGATGTATATGTTTAAAAAATATTAAGATAAATCTCATCTGCTTCTATTCACTTTTTACATGTGGCTAAAAGGAAATTTAAAACTACATTATGTGGCTTACACAGTATTTCCACTGGATAGTGCTGCTCCATGCTACATATACATAAACAAGATAGATGAAAATTCAAAAATAATCAGCCTGCTAAAGTGTGGATATATTGGCTGCAAAAATAGTACAGAATACTTGTTATATAACGCAATTTCACTGCTGTACTTCAACAAAGAATCCCCCAGTTTAAACACAGGTGCACCCGCTAAAAGGGAAAACCTTAACTCTAAATTTAAATTTAAAATAAAATGCATAATGACTACTACAGCACACAAGATTCTTTTAGTAACAAAAAATTAAACCAATTCTTCTTGGCTAGTGGTTTAAATCACATACAACCTGTAGCAAAAGGAAGTCTGGTCTTTTAAACTACACATTCTTAACAGGTGGGGGGAGGGGTCAAAGAGCCTGGTGGTGGTCGCAGATTTTATTTTTTAAAAATTAAACAGAGACACCAGTTAATACAACTATCTAATAAGCTAATCACATCATAACAACATCTAATGCCCTTTGAGAGAGAATGTGCAAGTAATAAAAGCAGAAGGGGATCCTTCCTGAATTCTTTAGCTGAAACCCCCAGAGCAAATCCTCATCACCAAAGCCCTCCGTTTGTGCGCCTCGAGGGTGTTAGTTATTTGCATTTTCCTGCGGGACAAATAAAAATACTTGATCATCCTCTCACTTCTAGACAGCTCAGATGGGAGTGAAAGGCAGGCTTGGCCTCGCAGGTTCTGCCAAAGACAGGACTACGGAGGCCCAGCTGGCCTCTGACACCAGCCACCCCGGTTGCTGTCTGACCTTACCACCTTCGGAAGAAAACAGCCCCTAAGCCTAAACAAATCTCTCCATGTCCACCTCTGCTACTCGACAGGTGGGCAAGGCTGGCGGGCCAGCTCCCAAGGCCGACTTACCCAGATCCAGAGCCTGGTCGCTCCTGAGCAGCGCGGCCTCGGGCTGCTGCTGGCGCTGCAGAGTCCGCGCCTGGCCCGCCAGCCTGCGCACACGACACTCGGCCGGGAAGCACTTCTCCAGCAGGCCGTTGAGCACCACGTTGACTCGCCGGGCCTGCGGCCGGGCCGCCCCCGACTCCACGCAGCGCTTGCACACCGTTAGCCCGCACGGTAGGGTCACCGGCTTATGGAGCAGCCGCTGGCAGCGCGGACAGCCCAGCAGGTCACGGGGCGCGACGGGCGCAGAGGCCGGCTGCTCCTCACGAGGCTCCTCGGGGGCGCGGCCCGGCCTCCCATCCTGCAGCCGCCACTCGCGCCGGCCCAGGGCGCACGCGAGGCTGCCCACCAGCTCCCCTAGCTCCTCGGGCCGCAGCGCCCCGAGCCGCGCGGCGCCACGGAACGCGCCCAGGGCCTCGGGTAAACGGCGCGCGCGAGCCAGCGCGTCCCCCAGCCGCAGGCACAGGCCGCGGTCGGGCTGCGCCAGCCCGGCCAGCATCGAGCGAAAGAGCTCCGCTGCCATTTCATACTCGCCGGCGCGGAAGGCCTCGTCGCCCTTCTCCAAGCGCTTGGCGAACGGCTCCCCGCAGTCGCAGCCGGGGCACTGAGGCGGGGGCGGCGGCGGCGGGACCGGTTCGGGACTCATAGCTGCGAGGCTGCGGCGCTGTAGGCCGGAACGGAAGAAGCCTAGGCGAGAGGATGCTCCGCTGCCTGGGGCCGGGCGGCGGGACCGCGGCCGCCGCCTTCGCAGAAAGCCACGCGCGTCTGGGGGCGGCCGCTCGCGACCGCGGCTACCACTGGCGGAGGCGGGCGCAAGGCTGGGGCGGTGTCCCCCGCGCGGCGTGGGAGGCCAGTCCCGCAGGGCCACGACCCCACCCGGGCGGGGGCAGGGCAGACACAGCCCGAGTCCCCGCGCAATCCGAGCGCCCTCCTCGTCCCGCTCGCTTATGTAACCCAGGCCGCCTGTGAGAACGTGGCGACCCCCTCCCCACGTCCGCGTCGCCTGGAAACGCTCTCCCTCCTGGTCCCAGGGCGGCCGGGCGCGCGTGTGCGTGCGCGTTCGCCTACACGCGCCCTTCGCCGCGCGCTCTCTTCCCGCCGCCGCGGCCGCGCCCGGAACAGGTGTCCGGTGCCGGCCCCGCGCCCAGCTTTCCTCTAGCCGAGGCAGTTACAAAGGACGTCACGAATTTGATTCAGGAAACTCTCTTAGGTGACAGGAGAGCCTGAATGGGCACTGAACAGATCTCCAGCAAGCTTCCTAACGGAACTCTAAATTTTGCGCCGGACATTTTAGGATTGGAATTTAGAACAGTAGTTTTAATAGAGAGCCTAAAGAAATCCTGTGCTAGGTGCTGGGAGGAGGAATCTGAGAAATGGCAATTGTACTGCGCCCTAGATTTAGAAAAGCAGAAATAGGATTTTTAAAAATGTCTCCTGACTTGGAGTACTGCAGACAGAAGTTGCTGGAAAGAAGGAGTTAAAAGCTACATTGGTGTATGAGCAAGGACTAAATGTCCTGTCTGTGCTCATTACCCAGCTTTTAGAATTCCTCACTAGACCTGGCCTATTGTTTCTCTATTGTTCCACCGTATATATTCTATGTATTTGAATGCAATTAAATGCAATATGTCAAAATCTGTATGTTCGTTATGTCAAGTCGAAATTTCTTTATTCTAAATTTGTGAGGCTTAACATTAAAGCTAGTGACTAAGAAAATATAAAATACCTTAATCAAATCTGGTTGAGGGGAAGGGGAAATGCCTCCTCCTTAGGTGAAGAGAGAAAAATTAGACTAATTTACAAAGGGAAAAAAGAGACAATTTTGGCCAACCTTCTAGTCCTATAATCAATGCAGGGTACATCCCACGACTTCCCATCCCTCCACCAGCCCCTTCCATGAATGATTTCCAAGGTCACAGCGCGCGAAGGTCTCTATTTTGACCGATAACAGTTACAGTAAAGTAGGTTTTGATGTGTTTCTCATTACTGAATTATTCCAAACTCTCTTTTTAATCACTTTTGAGTTTTTAAATCTACTTTTATACAGTAACAATTCATTTACTTGAAGGTTGCTTATTTAACAAATTCACAACCAGCAACAGAAAGCTAGGAGAAAAAAGCTGAGGAGTTAGTACTACAAAGACCATACGCTAAAGATTAACACATCTTTCCATTTAAGTCTGCTCTGATTTGTCTCAGTGATGTTTTGTAGTTTTCAGCGTACAGATCTTATACTTTTTTTCACACTTATCCTTAAAATTTTCATAATTTTTGTAATAGTGTAAATAGCATTGTTTTTTAAATTTCAATTTCTGCTTGTTGCTAGTATATAGAATCCAATTATTCATTCCATAGGTTAGTTAGAGGTATGTTACTTAGTTTACAAATATTTGAGATTTTTTAGGTAGTTTTCTATTATTGATTCCCATTTTCAATCCACTGTGGTCAGAGAACATACTTTCTATGACTTGACTATGCTTAAAATTTACTGAGACTTGTTTTATCGTTCAACTATGTAATATATTAGTAAATTGTCCAAGTGCACTTGGAAAGAATGTGTATTCTGTTGCTGGGTGGAACGTTCTATATATGTTAATCAGTTGTTTGGTAATACTGGTCAAGTCTTCTACTTCCTTACTGATGGTCAGTATATATGTTTTACTGATTGTTGGGAGAAGGATATTGAAATTTCCAACCATAATTATGAATTTATTTCACCTTACAGTTTTATCAGTTTTTGCTTCATATATTTTGAAGAATCAGTATTAAGATGTCAATTCTCCCTAAATTGATTTATGAATTCAAATCTATCTCAACCAAAATCCCAGCAAGCAGGAACTTCTGCTCGGAGCTCAATTCTAGGAGGAAGGACTATTTGGCAAAGTGGGAGTGATGTGAACTTGCAAGAAATTCTTTGTTAGAGTGAATTACAGACAAGGAAAAAGAAAGTAGTATTATTTAGCATGTACCTTAAGTCTTAAAAAGAATATTTCATAATTTCCAAGGAAAAGATAATCATGAATTATGATGAAACTTTGTAACCGAAAGGAGACTCGTAAACATTAATTTCTGCCAATGTATTATTGTTATTATTTTTTCAGTGTTCCAAGATTCATTATTTATGCACTACACCCAGTGCTCCATGCAATACTTGCCCTCTTTAATACCCACTACCAGGCTCACCTATCCCCCTACCCACCTCCCCTCTAAAACCTTCAGTTTGTTTCTCAGAGTCCACAGTCTCTCATGCTTCATCTGCCCCTCCGATTTCCCCCAACTCACTTTTCCTTTCCTTCTGATGTTCTCCATGTTATTCCTTATGCTCCACAAGAAAATGAAACCATATAATTGACTCTTTCTGCTTCACGTATTTCACTCAGCATAATCTCCTCTAGTCCCGTCCCTGTTGATGCAAAAGCTGGGTATTTCTGATGAAGGTGTAATATTCCATTGTATATATGGACATTATCTTCTTTATCCATTCTTCTGTTGAAGGACATCTTGGCTCTTTCCCACAGTTTGGCGACTGTGGCCATTGCTGCTATGAACATTGGGGTACAGATGGCCCTTCTTTTCACTACATCTGTATCTTTGGGGTAAATATCCAGTAGTTCAATTGCAGTGTCATAGGGAAGCTCTATTTTTAATTTCTTTTTTTTTAAGATTTTATTTATTTATTTGACAGACAGAGATCACAAGCAGACAGAGAGGCAGGCAGAGAGAAAGGGGAGGAAGCAGGCTCCCCGCTGAGCAGAGAGCCTGACGCGGGGCTCGATCCCAAGACCCTGGGATCATGACCTGAGCCGAAGGCAGCGGCTTAACCCACTGAGCCACCCAGGCACCCCTCTATTTTTAATTTCTTAAGGAATCTCCACACTCTTTTCCAAAGTGGCTGCACCAACTTGCATTCCCACCAACAGTGTAAGAGGGTTCCCTTTTCTCCCTATCCTCTCCAACACTTGTTGTTTACTGTCTTGTTAATTTTGTCTGCCAATGTATTGTTAATTGAGGTCACAGTGGCAGTGGGAATTGAGGGTCGGTTCAGATTACACCCAACTTCAAATGATGTTTTAGACTGTAGCTTTCATTTTGAGTGAAGCGGAATGCCATTGGAGGGTTTTAAGCAGAGAGCTGACATGATTTGACTTACATTTGAAAATGTTCACACTTGTTGTTATGTTAACCTATAGCAGGTTATTGTACAACCTCAATAATAACATAAGAAACTTATACTTCCACTCTCCATCCCACCTTTTGTGCTATTCTGTCCTAGATTTTTTTTCTGGAAAAAAAAAAAAAAACCCTTCATTTTGCCTTTCATTATTTTTAGTGATCACAGAATTCTAAGTAGAATTACTTTCTTTCAGCAATTTTAAAATGTTTTCCATTGCTCTGGCTTACATAGTTTCTGATAAGAAATCTATGATTATTCTTTGTTCCTCTTTAGGTAAAAGGTCTTTTTTTTCTTTTGATCACTCTTAAGGTTTTCTGCTTAACACTGTTTTCAGGAATTTGATGTGTCTTACTGTGTTTTTTGGAGGGTAGTTATTTTCACTTTTTGGGTTCATTGAGCTTCTTAGACTCAATGAATGTATATAGTTTAGATCAAATTGGGAAATTAGGGAGCCATTATTCCTTCAAATATATGTTTCTGTCCCTCCTTTTCTCCTTCTAGTAGTTCAAGTACAGTAGAGTACTTGATATTATCCCCATAGGTCACTGAGGCCCTGTTCATTTATTTTCAATCTTTTATATCCCTGTGCTTCCTTTTGGATAGTTTTTTGGATACTCTATATGCATTTTGGATACTATTACCATCTACTGTTATGTGTTTAAATTCACTAATCTATTCTTTTGCAGGATCTAATCCGTACATTTTTTCCTATCCGGTGATTTTTTCTTAATTTTCAGAGTTTTTTTGCCCCTTAAAGAATGTTATGCACTTATAAGAAGTGAGATTTATAAAGGATTTTTTAGGACATAGTTTATCAGATGATACACAATAAAATATATTCATTAAAGCATAAATTAAAAAATAAAACCAAAATTATACAATTTGACCTCAAATTTTAAAATGCAAAGAAAAATGACCAGGAGAAAATATTGCAAATATTAAGAATGGGTGTTGTTCCCAGGAAACAGGATCATATGAGTACTCTAACTGTTTCTCTGGTCTCCTTATACTGTTACTACTTTCAAAACTTCTACAGAGAGCATTATATTGCGTTCAAAGTAAGAATGACAATCCCTTTTTATTTATTTAATGATTTGATTTATTTGAGATAGAACAAGAGTGAGACAGAGAGAGCGTGCACAAGCAGGGGGAGCAGGAGGCAGAATGAGAAGCAGGCTCTCTGCTGAGCAGGCAGCCTGATACAGAGCTCAATCCCAGGACTCTGGGATTATGACCTGAGTTGAAGGCAGACGCTTAACTGACTGAGCCACCAAGGCGCCCCGACAATTCATTTTTTAAAAAGCAGTACAAAATGGCTGAGCCATCCAGGTGCCCCATATTACAATTCTTTATCTATTTATTTATTGATGGACCCTTGGATGCTTCCATAGTTTGGCTATTATAAATAATGATGCAATAAACATAGGAGGGCAGGTATCCCTTTGAATTAGTATTTTTGTATTTGGGGGGTAAATGCGCACTCATGCAATTACTGGATTGTAAGGTAGTTCTATTTTTAACTCTTTCAAGAACCTCCATACCATTTTCCATAGTGACTACATGGGTTTGCATTGCCACCAGCAGTGCACAAAGGGTTCCTTTTTCTCCAAATCCTCACACCAACACCTGTTGTTTCTTGTGATGTTGATTTTAGCCATTCTGACAGGTATGAAGTGATTTCTCATTGTAGGTTTGATTTGTATTTCCCTGATGATGTGTGATGTTGAGCATTTTTCATGTGTCTGTTGGACAGTGGGATGTCTTTTTGGGGGGCAAGTGTCTGCTCATGTCTTCTGCCTATTTTCTAATTGGATTGTTTGGTTTTGGGGTGTTGAGTTGCATGAGTTCTTTATATACTTTGGATACTAACCCTGTATCAG
The DNA here is from genome assembly GCF_009829155.1 of Mustela erminea. Taxonomy (NCBI): domain Eukaryota; kingdom Metazoa; phylum Chordata; class Mammalia; order Carnivora; family Mustelidae; genus Mustela; species Mustela erminea. The sequence goes on along the minus strand of NC_045620.1, from coordinate 60,670,191 downwards.
ATATGTCATTTGTAAATATCTTCTTTCATTCAGTAAATTGTCTTTTGGTTTTGTTGTTTTCTATACTGTGCAGGAACTTTTTATTTTGATGTTGTCCCAATAGTTTATTTTTGCTTACCTCAGGAGACATATCTTTAAAAAAAAGTCGCTACAGCTGATATCAGTGAAATTACTGCCTGTGCTCTCTTCTAGGAATTTTACGTTTCATGTCTCACATTTAGGTCTTTAATCTGTTTTGAGTTTATTTTTGTGTGTTTTTTAAGAAAGTGATCCAGTTTCATTCTTTTACATGTAGCTGTCCAGTTTTCCTAACACCATCTGTAGAGGAGACTTTCTGTTTTCCATTGGATATTCTTTCCTGCTTTGTCAAAGAATAATTGACCATATAATTGTGGGTATATGTCAGGGTTTTTCTATTTTGTTCTATTGATCTATGTGTCTATATTTATGCCAGTATATTACTATTTTAATTACTACAGCTTTGAAATATCTCTTGAAGTCTAGAATTTTGGTATCCTCAGTTTTTTTTTCTGTTTTTCAAGATTACTTTGGGTCTTTTGTGTTTCTATACAAATTTTAAGATTGTTTATTCTAGCTCTGTGAAAAAATGATGTTAGTATTTTGATAGGGACTGTATAAAATGTGTAGATTGCTTTGGGTAGTTTAGACATCTTAACAATATTTGTTCTTCCAACCCATGAGCATGGCATGTCTTTCCATTTCTTTTCATTGTCTTGAATTTCTTTTGCCCAGATTTTATAGTTTTCAGAGTGTAGATCTTTTACCTCTTTGGTTAAATTTATTCCTAGACATTTCATTCTTTTTGGTGCAGTTGTAAATGGGACTGTTTACTTACTTTCCCTTTCTGCTGCCTCACTATTAGTGTTTAGGAATGCAACAAATTTCTGTACATTGATTTTTTATGTTGTGACTTTACTGAATTCATTTATCAGTTCTAGTAATTTTTTGGTGGAGTTTTTACGGTTTCCCATATATAGTATATCATCTGAAAATAGTGAAAGTTTTACTTCTTTACCAGTTTGGATACTTTTATTTCTTTTTATTGTCTAGTTTTGTGGCTAGGACTTCCAGTACTATGTTGAATAAAAGTGGTGAGAATGGAAATCCCTGTCTTGTTCCTGACGTTACGGGAAAAGCTCTGTTTTTCCCCATGGAGTATGATGTTAGCTGTGGGTTTTTCATATAAGGCCATTATTATGTTCCAGTATGTTCCCTCTAAGCCCACTTTGTTGAAGGTTTTTATCATGAATGGATGTTGGACTTTGTCAAATACTTCTTCTGCATCTCTTGGAATGATCGCATAGTTTTTATTCTTTCTCTTATTGATGCAATGTATCACATTGATTGATTTGTGAATATGGAACCACGCTTGCATCTTGGGAATAAATTCCATTTAATTGTGGTGGATGATTTTTTTAATGTATTGTTGGATTTGGTTTGTTAGTATTTTGTTGAGGTTTTTTGCATCTTTGTTTATCAGAAATATTGGCTTGTAGTGTGCTCTCTGCCTCTTTCTCTCTCTCTTTTTTGGTATCTTTATCTGGTTTTGGTATCAGGGTGATAATGGATTTGGAGAATGAATTTGGAAGTTTTTCTTTTTTCATTTTTTGTAATAGTTGGGAGAAGAATAAAGATTAACTCTTCTTTAAATATTTGGTATCATTGCCCCTAAAAGCCTTCTGATCCTGGACTTTTGTTTGTTGGGAGTTTTTTGATTATTGATTCAGTTTCATTGCTGGTAATCAGTCTGTTCAAATGTTCTTTTTCTTCCTACTTCACTTTTGATAGGTTATATGTTTCTAGGAATTTACATATTTCTTCCATGCTGTCCAATTTATTAGCATATAATTTTTCATAATATTCTCTTATATATTCTCTTTATATTTCTGTGGTGTCTATTGCTAGATCTCCTCTTTCATTTCTGATTTTGTTTATTTGGCCCCCCCCCCATCTTTTTGATGAGACTGGCTAGAGATTTATCCATTTTGTTGATCTTTTCAAGGAATCATCTACTGGTTTCATTGATGTGTTCTATTGGTTTTCTTAGTTTCTGAATCATTTATTTCTGTTCTAATCTTTATTATTTCCTTCCTTCCGCTGATTTCAGGTTTTGTTTGTTTTTTTCCTAGCTCCTTTAGACGAAAGTTTAGGTTGTGATTTTTGTGATTTTTCTTGCTTCTTGAGGTAGACCTGAATTGTTATAAAATTCCTTCTTAGAACCACTTTTGCTGCATCCCAAAGGTTTTGCTCCATTGTGTTTTCATTTTCGTGAAATTTTTATTTCTTCTTTGATTTCTTGGTTGACCCATTCATTGTTTAGTAGCATGCTATTTAACCTCCTTATATTTGTGCTCTCTCCAGATTTTTTCTTGTGGTTGATTTCTAGTTTCATAGTGTTGTGGTCAGAAAAGATGCATGGTATGACTTCAATCTTTTTGAATTTGTTAAGACTTGTTTTGTGGCCTAATATGTGATATATTCTGGAGAATGTTCTATGTGCATTTGAAAAGAATGTGTATTTTGTAGAAGTTCTGAATGTATCTGTTAAATCCATCTGGTCTGGCATATCATTCAAAGCCATTGTTTCCTTATTGATTTTCTGTTTGGATGATCTGTCCATCCAGGTAGATTGATTATTGAAGTACCCTACTACTATTGTGTTACTATATATTAGTTCCTTTATGTTTGTTATTAACTTTTATGTATTTGGGTGCTCCTATGTTCAGCATATAATTTCTATGTCTTCTTGTTAGATTGTCCCCTTTCTTACTACTTAGTATCCCTCTTTTTCTCTTGTTACAGTATTTGTTTAAAGTCCATTTTGTCTGATATAAGTAATGCTACCCAAGTTTTCTTTTGACATCATTTGCATGATATGTGTCTTTTCATCTCCTCACTTGTAGACAACATATAGATGGGTCTTATTTATTTTATATTTTATATTTATTTTATTTATATTTTGTCTACTCCATCATCCTAAGTCTTTTGATTAGAACATTTAGTCCATTTACATCCAAAGTAATTATTATTTTTTTAAATAATATTTTATTTATTTATTTGACACAGAGAGAGAGAGATCACAAGCAGGCAGAGAGGCAGACAGAAAGAGAGGGGGAAGCAGGCTCCCTGCTGAGCAGAGCCTGATGTGGGACTTGATCCCAGGACCCTGAGATCACGACTGGAGCCGAAGTCAGAAGCTTAACCCACTGAGCCACCCAGGCACCCCAAAGTAATTATTGATAATATGTATTTATTCCCATTTTATTACTTGATTTGTGGTTGGTTTTATAGTTTTTCTCTGATCCTTTCTCCTCTTGCTCTCTTTCACGGTTTGTTGGCTTTCTTTAGTGATATACTTGGATTCCTTTCTCTTTATTCTCTGCATATCTCTTACTGGTTTTTGATTTGTGGTTACCATTAGGTTTATATATAACATCTTCAGCAAGTTGCTTCTGTTTTATATATATATACATATATAGATATATATTTTCTGTTTTATAACCCTATATATAAGAGTATATATAGAGTTATATATAGGTTATATATAACCCATATATATATGAACCTATGTAAGGTTATATATATACATATATATATCTTGCAGAAGTTGTTATATATAACCCTATAATAGGTTATATATATATACATGTATATGTATATATATACATATGTATTTATGTTATAAATATACATATATATGTATATATATAACCTTATATAGGTTCACATATATATATATATATAATCTTTTATATATATAGGGTTATATATAACAACTTCTGCAAGTTCTGATGGTTGCTCAAGTTTGGACCCATTTCTTACTTCTCTCCCTACCCCATGTTCTAGGTTATGGTGTCATCATAACATCCTTTTGTTTTTATGAATTCCTTGACTGATTTTTACAGAAATACTTATTTTTACTGCTTTGTTTTTTACTTCTCATACTCTCACTTTTGGTCTTTCCTTTCCACTTAAAAGTCCCCTTTAATATTTCTTGTAGGACTTATTTAGTGGTCATGAACTCCTTTAGCTTTTGTTTGTCTTGGAAACTCTTTATGTCTCCTTCTTTTCTGATGATAGCCTTGTTGGGTAGAGTATTCTTGGCTGCAGAGTTTTCCCTTTCAGCACTCTGCATATATCATGCCAAGTTCTTCTGACCTGAAAAGTTTCTGCTGAAAAATCTGCTGAAAGCCTTTGGGATTTCCCCTTGTATTTAATTGTCTTTTCTCTTGCTTCCTTTAAAACTTTTTCTTTATCACTACTTTTAATTATTGTGTGTCATGTGGATCTTGTTGGGTCAGTTTTTTTAGGGAGAATCTCTGTGCCTCCTGGATCTGGATATCTGTGTCCTTCCCCAGATTAGGAAATTTTTCAGCTATTATTTCTTCAAATAAATTTTCTACTCCCCTTTCTCTCTTCTTCTTCTTCTGGGACTCCTATATTATGAATGTTATTATGTACGATGAAATTACAAATTCCCTAAGACTATTCTCAGTTTGCATAACTCTAATTTGCTCAGATTTATTAATTTCCAATTTTCAGTCTTCCAGGTCATTGATTCATTCCTCTGTTTCATCTAGCTTTCTATTTATTTCATCAAGTGTATATTAAAGTTCATTTATATCTTCTTCATCTCTGACTGGTTCTTTTTTTTTTATCTCTTTATAAAGGGTTCCACTAATGTCCTCCACTTTTTCTCAAGTTCAGTGGGTATTTTTATGATCATTACTCTAAAATCTCTATCAGGCGTATTACTTATATCATTTTCACTTTGGTCTTTTGTTGTGGTTTGGTTCTGTTCTTTCACTGGGGAGATATTCCTCTATCTTCTCATTTTGTCTAACTCTATGTCTATTTTTTGTGTATTAGGAAAGTAGGTTACATCTCTTGCCCTTGAAAGTAATAACTTTATGAAAAAGAGGTCCTGTAGTGCCTTGCAGTGCAGTGTGTCCTGTTCCCCAGGGAGTGGTACTTCAGAGTGATTCCTGGGTGTGTTGTTCATGCCCTACTGTTTAGTTCTGGCATCTTTACCCTTCAATCCAGTTGTCTGGAGAGGCTCTCTTTGCCTGTTGTGAGCAGTGTTTGTTCCCTGGCTAAGTGGAGTACATTTTAACAAGATTTGTGCTGGTCTGCTTACAAAATGAGACCTGTTACCACTGCCACTGGAACTAAGGCCATGCCAAAACTGCAGGTGGGAAGTCAGGGTGCTGGCAAGTTTTGTGCTGCTTCTCAGGTAGGAACCCTGCAGCACCAGGACTGAGGCAAACATGACTGGGAAGTGGGGATCTGCTGAAGCATCATGGGGGGCTAACTTGGTGTAAGCAAGTCAGGTAGGAAATATTGGTGCCATGCTGGCTTCCACAAGTGGTACTGTGTTTGTGCTTGGGGGCAGAGGAGGGAAAAGGTGCCTGACAGTTCTTTTGTTCCTGGAGGGGTCTTCCTGTGATTCCTGCCTCTCTGGGCCACCCTCCGAGATGAGTAAACACTCTCCCTCCAGTCTGCCCATGACATTTTTTCAAACTGCTTCTTCCCTGCTGTATCTCTGCCATTTGAATGCTGTCTCCCTAACAATGGGGTCTCAGATTCTTAATGCCCTGTAGACTCACCCAGACCGAGCCCTCTAATTTTTAAAATTCTAGGCCCTAAGTCCTGCTGATTATAAGAACTCATGAGATTTGGCCCCTCTCACTTTTCAAAGCCAAATGTTATGGGGATTTGTTTTCCCAGTGCAGACTCCCTAGTGTGATAGTCTGTTTTGCCCTTCTCCATGCCACTTGCTCCCTACACACCACGGACCGCCACGGTCCATTTCAGTCCCAAACCATATCTTCCTCTTCCTACTTTCCTTGATGTAGCCCCTTCTCTCTTTATTTGCGGAGTTTGTTCTGCCAGCCTTCAGATCATTTTGGAGGTTATTTTGGAGTTATGTTCTATCCATGGGACAAGTTAAGTTTAGGGTCCTCTCATTCCACCATCTTCCCAACCTCTCACCCCCACCCCATCTAGTAATCTCAAGATTGTTTTTAATATCTAGAAATTCCATTTGGTTCTTTTATATATTTTTTACTTCTTTCCTTAGTATATTAATCTATATTAATATTTTATTAATTTAAACAGAATTATAGTAGCTCTTTTAATGTACTTTAATGTCAATTCCATCATTTCTATAATTTTTGGACCTGCTTCTATTGTCTAATTTTTCTCCTAGTTATGGGTCACATTTTTCTGTTTCCTGGCATGTCTGGTAATTCTTAATTGGATGCTGGAAATTGTAAATTTTATTTTGATGAGTGTCTGGATTTTTGTTTGTTCTTAAATGTGTATAGGGGATTTTTCTGATAGGTTATCTTCAACTCTTTTGGATGTTTCTTTTAAGTTTTGTTATGATTCATCTGGAGTGCCTTTTATTTTAGAGATAGGGCAGCCTCATTTAAAAAAATATTTTTAAAAAGATTTTATTTATTTTTTAAATTGTTATTTATTTTTTTATTTAAGGGCTGGCCTACTTCTAAGATATGGCTCTTTTTTATGTTTCTATTTATTTATTTATTTATTTATTTATTTGTTTGACATACAGAGATCATAATAGGCAGAGAGAGAGAGAGAGAGGGAAGCAGGCTCCCCACTGAGCAGAGAACCCGATGCAGGGCTCGATCCCAGGACCCTGAGACCATGACCCAAGCCAAAGGCAGAGGCTTAACCCACTGAGCCATCCAGGTACCCCTCTTTTTGAAGTTTCTATTGAATGGCTTGAATGATTATGGAGGACACTTTACTCTGGCTAATGGTGAATTTACATAATTTCTAGGACTGTCTGAATTCTGGGAACCATTCAGCTCATTACTCTCTGACTTTTGTCCTACCTCATGGAGTTATATCCTATTATTCAGGAAAGACTCAAGGAGACATCCATGTAAATTTCTGTGGCCCTTTGTCTCTTTCATTCTGTTACTCTCTTCTCTCTTGTACTCTGCCCCACAACTTCTAGTGGCCTGTACTCCTATCTCTGTTTCCTAAACTCCATGAGAGTTTTCTTCTGTGTTTGGGATACCCTCCCCATTCCATGATCCAAACAAGTAGATGGTTGGGATATTATGGGGATAAATATATACATACTTTTTGCATGAATGGAATAATATAGAATAAGCTGTTTCATGTATACAATATTTACTATTGAAACAGAAACAACCCCTCTCCTATTTTAGAATCTAATTTTCTCTAAGCTTTAGGTTAATCTGATGAGTAGATGAAGTAAACCCATAGAAGAAAGCTATTTAAGCAAACAACTTTCTTCCCCCAGGCATTCCAGAAGAAAAGGAGGGGAAAAAGAAACTGATATTTTAAAGTTTTCTTCAGGATCTTCACTCAGTAAGATTAATTTAAAACTATTTCAGTGTAGCATGGATGTTAAGTGAAATGACAATGCAGGAAACATGAAGGGAAGATGACCAGCCTGAGAATAAAGAAACTTAGATTCTAGTTTCAATTATAAACTGTTACTCTGTGATTTATGGCTTCAATTCTCTTATCTATGAATGAGGCACTGACCAATGTCCTGCCCAATCCCAAACTGTTTTCAGGATTGAATAAGCTAGTATACACAGAAATGGTTATAAACTATAAAGGGTCAGACTGAAAGATTATCAGACTGAAAGATTATTAGAATGATCAAGATTAAATCATTTTGGGAGTAATTTAAAGCATCCATAGTGACACGTCCAATTAGGAGAAGCCAGTCAGATTAAACATCGTGAACATGGCAAGGGTCAGTAGCCTTGACAAGGGTTTCAGAGTCTGAGCAGAGTGGTAGGCGAGTACTCCAAGGCCAGATTGTAGGCACCCCTATTTTTGTCATGATAGGACCCCTCAGAAGCCAACTTTCAGATATAAGCCTATTGAATGCTATCTCCTCTGTGCTATTTTTTTTTTTTTAAAGAATTTTTATTTATTTACTTGAGGGAGAGCATGAGAGGAGAGAGGTCAGAAGGAGAAGCAGACTCCCTGCTAAGCAGGAAGCCTGATGTGGGACTCCCTCCCAGGACTCCAGGATCATGACCTGAGTGGAAGGCAGTCGCTTAACCAACTGAGCCACCCAGGCACCCCTCCTCCCTGTTGTTCTAAAGACTCCTTTTGTCTCCTTTGCTACTATTGTAGCAACCTCTGTCCTTCCCAGTTAGTGCTCATGGCCCTTCCCAGCTCCCTCCCACAACATCCTTGGCTGACGGGGCTTCAGGTCCTCTCCTTATTGTTCCGCCCCCATTAAGAAGTATCATTCCTGGGCTGCCCACCCAACCAGCTGGCATTCTTCTGGACTGTGACAGTCAGAAACTCTAATTAACTGCTGCCTAATTATCAACCTAATTAAGGACACCTGCTAGGGAGATCGGCCCCTCTGATTCAGGTTCCTGCTATAGCTGTCACAGTTAATTTACTCCTGGATAATCAAGGGCTGACTATGGCCTTGTTTTCACCATGATGTTTGATTATCTGTAAATTGGCTCCCCCTTGGTAATCTGGATAATGGGGAATAGCCTATACTATAGGGAAAGCAGAGTGGGGTTTCTCAAACTTTACTGCTCAGAAGGAGGGGTCTACAAACCAGCATCACTGGCATCACCTGGAGCGACTTAGAAATGAAAGATCTCAGGCCCTGCCTCAGGTATGTTGAATCAGATTATGCATTTTAACCAGAGTGGCTGTGCTTTGAGTTTGAGAAGCTCTGTTCTAGACCAAGCCATACCCCTCAGAGAGCAGTGGAAAGTTGCCAGAGGCACCAGCAAGCATACAAGGACAGCAACTCCCACGATGTGAGAAAGAGATCAAACGGACAATGACCGCTGGAGGAATGAAGGGGGAGACAGTTACCACCGACGTGAAGGGAAAGGCAGTGAATCACTCTCAAGGCCAGAACCAGAGGGTTCCAACTACCTGCAGAGGAAGTTTCCCTTATCAACAGTGGGGCAATGACAATTTGAATGGGACAGCCCGCCTACCCAAATAAGCTCTAAGACATATTAATATGAATAAACCCTGGTTTCTGAATAATTTTAATTTCAAAACAGCAATATTCATCTAACACACTTAAACAAGATCAAAATGAGCAAGAGTGTACAGAATGAAGCAAGGATTTATACCAAAATCTAAGAATAAGAATACATTAAAATAGACAACAGTTATATACTCTATTGTTAAGTATTTGTCGTCTTGGTATCAGGGAGAACAGTCAAGAAGATGTCATCACAGAGGAATGGTGGGAAAAAGTTGAGATAAGGAATTAAAAGACCTGGCCTTGAATTTTGTTTCCACCTTAATACTTAATAGTTTCATGCCTTCAACTTTGTTGACAGTCTTTGATAAAATAGGCTTAAAAGGGGGGTGTTGTGAGAATCAGCCAAGACAGCTGGAAAACACCAGCTTTACCTGGCACCCTCATCAGTGTACAGTATATAATTCATTCCTTCATTCCTCAATGCAAGATGATGTTGCTCGTAGCAGGGCCTGGGGTTGGCAGCACTCTTGGGCATGGGAATGCTGCCGGATTTAACTCCTGTCTCTTGTAACATCAGTCTCTTTTAGAAAGGAGTCATTTTCAGGTCTTTGGGTGGAGTTCTGGTTAATGTGCCCAAGAGTAGGGACCCATCCCAGCCCTGTACTGGCCAGAAAGATCCAAGACAAAACTGAAAATCATCTTTTCAATTTTGAAAAATATGAAACTCCCTCACTTTTCTCCAGGTATTTATATGTTTTCTGCAATATTGCTTAACATGGAGAACTTGTTTTTTCTCAGCCCAAAGGGACCTAGATATACTCCTCTCAATTTTATTTTATAGCTAACTTGATCATATAAAAGGGATTCAGGTATTTTGATATATTACAAGTCTCAGCAGAAAACCAGAAAAGAAAAGAAAAAAAAAATCAAGCGTATGAGGCGGATAGAGAATTTATATGTATTATTGTTAGTCGAGTAAAAAGGAAAGAAAAAAATAAACTGGAAGAAAAGAGGTAGATAAAATCACTGAGGGAAGTTCTGATTACAAAATAAGACTTAGGTAGCAGATTTTATAAACCTACATGCTGAGCCAAATGAATATTCATTCATGCATCCCGTAATGCAACAACAGTGAGAGCAAGGAAGGTACCGGCCACAAATGAATGAGTCATTAATAAAACATTAAAAGCCTCTTCTCACTGGATAGTCAATACAAGATGTGCTGAAGCATAAAAATGTGCAATTTAATAAATAGTATGGCTTAACAAGTGGGTGGAAAAAACACTCAAATCCATGTAAATCATGCTGAAGATATTGTTAAAAGATTTTATGAAATGCCTTGGGAAAAAAAATATGCTGATCGCTCACAGATGTTGGTGGGCAATTTTGAACACATTTAGGGTTTTAAATTAGTTTTCCTTTTCTAAATCACTCACTTTGTTGTTTAAAAAGGGCTGGGGGAGGAATGCTCAGAAAAAAGAAAAAAGTACACAAATGAGGAAGGAGGAAGGGGAGGAAGAGAAACTGTGGGAAAAAAAAAAACAATTGGGACTTTCTATTTGAGATAACAAAAGAAAAGGATCTAGGATTCATAGTGAACCTCACACACAAAAAATTAAGGCAGTATTATGGTATACTTAGATAAGTATAAAAGTTAAGTGTAAAAAATAAGTGTATTTATTGTCATGGTTAAAAACAAGAATACAGTGTGTTTTAGAAAGAGCACTGGAAACCTGGCGATTCACAGACCTGTACCCCTGGGGATAAAAATATATGTTTATAAAAAATAAAAAAATTAAAAAAAAAAAAAAGAAAGAGCACTGGATAGGGGTTAGGAGTGTCTAAAAGTGAATGCCATGTACATTGTGTTCATGAGGATTTTGTGGTCCTATTCAGGCTCAGTGGGAAGTAGTGCGGGACTGATTTCTGCCAGAGATTATTGGTTCATATTAGATAAACTAGTAAGTTAGTTCATGTTGTTATGAAGAAACTCTGGGAATCTGCATTTTTTTCCTAATTTGTTTAAGCCTAAATTTCCTAATCTATAAAGGAAGGAGAATAAATAAAATGATGAGACTCAGAGGGAACCTGGGAGCATAGCTGAATTGGACAGGATACCCACCGTCAGAGCTGGGTTCTGTGGTGAAGTATTCAGAACAAGGGGCAAATCAAGTCTATCTACTTGAAATGGCCACATTTGGGCTCTAGAAAGGCCAACATAAACCCATGTTTGAGGGATAAGGGCTAGAATTAAAGTTTGAATCTCAGGGTCAAAAATCTCAACTCAAGACTAAGTTCAGAATAATAAATTTGAGGAAAAAATAAAAAGAAGGATTTCTTATTCTGAAAGAAGGATGCAAAATTCTAATGGCATCATAATTTTCTCTCTCCTTTAAATCTCCTCCTAAAAATGGACACAAAAATGAAGCCAGCAAAAGAAAACCCATGGACCACATCTTCAGTAAAACTAAGTGGCAAGATATCCCACAAGACCTAAAGTATGTATAAGTAGGACAGACCATCTGCCAAAAAGAAGGCCTTCACAGGTCCCACATGAGATACGCAGTTTGTGGAGGGGAAAGAAGAGTGCAACAATGGACCCCCACTTGTGTGGAAACCTGTACAGTGGGTCTGAAAACAATTGGCAGAATGGGAGTAGTCTCTACAGAATTAGAACAGAACAGTCTCAAAGTTCCTGGGTAAGCTCAGAGTATATTCTCTAATAGCATAGATGACAGGGGGTAGAACTGATAAATGTGAGGATAGATCCATAAAACTCTCCCAAAATAAACAGCGAAAAGTGACTCAGAAGAAGGGACAGGGCCCTACAGAATTATTATGAATAATAGAAGATCTGGCATTATTATCACTGGAGTCCCAAAGAGACAAGAAGGGAAGTCGAACTAAAAGAATAAAAGAAATAATCAGTGCACATTTGGTGAAAGATGCAAACTTGTAGATTCAAGAAACATAATGAATCTCAAATAAAATAAACCCAAAGAAAATGAAATCAAGACATATGGTACTAGTTTTCTATAGCTGTCATAACAAGTTACCACAAATTAAAAACATAACAAGCTTATTACCTTATAGTTCTGTAAGTCAGAAATCCAGTATAAATTTCATCAGACTAAAATCAGGTTGCTACGTTCCTGGGGGAGAATGTGTTTCCTTGCCTTTTCCAGATTCTAGAGGCTGCCCATGTTATTTGGCTCCATCTTCAAAGCCAGCAATGTCACATTTCTCTGTGCCTTCTTTAGCTGTCACATTGTTCTCTGACTATAGCTGGGAAAATTTGGTTGTACTCACCCAGATAAACCAGGATAATCTTCCCACTTCAGAGACCTTAACCTAATAAATACATCTACAAAGCCCCTTTGCCATGTAAGGTAATACATTAACAGGTAATAGGCATTAGAGCCTGAATGTCTTTGGAGGTGTTATTTTGCCTACCACAGGCATTGTAATTAAACTTCTGAAAACCAAAAGCAAAGAAAAAAAGCCTTGAAAGCACAGATAAATGAAGCACTTCCTATGGGGATGCACCAATTAAAATGACAGTGGGTCTCATCTGCCACCAGGGAGACCAGAAGAAAGTGACACATACTTTTCAAGTGATGAAAGAAAAAAAAAAAGTCAGCTGCAAATTCATTATCACCAGTGAGATCTAAAGAATAAAGGGGAAATAAAGACCTCAGATAAAGGACAACTAAAGGAATTTGTCACTAGCAAATATACTATCCAACATCAGAAAATGGCAGAATGTCTGATAAAAAGATTAACGATATGCTGTTTAAAAGAAATTCACTTCAAATTCAATAACATTAAGCAGGTTGACAGTAAAAGGATGTAAAAATATATCCCATGGAAACATCAATTTAAAAATTAAAGTGTCATAATTAAGATTATTAAAAATATGTGTAGTGATATCTCCTATTTCATTCTTGATATTACATTTAAATGATTAAAATTTACTTATTTTTAATTTAGAATTTTAGTTTTTTAGACAGTGGACTTTACTAATATGTGATGAAGTAGAATTGGAGGAAAGAAAATTCCCAGATACAAAGAAAGGAATTGCATAATGATAAAAGAATCAATTCACCAAAAGATGTAACTATCCTAAGTGTGTATCAGCCAAACCATTTAGAAGAAATGAGACAAAAACTTGAGCTAAAAAAAAAAAAAAAAGAAACTGACAAATCCACAGTTAAAGTTAGAAACTTTAATATCCTTCTTCAGCAACTAATAGAACTGCCAGACTAAAAATTAGTGGGGATACAGAAAATCTGAATAACGCATTGACCAATGAATCTAATTGATATACATATTGCATACTGTACCCAATAACAGCAGAATACACATTTCTCCCCCCAAAAAACCTATGAATATTCATAATTTAGACCATAACCTGGGTCATAAAACAAATTTTAGAACAGAAAAAGTTATAAACACGAGGAAATTAAATATAGGTCTCCTATGGGTAATTTTGAAGTGTGTTGTTTAATTATTCTGTTGTTCTAATTTGTAGCTTGAGTCTATTATGGTCAGAAAATATATTCTTTATGCTGCAATTTATTTTAAGTTGAATAGATAAAGAAGATGTGGTGTATATACACAATGGAGTACCATGCAGCCATCAAAAGAAATGAAATCTTGCCATTTGCAATGATGTGGATGTAACTAGAGGTATTATGCTGAGTGAAATAAGTCAATCAGAGAAAGACAATTATATGAGCTCCCTGATACGAGGAATCTGAGAGGCAAAGTGGGGGGCTTGGGGGTAGGGAAGGAAAAAAATGAAACAAAATGGGATTGGGAGGGAGACAAACCATAAGAGACTCTTAATCTCACAAACTGAGGATTGCTGGGGGGAGGGGGTAGGGATAGGGTGGTTGGTTTATGGACATTAGGAAGGGTATGTGCTATGTATGGTGAGTGCTGTGAAGTGTATAAGCCTGATGATTCACAGACCTGTACCCCTGGGGCAAATAACACATTATATGTTAATAAAAAAAATTTTGTTTTTAAATTACCCATAGATCAAAGAGAAAGTCTCAAAGAAAATTTAAAATAAATATGCAGAACTGAAAATAAATTAAAACACATATCAAAATACGTGGGATGCATTGAAAACAGTTTTTTTTTTTTTTTTTAAAGATTTTATTTATTTATTTGGCAGACAGAGATCACAAATAGGCAGAGAAGCAGGCAGAGAGAGAGGCGGAAGCAGGCTCCTTGCTGAGCAGAGAGCCCGATGCGAGGCTCGATCCCAGGACCCTGGGATCATGACCTGAGCCGAAGGCAGAGGCTTTAACCCACTGAGCCACCCAGGCGCCCCAGAAAACAGTTTTTTTTTTTTAAAGATTTTATTTATTTATTTGACAGAGAGAGCGCAAGTAAGCAGAGTGGCAGGCAGAGGGAGAGGGAGAAGCAGGCTCCTTGCCAAGCAAGGAGCACAATGTGGGGCTCAATCCCAGGACCCCGGGATCTCGACCTCAGCCAAAAGCAGATGCTTAACTAACTGAGCCACTCAGGCATCCTGGAAACAATTCTGAGAGGAAATTTCATAGTACTAAAGTGGTGACACTAGAAAAGAGCAAAGGTCTCAAATCAGTTATTTGAGTTCTTATCTGAAAAAAACAAAGACAAAAAAATAAAGGAAAGAAAGAGGAGAAAAATAACTTCCGAAAACGTATAAGAAAGGCAAAAATAAAGATCAGAGTAGAAGATGATGAAATTGAAAATAGGAAAACAAGAGAAAAATCAATGAAACAAAAAATGTTTATTTGAAAAAAGTCATTAACATTAATAAAGTTCTAGCAAGATGGACAACAATAAAAAAGAAGGAAGACACACATCAGAAATTAGGTAGGGACATCACTATAGATTCTACAGCCATTAAACAGCTAATAAGAGGGTGACATGAAGGGAAATGTAGTAGTAAGTACCTTCAAACACTATCTTCTCCATAAAAGCAATGAGAAAACTGGCAAAAAAAAAAAAATTCAGAATCAACTTTTTTTGGAACTTTGGCAAAGTTTTGCAGCAATCCAGGATGTATTTAAGTTAAATGTTGGAATCTCAGTAAGAACATTGAGCTCTTTGGTGTTTTAACTTGGTCTACACTCCTCCCTCCTCTTCTATTTTATTTTATTTATTTATTTTTAAGATTTTGCCTATTTATTTGAGGGAGAGAGAGATCACACAGGCAGAGGAGGAGGCAGAGGGAAAGGGAGAAGCAGGCTCCCTGCTGAGCAGGAAGCCCGACTTGGGGTTCAATCCCAGGATCCTGAGATCATGAGCCAAGCTGAAGGCAAATGCCTAACTGCCTGGGCCACCAAGGTGCCCCAGTCCCCTCTGCTCTTGTAACCTTGAAAAGCAAGAGTCCACAATCACAGTGAAACCTAGCACCTGCCAGCCACTGAAGAAGGAAGAATGGGATTAGGGAGTTCCTTTAAAGCCTTATTCACAGAGAACTGTCATTATTAACAAGTCTGGTGGTTCTCTAGAAGATCCTACTTACAAGGTTATCTTTATTTGACATGATTTGTAGCTCACCCAGTACAGAAAAGCCTGTCCTCTATGGGCAGTTGTAGAAAACATTTAGAAGCAATTGCTCAACTGGGAGGTGGGAGGCCAGAGAGAGCTCTCTGAGCTTCGGCAGGGTGTGTGGGGGGGCATTGAAATAAAAAAAAATTTAAAAAAAAAAGAAGCAATTGCTCAATTTACAGCTGCCTGAGGAGGTCAGCAGACTAACCCTAAAGCCTAAAAGTAAAAGCTGGTGAATGAGATATCTGTAAGCCTTAAGTACAGATACAGAAAAGATTTTTAAATTAGAAATAGATATTACTTTATTTCATTAACTTTAAAAGTTGGATGAAAGAGATAACATGATCATAGAAATTATCAAAGTTGGCTGAAAGTAAAGTGAAAAGTTTGTACAGACCAATAACCATAGGAAAAAAATGAAATAAAATTCAAAATGCTATTCTCCCTGCCAAAGGTTTAAGGTACATTTAATAGTTTAGGTGTAGTTTCTGAAATCTCTTGGAACAAATATCTTATACAAACTGTTCCAGGGCACAGAAAATAATGGGCAACATTGCTTTATGCTCAGATGAGACAAAGAAAGATAAGAAAATCATCTTTCTTGATTTCAGTCATTGGTTTAAAATATTAGCTGTCAGGGGCGCCTGGGTGGCTCAGTCAGTTAAGCACATGACTCTTGATTTCAGCTCAGGTCATGATCTCAGGGTCGTGAGACTGAGCCCTCCATTGGGGTCTACTAAGCATGGAACCTGCTTAAGATTTTCTCTCCCTCTACCCCTGCCCCCACTCGTACTCTCTCTCTGGCATTACTATTGATTTGTTCTATAAATATACAATTTTTTCTGTTATTGTTAGGGAATTTGGTTTCCCCTTGATTGTGCTGTTTTCTTCCACGTATCTGATGTTTCTTGATTGTATTCCCATTCATCGTTAGGTTTCCCTGTTCACATGTCAGTAGCCGCTGTTCTTGTTTATGGTACTCTGCCTCTAATATTTTAGAGGAAGAAGGAAAACTTGCTCCCTGGGGAGCTGGGCAAGAAGGAAGTTGGAGAGAAATAATGAAAGAAGTGGAAAGGAGGGGTAAGTGCATGTGCTGTCAGCCCTCTTGATCCAATCTTTATGTCTATTCTTATTTCAACTACTTTAACTTCATCCCACTACAGACTTATGGTGCTGGCATTTAAATAGCCATCCTGAGATTACTTCCTATAAGAGGTTTGACTTCTCCAAAACTATATTTGCTCAATTTTACATTTTTCTCATTTACCCAAAGGACACTGTTAGTTGATTTAGAGTGTATGTTCCCTGAAGATAGGCTCTATCACTAGATTACAAGTTCTTTGTGGATCTTATGTTGAGCATTCCAAAATGATTCCTATTCGATGGTAACGATGGCAAGAATATTGGGATGCTCTATTCAGTGTGTCCTTCTGTTTCTGATAGGGTCACTGAGCTGATAGTACTTTGGAAAGCCTATTGGTGTGTCCATTTATCAACCTTAAAGTGAAGAATGCTTTCATTATAAATTCTATAGCTTTATTATTTACTAAAGCATCCAAGGTTTTCCTGGTTGTATTTTTAGCCTGTATCTCCTCTTATATACTAACACTTGAGGAAATGTCATTGGGTTTCATAGCATCACATCCCAGCATTGTAGCTGGCATTATTATTCTTATTGAAAAACAAAAACAAAAACAAAAGGAACACACAGTGGTGAGGTAATTAATCATGTGCTAATGGAGGGAAAGAAACAAAACAAGATGTTTTGTATGGGGAAACCCCTATTCGACCCAATAGACTCTGATGCCAACCTTTGATGAGCACTGAGTATACTTGCTCCTTATTCTCACAATTATACCTACACTACAATTGTGTTGCAAAAACATGCTGATGCCGAAATGAGTAGGACTCTCTATGCATTAAAGCTGAATGATGGGGGACGCCTGAGTGGCTCAGTGGGTTAAAGCCTCTGCCTTCGGCTCAGGTCATGATCCCAGGATCCTGTGGGCTCTCTGCTCGGCGGGGGGCCTGCTTCCTCCTCTCTCTCTCTCTCTCTGCCTGCCTCTCTGCCTACTAGTGATCTCTGTCTATCAAATAAATAAATAAAATCTTAAAAAAAAATAAAAGCTGAATGATGGATGAGGAATTCCTATAGGACGGTGATGTGAAAGCTGATCAACACAGTTAACATCCCCTATCACTTCATTTATATACTGGCCATTAGCAGATTTTTTTTTTTTTTTTTTTAAATCAGGCACAGATTTTACAGGCTTCATAGAGTATAAAAATAAACTATGGGAAACATTGCAACCATCTGGGACACAGATGCACAGTGAGAAGGAGATAGTGTAGATGCCTGTAGAAAGTGACCATCAGTCATTCTTCAAACTTAGAACTTGTTGCCAAAAGCGGAAACCAGCTCTCAGTGTTAATGGAGTTATTGGCTGAGCAGTAATGAGGCTATTGATTGGACAAAAACTCCGTGGCCTTTTTCTTCTTTGGAAACTCTGAGCCTGAGCTTGCACAGAGTTACAATGGACATTTCTCTTCACAAATACTTTCCAAAATGCCCTAGCAAATCTTCTTCACAAAGTAGTCTTTAAATATATAACTCGGTTTCATATGCTACCTAGCAATTGATTTCCAATCTCCAGAATCATCTGGTAAAACCCAAGCAAGTAGGCTAAGAAGAAATTAAAGGTATAAAGCCATCATACCTATTCTATATTGTCTTCATTCACAGCTCTTTCTGAAAAAACCATGTCCTCACTTCTTGGACTCACTATACACCTATCTCCTCTTTGCTTTATGGCATTAAAGGATTGTATCCACCAGGCCTCTCCAGGTGACTGCATTCACATTCAGGTTCCCACCTACATTTTTAAAGCCACCTTCCATTAATATTGGGAAGGCGAAATCAACAGGATGCTGTGACTTCTGTGCGCAGGAGACAATTATCTTAGGTGGTACAGGTTGAAGGTTGTCAGTGAAGTGTCCATGCAGTAACAGGGGAAGCAACACACCAGCCAATGTGTGGAGCACACAGCTTTTACAGAAGGAAAACCCCAGTGAGCACATGAAAGTAAAGCATGCATTTCCTATCTGTTTGCCAAGACTGTAACCTATAGGCCTGCTGAAATGAAACTAAATTACACGTAACTACAGATAGAGGGATATGTGCATATATTTACAGATAGACGCACATGCATACACAGACAAACACACACACAGAAAGCTTTTACTGCATATATTATTTTTACTGGTTGCTGGGCTCTTGTTAAGCAGGAAAGCCTTTCTGTAGAATAATTAGTTTATCTGTAAGTTTGAGAAGCTGTCGAATAAGAAACTGCTCACAACTACATGCCTAACCATTCATTGCTCGGTTTCAGTTAGCTGGGTTTTATCGACGTCAGTGAGTATGCAATTGTTGACAGACATGGGGAAAGATTTCTTTTGAAATTCACACCAAAGCCTTGAGGCGTGTCTGTTTGGGCAGAAGCATCTTTATAAAGGTTGTATTTATTTATTTGACAGAGAGAGGCACAGCGAGAGAGGGAACACAAGCAGGGGGAGTTCGAGAGGGAGAAGCAGGCTTCCTGGGGAGGAGGGAGCCCCATGCGGGGCTCCATGTGGGGGGTCGATCCTGGAATTTTGGGATCATGACTTGAGCCTGACTGGAGCTGTTCAACCAACTGAGCCACTGAGGCGTCCCAGGCAGGGGCAGGTTGAGCCTCTGCAGTGGACTGTCATTTTCTCCACTGCAGTTGAAGACCAGCCTCCACAAACAGAACAGCTGCTCTGGACTCACAGTCAGTCCCCATTCCTTTCTTTTTTTTTTTTTTTTAAGATTTTATTTATTTATTTGACAGAGAGAGAGGCAGGCAGAGAGAGAGAGAGGGAAGCAGGCTCCCTGCTGAGCAGAGAGCCCGATATGGGACTCGATCCCAGGACCCTGAGATCATGACCTGAGCCGAAGGCAGCGGCTTAACCCGCTGAGCCACCCAGGCGCCCCCCATTCCTTTCTGAACAAGACATACAGTTAGCTTGATTTGCACCAACTACCCCTGGGGTGAGCATGAGTAAAATCACAGGGGAATCGTATGAAGACCGAAAGGAACGGGTTCCAGATTTAAAATGAACCACTACCATTGCCTCCCCCACCCAACAACAAAAGCTGCAAGCTTCAGCAGTTTCCACTAAGAATAACCTCCTGAGAAGGGAAGATTCCACTCTTTGTTTCTAGAGTTTACCATTTAATGAAATAGACAAGATTTCTGTTTCCATGGCTCTGAGATTTTCGGTGATCCCTCTGTTGATTTGACCTCTTATTCTCTACGGGTAATTTAGCAGAGAGAAATCTGTCCATGTACATCCTGGGCCTAATTTCTGTACAGTAGTGTTTTGAACAGTCATCACTGTGCTAAGAATCATGGAACTTCCCTGCCTACATTAAAGGGAACCTAGGTTTGGGGCAGGCAGGGGCGCTGGGGATTGAGAATAGGAAACAGCGCCCCCTGGAGGAAGTTGGTGAAACAAAGCTGGCGGAGAAACTGCTGGTGGATGAGGGGTGGCCCTAAAGCCCCCTTAACTTTTGCAGCTCTTGTTCTGTGATATCCCCCACTGTAAAATAGGTATTTTCACATCAGTCTTCCTGTTCATCCTCTTATACTTGAGAGTGTAATAATACCATGCAGATCAGAGGCTCTTGACCTTTTCCTTCTAAGGAACCACTAGAGATTTATCCAAAATTTTATGTGTTCCCATATTTGGCTGTTTTTAAGATCGGTAAGAGATACCATCAATGGGAATGCCCAAATTGTGAAACATCAGGAAACGAGGTTTCGTGCATATATATTGGGGGAGGTGAAACAGGTTTTCACTTCTTTCTGCCATAGCGGATTGGAGGTACTGGGGTTTCCCCCGACTTCCTGACCTACATGGGGGTGATCACGCCTTCCTATGGGGTGGTCCCTGGCCTGGAAGTCCACAGCTTTTGGTCACAACTGTCTAGTATCTACTGACCCACTTGAGACTGGAGAATACATCACTGCTATTTTTCTTATCATCCTTCTAATTTCCAGATAATTTCTCAGAGCAACATGCTTACGGCTAGTTCTTTAGTCTTATTCTCTCCATTTTATCTCTTCTCTTAGAATATCAATTACATTTGCTTTTTAAACTGTTTAGCAGTTGTCCTTAAATTTGTTTGCATATACATGAATAAATAACCTAAGTTGGCCTTTAAACAGCACCAGAGAGCTGCAGATACCTTTCAGGGTCTACTGCTGAGCCCTTTAAAGGCATTCTTAATTTGTTACATTTTTGTGGATTCCTAGTATTTTCTTCATATTTTTCTTAGTTTCCATCTCCAAGCTTACATTACCCATCTGTTCTTTCATGGGGTCTACTTTTTTCCATTGGAGCTCTCAGTGTATTAATCAGTTGTTTTAAATTCCTTGTTTGATAATTCCAACATCCGTGTCATATCTGAGTTTGGTGTCAATGCCCTCAGATTGTGGGTTTTTTTCCTCGTTTGTTTAGCATGCCCTGGGATTTTTTGCTAAACTCCAGCCCTAAAGGCCTTTACTGTGAAGGTTTATGTTAATCTGGCTAGGAGCTGGACTGTGTTTAACTTTTGTTTTAACTGTAGGGGTCAGAGGCTTCAGCTTCCTCTACGGTCCCTGCTTCTGTGTCCTCTGTTGTTTTGGGTCTTCCCTAAGACTTCCTCCTCACAGTCTACACCTTGTTCTTTCCACTCTTTCAGTTGTAACTCATTTATATCTGATTCCTGTTGATATGGTGGCAAGCTGTAGCGCGGAGTGAAAGCATTCTACAATTCTAATAATTAAATCTCAGTCTTTTAGGGCCTGTGTCTCTGGGCTTTGACCTTCACAAGGGATTTTTGGTATTATTATTATTATTGATGTTGTTGTTTTACCATTAGGGTGAGATAGGAAGGCGTGAGGGGGCTGGAATTGGATTAAAGCCCTTCTTCCCTGCAGGAAGTCAGGGAAGGCTCTGCTAAAGTCTCTTCCTAGAAAGTAGGGCTTTCTCACCGAGAATGGTTAGGGCATATCTCAAAATGGTTATCTTTCTCCTCCACCTGCCAGAGCCGGCAGGAAGTATCTGTTGACTCTTTGCTTTAAAAAACTGGTGGAATTCCTGGAGGTAAAACCCTTGAAACTCTGGAAAATCCCCTATGACTGTGGCCTCCAGGAATTCTCACTTTCAAGCTAGCCCACACTCAGCACCCAATAATTTGTTAAAATTGCCATCTGAGTGATCCTGCCAGTTTGACTCTGGTAGCCTCTACCCTAGGTAAGGAGAGCTCAGCTGTGAATTTCTGTATTCACCCTTCCCTACGAATTTCACGACAGCAGTTTTTCTTGCAACCTCACATCTCTGATGAGTACAAGAAAAGGTATTGATTTTCAGGGGCTTTTTTTTTTCTTTTTCATTTTTTGCTATTATTGTCGTAAGGGCAGGAGCGATAACTTGCAAGCTCTTTACACATTGGATCTGAAACCAGCAGTCTGGTTATATAATCCTTTTTTTTTTTTTTTTAAAGTACCATGCCAGTTTTATTTCCATTGAATATTTACACCTTGGACAGCAAACCTTGCTCACATACAGTAGAAAACAGATGCGATAAACATGGCTTGAGAAATGACCAGAGTGTGCACCTACAGAACTGTACATCACATCAGATCCACAAGGCAGCAATACTCAGGGGCCAGAAACACTGCTTACTACGAGTCAGTTATGGAATCATAACTTACAGTAAAAATGGGCACGTCCCAAGGCTCAATTTTTATTTTTTTCTTTTGTCATTTACAGTAGAATATTTTGTTGCTATTGCTACACTTTAAATTTACATTCTAACCTATTAAATGCAGAAAGCTAGTGTAAAGCATATAGATTAAGTGTAGGTCCCATACGTATGACAGTTTATTCAAGACTAGTAGGTTTTTGTTTTTTGTATCTTTTTTTTAACTTTTTAAATGGCTAGTGGGAAAGATTTGTGCTTGTGATCAGCTCTTAACTTCAATTTTTACATCAAAGCGTCCCTGAAAACGGTCTTTCAGAGTTAACATCTCTGAATCCATTTCTTCCTTTATGACATGGAGATAATAAACCTTTTAGGCCTACTTCATGTTATTATTTACTTTACAATGTTTTATAAATGGTAAAGCACTAAGTTACATAGGGGTTATTACCAACTTGTCAACATCCCCCACAAATTTGTGGAGTTGTCACCAGGAAATAACTATTAAGCCAGGAATAACATTTCCTAGCTCCCTTGAACTTGTTCTGTTCCCGAAGAATGAAGTAGGAGACATGTGCCCAACTGGTCCATAATAATGTCTCCAACGCTCCTCCATGCTCATTACCCTTCTCCTAGAAGGAGAGGATGAGACCCTGGAAATGATGGAACCATATGATGGAAGAAAAATCCCTGCCTACAAGGAAGACTACTGGTTGTTATGTGTGCAAGAAAATCATTTTATTGTCTTAAGCCACTGAAATCTTGGTGTTTGTTACAACAGCTAGTGTTATCCTATCTAATAAAGAAATTAATACCTTAATACTGGAGCTAGTTACTTATATACATGACCTACTAGTTAGGTGCTCAGTGGTGCCAGAAAAAAAGAAAAAGAAAAAGATACTATAGACTAGAAGGATTGAGACTCAGGTCACACTGTGGTACTATACTGAGTGAAACTGTCACCTGGGATAAGAATGACAAAAAGAAAACAGACTGTTTTGTTATAAAAATTGAGTGTTTAAAGATTCCAGACAATAGGAAATAAGATTGAAAAATACCTGAAACAATGGTCCATTAAGATTTGTCAGGTAAACAGTGACTCAGCCTGAGGAGAAGAAAGATTATGGATGTGATATTCTCATCCAAGCCTTATTTAAGATGGCTTTAGGGTAACAACTATTGACAGGGAGACTGCCCTGGGGGCAAGGAAGCAAAGCTATACTTTCTGCTCCCTACACCTCACCTGCTCCTTCCCATATACCTGCTGCTTCCACCTGAAACTTTCCCCACTTACCAGAGGGCCTGTGCTGCCCTGTTGCACCACTTCCCACACCTCTCCTCTCTTGTGAGCTTGTTGTCCCAGGTTCAGGTCTGGAACCTCACAACCCTGGTGGTAAGGCTCAGAAAATGTACCTTGAACAACTTAAATTTCATCCAGTGGGGTGGCGACGCTTGCTTCCTCTCACATAGCCACCATCTTGATTATTCCCCTCTCCTAATCCAGGTTTCTGCTGTTTCCTGCTTCTGGAGATTCCAGCTGAACAGGCCATACTGGGGTTTAGAGGGGAGAAGCAGGGATATGGTGTGAGTGCGGGGGGAGTAGGGTAAAGGGTGAAGGGTCAAGTGTGGGGCACGGGAAACCAACATCCCTGAGAACCTTCTGGGACCCCTCCTTGGTCAGAGGCTCTTCCTCCCACACCCTTGCGTTAAAGGCTGTCTGCATGTGGTGATCTGCTGCATCTCTGTGTACAGTTAGCCACTATGAAAATCAAATTTCATCTTGGCTCTCAAACCTTCACTGTAATGGTTTTTGGAGCTAAGACCAATAAAACTAAAACGTGTGAGGAGAGAAATCCAGTAAGAGAAAGCAACTTAAGATACAACCCTATTAAGTCAGCCTATGATCATTAAACTTTTAAACTTAAGATAGGGATTGCCCTTCCTATCTTAAGACCACTCCTGGGACGCAGAGTGGCTTTTTAGTTCTTTTAAATCCAGGCTTAATGTTACTTCTGAGTTCTCACCTAGACTTTCCCAGGGGCTGCCCTCTGGCTGCCCATCTCTTCCTTACCCAGAGGCAGAGGACATGCTCCCTGGCAGGTGGGGCACCCCTCTGGCCTGCCCTCGCCCCACCCCCACAGCAGTGGTGGGGTGGGGGATTGTGGGGGGCAGCGGAGAAGGCCCCCATTGATTGGGACTGTTGGGAGAGGGAGGTCCTGACTGTTGCCAGTAAGGACACCAGGAAGGAGGCAGTCAGGTTTGTTCCAGGTTTCTGCCCTTAATCTCCCTCTGAGCAGCAGTGGGGCGGGGGGAAGCTGCTTCAGGAGACAGGCATGGATGCTGTCTCAGGCTCCGAAGGGAGGCAGTGGGTTCTGAAGGTGGAAGAAGCCAGATGACCTCAGTGAGGGGTGAGGGCTAAGGGGCTGCATAGTTCCAGGGGGCCGTGCAGGGTCAGGAGCCCCGCTGGGTAGGGAGGGCTGCGGGAATGCAGGTTTTGGACACACTGTGGAATGCCCAGGAGAGGTTGTGGTGGCAGTCTCTACTCCTTTGGCAAAATGTTAGGAAAATGAACCAAATGCTAGAGAAAAATGACCTAAATCTAAATGCCAGATATAGGGGGTGGGGCTGGCACCCCAGTGTCCAACCTTTTGTTTCTAAAAGGAAGTGCCATCTTTTTAAATTAGGACTGACTTTAAGGCCAATAAAACTAAAACGTGTGAGGAGAGAAATCCAGTAAGAGAAAGCAACTTAAGATACAACCCTATTAAGTCAGCCTATGATCATTAAACTTTTAACTTAAATTCACATATGTTATTCAGACTATTATGTTTCAAACAGAAAGAGATAATCAGCTCATCAGGTATGAAATGATTTTAACAAGACTCCGCTAAAACTTTCTAGAAAATAACTCCTTTACATCCTTTGTGCGTCAGTTGAGGATGAAAGGCTTACCACACTGGCTGCCCTTCATCAATGCAGCCAACGGTCACACTCAAGCCTCACCTCCCCTCCACAAGTCCTGTCTCCAGCAGCCACCTAAGCAGTCAGAGCCGCCCCTCACTCTCGCCGGGCCTCAGGGACCATGTGTAGCCACAGAGCACATTCCCTGAAACTGCAGCACATGGCAGGTTTGGCACATATTTTTTATTTCCTTTTACTTTCACATTTACAAACTCAGGAAGCCATTTGGAGAAGGGGGAGGTTGAGGCTGCCTGAAGAAAACCTGGGCTCGTGGGCACCACACAGACTCGGGCACTCAGGACTTCTCGCAGGGAAGCCTGGCCGGTCTCCCCGGAGCCCTCACTGTCACAGACATCTGAAACAGTAGCTTATAGCCTGGAAGCCTCCATGCCTGGAAGATGCCTCAGCCCGGGGTTTTATTGCTGGTGAATTTGATTATCCAACTTAAGAGTCCAGGAGAAATGGCCTTATCAGAAATGGGCCCAGTGGTAAGCCTTTTGAGGAGATGTAAGGAAACTGGCATGTGTACACTGCACTGATGCTGCGGTGCCGGCCTGGGGCCCAGGCTTGCCTAGGGCCTCCAAGGGCCCTGGAGATAGGCATTGTCCATCCAGAGGCGACAAAGAGGAGAATAATCAGGGCAGGTGTGCTCAATCCCACAGCAGCTGGAGCGCCAGAACCCAACCAGCATTCCCTTTCCCCCTGCTACATGTCCCGTAAGGCCCCCCAAGATGTTCCCTCTCTCAGGTGGGAAAGAATATACACACCACTCTTTCCAAAGTTGCATCTCTTGGGCTGAGGGGAGACAACTGTTTGGCAGGCAGTTTAGAAACATGGACTAGAGGTACCCAGGCATAGATCCTGGGAAGATGGACTGCCGAAAAGTACCCTCGGGTCACCTCTGAGTTTCACAGGAACAAAAGAGTCATGGAAAGAATGGTTTGCCTCTGTGATTATAGCAGCGCCAAGATGAAAGCCAGGTGTAATTTTATTACTCAGATTTGATCCTGTATTAGCCCCGTGTGATTTTTGCAGATCATTAGCTTCTCCATCTCTCCTCAAAGTGCTGGGTGCCATTCTTGCAATCCTTCAGTGACAGGTGGGACCACCTCCCTCTCCAGGGGAGCCTCCAGTGGGTCTGACAGAGGGAAATGACTCCTCCGCCATGTAATTTTTCTTCCCAGACTGTTGAATTGCAAATGTTTGGTCCCATTCCTCTTCTGAGGAGAGTAAAGGCCTAATGGCATTGATAGGGGAGGGGACCGAGGGGGGATCTGCCAGGGCCCTCAATGCATCTTATGTCCAAACTAAGTTGTAACGGTCAGGGTCCAGCTTCATCAGCCGAGGCATGCCCAGGTCCATGCAAGGCTGCAGCGTCTCCAGAAAGAGTGGAATGGAGGACAGGACATTTCTGTACTCCCATCTCCCACCTGGTTAGCCTCTGGTCTAACAGATATTTGAATTCACAGTTCTATACATTAGTTTAACAAAAAATCTGGCTTCTGATACCCGAAGAGTTTAAAGTCCCCTTCAAAACGTGCATACAGGCGCCGGATGTCCCGTTTGCTGATGCCCAGGAAGTAGCGCTCCACCTTGGTTTTATTGTACACGGTAATGCCCGGAGGGATGGTGGGGTAAGACACCAGGTGGTCTATGCCGGCTTCTTTTAAGATGTAGGGGGCATCGTCCTCCAGGGTCTCATGGTGACCGATCACACTGTACTTTATCTCGCAGGGTGCGCACAGTTCAACATATGTCACCCAGTGAATGATGTGGTCCCCAAACTGAAGGTCCAGCCATCTGTGGTTTGGATCGCCCAAGTACCGTACAAAATCTTCGAACTGGATGCCCCTGGTCTCCGTGCGGTTCTTCCTGTATTTCCTGATGATGCCCGGGGCAATCTCATGCCGGTACCATGGCTCAAAGCGGGGGTTGTGAACAAACTTATCTTTAAATGCAGAAATCAGTCTTTCGAAGGGATCTCTGACAATAAAAAACTTAAAATACGTTTTCAAGCTAAGAAGAGAAATGAAGAGAAACATGCAGTTAGGCCACTGGCTGCCAGTGGTAGCCAGGGTGAGGGGGCACGAGGGCAGAGTGCCTGCTGGAGCAGCCATAGCCGCGGTGGCCAGAACGCGCCCTCCGGTGAGGAGCGAGTTCCACACATTTCTGAATCCACCCAGCTGCCTCCGGCAGCAGAGCCTGTTACTGGCCCACCTTATGGTGCGGAAAGAGAGGTTCAGAAACCATTAACTGTCCCAGGCCACAGGACTCATCACCCCAGAGGGCCACTGTGAAGACACTACTTAGCTTAACAGATACACAAATATTGCAAAACTTCAAAGATGTCTGAAAGACTTGTTTTGGGGTACAGACCCGAAAAGGTCAGGAACCCTGAGTGAGGTAGGAATGGTGGAGACCAAAGGAAGATACTCTAAGGGACCTCTGTATAAACACAATTTGCAGTTGCCAGGGGAAGGGCCAGCCAGAGTAGGGTGCAGGTGAGAGGGGGAGCGGCGAGGTTGTAGCTCTAGCTGGCAGGAAGGCGGCCCGGGGCACTGCCCACAGTGGTGGGGGTGGCGCAGAGGCAGCTGTGGGACAGGCCTATTATGGTGCTGACCGAATAATGACAACACTGGCCACTGCCGTAATTACAGCGCCTACTCCATACCGGAAAATGGCTCATGGCCTTATACGCCTGAGCTCATTTCTCTCACAAGAGCCCCCAAGACACCAGCGCTCAGCTGGACAGAGAGGCCCGCACTTAGCTGGGGGCCTCTCAGATGCTGCCTAACACCTGCGTTTTACAGGTTTTGCACAAACTGGGAAGACTAAACAACCAGCACTAGAAGTAATGAGAATCAAATAGCCAAAAAGCAAGGGAGATCAAAGTTCCTTTGGTGCCCTGACATCGACTTGCTGCTCAAGGGTTCAGATTCCTTCTGAGTCTTGTTCTGCAGTGTCATTTCACAGCTAATAACAAGAAATTTTCAGTTTCCTAGCTAAGTCATTTTTAACATGCCTAGCTAGTCTCTATCCTCACTGTGATCAGTGAGGTCTGACTCTCTTTGCCTGTGTTAGGTCCAGTCCCCACCACCTGTCCTCTGGGCAGCTACCACGGAAGCAGGTGCAAGGCCTCTGGAAGAAAATTCAAAAACTAAGTGGGGTTCCCCTGTAATCCAAATCCCTTCCCTGTGACCTAAAGGTTATATTCAATAAAGAATCCATAAAACTTAACAGAATCAAAGCAGAACAAAAATGACTACTCACTTCTATTAAGAAAATTATATAACCTTTGTTTTAATGGACTGCATGAAGGTAAGGGTGGAGAAGATTTTCTGAAATTCTCACATAGTTTTATGAATTTAAATGCACTGAACATGGGCCATATGCTCAGCTGCCTCTCACAAATGTAAACCAAAAGCCCCCAGCAGTCCTTGGAGCAATCTGAGGCATATGGAAAGGACAGACATGAGCCTCGGGTCTTACCCAAATTCCCCTCCCCTTAGGAACCTACTCCTACCGCTTCTGAATTTCTGCATCACTGAAGGAAGAGAGACGAGGGAGGCCATTCTTCTCATGGTCATGAACCACATTTTCAGGGATCTCTTCAATGGAAGGAAAAGCTCCTGGGAAGGAAACATGGGAGAAAAGGTTGGCTGCCTCAGTGCTACCCTTAAAGGAAGATGCCTGGTCTCTTACTTTGGCCTCCATGTTCCCTGCAAGCTCCCTTAAATCCCAGTTTAGGTCTTTAATTCCAACTGCTTCTGCCAGCAGGATGAGAGAGTGAAGAAAAGCTTCTGGTAATCCATAAGCCAACTAGAGGCAACAGACGAGTTGGGGTGGGGAGAGCAGGAAACGGGGGTGGGCGGGCGGTAAACACTGCTAATACCTACCCCTGGCAAAACACCTAAATTAGGTGAAATTGTACATTTAAAAAAGATCCCTGTGTGCAGAAAGGATTCCTAAAATGAGCAATACTCATTCTACTTTGAAACTGGGGGAAAATGCCAGAGCAGCAGGACCAAGAAATACTGCTGGCTGATGCCCCCATTGGGGGCCCATCATCCCCAATGGGCCTGGCTCTCCCAGCTCCACATCCCTAAGCCTAAGGTGGTCCTAGGCAATGTTACCATGTACCAGACTATAAGTGGCAAAGCTGACTGGTGCTGGGAAAACCTGACCAATGCTGTGGGAATAGTGTGATATAGCTGAGGCAGGGGACGAGGAGGACAAAGTGTCTAGGAAGGCAGGACAGGACCAAAGCCACAGCACCCAGGTCAGTGCTGGGGTCTTGGGTGGACCCCATCCTCAGGTTGCTGGACTGGGCAGGTTTTTCATTCTTTTCTCAAGACAAACAGACACAAAGCATCGGTATCCACAAAGGTTCTAGCCAAGCCTCCACAAACCTTCCCATCTATCGTCGTCTTAATCCTGTTGTGTTGAAGTCTGGCAGGGAAGGATCTCTGTTGGGCCATCTACACAGCAGCCACTGGCTTGACTGTTTGATTCACCCCTCCTCCCAAGTATGTAAGCACCACTCCAGAACTCTGTGCTAAGTGCTATGGATGGCCATGAAATGAGCAAGACAAACATCTGCTCTCAAGGGGTAATGGAAGAACTAGCTCTGGACCTGCTCAAGTACTTGTCCCCATGCAAGCGTCTCTAGGGATGACTGAAGAGAGCCACAAGGCCCATCTTCTATTTTATGACCTGGCAAACCTGCCCCCATTTTTATCCTGTACTTATAAATTGGTGTTTACTTCTGTAAAGTCTAATGCTTTGAACTGTGGTGGCAGATTTATAAGACTTTTGTGTATTCATTGTTTTAAATTTGATTTGTGACCTCATTTTTTTGATATCAAAAATCCAATACACTCTCAGATTACTCAAGAAACACATTAGTTATACACCATAAGATGAGGCAAGTGTCTCCCCCCAACCCCCCGCCCCAAAGAGCCACAAAAAGGCCAAATAAAGCAACCAGGAAAAGGACCATTGACCACCAACTCTGAGAACAGCAGCAGGAGTGGTGGGCTGGAGGACAGAGACCACAGGGCCACCTCCCACAGAGATCTGAGGGCTGATTCCTGGTCCTGAAGTCAACTGCTGTCGACTGGAATTATGTTCCTGGAATTAACTTCCTTCTGTCTGAAGTTAACAGACAGAGCCCATAATTATCTTGGACCAACTCACGGTAATTGGGGTTTAAACAAACAAACAATGGTATCTGAAAAGAGTAGTGAGTAATCAAAACCAGTAGAGTATGAGGTCACTTTTCAACGATCTAATTTGTTCCCAAATAAACATCTGATTTCCTGAAGCAAGTTGATTCAATCTTCTGAATATGGAAGCTCAGTATAAAATGGGGACCCTTCTTTCTAGCCATGTTGCACAGAATACTTCATCTGTGGGTGAGGGGCCCCCAGGTCCACCTGACAGGGCTCCCTTTCCAGGCATGGGTGCAGGCGTTTCCCCTACAGAGGGGCAGCCGGGAGGCCAGTGAGTGTGGAGCCTCAACGTATCAGGAGAGAGCTAACCACCAGTAAGGCGCCAGTGCACTGAAGAGAAGAAAAGGGATTAGCCCAGGGGAGGGTGGTGGTGGAGGGGGGTGGACAGGCTGCTTGAGTCAGGAATTCCACTCTGGAAAGTGAGGAAAGGAGATTCCAACCACAGATGTGGCCCTTTGAAAACCTCAGTATATAAAACTTTCAAGCCAACAGCTTTAAACCAGAAGTAAACACCAACAGGGGAAACACTCCAGAGAACCATCCATAAGGTTACCAGCCCTTCCACAACTGTCCCTGCCTTTGGCCCCGCTCTGCTGCCTCCGTTGCCCAGTCCCAGGCTGCCGCCCCCCAGACCCCACGCCCCCAGCTAGGCAAACCCTGCTGTCCACTGACCACAGACATCCACCCAGCCCTGCACGCACCATTTAACACGATCAACACTTTCTTCCACTGGGTGTTGCCCACTTTAGGAGTCTGGCAGAAAAGAATCTTGTGCTTGTCACAGACGAATATCCGATCCAGGACAAACTTGGAGACCGCGGTGTGCGAGAGATTCTTCAGGGCTTCATCCCTGCAGACGTTTCTGATGAGTTCCAGGCGCTCCACATAAACGAGGGGTTGAACAAGCCGGTTGTCTGAAGGCACCTTCCCAGTGGGCTGCAGGTAACAAGGAGACAGAAGCAGCCCAAGGGCTCAGTCAAAAGCAAACAGTAGTGAGCCCCAGGAGCCCCCCAGGGAGGCCCTGCCCCCTGACCTCATGCTGCCTGCTGACACGCAACGGTGAGAACCAGAGCTGGGGGAAGAGAATAGGGGAGACTCCTTCAGGGGCCTGGCATTCAGGTGACATGGATGGGCTGGACCAAAGCTCAGCCAGAGACACGAGGAGGCTCCTTCACCCTCAGTGGCTCAGACCAAGGAGGAGGTGCGGCTGAGTTCTGCCTGCCACTTTGCTGATGGCAGGCATTAGGGCCCATAGCGTCCTGGACACAGCAGGATACTTTGCATTCCGGGATTTCAGTGAAGGCCGGGTTCCACCCCCCTCCTTCTCCCTAGCACTTCCCTCCACATAATTCTGAGTGTACATGTGCGGACACTACATGAGGACCAGTCATCTACATACGTGCTCTTTCAAAGACTCTGGTACACCGGTAGAATGGTTTATTAACTAGAGAAACACACCCTAGGTCATTCAGTACGAGTTTTCAAAATGCTGAAGCCATTATTCCATCTCCTCAGTGACAAGCACGTAGTTATGCCTCTCTGGCATGCAGTTTAAGAAGAGAGCTCTGTGTGGTAGTGGTGTCTGCTGTCCAGGAAGCATGGCCCCTGTGGGCAAGTGTTGGAGCATGCCGGTGCTGGTTTCTGCCGTGTCTTCCTACCAGGTGGGGAAGTCCATATGAGCACTGGCCAAAGACACTGATCCAGAAACCCTGTCTGCCAGGAAAGTAGGCCTGGAAGTGAGCAGACGTGGACCACAGGGCCTGGGGCTGGGGGGGCGTGGTCTCCAGCTGGGTTTGAGGGTTTGAGGTTGGGTGCACCTGCACAAGGGCACTGCTGGGGCTGTGTTTACTCTGTGACGTCTTGATTCTGAAGTGTTTGATCACCTCGGAGTTATCTCAAACAGGTCTCTCAGAAGCTTTCCCCCTCAAAACCAGTGTAATTTCATGTGTGTGTGTGTGTGTGTGTGTGTGTGTGTGCTAGGATGGTTCCTCTGCAGCCTGCACACACGGAGTCATCACTCTCCCTATGTGGGCTCCAGCAGGCACCCAACACTGCAGCTGTTGTCCGCAGCCCACCCTACCCACCCCTGCCTCAACTGCCACTCTTTGTGGGCAACCCATTTTTAATACCTAGGTGCTGGTTAGATTTTTTCCATAATGTTCCAGAACATTACACATTTTGCCAGGATAAGTCAGTGTGGGCTTCTCTGCCAATTTTCCTGGAAAGCAGGGAGCCCTGTCTACCTGCATCCTCAGCTCAGAAAATGTCCTTTTTCCTCAGGATGCTTAGGCAGGAGTGGAGCTCACATGTGACAGAGTATGGAAGTCATCTGAGGTTAGGAGGTAGGCGGGGGTTTCTGGGTCAGAGTGTCCCGCATCTCACATAGATTTTCCCACCTGGTGGGAGGACTCTTTAGAGCAAAAACCAGCACCAATGTACCCCAGCATTTGCTCACATTGGCTATGCTTACATACGATGGACACCACTACTAAGTATAACTTGTCCCCTCTGATTACAAATAGTTTAAGAGGTATAATTGTGTGCTTACTCAGGAGATGGGAGTCTTATACCATATATTTGTTATACCTCAATGAACGTCTTTAAAAAAGGAGATACACAAAAGTTCTGACGGTGGTTGAAGAGAGCTATGGATTGCAATGGGCCGTAGTTGCTGTTTTTTCCTTACAATGCAGGATATTTCTTTAAAATACATGAGTATATCTTCCTTCTTCATCAAAAAAAAAAACTTGGTTTAAAAATATTAGCTGGTGGGGGAGCACCTATAATGACTTCTACAAAGTTCTATTAAACTGTTTCAAGTCCTCTGTGAGTGATTTCTACCACATTTGGGTACTTTTTGTATCCAAAGGTGGCTCTGCAAACACATTTATGTCTCTCTTCCTTCAGCATGATCTGCAGCAACTAAAAGCCACAACTCTGCCAGAACACCCTCTGAATTTCCTTCCAGGGCTTACCTGTCCCTTTCTTAATAGCCATGGGCCCCTTCTCATCTTTCCTTCTTCCCCTTTTCTACAGAAAGACAGCCACTATTTCTAGCCACTTCCTGAAGTGCCCCATAAATCAAAGATGAGTCAGTATGGTTGGCAAGGAAAGGAGACGCAAAATGGGTTTGACTTTCCTTCTTATGAGAAAGTTGACTTAAAAAAACAAAAAAGACGAAAAAGCTCAAGTTCCAAATCATGCCAGATACACTTTGGGACTGCTTTAGAACCTAACACAGTATCTATAACAGAAAAGGGCTTTTGTTAACACTTGACTCAAAACTCTACTGCTCTGTCACTCGGCAGAATGAACTGTTCGAAAAATATTTACCAGTCTTTACTCTGTGTTTGGATGTAGTTGCAAGTGTTGTGTGGAGACACTGGGAAAGCCTCAGCTGAGGAAGAACATGTGGCACTGTCCACGTATGTGTGTGTACATGCAGAGGTGGGGGTAGGAGGTGAAGAAGACAGAGTGGTCAGTGGGAGACACGCCAGTAGTTCAGTGCCACTGTGTCCTCAGTGACTTACTAACCCCTCCCCATTCACATCATGGTGGAATGTCTGCCCACAGAGATCTTCTGGCTTTCCAAGAAGCATCCCGAAAGGTAGTTCTGAATAGAGTCTGTTCCTCCAAGTCCACTCCTTTGGCAACCTCAGTCATGGCCCTTTTCCTCAGCCCTTTTCCTTGAAATGTTTCTGCTGCTGTTTATTGTCTATTCATTCCCTTTAAGTTACACAGAATTTCTTCCCAAGAATTCAAACCAGAGGGTCCCCTAACTTAACATTACTAAATGGACCAAAATGCCCTTTTGTCTGTTAAAACGCACTAGGGTTAAAAAAAAAAAAATGCACTAGTGTATTTAGGCAATCAATTTATGGGGCAGTTGTAAAACCAGTCCTCCCCCAGGGACTGGGTCAGTTACAAAATGGGGAGAAGAGCATGTTCTTCCAGAACACATGAGAACAAGGACCCTAGAAATACTGGGATAACAGAGATTTCTACCCCTCCACCCCAGCTTCCTGGTCTTCCCTCATGGATCTACCATAACCAAACTCCCTGACATAGTTTCTCACATGTATGACTCAATTTCCTGGGTTTCCCTGGTGAAGGGAAGTGTCTTCCTTAGGTCAACACATTCTGGAAGTGAGGGTGGGCACCCGCAGACTTACCCAGCTCTGAGCCTTCACAGGAACCTCCCTTCCTCCCCAGGGCACACGAGCACAGGCCTGCCACCCTGGCCCCTGCCTTCCTGCTTTCATAAATGGAGTCTAATTTAACATCATTCCCTCCCTAACCCCAACTCTTCCTCACTTCTCTCCTCTCCTCTATTCCAATTGCTTCAAACCTTAGCTCTAACCTGGATTGCGGATGACACTCAGGAGCTGTGCTTCTCAGGGCACCTCCAAACAAGAGGTCTTGAGAAACTGTAGAAAAATCTCCCTCATTTCCAAAGCTGTTCTTCTTCAAGCTTAAGCATTGTATATAGAGAAAAACCATTTCTCATTCAGTTGTGCTTATAGACTGGCATGGTTTTGTTTTCTTTCTTTGCAAATATACTAAGAGAAACGCATTATATTAGTTTCAGGTATACAAACACATTGATTCGACAGCTGCATGAAATAGACTTTTAAAGGCAAGCTACACAACCTAATTACATTTATAAGTCTCCTTTCTTTTGGAAAGACAGATGCTGAGTTTAAACATCTAATGACCCCTGGTTTCAGAGAATTATGTCTGACCGCTGTTTCCTACTCTCTTTACCTTGCATCTGAGTTTCGGGAGTATCAAGGGGACAGGGAAGCAAGAACAGGGAACAGAGGACATGTACTTGAAAGTCCCAGCCCACTACTTGCTGTCCCTGACATACTGGCTCTGTTCCTTGAGCCTCACACTTTCCAAACGCAAAATGAGAGTAAAAATACTTACAGCACACGGGTGCCTGCGTGGCTCTGTTGGTTAAGCGTCCGCCTTCTGCTCAGGTCAAGATCCCATGGTCCTGGGATCGAGCCCCACGTGGGCTCCTTGCTCAGCTGGGAGCCTACTTTACTCTCACCTCCCACTCGCACTTTCTCTCTCTCTCGCTATCTCTCTCTTTCAAATAAATAAATAAAATCTTTTAAAAAAAATACTTACAGCTCAAAGGGCTGTTTTTGAGGACCAGTAAGATTAAAACCCAGTGAAGTCTTCTGTGGACTACAAGGCATGTTCTGATGCAGTATTTCCAACCACGATTACTTCCGCAGGCCCACAGTCTTTGCAGGAAGAGTGTTCCTCCGTCCCTCAAGAGTGACCTCCCAGGATGGTCACTTTTGTTCTTTACGAGCCTCAGCAGCCAAGCAGCACCCTTGAAGTCTCAGAGCACCTTATTCCTCTTGTCAAACTCTTGCCCAACCTCCTGGTCACTACTGATCCCATTAACTAAACATATATTTCCTTACCTCCTTCTATTAAGGCCACCCTATTACTTCCTACCGGTTTTTCTGGTTTCCTGTCTCTGGGGTTTATCCACTCTCTTTCCTTGTCCTGGAAAGCCTCAACCTAAAAGCCACATTCCAGGCCTGCTTCATGGAATTCTGCAGACTTAACCCATCCATCAGTGACTTGCTACCTATAAACTCCAACAGCATGTCACTCTGACCACATGCATACTCACTAGACTTTGTTGGGTTCTAATCTGTTATCCTTATCCTACAAATCAAGGACGAGAACTATCTCTTTCTCTGTGGCTTAATGCTGGGTTGGTAAATGTCTTATAGCTCGATCTACCCATTTCATTCCTTTAGACATACCTGCAACCCAAACTTTCCAGACCCAGAATGGGGGTAGTGAGCGAGAGGGGAATCTCAAGAGTGTGCCCCGCGTCTCGGCTGGGGAACAATTGGGAATTTTTGTGACAAAGGAGACTGAGGAGAAAGAGTCAGAATACCAAGGAAGGTGAGTCCTGGGTAAAAGTCAGCAGCCTTGGGCCCTGCCACTAAGTCCCACACAATTTGGAATGATTAGCCTTTTTCCTAAACTCTGTTCTTTCTTCCATGCCATCCAGAGGTGAGACTGGCTGCTCTTCTGTCCAAGAACACTTCTAATTTGAAAAGTCCATGATTCTGGGTCACAGACCTTTCCCCACTCCCTTGGTTTTCTCCTGACCTAGTCCAACATCCTCCATTCCCCCGCAAGGCTCCTTCTCCGCTGGTCAGGGATTCAACATAATCAACATTTACAGAGGATCCATGATGTACAAAGCGCTTTGAGGAACATAAAAATAGATGTGACCATGCCATCTTCTAGGAGAAGCTAAAAAGATGAGCGGAAATGTGCTGAAGTGACACAAGGCACAACTCCACAGCAGGAGAATATGACGGTCAGAGGACACCAGCTGATAGCATAGACAGAGGGGAGGCTAGTTCCATGTGATAAGAGTACCCCCTGGAGCCACAGGGGGTGAGAAGGGGCCACCACAGCTCACTAAGGAAGCAGCAACCCTGCGCCTCCCCCAACGCTGACCATGTCACAGAGGACAGTGCCCTCTGCCTTGCTGTGCCCACCTTCAGTTCCTCAGGAAAGTGCTTCTCTCCAGGCAACTTCCCCGCATCTGGCACAGCTGTCAGGAACAGGAACTCCTGTTTGGCACTGTATGCTAAGAGACAGAGAGGTTAAAGCGTCTTCTCATGGAATAACAGACACACAGATCAGCAGGACAGAACAAAGGCCCCAGAAATAGGCCCACACAAATATGCCCGACAGACATCTGACAAAGGTGCCAAATCAGTTCAGTGGAGGAGAGTCCTTTCAACAAATGGTTCTTCAGCAACTAGACATCTATAGAAAAAAAGAACCTTTACTTGACCTCACACTTTATTTAAGAACAAACTCAAAATGAATCAGCACTTCAATGTGATAAAACTTTTTTAAAATATAGGAGAAAATCTCTGAAAAAGATTTCTATGTTTTCTGGGCTCTCGTCAAAATCTAAAACTTATACTCTGCAAAAGACCCTATGAAGAGGACAGAAAGACAAGCTACATGCTGGGGGAAAATATTTATAAATCAAGTATCTGACAAAGGTCTCATACCTAGAATATATAAAGAATTCTCAAACTCTACTGCAAACAGACAAACAATCTAATTAGACCCTCTCACACTGTTGGTGGGAATCCAAGTTGGTGCAGCCACTTTGAAAACAGCGTGGAGGTGCCTCAAAAAGTTAAAAATAGAGCTATTCCATGACCCAGCAATTGCGCAACTGGGTATTTACCCCAAAGATACAGATGTAGTGAAAAGAAGGGCCATGTGCACTCCAATGTTCATAGCAGCAATGGCCACAATCACTAAACTGTGGAGAGAGACAAGATGCCCTTTAACAGATGAATGGATAAAGAAGATGTGGTCCATATATACAATGGACTATTACTCAATCATCAGAAAGGATGAATACCCAACTTTTGCATCAACATGGATGGAAATGGAGAAGAATATGTTAAGTGAAATAAGTCAAATAGAGAAAGTCAATTATCTTATGGTTTCACTTATTTGTGGAAGATAAAGAATAGCATGGAGAACATTAAGAGAAGGAAAGGAAAAATGAAGGGGGGGAATCAGAGGGGGAGATGAATCATGAGAGATCATGGACTCCAGGAAACAAACTGAGAGTTTTAGAGAGGAGGGGGTTGGGGGGATGGGTTAGCCTGGTGATGGGTACAAAGGAGGGTACCTATTGCATGGGAGCAATGGGTGTTGTAAGCAAACAATGACTCATGGAACACTACATCAAAAACTAGTGATGTACTGTATGGTGACTAACATAATAAAAAAAAATAAATAAAGGGGCACCTGGGTGGCTCAGTGGGTTAAAGCTTCTGCCTTCAGCTCGGGTCATGATCCCAAGGTCCTGGGATCAAGACCCACAACGGGTTCTCTGCTCAGCAGGGAGCCTGCTTCCCCCTCTCTCTCTGCTTGCCTCTCTGCCTACTTGTGATCTCTCTCTCTCTCTGTCAAATAAATAAAATCTTTAAAAAAAATAATTAAAAAAAATAAAAACAAGAAAATGGGTAAGACATGGACTGACATTTTACCAAAAAGGATCTACAGATGACAAATAAAACATGAAGAGATATTCAATGTCATTAGTCATCAGGCAAATACAAATGAAAACCACAATGAGATACTACTACACACCTATCAAAATGGCTAAAATAAAACATAGCGAAAACTCCAAATGCTAATGAGGATGCAGAGAAACTGAAGAACTTACAGAGCTGGTGGAAATGTAAAATGGAATAGGTGCTCTAGAAAAGTTTGGTAGTTTCTTTAAAAACTAAGCATTTAGGGGTGCCTGGGTGGCTCAGTCCTTAAGAGTCTGCCTTTGGCTAGGGTAGTAATCCCAGGGTCCTGGGATCGAGCCCTGCATCAGGCTCCCTGCTCCAGGGGAAGCCTGCTTCTTCCTCTCCCACACCCCCTGCTTGGGTTCCCTCTCTCATTGTGTCTCTCTCTGTCAAATAAATAAGTAAAATCTTACAAAAACAACAACAACAACAACAACTAAGCCTTTAACTGCCCTATGACTTAGTAATTGCATTCCTAGGCACTTATCCCAGAAAAATGAAAACTTATATCCACATAAAAACCTATACACAAATGTTTATAGCAACTTCATTTGTAATAGCCCCAAACTGGAAAAAAACCCCAGATGTCCTTCAACAGGTGAATGGATAAACAACAGTGGGTCATCCATATGATGAACTACCACTCAGCAATAAAAAGGGACAAAGTATTGAGACACACAATAATAGCTGGATGAATCTTCAGGAAATTATGCTGAACAAACAGAGCCAAGGCCAAAAGATCATATACTGTATATAACATCTTTTTTTTTAAGATTTTATTTATTTATTTGACAGACAGAAATCACAAGTAGGCAGAGAGGCAGGCAGAGAGAGAGAGGAAAACAGGCTCCCTGCTGAGCAGAAGCCCGATGCGGGGCTCAATCCCAGGACCCCGAGATCAAGACCCAAGCTGAAGGCAGAGGCTTAACCCACTGAACCACCCAGGTGCCCCTGTATATAACATTCTTAAAAAATATATTAGGGAGAGACTAGACTAGTTGTTTCCAAGGCAGGTAGGGGCCAGGGGATGGAAACAGGGAGAGGGAGGTAGATATGGCTACAGGGCACCTGGATGGCTCATGTGGCTGGGTGTCTGTGTTTGCCTTGGGTCATGGTCGCATGGTCCTGGGATCAGGCCCTGCATGGGGCTCACTGCTCAGAGGGAGTCTGTTTCTGCCTCTCTCTGCCTCCCTCCTCATGCTCTCTTGCTCCCAAATAAATAAATAAATCTTAAAAAAAAAAAGAAAAAGGAAAAAAGGCACCCCAGGGCTCCTTGTGGCGATGGAGATGTTCTGCATTTGACTGTATCAATGTCAATACTGTGATTCCAACTCTGCACTACAGTTCTGGAACATGTTACTGTTGGGGTAGAGTAAAGGGTACATAGGATTCTGCATTCTCACAACTGCATATGACTCTACAGTGATCTCAAAATTAAAGGTGTAATTTTAAAAAACCAAGTTAGGGGCGCCTTGATGGTTCAGTTGGTTAAGTGTCCGACTCTTGGTTCTGGCTCAGGTCATGATCTTAGTTGTGAGATGGAGCCTCCAGTTGGGCTCTGTGCTTGAGATTCTCCTCCTCTGCCCCTCCCCCACTTCTCTCTCTCTCTCTCTCTCTCTCTCATAAAAATCTTAAAAAAAAAAACCCAAAAACCATAAACCCAAGTTAGCAGTCAAGTTAGTATTTACACATTAGTTTAAAAATTCATGCAAAGTGAGATGAGATCAGACCAATCTTATAAAATTCTAGTCCAGAGTAATAATTAACAAAAATTTGCTTTGGGAGAAACACTTGGGTAGAATTTGAAGATAATTTTCATATCTCTACAACCAAAGAAACATTTACTTTGGAAACTGCAATGTCTAAAAACATAATTAGAAAAAGTAGGTAGCAAAAGAAAGCATAAAAAATCGGCGTAACAAAGCATGAACAAAGGCACATTTATTTCATTTAAAAAACAATCAAAACCTCCTCCTCTTGGTCATGAACACACACTGACCTGCAGCCTTCCACCTGCACAGGTTGGGCTGCTACACCTCCCCTAGGTCCCAGCTGCATGCTCTAAGTACACACTATAGCCTGGTGTCCGGTAAAGACATCTTCCAAGTATCCGACAACAATAATTATCCCATCTCCCTACTCATTAAATACCTTTAGGTTATCAGACTCCAATATAAACATTTGCCACACACCTTTAGCAATGCCACTAAAATCTCTGGTCTATTCTATGTGTGATTCAAAACACCATCCCAGCCAAAGCTGTACGCGGGAGCTGTGACAAGGTCAGAGAGCCCTATCTGCGGTATGAAATAGAAAAAAACATCAGTACCCTCAGGCCCCAGAGATCCTGAATGCACTCTGAGGACTCCAAGAGACCACGCTCTATCCATTCTCCTCCTCTGCAACCCTGTCATCTTTGAGCACTCACATGCTAACGAGAAAATTCACATTCTAAGCTTGTCTGGTCACTTCGTGTTCTGACAGTGTCTTCTAAGACGAGCACTGCAATGCTTAGCTCTGCCCCAGGCCTGAATGGGTTTTGCAGAATCCTAACCTTCCTTAATAACATTTTAGATGGGACAATGTATCTTGAATTCTAAACAGTTGACATATCAATGAATTTCTGAACCAACCTGTTTCCAGTACTCGGAAGCACAGAGAACAGGCTTTGGCAGCTGTGGAACATCTCATCTTCCAACATGACACACACCAGCCAGTCACCACCAGTTCAGCCGTGGAACATCTCATCTTCCAACATGACACACACCAGCCAGTCACCACCAGTTTTTATTGTTTTTATGATTTTGAACTTCTTGACCTTTGCTTCCCCCCCCCCCCCCCCCCCCCCCCCCCCGTCCTCATTCAAGTAGCTTCAAGTAAAAGTGGTAACACGGTTTACATTTGGTTTTGTTTGTTTCTATTGCTCTGCTGACAACCATTTCTTTTCAGCCGATTCTGTTACCCCTGCTATGATTGAAGAGCAGTCTCTTTCAGGAGCAAGCCTCCAGCTCCAGAATCAAGGATTCTCAGCCTGTAGTTATGGCCAGGTGTCCTCAACGTTTCAGATCACTTTGTTACACTCATTGTTATATTTACAGTGTTCTACAAAATGTCTTTACAAGTGCCAAGGGATGCACCACCTTGTTCCTCTAGAAGTGAACACATCTGCGAATCTCCCTGACTAGCCTGCATCAGTCCCCCAATGTCAGTCACCTCCCCATCACATGCTTGGCAGAAGTCAGGCAAAGACATTCAAGCATGGGCTCTGCCCTTAAGTAGCTTACAGCCAAAGCGAGGGGCTGAGCGGAGACAAAAGATTGGATGAGGAAGTTGAACTGCGCTGAGAATAAAAATCAGTGTCTACACATACATACCAGATTCATAACTGGATGTCGTTTTTAATTTCTAGTCTCACCACACCATGCCATCAAATTCCCATCACTGAATGGGCTTTATTTCCCTGTGATACAGTCTAGTTATAACACCGGAAACTTGGTTCCACAGGACACTGAGGTTTGTTAAGCAAGGGTGAGTCGTTGCTACAAATAATTCTGTGGCTTCACTGCTGAGCTGAAGACAGACCATAACACTAAATAAAAAATTTAAAAGGCTTTAAACAGCATTTCAAAACAAATCTCTTCCTATCAGTTTAAGTGGCAGGAAAATCACGAGGAACAGGTAGGTGAGAAGAAAACACACGCACAGCAACAGACTGGAGGAGAGCCCTGCTAGGATCCTAGAGGTCAGAGATGCAAGGAGCAGCCCCAGACACCGGAGTTACAATCGGCTCCCTGAAGCTGAAACCAAGATCTGCTATCTGCTTTACAGGAAATGGAACTTCACCATTTGGGAGACTGCTGTGTTGTCAGTCTCTTCTTTGTGATGACACTTCACATTGGGCTTTTGATTCCAAAACCAAAACATTGTAAACATGAGCGAAATAAATCCCAGCACCTGAGAAAAATCTCTTCCAGACACATGTTTACAAACATCTTTCAGTTTCCTGTTTAACTCCCAGATCCACCAGGGGGCTTAAATGCCTCCCTGGACAAAAGGGGCCCCCTAAGGCTAAGTGGCTATACCCCTGAAACCACAGCCCTAGAGGGGCAGGAGATGCCCTCTCTGATGACCTCCTCGGAGACTGTGTGTTTCACTTCTCATGGGTGCTCCATCCCTGCTCAGTCACCCAGACTGGCAAGACACACTGCATGCAAGCTCATTTCCTTCATTCAGAACTCAGCCAGTAAACATCCATCTTCATGATCCCCACCAGGTACTTAGGGACAATTAGATAAGTTTTGTGTGCTCAAGAAAGGCTGGGTAATGTTTTGGGCCTGACAACAAAGGGTTCTCACTCTTAAGTTTCCTGCACAGTATGGGGCTGACACTGTCCTCACTGGCAGCCGCCCTGCTTCCTGGAGGTGGGAGAGGGCAGTGGGGCAAGTGTGCACTGGCTCAAGGGTTCCCACCAGAAGCTGTTTGCATCACTGTGCTCCCATTCACTAACCACAGGTCCACACTGAACATCCAAGGGTGCAAGAACTACTTGGTGAGCAGCACCCAAGACGACCACAGATCTTTCCTCCAGCTTTAAAATCCTGAAGCTTTTCATCCTTCCCTGTAGGTTTCACCTTCTACCCCTTTAACTGCTCCACACATCATAAAACCCTCTAGAGCTTCTACACTTTCCTGAAAGTGGTCAGCATAAAACTTGCCACATCCTAGCAGAATGACATGTCACTTCTCAGATACCACTGAGGAATGATGTGCTCTTCAGAGGCAGTTCTGCCAGAAAACATTGTAATCCAAAGCCACACATCTCACTTAGTTATTTTTGGTGGAAGTCTCATAGAATACAATACCTATACTCCTAGTTTTTAAAATGAAGTAAACCATAAACAATATGACCTCATGACTTGCCTCTGAAGTGCCTTCCTTACCAGGAAGTGACATTTAAGGGAATCATGAGTAAAACGTGTGGACTTGGGGTAACAACAAATTCATAGTCACAGCAGCTGCAGCTTTTTCTACATTTGCTGTTCTCTAGAGCTGCAGTCCTAGAGATTCTAACTCACTTGGTCTCTGGTTGAGCCAGG
This sequence comes from Mustela erminea, assembly GCF_009829155.1. NCBI lineage: Eukaryota > Metazoa > Chordata > Mammalia > Carnivora > Mustelidae > Mustela > Mustela erminea. Next base: position 60,626,473 of record NC_045620.1, on the reverse strand, counting down.
AGAAAAAGGTTTACGAAGTCCTGCAGATAGTTCTAAAGTGTCCTGGGGATAAGAACCACTGCTCTAACTCTTAAGGAGGGATCTCCATCAGAGGTAAGTGGGACTGGACTGAAGCAGCTGGAGAAACATCTAAATGGTCAAGCTAAGATCATGGTCTCTGAGTCCAATGACCCCCGCAGATCTGGTACCTGCTGTTCTAACAAAGGCCCAGGTCCCTAGTGGGAGCCATCATTATCTGTGATTACCCACAATGCTCTGTGATGCTCCTGACCACCCTCTATACCTGCAGTTGACACACCCATTCCAAGGCTGTGAAAACATTTCAGGTTCTCCCAAGAGCTCCTGGAAGGTGGGGGTGTGTACCTGTCAGGCCTGCCAGGCCTGAGCACAAAGAGGCTGAGTTACTGAGTGGAAACCCTAGAGGTGAGAACCATCTCTTGTGATTAATTTTAGGGCCTCCATCTTTGGCCTACACATCTGCCTTCCAGCCCTGTTGTTCCTCTACAAACAGTGTGAGAGAGGGAGAAAGAAAGAGAATGAATGGGAGCAGGACGGGTGGGGCACTGGGCAGCCTCGGCACAAAAGGGAGTTCTCTGGGCTGAAATGGAGCCCAGAGCCTGAGGGCCACTCAGAGGGCACCGTTCATGCAGCTGCTGGGAGAAAGCAGGGAGAATGGCTGGAATGGATGGATATTCTCCTGATCCCCCCTTCCTAAGGGCCACCACCTACAGGAGGATGTGTGAAGACTGTACGGAGTGAAGATGCTGTGCACACCCACGTCCACAAGCATCCTCCCTACTAGGCAGAGGTGGTCAGGCCAGCCTGAAGCTGCTTGTGAGTCTTTTCAACATCTCCTATTTGCCTTGCCTCATTCTGCTGTGAAAGGAGTTGCCTTGGGGTGGCAGGTGCATCTCCTTAGGTACACCTGCACCGCACAGATCAGAGAGCCTCACTGTACTCAGGTCAGTCTTGGGGCTGTCAGAGCATGTCCATTTTGTAGGGAAAAAAACCACTAACGCCAAGGTAAGCAAAGGTCAAGGGCATAAACTAAAGTAAGTTCTTCTGAACCTGGGTTTGCTCTTTGGATGTCTTCATCTGACCACCTACATCATCAAGTCAAGGGGAGTTATCTCAAAGACTACCAGACACAATATTTAAATCACCTCCTTGTGAAGTGAAGGTGACCTTCAACCATGTGACTACCAGCATGCAGCACCAGCTAGAACATGGGGCAGCATCTCATGATGATACCGAGCAGGGCAAAGTCCCCAACCTGTGGCCCAGGAGATGACCTGGCAAATGGTACTGCTGGGAGGAGGCCACCAAAGAAGCCCACAGACAAAGCATGCTCCACCCATCCCCCGGGGAGATGCAGGGAAGACACTCTTGTCCTTTTTCACCTCCTCTTCTGCACCTCTATAACATGAAGGATTTGGATACCATGACCTTGGAGGTCACTTCTGGCACAAAGGTCATCTGTGCCTGTACCTAGGAACAATACCACAGCACTGTCTGGCTTAGGTGAAATCCATTCCATGAGGAAGCATACCTACCATCAGGGTCTTTAAAGGTCAACGTGATAAATTTGCTAGCCACCATGAACATGAAAATCACCCAAAAGCATGCGGCCAACAGAAGCCACTGGTGGTGCATGTTGTCAAATGTCAGCCATTCAGTAATTCTTCCTGGAAAACAAAAGTGAGATGACCCTGGTGCTTATAAATAAATCAATTAAACAAAAAGTAATAAAAAGAATAGGTGACTTTAGTTAACAGCTTCAGTACAAATAATTTGAAATAATTTTTCTATTGATACAGGGGTATTTTGACTAAGTATTTAAATTTTATTCTTAATAATATGAAGCCATCGATCTGATAATTCAAGCAAATTTAAAATACTCTAGTGGAAAGGAGCCATTTCTGTTTGTTTTTGGAATACACGATAAGATTTTGCTTTTGCAGATTTGCCTCGGAACTCCTTTCTGGCCCAAGCTAACATCAAAGCATACTCTTAGTACCCAGCAATAGCCGGCACCTGGAAGCAGGAGGGCAGGAGTCTGCCAAGGGTCAGACCTTTGCTGCGGTAATTTGTAGAGGGCAGAAGCCATACTGAGACAATTACAAGCAGGCCTTGTGTAAAATCCTGACATGTTGACAAGATAGATGTAGCCAAACCCAGAATCTCTACAACAGTGAAAATCAACACCAGAGCATCTCTATCTCCATTCACTTGCCTGCAAGAGTCTGCGCAGAACCCTGGGGGTGGGTGTTTTTCATGCTGTCACTGCCCAGGAGTGAGGCACGGCATGCCAATCCTCAGCAGGTCATGCTGCAGGAGACACACAAAGAGCCGGGAAGTCAGTCAATTCTTGGCAAGAGAGACCAAAAAAAAAAACAAAAACGTGTTTCATCTCACCTTTAACACAGTGCTTCTTCAAGCCAAACCAAAACACTTAAAGAGACCATGCTGGGCTGGGCTGGTTTCCACTAGCCAACTGAGGCCATCACTCCTGGGCAGCAGGGAGAACTGGTCCTCTCAACGAGGTGGTGCCAACATATGATTTCAGAAAGTTTCTGAATGCTAGATGGGACAGAGCGCAGTGGGGACCCAGGCAAACAACTCTCCTCCTTGTCTCAACAACATTTACCTCCTAAAATCTCACTGGAACCAGGCATCTGAAACCTGAATTCCCTCCACCAAGTGGTTATCCACCTAGACTTGAATATATCCTGTAGTGGGGAGCTTACCACCTGAGTTCAGCCTGTACACTACTGGGTGGTTTGGGAGCCATCCTGGCACCCTCATGTGCCACACATGAGACCCAGAGTGTTTCCTGGGGTCTGCAAACAGGGCTGCCAGATTAACTGCATAAAAATGTAGGACACTAGTTAGCTTTGAACGTCAGATAAATACAGGAGCTTCCCTTTATCCAGTGGAGATACTTTCCAAGACCCCCAATGGATGCCTGAAACTGCAGAATAGTACTGAACCCTGTATATTCTGTTTTTTTCCTATACATACATGCCTATGGGAAAGTTTAATTTATAAATGAGGCACAGTAAGAGTTTAACAATGATAACTAAAAATAAAACAGAATAATTACATCAATATACCATAAGGAAAGTAACATGAATGTGGACTCTCTCTAAATATCTTATTGTGCTGTACTTACTTTCTTCCTGTGATGATGTGAGGTGGTAAACTGCTTATGAGATGAGAGGCAGTGAGAGGAAGGACATGGGCACAGTGATGTAGCGTTAGGCTACTACTACTGACCTTCTGACCATTCCAGACTATGGCTGACCACAGGTAACTGAAACTATGGAGAATGAAATCGCAGATAAGGGGGGACTACTGTGAATAATGTCTTAGTAGAAGTATGTCCCAAATATTTATGGGATATACTTACACTTTAAAGAGTGACTTGTCTCTCTTGAGTTTCAAATTTTACTGGGAGTCCCAGATTCTTTCTGGCTGTCGTGCCCAACACAGGGCATGCCCATCCCTCTCTAGCTGCCTGAGACCAGCCTGCCTGAGTTGAGTCTCCCTTCCTCCCTCAGTCCTGCTCCTCTGAGGCAGCAGGGCACAGAGAGCGCCTAAAAGGCCCCACCACTCACCAGCTCTGTGACTCGGGAAGTCACGTAACCTCCCTAAGCCTTGATTTCCCACCTCTGAGACAAGGCCCTCCTCCTTCTAGGGTGGTTGTGAGGATTAAATGGCCTGTATCTCTGCCACTATGAACAGAAACTGACCCTCTCTGACTTTCCAATTTGATCTGCAAAATAGCCTTCTAAGTGTAGTGGTGAGAAATTAATGTAACAGTGTAGTTTGCCCCAAGAAGAGGGGAAAAGAAAGCCAGACTCATCCCAGGGAAGAATTTCCTCCCCTGTCCCCCGCATGCTGCTCTCCAGCATCTTCTGCCCCATGCCCTGGCCTGGTGGGGCTCCCTTTGCTTGGCCCTTGACAATCTCTCCTGTCCTCCTGGATCCCCCTTCCCCCAAATTGCTAAATGCCTGTGGCTTCTAGCTCCTTCGACCTTGTCTTCAAGAGGTTTCCTTCAGTCACAGCTCAGCAGGTCCCTCCCAGAGGGGAGAAGTCCTGTCCCAGAGGCAGGGAGCCCACGGAGTAGGCAGGGCGCCTGGCCTCAGAACCCCCGAGAGAGTGTGAGTTTGTGTGGGAGTGTGTGCATGTGTGCGTGTGTCCATGTACTGCTTGCAGGCGAGCAGGGTCTCCCAAGCAGCCTAGACAGCCCGTGCCAGGTGTCCACTTCCCTGCTGCTCATTTCTGCACAGGCTGCTTCTGAGAAAGGTCACTCACAGTGACATTCCAGCTCCAATAAAGACTGCCCCCTCCCCAAAAAGTGAGGCACTTTTTTTCCAGTGAGGCACAGACTGTGCCCGGCAGCATAGGGCACTGCAGTCCTTTCCCTATAAGACAGTGATACTCAGAGGGGTCCATCCCTATGGATCACAGTGGGAGCACTCCATTGAGAAACCCCAAATGCAGGTCTTTTCTAACAGAAGGGCAGCGGGGTAAAGGAGCCAGTGTGGACTGGAATAGGAAAAAAGAGAAAGGAGGCAAGTACCAGGCAGGAGGTAGGCAACCAGAACACAGGGGTATTGTTCCCTTGTACCAGTTTAAGGGAAGCCTTAGAGGCTGAGGAACACTCTGGGCGCTGAGTGGCCTGGGGCTTGCAACCCATGCTTTGTTACAAGAAGTGCTGTGAACCAGCGAATACAGATGAGGGGAGCCACCTGGGGCTGCCTCCCTCACACCCACTTACTCTGCAGAGCAAGAGAGCCTGCTGGCATTGCTGGCTCATGGTGCCCTGCTCTGTTCAGACCTAGACATCCATCCCTTGGGCACCCCCTTGGGCATCAAGCCGGCACCTGGGAGGTGTTTATGGCTTAAGAATCTAATCTTTCCAGTGGGAGCTAGTCCTCTGAAGGGATCTGAGTGTGCCCACTGAGCTCACCTCTACAAAAAAGTAGGGAGACCATGAATAAACAGAGACTTACATGAAAATGAAGGGTCATATCATCTGTTCTTCAGGAAGCCAAGCGGCTCAGGGATAGGATTTCTATATCTGGGTACACTGAGATGTAAGATCTGCACCATGCTGAGGCCATGCCTGCCTTCCTAAGGCTTGGATTTTAATTTCAAGCCAGAGATGCTTTACTCTTTCACTCAGATCTGGAGTCGGGGGTGAGGAGGGTCTAATTCTCTTCTCCCAGAAAATCTACCCAATTTTCACATCTGTAAGGATAAAACCACTGTATACCTACCTACCAGTGTGTTGTGAGGCCCCCATGAAAGACAGCCTGCCCAAGTACCTCCTCTACAACTTACAGTCCATCAAGCAAATGTCTTCTTTCCAACAGGGAATTTTACTTCAAACACATTCAACTTTGAAAGTGAATTCAAGTAAACCCCTACTAAACTAGGACATCTAGAGTGCCCTTTCCTGCTCTGTGCCTGGCCGCTGCACCGAGTCAGGAGAAGGCAGGTCTGCAAGGGCCCCCACCTCCCTTTCATCCCTGTCACAGCCCACCCGGACAGGGCAGGGACAGCCCAAGACATCTGGGGCCCCTGATAAGGGCAGCACATTTGGAAAGGATCATGTGCATAAGCCCTACCCCCTGCCAAAAAATGTTCTCTTGACAAGAGGACTATAAAGTCACAGGCCCTGACCAGTGTCTTGGGTAGGGTTGCCCAGACTAGATAGAAGTCTGACAATGACTCTGTGCCCTGTTGCCTGAGAGTGGTCACTGTGAAAGGCAGCTAGGGAGGGAGTGCTCTGTGCTGGCCAGCAGGCTTCTGTAAATGGGAAGTAAGCAGGGCCCACCCCTGCAGAGCACAGGAAGATGCAGCTCTACCGCCCACTCTGTTGGAACCCCCAAAGCCTCTCTCCATCACCCTACCTAGTTTCACATCCTGCACTGTACCTACCACAGCCTGTTTTCACTTGTTCACCATCTGTGCCCTCACCACCCCCCTAGAATGTTAAGTGCCCCCGAGTACACCAAGGACTGAAATAGTGCCCGGAACTCATTAAACATCAACCATTACTTGCTGAATGCCTATATCCACCTAGAAACTTATTAGGAAAACTAAGGAGAGCTAAAAGGTACTTCTGAAGGCACCTTTTCCAACCTTCTATCTGAGAGTTCCCAAACTCTTTAAAGGATGAAGCCCCCAATTTCAACAACCTCAAAATATTTCTCCAGTATCCACATGAAAGTAGTTACATATTTAATACCTATTATCTGAGACTAGAAAACAAAAGCTACTAGGACTTCAGTATTACTTGGAAATAAAATTACATTTTATAAATCACAGCACTTAACATGCATTTGAACAGATATACAACTAAAATATACTGACTGGAGGGGTGGTTAAGAAATCTCACTGGAATCCAAAAAAATTTTTTTAAATTTTAAATAAAACCATGTGCTGAAGGGCAAGCCAATTACAGAGATCCAAAATGTCAACTTATATCCATAAACGAAAAGGGCAACTTGCAAAATTGGACGTATGAGCCTCTCTGTAAAAGTTATATTTGTGAATGTATGTGATTATATACATATCCAAACACATACATGCATATAATGCACAGAATAAAATCTTGAGACAATGAAAGCAGTTATTTTTTGCTTTGTACACTTACATATTAAAAAAAATTTGCAACAAACATGTTTCCATTTTATAGTAGAAACTAACAAAATATAAAAGATGCAACTCATATACATGTCCCCTGGTGTTTTATTTCTGCTGTTTATTTTTCCTACCTAATCACTACTGTCTGCAGTTTCCTTACCAGTTGGTAAAGTGTGGGAAAGGATGGTAAATACTTTCCTAGCTGAGAGAAAATGTGGTTAAGTGACAAAATCAACATGTATCTGAATATTTAGTAAACACATCTCTGTCTTCATTAGTTTTTTTTTTTTTTTTAAGATTTTATTTATTTGAGAGAGAGGGAGAGAGAGAAAGAATATAAGCAGGATGAGAGGCAGAGGGAGAAGCAGACCCCCACTGAGCAGGGAGCCCGATTTCTGGCTTGATCCCCAGGATCATGACCTGAGCCAAAGGCAGCTGCTTAACCAACTGAGCCACCCAGGCACCAGTCTTCATTAGTTTTTATTTAGCTTTTAAAAATGATCTAACATTTAAAACATAAAGTACAGAGACTACTGTAACAAAAACAGATTCTTGGATCAATAGTTTTGCTGTACTTACTTGAGTGTTTTTTTTTAAAGGAAAGGAAGTATTAAGAAAAGAAGGTTGGAGCCCCTCTCTGCCCCCACCTGGCTCTAATCTCCTTGCACCCCAGACCTACTCCTCCATAAAGGCTTTTCACTTTGTCAGACTCAAGTCCTCTGACAGAAGCAGCAGCAGGGGTTTGGAAGATGGTCTTCCCTGCAAAGAGAAAGGCAGGGCCGGCTGCAGAAGCTGGGAAAGCATGTTCACCCAGGGCCTGGGAGCTTTCTAGGAGGCTCCTGCTGGGCGAAGAAAGCCTAGGGTGGAAAGATGCACTATTTTTAAGTGCCTACCTTTTCCCCTTCATGGTCTATAGTGAAAAATTTCACACATTACACAGAGACTTAAGAGAAAAGAGCTGCTGAGGCAAAAATTTAGATAAACCAGGACTTGTTCACGGAGTCATGTACTACGTGCCCCAACCAGAACCAGTAAGGATAAAGCCTGGTCCCTCTCAAGCACCCCTCCCCTTAGGCCCAATATTGCTATAGTTCATAACATATGACACACAAACACAAGTAGATGTATATCTGCATATACTTTTAAGGACACAATTTAAAAAATAATTATTTGCCAAATTGATCATGAAAAGGTATATTCATCCACCACACAAAACAGGTGCCAGGGATACGACCCTGTTCCAAACCAAACACATATGCAGTTTATGTCCTTACAGAGCCTGCTGTCTGACAAGAGAGAACCCACATGCATCAAAGAGTCTATCCCAGAAGTAGTGTGAGGTGGACACATGGCTCTATGAGAGGGAAGAAAGGACAGAACCTGGGTGGAGAGGTCAGGGACAGCAGTTACGTAAGGAGGTACCCAGACCAGGGGACCAGCAGGGAATGGAGACCTGGGTGTTGGGCAGGAGAAGTCAGGGGCCCTTGAGTAACCAAAGAAATCCCCAGTGGCTGGAGTTTCCTGGTTAACATTAGAGATGAGCCAAAGCAGCTCTGGTCAGAAAACACTGATTCCTATAGGGCATTTATGGAATTTAGTTTCACCTTGTGAGCAATAGAAAGCCAGTGAAGAGTTTTCCATGAGAAGAACGGTAGTAGTGTCATGATTCTGATTTAAATTTTGAAGGTATTTTTCCGACAGCACAGTCAAAAATGTAAAATGATTCTGATTTAAATTTTGAAGGTATTTTTCCGACAGCACAGTCAAAAATGTAAAGCACTATCCACTTGGCCATTCCCCAGCCTCAACATCATTTCCATTAGTGTAGCAGGAGCGTTCTAACACAGCTAAGTGTTCCACATCACCACCTGGACCTAAGCTCCTAGACGATGACGACCACCACCGCCACCACAATCATCATCATCATCATCATCTCCATCAAGGTCTCTAAAAATTAGCATGTAAACTTGTAAGATCCACAATATCTGACAGGTTGGGTTTTCACAAATCCTGAGGACTAGGGGTTCCAGTTAGCCATAGCATGCTTCTGCTTTATAAATTCATGTACTCTGTACCTAGGTATCTACCTAACATGGCTAACTGTATGTGTAGGCCAGTGGTTCCAGCCCTGGGTGTACGTTAGAATCACCTGGGGAGCTTAAAAAAATATAGCAGTGTGCTGGGCCCCAAGAACAGTGAACCCAAGACAACACATATCGCTGGAGATGGATCCAGGGCTTGTTTTATAAGCTCTGCACAGGATTCTAATGAGCAGCCAGGGCTGAGAACTGCTGGTCCAAGCCCCCAGCCCTTTAAAATGCAGATTCTAGGCCTTCTGACATACGAACCATTCTCCTTCTACCTCCTTCCTTTATAAGAATGAAAACTAGTAGCAAAAGAACATCATATCTGTCAAGGAGCATCCTTTGATGCTACGGTAAAACAGCTTAAGAAGGTTTAATTAGAATCAAAGACCTCCATCACCGTTCCTACTTACTCTTCTTTCTAGCCCTCCTACCTATACGTAACTAGATTGTGTAGCATTAGGATTTGGTCTGACCTTGGAAAAATCATAATAATTTGCCCTATTTATTTGAACAAAATGAAAGGCATTCCAAATTCCCTTAGGCCCAGCCCCTCTAAACCCACCCCACTAACTGCCTTGTTTGCCTGAATATACCAGTTCTCCATGGGGTTTGCCTCCTGTACAAAGATGACACCCTCAAGGCTCATGATTTCTGTGTGCAGAGACTGGGGCCTGAAATGAACAGTCCTTCCAACATGGCTCTGCCAAGGGCCACTGCTCTTCCTGCAGCCCAGTGACAAATGCCCTTTAAAAAGCTTGACATTTTCTGTAATTAACTCTCCTTTGTTCAAGGAGCCAAGACAACTCCCAAGTTACCTCTTGCAGCTAATGGTGGCAAACCTGAGTGTGCCCCAGGCCCCCTGTTGGTCACGGTGTGCTGCCCTGTACTGAGCCCCTGAGGCCCCCAGGAGTCAGCATACCTGACTTCTGAGCTTTCCTATTTCCAGTCATTAAATGAGATTTTTCACTTGGAGATGTCAGGTTCTGAAACCAAGCCAGAGGGCTGGGCTCTTAGAAAACCCACAAGTCAGAAATGATGATTAAGGTGGTTTTCCTTCTTACGGGGAAAGCAGGGTTAGGGAAGCAAAAATATAGCTGAACCTACCAGAAATCTCAGTCTTTTTATTTTTTTTTTGGTCCTCTAAACTAAAGAAGACAGCACACATTTTCATGTTTGTAATGACTAACAATGGATTTGGTTTGGTATTGTTACCATCTTCTGGTGCAAATTCTCTCTCCTCTACATTTTCAAAAAGATGCTTGTAAATCCACTCTGGTCAGCTGCCAATAATATTTCTGGCAGTGGCTTTTCCTTGTGTTTGAGCTGTCCTCCAAAAGCACAAATCAAAACCTTTTTGGGTTTTTGCTGAAGAGCTTGACTTCCACCTGCCCTGTTCTACTTTTGCTATGCATACTCACTTATTAAAAGTTCTGCAAGGGGCGCCTGGGTGGCTCAGTGGTTTAAGCCGCTGCCTTCGGCTCAGGTCATGATCTCAGGGTCCTGGGATCGGGTCCCGCATCGGGCTCTCTGCTCAGCAGGGAGCCTGCTTCCCTCTCTCTCTCTCTGCCTGCCTCTCCATCTACTTGTAATTTCTCTCTGTCAAATAAATAAATAAAATCTTTAAAAAAAAAAAAAAAAAAAGTTCTGCAAAGTTCTGTGGTAAATAAGCTCATTTAACTGTTTAAATAGCTTTTCTCCAAATGTCTGTCATTCATTCAGCATTACTGACCAAGTGCCCACTTTAAGCTAGGAGTTGTTCTAGGCGCTGGGGATATGGCAACATATATACACCCTGCTCTCATGGTACTTCTATAGAGGCAGACAGGGAAATAAACAGAGCTGTTAATATATAAGATTACACAAAGTAAGAAGGGCCATGGTTAAGGGGAATCTTGAGAAGAGATGGAACAGAGTGAGGGAAATCCTGCAGCAGCTTGGTCTGTGTCCCAGGGTTCCAAAAGCAGCAAGGAGACAGTGACCCTCATGCCAAGTAGCCCAGATAAAGAATCCTGTCAAGGGTCCTTTACTGAGCTGGAAACTCCTGGATCCCCCACCCCCACACATACATAACCCAGGGAAAGGACCACGTGTCTGGTGTTCAGTTTTTAACATTCATTCAAAATACAGCCAGGCACTAAAGGAAACTTCACAAAAAAAGCCTGGTAATGCATGAGGAGTTGGTAGCCCTGGAGTAGGGGATTAGCAAGAAGGGAAACTCAGTAGTTAAGGGCTAGAGCAACCAGAGACATTCTACAATCAAACTTTCCGTATCTTTGGATTTTGAACTAAAATGTTACCACCTAATCAATAAAATTATTAAATTACAACGTGATAAAACACTGCAAGTGAATTTATAAAATATGTAAAGTGCCATGACACTCATGGTGATTTTTAAATTCATAGGGTTTCTTCAATCTAAGTTCAGGAACTTTGTCTACTTGGTCATAATCATTACAACTTACTGTCTTAGAATAACTGATCCTCCTTAGTTATCAGCATGGAAACACACTCCTTACTCTGTCCAGCTGAAGGATGTATCTGAGATTAAGACACATTCTCATGGGAGTGCGTGGGTGGTTCAGTTGGTTGAGCCTCTGCCTTCAGCTCGGCATGATCTCAGGGGCCTTGGGGTCAGGATCCGTGCTCAGTGGGGAGTTTCCTTGTCCCTCTCCTTCTGCCCTCTCCTCCTCCCCCCACTCATGTTCTCTGTCTCTCTTTCTGCTCTCTCTCTCAAATGAATAAATAAAATCTTAAAAAAAAAAAAAGATTCTCATGAGTAACAATAATGAACAATAATAAACTTCCTGGGGTTATCTACATGTCAGGCACTGCTCTTAGCAAACCAAAGACACCTAATCCCCAGCCTGGGAGGATGCTTCTACTATTATATTTAAGAAAAGATTTCTAAGTATAAGTGTACACACTCCTATTTAAGAATTTTAAATTTCATAAAATCTCCTTATAAGCAAGAGGCAATGAGATCAGTGAATGACATGAATCTCAAATAACTAGTGAGCTCACATTCTCCTTCACATACCTTGTGAGGCCTGGGATCCACATTTGCTTGCAGTATTTGCTTTGCCTGAGATTCCTGGTTCCTCCTGTCACTGTACTGGAAAATTAAAAAAAAAAAAAATAAGCACCATTAGAAGTGATAAGATTGACCTACTTAGTACAACTTGGTTTACACTTGGGAAATAGTTAACCATTTTGATTATTCAAGTGCATTTTGCACAACAGGTCTCTTACAGAGGTGGGTTATACCTGGAATTCCTGGCAAATGAATAAATATTCTAAAAGTGCCAAAAGAGATACGTGTTTAAAAGACTTTTCCCTGTAACTTCAAAGGAAAAATGAAATAAGTTTTGTAGCAAAAAGAATTAAATATGTTTGACATTGGGTAAAGAATTCCTATACAGGATGATGGGATGATGAAATCTTCCAATGCAAGATGTTCTCTGGATTTTGAATTTCTTTAGGCTTTAACACCCTGGCAAATTCTAGCCAAATGACACATCATGAGTGAATAACTGGAAACAAGCCGAACTTGTGGAATTAGAGAGATTACAGATTTAATAGAGTCGGCTGGCAAAATAAACATACAACTCATTTAACACATAATATAGCCCAAACTGCCTGAGATACATGTAGCACAGTCTAGCTGTGTTTCCTTTTACTCTGAAAAGCTCAGTGTTAAAACTAAAAGCAATTTCATGTTATGCAGATGGAAAGATTAAGCTTTATGTACTCAACATTCAGATTCTTCCAGACCTGTATCAGAAGAAAAGACTCTTCATTTCTGCAGTCTTGAAGGTCTTGAATTCATCCCTCTTGTTTCTATTCTGGCTCTCTCCCACCTTTTTATTGTCTAACCTCAAGCATTTGAATACAGATCTGAATATACCTGCAAACTGCCTAAGAGATTGCCTGATTCATTCTCTCCTTTGTTCAATTTTGCAAACCCTCCAGTTTTCATATTGGGCAAGGAAAGGATTTTTCTGTCAGGTATTTCTTTGAGATTCTCTTCTTTGGGGTCAAGAACAAAAATGGAAAGATTTTTCTTTCCATCTTGAAATTCCAATTTTGAGCCAAGATGGACTCATCATTACAGTGGTAGAAAACAGAGAAGACTATTTTCTCTCCTTGTATCTTTTCTTTTTCATCCCGACCCTGAAAATTTCAGAGTGAATAGGTACTGGAGATCAGCAAGGGGACCTAAAGTGAGCTGCCTAATTTTAAGAATGTCTGAGACATTTCTCATCCTGGCAGTTAAAACTGACCAATACCCAACTCTTCGTGGCCCAAAGCCCCAGACTCTCTGGGTGTTTTAGACAAAAAAGCCCTTTATGACAGTCCTCCCCCTTAGCTAACCAGACAGAACCTGGCTCACTGCTTTCTATTCACTGCCTGGCCCTTTCCTGCCTTCAGAGACTTGGAAAACAAAAACGACAGCTTTTGGAAAACCTGGTTCATCTTCCCAGCCAGAAGTGCAGAAATTTATACTTGAACCTCCAACTTCTGACCAGTCTCTCGACTGTGAAAATCAGGGCTGAGGGCACTCTGCAGCCATTCTGGCAGGAAACAAGCATTTCCAACCATCCTTTCCCCTGTCACCCGCCAAAGACATACTTAACAGTGCACTTAGGAAAGGGTGTACACGTTCCTTCTTCCCTGCCCTCTCTCTCTCTCTCTCTGCATATTCTTTGCACCCAAGGGGAACATTTTCTTCCTCTCTGCACCCAATCACAAATGCAAAGTCTCAGCCAAAAATGAAAGAAGTAAATTACAGATCACCAAGTATCTATCATTTCACCGGTCACACCACCGCGCAACAAGGACGCCGCCTTATTGCATAATTAACGTGATGGAGGTTCTTCTCATTAATCCCACCAACTAGAGAGGTGCTCAAGTCACCAAAACACACAGGGATGGTGCTCACAAAGAAACGCCGGTTCGCCCCGTTTTCCCATCCACCCGGGATGGGGTGGGGGCCGGGGTCCCGGGGTCTACGAAACCCACACCCGCCAGTCCCAGAGCTCACCCGCTGCGGAGCCCGAGCTCGCCGGGGTCCTCTAGCCCTTCCGCGCCGCTAGCGGCGAAGCTCAGCCCGGACCTCGCGGGCCCTGGGGCGAAGCGCGCGGGGTCCTGGCGTCCCGGGAGCGCGGGAGGCCCGCCCCGCCGCCCGGAGGCCTGGGCGCCGCCACAGGCGGCCTCCGCGCCGCGGCCCGCCCGGCCCGGGATGTGGCGGCGGCGCGCCGGAAGGAGAAAGCCCGGCGCGCGAGGTCCTCTCAGGGTGGGGGGGGGGGGGCGGGCCCGCCGCCGCCCCACGCGGCCCCCGCCCGCCGGCCAGCGCGCGGCCCTGCCGAGTGTGCGCGCCTCCGCCCCCGCCGCCGTCCTCCGCCCCCTTCCCCCACCGCGCGCGCGCCGCCCGAGGCCGCGCGGGGAGACGCGGCCCAGGGGCTCCAGGACTCGGTTTACCCCCGCGCGTTTCCGCGGTCTGATTGTGCGCCCAGTCCTTGTGCCTCTCGTCTTCCCCGCGGTAAAGAAACTCCATCCCAGGAAATTAGAGAGAGATGTGCGGCCGAACCAGATCCCGCCGGGTCTGCATTCAGAACACAGGTACGATGTTTGAGAAGAATTAAAAAAAAAAAAAAAAAGCCCAAACTTGGAAAAATGAAGAGAAAAAAAAAAAAATCCAAACTTGGAAAAAGGCAAAACTGCTTGAGTTTGGGGTACATCCCAGCATCTTCGGATCACCCTTCTTAGTAAAAGCAGGACCTTCTGTTCTTTTCAGACCCCCCTCAGCTGACAGTCTAGGGGATGTTTACTGTTGTCTGGGTGTAGTTGGTTAATGCACAGCTGAGAGAGGCCAGAGCAGTCCCCTGCCCTATAGCGCTGTGCCTTCTTAACCTGCAGAAGTAAGACGTTGAGGTTTTAGAGCCTGGTAGAGAAGGTGGTCCCAAAGTTGGGGGGGGGGGTGGTTATTGCCCTGGAAAAGGTAAACTAGCTTTGTTTTGATGTAACCTGCATGCTTGTTAACTCCCTAGTTGTATCCATTTAGCAAACGTAGTATAGATATGTGAATGCACACATAAAATTTGTCAAGCTTTCAAGGAACCCGGTGTTTTTTTGTTTGGTGTCTGTGTGTGTGTTGTGTTGTTTTTTGCCTACCCTGTTGGTTCCCTTCTTAAGAAGTTAAACGTACTATGGATGGGGTACCCCATTTCAAAATTTCACTTTTAACATGGTTACTGACCCTTGTAGCTTCAGGACGGCAAGATGGTTTACTTGGTCTTTTGCTCACTCATCCCGGTATTTATTCAGCCCTTTCTCTGGGAGCTATGGTTGTCAGGAGACCGTTTCCTTTTTCCTTGAGGATTTCAATGGACACACAGACACGGGAGAAACACAATTAGTAAGTTTGGAGCTCAGATGAAACAGAACATAATGCAAGGTTGAAGGGTCCCAGGCTCTGGGAATTAGGCCTTGCAGATTCATATCTTCACTGCACCACATACAGATTGTGACCCTGTCAAATTCTTTTATTGTTCTTTGCCCCATTTTCTTCAGCTATGAAGTGAGGATATGGTACTAGAGAATATTGGAGATAATGCATTGAAAAATGCATAGCACAGTTCTCTCCCAGTGGTAAATATTATGATAAACTACTTTTATTGTTATTATTTATTTATTGCATTCCTAAGGTGCTGTTCAAATATTAAAAAATACAATTCTTTTTAGGGCTTCCATATTGGTGACTAAAGTAACTGAGTATTTTTCTCTCTCTTTTTAAAAAGATTTTATTTGTTTATTTGACTCGGCGCAAGCGCAAGCAGGGGGAGAGGCAGGCAGGGGAGAAGCAGGCTCCCTCCTGAGCAAGGAGCTCAGGACCCTGGGATCATGACCTGAGTGGAAGGCAGCTCCTTAACTGACTGAGCCACCCAGGCACCCCTAACTGAGTATTTTTCTTAGTGTATTTCCCAAGTTATTTTAGTTTTTTGTTTGTTGTTTCTATAAATGGACTTCAGGAAAGTATTAATATTTAGTCTTTATTCCCGGAGGATAGTTTGTAATGTAATGGTTCTCAAAGTGTGATCCTTGGACCCTTTGGTCTATAATGTCAAGACTGTTTTCCCAGTAATGCTATGGCCTTGGTTGTCTTCACTATTTAGACATCTGTCCTAATGGAACAAAACTAATGGTGGGTGAAATTGATGACAGTTAACATGAATCTAGGCAATGGAATAAAATAGGATTGGTAGGCATTGCATTTGTCACCACCAAACACTTACAATAAAAACAAACAAAAAATGTCACTGAAGAATGTCCTCCATGAAGCAGTCATACCCTTTGGAACAGGATGGGAAGTATACACAAGGCCTCCTGCTGCATACCAAAAGTATGGTGGTTGTCTGGAGGCAGAGCTCTTGGGTGATGGTTTGCAATTTCTTTTTTTTTTTTTTTTTTTCATGGAACAACATTTTTTCTTGAAAGAAGAACTGACAGACAAACTGTGGTTACACAGTCTTGGGTATTTGGCAGACATTTTCTCCAAAATGAATTAAATGAGCCTGTCACTTCAGCAAAACAACTGATGGTATCTGTTACCAGTGATAAAATTCAGGCTTTCAAGTGAAAATTCAAGCTTTTGGAAAACCTGTGTCCGCCACTAGGAGTTTGACAGCATCCCAATATTTAACAGTTTTTCTGATAAAATTAGTGGTGATGCTAACAACTTTTTCTTTCATTCTTTTTTTCTTTCTTTCTTGGTATATTGTATGCTGGTAGCTTGTGGCTCAGTAAGAAATATTTGTCCCTTTCCCGGGTTCCTGAGGCAGAGGTCCTGAAACTTTTGTAATTTCCTCTGAATGATGGAGTGAAAGGAGCATTTTTTGTTCTAATAGGTGGCTTTGTTTCTGGTTCCTGACACAAAGCTCCTAAAACTCTTGGAATTTCCTGGGTGATAGGAGTATCTTTTGTTCTAATGAGGCAACTCTTCTAGCTAGCTTCAGATGGGGACTGGTCACTGCAAGGACAAACCTTGATTAGAAGCCAAGGACTTTCAGCCCCACCTTCACCAACCTGTGGGAAGAGTTGAGGGGCTGGAGAGTAAGTTAATAATCGATCCTGCTGATGTGATGAAACCTCCATAAAAACACTTAAATGACAGGATTTAGAGAGCTTCCACATTGGTAAGCTCATTGAGGTGCTGGAAGGGTGGCTATATAGAAAGGGCCTGGAAGCTCTGTGCTCACAGCCCCCCATAACTTGGCCTAGGAATCTCTTCCATTTGGCTGTTCCTGAGTTGTGTCCTTTATAATAAATCAGTAATAATAAGTAAACAGTTCCCCTGTGTTTTGTGAGCCATTCTAGTATAATCAAAAGTGAGAAGAAGGTGTTGTGGGAATCTCTGATTTGTAGTCCTAAATTGGGGACCCAGTATTTGTGACTAGCGTCTGAAATGGGAACATCCTTGTGGGACTGAGCCATTAATCTTGTGGAGTTTGACGCTAATTCCAGGGAGTGTCTGAATAGAATTGAATTGTAGGACATTCAGTTAGTGTCTGGAGAATCAGAGAATTGGTTTTTGGTGTTAGAAAACACCTAGGCTGATGAATTTTAATGTCACAGAGTATGAAAGTTCATTGACAGGGTTTTAGATTCCACATCATACTAAACTTTAAGAAACTATGACTTGCTGAGTTCAGGTTTAGTATTAAAGAAAAACACTCAAAATTATCTGAAAGATTAAAATACTTCTTCCTTTTCTACTTATCTGCATGAAAAAGGATTTTCTTCATATGCTTTGTCCAAAATAACATTGCAACAGATAGGTGCAGAAAGAAGTATATGAATCCAGAAATCTAGTAAGCAAGACGTTAAAGAGATTTGCAAAAAGATAATGCTAAATTTTTGGTTTAGATAATATAGCTATTTTTCCTTAAAGTATGTTATTTATGGTACCATATGATGGGAATATTATTATTTTCAAGTGAGTTAATAAATAAATGTTTTAAATTCCTTAGTTTTAATTCCTGAATCTGTAAGTTAAGATAGATATCCAGATGAACAAAAGCTCTTTGCATTCCTTGATAATTTTTAAGATTGTAAATGAATCTTTAGATCAAAATACTTGAGAACTGCTGTACTAAAAGAAACCCAGATTCTTAATGGTAAAAGAAAAATGTACCAGATTCTTTCACCTTCCACAACTACCAAGTGTATATCTTTAAAGTCAAAGCTGGAGATGATACTATGAAATAAGGGACGTTAAACACTGACCCAAAATATTACCATCTGTTTGAATCAAATCAGTGAAATAAGCAAATAGATACATCTAGAGAAACCTAGGTGTCCTTATGGGGATACGGGTTATATATGAAGAAACATCCTATGAAAGTAAGAATTTGCCAGTTCCTCTGAGCATTCTATGGTAATAAGATTTTATAAATTTCTCTCCAGTACTTTGTTTTGGCCTAAGCACAAGTGGACTTGGGGTCCAAATGTTAGGTACATTGTTTTTCATCTTACCACTTTCCCGTCTTCTCACTATGCCACAGGGATTGTCCATGTCAGCCCAGGCAGGAGACAGTTCCCACAATACTGGCTGTCCCCTTCCTGAGCTCTTATCTCAGTGTTCACAACTGACACCAGCCACTCACAGGCTACTTGGGGTTTTCTTTTAAAGAATGTGTTTGGGTATTATTTCTCAGCCACCCTGGACTGTAAAGGCAATGAAAAATTGCATACAGAAAGCACACATCCAAGTTCCTTTCCCGAATGCACTGAAAAATTGCACTTGGCTCCCTTGGTGGGTATATGAGGAGAGTAAAAATGAGATTTTTTAAAACGGAGTCAAAGTGAGATTCTTTTCCCCCCAGGCTGAGGCTTTAGAAGAGCTGTAGTGGCCACAATCAGGCATCTCTATGTAGCCCTAGAACTGTGAAATGTTCAGTTACTTAGAGGGTTCTCAGTAGACATGTTGCAGAGAGGTAGGGATTATACAGACCCCCAGAAGTTGGTGTCCCTTTCCAATTTATAGCTGGCCCTGTAATTCAAAGGTTTTTCATTTGTTCATCTGTTTACCAGGGGGCAGTGGAGTGAAATAGGCTGGATTCCAGGCTCTGACCCTCAGAAAACCTCCAGTGAGTTTATTACAGTCTTTATGAGGGGTGGTTTTGTCTTGTTAATAGTTTCTCCTAAATTAGCTAAAATATGATAGGGCTTCCCATTAGAAAAAATTTGCCAAGAGGATTTGTTTCATATTTTAATTCTGAGGCATTTTTAAGACCTACATTTTGAATTGTTGAAAATATATTTAAATATGATTAAAATGAGGAAAGCCAAAGAGATGCTGGACTCTTGAGATGGGAAGGCACACCCCACTGTTAGACTACATTCTCCATGTAATTGGCTGAAGAATAGGAGATTACATTGTAAGTAAGGTGGCCATCCAGAGTAGGTTTGGGCCCTGGACTAGGCCAACAGGATGTACACAGAAGTTATCTAAGCCACCATCTTAGGGCTCACCATTAAGAACATGCCAGGCGATCCTGAAGTTTTCTTCCCCCAAATGTGCCCCTGGAAGGCAGGCATACAAAATAGAAGCAGCTGTGATCCCTGAGTCACCATTTGGAGGAGAGCTGCAGTACCTGAATAGAATAAGATGAGCACAAAATCAGTATTCATTGTGGTAAGCCAAGAATAGCTCAGGGCATATGCCTTATGTAGCACAGCCTATCCTAACATAATATTCTGGTTAAGTGACGAGGACACTGAACTGAAAGTTAGGAGACTTAAGTTGTGTGAGGTTGAACTATGAGAAATTGCTGGTAATTGTTCATTTTTGATGTTCAAGAATGGCATGATTATTCACCCTAGTATTTCCACCTCTGTGATCAGGTAGATATGCAACATTGAGTAATCCACTAATACCTTCTGTGTCTCATTTTTCTCATCAAACATCAGACCTCATAGACATCTATGAAACACTCCACCCAATAACAGCAGAATACACACTTGTCTCAAGGATACATAGAACATGCTCCAGGATATATATGCTGAAAGCTAAGCTATAAAATAATCCTTAATAAATTTAAAAGGGTTGAATTTCTACAAAGAAAGTTCTCTAACCACAATGGAATTAAATTAGAAGGCAATAACAGGAGGAAATTTGAGAAATACACAAAATTAAATAATACAATAATGAATGGGTCGAAGAAGAAATTAGAAAATACTTTCAAATGAATGAAAACAGAAGCACAGCATACCCAAACTTATGGGAATACAAAGGAAGCAGTACTCGGAAATTTATAACTATAAATGAGAACATTAAAACAGAGAAAAGATCTCAAATTTAACCTTTCACCTTATGAAACTAGCGAAAGAACAGCACACTAAACCCAAAGCAAGAAAAAGGAGGGGATAATAAATATTAAAGTGAAAATAAATGAAAAGGAAAATAGAAGAAAAATGGAGAAAATAACAAAACAAAAAATTGGTTTCTTTGAAAAGAAAACAAAATTGATACACCTTTTTTCTAGACTTACCAAGAAAAAAAGAGAGGAATAAAATCACTAAAATCAGGAAGAGAGGGAGAACATTACTACCAAACTTATAGAAATATAAATGATTATAAGTGAATATTTGAACAATTGTAAGTCAACAAATTAGATAAGCTAACACAATGGACAGATTCCTAGAGAGACACAAACTACCTAGAATTGACTCAAGAAGAAAATCTGAATGGATTCAATCTCTTCCGAGATTGAATTAGTAGTTTTAAAACTTCCTGCAAAGAACAATCCAAGCCCAGGTGATTTTACTGTTGAATTCTACATTTAAAGAAAAATTAATGCCAATCCTTCATAATTTCTTCCAAAAAATAGAAAAGGACAGAATCCATCTCAACTCATTCTGTGAGGCCAGTATTACCCTGATACCAAAACTGGACATAGGCATCACAAGAAAACTACAGACCAATATCTCTTATAACTATAGACACACACATCCTCAACAAAATAAAAGCAAGCTGAATCCGGCAACATATAGAAAGGATTATACACCATGACCAAGTGGGATATAGCTCAGAAATGCAAGATCACTTCAACATTTGAAAGTGAATTAATGTAATGCAACCATGTCAATAGAATAAAGACAAATCACATGACTAACTAGAAGCAGAAAAAGCATTTGACAAAATTCAATTCCCATTTATGAGAAAGGCATGCACTAAATTAGGGAGAGAATGGAACTTCTTTAGCCTGATAAACGGCATCTACAAAGCCCCACAGATAGCATCATACTTTTGGTGAAAGACTGAAAGCTTTCCCCCAAGATCAGGAACAATACAAGATGTTTTTATTGTTTCTCTTATTATTTCTACTCAACATTTTACTGGAGGTTTTAGGTAGGACAGTTAGCCAAGAAAAAGGCATAGAAGTATCCATATTGGAAAGGGATAAGCAAAGCTATTTCTATTTTAGATGACACACTCTTGCATACAGAAAATCCTAACAATTTCACTGAACTATTAGAACTAATAAATGAGTTGAACAGAGTTACAGCATGTAAGACCAACCTACAAAATCAATTGTATTTTTATAGATTAGCAATGAACAATCCAAAAATGAAATTAAGAAAACAATTCCATTTATAATAGCATCAAAAGTAATGCAGTTCTTACGGATAAATTTAACAAAGGAGGTACAAAACTAAAACTCTGAAAACTATAAACATTTCTGAAAGTAATTAAAGAAGACCTAAATAAGTGTAGAGACATCCCATGTCCACGTATCAGAAGATTTAATACTGTTCAGATGGCAATACTCTCCAAATTGACCTGCAGATTCATTGCAATCCTCATCAAATTTTCAGCTGGCTTATTTGCAGAAATTGGCACTGTGATCCTAAAATTCTCTTGGAAATTCAAGAAACTCCAGAGTAGTCAAAACAATCTTAAAACATCAGATCAAAGTCAGAGGAATCACTTCCCAATCTTAAAACTTACTACAAAGCTACAGTAATCAAGAGAGTGTGGTACGAGCATAAGAAGAGACATAAAGATCAATGGAGTAGAACTGAGAGTACAGAAATAAACTCTCACATTTATGGTCAATAGATTTATGACAAAGTTGCTGACAATTAATGAACACAGAATTGTCTTTTCTACCAATGGTGTCAGGATGACTGGGTATCCGTATGCAAAAGAATGGATTTAAACCCCTCCATCATAACATATTCAAAAATTAACTCAAAATGGATGAGAGACCTAACTGCAAGAGCTAAAACTAAAAATCAAGCAGAAAAATAGGCATAAATCTTTGTAACCTTGAGTTAAACAATGGTTTCTTAGTTATGACACCAAGAGCACAGGGTCAAAAAAAGAATAGCTAAGTTGCATTTCATCAAAATTGAAAAATGTGCTTTAAAGAATGCTATCAAGAAAATGAAAAGACAGTCTATAGAATGAGAGAAAATTTCTGCAAATCATGTATCTGATAAGGACTAGTATCTAGAATATATACAGAACTTCTCCAAATCTATAACAATAAGATAAAAAACTCAATAAAAATGGGTATCTTTCCAAGGATGGACATCTTTCCAAGGAAGATATGCAAATGGCCAATAAGCACAGGAAAAGTTTCTCCACATCATTAATCAGTAGGGAAATGAAAATCAAAGTCACAAGGAAATACTGCTAGAATGGCTAAAATCAAGAAAGATGAAAACAGAGTTGTGGAGAAATACAACACTCGTACATTGCTGGTAAGAGTATAAAATGGTGCTGTCGCAGAAAACTTGGCAGTTCCTGAAATGTTAGACGAGAGGTTACCATATAATCTAGCAGTTTCGTTCTGAGGTGTATACCTGAGAGAAATGAAGACTTTTAAGTCTACACAAAAACTTGTATGTAAATGTTCACATTGCTATTTATAATAGCCTAAGAGTGGAAACAAATGTCCATCAAATGATGAATAAACAAAATGTAGTATATCTATACAGTACAATATGACTTAGAAAAAAAAAAGAATGGAATGGATGGACCTTAAAAACATTATGCTAATTGAAAGAAGCCAGATACAAAGGACCACATATTCTATGTCCAAAATAGGCAAGTCTATAGTGACAGAAAGTAGAATCGTGGTTGCCTGGGGACTGGAGTAGAGGTCAGGAATTGGGAGTGACTATTAATAGAAACAGGGGATAAAAATAATCTGAAATTAGATTGTGATTGCTGCACAACTCTGTGAACATACCAAAAGCCATTGAATTTTTAATGGATGAGTTTTAGGGTATGTGAATTATAGCTCAATAAAAATGTTAATTAAAAATGTGGATGTGTAATGATTTAGAAAAATATATTTTTCACATATATTGTAGTTCGCTTCATTGTCTGTATCTGTTGAACAGAATGGTAGGTGGAAAAAATGCTCAGCTAATACTTAGATGTGATTTCCAATCTGGTTTTCATGTAGTCTGGTAAATCACTTAACTTCTGAGCCCCAGTTTTCTAATATGAAATCAGACTATTATTTTGAATGACTGCTCTGTTCCCCTCCAGCTCTAATAGCCAATTATTCTATGGAAGCCAGATCTGAATCTGTGAAGAGTTGTTGTGGGGCATATACATTTATATCTGGGTTTAAGTCCTGTAACGAAAATAGCAAAGTGTGGAAGGAAAAATGTCAGAAACATTCATCTAAGAAGAAAATAATATGGAAAAACAAGGAGATTAAAAAAAACAAGTAAGTAATTTTTTTTGTGTATGTGGCATACGGTTACATAATTAACTATCCATCCAGCTGGTTGAAAATATAATTACTATTTTCTTTTCAGTCATGGCAAGATGGGACCTACTTTTACATCTCTTAGTTATGATAAGAAACTGCCAGTTAAAATAAAGTTACTTTTCTCTTTTTTTATATAGGCAATGCTTCTCAGAAGGCAACATGGTAAGTAATGTAGTTCTAGGACGGCCCTTTGAAAAACTGGTCCTCACCTCTGATACTGAACTTACAAAGCATGGAAAAATGTATCATTCTCAGATAAGATGTGTTAATAACAGCATGCACAGGCTGAGAATATCAAGAAGTAACAAACTCCTGAAGTCTTATGACTAAAGATTGTTTTAGGATTGTTATCAGAAAAACTCTACGTCAGGTGGAAAGTTGGAAATTCACCACACATCTGCTTTGTTTTCGTTACCATCCAAATCTTCCATTAGTAATAAGTTAGGGAGGTGCATTGATTCTTCAGACCAGGAGAGCACTACTTGGTTCCCATCTACTACTGATTCTCAAATCTTGCCGATCATCAGGGAAATGTATTAAAAATAATACAGGTCAGTGGCTCTGTTCCCTAGGGATTCTTTCTCAATAGGTCCAGGTAAAAAGACTAGAGACCCTAATTTTTTTTTTTAAGATTTTATTTATTTATTTGACAGAGAGAAAGAGAGCATGAGCAGCAGGGAGGAGCAAGAGGGGACAGGAAGAAGTAGACTCCTAGCCGAGCAGGGAGCCCCATGTGGGGCTTGATCCCAAGACCCTGAAATCATGACCTGAGCTGAAGGCAGACGCTTAACCAGCTAAGCCATCCAGTTGCCCCTGAAGACTTTAATTTTTAAAATCTTCTCAGATGACTATGAGCTATCAAGTTTGGGAATACTTATCAAATCAAGGCCTTGAATTACTGGATATCCTTAGTACTCAGAGCCTGCAGACCGTAAAATACTATTGATGGAGGACTTCAACCACCTTCATTTTGACCTCAGTCTGTACTTTCTAATTGATTAATTTATTCTTTCCAGCTTATCTCTTAATTCAGGCAAAAGACCTAGCAGGCAAAGCATCCCATGATGGGAATGGAAACTACAGCTGTAGCAATAGCTACTGCCATGTTGCCAGCAAGGCCGCATCTATTTGACTCCAAAAGATGATGATCAACCTGACTTTTATTGCCCCAGCATGTACCCACTGACCTTTGTCCCACATTTTCCTTACATAAACCTCGAAGTATTTTCAGAACTTTGGAGGAAGTCTTTGAGATGATAGTCCAATGTCTACCTAGTGTTGGCCTCACTGAGATAAATTCTTTCCTTCTTCCACTGCCAATCATCTCTCTGCCTTTGGATTTTATCAGTTGCAAGTGGGCCGAATCTGGTCCATTCGAGAGCCAGGTGCTACTGCATCCTTGTACCCCAGTTAAACTATGTTAATTTCTATTTAATTTTGGGTACAGGACAGAGAAACACTGTATTAATTGTACCAAAACTCTTTATGAAGTGAAAATAGTAATCATGCACCCATACAATTACATACCCTTCCTTTTTTAGCACCACATTCAAAGTTTTAGCCTAAATTCTGTTTCCAGAGTCTTAAGAGTCTACTGATTGCCTGGTAATGACAGCAGCATGGAAACAAGCTGCCATTATTAACCTAGGCTCATGATCTTGATTGCTTGAAAACTCTTAGGATTGAGTGATTCAAAACACACTGAAGAATACTAGTGTTTTACTTGTATTTTCCATTTGGTGAAAATCTGTTTTGTTTCCTCTTCCCTTAATTGACTCACTCATGACTGGATGTTTAAATGTTCCTCTTCAAAGTTTTTGACAGAGGGTAGTTCAAGGCATTGGAATAGACTATTGCAATATATGTGTTGCTTACAATTAACTTACCAAGCTTTGAAAATTCTCTGATCTGAGAGGTTTGATAATTCCCTCTGTCTTGAATTCACTTGCTTTGTATACCTGAAGACCCAGTTTCAATACTACATCATGGTGGTAAGCCTTTTCTTTGTTAATGGGGAAATTGGTAATCCAAATTCAAGTTAGAATTCAGCCACATTTGGGGCCATGAAAGTAATTTACTGGAGATGACAGTGGGGAGAACAGATGCCTTGTCTGCGTGAATTTGTACAAGCACAGCCAATAACAACTACATGACAGCCTCCTTTTCATTCAAATGGCTGGCAAATTTCTTTTGCTATTAGTTATAAGAGGCAGATATGGATGTTGGTGATACCCTAGTTCCTAGTAGAAGTTAAGAAGAAGAATGTCTTAAGAGGGGCTACTGTTCCCAACTCTTTTTTTTTTTTTTTAAAGATTTTATTTATTTATTTGACAGAGAGAGATCACAAGCAGACGGAGAGGCAGGCAGAGAGAGAGATAGAGGGAAGCAGGCTCCCTGCTGAGCAGAGAGCCCGATGTGGGACTTGATCCCAGGACCCTGAGATCACAACCTGAGCCGAAGGCAGCAGCTTAACCCACTGAGCCACCCAGGCGCCCCTATTCCCAACTCTTTATTGAGACTCTCTTAAAGGCCAGTAATAACAAAATTAATTCATTTACAGACATTTATCAGATACTTACTATGTGCCAGGTATTACACAAATGCTGGAGATCCCTAGATGAATAATAATAGTAATCATAGCAAATATTTATGTAGTAACTACTACATGCAAGCACTGTTCTGACTGCACATAGCAAACTATTAGTGGGTCACAAAATCAATTTAGTGCTTCAGAACCATCATTTAAAAGAACATAAGAGAATTGAAATAACAGGGTGGTTCCCTCATATTAAGATGATAGGTCTTACTGCCAGCTGCACCCAAATGGGCCATTTTGGCATGAACGTTATTTTGAGTTAAAAGCGATCAAACCCCAGCAGATTGAGGAAAGTTTCTATATCTCCCCATTTACTGCCTGCTAGTACAAGGAAGAGAGCTATCAACAGAGATTCTTCTTGACCTAAGAAAGTTATTTGCATAACAGGGCACCTATGAAGGGCGCCTCGGTGGCCCAGGGGTTTGAGCCTCTGCCTTTGGTTCAGGTCATGTTCTCAGGGTCCTAGAACTCATATACTCATGTACATGAACTCTCATGAACTCATATACACTCATATAAGTGTCATGTTGCCTCATTGTCTTTGGAATTTCTATGTCCGTGTAGATTTCCCATGTGTACACTACTAAATTTGATTTTTTCCTGTTAATCTGTGTCAAGTCAACTTGATTCTTAGTCCAGGTAGAAGGATCTTGAAGGGCAGAGGAAATTCTTCCTTCTCAACAACAGTAAGAATTGGTTTCATAAAACTTTTATTTCATAAATGTAAGGGCCTATTTAGCCAGAGTGGCCCCACCTTGGTTGAACAGCCATTTTGTTGTTTATGCAGTAAAACTTAAATTGACCCTGCCCCCCCTCCAGGGGAACTTATTTAAAAGCATGTCCGGGAAACCAGTCCCAGGTAACAAAGCCCAAATACAAGGGTGGGTCAGGCCAGGTAGAGTTAACAGCCCAATGCAGGGATGAGTCGGGTTAGGTAGAGACATTCAGTCAGTAAAGCATGCCTACCGTCTCCCTAGCTACCAAGGAGTGTGGGCCCCACCTTTTGGGCACCAATTCTCACCAAGGTGATAGACTAGTTCAGATGTCTACTATAGGGTAAATTTAATTCAATTGGTCACTTACGTGTGACCTAGCATGACTGTGCAGCTTCCTCTGTGCTTTGCAATCTCATTCGCCACCTTTGTGTGGCCAGGCCCAACCACATGGCCTTTTCTCTATAAAAGTTAGTCTGTGAGGCAGGGAGGGGTCAAGCTCTCTGTAAGAGGCGTGGCCCCGGCCCATTGGTTTGATTCTCGTTGCTTGGCACGAAATAAAGCTTTGCTTGACCTTCGCTTTGTATCAGTCTCGCTCCTTTAATCATGGACCCATTATTGGGGGACCCAACAATAAACACATACACATATGCATCTATGTCCAGTGGGTCACAATATAAAATGTATTTCCTATTGTTTTGGTCAAAACAGTTATAAAGTCACTGATCTAGAACATTATTATTAGAAGCATTAATATGCATTATTTATAGGTTCAATTTTTAAACAGACATAAGACTATTCAGAATTTTTGTTTTATTTTGTGTAGGTTAGTTGAATTGGAGTAAGTTGGTCTTTTGGTTGGTTGCATTTTGCGTTTTTTCCATTTCATCTAAATTTTCAAATTTATTTGCTTGAAGTTATCCATAGTACCTTATCTTATCTTAATATCTGTGGAATCTACATTAATGTCTCCCTTTTCATTACTGATACTGGTTGTCTGTGTTTTCTTTCTTTTTTTCTTACCCAGTCTTGCTAATGTTTACAATTTATTATTAATTTCTAAAAATGTGTTGTTTATTTAAATTGATTTTCTTGATTTTTCTCTCTTGCATGTCTGCTTTCTATTTTATTGATTCCTGCTTTTATCTTTTTCTTATCTATTTATTTGCTGTTCTTTTTAAGATAGAAGCTTAGATCATTTATTTTCAACTTTTGTCATTTCTAATATTTACATTTAAAGGTATAAATATCCCTCTTAATACAACTTTGGTTACATTCTGTAAGTTTTGCATGTGTAAATATTACAGGTCATAATGAGACGGGGAAACTGAAAGACTCCATGAAAAAACCTGCTTTTTGCTCCTTTTCCTGCTTCTGTTTAGGACCTGCACCCTCATTTCACACATGCCTCATCATGCAAATAGTGTTGTAAGGGATAAGGAGTTAATGATTTCTATAGAATAGGTAACATCCAAGGAAGGGCCAGGTGAGAATGACTGGTCAAGACCACTCGTATTGTGTATTCTAGACCACCAGGTACTAGACATCTCAATGGCAAGGCCCCCTGTCTCCAAGGAGTAACACTCGGGCCCCTGTTTTTGTTGTAACCAGGTCTTGGATGCTTGAGAGGACACATAAATGAGGCTACAATCTTCAGTTAAAAAACCCCAGACCCAAACAAAGATCAAACTGATGCTCCTTTCCTTTTCAAGTCTCCTAGATGCTTCATCTATATCTGCTCTCTCTGTATGTTCAATAAACTCCGCTCTCACTTCCTGCTTGCTCGTGTTTGATTATCTACACTTTATGAAGCCAAGGACCCTGCAGGTTGGTCTATCAGGACCCCCTCTGGGTCCCTGTACCTGGCCTTCTAATGTCAATAATCCAATGCTTGTTCTGTTTGATTTGTTCTATTTAATTTCTTTCATTTTTTTACTTAAAATGTATCTATCTAACAAAACAAATTTTGGCATTGAATCTTAGGAAATGGCTTTGATCAGGAGAGTGTGGGATGACCTGATTAGGTGGGAGCCAGTAGCACAGGCAGTAAAAGAATTCACCCAAGGTAGAACTAAATATAGAGAGGCTTATTGAATACCTTGTAAGGGAGCAGTGGACAGGACCGCAAAGAAGAGACTATCTGCCAGGAAGCAGTGGTGGAGGGGCTGAAGTTACCAGAGGGAGTGAGGAGGTTTGGGAACATACGGAATTTTACGTTTTGGTAACTATGCTCGGTTGTAAGTAACCCATTGGTCAGCTAGGGTGTATGGCTTTTTTAGGGTGGATCACCTAATGAGCCTGTTGGCATTCAGCTTAGTGGTCACTGTGAGCCCCATTAGGTTTCCAGTGCTCAAGCCTGCTGCCTAAAAGTAGCCTCTACAAAGAGCACATTTTGATTCTTCCCTGCTTCTCTAAAATCTGTGAGAAATAACATTTCAAACTTGTTTAAAAATATGAACTATTAAGTGTTGCTTCTTCTTAACCTCTTAGGGCAAATAAGGACATGTCAATGATCCTCTTTTGTCTTAATTCATAAAACTCAATGTATTTAAACTTCCTAGAAAATGAAAATGCTAAATGTTATAGTCAGGGCAAAACGTAAAGATATCCCATTGGAATTACAGAGTTTTGGATATAAAAGCTTACTTTCATGGTAACAACTTCTGAAGTCCAATAACATCTGTAAGAACAGCTTTAAATATTTATTTATTTATTTATTTATTTATTAATTTAAGAGAGGGAGTTACATGTATGAGTTGGCGGGGGAGAGGGAGAGAGAATCCTTAGCAGACTCCCTGCTGAGTGAGGAGCAGGCCCTGGGGCTGGATCCCAGGACCCTGAGATTATGATCTGGGCCAAAATAAGAGTCAGTTGCTTAACCAATTGAGCCACCAAGCACCCCTGTAAGAATAGTTTTGTTATGCTAAACAGTCTGTTTACCCAGAGGTGGGGAGACAAACAAGATTCTGCTTTCTTTTCTTCCTGTGATGTCTCTCACCCACAGCTAGAAGGGTCTGCATTCTCAAGGCTAAATACTGGAATTGCATTAGCACTGAGAGAAAAAGGCAACCCTTGGAGGCTCAAAACTTATAATATGAAAAGAGGGTAGAATAGAATTATTAGCAAGTGGAGCTGGTTTGTCTCAATAATTCTGAGTCATTATCTCATGTATGGAATGCCCGGTAAAGAACAGTTTTACCCTCTGATAAAGATAATAGAGGATAGGGCACCTGGGTGGCTCAGTGGGTTAAGCCGCTGCCTTCAGCTCAGGTCATGATCTCAGGGTCCTGGGATCAAGTCCGGCATCGGGCTCTCTGCTCAGCAGGGAGCCTGCTTCCCTCTCTCTCTCTCTCTCTGCCTGCCTCTCTGTCTACTTGTGATCTCTGTCTGTCAAATAAACAAATAAAATCTTAAAAAAAAAAAAAAGATAATAGAGGATAGTCAGAACAAAGGCAGGGCAAGGAGCGCCCTGTCCTAAGAAGAAGCTACCCTTAAAAGGAAAAAGACCCCATCCTGTTAGTCTGCCACCCTGAAAGGAGCCCTCCACACTTTCCCACATGAACAACTACCTCTAGATAGATGAGCTTGTGGACAAATCCTGATTGGGTGGGATGATGGAGGGTTAATCAGATTAAAACAGTTCGCCAACAATCTCATAAAAACCCTGGACTTAGAAACTCTAGCAGCAATCCACTAGGGTCCCCTTCCTCGTCTGGAACCTTTTACTATCCTTCAATAAACTCTCCATTGCTGCCTACCACTCTTCATCTAGTCTGCCTCTTCTGGGCACTAAAGGAAATCCTGAAACAGATATCACTTTACTCAACTCACCAGTGGGATTAAACACTGGCCCAGTTAATTGCAGTACAAAGTTTTTAGGAAGCAGCAGGACATGATCTTGGTTGTTGGAAGTCAAAGTATTTGCTTCAGAAGACAACATTTTGCAGTTCCTTGATTCAGTAATTCCATACCTAGGAAGAATTTGGTCTAAGGAAATAACTATTTATGTGTGTGAAGATTTAACTATAGGGATGCCCATGGTAATGTGGCTTAGAATTCTGTAAAAACTTAAAAAGCCTAGGTATTCTCAATTAGGTAATAGAAATTCATCATATTGGAATATGATAAAGCCAAAAATGCTTCTGTTGAATATATCATGATACAGAAAACATCCGTACTATATTTTAAAGAGAAAAATATTATATATGATGTAATTCAATTTTTATTATTTTTTTAAAGGGCACATGGCACATTATATGTTGTAAGCATTGACAGAATACCATAAGGAATAGATATATGATGTTGACAGTGGTTATCTCTAGAGTGGGGAATATGGGTGATTATATTGTCTTTGGGTTCTCTGCAGCTTAAAATAACTTCTAAAAATTTATAAAAATTTATAAAAACTTTCTAAAAATTTATAAATTGCTTTAGAGCAATTGAGAGATGAATGAGAATTTTCTGGTATCTGACATTGACTGACATTTTAAAGTGTTTAATTCCCTTTTTTTTTTTTTTCTTTTAGCGAGAGAGAGAGGGCAGCACAAACTGGGGGTAGGGGAGCAGAAAGAGAGGGATAAGCAGACTCCAAGCTGAGCCCAGAGACCCATTCAGGGCTCAATTTCATGACCCTGAGATCATGACCTGAGCTGAAACCAAGAGCTGGACACTTAACTGCCTGAGACACCTAGGCACCCCAAGTGTTTAATTCCTTTTGAATTACCTTCTCTGTAGGCCTAGATAAGAAGGTATTTGACAGATTGTTAATCATAATTATGGTTATGGAAGGTAGAAAAATCTGGTTATTTCCATCAGAGTCCAATCAGAGCAGCATACCAGTAGGAGTGATAGAGAATATAGGATTTATTATAGGAATTTGGCCTTACACCATTGTGGGAGCTAATTAATATACAGAGGTTGCCTCTGTATCCAGAGCTGGGCCTCATGTCAGTAGGGAAGGCTGTGAGGAAAGAAAGAGCATGAAATGAGAGAGAGCAGGGACAAACTGGAACCCGCAAGAGTGAACTAAAACCCATATCAGTCTTTCACCACCTTCATTCCTTTGACTTCAGTGATGACCTGAAGAAGATACTCGTGCCCATTGTCACAAAGCTAATGTGCCCCTGGCAGGAGGGAGAACACCCAGAAGTCGGAGGAGGAATGCAGCTGGAGCTGGAAGAGCCTAGGGTCTGGCTGCTTCCTCACACCAAGGTGGGGGGCAGAACCGCAGTCTCAGTCATGGTCTGCAACCACACCCGACTCTCTACAAACCAGGTAGAGACACACAGTTGATCCTTGAACAACATGAGTTTGAACTGCATGAGTCTACTTGCATGTGAATTTTTTTACAATACAAAACTGTAAATGTATTTTCCCTTATGATTATCTTACTAACATTTTCTTTTCTCTAGCTTACTTTATTATAAGAATACAGTATATAATATAATACACATAACATACAAAATATGTATTAATCAGTGGTTTATGTTTCCGTAAATGCTTCTGGTCAACTATTCATAGTTGATTATTTGTAGTTAGTTACGTTTTGGGGGAGTCAAAAGTTATGCAGATTTTTAAAAAAGATTTTATTTATTCATTTGACACACTGTGTCCTCTATTTGCTACTAACCCACCGGAGGGCCATGAGCAAGTTGTCTATCCTGTATGGCTCTCCAGACTTCTCCAAGATAATAAAAAAAAACAACACTAGCCCCTTTTTGCTTTGGATGTATATAGGGGTAAAGATGAGACAGACTAGACATAAAATTATTGGGTGAATGTTAGGATTAATTTTGTATCATCATTTTAAGTTGTTTTATGTTCACTTTTCTCTGACATAGACCTTTCCTATGGATATACTGCTCACTGTTAAGCATGAAATATTATGCTGCTCAAACTAGTCAAAGAAGATAAAGCCCAACTCAATATTATGGATATACTGCTCACTGTTAAAATGCATAAAATATTAAGGTCTGATACACAGGAACACATGTATATAAGCCGAGAATAGCTCATAAGGGTATGTCAATAGTCCTAACAAACAAATGAATACCTTGAAGTTTTCTCCCCAGTGGGAAACAATGATAATATGTCTCTTATCTGTGTACTAAAAGAATAACTCACAACTCTCTCCTTCACCCAGCTGCAAATATATAGCAAGCAGTCATCCTTTTATAGTAATGCTGCTCACTGAGCCTAAGTCCTACCTGTTGTCATGATTGAATCACTACTATGTGTCATCCCCTGTCCAAATGGCTTTAATACATATTATTTCATTTTCTCCCTAACTCTGCAAGATAAGTCTATATGTTTGTATCTTACAGATGAGATAATGAAGACTCAGAAAAGTTAAATGATTTTCCCAAGGCCACAAAACTCGTAAGTTGTATAGCTGGAAGTTTTGTCTGGTGCCCAAACCTAGGCTTTATCTTCAGGACTCAAGTGTGGTCCACACACCAGCTGTACCAGCATCCGAGAGCTGCTGGAAATGTGGAATCTTAGGTCCTATCTAGACCTACTGGATCAAAATCTGTAATTCAACAAGATCAGCAGGTAATTTGCATGCACCTTAAAGTTTGAGAAGTGCTGTTATGCATACAACACTATTCTGCTCTATAATGGTGTTGGGAGACCAAATACGCTTATATTCAGTGTTGAAACTAATTATTTGCTAAGCTAGATAGGAAGGTGGCTTTGTTGATTTTCAGTGGTTAACCTAAGCTTCCAGTACAGCATCTGTTTCTCCTGTGTGCTTGGAGTAGCACACCTATTACCCAAATTTATGTTGAGGTTGATTGAAAGCTCCATGGACATAAGCAACATGGTGATTGAATTCCTTTTAGAGAGCTGTCTGTGATCTTTTTCTTACCTGTTAATATGGTGGATTATCTAAGAACTTGCAAATGGAACAGGCCACTAGAAAAAAAAAATTAGTCAAAGAAGATAAAGCCCAACTCAAGAAATTATTTAACCCACCATTCCTCCAATCCCCAAATCCTGAGGGTATTTGAATTTTAAGAGGAGCTTGGAAATCAAATGAATCTATAACAGATTGATTATTGGCTGCAGCATATATTTCTTGAGAAAATGGATACATATTCTTTGTGTCCTTAGCTTGCCTCCATTAGCTCCAGGCTCTGTATTTTTATCTGCATTTTTATCCTAGTAGAACAATAGTATCCGCAATTGACACCTCTCTTCTCAAGTTTAAGAGTAGCCTAAGAGTAGAAGACCCATTTAGTTTGCTACTGTGGAATAGTTACCAAAGGAAGTTATTTTCATACATAACCAACAGAGATCATGCCAACTTTCATACAAGGAGCACATTTCCAAATAATATCTATACAGTCCTCCAGGCTCTGGCTCCCTCCTATCTTTCCAGTCTCACTTGGTTCAGCATTTTCTTGTCATTTTCCTTTTCATCCTGGCTGCACCAGCCCAAATGAACCCTCTCCACTGTACTAATTCCAAGGCTTGCTTCTGATTCTCTTTCCACCTGAAACGTCTTCTCTCCCACATTTCCTTTTGCCCCAGACCTACTCATTCTGTATGTCAGATGTCAGCCATGACACAACATCTTTCTTGGTCCATGTTGGCTAGAAACTCTGAACCCCAAAGGGTTTATTTTCTCCCCAGTGGGACACTTACCACTTTCTGTCTTTACATAATATTTCTCTGAGACTTTCCCTGGCCTGGTAGACTGTAAAGACCCTGAAAGAAGGATCCTTGTCTTAGTGCCCAAGATTTCTCCACAAATGCCTCGTACAATACCTAACACACCAGTCCTCAATAAATGGTTCCTTTCTTCCTTCCTGGCTGATGAGGTTAAATACCTTTCATGTGCTTAACTGGCATCTGTATACCCTCTTCATCGAAATGACTCTTCAAATCCTTTGCCCATTTTCTAACTGGATTTTTTCTTATTGTTGAGTTTTGAGTACTCTATTTATATGTTAGATCTTTTGTTAAATAGTCCCACAGATCCCTGAGGCTCTGCTCTTTTTTTTTTTTCCCAGTCTATTTTCTTTCTGTTGTTCTGATTGGAAAATTTCTATTGTCTTTTTTCCGTTCACTGATTATTTCCTTTCTCCCCTCTGTCCACTGAGTTTTCAATTTTGGTTATCACGTTTTTCAGTTCTAAAATTTCTATTTGCTTCCTATATATATCTTCTATTTCTTTTTTGAGACTTTCTGTTTCTTTATTGAGGCTCTTTTTTTTTTTCATTTGTTTCAAGTGTGCTAACTATTATTAATTCATAGCATATATATTAATTTGTACTTGGATATAAATTCCCATCCATTCCATTATAAATATGTTCTCTCTGACATGGCTTGTCTTTAAATTTAATTTATAACATATTTTATCATATAGGAGTTTAACATTTTTATTTTAGTTTAGTTTAGTTTAACATTTTTGTAACAATATAAATATTTTATGCCATCTTTTTAAAAAAGATTTATTTATTTATTTTAGAGAGAGAGAGCGTATGTGTGCATGATTGGCGGGGAGGGGCAGAAGGAGAGGGAAAAGGAAAACAGGTTCCCCACTGAGCAGGGAGCCCAGCGTGGGTGCCCTATCTCCTGACCTGAGTCAAAACCAAGAGTCAGATGCTGAATTGACTGAGCCAGCTAGGCACCCCATCCACTGTCTTTATAAAGAAATCATCTTTCTGTCACATAATAAAATGTTATGACATACTTTCTTTCATTTGTTTTAAAATTTCTAAATTTCACATTTAGATATTTAACCTCCCTGGAATTTATTTTGATATGGTGTCAGGAAGTATACAACTAATTTGTTTCCTTGTAGAAAGCTGAGCAAGGCCAGACCACCGTTGCTGGTGTAGGACAGGTGAGAACGGTGATCTCACTTAGCTTGGGTTACTTTCTCTCTTGTTTATTATTGAGCCAGTCAACAATCAGGACAAAGGGACACAGAGCTTAAGGACACGCTTTTGAGGAAATAGCTCTCCAAAATTTCCTTTGTCAGTATGGAAGTGCCTCTGAATTTTGGTGGTCTCAGCAGCCTGCAGGGAGGGAAAAGTGCCAGAGGCTATAGAATCAAGGCAGCTTGCCTTTTATATCACCTTGGAAATTGAGAGGGCTTTGGTGGGGAGTGTCACATCAACACTTAAGGATGACCCTGTGGTATCATAAAGATATTGGTACAATGTGAACCTTCTATTCCATTTCGAATTGGGCGTCCTTGAGATTACAGTGCTAGGAGACAACCCCCAGCTCCACTTATTGACCAGTCCTTCCCCATGATTAGTAACATTTTCCACACCAAATACCCCTTATAGACAATGTCTGTGAATACGATAGATAATGTAATATAATATAATATAATACAATAGCTAACAGACAACTTCAAATGTTGGCCATCTTGATTTTGGTTTGTGGATTCTAAACATCAATATCCAAATGCTTCAGAGTTGAAGTGAAAGGAAACTAAATCCTCATTTTCCTTTTGATGACATATTCCAGGTTTTAAAGATTCATAACACCATCCAAAGCCTTTTTATACAGATGCCTAATGGTATGACATGGGCTTAGGACTTGGATTTGTGCCTTCTGATAAATATAGTGGTGTCACATATTATAGTGGGTAATTATAATTGTAATAATTCTGTAACCTTCCCACAGTAGGGAACTAAGTCGGTCCATGACTTGGTCACCAAACTCTCCACAAAGAAAATTATTAACATGGGTAGTGGAGGAATCAATGTGTGGTTATAGTCCAGTTTAATTTTCTATGAACTGATTGCTTCCTTAGTAATGGTCAACAGGTCCCTTAGTGCCTTTTGGGAAGCATGCTCCTATGGAGTCATGATGGATAATAAAAACACAGAATCCTGAGGAAGAGCATCGTTACAGGGTATTAAAACATGGCTCTGGGATGAAAAAAATATCTGTGACAGCTAATAGGGAGATGGAGCATTGTGAGAATTATTCATAGTAGGTCATAAAATGGAAAGGCCAGGATACCCACCAAGCAGAGCAGCCAGCAATTCTCGGGTATTGTTTGCATAATGCTTCTCTAAATGGCAAATTGTACTCATCAAAGGCTTCTCAAAACTTTCCATTCACCAGGGCTGCTTAGGCAAGTGCACAAATGATATTTTTACATGTACAGATGGCTATGCACAGATCATATGGATGCCAGCAGCTGTGATGGGGCCAGGCTGTGGCACAGATCACCCAAGACAGTCCACGTGGCTTCTGGGGAGTCCTCTATTACTCATTTATTTGGGGTATAAAATTTATCTTTGTAAGTGTTTCTCAAGAACCAATATACAAAAACCTTTGGGTGTCCTTAGGTCTCTAAGGTGATGGAGAGAGGAGAGTCCAGGAACATGCTGGCTAGAGACAACACAGAAAGAGCCCCAAATGGGCTAAGAATGAGCTGTTGAGCAAACGTGGAAATTCCTAATTCTGCTGAACTGAGATTCTCCACCTAGAGTCTAAACCCATAGGTAGGAGTTCTCAAACTCAGATTGTGCAGAATTCCCTGGGAAGTTTGCTTACAATGCAGATTCCTATGCCCCACTCCCAGGGATTCAGACTCAGAGAGTCTGAGTGGGATCCAGAAACCTGTGCATCTCAGGTGTTTCTGAAGCATGTGGTCTGGGAACTATACTATATTCAGAGGAAACCCTCTGTTGCTTGTGGGTGGTTGTTTGTGGTGGAGGTTCATGAAAAAGAATGGAAAAGAATCATACACCTTACCCTCCCAAAATGCTGTGAAAACTTGGCATCTAGATATGCCTGTGCATTTTTAAGAGATGAAAATCCATACCTTTCCTCACATACTCAGAAGGATCCATGTCCCCTCAGAAGTTACATTTCATGATAGCATACAGTATCCATGGAGCTAATGATCTGATCTCTATTTTCACAGAAGGTATTTAACTTCTCTCCACCTCCAACCTCAGGTAACTCCCCCAGAACCATCCAGCATCTCACAGAATTATGAACATACTTGGCCCTGAGAGGGTTCTGGTCAGAGAGAATAGCCAGGTCTCTGTGACTCTGTTGTCACTATTGGGAAAGTGACTCAAAGAGGCATCCTACTGAGAAGGATAGGCAGCTTGTCTCTGCAAAGATAGCAGTTCAGTTCTGTGCACCAGACTGCCTTGCTAATGGCTTCCAAAGATAAGAGGAGCAAGGATCTCCCCTAGGAGCTGGTTCTGGTCAGGGCCTGGAAAAGAACCCTCAGAGTCAAAGTTCTGATTAGAAAAGAGGTCTTTCTAGTCCTGTGGCTTCAGTTCCAGAGCCCCCTTCACAGCTCCTTGAGCTTCCAGAACCTTCCTCTCCTGTCTCTCAGGCTATGTAAAACTGCAAAGAACAGCCCACAGTTACACAGGGTATCCCCATTGACCATGCTCACCTTAAGTCTGCCTTTAGACTTCTTTTTTTCATTTACCACATGACTTCTTAAGCATTTATTACTGTTAATTTACGTGAATTATTCTTTTGAACTGTTTAAACAGGATAAAAGAATATTATTATTATTATCATTATTATATTCTTACCTTTGTATAAATGAGAGATGAGAGAAGTGTCCATAACCCTCTTCTGACTCAGAAGGCTCACAAATATGTATGCTTTCAGAAGAACATGTCTCAAATGGAACATTACCAGAGCCACACATTTTTAAACAAGACCTATGAGGATTACCAGCTTCCTGGAAGCTACAGCAACATCTTCAAGTCATAGCAACGAACTCTGAAATTCAGGTGTTTTTTACTCTTTTTTTTTTTTAAGATTTTATTTATTTATTTGACAGAGAGCACAAGTAGCAGAGTAGCAGGCAGAGGGAGAGAGAGAGAAGCAGGCTCTCTGCTAAGCAGGGAGCCTTATGCGGGGCTCGATCCCAGGACCCTGAATCATGACCTGAGCCAAAGGCAGCTGCTTAACCAACTGAGCCACCCAGGCATCCCGTGTTTTTTACTCTTGAGTTAGAAATAACAATGGCAAGTGTAGTTAAAGATGTCAAAGGATAATTTCTTTGTGTTTTCATTTGGTTTGGTTTTTTTCAGCCAGAAGATATATTTTCTTCTTAACTAGCTGAGATTTCTCTCCCCCACCATTCAAAGGGTCTGTTATTCTAGGACTTTGATTTCCTTTACTTAACACTGTGAGAAATAATATGGACCTGCTTTATTAATATATTTAAAAACTTAAAATATAGGGGCACCTGGGTGGCTCAGTCAGTTAAGCATCTGCCTTCAGCTCAGGTCATGATCCCGGGTCCTGGGTAGTGTCTTCCATTGGGCTTTCTGCTCAGCAGGGAGTTTGCTTCTCCCTCTATCCCTCCTCCAGCTCATGCTCTCTCTCTTTCTCTCCAATAAATAAATAAAGTCTATTAAAAAAAAACCACCTTAAAACACAGAACAGGAAAAAGAAAGAATTTAACGAATTGGTTATGGAGTATGTGAAGTTGAGCAGCTAGCTTACCCTTTCTAGCTTCCCATTTCTTCCCGCCAGCCTCCAACCAGGTAACTTAGCCTCTTCTTTACAAAGAAAGGAGAAGTTCCCCATCAGATGACCTGCTCAGATTCCTTCCTACCATCCCCAGACCTGCTTGTGTCTTTACCTTCCTTCCTCCTGTTTCAGGAGTAGAAGACTCATCCTTCCTCTTGGCCTGTGGTTATATCCCTCTCAATTACTCCATGACTTTGGCTCCTTAGTTTCCTTTCTCTTTCCTGTGTGCCCCCTTCCTCTCCTTTGCATGTCTGCATGTTCACGTCTCCCTCATCCTGCGTTTATTACAAAGCTTCCCTTGTTTCCAAGCCCTACACTTTCTGTCCTTCCTGAAAGGCTGATCTCTTTCTGCCTTCTCTGCACACCCTCAACCTGGCTGGCCCCTACCAGTGCTGCTCACCAGGGACATCCTAACCACTAAATCCACTTCTCTCCTGCAGGGGGCTTTCCCTGACAGTTGCCTCTTGGCTTCTGCCCAAGCACAGATATTCACCAGGGTCTCTTGTTCCTTCACTCCCTTCATTCTCCCAAAGCGATCTCATCTTCTCTAGTGACATCAGCCACCACACACATGCTCCTGATGATTAAATCTACACATGTGACTTCAGTTTCCTTCTTAAGCATGAGCCACTCATCTCCAGCTACATCCTGGACACCTCCATTCTCAGTCTCTGTGAAGGCGGCCACTCTCTGCTCTTACATCACAGACCTGACCCCTTGGAGGCCTCTCCAGCTCCTTCCTTTCCTTTAGCCTCCAGATAATCATCCCCTATTCTTGCCAGTTCTCCAGTTAAAATGTCTGAGTCCGCCCCCTCCTTTCTGTTCCTGCTGACACTACCTTGGGTCTGGTGCTCACTACTTTTCACTTGCAGATGCTTCCTGATAGATTTCCACTTAAGCATCTCTCTGTAACCACAGATGGGTCAGATCCCACAACCCCTGCTTTTAACCCTTGATAACTTCCTGAGATATACACCGTACAGCCCACTCCTGAAATGGCATATTGGGCTCTCCAGTACAGCATTCCATGTCTCTAACCAGTGTGATTCTCTCCTTCTCGCTTCCCTTCTCTATCAGAAGTGAGGCCAAGTTCTAACATCAGAGGTACCCAGCTGGTAGTAGGCACTCTGCTTGCAGAGGGAGAAAGTTAGCTTTTAAAAATGACACCATTCATTTCTTACTCTCTCTATAAGTTTGCAACCTGACAACCTGTTTTATTTCACCCTTCCTTCTGTTTCCCTTAATATCTTTGTCATTGTCATGAGAACCTTCCAAAAGATGCCACAGCTATCGCTCCTCCTACTCTAGCTACCAACCATGCTTCTGTCCCAGCCCCTGGATACACCAAACTTCACTTTTGTCTGTTATTTTCCCACCTATGTACCTATGATACTACCCCCTCTTCTGCCTGC
Source organism: Mustela erminea (assembly GCF_009829155.1). NCBI lineage: Eukaryota > Metazoa > Chordata > Mammalia > Carnivora > Mustelidae > Mustela > Mustela erminea. Next base: position 60,585,730 of record NC_045620.1, on the reverse strand, counting down.
TCTGCTTGGCAAACTCTCTCGACCTTCAAACCCCCTGTCAAAACCAACTCCACTGTGGCATCTTCTCTGCTTCCCCTGTAATGGAAACCCTTCTCTAGGGTTCTCCTAGGGAATTATTGATGTGTTTGCCTTTCCTGCTATGCCATGACCTCCTTGAGCTCAGTCTTTCTCACTCATCTTCCTATCCCTGGTACCTGGCATAGTGTTGGAGCTCAGTAAATGCGTAAAGAAAAGAATGAATGAGTGAGTGAGTGACTCTTATTGTCCCAGGTGCCATTGACAGACAAGGCAGTGGGATCAACTAATAAATTGAGCTGTTAAGAGGAGGCACTGTTTCAGGTTGCTCTACGTTCCAAACAAGAGTCATCCCTTCTTTCCAGCTCTGGTAGTCCTCCCTTCTCCGGCTCCTGAAACATCAGGCTAGATGGACCTGTGTGCCTGCCCACAGCAAACTGACTCATCCCACCACCCACCCACCCCAGGCACCTGTGCAGAAGACACAGGCTGGGGGAGCCACTAGAGCCAGGGACTATGTCACCATCAGATCTACTGTTCTGATCTCCTGAGGTTGTGCTGGGACATGTGGGCTGCTTGTTTATGTTTTCTTATATTCAGTTATTTTAATTGGCCCCCATAAAACCCCTCCTTCTTATTCAAATCTGTCCTTATATAGAGCTCCACTCAACATAAGCCATTGTCTTTTCTATTGATTGCCATTCCTAGTTACCCTCTCTTGCTTGCTAAATTACTGATAATCATCTATACTCTTCCATTATTTGGTCTCTATTTCTAAACACTAGCAATTTACTCTTCTCTGTTAAATATTTCCCATCCGGTACCTCTGGACCTTACCCCTATGTGTTTGCTAGAGATTCTTGCTTCCCTCCTATGCCTACACCTCAAAAAGAGCCTTCATATGCTCACTTCATCCTAATCTCTGTCTGCCTAGACATTATACTTGATTTTTCATCCTTTCATAGTCCTGAGAGCTTTTCTCTCAATAAGTTTTTCATTCATTCATTCATCTAATACATATTGAGTGTGGAGTCACTTCATTTTTATATTGAACCAGCACCCAACTAGGAAAAAAAAAAAGACATCACGATAAGTATCATAAACAGAGGAAGTTAATTTAGGGAGTTGGTTACAAAAGTGTTGGGAGGAGCAGAATGGCTAAAGTTAAAAATAGTAACCATATCAAGGGTTGACAAGGATCTAGAGCAACTGGAATTCTCATGTACTGCTGGTGGAAATGAAAATAATACAACTATGGAAATTACTTTGCTCTTTCTCTCTTTCTTTCTTTCCTTCTTTCTTCCATTCTTTCTTTTTTTTTTTTTTTACTTCGCTATTTCTTAAAGAGTGAGACTTATTATTACCTTATAATCTAATACACTAATAATCTAATACCCTAATAATCCAAACACACTTAGGTATTTCCCTAAGAGAAATGAAAGCAGATATTCGTACACAGACTCATACACAAATGATCATAGCAGCTTTATTTATTTTAGTAATAGCTCAAAATAGCTTTATTTTTAATAATAGCTCAAAACTGGAAACAAACAAATGTCCATCAAAACGTGAATGAAGGGATGCCTGCGTGGCTCAGTCTGCTGAATGTCCAACTCTTGATTTCAACTCAGGTCATGATCTTAGGGTCATGAGATTGAGCCCCATATGGGGCTCCATGCTGGGTGTGGAACCTGCTTAAGATCTTCTCTCTCTTTCTCCTTCTGCCCCCACCTCTGCAGGTACATGCTCTCTTCCTTGGGGAAAAAAAAAATTGGTGAATGGAAATACAAACTGTGATACATATATACAACAGAATAAACAGAATACTGTCCAGCAACAAAAAAATGAATGAATGAATGATTAAAATTCATTCATGAATGAATGATTAAAATTCATTCATGAATGAATGATTAAAATATGCAACATGGGTCAGTTTAATTATGCTGATTAAAAAATTTAAATTAAAAAGAAGCAGCATATACTGTATGAATCCGTTTATATAAAATTCTAGAAAACACAAGCTATGGTGACAGAAGACATATCTGTGGTGGGGTCAGAAGAGGGAGAGACTACAAAGGAGCATGAGAAACTTTTGGAGCATGAGAAATAACGTGTTATTTTTATTGTGATGATGGTATCACAGCATATACTTATATTAAAGTTCATCAGATGATATAGTTTAAGTACATGTGATATAGCTCAATAAAACTGTAAATAAATAATCTCAAAAGGAGGCTGGAATTGAAAAGTGGCAACATTACCCAGAGATTAGCAACTGCAGAGAGCCCCTGTTTACCCCTAGGGTTGGAGGAACACAAAGAAAAATGGTGTTCACAGAGCCTATGTTCCTTGGTCACTAAGATTAATGGGGTCTCTACGAGAACTGCTGTTTCAATTATCACCTCTCCTTCTCTCCAGGAAGCCAGGGGCACACACTCTCTTTACACCACAGGACCACAGGAGTGTGAAGTCAAGTGTAAGTGCTGCTGCTTGTGGGTGCTTGTGGAGCCCTGGAGAGCTGTCTCTGCTGGGAGTGTCACCCAAAGCAGAAAAAAAAAAAAAAAAAAAGGCTCTCCATTCTGTCTTCCAAGCTTCTCCCATCCTCTAAACTACCAGGAAGCCAGCTGGGAAGAAAGTTTATTTTGTAGGTTTCTAACTCTCTAGGCAAAGGAAAATATACAGTAAGTAAAGCTATGGTTCTTACTTTCATGCATCTGGTCCAATAGCATACCCTGGTTCTCCTGAGGTTACACAGTTCTCCCATCCCCTGCCTCCACTAAGTAGCCCACCAGAAAAGCACATGTAAAAGCCAGGAGAAGAGGACAGGATATAGGCTCAGAAGCTGGGAGGACAAGAGAGGGTCCATTCAGATGAGTGGGAACGGGGCTAACAGATGTGGGAGGCTGGCCTTTTCCATCACCAGACAGCTTTTTGGGAATTTAACAGCTAGCCCCTCAAATATACCTGTCACTACTTTCTGTGAAACCCTGCTAGGGATAGAAGCCCTTAAACGTTAATCTGCCTACTTGCATCTTCACTTGCTGTAGTCTCAGAGGGTTCTCGAAGGACGTTGGAATCCACTGAAGAACTCAGGAAGTTATGCTTTGAACACAGAAACTTATAATCAATTTTGAAATTACATTTCTTCAAAATAGCCTACAGATTAAAGTCTAGTTCCTTAAACGCCTGCTGAGTTTTTTTGTAATAACCATTTACAAAGTGGGAGCTAATTTGATGTGGGAAGTAGAGGAATTTTTAGTGTAATTCTCGGCCTTCAGTTTTGTTTCAAATGGTGTGGGAGCTCCCCATGGTGAGTTCATGTATTTAAAAAAAAAAAAAAAAAAGATACCTCATTAAGTTGGCTTGGAACTGACAAATCTGCTGGTTGCAACCTTTTCAATAATGCCTAACAAAGGACACACTTTGGAAAAATAAATGTAATGAAATAAAGAACAAACCATGAGAGACTATGGACTCCAGGAAATAAACTGAGGATTTTAGAAGGCGGGGGTGGGGAGCAGGTGGGGGGTTGGAGGGGGTTGCGGGATGAGTTAAGCCAGTAGTGGGTATTTTTTTTTTTTTTAAGATTTTACTTACTTATTTGACAGGCAGAGATCACAAGTAGGCGGAGAGGCAGGCAGAGAGAGAGGAGGAAGCAGGCTCCCTGCTGAGCAGAGACCCTGATGTGGGTCTCGATCCCAGGACCCTGGGATCATGACCTGAGCCGAAGGCAGAGGCTTTAACCCACTGAGCCACCCAGGCATCCCCGGTGGTGGGTATTAAAGAGGGTATGGATTGCATGGAGCACTGGGTGTTATACCCAGACAATGAATCATGGAACACTACATCAAAAACTAATGATGTACCGTTATGGTGACTAACATAACACAATAAAAATAATTAAAAGAAAGTTGCTTTTTCATATATGTAAGTTCAGAAGTTTAAATATGAAATCATATAATAGTGTTTGGAGTTTATTTTTATTTTTTTTAAGATTTTATTTATTTATTTGACAGAGATCACAAGTAGGCAGAGAATCAAGCAGGGGGCGGGGGAGAAACAGGCTCCTCGCTGAGCAGAGAGCCCAATGCAAGACTCATCCCAGGACCCTGACATCTCAACTTGAGCTGAAGGCAGAGGCTTAACCCACTGAGCCACCCAGGCACCCCGAAGTTTATTATATTTTTAAAATTTAGTTTTACTCATACAGGTAATTCACAGATAGCCAGTGTGATAATTCAAAAGTGCAGATAATGTAAAAGGTTTATATGACCCCCTTACAATCCCATTTCTCTAGAGCCACTGCTATTTGTGTGTCTGTGTGACATCCTGACCCTTTTTCTTTGTGTTACCAACATATGCATTCGTGGAATTGCATGGGCTATTTTGAAAAACATGCGTACAGAAGTGGAGATCTATAGATTGCAAAATTGGCTGTATACTTTTCAGCTACATCCATTGAGAGATGGAGTTTTTTTTTCCCCACCCCTTGAATCCAGCTAGCCTTGTGACTTGCTTTCACCAATATAATGCAGTTTTTTTGACCAATATAACGTGATGTTTTGTTATTTCCAAACCCAGAGGCTTCATAGCTTCTGCTGTCATTGTCTTGGAACTCAGAAACCAGCATGGGAACAAACCCGGACTAGCCATCTGGAGACCAGAAGACCACATGGAAAGAGGTCCCAGATGCTCTAGTCTATCTACCAGATGAATGTAAGGGTCTAAGTGAGCCCACCTGAGATTAGCAGAGCCCTGGCCAAACCGTAAGAATTACCTAGCTGGGTCCAGTCCAAATTACTGACCTGCGTAATTTTGAGCTAAATAAATGGTTGTTCTAAACAACTAAGTGTGGAGACTGGTTGTATTATGAGCAGAAGCAAACTGATACTAGACCATATAGTATGTAGTTCTAATAACTTTTTTTCTTTACTCACTATGTTACAAAGAGTTTGACTTGTCAATGCATAAAGATCCATCTTCTTCTTTTTAAGAGTTACATGAATTTCTAAATTTCATGAATTTCTGGATATTCTGCAGTTCATCATTTGCTCTATGCCAGACATTTAGGTTGTGCCTGCCTCCTTCCTTCTCTCCGTCTCCCCTCTATTACTGTATTTTAAGTATCTCTATAGTTGTTGTATACTTCCCCTACTCTGTCTTTTCTTGGCTTATAAGGGTTATCTTTTTCATAGACATTTTAAAAATATAATAAAATGTATCACTCTTTTTCTTAATGGCTTCCCTATTCTAAATTTTGCTCAAGAGCAGTTTCCCAACCATAAATACACTCTCTTTCTAAGACAGAATTTTATGTAAGTATCTATATGTATGTGTGGTTGTGTTGGGTTTAATTCATTAATCCTCTGAAATTTATTTGACTTTATAGTGTGAAATTGTGAATATTTTTGTCGACTGGATGGCCAAATGTTCTAAACACCATTTAAGGTAGTTAAATCATTTTGCACTGATTTGAAATACCACCTCCACTCTGCATTTAGATGATCTGCTTCAAGACTCTATTCTGTTTCATTGATCTACTTAGTAGCCTGTTACCAGATCAGTAACAAAAGGGCACTACAATGTAACATACTGCTTTATAGTATGTTTTGATATTGTCAAAATATATTTTTCAAAAATGTTTTAAGTATTCTTAAGTATTTTCTCTCTCAAAATAATTTCAGAGTCAGTTAAAATTCCATGAAAAAGTCATTCTGGAATTTTCATAAGGCTTCCATTAACTTTATAGATTAATTTGCCATCTGTTGAACTTCTAACAACCTTAACTCTTGTTGTCAGTGATCATGATATGCCTTTTCACTTATTTCCTATGTCCTTTGGTAAAATGTTACGGTTTTCTTTTTTAATATATTGCATTCTTATTCTTTGACTTAGTTCTCTGAATTACATGGTTTTTTAAAGCTATTTACATTTTCTAATACATTTTATTTTATTTAAAAAAATTTTTTGTAAACATATCATATATTATTAGCCTCAGGGATACAGGTGGGTGAATCGCAAGGTTTACACACTTCACAGCACTAACCATAGCACATACCCTCCCCAATGTCCATAACCCCACCACCCTCTCCAAACCCTCCTCCCCCTGTCTAATACATTTTAAAATTTATTTTTGCTCATGTTTGAGAAAATTAATCCTGAAAATAGTTTTCTTTAAATTTGACCATTTTGGTAAACTCATTAATTCTAAGAATTTGCCACTTGATTCCTTTGGATTTTTTGGGTAGATAATCATATCATTTAAAACCATGAGAGTTTCTTATTTTCATTTTACCTTTCATTTCATTATTTTACTTTTTTTTTCTGATACTGAATTTGCTAAAACCCCCTGTGTGTTCATATTAGCTCAGGCTGTCATAACTGAAGACTACAGTCTGGTGGCTTAAACAACAAAATAGATTTTCTCATAGTTTGGAGCCTGGAAGTCCCAGATGAAGGTGCCAACAAGATTGTTTTTGATGAGCCCTCACTCCTCAGCTTACAGACAATGCCTTCTCACCATCTTCTCCTCGCCCCTTCTCTGTGTGCGCTTAGAGAGCGAGCTCTGGTATTTCTCTTCCTCTTCTTACAAAGACACGAGTTCTCACAGAGTAGTCCCATCCTTATGCTTCATTTTACCTTAATTATCTCCTTAAAGGCCAAATCTCCAAATACAATCACACGAGGGATCAGAGCTTCAACATATTCCACTTCTGGGATATCATAATCCCATTTCTGAATTAGCATTAAAAATAATATTTTTAGGGGTGACTGGCCAACTCAGTCAGTGGTGCCATATGTGACTCTTGATCTTGGGGTTGTGAGTTTGAGCCCCACATTGAATGTAAGGATTACTTAGAAAAAAAATCTTCTAAAAAATGGTTTAAAAAATAATATTTTTATTTTCTATTGAATATCTGAGAAATAATGTGGGCAAAATGTGCAAAAGAAACAAAATCAATTTGATATAAATAAGAGCTATCACATAGGTTTATTTGAAAAAGATATGTTTGTGCATAGAGTACCTAGTTCATGGAAGAGACAGACCAAAATTAAAAAATACTTATTGATTGACAGTAAAACTGCCGCAAACCTTTGTTATTATGTGTGTGTTGTGTCTAAAATGCCCCTAAGTAATTGTGTTTAATACCGTACAGATAAGTGGTTTATGTTAAAAAAAAAACAGTCATTCATGTTTTCCTATTCATTTAGTAAAGATTTGCAGTTGGACAGTGGGTGCACCCACTTCAATACAAAGACATCATCTCTTCCTGGTATTTGAAGACCTTACGTTATTCTCCTTGAACTAAAGTGGTAAATGCTGGAATAAGCAAATCTCAATTTCTTGCTATCTCAAGGAAATAGATAAAATATTATGGTGACACAGTAGTTTATAATTCCTACTCCCTTATGAAGTAGAAATTTTTGGCAAAATACCACATTTTAAGTCACAAACAGTCTACTCTGAGCAACTCCCACTGAAAATTATTCTTAAAATGTTAATTCATTGAAAAAAATGATATAAGATGACTTAGGTAAAGGATTAATGTGTTTTAAGCACATTGTAAACTTTCAACAATTGTTAGTTACCTCCTAATCCTTAAAAGAGCAAAAATTAAAGATACGCATGATGATAAAAGAATACTTGATATATGCCTTATATAGGTTACCCTTTCTGCAAGAAAGAAGACTTCATTCTTTCTCCTTTCTAATCCATATCCAATCACAAGGAGACTCTTTAAAACTTTTTTATTATTGAAGTAGAGTTGACACACAATATTATTTTAGTCTCAGGTATACAACGTAGTGAATTGACAGCTTTATATCTTACACAATGTTCACTATGGTACTATGGTACCATCTGTCACCATATGACGTTATAATATTATGTAATAAAATTATAATATAATATTATTCCCTGTATTCCTTATGCTATACTTTTTATCCTATGACTTACTTATTTTGTAACTGGAAGTTTGTGCCTCTTAATTCCCTTTTATTGCTTCACCCTCCTTCCTTCTGGCAACCCCAGGTTGTTCTCTGTATTTATGTCTATCTGTTTCTGGGTTTTGTTGTTGTTGTTTGTTTGTTTGTTTTGTTTTATAGATTTCACATATAAGTGAAATTATATAGTCTTTATCTGTGTCTAACTTATTTCACTTAGCATAATACCCTATTGTTAAAACGTCCAAACCATGCAAAGTGATCTATAGATTGAGTGAATTCTCTGTCAAGGGAGGTCTTACTACAAAAAAATGAGCACATTGACTAAAATCCCAGACTTTTACAGACATGACTGGGCTCAAATACCCTTATGTCTAAATCCCTGCTCTGCATCCTTTATGGCTTGGTGACCTTGGCAAGTTACTTGTTGTCTCTCATCCTCAATTTTCCCATTCATAAATTTAGGATAATAATACATTCCTTATGGATTTTCTATGAGAAGTACATGAAATAACTTATATGAAATCCTAAATAGGAGCTCAGTAGATGAAATATTATTATTACTAATAAACACTGTCATATTTTCTTGCATACTGACATAATTTGAAATATTTAACTTGTTCATGGAAATTAGTCTGCCTCAAGGAGTCTAATTTCCAACCATGATTTTTAAAAAATCTATGTGAACGCTTGAATTTCTTGTAATATTATATCTAGGACTCCAAATTTTGTTCTCAGATGAACCAAAGACTAAAATATTCTTTGTTAATGGTGGAAAATAAATAGCTTCTTAGGAAATAAGACTTCGTCATGCAAGAGTATATAGATTTATGTCCAGTTCTTTGATTAAAAAAAGAGAAAAAGCCTTTCCGGCTTTTTCTCAAACCACTATAGAATAACAATTATGACTCTCCACTTTTTATTTTTATTGCTGGATTGAAAAAGATGACTCTGTACAATGCCTACACCAGGAGGATATTATTCTACAAATAAGGGCCCAGCGTGACATTTATGAGAAAGCCAGGGTCCTTCTGTGCAAAATTGATTGGTGCTCAGCCAATGGGCTCCAAGGCATTGCAAATAAAGGTACCTTTTCCACTGGGCCTGATCAGAAGCAGGGCAGAGTGTTGCCTCTGCCTATGAAACTTCAGGAAATGCTCCAACTCCTGTCCTAGCAGACTACATCTGTGGTCAACAAAGAGAAACTGGGCTTTGAAGATGAAGCACTTTGTTCCTCAGTTCCCTTCCATCTTGGCCATCTATTGCTTCTGCATGGTACAGATTCCCTCTTCAGGTAAGGGGACCCCTTCATCAGACTCCCATCTAGCCTGAGCTCTCAGGAAGACTTAGACAGACCTTGATCCTTCAGGGCAGTTCTGGAGGGAGTCAAACGTAATCCCCTCACCTACCCCCATTTCCACCCTTTTGAAATGGCTTCTCATTTGTCTCTAATCTTTAAGAAAGGGTGGACAGAATTAGATGCTGCAGCCTTTTACCAAAAGAGAAAACTTTCCCTTGTGGAACTTTCTTTAAACAATTCTTGACTCAGGGCTGTCCCAAAGATGTGTCACTGAAACTGTGAGGGATATGATTTGGGACCCCAATGTCTTAGCCATTTATACTCTGGGAATTCTGACGAGAGGAGAACAGAGACAGTGAAACAGTATTTACAGACCCAAAGACTGAGGATTGAGGGACAGTTGGAAAGGGGTGGGGAGGAAGCAGAAACAGGGAAAAAAGGAGTATTTTCATAGCCTTTCTGTGGGCTTCCTGGAGGCAGGATCCCCGAAAGACCCTCAGAGACCCAGAATCTTCCTGGTGTGGGCGCTGTCCGAGGTGCTGACTAGACAGGGGTGTTGCTTCATTAACTTCTGAGAATCAGTATGATTGCAGGGGACAAGGGAGGGGTGGGGTGTGGAGTCAGTTGTTGGAATGTGCTACCCATTTCAAGGTAATTTGCCAAATGATGCAGGGAAGCATGTAATGGTAGCTCCAATTGGAAGCAGTAACTATTTCAGAATTTCAGATTTTGCCATTAGAAATTTGATCTAGGGGTGTAGAAAAATCTTTGAAAATATATTCAAACAGAAAATATTTTTAAACAGTATGTTTGTTTTGCTATGTTCTGTAGTGTAATCACAAAACCTAGGCATTGCAAAGAACCTTGGAAATCATTTAACCTTTCATGGAGAGCAGAGATCTGTGATTTCCCTATTTGATTACTTTCTGTGATACCCAACTCACTACCAAACTAAGAGAACAAGTAGCTGCCTCTTCTGGGGTCCAGTAGAATCTGTTTGTGTTACACTTTTGGGAATTTGTTATTACTTTTTATCTGTCTATATATTTATATCCACTTCCCCTTTTTCCTACTTGATTTTATGTTTCCCAAGAGTAGGTCCCTACGGTCTTATGATTGTACTGTTAACACAGAACCTCTTAATAAATCCTTATAAGATTCGTTCAAATTACTTTGCATTTTTGAATGGCTCTAATTATCAAAATTTTCTTTACACTAAACTAAAATCTGATCACATGTAACCTCTAACCATTAGCCCTAGTTCTATCCTTTGGGAATACAGAAGAGTACTAATATCTTGTATTTATGACAGTTCTCAAAATAACGGAAGGCAGTTAGCATACATGTCCTAATTTTCCTCTTTGCCAAAGAGGACTATTCTTAGTACCTCTAACTCAACTACATATTCTATCATTTCAAGTAGGATTATCACCTTTCAAAGCTTGGACACTATTATTTCTGTATAGCACAAGATTGCCTCAGCTTTTTCTTGGCTCCTAGAGAGATTTCAAGAAGTAAAATATCAGTTTTTTAGATCTATACTAATCTTTTTTTTTTTTTATTTCCAGCATAACAGTATTCATTATTTTTGCACCACACCCCGTGCTCCATGCAATCCGTGCCCTCTATAATACCCACCACCTGGTACCCCAACCTCCCACCCCCCGTCCCTTCAAAACCCTCAGATTGTTTTTCAGAGTCCATAGTCTCTCATGGTTCACCTCCCCTTCCAATTTCCCCCAACTCCCTTCTCCACTCTAAGTCCCCATGTCCTCCATGCTATTTGTTATGCTCCACAAATAAGAGGTCAGGCAGACGGGAGTAACTAGATCTATACTAATCTTGAGCCATATATTCCCTGTCCTACATTTAAAAAATCTAAGTTCAGGGTTTTGCATTTATCCCATTTAATTTCATCTATCCAATTTATTCCTTCAGTTGCTGTATTAGCTATTCTCCCAAGTGTTTTGTCATGCACCAATGAGAGGAAGACTTCATTTAAGTCAGCTAAAGATTGACTGGCATAGGGTGCCACTGTGTGCTGGTAACACCCTTACCCAGAACCTACCCCTGAAGAGTCTGATGAGGTAAAGAGATGAGTATCTGTATTTCTTAAAAGTTCCAAGAGTGATTTTGATGCACATACTTTCTTTTTTTAAAAAAGATTTTATTTATTTGACAGAGAGAGATCACAAGTAGGCAGGGAGGCAGGCAGAGAGAGAGAAGGGCAGCAGGCTCCCCACTGAGCAGAGAGCCCAATGCAGGGCTGGATCCGAGGACCCTGAGATCATGACCTGAGCCAAAGACAGAGGCCCAACCCACTGAGCCCACTGAGGCGCCCACATTTCCTGATAGTCTATCTTCATAAATTGCATCAAAATACAAATTATATTGTACCCAGGTGTCTTTTCCCTTTTTATGGAGTTACTAACTCTTATACTGCTAACTCCTGATAAATAAAAAAACACTGTTTTTCATTAATTTTGGTACAAATCTCAATTTACTGTTGGTAGGTAAAAGTGTGTTTTCTGTGTAAATCCTTTTAAAAATACTGTATTTTTAGGGCGCCTGGGTGGGTCGGTAGGCTAAAGCCTCTGCCTTCTGCTCAGGACATGGTCCCGGGGTCCTGGGATCGAGCCTCGCCTCTGCTCGGTGGGGAGCCTGCTTCCTCCTCTCTCTCTCTCTGCCTGCCTCTCTGCCTACCTGTGATCTCTGTCTGTCAAATAAATGAATAAAATCTTTTAAAAAATACTGTATTTTTATTTTTATTTTTTTAATTTTTTTTTTAAGATTTTATTCATTTATTTGACAGAGAGAGATCACAAGTAGGCAGAGAGGCAGGCAGAGAGAGAGGAGGAAGCAGGCTCCCTGCTGAGCAGAGAGCCTGATGCGGGACTCGATCCCAGGACCCTGAGATCATGACCTGAGCCGAAGGCAGCGGCTTAACCCACTGAGCCACCCAGGCGCCCCAGTATTTTTAGAATCTCTATAGGTTTTTCATGATGAAAATTTAAAAACTAATGCTATGACTCCCCCCCCCCATTAATACTTTCATGATTTCTCACAATAGGATTTCCTCGACCTCTAGCTGATCCCCCAGATGGCTTGGATATCATGCAGCTTGAGGTACATGCTGTTTAGTAATGTGAGATTTTTTATTTAGTCTTGGCCTTGAGAATATCTTGTGGATAATGTTCACTTGAAATGATTTTAGGATCAGATTCTTGGATGCAGCAGGAACTCATGTTGCCATTTTCATGACCTCATTTAAGGCATCCTGAGAGTTGTGTTAAAATTCACTGCCATTGTATGAGAAGATATTGCAAAGTTCATAAATGGGGCAATTTTAGAATTTGATGTGTGTTTTAATAGATTGCTATTGACTAAGGAATTTATACTAACCTTTGATTCATTCTTCGTATTTTTCTTTAGCGGCTGGCATATTGGGCAGCTCTTTCTAGGCAACCTAAGGTAAAAGAAAAAATAATATATATGTAATAGTTCTTTTCTTTTTATCTTTATTTTTTTAAAAGATTTATTTATTTATTTGAGAGAGAGAGAAAGAGAGTCAGGACCCCTGTTAATAGGGGGTGCTGAGATCATGACCTGAGCCAAAATTAAGAGTCAGGCACTTAACTGACTGAGCAACCCAGGTGCCCCCATATAATAATTCTTTAAGTTGTAAGTGAACATGTTTATACTATAATTGATATCTGTAATAAAAGCATACTTTTTTGCTGCTTACAGGAGAAATCTGTGTGTGTGTCTAAGTAAGTGGATAAGAATGCAGTTTTAGTAAATAACAAGTGAATCTCTCAAATACAAAATACTATAAACTATGGGTAGTTCGTGTATATTCTTACAATTATCATTATAATGTATATATGTGTAATTACATTAATTATGTATGTTGTGACATATCGTGACATACGTTACAGATTGATACACTATAATATAATAGTTCTTCAAAAACAGTAGATCTCATGTAAAGGACCTAACAGTGATAGTAACCACAACAGAAATGTTTCCATGGATACAAAGTTGATACAAAAATCAACAAAAATGTTGATTCAATCAAAAGTGCAAGAGGGTGGTGTTAGGGTGAAGTCCCTGATTCTGAAGCATAAACCGAATGTTTTCATGTTTCTCATGTTTTCACCTTGAGCTATATCTTTTCTTTCTCCTTCCCCTCTCCCAAGCCACAGCATACTGCATCCTGGCCACATTGAACTTTTCATTATTCCCCAAATGCACCAGGCCCTTGTAACTGTGCACAGGCTTTTCCGTAGCCAAAAATATCTTTGCAGGCTGTGTTAGGAGCTCAGACTCTAAAACCAAAGTACTTGGGTTCAAAACCTCTATTTCCTTAGCTTTGGCAAGTTTCTTAATCTCTCTGTGTCTTGGTTTCCCCATTTGTCCTATGGGAATAATTGTTATACTAGCCTCATAATGTCATTGTGGAGTTTGAGTGCTTGAATCTCTGTGGAGTGTTTTCAACAGTGTCTAGAACACAGTAAATGAAAGCACTCAAGTACCAGCTGCTACCATTGTCCCTGATACAACTAACGGCCATTTCTCTAGACTCGAACATTACTTTCTCTCTCTTTTTAAATTTTTTGAAAGATTTTATTTATTTACTTGAGAGAGACTGAGAGAGCACAAGCAGGGGGAGCAGCAGAGGGAAAGGAAGAAGCAGGCTGCCCACGAGCCAGGAGCCTGATGCAGGGCTCGATCCCATGAGCCTGGCTGGGATCATAACCTGAGCTTAATGGACTGAGTTGCCCAGGTGCCCCTACTTTCTCTCTTCAACCTCATAAGTATATCATGCCTATTTCTTTTTATTTTCAGTTTATCCTTATGCACATGTCTGAAGAGAGTTGTCATCTCTTATCTTTAAAACTAATCTTTACAGCCTTGCTACCCAGAGCAAAACTTTAGGGCAAAGATTCAAAGTTTTCCATCTCTTTGCTACTGCCTCTTCACATCACACAGGATAGGCTTCCCTGTCCCTCACATGAAGGCTGGGAGGGTGTCCCCTGCAAAGCAGAAGAAGTGGAAGTGTAGCTGTCACATGTGGGTTTCCCCAAGTGCAAGGGCTCACCTGAAATGAATTTCTTTCCACTTTCTCCATTTTCACAAAGCTGGACCTCTTTATCATTTTCAGTTATAGAAGAGCAAAAGGTTGTTCAGTGAACAAAATTATCAATATTTTACATCAATTAACAGAGACATTGTGGCTCTTCCTGGTCTTGACGCTGCATTAAAATAGGGCATTTGTCCTGTCACTTCCTCTCCTGGAGCTCTGGTTCCCTCATCTATTCCACATCCAGATGAGCTATCTGGGCTCTAAGTCCAATTCCCATTCTGGGATCCAGAAAAGCCAGGTTTGTGCCTCCAGGGCACTTTTATCTTTAAGCAATTCAGAAAGCAGAGTTACATTCTACTAATAATGGCACCTGCAAAAAGTCTTCTGTTTTGTGTTTCTGGTGAGATCAGAACTTTATATAGGAAAGGGAGCAATAGATTCTTGTCAATGCAGTTCTATTCATCCATTCAAAGATAAATACTTATTGAGAGCATGCCGTGTGTTCAGTGCTAAAGGTTCAGTGCTGATCAAAACAGACAAAACTATCTGCTCTCATGAAACTTAAGTTCTGTTGGGGAAGTAAATAATAACTAGATAGGTAAGTACATTTTGAAATGTTTTTTTCTCTGTAAAAAGAAAAAACTGAAGCAAGGAAGGTGCATATGAAATGTGGAGTTTGAGCACCTGGAAAAGCATCTTCATATTCCTTGTTATTTTTTGGCTTGAAACATAACAGTATAAAGCTGATGAATATGGTACATAAAATCAATTGTATGCCCAATACATGTCCAGAAAACACACATACACTCACACACACACAACAAGGCAGGTGTGTGCGTGTGTGTTTGTGTGTGTGTAGTATACATAAGCATGGGCTGCTTCCCATGTAGAAACTTCACATTTTATAAGATGATGTAATTGTATCAACAGCCACAAATTAAAAATGTTATTAACAATTTCATTTCTGTCTTGATTGAAGTGTGAGCTGATTCAAAAATATTTCGGTGTGATTGAGATGTGAATGATCTATATTAGCCAGATCAGCCTATTTAAAATATCTTTCACAGTAATCATCTCAAGTAATTTTACAAAATGCGGGCATGGAAACCTGATTTATTGTTTTGTAAGGTGTCTTCTTCACAATAGGATCCTGGAGTAGAATATCCTGCAAATACAACCATCCCCACCTGTCATCTGTGCGAACAAGGGCAAGATGGTGCTCTAAAAAGGATTTAGAAAGGAAGAGTTGGGCTTTCTACAAAAAGAGTGGAGGTTCATGTAGAAGGCTTTGTTTTGCAGGGGGAGACTTTGGTTGATTTGAGCCAACCCTAAAACAAAAACAAAAACAAAAACCTGAATTTTAAAGTATACCCAGGAAAAAATTAAAAATCGCTATCATTAATTTTATTCCCACTCTTTGATGGTTATCTGGGAATTGCTTATGGGATTGCTTCTATGCACTACAGAGCATGTTTTTCTCCCCAAGATTAGAAAGGTAAAATGAGATTCAGTCTGAAAATAATGATGTATTGCTGGCAACTTGCTCTTTTGTAAGACCCGGCATCAACTATAGTCTTATTAAGTTTGGATTTCATTTTAGACTGCCAATTTATTTCATAATATTCCATTAAATTCAATAAGGTCCATGATGTAACTTGTATTGAAAACCTCATCAATTGCCTGCCTCAGTAAAATTCCATGTAACTTACCCTCACAATTCTCTTTCTAGGATGATCAAGACATACACAAAAGGGTGAGTACCACCCAGTCCTCTGGCAATGCAGGCATGTGAATTTCATGTTGATAACAAGTAATGTTGTGCTAAACTCAACTTTTTTTTTTTTTAACTCAGTTTTTATTTCACTACTCCAGAACTCAGAAGCCGATACATCCAGTTAAAAGTGGGGTCAGTATTTTACTATACTCATCCTTCTGTAAATGTGACTCTTGTCTGCTTGTCTTTTATCCTGTCTTAATTAATATGTGTGAATAAGCTGAAAAGCTGGGGGCTTGCAGACACTGTCTGTGTAATAGCTTTCTAAGAGCTTTTTCCTGGGGCTTCAGGGATTCTCTCTCTCCCAGTCTGCACTGAAGGTGGTAAGAGGCTGACAGATCTGAAAAGTTAGACCATATATTCCAGAAAAGGAAAAATAAGTGAGGAGTAACTTTTTATTATGCACTTTAACAGATGTTTGAGAAAGGCCTGATAAATACTGAGCTCAATTTACATTTATCATATTACCTTATTTTTGTTTTAAAAAGTGCTTTGTGACGTGTAAAGCCCTATCCCAGACAGTGATCCATGCAAGGGCACCTTCTGTAGCCATCACTGTGTATATGTGCTATGGGAATAATGTGGGTCACCTTGTTGTTATTAGAACAGTAACTCAAGTTGAGTTACTCTCAGAAGCAGAGTGTGTTAAGTGAGTTACTCTCAGAAGCAGAGTGTGTAAGTGAATTTTTGCAGGGTATGACTTCAGGAATATTAGGAAGGTCAAAAAATAATATTTTGGGGGGCGCCTGGATGGCTCAGTGGGTTAAAGCCTCTGCCTTCAGCTCAGGTCATGGTCCCAGAGTCCTGGGATCGAGCCCTGCATCGGGCTCTCTGCTCAGCGGGGAGCCTGCTTCTTCCTCTCTCTCTCTGCCTGCCTCTCTGCCTATTTGTAACCTCTGCCTGTCAAATAAATAAATAAAAGCTTTTAAAAAAATAATATTTTTTAATTCAGGGGCTCTGTTACAGTAACTGAAATTCTACCATTTGAAAGTCACTTATTTACATAATCAAGGCTTTCCAAGTCTTCAAGAACACCTTAAAAAAAATACTAGTAAAGTGTTTTTTTCCTAAGAGGCATAGTCTCATCTGTAGTGTAAGTTTAGGAATGAGGATTCCAAGTGAGGATGAGGATAGTATCAGGAAGGGCCAAGGACACTATAAAAGGAGAAAAGACAATGGAAGGAAAAAGATAAACTCCGTGACACAAATGAACCTTTACTCTGAGTCAAAATACTCAGGGAGGATTCACATAAACTGGGAATAAGACACAGGTATGTATTTCTGAATGTGTGCCACAGTCACAGACAGGGACAGGAAAAGCAAACACCTTATGGAAAGCACATTTGGGGTGCTGTCCTTCCACTTCCTCCCCTGGACTAGGAGAGAGGCCTGGAGTGAAAAAGGACGGTGCACTCCACCCTAGAAGGACACAATACTTGGGGAGAAGGCAAAGAAAAATCTGATTCACTCTAAGGGAATATTTGTAAGTGATGTGTTGGAATTGTAACCTACTATAAAGGCAAGCCGTTCTTTAGTGAAAACCTAAGTTTCAAGTTTAGGCTTAGACATGGATTTTATTCTGGACATCAAATCCGTCTAAGGGAGGGCATGGAGAGGACAGCATAGCCTGGGCTGCGACCCGGCAGGCGTCCAACCGCCGTCCCCCCCACCCCGCGTCTGTTGCAGTTTCCTCCCGTGCACCCGTTAATGCGCATGGCTGCGCAGCTCGTCAACCGGAAGGTGAAAAGATTTCTGCAACAGCGCGTAGGTACTTTCTCTTGGGCCCTCTTTTTATGCCACCGCAAGTTCACTTTAAGTGGTAAATGTGTGTGGGTGCTGGGCGCTGGGGGAGGGGGGACTGGGATGGGGACGGAGTGGGGGGGACTCACTTGCACGCTGTCTTTGAATCTCAGCCTCCACCTTGGAAAGGAGAGCTGGCCCAGCCTTGGGCCACAGTTCCCTACAGAGTGGCTGCAGGCCCAGGAAGGCCCCTAGGATAAAGACGTCCTCTTCTCTTCTGCTCTCATCTTCCATTCATTTCCTTTTCGTTTCCATGCTGTTTTTTCACTTTCCCCGACCATTTCTCTTCCTCTTGACATGGACATTGCCTTGGTGATTCCCTGGGCTCTCCGTTGTTCCTCCACCTGTCCTTTTGTCCTATCTCTGAACTTTGTTTCTTTTAAATATAGTTCTTTGTTTGTTTGTTTTGTTTTTGGGTTTTAGAAATTACCAGCTTCAGTAATAAGTATAGTTGTTTGAAATGCCCATCGAAGTTTTATTACACTGTAGCCAAAAAGGGAAGGAAGGAAGGAAGGAAGAAAAGAGTATTTCTTAGAGAAAAGAACATTTCTTCCAAATGCTGAAACTCATCCCAGTTTGCCCAGAACATTCCTAGTTTTAGCTCTGAAAATCCCCAGACCCCCCCAAGGAAACTGCTCAGTTCCTGGAAAATAGATTGGTCATTTTAAGCACCAGCAGCAGTGTGTCTTGTCTGATCCAGCTGCTGCCTGCAGCCTTCCAGATTGAGTCTGATCCATTGTTAGGAAGCTGCCAGGACATACCTCTGTACTGGGGCATCAATCTTAAGTTGACACTGTTGGGAAGAGCAAGCCAATGTGTCCATTGTCCTGGACACAAATGGTACCTCAATCAAGAGAACATGCCTGTCTTCTAGAACAGGCAATTATAATTGGCTACATGGTTAGCCCTTCCCTAACTGCTTTTTTGCATCCGATTTCTGGAGGCACGGGGTCACAGCCAACTGACAGTAAGCCTGGAGGATGCGGTTCCTGTTACATTAACCTGTGTTTCATTCACTCACAGGATTCAGGGACTGCTGCAGTGGATTTCACCAAGAAGGTATGGATGACCTGTGGAGAACCCAACTCCAACTCTTGCAAATCTGCAAGAGAAGTGCTTGGAGCTGGGTAATCTTGTCACCCCTTTAGGAAAGAGCTGGTATCACAGTATGCCCCCTGAAAATCTTCTCTGAGTCTGAGCGTTTACTTGCAGGTTTTCCTGAGCTTTGCTGAGGCAGTGAGGACTCACTGGGCAATGCTTCTGGCTGTTGATATTTCATCTCCAGCCTTGCAGATGAGTCACCTGGACCCATCTGTTCCTTAGGATTTGCTTTATGTGACTCAGGGGCCCACATGGCCGTTGTACAAACTTGGGGAGAGGTACTGCAAGTGTGTAAGCCCCGTCTACCAGCAATTGACTCTCCAAGTTGACCATGAGTCATCCATACCTCAGGACGTTTTTATAAAATTCAGATGGCTGGGCCCCAACTCCAGGTAGTCAGTAGAGACCTGAGAATTTGCATTTTTAACCAAGTCTCAGGTGTCGCTGATGCTTTTGGTTGGGGACCACAGTTTGAAACCTGCGGTCATGACATCTTCAGAAGACCTTGAGCACAAAGTGGTTGTATAATGGTTTGGTTTTTATGTTGCAGGATCACACTGCCACCTGGGGACGACCATTTTTCCTTTTCAGGGTATAGTATTCCTTTTTCTCTGTTTTTAACTCCAATTCCCTTCTGGCATGCAATTATGGATTCCTCCAGAATGAGCACAGCCCAGCACCCCACGACAAGCTGGTGAATGATTATGGGGACTTTCTCATCCTTTCCTTAGGGGTGACTTTCAAAGTCTCCTCCTAGAAACTTGATGTTTATAGAAGAAAGGGTTCAGAAGGACATAGGCTGAGAGAACTAGAGCTCTGTGAGCATGACTGGGTGACAGGAATGCTGCTGATGGACAGACATGGGGGCCAACCAGAATTGGTGTCTGTGTCCCTGAGCGTGAAGGTCCAAGATACCCTCAAATAGTATAGGCACCACCCTCTCCTCCTCCCTTTGGATCCTCAAGCAAAGGTCAAAGAATCAGAAACTGTCTTAGTTTGTGATCTGCCACTCACTAGCTATGCTTTATCCCCTAAGAGCCTTAAGGGTTTGCATCAGACTATGAATTAGATGGACTCCTGCCTTTCAAACTGTATTCTGCAGGTCACTGGTGCTAAGAGATTACTTTGCAAAGATCAGACAAGTTTGTGAAACAGTGCACCCAACACTCTTGGAGATTCACAGTATACACCAGCATGTGTGAGAAAGCTGTGAGAAACATAGTTCCTTCCATGTCTGATGGAAGTTCTTCCACCTCCCCGCCTCCTGTGTGACCTATTAGTGGCTGTTCTCTAGAAAGTACTTTGAGAAACAGTGGGTCTCCACGATGTCTTCAGGGTGAGAAGTCCTGTAATAAACGGTTTGAAGACCATAGTGCCACATAAACAGAGGCTGGGGGGTGGAGGGGTGGGGGAGAGGACAGTGTCAGGGCTGGAGGAGTAGCAAGGGTCCTGGTTTTCTGCCACAGGGGACCTACATACTACCCCTGGGCGAGGGCTTCCCAGGTGAACTCCCAAGGATGCTGCTGACATCCCAGCTGGCAGAACAAGATCTTACGGCCCAGTTGAGGAAGGATCTGAAACCCAGAAGCAGGTTCCAGGCAGTTTTTTCTCAGTATTTGTAAGTTGCTCCTTTTTTTCCTCCCCAGCCAAGGAATGGAAGAAACACTGAAGATAACACCCAGTAGGACAGTCCGAGGTCAGCGCCGTTGGAACTGTTCTCCAAGGAAACGTGTCTGACCGAGGGGGAGGGAGAGGCAGCCAGAGGGGTGGCAGTTCAAAAGGAGGAGGGCCACGTGGAATGTCAGAAGCCCTCCATACCCTCCCTTCCCTGCTCCACACCACAGAGACCCCCACCGCAGTCTGGTAGAAGCTGTCCCGAGCACACCAAAGCAGCCTTTGCCTGCTTGCTAGCTCTTTGCAGGGCTCTCCAGCAGGAGCTATGAGGGAGTAAGAGCCCCATGTGGCCCAGCTGATCCTCAGGACGTCTCACCTGACCCTTCTGATGAGGGAAAAGCACACCCCCTCCTAGGTAGGCTTGGCAGGGGAGGGGCAATACCTTAGAGTGGGAACATCTCTGAGGCAAGGCTACTCCCTCCATTCAAAAGTGTTCTGAGACCCAGAGTTTAAATCTGCGGGGATTCTTGGTCTTCAGCCCTATGGAGGTGAAGTCCATGTACAAGGGCAGCTCTGGGCCTCCACTCCCTCTCATGATGGTGTGGTTCCAGGGACATGAGGTGGCTTTCCTTCGGAGGTGTCACTGCCTCCCTCCTGGAGCCTGATCCTAACCGGCCAGGGCCTGGGCAGGCCAGGGTACCTGAGAAACCTGTCCAGATGCTGGGAGACAGAGCTCCACAGCTGAAAGCTGGGGAAGAGGTTCCCTGAGGCCATGGCACTCAGCCTAAATGGCCCAATTAGATACTGCAAAAATAAATAAGTACCGATTTGGGGCATTTATGACTTGTCAGACTGAGGCATAATTTTAAAATATGTTGTACAATAACATGCCCACAGGCCTTTTCTTGATCTGATAATGATTTGATCTAAGCACTGCATTTTTCTCTTCTCTTTCAGAATTCAGTGGCAAAGAGAAACTGGATTAGATAAAGAAATTGGGCAATTATTTTGAACCCATGTCAACTTTCTGTGAGAGATAAAAGATAATTCTCTTGCTCTTTATTCATAGAATATTCAGTTGTATAAAAAATAAAGTAGCATGGACACAATATTTTCATTTCTTGTTGGGAAGTCTTGTGGGAGGGAGAATATATATTTAATATATATATTGATTAAATGTGCTGTGTTGCATTGTTTTGCAATGCCCCAGATATCTTGTTGTTATTGAGAATTGAGAGCCCAGGCTAGGGAGAGACTGGCAGGCTTCATGTTCTGATTCTTTCACCTTTTAGCTGGGGAACTGTGGGCTGGTCACTTCCCATCCCTGTGGCTCATTCTCCTCCACGGTAAAATAGAGTTGATAAAAATAGTACCTTCCCTTAATTTTTGTGATGATGGAGAAGACCATCTATGAAAGGCCTTAGCAGGGTTGTACACAGTGACTGCTCCATAAGCATTGGCTCTAATGACACTTCAAAGATGATTTTTATGACACAAATTGTACCAGAGCGACTTACCCTAATGACAGCTGCTTCTAGTTTGCTGACCAGGGACTTGAGGTTACAGTACCAAGTTAACATATAACAATTACAGACCCCCTAGGAAACAGGGCAGCTTGGGCCACCTGGCGCATCCTAGGGCCTAGAAGCACAGACCGCCTTGACTCAACCTCACACTTTCATAATGGTGTGAGCAGAGCACAGCCCTGGTGTGCAGCACTCCAGCATAAGTCTGCAGGAACAATCTCGATCTTTTGAAGTGGCCAAGGATGGCTGTTTCTACCCCAAACCAAGCCCCAGGATCCTCTTCACTCAATCAGTTATAATTGATTCCACCCCAGTGGAGGATCATACACTTGGCACAGGCCTGCCATGGGCCAGCCTGGAAGATGATGGTTATGGGGGTGAGGGGTGGGCAAAGAGGGCCACAGCTTCTAAGGAACACTGTTTGAGTTAAAATTCTTCTCTGCCAAGCCAGACTCCCATGATGGGAGATGGAGACAGTCTCTGCAATGTCAGTCATCACCTCATTCCTTTCCCCCACAGTAGTGACTGGTGACACTCCACCAGTGCCACTAAGTCTAGAGAAGAAAGCAGACTGTGATTTAAGCTTCAGCTTCCACACAGTGAAAACTGTTCTCCCTGTGTACAGGGCTGGGCTATTTTCAGCCTGGTATCCTATGAAAAGGAAACTTATGATATCAGTCTATCCAGGTGTCCCATCAAATAAGACTGAGTTCTAGGCCCAATGTTGGTCTCTAGAGGGAGAATGCCTGCCATCTAAGCCCTGATGGTCACTTTATAGGGAGAGGCCATGCCTCAGCCCACTGCCTAGGCTCCTGAGAGTCTCAGGAAGACCAGGGGTCTGAGGCTAGCCAGAAAAGAATTTGAAAGGAACTCTCAGGACCTTAGAGTGGGCAGAGGCCTCACTGATCATTCAGTCCCACCTTCTTGTGAGCTGCGAAGGAAAACAGCCCAGAGAGGCCAAGTGACTTATTCATGGCTACAAGGCTACTGTCAAGCATGTCCAGAACAAAGTTCACATTTTTCAATTAAAGACTAATTTCTGGGGCACCTGGGTGGCTCAGTTTGTTAAGCGTCCTCCTTTGGCTCAGGTCATAATCCCAGAGTCCTGCGGTCAAGCCCCACATCTCCTTTTGCCCTTCCCCCTACTTGTGCTCTCTCTTTCTCTCTCTCTCTCAGATAAATAAAATATATTTAAAAAAAAATAAAGCCTAATTGCTTTCTTCACTCTGACTTTACTGTCTCATATTAGTTTTCTAGGACCTCCATAACAAATTTTTTCAAGCTTATTGACTTCAAGCAACAGAAATGTATTCCCTTATAGGAATACATTCCTATAAGGAATGCCAAAAGTCCAACATTAAGTGGATCATTAGGGCCATGTTCCCTCTGAAGACCTTAGTGGAGAATCCTTTCTCAACTTTTCTAGCCTCTGGTGGCTCCAGATGTTCCTCTTGGTTGTGCAGTTTAACTCTAATCACTACCTCTGTCATTGTGTGCCCTATCCGCCTTGTCTTCTCCCTTTCTCTTCTCTTACACAAATACTCTTTAAACACTAATAATGACACACAATTTGTTACTTTTTTCTCCAGTCACACTTATATTAGTTCTTTTCACTGTAATCTATAGGTCTTCCATATTGTTCTATGAGTCTGGTATGCATTTTGGATATTTTCTTCTGATCTATCTTCCAGTTCACTTAATCTCTGTTCAGCTGTGTCTCTTATATTATTAAAGCCACCAGCTGAGTTCTTAATTTTGGTTATTATATTTTTCAGTTCTAGAATTTATATTTGCTAATTTCATTATTTTCCAGCTTTCTGATGAGATTCTCAATCTTGTCACTTTTCTCCTTTAACGTAGTAAGAATAGATTTTTTTTAGACCTTTCTTTTGAATAAATTGTCTGGGTTCCCTTTATGTCTATTTCTCTGTTCACTATTATCTCAATTTTTGACTGTTATTCACCCTTACTCTTTTTTTAAATACTTTTTTTATTATGTTATGTTAGTCACCATATAGTACATCATTCATTTTTTTTTAAAGATTTTATTTATTTATTTGACAGTGAGAAATTACAAGTACACGGAGAGGCAGGCAGAGAGAGAGAAAAGGAAGCAGGAGGCTCCCTGCTGAGCAGAGAGCCTGATGCGGGACTTGATCCCAGGACCCTGAGATCATGACCCAAGCCGAAGGCAGCGGCTTAACCCACTGAGCCACCCAGGCGCCCCCATCATTCATTTTTGATGTAGTGTTACATGATTCACTGTTTGCATATAACACCCAGTGCCCCATGCAATATGTGCCCTCCTTAATACTCATCACTGGGCTCAGCCATCCCACATGGCTTCTCTCCCCTCTAAAACCCTCAGTTTGATTTCTGGAGTCCATAATCTCTCATGGTTCATCTGTACCTCTGATCAGACCCCCTTCATTTTTTCCCTTCCTTCTCCTAATGTTCTCCATACTATTCCTTATGTTCCACAAATAAGTGAAACCATATGATAATTGTCTTTGTCTGTCTGACATATTTCACTCAGCATAATCTCCTCCAGTCCCATCTATGTTGGTGCAAAAGTTGGGTATTCATTCTTTCTGATGGCTTGGTAATATTCCCTTGCATATATGGACCACATCTTCTTTATCTTCTCATCTGTTGAAGGGCATCTTGACTCCTTTCACAGTTTGGCTATTGTGGACATTGCTACCATGAACATTGGGGTGCATGTGGACCTTTTTTTCACTACATCTATAGAGTTCTTTGGGGCCCTGATGAAATTGCTGAAAGTTTGTCATGGGCTCCTCCATTGCACAGCCTTGACTCCAATGATTACAAACATTGCTGTCCAGTTTTTCAGTTTCATAGCTGCCTTCCTGAAGCCTTCAGATATTCATATAAGAAATACACTAGCCCCAGTGTTTATTTTACCATTCTGGATTTACATCTTAATCAGCTCTTGGGCCTGTAAGTCTTATCCTTCCTGATACCTATTTAACAGAGAAAGTCTTCAAAGTCCACAAGGACACAGATATGGGTGATCACATGATTTCTTAGAGCAAAAGAGTTGTCCATTAATAAGAGAAGAAAGAAATATTATAATATTCATATAAGTGACATTTATATAGCAACAAAGATGAATGAACCACTTGCATAAAGTTAGAAGAGTCTTAAAAATCATGATGTTGAATGAAACAAGTGAGATGTTTTTTATAGCAAGACAACGTTTATGTACGTTGAATACTGTGGTGAGAACAAATAACAAATTTAGGAGACGAGTAATTCCTGAGGGTAGGAAGACTGACACAAACCAGAAGAGCCACAGTGGGGCTTCAACTGTATTGATAATCTTTCTGTTGGGTATTAATTATTTAAAAAGTAGTAATTTATAAATAAATTTATGTGGAAGCATGGAGAAGGAAGAGATTTTTTGTGTCCAGGAAAATCAAGGAGAGAGGTGGTTCTTGAGTTGGTTCTTAAGGCATCTGTAGGAATTCTCTAGATGGCAATGGAAAAGAACATCCCTGAGAGAAAGAATAACAGACATAGGTGGGAAAGTGCATGTTTAAGGGACTGCAAGTAGCAGGATGGTATCTTCCTGCTTTCCCACCCCTGCCCACACACACATGTACAACCTTCCCATTAGGCTAGATATCACTTGTTGAAACTGGGGTGAGATGAGATTTCAACACCTGGGAGATCAGGCCCATGTTGAGGAGCTATGACAAGCCATAGCTGAATTATATGGACAGTGTGCATGGCCTGGCAGCCAGACTGCCTGGGTTCAAATTCTACCTCTGACTCTATTTGTGTAGCCATGGCTAATTACCTCATCATTCTGTGCCTCAGTTTCCTTACCATTAATGTGAGCACAAAAATAGAACCTATCCTGTATGGTGGTTCTGAGTATTAACAGAGTAAATACTTGTAAAGAATTTAGAACACTGCCTGATACATCATAGGTATTCTGTTGTTATTTGTTATTTATCTTCATGGTTACTATTACAGCACAAGCAAAGGAGACCGTACGAGGCCCGTTGTCAGGGAAGTCATCCTGACTGGGCTCTAAAATTTTTCTCTCTCTCCTACATCAGATTAGTGATTAGGCTTTATGTACCCTATAGATTTCTCCTTTCTGAATTAAAAAAAATATAGAGTAACTGAAACTGGGCTAGGGGCTCAGTTCTATCATTAGCTACACCCTGTGTATTATATCTTCTTACCATCTTGGATAACTTACTTAACTCCTCAGAACATTAGCTTATTCAGCTGTAAAATGGGACAAATGATAGACTCTATTATATAATAGTGCTGTTATGCTTAAACATAGGAATGAACATAAGGTCTTAGTAAGTGTGGTGCATGCACAACTTACAAACATGTATCTACATGCTAATGTTATATCATAGATGCTGTGTAGTACATTTCCATTTGTGGAGACCTGAAATAGTTATATTTCCTGAGTAAGCACTCTTTTGGGCATTGTGGTGAATACTTTATATTACTTTATATTATATTGCAAAGTAATGTATTAGAGAAATGCTAGTTACTTCCACAAAAAGATCTTATACCCTTGGTGGCCTAATCCAGTAGAATTTCATTTCCAACTCTTGGATAGTCTACTGCAAGTGCTCCTTCTTATTGGACTCTTCTGGGTTTCTCCTCCATTATAGTCTCTGTTTATGATGAGCTCAAGGGCCTCCAGGTCTATTCCGTAGGTAGATGTGGAAAACTAAGAGGTTCTCAGGCGGGAGGATTTTTAGGGTCCAGACCACTCCGTTTAGTAGAACTCTGACATGTGACCATGCCTGAAAGGAATCTGAAAAGGGAATGTAACCTAATTTAGTGGCCTGGAAGAAGGAGAGGTGGATTTGGTAAATAGCTACACAGTTTCTGCTGTAGTAAAAGCACTATCTGTAGGGCATGAGAAAACCGATACTCACAGATACTAAATACTTGACCAAGGTCTTTGACTAAATGGCAGAGTAAGAATTCAAATCTAGAGGTAACCGGCTCCAGTATCTAAAGCTCATGAATCATCATTACTTGCTGTCTCCCAGGGACACAGTATTAGACTCTGACTGGGTGCAGGAGTGGGGTGGGTTTAGGGTAGAGGGTTTAGTTGTACATGAAGTTACAAAGTTATAATCGCTGCTACCTCAGCCCTTGACTTGTTAGGTAGAGGTGATGTGCCTCGTGCAAGAATGGAATGAAGCAATAGTTCACACAGCCAAGTTCCAGGGCCATGTTTGATTAGGGGCCGAGGGAGGGATCTGGATGAACTTGGGGAGGTTGAGCTGGGACCTTCCCACCTCAGCCTGGGCTCTCAAATTCTTTCCAATTCATGATGGTTAGAGATGATGGCTTTATTAGTTTTTATAAAGTTATTTTTCTTGTGTATCTCAATTCCTGAAAGAAACAGATGTGCCTGGCCCAAACAAACCCCTTAAGAGAGTAGGAAAAATTCCACTTCTGGACAATTTTATTTTATTTTTGTTCAATTCTTTGATCTCTTTGCTGACTCTTGGCATTTCAGTTTAATATTAAAACCATCAATTTGCCTCAAGAGATTAAGTCACAATCAATAGAAACCCTGAAGGAGAAGGTAATAGGACTTACATTATTTATACGCTTAGTCTTTGTCTTCCAGACATTGGTGAAATGGAACTGAGGAAATTGCTATAATAAAGCAGAGCCCAGGAGAAGAGGCTTGCCTTACAAAGCAGCTACCAGGGATGCTGGATGCTAGCTGCAGGACTCAGTGTGCAGCAGATGATGTGGCTGCAGACTTAGAAAGAGAGGTAGCCAAAGAGAAAACTTACCACTAGTCACCCTATCCCAGGGAAAACTCATCATGACCTCAAGAAGTAGAAGAAGTGTGAGGAACATTTGTGGGAAGGAAAGCCACAGGAGAGGAGATTTTATGCTTGCTTGGTGCTTCAACGATGGATAGTCCTGCAAAATTTACCTTTATATCAGAGCATAGGGACTCCTCCCACTGACCTAGAAAACAGGGACCTCTGGGTATGGAGACTTATTTTACTTAGAGTGAGAGACCCAACAATATAGTGATTTGAAGAACAAGTAAGATTTTCTCTCTAGCTTACAGTCTCAAAGTGGGTGACTCAGACCTGTGGAGCAGCTCTGTTCTGCGAGCGATTCAGAGATACAGGGCCCTGAAAATCACTGCCCCACTATCCCGTGCCTTGTCAAAGCTGAGTTGCCACCAGTCTGTGCTCCAGCTTGGTGAGGTGCTTCACAGTGTGTTAAGGGAATGACAAACACCACTTCCCCCCATTGGAAAGAAATCATCAACAGAGCCACACTCAGGGGATGTGGTCTGTACCTGGGTGGCAATGGCCTACTATAATCCTGCTGCCTTAGATTTAGAAGAAGAGAAGAAAGGCGCCTGGTGGGC
Organism: Mustela erminea; assembly: GCF_009829155.1. Taxonomy (NCBI): domain Eukaryota; kingdom Metazoa; phylum Chordata; class Mammalia; order Carnivora; family Mustelidae; genus Mustela; species Mustela erminea. Next base: position 60,557,158 of record NC_045620.1, on the reverse strand, counting down.
AAGCAGCTAACACATGACCCAACATCGAAGAAAGGGAAGTGATTCTTTTAGCAAAGTACTCATGCTGTGATATGTGAGGGGAAAGAGGATATCAATAGTGTAAAAGTCTGTCCCAGCTTGGTAGATGCTCTACCAGCAGGATCCAACATGCTCCTCCACCTCATCTGAGAGGAATTTGATGAACTTAATGGCTGTCTACTGAAACTGGAGGTCAAGGAGAAGAGGTGGGATTCTGCAGGCCAGATCACTCAGAAGAGAGAAGAGAGAGGATGTGAAGGGGAGGGGTCAGAGACCCAGTGGCTATAAGAAGGGATGGATATGTGGAGCTGCCCCAGAAGTGAAGTGAAAGCTGTGTCTGTTGAAGAGATACCCGGTAAGAGAAGGTAAGTGGGATGGTAAGAAGATTCTATTCCCGAATATTTCTGTGAATATTCTCTCAAAGAATGAGAAAGCATGGACTGAAGTGAAAAACTGAAATCCTTCTGGATTCTGAGTGACTTGTTGAGGGATGGACTGTTCCACTCTCTTCTACTGTAGTGGGGGTGGGAGGATCATAGTGCAGGGCTATCCTTTTCCAGCTTAGAGAGAAATTTCTTTACCCACACAAGGCATATTTTCCTTGACATTCTCCTCTTGTGCTTCCCCCTTGAACCACTCATAATTCCCAATTTAACGTGTCTTCTCATCCAGATATAAAACACCATGAGGGCACAAGGGCCTGGGGGAATGGACCCCAACTGCCTAGTTCCACGCGATACATACAGTTCCAAATACATGCTCAACACATAGTAGCTGCTCAATTAATAACTGAACTGAATTTCTTCCAGGCCCTATGGCTTGTTGCCAAACAGAACTACAGTTTAATGGAGAGACTATAATTTAATGCAATTGAGATCCTTCCCAGGGATTCAGAGCCGCCTCTGGCATCTGCCTACATCAACCTCAGGACATTAGACAGGGTACTTGATCTACTAGGGCCTTGAGTACCCACCTAGGCCAGTCAACTGCTAACTGCTCATGACTGCTCAGCCCAGTGTCTCAGGCATTAGGGTCTCTCAAAGCAGGCTAACCTAATGGACCCCTTCACTCCCCACATACGTAGTCTCTGCACATGTTGCTGGCAGCTACAGCCTTCACAGAAGAGGAGACAAGTTTCACGTCATCTTGGAATTTTCTCTCAGGCATCTTCCCATTGCCTCCCTGTCCCCCAGGGCCATTGCTTCCTCTGGGCTTTTTGGACATTTGCCCCAGAATAAAAATCCCTCTTTATTTACAATCTCCTCTGTGAATTCTGTACTTCCACTTCCTTTCTCTTCCCTGAGGACTTCTGGGCAGGGGTTGTGGTGGGAGAGGCTGCTTAGGGTCCAGCACCAGGTTTTCCAGGATACCTCCAGGGGAGGTCCTCCTCACTACCTTAAAAATTCCATACCAGTCATCCCCCATCCTCCCCTAAAACTCAGCACTTCCTGGAAGCTCATTTCTTCCAGCTGAGCCACCCCACCCCTCCTCAGTTCTGTCATCTACAGATACCCTGGCTGCACTTTCCTCTTCCTTTGAGGGATACAGGAATTTGTTCATGGTCCCTCACCACCTCTTGTCCTGTGTCATCCTCAAAGCCCCGGTGAACATATGACACTCAGGACTTGGGTTTCTTGATCCCCTCATCCACAGAGCTGGTAATATTCGATCTTTGTGTGGGACTGTTATAAGAAAATACTAATGATACGGAGAGGCAGAGGAGGGGTCTCATCTGAAATGTGATGAGATGTCATCATGGACAATTTCTGTCCTTTGGCTTCCTTTCTGTGACCTGGATCTAAAATTGGGAATGTCAAATCAATCAATCAAACAAACAAACAAACATCACCACCACCACCTTCCTCAAATCAAGGGCCAAGGGTCCATTTTTCTTCTATTAAAGCTTCAGCAGACAAATACCTCCAGGGATAAGCCAACAAAATCGGATTTATCAACGTGATGCAGTGAGGGAGGTAATTCAGTAGAGCTGTAAAATCTGCTCAATAGGAAGGATGAGGTTTGTGAGGTTAAGTCTCCTACTGGAGGATCTGAGGAGAGTCTAAAGGAAGTGGGGAGCATGTCTGTGCTGGTTGTAGTCTCTGAGGCAGTTAGGAGGAAGTAGAATTAATCAGGGTTTGGGCACCATGATGAACAAGGATGGCTTGGCGTCCGGATAGCCCTAGTAAAAGACAGGTGTAATAGAGCAGGTCTGGGGGCATCGCTGGTAAGAAAGCTGTGGCCATTCAAAGCAAGGGTTTTATGGCATGTTACAGCCACAGCCAGACTTTGGAAGAAATGTGGTTTTCTGTGAACTTCGCCTTTGGTTTTGTCTGGGTCTGCTCTGCCAGCCTAGAGAACAGCAGAGCAGCTTGCGTTCTTTTTCAGTCTGAGCTTATCTGCTTTCTTTTAGGCCTGGATACATTTTAACTCCTTCAGTTAATTGGATTTTGCCCACTGAAATATTCTCTTTTAAATCATGCTAAAATCAGATATCCACATTTCCCTCTGCCACAATGACCACCAACCACACACAGGATCAAAGTCCCCCCAAAACCTGATGCGGCCATGTGTGGGGGCAACTTGCAGGATGGTTCATTAAAAAAACAACTGGAGTCAAATAAAACTCAGGCTCAAATCAGAGGAGACTTATTCCCAGCAAAAGACTGAGCAAGCTCTCTGCTTGCTGTAGCATGACCAACTTCCTGTGACTGGTGTCTGGGCCGGTTATCTCTAATAAGGCCCTAAAGCATTTGCTGAGAGAAAGTGCTTATTAGCTCATTATCTCTCACTTCTTTAAAAAAAGGTGGGGGAGGGAGGAAAGCCATTTAGAATCTGGACACGAGATGAGCCCAGCTATTGTGGCTTATGAAAAACAACTCATAGTCTCGTGGTCTTAGACTTTAATGTGCTTCAGAATCACTTGTGGGCTTGCTGAAACCCAAACTGCAGAGATCCTGATTCAATAGGGCCCAAGAATTCACATTGTTAACAGGCTCCCAGGTGAAACTGATGGTGCTGGTGCAGGACCACGTTTGAGAACCACTTCTCTCCCCCAGAGCTTCCTTCATACTTCCACCTTCCACACTTTTGCACTTTCTGTTCTTCCTGTTTGAAATGCCTTTCCTACTCTCCACCCAACTGATTGCTTCTCTTGACTTGTTATAATGCCTTCTTGGACATTGCTATTAGTTATCTATTGCTGCATGACAAATGACCCCAATGAGGACCTCTGGAATGGTAGTATGAGGTGCTCAGGGCAACTGTTCCCCAACAGAGACCCTTATTAAGCTGGTCAAAATTAATATAGGCAATTGTTCAAAATCTCTGGAGATGGAGGGGTTTACAACAAATGGAGAAACACTAATTCAAGAAAACCTGTGGAAACTTAGCAGGAATGGTAGCAGTCCATTGTATTCAAGCCCATCTTTCCACAGCTCTGCCTTACGGAAGAACTGTTCCAGTGAGGTCAGCAATCACATGGCATTCACATCTCCCCCAGTTCTCTGGGTTGGAACAGATATTCCCAGTGTTTTTGGCAGACAATGAACATGGGCAGATTCCATTTTCTATATTTCTATGCTGCAGAAGGACTACAGTAAGTGAGTGGTGGCAGTTAGGTGGCATTCATTTCCTTACCCACAACTTCCACTATGTAGAGAAGATTCTGGAAAGGAAGCTACTGAAGAGTAAAACCTGCCTTTCCAACACAGCTGTATGTTGCAGAAGAGATGCTTTGGTGGGCTCGGCAGATGAACAATAGCTCCTATCTTCCTAGCTTCCCAGGGCAGAAGACTTATTCTGGGTAGATTTGGGAACCAGTAAATTTCAGATCTCATCCTTTTTGGACATGTATTTCAGAAAATCCATATACGGGACAAACTTGGGAGTGGCAGCAGTCTAGCATGGGACCACCTTCCAGCACTCACTCCCCACCACACAGCTCCTGCTCCATAAGGAGGATCCAGATAGAGCAGTCAGTCAAGAGTGAGTTCCCTGATAGCAGATCTGAAACACTTTTTTAAATTGCCCATAGAACACTCACCAAGATTGATCATATCCTTGATCATAAAGCAACACTTAATAAATTTTTTTTGGTCCCGGGATCAAGTCCCACATTGGGCTCTCTGCTCAGCAGGGGGCCTGCTTCCTTCTCTCTCTGCCTGCCTCTCTGCCTACTTGTGATCTCTGTCTGTCAAATAAATAAACAAATTTTTTAAAGTTTTTTTTTTTAAATTCATTTGACAGACAGAGATCACAAATAGGCAGAGAGGCAGGAAGAGAGAGAGAGAGGAGGAAGCAGGCTCCCCACTGAGCAGAGAGCCTGATGTGGGACTTGATCCCAGGACCCTGGGATCATGACCCAAGCCGAAGGCAGAGGCTTTAACCCACTGAGCCACCCAGGCACCCCACCCTTAACAAATTTTAAAAATCTGAAATTATCCAGAGAATATTCGGTCCATAATGGAATCAAAACTAAAAATGAATAATAAAAAGGCACTTAAAAAACCTCCAAACACTTGAAAAATTAATAGTCCATGTTTATCAAACTCAACCTTGTCTGTGCACTTGATGTAAGTAAGGCAATGTCTGAGATACCAGTTTTGAAGCAAAGAAAGATTTACTCTCAGAAGAGCAGCTCAGTGAGAAGGCAGGGAATTGTCCCCAAAGCTGCCTTGCCCTGTTGAGCCTGTGGACAGCTTATGTACATTATAGAAAGGTAAGGGATTTCTTTAAACTGGGGATGAGGGGAGCATGAAACAGTCTCTGGGTAAGCATTCTTTTGGACAATGGGGTACTACCTGGGATGTGGTTCAATCAGTTATGTCAAGACAAATGCTAACATTCTGTTCCCATTAGGTTTCTATAACCACTGGGTAAATGAGTAGGAGTAATGATTTATCAAGCATAAGGTTAAAAGGTACATAAAACATAAGCAGGGAACAAAACAGAACGTGGAGCTAAGTAAATAATACAATAAATACAACCATAGTTCTTCTTATGATTTCTAAACAGATCTAGGAACCAAGAGTCTGACCTCAACATTTTTTAATCATCAGTGGGTGGGGTGTCTGGTTGGTTCAGTTAGTGCAGCATGAAACTCTTGATTTTAGGGCCATGGGTTTAGGCCCCATGTTGGGCATGTAGCCTACTTAAAAAAAATTGGGGCCCCTGGGTGGCTCAGTCAGTTAAGCATCTGCCTTCAGCTTCGGCCATGATCCCAGGGTCCTGGGATGGAGACCAAGTCAGGCTCCCTGCTCAATGGGAGTCTGCTTCTCCCTCTCCCTCTGCTCTCCCCTGATCCTGCTCTCTCACTCACTTTCTCTCTATTTATGTCAAATAAATAAATAAAATATTTTAAAAATTAAAAAAAATCATTAGTGGGTCAAAGAGGAAGTTGCAAAAGAAATAAAGTAAATAGAACCAAATGAAATTGAAAACAACACATCATAATTTCTTAAGATGCACTTAAGCAAAACTAGCAGGAAAATTTGAAGCACCTAATACTTAGATTAGAAGACAGAAAGGTCTCAAATCAGTAATTTAAGTTTCTACTTTAAGAAACTAGGAAAATAGTTCAAGAAGAGAAAAATAAACTAAAAATTGAGCAGGTAGAAGAAAATGATAAAGGATAGATATCAAGGAACTGAAAACAAAAAGATAGAGAAAATTAATGAAACAAAAAGCTGGTTCTTTTAAAAAAAAATCATTGCCATTGGTGAACTTCTAGAATTACTGAAAAAAAAAATCTAGCTGGGAATTAGAATTTTAAAAAATTTCTCAGGGGAGTCAATGTGCTCTCAGGGTTGAAAACCACGGGTAGGGTGGGGTTATGGACATTGGGGAGGGTATGTGCTATAGTGAGTCCTGTGAAGTGTGTAAACCTGGCGATTCACAGACCTGTACCCCTGGGGATAAAAATATATTATGTTTATAAAAAATTAAAAATTTTTAAAAAAAAGAAAGAAAACCACAGGTAAAGGAGTTTAGGTCAGCTTCCGTCGGCTCTTTGGGCTGATAAAAGAGGAGACTAGGGTGCAGAAAAAACACTCTACATAACCACCCTTGCTGAAATACCAAGCCTTCTCTATGACCATGACACTAGTTAAATCTGAGATATGGTCACAGCTCATTCCTCTCTGGGCCTCCCTTTTCTTGCTATAAAATGGAGATAATCATCCTTATCTTGAAGGATTATTGTGAGCTTAAAGTATATGATGTATACAAAGTATCCAGTCCAGTGCTTAACAGATAAACACTTCTGGCTGTCCAGTAGCAGAAAACCCAATAGAAGGACATTTATTGTCTCACAGAAGAGCAGTCTAAAGGCTAACCTCAAGGACCAGGATCTTTGGGTTCTTCCCTCCTTAGTGTGTTGAGACTTATCTTTTGGGTTTACAAGATGCCATCAAAAGCATATAGGACAGGGGCACCTGGGTGGCTCAGTTGGTTAAGCGACTGCCTTCAGCTCAGGTCATGATCCTGAAGTACCAGGATCGAGTCCCACATTGGGCTCCCAGCTCTATGGGGAGTCTGCTTCTCCCTCTGACCTTCTCCCATCTCATGCTCTCTCTCACTCTTAAAAAAAAAAAAAGAAAAAAAAAAGCATATAGGGCAATGTTAAGCTGAGGAACAGTCTTTCCTCCCCTGTGTTATGAACACCAAAATCCTACCATGAACCACCCAGCTTTTTGTATCTTGTGGGCTAGAATGGAAGCCTACCTTGTGTCCAAATCAATGCCTGGGAAGGGAGATGACATCACCACAAACAGCATAGACAAAGCGGGGGCGGTGTATATAAAAACAGAAACACAAAAAGGATATGTGGGTCCTGCTCCCAGAGGTTGAGTAAACTGGTTGGGGATGAGCCTGAGCATGGATGGATTTTCCATGCTCTGATGTGACTTCAATATGCAGTCATTCCTGAGAACCATTGGTTTAGACCCTGTGGATAATGTCTTCATTCATTTCGTGAGAACCTGCAGTGAATAGCCCACATTGATTGCCATAGTCACTTTGTGTGAGAGCCTTCTCTCCTGAAGGAGTGGAGATTGGCTCTGCAATCAGAGTCTGCAATTTAACAGGATCCCTAAGTGAGTCTCATGACCATTTAAGTGTGAGAAATGCTGGTATAAAAGACAATTCTGCATGATCTCCCTGTCTGAAACCTGTAGCTACATCTCCATCTCTTTCTACTGTCTACCCTCCAGCTTCTCCCTGGGTTCATGGAAGCATGACTTCCAATGTCTTGCTACCTGGGGACAGACACTCCTGTCTCGCTTTGCCAGATAGACTGAGTCTTTAGAGCATCTGCGGTGAGACTCCAACAGGTGATAGACTGCAGGTGAGAATAATGTTGTTATTGTCTTGATAAACACATGACATTTCCTTCCACAGGTCAAGGCCCTTCTGGGGAGCTTTGAGGAATCAGAACTGAATAACGCATGGCCTTTCTCACGAAGCTTGTGAAGTAGAAGGGTCAAATGACAAAAGCACAACAACAACAAATGCATTTATAAAACTTTGAACCTGCAAGTTGGCTTTACGTCTATATGTTCCTTGCAAAAACAAGCTTTAAGAAGGTGCCTCTTTGTTCAAGTCCATACATCTAGGTGAGTGGTAAGTTTGGCTCTGAGAATCACAACTTTTGGTTCCACACCAGGATTGCCAGGTAAAATACAGGACACCCAGTTAAATTTTAATTTCAATGAATAATTTTTAGGTTAAGTATATCACATGCAATATTGGAGACATTCTTATTCCAAAAAAATATTTATCTGAAATTCAAATTTAAGTAAGCATCCTATATTTTTATCTGGAAACTTTATTTCACAACCCTCTTTCCTCTATATAGCAGAATGTGATGGGTGCTAGTTACTTGCATCTACCAAATTCCTTTCCTTCCTCCATGATCCTAATACTTAGGAAAGCCATTATAGTATATTATAGAAGTGGTTGAGGCATGAGGTAGTGGCGATTTCCAGCCTGAACTTGTGAAATGGAAGGTCTGTAGGGCCTTTCAATGTGACACCCCTCCTCTCTGTCCTTGGGACATCATCATGAGGAAAATCCCCAAGACTGGAGACCACAGTGGGCTTTCACTGATGCTCCAGACCCAGGCCTGTAAAAACAGTTAAGAGCATGATGCTTCCTGTTGAGGGAGCATAGGTCAAGGTAAACTTTTCTCTATTTCCCTCAAAAGTTCTAAACCAATTAAGAGAAAGGCAGATACAGAAGTTAAGAAGATGGAGGTCAAAATAATCATCTTGAAAACACACTTAGCGTTTGCCATTCTGTGTTCAGATGGGGGATGCTAAAGGTGTGAATCCAAGGGACTGATTTCTGAAACAACCCCCTATGGACCTGACATTTTAACCTGACATTAACATTTTAATAATCAAAACCTTTAGAAGTTATTTTGTGCCTTAGCCATCTCTTAGGATTGTCACGCTCACTAGTTCATTAGCAGTTGTTTTACTCTATTTTAACCTGTAGTCCAAACTCCCTGCCTCATCTGCCTTAAGACTTGTTTCAGTAACACCACTTACCTCCTCAAAAAACTTCAATGCCTCTCTGTTTTCAATTCCTTACATCTCAGTTCTGCCTGCCCCTTCAAAGCTCCCCATCATTGGTCCTAATCCCATACCTGACTCCCACTCCCTTCCATGCCCTCTGCCCTGCACTCCCACTCACTGAGCTCACCCCCACTTTAAACCATTCCACTTACACTTCTCCCTTGGATGGCCTCTTTTTTTGAACTTCTGCACCTTCCTTGTCTCTGAAAACTAAGCTCCAGTCCATTGACTTTTTTTCTGTTTTAAACCCCAATGCAAGCTTCCACTCTGAGAAATATATCAGCCTTTTTGTGTCATCATTTATCACTCACTGTTTCTCCCCCAGTAAGTCTCCCAGAGTAGACACCACATTTACTGAAACTTCTATATCCCCCATCCCAGAAGCCTACAGTGGAGAGCATCTAGAGATCTCTAACTTGCTTGTTGATTATCCAAATCCTTGTCTCTCTAAGCTCAGGATGAGGATTTGATGTGGATTTGATGAACACACCTAGATTCTCCCTATTTCTTTCATCGTGATACATAAACATTTGTCTTAACATCATACAGTTTTAATGAATGCTGCTATCATTTATTTGTGTCAACTATGTACTAGAACCATGCTGGGCCCTCTAAATTTATTCACTCCTGAGGACACACTGTTATTAAGCAGCAGAATCTGACCTGAACCCAGATACACCTGCCCTATAGTCCATGATTTTAACCATGAGGTATATTTGCAGTCATTACTACAGTGTCAAGAGCCTAGTCTCTGTGGTGCATCATTTCTTAAAGTGCAACTTTTGGGATCCTAAGATTTTTATGTGAAACCAAGATTCCATCGCTAAATCAATTTGGCAAGTACTGCATAGAACAAGAGTGGTTTCTTTTATTAAAGAAGAGCTTTGCACCTTTGACAGACTGATATACATTATGAATAGTTAGAAAAAGAATATGGTCTACAGGGTTCCAGAAGTATTTGACTTGGGATTTTTTTTTAAACAGCATCTCAAAGGATCAGTGCATTCTGGAATATGCTTTGGAAATGTGGCTTGACAACATACTTATATGTCAGCTTGTTTCCCTTTTTTGGATTCACTTTATTTCCATGATGTTTCTTTGAAGGGGAGTACCCAGCACCCCATTAAGCATTACTATTATTAAGGTTTTTGACCATGGTAGGATGACCTACTCTGATTTTTAATATCTTTCTGAGTGATAGACATAGTGTCAATTATTGGCCTGTTGGGACAACTTGCACACTTGGGGTCAAAGTCATTGGACAACATGAATCTCCAGCTACCACTCCCAGTCATCTCTGGTGCCCTATACTCATTTTCCCCTGAGTTCTGTGTACCTAAAAGAGCTGAGGCTGGGATGTGCAAGGGGACATGATGTCTGCAGCAGAGCAGCAGAGGACAGACTGCAGGTCAATCTGCCTGTGACGAACAGTGAAGCAAGGTGAACAAACTGCTGGGGAAGGAAACTAGAAAGGCTTTAAGGGCAAGATCAGCATTTATTTATTCTAAATCAATTAAGTTATTCTTGCCCCAGTTGAAACTCCTTGGGTAATTTTTTTTAAGATTTTATTTATTTATTTGACAGACAGAGATCACAAGTAGGCAGAGAGGCAGGCAGAGAGAGAAAGAGGGGAAAGAAGGCTCCGTGCTGAGCAGAGAGTCCGATGCAGGGCTTGATCCCAGGACCCTTGGGACAATGACCTGAGCTGAAGGCGGAGGCTTTACCACACTGAGCCACCCAGGCACTCCTCCTTGGATAATTTTATGTGCACTTACTCTGTCTCAGTTTTTCCTGGAAGAACAGTTGGAGCACTGGACCCTAACTGTTTCCTGGGGACTCAGTTCCTGAGAAGACATATCTTCAGAACTTTAGATTGCTCCTGACCCTGTCCTGCAGGTCAGGCAGTTTCCCACCCAGAAATAAAACCATGTTGATTCCTTCTTGATTGACATTTTTGAAAGAGCTTTGATGTCTAGCTTTGGAGTAGACTTACTCACATATTTAGTCATTTATTCAAAATATTTACTGAACACCTATTCCATGCCAAGCTCTATGCTTTGTGTTTGAAGAACGAACAGAAGCTCAGACTTGTCCCAAATTAATTCCCATTGCAGTGTGGGAGACAGATGCACACTATATTGCAATGATGCAGAGATAAGATGTGCACTCAAATAGAGGGAAACACAGTCTCAACTTGAGCAGAAGCTTCTGGAAGAGTGGACCAGTTGGATAGGAGATGGCCAAGCAAAGGTGAAGGTGAGCATCCAGGACTATGGGAGCTGAGGAAAAGATTCCTGATAGAAGGGTCAAAAATGAGCCCACTGTGGAGCTGAAAAATAAAACAGAGTGCATACAGACCCATTCAGTTTTAGTAAGTCATTTACAGCTCCTACACACTTACACATTTTTAAGGAAAGGCTGGAAGTAGAGAGATGGACCACAAGCATTGCATTATCTTCTGTTGCCCCTATCTATTTCCTGGGTCTTAACTATCAAGAAATAATCGCAGTGTCCCCAGTGATCTTGCAGTTTTCTCAGGTCCCATGACGGATTTTTTCCCCTCCTCATCTCACAGATTAATGCAGCCTCAGAGCTGAGTTCAGACTACTTCTGTGGTTAACACTGGGGAGAAGGTCTCATTTCAGCAGTTAGGAACAACAGTATCATTTTTCAGAACCATAAGCTTGAGTTAAAACAAGGTGCCTCCATTAATAAAATAAGTCCCAGCAGCCTAAAAAATGCTTCCTTAACTTCAGGAAATGCTAGGCAATGAAATATGCCCACTGTATTAGTCAGGGCAGAGTTAATACATTTATTTTTTCTTTCAGATGTTAAATGGTAAGCACTAGCCCTGTGTTTTCTCCAGTGTTCTTAAGAAGAAACAACTCTTCCACAGAAAGGTCAAGTTGCTTCATAAAAATCATATTCCTTTTCTTTGATGCTAATAGAATCACAATTCTTCCACAATCCTGAGAAATTGCCAGACACAATGTAGATCTGAGTATATGTGTTGCAAATACAAAAATAAAACTTAGCTAATCATGGTTCCAAATCCTGTAATCTATAATTTTAAGTAGTGTTAGAACTGATGAGAAATCCTTTCTGCTAAACACGAATTAAATTAACTATTTCTGGACCCTAGCACATTTAGGTACCAAAGGAAAGGTAGGATGGTAGAAGGACAAGGGCCCATATTTTTTGTTGTATGTTTTCCCTGATTGATTAAGATATAATTGAAATATAACACTGTGTAAGCTTAAGGTATTCAATGTGATGATTTAGTACATGCAACAATAACCTGAGAGAATTGCTACTTTGTTGTCCTTATGGTAAGAACATTAAAACAATACTATTCTAGCAACTTTAAAATATACAGCACCATATTGTTAACTATAGTCACAATGCAATACATGTGGTCCCTGGAACTTATTCATCTTATAGTTAAAAGTTATTGCCCTTTGACCAATGTCTCCCTATTTCCCCCACCCCTCAGTCCCTGGCAACCACCATTCTACCCTGCTTCTAGATCCCACATATAAGTGAGATCATACAGGATTTCTTTTTCCTCGGCAGACTTATTTCACTTAGCGTAATGCCCTCAAGGTCCATCTACATTGTTGCAAATGGCAGGACTATTTCTATGGCTGTATAATATTCCATTGTATATATCACATTTCCTTTTTCCATTCATTTGTTGATGGACACTTAGTTTGTTTCCATATCTTGGCTATTATGAATAATGCTGCAATGAATATGAGGGTATAGATATCTCTTTCAGATAATGATTTCATTAAGCGGGATTAATGACATGGGACAATGGAACCCATGTTTTAACCTCAGAAAACATGGGACTGGAAACACAAATCTGCTTAGCCATGGTCTGACCTACAGGTGTCATTTGACAGTTTCTTTATAGGCAAGGGAAGGATAAGATCACCTGCTTTTGTACAATAACTTTGATAGTTTAAAGATACTTATAAAACACCTAGAATGATACTTGGCAGATACTCAATCTTAAATAAGGGAAGCAGCTTGTTCCTAAATTAGGACTGCATCCCTAAGTATCTAAAGCATGTAACTCCTTTTAGTTGACTTGTGAAATGGCTCTGCCTCCAGCTCACTCTTGTGTCTTTAAGTTTTGAGCTCTGAACTTTTATTTTACCTGTAGCTGCATCTAATTCCCTATGGTGTCTTCGGCAATAAATAGCTTGCTTTATTTTAATTCCTAGGAGATTTTTACCCAGGTTCTCTGTACATTAAGACAAAATGAATCTTCATCCCTCATTCATTTTAGAGAATAAAATGACTTCTCTAAGGCTGTAGGATGGGAGGAAGATGAAAATAAATGATACGTGAATTTGACCAGTCATTGAGCAACTTGCAGAAGCTGTCTCTCCAAGAATAATGCTGAGCAGCCCTTTCCAAGTTATGTCATGCTCTTTTGAGTTCAGGAGCTTTATTTCTCTGGAGAAGAAGCACAAGGAGTTCAGCCATTATTCCTTTAACATGATTTTCTAATTCCAGTTTATGTATCCCTGGGGTCCCGCAGGCAGAGTTCTCCAGATGTCTCTTGCTGGATGGATATTTCTCTGGTCTTATTTCTTCTAGAGATGGATGATATCTCAGCCCCATTCCTAAGCTTGCTGTGGGCAGAGGGGACCTTGGATTAAAGCTTTGCTCCGAAAAATGTAAATGCCCCTGGAAGATAATTAGCCTTATCCTTCACATACAACTTAGTAAAAGGGATTTTATTTGGGGCGGGGTGCAAATATGAAAACATGAAGTCCTTGGAAGAAAGATCATGACGAAGAGACTGAAAGGATGTTCCAAAGGACCGGAATTAGAGGAAGTAAACTCACCCCACTGCGAATATTTATGTGGCTGGGGAAAACGTAATCATGTTCAGATTCCCCCTTCTTCCACCTAGCCATTAACCACAAAGAGTTGTTATTACAAAGAGACTCCTTAGCTAACCAGCCTAAGGAGGGTGCTGCCTTGCTCAGCTTATTCCCTATGTTTTTGATATGCAAAATTGGAAGGAAATGAGGATGAAAAAGACAAAAAATCTAAAAGCGAGGCTGGGTGGGCTGTTTTCCGTGCTACTTTGAAAAGAGAGTTATGGGTGCATCTACAAAAGTATAGCAGTTGATGGGATAGAAAATGGGGTTTTTAGGGGTGGCTCAGGGGTTAAGCCTCTGCCTTTGGCTCAGGTCATGATCTCAGGGTCCTGGGATGGAGCCCTGCATCAGGCTCTCTGCTCAGCAGGGAGTCTGCTTCCCCCTGTGTCTCTGCCTGCCTCTCTGCCTACTTGCGATCTCTCCCTCTCTCTCTGTCAAATAAATAAAATCTTAAAAAAAAGAAAAGAAAATGGTTTTTTTTTTTTTTTTTTTTTAAGTCTCCCTGTGGTCCACAGGGCAAGACGAAAAAGGCCAAAATCATTTTGGATTTCCTTTTTGGTATACTGACTCTGTTTTTTGGACTATGACACTTCTCCAAGACTAGAGCACTGCATCACTTAAAGTGATGACTTTATAAAGTGACTAAAGACCAAGTGGTTTTATTGTAGAAGTAGCAAGATTTGAAACAGGAGGCTAGTCCTGACTTAGTTACATGAAGGAGGAAAGAATTCCCTTTATTTGTTCAGTCACTTTTGTAACAACAGCAACAACCAACACTGTGTTCTCATGTTGGCTGAGAAATCAGCTAATCAGTCGGTTGCCTCCTAATTCAGAATCAAAAGGTCTGGGCTTTTGGTAACCATGAAATTTTGAACATGTATGTTTAGTGCCCCTTCCTCCAAGTACTATGCTGGTGAAGGACTAATAAATGGGGATAGACTACAAAGAAAGAAGAGAGATTGAGCATCATATGTAGAGAAATGGAGTGACCTAGAAGGGATAAAAAGACCAAGGTCAAATTTCGGGGGATGAAAACTACAACACCTAAGAAGAAAAATACACTGGATGAGGTTAATAAGAGATCGGTGTTGCAGAATAAAAGATGAGTAAAGCTAAAGACATAGTGGGAGAAACTATCCAAAGTGAAACAGAGGGAAAAAGGAGATCAGGAATTTTCCAAAGTTAATGATAGATCTAGGAAGCTCAGAGAACAGTACGCAGGTTACACACACACACACACACACACACGCACGCACACACACACGATTTGATTATGCAGCAAAAAACTGGTTTTCTCTAGCGTAGTGAATTGATTTGTCAAATCACTATATTGTACACCTGAAACTAATTTAATACTGTGTCAACTATACTTCAATAAAAACACACTTTCAAAAAATATATACTTTCAATAAAAACTAAAAAAAAAAAAAAGAAACAAAAACCTCCTATGGTTTTTCCACAAAATGATCATCTCTGCAAAGGCCATCACATATTCATAGTCATTAGCACCAATAAAGTCAAGGATAAAGTCAGTCACTAACAAGATAATATTCAAGGTGTAATCTATCTGGGGCACTGGTGCTTGCAAGGTGATGTGGGTAGTTTATTTCAAGGCACAGAGTCCTTTCTCTGTTATGCAGTAGTGTGAACTGATGACAGCTGATCCTCACCTACCTGCAGACCGCTGGCCCAAAGATGCATGTCCCTTATTGGCCAGGGTCAGCCCTCAAAGTGGTCAAGAGAAAAAACAGGGAACCATCCAAGAACTCTAGACATTGTTCTGCTGGTCCTCTGGCCTTGCATCTCCAACACCTGCACCAGCTCAGGGTAAACATTTGGGTCCTCTCACAGGGGGACTAGCAGAGAGCACAGACTCAGTTTCCACACCAGTCTTAAAGAAAGCAGCGTTTGCTTCAGTTCACAAGAGAAGCCAGACCTGAAGTTTGGAGTGAGCAGTCCAAACACAGTAGGGGGAAGTTGAAAAAACTCAAACTACTGATTTTAACCATGCTCTTACAAATTCCTCTTCCCTATCTCTTGGGCAAATGGGCTTTTTCTAGATATGCAAAGCTATTCAAATCCAGCCTGGTTAAACTTTTGCCCCTCTAATTTGGATCTCACACCCTCTGTATGAGTTTGTTCCAGCTGCTGTAACAAAGCACCACACGCTGAACAACTTCAACAACAGAAATCTGCCTTCCCATGATTGTGGAGGCTGGGAGTCTGAGCTCAAACGGCTGGCAAGATTGGTTTCTTCTGGGGCTGCTCCCACTGGTTTGTAGGTGGCCATTTTCTCCCTGTTTATTCACATGGTTTTCCTTCTGTGTGTGTCTGTGTCCTAATCTCCTCATCTTATAAGGATCACAGTCTTAGAGTATTAGGGCTCACTCTAATGACTTTATTTAAACTTAACTGCCTTTCAAAAGACCCTATGCCTAAATACAGTCACATTCTGAGGTACTGGGGATTAGGACTTCAACATATGAAGGAGGGAGGTGGGAACACAGTGCAGCCTACAATACCTTTCTTTCTTTTCCAAGTGCAGGCATGAGGAGGAGCCTTGGGAAAGGGGAGAGGTGAATTGATTCTGGGATAGCACTTTTCCTCACCTAACTACTCTGACATTGGGGTTTGGAAATGACAATGGGGGAAGGGCAACTCCTCTTTGCCTAACAGCTAGCAGCTGGTGTCCTCTCATGTTTTTTCTGCCAGTGTTCTCTGGCACCCACAAGAGCCCCTCTATGGTGAGCAGACTTTCTGAACAGCTTCCCAAGAGTTGGCTCAACTTCGGTTCCTACTGGTCTCTTCACCCCAGCAGAAGCCTGGGCACCTCTTAAGTTCCAGAGACTCCTCAAGCACAAGGATTTGATTCTGGCTATTTCCAGGGTCCCAGAAACTTTTGTTTCCTTGGCAACCAAATGATGACCATACAGAATTCTCTAATTCCCTGCTCAGAGTAGCACAAGGGCATACATGCCTGTGCACAGTGTCCGCAGGTATCTAGATAGTTCATAAAACGCAAAGGCAGGTAACCCACAGCTTACAAAGTCCAACGGAGGTGTCTGGCCCCAACTGATCAGTTCTTTAAACCAAGAGGAGTTTATTTCCCCCTGGCCTTTGTCTGGGCGTCAAACACCAATCTCTAGACACCAAAAAAGGTCCCACTCCCCTTCTCCTTGCACTGAAAACCTCACTGCCAGGGGAGCAGTCAGAACCTAGCATGACATCCTTGCTGTGAGGAAGTCTTCTTGGGAGTCTAAAGAAGTGGGTTAACAAGGGATCAGTGCTGGGGATGAGTTCAGTATGGTAAGAGCTGAACTATATTTTGAGACTGACTTAGAGTAACAATCTCTGATTCTCTGCCTTCCTTCTGTCTATCCTACCATGACTCATCTTGATATTTTAAGTTATAACAAAGTCTTTGCACTCAATTCCCAGGGCTTGATAATGGACTATTAAGCACTTGCAGGGCTTTGAGAATCATTTGACACAGCAAAGAGGCTTGTGTTCATTATTATAAAATGGATTCTAGATTCAAAAAAAAGGAAAGAAAGAAAGAGTCCAGACAAGTCCTGCCATGCTCTTGTATAAATTTGAGCCAATAACAAATTTCACAGGGAACTTCAGTGACAGAATCACATGGTGAGAATAGTCCTGGATTTAGTTTCAGAAGACCTTGGTGTTATATTTCTTCCTACTCCCCATCTTTTGTTCTCAACTATGAGACATTGACCAGTAACCCAATAAAATGAAAATACCTATTTTGCATGGCTGCTGTGATGGTATATAATTTTATATTTACTATTTATTGAAAAAGCTTTAAAAGTCAAATTCCATACAAAATTGAAGAATGGTTACACATTCTATATCAGACCATGGTCAATGACCCAGACACACACAGCCTTCTGAGGCTCATAAAGTCCTTAAATTATCACATAATTTTTACCAGTAGAAGCAGCTTGAATCCAGAAAGTTGGAAAGGTCTCTTGTCTTCTAGTTCTGCCTGCTTTCCGTCATACCAAACACCCAGATATGCACAAGCATTTGTTCAGTCATTCATGAGTGACTACAATCACACCAAAATAATAATACCTTGGATTTTATTTCATATAACAGTAGTATATTTTCCTTTATACTTTGTTCCTCAGTTGCTAATCTATCTGAAAGAAGGTCCGAGTCCCAGAAGTAGGTTCCTGTGCCTTCTGGTGTGAGTCCTTCCAAGTAGCATGTTGGGTAAGAGAATCTTGATATGCTATAGAAGATGGTGGGCTCAGAGACAGTGGCTCCCAACTGTGGCTGCATGTTGACCTCCCTCCCCAAAAAGAAGTTTTAAAACTTCCAGGCTCCATCACTACCCCCCTTCTCCATCCCCACCCAAACCAATTAAAAGAATCCCGTGGGATAGATGGTAGCCATTGCATATGTTCAACCTTTCCAGATTCTAATGGGCAACCAAGGTTGAGAAGTACTGACCTTGCCACTCAAAGTGTGGTCTGGAGGCCAGCAGCACGTCTCACCTGGGAGCTGGTAGGAAATGCAGTTTCAGGCTCTAGCTCTGACCTGCTGAATCAAATATGCCTTTTAACATGATCCCCAAATGGTTTGCATACAATTTAAAGCTAGGGAAGCCCTGCTAAAGAGAACAGAATGGCCTTAGAAGATAAAGAGGGTGAGGAAGAAGGGCAACATAACTCTGATGAGAAAAGGTGGTTGGATTCAGAGGCAGGTGCACCCCTGGGCCTGAGACTTTTTCTTTCCTGTTCCTCCCATCTAATCTCCTAGCCCCCTCCTACAACCCCTTCCTTCCCAAACAGTTCCTTCCTGAACTCAGAAGTGGCCTGGAGGACATAAGGATAATCTGTCTCAGTAATGAGAAAACTCAGAAAAGTTTTAAAAGGTGAGGAAGTTCTAAAGTTTTAAATAAGTGGGAAGGCTGAAAGCCATCTTTCAAGTGGCTTTGTAACCCCAAACTCTAAGTAGATCTCAAGATTTAATGATTTTGATGAATCAGATTTTAGTTTTTTTAAACCCTGAACTAATAGATGAAAATAACTAATTACATTACTGTATTTACTAATTACTAATTACTAAATTACTAATTACATTACATTACAAAAATACCAGTATTTTGATGTAACATTCCTAACACTTGATTAAACTTATTCATTTACATGACTGCCTATTTGATAGTGAGTACCTTGAAAGTAGGGATTGCGTTTTATTCATCTTTGGATTTTTAGCATTGGCCACTGGGTATAGCACATGGTTGGTAGAAGCTTGATAAATGTTGAGCTCAATAAATATTCATTATGTTCTTAAATGAAAGAACATAGAAATTTTCTAATTACTTAGCTATTGATTATGTGATTTGTTATACAAAGATGAAAGACAGCATTTGATGCTTGCTCTCTTTCTCCTACATTTCCAGATTTTGTTTTCTATGAAAGAACTAAGAATTTGAAAGAGAATGGCCCCAGTGAGTTTGGTTATGTCTGTCTATTCTGTTTGACCACACTTGCTCCATGTCATTGGGCACTCCAATGACATTGACCAGGGACATCACAGAAAAATCTGCAGCAGTCATTGGTGCATTTGGCTCAGGGAGGACACTTCTCCACTTTCTCCAGATCCCTGGATCCTTCCCTAGTATGAGTGTCCTTCAGCTCACAAACTCTTTGACCTTGGCTCAGATGCCACCATTCCATAGAACTCTGCTGCAGTCCATTGCAATGCAGAGCAGACTTGATGCAGTAAGTTTCAACACCTAGTTCAAGGCCCTGCCATACCTCCAGCAGGCCTTTGGGTGCTCAATCCAGTAGTCAGAAAAGGGAGGTGAACATCCTTGTTCTGACTACCTTAATTTCACTCATTAAAGAGAAATCAGAAGTGACAAATTCTTGGTTTGAAAGTGAGAAAAAATTATTTTAATCCCTTAAAATAGCTTTATTTTGAGTAGCCTGGAAATCTGCTTTAAGAATATTGAGAAAAGTTTCAAATTTTGATGTGGTTAGTTCAAGTAGTTTTCTTCCTACACAAAAGCAACTAAAGACATTTCCTTATTGAATCTGCACAAATGCTACAACAAATGAATAAGAGACAGTTAAGTAATTTTTCTGGTAAAATGGAAAGCAGTGAACAAAGCAGTGAACATAGCTTGTTGTAAATTTTCACAGTAAGTATGAATTTCTATTGATTTAAAAGCCTTTTCTGAGATGACTGACACAGGGGGAAACAGCTAGGTTATCTTCATGTTCATCTTACACAATAAATACATATATCATTCAAAATAGTTTAATAGTTAATTGCCTTTTCCTCAATTCCTCCCCTCACCCACCAGATAATATCTCATAATGTTCCTTGGCATAAATGCTTACACTAACAACCATATATTTCCCTTCTTCAATGGGCTTCCTTCTCCTTCTTCTTTTTTTTCTCTAAGATTTTGTTTATTTATTTGACAGAGATTGCAAGTAGGCATAGAAGCAGGCAGAGAGAGAGAGAGGGGAAACAGGCTCCCTGCTGAGCAGAGAGCCTGATGTGGGGCTTGATCCCAGGACTCTTTGAGATCATGACCTAAATTGAAGTCAGGCTCAACCCTCTCAACCCTCTGAGCCTGATTCAGGTTTTGTCTGGGTCAGGTATCAACTGCTGTCCCTTTCATAGGCCTTTCTAACATGAGTTTTGGTTCCAGCCTGTGATAGGCAGCACCCTGGGCTGTGCTGGACCCTGAGCTAAGTGCGTGACAGGAAATGTAGACATGTAAGACAGCCATGGGGGTTTTAAAGTGTTTGTTAGGACTCTCATTTTTTTTTTTTTAAAGATTTTATTTGTTTATTTGACAGACAGAGATTACAAGTAGACAGAGAGGCAGGCAGAGAGAGAGAGAGGGAAGCAGGCTCCCTGCTGAGCAGAGAGCCCGATGCGGGACTCGATCCCAGGACCCTGGGATCATGACCTGAGCCGAAGGCAGCGGCTTAACCCACTGAGCCACCCAGGCGCCCAGGACTCTCATTTTTTATTTACAGATCCTTTCTCTCTCTCATACATTTTTGTATAAGACCTATCACTTAAAAAGTGAACCTTCCCATTCCTCTACTTCTTCATTGTAATAATAACACAGCATGTTTAATTGAAACTGTGCTGTCCAATCCAGTAGCCACTAGTTGGATGTGTTTATTTAAATTAAACATTTTAGTTAAATAAAATTTAAAAATTCAGTTCCTCAGGCACATGAGTCATATTTCAAGTACTCAGTGGCTACTACTGTATAGGACATCTCAGATAAAAAATATTTCCATCACTGTAGGAAGTTCTATTGGATACCATTGTCTTAGGTATTTCAATAAAATAAGGATTTAAAGCAGGGACTGGTTATAAAATAATTAGAAGGGAAAGGGAAACAAAGGGCAAGGGGGTATTACCCACTGATCAGAATCTGCTAATATAATATGCCTGGGATGAAGTCCCTGGTCCACACTTTTCACTGATGCTGCTGGAGGTAGTACTGCCATTGCTGAGTGGGAAACAGTGCCTCCAACACTGACAGAGGCATTACCTGAAGCAGAAGAGCTTCTCTAGGCCTCCCTTTTAGAAGATCTCCTTGGAACCTAGCTGGCAAGGGGGTTTGGGAAATGTGAAATGTAGTTTTCAGCCTTTTAACCCCAGTGGTAAAGGTAAGATTATAAAAAGGCATAGTCAGAGAGTCTGAGGATGAATACATAATATTTAGTACATTCCGTGTTTGTGTAATTTTACTACAGTATCTCCTGTGTGTGGATTTATCTTTATTTTTATTTTTCTGGCTCAGGACTCCCCATGCTTCTGAAATCCAAGGATCTTTATTTATTTGATTTTTTTAAGATTTTATTTATTTGACAGAGTTCGAAAGTGGGCAGAGGGACAGGCAGAGAGAGAGGGAGAAGCAGGCTCCCTGCTGAGCAGAGAGCCTGATGCAGGGCTCCATCCCAGGACCCTGAGATCATGACCCCAGCCAAAGGCAGAGGCTCAACCCACTGAGCCACCCAGGTGCCCAAGGATTCTTATCTTTCATTTGGACAAATTAGCTTGTGAACACTTCTTCTCTGCTATAATAATGTCTGACTCCACTTTTTATGTTTGGCTTTTAAGGGATTTAAACCACATCCATTCCTCTTCCCCTTCTGCCTCTCACTTTGCAAGCTGATAAGAAAGCCTGAATGCTCTCTTCTTTGGTACCAGCAGGCAGCTCAAATCATACAGACCCTTAGCCTGCTCACCCTCACCCCATCCTCTAATCCCCACAAAAAAAATCCCACGTCAACCAGATACACAGCTTTGATGTGGAAGGAAAGAAAGGATTTCATTGTTAAAACCAAGCTCGAAAGCCACTGTCACTTTGAATCCCCATCTACCAGCAGGGTGTGATGTGCCAAGTATTGTTTTAGGCTTCAGGGGCACAGTAAACAAGACAGACATGAGACACAGATAATCATTAGATCAATTATGCTAAACATAGTGGTAGGTAAAATCTATGAAGATAAGTAAGAGTCAGGTGTGATGGCGAAGGGGGAGGCTGCAATTGTAGAAAGAGTCAGAGAAGTCTCTTCTAGGTTGAAATCTGAGCAGAAAGCTAAAAGAAGTGAGGAAGTGACCCACACAGAAATCTTGTATCTTGTATCCAAGCAAGGAATGGGATTCATGAAGGAGAGAGTAAGCAACAAAGTCAAGTCTACTGAGAGCTGAGGAGGAAGTGCATAGAGAATGAGCTATTGGATTTCCCAACATGGACGTCAAGGGTGACCTCAACAAAAGTCTATTTAATGGATGAACAAAAGCATGACAGAAGTGAGTTGAACAGAATGGGACGGAGGGGATGGACACAATGAACATAGTCTTCCAGGAGCTTTGCTGGGAAGCTCTGTAGCTGGAGGGGAATGTGGGGTCAAGGGAGGGTTTTTTTGGTCTTTAGCATTAGAAATATTTCAGCATGTTCATGTGTTGATGTAATGAACCACTAGAGAAGATAAAATCCACTGTGGGCATAGGAGTGGGAGGGGGAATACTTATTGGAACAAAGTCCAGCTGTGGACAAACGATGGCAGGGGCTCCACTGCACATAGGGGTGGAGGTGGGGGTGCTTCCCGTGTTCAGTAGCACAGACAGGACAGTTGCAAGGAAAGACAGTAGAGTAGAGTCAATGAGTTCAATGTGTATGGAGTGAAATCATAGGAGATTCTTTTCTGATTTCTTATCTAGGTGTAATAGATTCAAGATCATCTTTTGAGAATCAGGAGAGGAACAAGACAATGGGATTTTGAGAAAAGAGAAGGTGTAAAATAGTTCTCTAGGACTGGACAGGAAAAAAAAAACCCTCAACCAAGTAAATTTGAAGATCTAATTGATTTTATTAAATGATTTATAAATTGGGCAGCTTCCCAACTAGCAAGTAGAGGGGAGCGCCTCTGAGCCAAATTAAAGAAAGGTTTTTAAAGACGGAGAGAAGGCACAAAAAAGGAAAAAAAGTTTTTTAGCAAGAAATGCATTGTTTAGGCCAGGTTGTCCTCCAAAGGAGAGCAGAAGGGGATCTATCAGTAAATTTGCTAGTATTGACCAGGAAATTCCATGTTAACTTTCTAAAGGTTTCATTTGTGAGAGGTGGAAACTGCGGTTAGGTTAGGTACTATCTTGGTTTACTGACTTGGAGCCTTCACCTAAGTGATGCCATTTTGGGCCTGTGTATTCCTTTTTAGCAAATGGGAAAATGAATAGACTAGGAAAGTACTGGGGCCCACTGGGACTGTGGGTATAAATGTAAAGCCAAGCAAATCTGATTGGTGGTGTGTGTTTCTGCAGCTACATTGGGGACCCAAGTGGGCAAGGGATGGGATGTAACTAGTAACAGGGTATGGTGTGCAAGTTTGATAAAAGACCGATCAAAATGAAGGGTCACAGAACATGAATCTTCACTTCCTTGCTGGCAGCTTCAAGGGCCTGAGAAACAGCAAAAGGATGACAGGTCAATGGACCCAAAATTGTTGCAGTGCAGATTTCAGAATGTTAAAAAGAAAACCACAGTCCCAAAATAGCGTCACCTCGGCCCAGTCCCCAAACTGGGGTTTAGTGCATAATCTAACTGCAGTTTCAACCTCTCCCAAAATGTAGTCTTTTAAAAAAATATATTTTATTTATTTATTTGACAGACAAAGATCACAAGTAGGCAGAGAAGCAGGCAGAGAGAAGAGGAAGCAGGCTCCCTGTGGAGCAGAGAGCCCGACATGGGGCTCGATCCCAGAACCCTGGGATCATGACCTGAGCTGAAGGCAGAGGCTTTAACCCATTGAGCCACCCAGGCACCCCACAAAATGTAGTCTTAATAGGCTAGCCAGGAATCCTTTTGATAGGCACCAGTGAGTCTCCCACACAGACCCTCTTCATTCCCCAAGGAAAGATAAAGCGATCAGCCTGGTAAGACCCTCTGTTCTTCCCCCTAAGGGAAAGTGACACTGACTGGAATAATTCTTCTGCTAATAACTTTAGCTTCATCCTTCTAGAAAGACCTTCCATTTTGTATGTCCCCTCAGAGCTCCCCTTACTTGCCAGATGGGATGCTGTTGACACACAAATTGTTTAAGAAAGCCAATTAGATTGTCAAATTTACTTGGTTGAATTTTTATTATTTAACAAAAGGGAGAGGTAAGAGTTGGTAGTCAGGGAGTAGAGCTCTCTGGGCCAACTTAGACCCTGCTTGAGTTTGGGGTGAGGTATGGGTGAGGGGGGCCATCTTACTAGGAGCAGCTCTAAATGTGTCCTTCAATCCTATCAGACAATATAAAGCCAAGAGCATTTCATGAGATATTCCACTTCATGTTTAAGAAGTCCTCAACCTATTTTATTTGTAATGTAAGTCTTATAGCAATACATACTAAAAACAGTTAACAACTGAGCACCTACCACGTGCCGGACATTTTCGTGAACCTGACTGAGGCCATCTTGGACAAATCTGCCTTGATGACTGGTCTGTGACCTGAGGTGTACTGGAGGAGTACAACATCCCCTCCATCCTTCTTTCTTCTTGTTTAATCACACCCTCAAGTACACCCTGGGAAAATAATGTCCTTGATGTTCTCTGGAGATTCTCAAACATTTCTTCCCAGTAGTTTTCCTTGACTATTCTCCAGCCTCTCAGGCTAGACAAGCAGGTTTTATGAGAGGTGATGTTATAGAGATCTACGGGTCTGACAGCTGCCCAAGAGATGCTTCTATTTATTGGTCCCCTTAAAAAGCCATTTCTCATCAAACTGGGCTTGCCTTTTCCTTTAGTCTTTTAGCTCCTTTGGTCTTTGGAGGTCATTTTGTACATCCTTTTCACGGAAAAGCCCTGTTTTCAATCTTTACATGTACTCAAACATTGAATCTTTGCAACAACTTCAAGAGGCTATTGTCTTCATTTTGCAATTGAGAAAACTGGTAGATGAGATTAACTGGCTTTCTCCATGTGTGAATTCTTACGAAAAAGCCATGATCATTGTTTCCTGGAAGTAGTTTTATAGAGTTGATATGGCACAGAACTATCTCCTTGTATATAGTAGAAAGCAGCTTATGGAAGGGGTAGGCTGTTCATTTTGGGGAAAATTATACCAATGAGATAAGGACCCTTATGCTTTGGAAAATACTATGTCCTTCTTAGCATTTGTTTACATTTTAAGAAATGTCCTCTTTGGGGCACCTGGATGGCTTAGTTGGTTGAGTGTCTGCCTTCGGCTCATCCATCATCTCCAGGTCCTGGGACTGAGCCCCATGTCAGGCTCCTGGCTCAGTGGGAGCCTCTCTCCCTCTCCTTCTGCCTCTCCCCCTGTTTGTGCTCTCTCTGTCTTTCTCTCAAATGAATAAATAAAATATTAAAAAAAAAAAGAAATGTCCTCTTTGTTGACATTAGGATTCATGAACTTGATTTTGAATATGTCAGCTTGACAAGTTTGGGTTTTGGCAATCATTTCCAAAGAAGGCAGGGACAGCCCCTAGGGGACATCTCAGAAATTACCAAGAATTTTTTGGTCACTTCAGTGACTGAATAGGGAGAGTAATATTGCTGGCATCCATGGGGCTCAGGAAAGCTAGATGTTCTACGAGGCACAGGACTTTCACATAGCTGTGAAGCCTACTTAAATTTAAGCATATACTTTTGTCCAGTTTTAGCTGAATTTTTCTAGGAACACACCAAATTTACTAGGACAGCAATTCTTTTTTAAACTGAGGGAAGACTATACTTTGTTTTGATTGGAATTTTACCAAGTTGTTCACTATTCTAGAAAATCCCCACTCTGCCTATAGTATTTCAGTTGCCAAGGCAACATATAGTATCAGTGTACATACGTGTCAGTTGTATTCACGGTGACATCTCTTTGTCAGACGGTGTTAGAACAGTCACGCATATTTTTGGAATCTGGCTAAGGGAAAGTTGAATGGGGGATATAGTTACTGATCTACATTTATGTACTTGGAGTTATTTCCACCCATAGTTACTGCTGGCCATCCAGCAGACAAATGACTTCCAGGAATAATGGCCTCTTACCCAGTGATGTGACATGAAGTTGCAGGGCTAGTGAACATCATGTGACATAAAATGTGATATAAATGTAATATATGGAGTCTTTCTTTTTCTTTAGGATTTAATTTATTTATCTGACACAGAGAGAGTGCACACAAGTGGGGAAGTGGCAGGCAGAGAGAGGGGGAGAAGCAGGGCTTGATTCCAGGACCCTGGGATCATGGCCTGAGTCAAAAGCAGATGCTCACAGACTGAGCCACCCAGGAAGCCCTATGGAGACTATCTTTGAATGTGGTATTTAGTTAGTTCTGGTAGAGGCAGGGCTTAATATTGTAGGGGCTAAGGGCAGGCTGTACCCAAATGAGCCCTTTGGCATATTGATTATTTTCAGGAAAAGTTACTTAGGAAACAGGCAGTACAAGAACACTCAGACCTGTTTTATACCCTCGAGAGCAGGAAATAAATCTCCTATATGAAAAATAACCTTCTTACACTGAGAAGTAAGATGACATCCTTATCACCAGAGATAGGGACTTTAAAGCTGAGAAAACTGTGGGAATAAACCCGTTACACTTTTAAAAGATTATTTATTTACTTATTTGTTTGAGAGAGAGAGCTCAAGCAGGGGGGAGGGGCAGAGGGAGAGAATCTCAAGCAGACTCTGCTGAGCAGGGAGCCTAATGCTGGGCTCCATGCAGGGCTGGATCTCATAACCCTGAGATCATCACCTGAGCTGAAAATAAGAGTTGGATGCTTAACTGACTGAGCCATCCAGGTGTCCCAGCCTTGCTACTTTTTATTCTATCTCAGCCCCAATTCTGCTTAGAATTTCCTGCTAGTGAAAACTCCCCAAAATCTGTTTTGTCCTGTCAACTTCTTACAAATTTACTATCTGTGGGTCCAAATGTATAAAAATACATAAAATGTATAAAATTTATAAAATTTACTATCTATTGGTCCAAAATGTGTAAAAACTGGCAATCATTTCCAAGGAGGGCAGGGACATTGGTCATTTCTTCAGGTCCCAATTTCAATATTGAGGCTTCATGTGCACTTAATACAACTTTGATTTTTGTCCTGTTAATCGGTCTCATGTCAATTTAATTCTTAAACTAGGGAGAATAACACTGGGAAGTGGGGTAGAGAAGGAGATTTCTTTCCCCAACAATATACACATGCCAGAAGTTAATCTATGATATCAGATAGATGGGTCAGAGTTAATTAATAGAAATATTATGTTATTTCTCTAGATTTGTGATGTTTATGGTATTTGTCAGCTTTTTAAAATTGGTAATTTGTTACTGTTTCTCTATTCTAAATAAATGTCTCCTTTGTGTCCACTTTTATGTTCATAATTTCTTATTTTTTTAAATTTTCTATTTTTATTTGGTCAAACATCATCATAATATTTATATAGGCCAATCTCTACTCAACACATAAATTATACTTTATTTCTTCCTTTTTTGTACATTTTTATTTATTATATTGTGTTACTTTTATATTGTATTAACAAATTAAAAGAACAGGAAAGATAACATAATAAACTTACTGTTCTTGCCATATCACAGTCAATGTCCTTTCAGAAAACATTTTTTTTTTTTTTAAGATTTTATTTATTTATTTATTTGACAGAGAGAAATCACAAGTAGATGGAGAGGCAGGCAGAGAGAGAGAGAGGGAAGCAGGCTCCCTGCTGAGCAGAGAGCCCGATGCGGGACTCGATCCCAGGAACCTGAGATCATGACCTGAGCCGAAGGCAGCGGCTTAACCCACTGAGCCACCCAGGTGCCCCAGAAAACATTTTTTGAATGCCTATTCTGTGTAGGCATTATTCTAGGAGATAATCTCATTTAATCCCTAATGAAACATTTTCAAAATCTTTCAAATGGGGTCTCAGGACCCCTTTACACTCTTTTTTTTCTCCTATAGTTTTTCTAGTTTTATTGAAAAATAATTGACATACATTACTGCATAAATTAAAGAGATAAAACATGATGGTTTGATTTACATATGTTGTGAAGTGATTACCATAATAGATTCAGCTAACATCCATCTTCTCATATAGATACAAGAAAAAAAAAGAATAAAGGAAAAAACTTTTCTCCTTATAGAAAAGATTGTTTATCTTTTTCTATGAACTCTTATTTTTGTTTTTTTAGATTCCTCATATAAGTGATAGAGTCTTAAAGAGATCCTCAAAGATTGAAAGTGTTTCAGGCTCCATAAAACTTGCTTGGCCCTAAATAAAAGTTTATTTGAGCATTCTCAGTCCTAATTTTCTGTTGCTACCACCTCATCTCTACCCTGACCCCGCCTCGCTGCCACAGTTAGCCATTTCATTAATTTCTGATTTTCTCTTTCTGTGATTCTTTTTTGCAAAATTAAGCAAACACGAATATATACGCATTTTTTTTTTTTAAAAGAGAGAGAGCATGAGCAAGGGGGCAGGAGGAGAAGGAGAGAGAATCTTAAGCAGACTCCACGCTCAGCATGCAGCCCAATGTGGGGCTCCATCTCACAACCCTGAGATCACAACCTGAGTGAAAATCAAGAGTCAGATGCTTAATTGACTAAGCCACCCAGGTGCCCCCAAATGTGTGTGTGTGTGTGTGTGTGTGTGTGTGTGTGTGTGTTTTAAGATTTTATTTATTTATTTGACAAAGAGAGACTCAGTGACAGAGGGAACACAAGCAGGGGAGTGGGAGAAGTAGAAGCAGGCTTTCGTATGTGTGGGACTCAATCTCAGGACCCTGGGATCATGACCTGAGCTGAAGGCAGAGGCTTTAACCCACTGAGCCACCCAGTCGTCCCTCCCATATGTATTCTTATTTAATCTTTTATTTTACACCAAAGGTGGTGTGTTGGTGTTCATTATTTCTTACAGTTTTTTAGAGTTGCAAATCTGTCATATTTTCACTTGATTTTCTGGATTTTTACTAATTGTCATCAAAGGTTTTTTTCCACTTTCAGGCTATAAAGAAATTGTCTCATTATTTTCTCTAGCACTTTTAGTTTTCAATTTTTAAAATGATATACACAATGAAATACATATCCAATTTTATCTGTTTTCAAATGGCTGTCCAATTCCCTCAAAACCATGTATTAAAAACTCTATCCCTTCCCCCAGCAGACTAAGATGTCAGCATACACTAATATTTGTACATACTTGCTTTATTTGTAGATTGATTCCGAACATGTTGCTCCATTGATCTATTTGTCAGTTCACGTACCAATAGCACATTGTTTTAATATCTGGTAGAGGCTGGCTGTTCCCTTAGTCTACCATTCTTGTTTATTTCATCATAAAAACTTGAGAATCAACCTGTCCAGCCTCAGAAAATATTGGGGTTTTAAGATTAAGATTGTGTTAAATTTTACACATGAACTTGGAGAAAATTGACATCTCTGTGATATTGAGTCATCCAATCTGAAGAGGAGGGATTTCTTGTATTTGTTCAAGTCTACTTTCGTATTTTCAGAAATGTCTTATAATATTCTCCATGCAGGTTTTTTTTTCCATGTAGGTTTTTGTATACTCTTTGAGTTTATTCCTAAGTGCTCTTTTCTTTTCTGTTGTTATTGTAATTAGTGTCTCTATCTTCTAGTTTGTTATTGTAAATACAAACGCTATTTTTTGTAGGTTAATTTTATATCCTGATCCTATATAGAACTCTCATACTGTAGTATGAATTTAAGACTTGATTCTATCAGGTTTTCCAAGTATGCTATCATGTCATATGACCTAAAACAAAATTATTTTCCAATTCTTTTCTTTTCCAATTCTTATGGCTCTATTTTTTTTTTTTTTCTCTTGAGCCCTAATTATTTTCTCCAGATCCAAGAGTGATGGATGGAATGATGGACAGAGAGGTCTTTAGGGAGCAGGGAGAGACTGTGATTTAGAGTAATGGAAGAGTCTTTGACAAAAGTGGGAAAGGCACATTTCTGCAGAGGAGGTGGTAGAGTTTGAGACTTTGGCTTGTCAGTCTCTGGAGAGAGGGATCAGGAAATAACTAGGGCTGGGAATGAAGAAAGAATGTAGCAGCACCCACTCCATAGCTCTGGAGGGGACGCCAAGCTTCGCATAGAACCAAACCCACCAGGAACTAGTCTGGGTCCTGATTTTGGTAGAAGACCAGGGACAATTCATTCACAGTTTGCTGCAGATAAATGAATAAACAGATGCTTCTGGAGATCATAATTCTGTGGTAATTAGGTAAATATTAAGAATCCTTATAAATTATAAAAATCAAAGCTCCTTGCCCTCAAGGAATCATTTTATTCACTATCCATGGTTTTGTATTTTAGCGACACCTGGGAATCTTTACGAAAATACCAATTCCAGGTTTCATCTCCAGGAGTTTAATTTGACTGGGGTTGGAGCTTCAGCATAACTGCAGTGTTTGAAGGTTCCCAGGTGGTTGTAATGCTTGACCAAAGTTGAGAGCCGTAAGCCTACGCCACAGGCGTTTGGATGTGCTATTATCTGTGTCTGCTTCACTGCTGAGAGGCAGCAAGTTAGCCCAGGTGTCCCTGGAGGGGTATCGCTTTCTTAATTCAAACTGGAGTGCTGTGTAGGCAGAAGCCTGGAGCCCAGCCCCTGTATTTTACAATTCAGATTCTGCTGATTTTTACTCAAGCCTCCTGTGTGCCTGGATAGGACTAAGCACTTCTGCAAATTTGGACTGCCTGAGGCTTAACCAGATGGAATGACTTTCACTTTCTGTTTTTTCTATTGTGATCGCTGCTGTATCCGCAGAATCTAGAATAGTGTCTGGCACATATTAGGCTCTTGATGAATATGTCTTATGAATTAATTGCCTTACCAGACGCTGAAATGATAGCGAGTAAATGATGACCCTGCATCTTTTTAAATTCTAACACTGGATCACTGAAACACATTTCTATTTGAGACTTCTTGAGCCAGGCCCTGTTTTACTAGGAATGCGTCTGAGGCAGGACATGGCTCACGGTGCCGAGAGCGTCCTCCATCCAGTTCCACCTTTTCAATCACCGAGACTTGCCCTAATAAGGTAGTACAGAGAATTGGCTCCGGGTCACGTGAAGCCAGCGACGCCAACCCAGGAGGCACCCAATGCGCATGCGCACAGCTTCTGACGGGTTTTCTTGAGGAGTGGGCACAGGTTCAGCGGCCTCACTTACTCCCTGGCTCCGCCCTGCTCACTTCTTAAAGAGGGCGGGGCGAAGGCCGGGCTGGGAGAAGAGGCGGGGTGACGGCTTCGCGCGTGCGCGGAAGAGAGCTGAGGGGCGGGGCCGCTGCTGAGGCCTGGGTTGAGCGATTTTAGACAAGATGCAGGTAAAGAACCTGGGGAGTCCCGAGCTCTGGAGTCCACCGCAGCTCGTTTGCCCCGCTGGGTCTGTGGCAGCGACGGACCGTCTGGGCTGGGACTGTGCTAAGCGCCGGGCGCCACCGGCACGCGAAATACCGCGCGAGTCTAGGCCCAGCGCAGGCGCCGTGCGAGAGGGCGGGGCGTGGTCCGGCCAGGACCTGCAGGCTGGGTCTCCCCACCGCTGTGTGCTCACCCGCAAATCTGTCTTGGCGGCCGCCTGTTCTTAAGGTCGGATCCCGTGAAGTCTGTGAAGGACTCGCAGCATCCCACCTGATAGATTTACTTCCTGTTCTTAATTATCTTAGCTCCTAGGCAGGTGTGTTATGGGCACGTTGTGGCTATGGAAGCTGAGGCTTGAAGAAGGGAAGGGTCCCGCCTGGACGTGCCAGAACGTGGAACAGTGGCGGAACCTGTGTTCCTGACTACACTTAGAGCTGGGTGAGGGTTAGTTGAATGCTTTAACCCCCAACATTGATGTTCAGGTAGAGGTGTACTCCGTCTCCGATTCTGTGGCTCCCAAAGCTCATTCCTAGGGTCCCTCTCCTTAGTTACTTTCTGTCTTAAAATAGGTAAAACGAAATCCCCTAATTTTGTCCCCCTCCCTTTTTAAAAAGATTTTATTTATTTGACAGACAGAGATCACAAGTAGGCAGAGAGGCAGGCAGAGAGAGAGAGAGAGAGGAGGAGGAAGCTGGCTCCCTGCTAAGCAGAGAGCCCGAGGCGGGGCTCCATCTCAGGGCCCTGGGATCATGACCTGAGCCGAAGGCAGAGACTTTAACCCACTGAGCCACCCAGGCGCCCCTGTCCCCTTTTTTGGTATCAGGGATTTTCTAATGGAATTGGACTAAAAGTGAAAGAAAATGAAGACATCATGGTAATTAACAAAAATTTGTGACAGCTAAATTCTGTCATTGTCAGAGGACCCTCTGTCAAAGTCATTCTGCTGCTTTCCAGACCTCACTGTAGTCCAGAATTCTGATTAAATCGTCTCTGGCTAAGTGGCCGATGAGAAATGGAGTTAGTGGACCTTTGCTTGGAGTATTAGGCATTGACAGCTGGAGAGGATAAGCATCTACAAATACAGTCTGTCTGCCAGAAGCTAGGCACTCTTTTTTTTTTTTTTTTTTTTTAAGCTAGGCACTCTTAAATGGTGAAGAGGAAGCCCCAGGGCTTCCCTGGCCTCCTTTGTATTCTCTATACTTCAGGACCCTGCTTTGAAATGTCATCTCTGCAGAGGTCTTCCCTGAGCACCCTGTTGAAAGGATTCTGTTCGTTTTCTTTTGATATATCTCAGCAAGACAGTGACATGGAGTTTGGGCTGGAGCCTGGCTGTCCTAGTGCCCTTTCCACAGGGCTCCTTGATTTCTTATTCCAAACCAGGTCCATTAGCAGGGTTCCTGCCAAGCCATGCAAAATCAGTTTGGCTAGCTGGCTTTGGGAGCGAGAGCCCACTTTGACATTTATCCTTCTGACATTTGATCCTGGTAAATTTGACTTGTTCTAGGATGGCACTGTCTTCATAAATGTCAAGTCTCTCCTTGGTTGTGAGGTTTAACTAAGTAGGTACAGGTATAGGGCTTCAAAGAGTGCCCAGCGTCTAGTATTCAGTACGTGTTAGACATTGAGAGCTGTCCCACGGGGTCTCAGTTCTCCTTCTCAGGTTTGGGCCATTAGAGAATTTGTCAGGCTAGCTTCAGGCTCTCCTGATTGTACTGCAGTCACTTAGAACTTTGAGATACTCCTGTCTCTGCTCTTGGACCCTTTGTACATGCTGGTCACTTTGCCTTGAAAGTAATTTCTTAAGTTCTCATTCCTCACATCTGGTTCCTTCTTGGCTTCCAGTGGTGATAAAATGTCCACTTCTGAGAGAATATCCCTGCCTATCCTTGGAATGAAGACCCCTTGTAACTCTCTAGGTCAGCAGCCTGTTGAACATTGCACTTGCCATAAGTACTTAGCATCTATTGAATGAATCAATCTGAGTCATTCATAAACATCGAATAGAAGCCAGGTTAGAGCTTTGCTGTGAGCATTGATGCCGATTTGCACATTATATCCCGATTTTTACCCAAGACTATGTTCTTGGGTATGTGTCCAATGTGGGGAGGGTGATGTGGAGTGGAGAACAGGAAAAGAATAGGGGCTGTGGATCTTCTGACGCTTTCTCAGAAATAGGCCACAGAATAATTTGGTTTGCATTCCTCTGCCTACCAACTTTCCCATTCAACCCTTTCCCCAACATGGCACCCTTCATAGTGGACTTGGCACTCAGAATATTCTTGGTCTACTTCCACTAGGACCCCAATGCAGATACTGAGTGGAATGATATCTTACGCAAAAAGGGCATCTTGCCCTCAAAGGAAAGTTTGAAAGATTTGGAAAAGGAGGCAGAAGAAGAAGAACAGCGAGTCCTTCAGCAGTCAATTGGTAAGATTGCTTATATTCTTTAAGGTTTGTTTCTCTTTGGGTTAAGAAACAACTTTCTAAGCCTCTAACTGCTTTGGTAGTAGGATGCTCTGAGCAGGAATTGGGAACAGGGACTGGAGTGCTGGGATGGACACTATTTCTCGGACCTCAAGGGAGTCACAGGCGGTCTCTAACCTTCAACTTCCTGGACTGTAATTTCCACAATTTCTTGTCTGTGTTAGATGAGCACATGATAATCCTGAAGAAAATATTTCTGAGTCTTGACTTCATGCCCCGTTGATCACAGGGACAAGTACTTTTGTCTTCCTACATGTTGGAGCTAATTTAGAGATGGGTTCACTAGAAAGCATTTATGCAGTCAATGTTGATTGAAAGGTGACTGTCTGTCAGGTGTTATGCTAAGCTTTGGGGCTTTAGCTATGTATAGGCCAGACAAAAATCCCTGTCCTTATGGGACTTATAGTCTAGTGAGAGAGACAAGCAATAAATAATACATAAGTAAATATGGGAAAATAAGGCAGGGAAATGGCCTGGAAAGGGTGGAGGAAGGGTGAGTATAGTTTGAGAGTCAGACAGAGCCTCACTAGGATTGACATTTGAGTAGATGTGAGGGAGTTGAACTGAGCTACTTAAGTGAGTGAAGAGCATGTTGGAGAACCAGCCAAGAAGCCAGTATGACTAGGAAGGAACAGTAAGTTCAGAGAGGCAACTAAGGGTCAAACCACTGAGGACCTTGTTTCTTTAACAGACTTTGGCTTTTATGTCTAGTTGGGTGGAAGTCACTGGAGGTTTGAACAGAGGATTGACATGTTGACAGCACCCTCCCTTTCCAAGTATGGAAGATGGGGAGCAAGTCAGGAAGTAGGGAGATTAGTCTGGAAACTGCTGCAGTAATTTAGGCAAGAGCTACCACTGGCTTAGCCAGCCTGCATGGGGTTGGTGGAAAGGGTGAGTAGTGGTCAGATCTGGAAATAATATGAAGGTAGGACCACAGGATTTGCTGGTGGATCCTGTGAGGGGTGTGAGAAAAAGTAAGTGAAGGATGCCTGTCAGGCTTTGGGCTTGAGCAGCCTGAAGGGAATGCATTACCACCAGCCGAGATGATGAAGGCTTGGTGAACAGCAGTTTGGAGCTAGGCTCAGGCACTCTGTTTGGGACATAGAAACACTGAAATTTTTATTAGTCAAGTAGAGATGGCAAGTAGGCAGTTGGCTATGTTTTTCTCTAAATAAGAGAAATATGGGCTGGAGGCATAAAGATCGCATGAGATGCTATCACCAAGGGAGTGGGCATAGATTTTTAAAAAGGCGGCAACAGGATAAAAAAGGAGTCAAATCAGCAAAGGTTCAAAGGAGGAGCAGCCATAGAGGTAGGAAGAGAAAAGGCATCCTATCCCGGAAGCCAGAGGAGGACCATCTTTCAAAGAGGAGGCAATGCTAGGTTGGATCAGTGCTGCTCATCAGTTAGGAAGTGGAGGTCATTGTTGACCTTGCAAAGAGCAGTTTGTATAGTGATAGAATTGGGGTTGGGAGGCAAAAATCTGATTTGACGTCAAGAAACAAGAATACTTATGGCAATAAAAACCAAGTCGAGATTTTATAGCTGTTGGTTAAAAGAGCTGTCTACCTCTCATAAGAGAACACCCAAGACAATAATCCTTGTAACTCTAGGAGGGGTCTGTTGGGGACACCCCTGTCCTTAGAGATAGAACTGTTACTGCAGCAGTCCATGGTAGTGTGCTTGAAGAGCAAACCAGGTGAGTTAGGGCAAATACAACTCTCTTGTTTTATAAACTTGGGAAACTTCTCGTTCATATCCTTAATAGGTATGGCACTGGGAGGGTCAGTCTTGCTGCATTTGGACAACATGGTTTTATCTTTTTAAAATACCCTCAAGTTCTTTCTTACTAGTGTAAGATCTTCAGTATTTTTATTTTTGGTTTTGGTGAATGAGTTTTATTTTGGCTTGGTGTTGCATGCACATCTTTAGGAGAAAAATAAGGAGGGAGAACAAATGCAAGTTTGTTCATCTTTTACATTTTTTGTTTTTTGCTAACTTAACCACATTCAGTGAAAACATATGAAGATATGACTTTGGAAGAGCTGGAGGATAATGAAGATGAATTTAATGAGGAAGATGAACGTGCTATTGAAATGTACAGGTTAGTGCCCTGCAGAGGGACTCTTTGGTTTTTAGTGTGGCACTAAAATGTGTCTTTTGAAAAGTTAATTTTCTGACCTAGATAACTATCAGAAAGCGCTATATTTAAGTAGTAATATTGCAGATCTCGGTGAACTCATCTTAGACTTTTGCCACATGCCAAGTAAGTAAACCTGGATATTTTATAAAGGTTGCTGTCTGAAAGGTGTGTGTTTATGTATAGGGTGTACATGTAAAGCGGTTTCTCCCCTCTTTGTGCTGTGCAGGCAGCAAAGACTGGCTGAATGGAAAGCAACTCAACTGAAGAATAAATTTGGAGAAGTTTTGGAGATCTCAGGAAAAGATTATGTTCAAGAAGTTACCAAGGCTGGTGACGGCTTGTGGGTAATCTTGCACCTTTACAAACAAGGGTAAGCTGATCTTATGCACTGTCCTTAAATGTTAATTTGAGTTTATGTCTTGGACGTCTTGGGCCTAATCCGCATTGGAGGTTTGTTG
This sequence comes from Mustela erminea, assembly GCF_009829155.1. Taxonomy (NCBI): domain Eukaryota; kingdom Metazoa; phylum Chordata; class Mammalia; order Carnivora; family Mustelidae; genus Mustela; species Mustela erminea. Next base: position 60,520,707 of record NC_045620.1, on the reverse strand, counting down.
TTTTGTGTTGTTTTGTTTTTTACTAGTGATGTGCTTTGTTACTGATTTGCCAAACCTAATGCCTAATTTTTTGTCTTCAGGCTTAAAATTAATAGTTGTGACTAAAAAGAATGCCTTTGTTATATTGTAGCAATGGAGATTGCTTTTACTGAAAAAGAATTCCTTATTTATCCTTCTAGAGAAACTGGCATTTCAAAATTCCATGTAGTGAATCATTTTCATAGATGTCAGGGGTGACCTTTGTAATAATTGTTCCAGGCAAGTGATGCAGTGGCCCTCCACTGCTTCTCAGCTCCAGCCGTATTCTCCTACTGTACTTGTGTAGAAGTTTTTTAAATTTTTTATTTTTATTTTTTGTAGAAGTCTTTTTAGAGCAGGAAGTGCTTTCTGACCTTTTTCACACCTTTTGAATCTTGAATATTCTCTCATATAGATGGGCAAAACAATTCTCTTTTACATTGAAGCTGTTTTTCTGACTTACTGAGTCAAGTTAGATTGGATTTTGGATTTTGAGTTCTTCAATTTCCTGAATATATTACAAAGTTTTTTAAAAAAAATGTTTATTCATCCTGAATGGAATAGCAGAATCACTTGTGAAGCTATTATGAGGGTTTACTGAGGTAGAAGGGTAGTTGAGCATTGCCCTGTATCAATGCAGAATCATAGTTGCTTCTGTTTCTGTTTTACAGAGTTCCTCTCTCACCATTGTTTCCCATTTCTGTTTTACAGCATTCCCCTCTGTGCCCTCATAAATCAGCACTTCAGTGCACTTGCCAGGAAGTTTCCTGATGTCAAATTTATTAAAGCCATTTCAACAACCTGCATACCCAATTATCCTGATAGGAATCTGCCTACAATATTTGTGTACCTTGAAGGTGATATCAAGGCTCAATTTATTGGACCTCTGGTGTTTGGTGGCATGAACCTGACAATAGATGGTAAGGGCCTCTTTGAGGTGGTCCAGGGCACGTGAGCAATGACAAGTGTGTGTTAGAGATGATGAGGGGATGATTCTGTTGAAGAGACGTGTGTTGTGATGATTTGTGAAAATCACCTTTGCCCCATGCTACTGTCTGCTAAAAGCCAAGAAGCACATTTGATCTCTCATTAAAGGAATCATTGGGGGCAGTTATAACTGGGCTCTAATAATTCTGTTAAAAGAAGGCACACTGGATTTTAAAGTATGTATATTTAATACTAATGTCTAATATATTTTCTTTGTCCCTGTAGTTGGATACGTTTTGAGTTATAGTTCAAGATCTCAACATTCGTTTTTTGCTTGATTCACATGAATAGGGCTTCTTGGTGGCTCAGTTGGTTAGGCGTCTGCCTTTGGCTCAGGTCATGATCCTGGGGTCCTGGGATTGAGCCCCACATCGGGTTCCCAGTTCAATGGGGGAGTCTGTTTCTTCCTCTCAATCTGCCCCTCCCCATAAATAAAATCTTTTAAAAAAAGGAAAAAAATTCACACAAACATACTTTGATGGTTATTTATATATATATACATATATATATATGTGTATTATATATATGTGTTTGTGTGTGTATATATATATATATATATATATATATATATATATACACACACGCACCCCTATGGGAATATTTTCTCAGTTGAATATCTTAGTAGCTTTTAAATTAAATTAAAAGTTTGAGTTCTGCTTTTAACACCTGAAGGATGTATTCTTTTATTCCTGAAGGATGTGTTGTTTTATTCCTTTTTACCTGTTACATGGAGTGTCAAAATATGTACACACATATAACATGAAAGAGAGAACCTGAGGCCCATGGCATCCTTCTAAGTCACTCATTATTGAAATAATATGTCCAGCTATTCTTTAAAAACATGTATTAAAATACGACTTTAAAATACTGTTTTATATAACTACATAAGATACTCACCTGGGATAAGTATTCACATCTGTGCACATAGAGAAACACACATTATAACAGTTATACATTATTCCAGTGTTCAAAGGAATACTGCTATTTTTTTTTTTAAGATTTTATTTATTTATTTAACAGAGAGAGAGAGATCACAAGTAGGCAGAGAGGCAGGCGGGGTGGGGGTGTTGGGGTGGAGCAGGATCCCTGCAAGCAGAGAGCCAGACGTGGGGCTCGATCCCAGACCCTGAGATCATGACCTGAGCCGAAGGCAGAGGCTTTAAACCCACTGAGCCACCCAGGCGCCTGGATACTGCATTTCAAATGAAGTATATGTTTACATCTTACTCTGCTCTTTTGAATGTACCATGAGGGGAAAGATGGTTGTAGGATAGGAGGTCCTGTCTTTATCTCTAGAAAGTCTTATCTGAGGATTAGTGAACTTATAAAAATAATGATTACTGCGTGTAAGTGGACAATAACATTAATACGTAAACCGATACATGTGAATGGTGGATCTAAATATATTCTTGAGTCAAGAATCAGAATTAAGGTTTTTCTCTTTCTTTCTTTTCTTTTTCTTTTTAAGAAATTTGTTGAATTTTCATAACATTCAACCGAGTACTGAGAACTTTAAATACTGGTGTCATTGGTCTCCATGAAGAACTTTAAATTAATATGGCTTAAATAAAATTGGTTGTCACATCTTATTGGAGGTGCCTGATTAGCAGAGTATCACTTAAACTATTCACTTAAACTATTCACTGTAGAATGTCTCATGTAGTCCTTAGTTCTGCCTGGAGTCTTTTCTGCAGTCGAAAAGACATCCCTTGATTTCTCTTCACATGGTCTCACACCCATGTGGAGTTCATTGATTATGAGAGAGTGACATACAGGAACCAAGGCTTTAGTCACTGGTTCTTTATTTTCTTGGTACTGTCTTTATTACTTGGTGCAAATGCATAAGTTCTAGGATGTCATAATACATTTATCCTTTGACTCATGCTGGACATGAGGCCCAAGAATTTCCTTATGTTAACTAAAATTAGATTTAATGGTTGGATTGCCAGCAGGGGTGTGAAAAGTATTTCCTTTAAATGTTTCATCCTGATCTTCCCTGGGAAGTTGTTTGCAAGTCAAGAAACTGTAGTCATAAGATAGGTTTAGTCTTTGTTTTTTATTTTAGTTGCCATAATTCAAATATATATATAGTATCTCATTTGATCTCCTCTTCTGAAAAAGTGTATTTTATTTTCCTTCTTAAAGGTCTGATTTTTTGCTTTCCTTCTAGATACCTTATAATTATAGCACTAAAATTATCATCAAATGTTACTGCATAGTTTCTGTTTTAAAAAAATTGGCTTAATGGGCTTGAGGGTTAGGGTCCCATGCTGACTGCCTTAGGTAATTTGGTTTTTCTTTATCACATAGAGTTGGAGTGGAAACTGTCAGAGTCTGGAGCAATCAAGACAGACTTGGAGGAAAACCCTAAGAAACCAATTGAAGACGCTTTGCTATCCTCGGTGCGGTGCTCCATCCCCACAAGAAGGGATAGTGATTCTGAGGATGACTAAGACTCTGGCCTTGGTAATGTGCCAGACTTCCTTCATGTGACAAATCCTCTGGATTTTTTTAAAAAAGAAAAAGTAAAAATGCTTTTTGGCTTTTAGTCTTTTTATAATTATGTTTCACATCTCATAGATCTCAGAAATCATCATTGCTGGGAGTCCTATTATGTTTCTTAGAACTCACTTTTTAAATTAATAACCTTTCCTTAAAAAAAATAAAAACCAGCTATTGGTATGGCAGATGTCTCTGTTTTCCTCACTTATATTTTAAGCAATAAAACTGTCTGTTCACCATTTGTCCACATACAACTACATAAGAGGGAATGTGGTGTTTTTTAAATAATGTGACTAAGTTTACAGTGGAAAAATTGTAAACTAAACCTTGTAGTTACATTATCATTTATTTTTATTTTGTAAGGATGGCAACAGAATGATTAAAGGAATGATTGATGGGAAAAATCTTAGTATTGGTCCTAATTAGGAGAAATAGGCAGTGATTTTTATAAAATCTTGTCTTTTCGAAGCAGTAACTGAAAGATTCCAGTTTATTGCCATTTTTGGTTAAGTGTTTTTTCCTAGTCAGAATAGTTTTTGTCTCAGACTGTTGAGATATGGTAAAAAGCCACCTTAAATTCTTTTTTATAAGCAGATAATAACACATAAGCTGTATCTTAATTAGTAGAAGCATCAAGGTATTTTGGAACTAGAATCCTCTTAGCACTTAACACTTCTCAAATTGACATTAACAGGAAATTGGGGAAATATCCCCTAATGTTTATGTTGAATGGTATAGTATTTAATGTGGGTTTGAATCTTAAAAATATGAATTAGAGAGGGCTTGGAGTTCCTTCAGGTTATATTACAAAATTTATTTTTGCTGTAATTCAAAGAGTAACAAACAGCTATGACCCACTTTACCTGTGAGAAGTGTCTGTGTTAGTAAATACTTGTTTTTCTACACACATGAGAGCCAGCGCTGCTTTTAAAAATGTACTCTGTGTAACATTTTTCTTTGAAGGATTTTTTTGTGAACTTTTAATTGCAGGTTGATACACATATGGTCAGTTCTGTCACTTGCATGCTAGTTCTGTGGATTTTGTGGGAGAGCTGCCTTCTTTGATTTTCTGTTGTTAGCTGACATTAAAATGAAATGCTGTGGGAAGAATGAAGGTGGAAACCTTGAGTACTGCCTTTGCCTGAGAACTGCAGTGTACAGCATCTCTTGAGACAACAGTGCTTGAGCAGACTGGGGGGCTATGTCCACCATGATGGAAAACAGGAGCCCATTCAGGATATAGTTCTCACTATTCATTATGCCAGTTTTATCTGTATAAGTATGAAAACTGCCTCATCATCTTGCCTTCCTGCTGGGCTGAGTGTGAGCTCAGCGCTCACTCGGGTGCCTCTGGATGTGGCTGGTGAGCCCTGGCTGGCCACAGGGCACCGAGGTCCTAGGCAGCCATTTGGTCCTGCTGACTGAACTTGATTTAAATAGGAATCTCTCTCTCTTAAAATCAGTATTCTGATGTAAAACTTGACCTGCAGATTTCTGTAAGTTAGTTAATTTTGGGAGACCCTGCCATAATACTTACTTTCTATTTCGTGTGGAGCATTTGTGATGTGACAGAGGTGATAACAGTTTGATGCTTAAGCACTGAGTTCATCTAATTCCACAGCAGAAATATGCAGTGCTCAGGGAGAGCAAACAAGGAGGAGACCTAGAGTCTGTCTTCCAGTGTTCAGAGGAAAGGATTATGGGAAAGGGGGTTAAGTAAATGCTAGGTAGCCCTTTCTTAAGTGATTGGTCAGAAATGGTTTCTGGAAGGTTGGGGTGATAATTGGGAGAAGTGAAGTGGAGTTAAGACTGTATAATTAATATAATTGATTTTCCCTTATTTTCCTTATTTCTAGGAAAGGAAAGGATGTAGGTGAGCTGTATACGCCTATCTCATTGCAAGCCTAAATTTATACCCTCAGTCCCCAAGGTTACAGAGCATTGCTTTAGCAGGGATCTGCCACACAGCTTCCAGGGTGGGAGGCTCACAAGACTTCAGAAAAATTGTACTGCATAGAACAGGCACTTTAGGAAAGTTACGAAAGAAAGGTTAAGAAGGGTGTCCTCTGTCACTGGTGCCTAAATTTTTTTTTGTCATTCGATTACCTCCAACTTTAGATTCAGTTTTCTTATGTAACGAGGCCAGATTTTGACAAAATGCTTTTCAAGTGTGACAGGCCAAATGCGTTGTGACTGTGTTGCCTACTTTAGAAACCTGTTTCCTATGAAATGATTTTGTCCTGCTTATGGAAACCGGTTGTTACTCATAAATATAACGTTTTTTGACATGGGGCTTTCAACATGCATTTTTGATACTGTTTATATGCATACAGCAGATGGTCCAGGCTTTCTGCTTTCTGCACGCCGACCCCCTCCCACCACAACTCAGTGACCTCCATAGGACCTTGTCACTTGCATGCTATGAGGAATCCCCGTGGCTTCTAGTCTTACCACCCCATACCTGCACGGTGGTCTTTCTTCTCCTTTTGTTCCATTCAGTCTCCATTGAAGATGTGTCCACCTGTGCTTTTGACCTTATTCTCTCCCACATTCGTTAGGAATTTTTTTCTGGAAAATTATCATCTTGATTTCAGTCTCTCCCTTGATGAAGAGTCTCAGACAGTGAAAATGTTTAGGTTCTGTGGCAGAGACTACTATTTGCCTATCGTGGATCCGGGATTCTCCAGTTCTCCCAACAGCAACGGGATTAGCTAAAAGATTAAACTTCTAGCCTCCCTGGAGCTATGGATTGCCAGACGGAAGGTGGGCAGAGGTTGGCTGGGCAAGCTTCGTCAGACTGACAGACAACTGGCATGTGCCCTTTTTGGACTTAACCCCCTTCTACTTTCTGACAAAAGTGTAGATATGATTGCAGCCTACTTGGGCCATAGGGTATCTTTATAGAGGCAAAGCTGGACACATAATATTCCTGATGACATTGTAGAGTCACTATAAGCTGGCTCTTGACTGCCTTCTCTGGATTTCTGTTACTGGAAAAGAAGTAACTTCCATCCTGGTCTCTGTTAGTAGCAGCTGACAAGTTTCTTGATAAAGTCACCTGCCCATTGCCAAAGGAAACCTCAGCCATTCTAGCTTTCTACTCCTCACCACTTCCACGTTGCTTGACAAAATAGAAGTGCAGTCTAGATTTCCTGCCTCTGCTTTGTCACTGTTGCCTTTTAGAAATGTCATGAATTAGACTTTAGGACTTCATTTCCAATCTGTGAAGGACTATATACTCTGAACAACTCACCTGATGATAACCGAAAATGCTGGATAAAAGGTTTTTTAATGATGTTAAAATCGCCACCAAGCTGACAAGAAAGAAAAACATCCTCAGAGGTCCAAAGCAATTTGAATTCTCATGCTATGTATGGTTTAAAAACTCAAACCAAGTTCTTAAAGTGGTGCTAAGTTGGTTATGCCCCTAAGCTCATGACTAAAAGCAACTGCATATCCATGCTATAAGAACACAACTTAATTTATTTCCTCAAACACTCCTACAAATAAAGCTCCAAAAGAACGTGAGCTCATAGTCCTAAATCACAAACCCACGAAATCACAAGATGCCTCAAATAGGGTATCCTGAAGGAAAGCCAGAGGAAAACAATACAGTCAGATTTGCAAAGACTTTGGATGGTGGAATTCAGATATAAGATGAATACTTTTTTAAAAAAAGATTTTATTTCTTTATTAGAGCATGAGTGCGGGTAGGGCAGAAGGAGAAGCAGGCTTCCTGCTGAGCAGGGAGCCCAGTGCAAGGGCTCTATCCCAGGACCCTGGGGTCCATGAGCTGAGCTGAAGGCAGAAATGCTTAACTGATTGAGCCACCAGGCACCCCAAGATGAATACATTTAGCATGTATTTAATAAAACTAAAGAAAAAGTTCCATATATAGAAATAAATCCCATGTAAAATAACTAGTGGGAGAGAGAGTGAACTGGAAAGTAGAGCCAAATAATTACCCAGTAGATAACACACAGAGATAAGTAGGTAGAAATGTAAAAATTAGGAAAGAGATGTGGAGGGGCTGAGAAAGTTTAACATGTGTCTTGGAGTTTTAGAAGGAAAGAATTGGAAATTGGCAATAATTGAAAAGGTAAAGACAGGTTTTCTAGAACCAGTAAAAGATACCAACCTTCAGAAAGATTTGCAAATCCCAGGTGAGTTACGTATAATAAATCTACACTTCTGTGTGTGTGTATATATGTATATATGTATATATGTATATATATATATATATTATATATTATATATATATAAAACTGCAGCATATCAGAGAGATTTGTACAAGCAGTCAGTGAGAACAGTCATATTATCCACATCAGAGTAGCTGTAGGATTGACTTCCCAGCAGCAAGGAAAGCAAAAAAGACTGGTAGTATCATCAGTAGGTGAAGAAAAAACAAAAACTAACCAAGAATTAATACCCAGCAAAGCTATATTTTGGGAAAGAGGATGAAATTTCTGACAGAATGAGCAAGTGTGTCACCAATAGACTCTCACTAAAGGAAGTTTATAACATGAAAAGTTCAGGGTCACCTGGATGACCCAGTCGCTTGGTTGACAATCTCAGGATCATGGGATTGAGCCCTATGTTGGGCTGTGCGCTCATCACAGATTCTGCTTGAGATTTTGTCTCTCCCTCTGCCCCTCCCTGCCCCCTGTACTCACTCTCTCAAAAAAGAAAAAAAAACAAAAACAACAAAACAATGCCGGACAACCATCTGATGAAATGCCTGAGTTTCAAGGAAGGGCGGTGACCAAAAAAATGTGGGTCACTCTGAATGAACATTGATTAAAAGAATACAATTAATGCCTTATTTGTGATATTAAGAGCAAGATGAACTAAAAAATAGGACAAAAAGGGTACAAGATGAAGAGTTAATTGGAATTCAAATGTTCTTAGATCCTTAAAAAGCATTCAGGAAGTTGGCAAAGATACCCATGTAAAAAAATTTCATTCAAGGGTGCCTGGTTGGGCTCAGTGGGTTAAAGCCTCTGCCTTCCACTCAGGTCATGATCTCAGGGTCCTGGGATTGAGCCCCGCATCGGGCTCTCTGCTCAGCAGGGAGCCTGCTTCCCTTTCTCTCTCTGTCTGCCTCTCTACCCCCTTGTAATCTCTGCCAAGTGAATTGATAAAATCTAAAAAAAAAAAAAAAAAAAAAAAAAAAAATTCATTCAAGATAACAGTAAAAGAAAATGAGTAACTTTTAAAGTAGTGGGTTCATGTGGTTGAGGGGGACTTCAGTTAATTTAAAAAAAGACCAAAAGAAAGAATAAAAAGAAAACAAAAGGGCAGAACCATAGGAAGTCTAAAATGCTGGAAATAAATCCAAGGCAGTAATTACAATAAATGTAAATGGATAATACTCCTACTAGTCTTAACATATGATCCGGAAGTCATGCCTGTAGCTATTTAATCAACTGATGTGAAGCATAGCCACACAAACTCTTGCACACAAATGTTGCTAGCAGCTTTATTTATAATCGCCAAAACAACCAAAATGTCTATCATTAGATAAATGGATAAATTGTGATACAATGACAGAATGGAATGTTTTATGACCATGAAAAGAAATGAGCTATCAAGCCACAAAAAATATGGCTGCTAAGTGAAATAAACCAGTCTGAAAAAGATGTATACTCCATTGTTCCCATTATATGGCATTCTGGAGAAGGCAGAACCATGGAGAGGCTAAAAAGGATTGGGGCAGGGTGGGAGGGTTGAATAGATAAAGCACATGGAATTTTTAGAGCAGTGAAACTACTCTGAATGATATAAAAATTGTGGAGATACGACAATATGCATGTTCCAAATTCCATAAAACTTTATAGCACAAAATGTGAGGATTAATGTATGCCTACTTAAAAGTATTTGTTTAGAGAGGAGATACCTGCATGAAATGTAGGATTTGACAGAACAATCTAACCGTATTACAAATGTGTGCAAACCACCTAATGGACAGGGTTTTGGGGGGAAGTTCTCACCTAACCTTGGAAATGAGTCTATAAGATGAAAGGCAAAAGTATCTCTGCATAAGCACTGTATTCTAGTTGATAGTTATTTCTCATAGCAGTATGGGTTAAAAATTTTGATACTGCTAGAATATATACTAGAATTGAACAACTAAATACATGGACAGCAGCTGGTGAGAGCCAGGTTTCAATGTTAGAGTCTGAGGTTATAAATAACAAGGAGAGGAAGTTAAAATGATCCATGGGGTAATGAATTAGAGTTGGAGACATCAGTATAACTCCTGTTTAGTTTAATATAGATACAGGTGATTATATATATTCAGGTAGAGAACATATACAGGCTAGTAAACACATTTTTTTCATTGCTCCATCAGTCTAAGGGGGCCTAAAAGCAATGATACCTCAGTCACAAAGACCACACTTGACTCTCAGGTAATGATTTCTAATACCATTCTCCAAAAAGAAACTAGGGCTCTTTAGAGAAATGGCTGATTCTAAAACTGGAGCAGAAAATGTATAATATTAGCCTAGAGCATCCTGTAGTACCAGAAAGTAAAGAAGTGTTAAAAAAAAAAATGGGGGCACCTGGGTGGCTTAGTCAGTGAAGCATATGCTTTTGGCTCAGGTCCTGATCTCAGGGCCTGAGATGGAGCCCTGAGTTGAGCACCCTGCTCAGCAGGGAGTCTGCTGCTCCCTCTCCCTCTGGCCCTCGCCCCTGCTCATGCTCTCGCTTATGCTCTCTCTCAAATGAATAAATAAAAAAATCTTAAAAAACAAACCCCACAATGATAGGAGTATGTCAAAAGGATGAAGGAGCCCATTACACAATCTAATGGCTAAAGCTGGAACCATCTGAGGAACAGGGTAAATGCTGGATTATAACCTAAAGCATAAAGTAATCCATGAGGCTATGCTGATAAATGATTGAATAGATAAGTGGGGGAGAAGAGACCCTCTCTCATGCAGAATCCTAAATAACTTATGTAGATATTCTGGACTTAAGATATTCTACGCTTAAGCATGTGTTGCATGTAATCATTTCCTCCCAAAGGTTATAATACAGAAAGATGGGTGGGAAGAGCAACCTTACAGAAACAAACACTCTCGGGCAGGTGATCACGGTCAAAGTCAACAGTGATGTCATTTATTATTATGGACCCTGGATCTGATATGAAAATGCTACTTTACTTCTTTGGTCTTTTTTACAAATATCTGACAAATCCCAACTGAAGAACATTCTACAAAATAGCTGACCAGAACTCCTCGAAACTGTCAAGGTCATTAAAAACAAAAATCGCAAAAAGTGTGACAGCTAAGAGGTACCTGAGAAGCCAGTACTACTAAATGTGGCGTCCTGGATGGGATCCTAGAACGGAAATGGAATACTAGATAAAAACAAAAGAATTCTGCATTAAATATGTACTTCATAATTATGAATGATTATCAGTATTTATTTGGTAATTGTAACAAATGCACCATACTAATGTAATATGTAATGGAGAAACTGGGTATGGGTTATATGGGAAATCTGTACTATATTCTTAATTTCTCTGTAAATCCAAAACTATACCCCAAAATAAAGTTGTTTTTTTTCTTTAATATGGTGGCTCATGTATCATAGCAAAATGGAAATCGAAACTACTGTGAGGAAGGTGGTGTTCATTTTTTGATTGTCTGTAATAAAAGGCCCAGGTCTTAGTTTGGATCTGCCCAAATGTAGAGCCTGAGCCAAGGATTTGAGTAAAGAGTTAGAGAGGAGATCCCAGGGTCAGGAGGCAGGGAGCTGAGAAGAGAGGCAGGGAAGGGGAAAAGCCAGTATAAGGCTAAGAATCTGGTCAGCGAGGCAGGTAGGCAGTAGGAACTCAATCCCTTTAGCACCTCGAAAAAGCCCCCAGTTGTTCATCCGTTGATAGGTGTCTGGATTATTTATCTCCCAATCCTGCCCACCCCTTGAAGGCTGCTTCTAGAGAAGTTAATTCCCCTGCACTTCTGGACTGTGCATGCACAAAGAATGAGAAAGTGTCTATGCCTAGGAGGCAAGCCTGGGCAGACACACAACGGTGGTGTGCCTTTTGGGTGGGACTCTGGTAATACAAGATGAGTCTGAAGGTGCATGGAAGTGAGTCTTATTTTATATATTTGAAAGAGCTTTCTTAGACATTCAAACAGAGATTCTTCTCACTTATCGCTCTTGTGCATAGAAAAAAAGGGAAATAGAAACAAAAGGCATTGGGTAAGGGGTTCCGAAAATGGCCCGAGTCCAGCTCTGACACTATGTTCTGCGAGGTTTGAGCTGGCACTTCTTGATCCAGCCAGAAGGTGGCGAGCAGTAACAGCGTGATCACGGCTGCCCCTTGCCTGGCCAACAGCGACTGCAAGATGCACCCTTGCTGCTCAGGGATGTTAAAAATGAGGGAGAACAAGTGCTTAGCATTGGTGAAATGACATTGTTATAGCTCACAGTGGATTATTTTAACTTGAACATTCTAGCTTTTAGGTTTGAGAAAAGATCATTAACTCATTTCTGTTTTTTGACATTTAAAATACTGAAAATACAAACTTCCTAATGGGGAAAAATGCTTCTACTTTTCCTTATATACTGATTAAAGTATACTGCTTTTGTTAGTATCTCTCTCTTAGATAGTGAACATTTAAAAATACGTATATATTTCCTGCGGTGCGTGGGTGGCTCAGCTGGTTAAACATCCGACTGTTTTTGGCTCAGGTCATGGGATGGAACCCCACATCCTGCTTGGTGCTCAGCACGGAGTCTGCTTTTCCCTCTCCCTCTGCTGCTCCCCTTGCTCATGCTTTCGCTCTTTCTCAAATAAGTAAATAAAATCTTTAAAAAATACATTTATATTTCATAAAAAGTTGTAGTTAGTAATAGTTAACAAGTTAGTCCTTTGCTTTTTAGTAAATGTTATAGAAAAGAATAACTTTCAGCTTTTTGTTCTATTCTGGGATTTGAGATAGCCAAGTGAAATAGTATTGTAAACACACACACACACACACACACACACACACGCTGTATTGTACAGACCCTGCTATAATTGCAGTAACTAAATCAAAGAGTAGATCGGGCAGCCTCAGGTTGTCCCCCATACTGACTCAGGGTCCCAAAGGCTTTCTAATTCTGTTTTGGTTTCCCAGAGCTACTGGGAAGAAAATGTGAGAAATACAGTACACTTGGCAGTTATTTTCCATAGCATAAATTAATGCAGTTCCCAAGCTGCACTGAGGTTTCCCACAGCAGGTTTATAGGAATAGGATATTCTGTTTTCAAGGGAAGTACAGCAATGCTGCAATTTATCAAACACTGCAGGAAATACTAGCTCAAAGAAATAGCTCACATGAAACATTAGCTTGTACTGCATTCCTTTTGATGATGTCGTATCTTTCCAAAGCAGGGCTTTTGGCAGTTGCTGCAATAAAAGCAGGTACAGCCCAAAACTCAACAAGGAGCAGGGAATGAGGGTGAAAGCGTCTGATCAAATTTCAAGGTTGGACAAAGCACAGAGCCCAACAGGCACTCACATCACATTAATAAGAAATGAAGTAAGTATATTATTTTTTATTCAATAATCACATTTTTCTGAATAGCTGAAAGTTTTAAAAACATAAGTGCTTATTAAGTTGTTTGGCCTTAACTACTTAATGAAAGAAACTGTTAGATATTTCCTTTTTTTCTTAGGGGCACAGTGAAAAAATTACCGAGCCATGAACCAGTGGAAATTTAGGAATCTCTAAGTCAGTAAATTGGTATTCTGGTTTGTAATTAAATCTGAAATCATGTTGGTTGATTCAGATCCATCTTTCAGATCCATCTTTGAGATTTGATTACCCCTGAGTCAACTCAACAAAGGATATTCTTGACTCTGTCAGGATGAGGATTGTACCTTGAAACCTACACTGACTCCAAATTACCCCCAAAGGTCCAATCTTCATGGAGCAGACAGATTTTTCTTTATTATCACCGCAGCAGAGCTGGTGGCTTCTCATGGTGTCTTGGGTTTTCTCAAGCATCAAATAATATGGTTACCATGAGGATTAAATGAGCTGAGATTTATAATATCAACAGTTGGCTGATGTTCTTTGTTGCCAATGTAGCAATAATAGTAGTCATCACTGACATCACCATAGTCATCCTCACCAGCATCCTATTTTTTAAAGCATTCCTCAATGCTTTGGCATCCTGATAAATTCACTCATTTGAGATGGATTGCTGGGTCCTAACACTTGGAATTATAAATGACCCAGAAACTCTTAAGGTAAAGTTTGTCAGTATAATTTGGGAAGAATCTGAAATTATATCTTTTAACCTTCTTATCTGGGCAACTTTGGGGCATTTTCTTCCACCTTTACATTTCCACTATTACATAATCCTTGTATAATCTACCTTCTTCCCCTGTGCTTTTATATTTTCTTAGTATGTTAAGAAATACCCATCTCTCTGTAAGTTATCCTTTATTTTCTTGGGGTCCTAGCAAGTAAATCTTAGTATAAATCACTGGAGGATTTTATATTCTTACAGTCTGATATTTATCATTTCCAGGACGGCTCTCCTCCCTGTGGATTAAATGCTGTGTTTTTGCATTGACTTTTCTCTGTCTAAAGTCTGCTCTACATACTGGTTGATGGGGACATCTCAGACTGTTTATCAGTCCTCTGAATGGATGCACCCTCTGAACTCCAGGAATGGCATTAACATGGAAAGAGAGGGGATCTGAGTTACATTGGGCCATAGTACTGGGCTATGTAACATTTGAACCATTCCTCTTCTTGTAAGGGTTTTTAAAATGTGAATTCTTTTAGAATAATGTATAGCTTGTAGCAGCTCATGATCACATTCAGAGATGGTAGGATGATTTCTGTGGTTCAAGGCACATTTTCCATTTTTATTGTGTTAGAATGAGTGTGAGAGAGAAAAATAGATTCAAACAGGAGCAGGACATGAAGCAGAATGAAAGCTATGTGAACTTGAGAACTCCCTCCCAGGCTTCTTGTTTTATCTCTCCTGGCTTTGTCACAGAAGTTCCTACATTGATATTTCTGGCAGTGAGAAGTCTTGGGAGAATGAGCTTTGAGTGTCAGTGGATACATGTGTGTATACTTGTCAGTGAATAGTGGAGGGCGAGGGGCGGGGTCTCCTCAAAAGGAATTTTGAATTGTAGGATCTGCCTCTTATGAGTTTGCAGCCTGTGGCTTATGAGAAATAGGCACAATTCCTGCCTTCTCCCAAAGTCCACTGGGATCTGTGACCTCCTGTCATTCTTACCCCAAACCCAGTAGGCACAGAGTTCGGGGAAAGAAAAAAGGAAGAGAAAGGGGGTAAAATGGAAAAAAGGGAAGGAGAGAAGGAAAGATGGAAAGAAGAGAGGTGGAAAAGGAGGGAGGGGAGAGGAGGGAAGAGCCTGTGAAGTTGGCTGGCAATTACTTTTAAGTTTGCACATAGAACAGTATGTGGGTAAGGGGAGCTATTTATGCCTTTTTCATCCAGGGCTTTTGTTTGTTTGGAAAGGATCAAAGGGATCAAAGGGAACGTTTTGTTCATTTTTGATTGATACCTATAGTAGAGAAGACATCTGCACAGGAGTTTGCATGAGCTAATGGCACCACAATCAGTCTGACCCCATGGTTTTAGGGAAAACTTTTAAATGGCAGGCATAGAGTTTAGGAAAAAGAGTTTCTGCTAAAAGACCACAAAGCATTATCCTTTATTGATCAGGCTTTGCTAATGGGTGCATATAAATGTTTACAGAAGCAAAGAAATCCAATGCCTAAGAGCTCCAAAGGCTCCTGAAGGCGACTGTCATGCAGCGTCCTCTTTTGGAGACAGCAGGCCTGCTGAGTAAGCACACAAGAACTCGAGGAACTCAACGTGTACCTAAATAAAATGACTGCTAAACAAGGGTTGTAGCTCAGAGAAGCAATTTCTGGCTGCATGCATGGCTGCAGCAATGTAAATTAGCCTCTGCCTGGGGCCTGCAAAAAATCAGGTCAGGGCCAGGAGTCACCATGGGGCCGGTCTGGAAGGTGCATAGTGAACTTACCCTTTCTTCTATTAGTGTCTTCTTGAGTTGTGCAAAATAGATGGGTTTCCCTGGAGTGTTGGATCGTATCTTAGCAAGGCAAGATGGAAAGGAAGAAGGGATGTTGAGTGGATGCTGGGGTCTATAGTGTAGGTAGAGCTGATGCATAAAGTTTTGTCTCCAAAGATTTGGGTAGAACCTAAGTACCTTATAAGTGGTTTAAGAATATGTATTCTGAGATAGATCACCTCAGTCTGAATGCTCCTTGGTAGCTGTGCAACTTTGAGAAAGTTACTTAACTTTTCTGAGCTTTGGTTTCCTCAACTGTGTAAAATGTAGATAATAATAGTATAGGCCTCACAAGGCTGTTATAAAGGTTCATAATGTAATAAAATGTATATTTGTATCTTGCAAAGACAGGGCCTCACATACAGTAAGCACTAGGTGAGTGTCTATTGCATGAACTCATACATCAGATATGGAGTTCCAATTGCTACCACTTCCCACCAACACACCACAAACCTAGTAACATAAACAACCACCCTTTTATTATGCTCACAAATTCTGTGGATCAAGACCACGGTGGTGGTCACGGCCTGCTTTTATTCCACAACGTTGGTCTCTGAGGAAGATTCAAAATGCTGGGAGGCATTTGGGTGGCTGGAGCTTCTTCACTCACATGTCTGGGGCCAGGCTGGGGTGGATCCAAGGTTGGGCTCAGCTGGAGAACTTACTCATGTCTTGTCATAGCCCAGTTTTGCACATCCCGATAGCTGGGTTCTGGGAGGGAGTGTCTGAAGAACAGACGAAGACAGCAGAAAGAAGTGATGTAGCCTTTTGTGACCTCACCCCAGACATCACAGGGAGATACTCCCATTACACTGTACTGGTTGAAGCTGTGGCTCACCAGCTCAGAATTAAGGGGAGGTGACATAGATGCCACCTCTTTATGGTATATAATGGGACAGGAGAGCCTCAACAGCCCCTTTAGCTTTGGTAGTCCCCAGTGCATTGCTCAAGTGGGCAGAACTGTCACCCAGGATTTTTCCAGAAGAGCAAAAGCCCTGAGTTGACTTTCCTCACTCCCACTGGGTGGGCCTCACTAAATGGAATCTACATATCAGTGCCCTTTTCCGTCGGGATTGGGGTGCAGGACTTGCAAACGACTTGCAAGACCATAAAGCCAGGACCAGAATCTTGTTCTCCATTTACTTCCTTCTAGCACAGTGGCTGATATAGCCCACTACCTGAATTTGGTGCTGAATTGCTATACTTACTCCACTGAGGTTGCCTACGCTCCATTGTTTTAATTACAGGCTGTTATTTCATTTAAAAAAATCAGTGATAGGATTAAGGGTGCTGTCATTTTAAAAGCCAGACTCCTGGCCTGAAAGCTCATCAGTGAATCAGAGGACAAATGTTCCCATTGTGCTGGTTAAAAATAGGAGCTATGGAAAAAGTGACAGAATGAGATGAATGCCATTAAAGTGTAATTACATTTACTGTAAATGTGAGCTTTGGGAAGAGTCTATTCTAGTCAGAGAAGCTCTACCAGAGCCTGGGTTGTGGGAAACCCAAGGCCTCTGCTGATAACTGCTTTTATGTTTTGCATTTTTATAGTGTATATTGTTATGGATTGTTGTTACTGTCCATTAGCCTTGTTAGAGGTATTAGAAGAACTATGTTACTCCAAAGAAAAATAAAAACATAGAGTTCACCTTGAATCTTAGAGTGTAGCTTTTCCATTGTGCTCACGAGCAATGTTTTTATATATCTATCAATCTATATACCTATGTGTTTCTATATATCTCCTGCCTCAGCAGTCAGGTTCAGTAGCTGGATTGGACATAGTTTGAAAGGCAGGGCTTAATTGTTTGCTCATGAAAATAGCTTATGTTTTTCTGATTTTAAAACAATGCATTCTTGTCATATAAAAATATACAAGACAATAAACTGTTCTA
This sequence comes from Mustela erminea, assembly GCF_009829155.1. Taxonomy (NCBI): domain Eukaryota; kingdom Metazoa; phylum Chordata; class Mammalia; order Carnivora; family Mustelidae; genus Mustela; species Mustela erminea. Next base: position 60,503,229 of record NC_045620.1, on the reverse strand, counting down.
AATGCACATAGATAAAGTACTGTTCACATTTTGATGAACATCCTTTCCAGTCACAGTGTTTTTGTCAATTTGGAGATAGTTCTAACATTTTTGTTGCTGTTAAAGCTTAGCAATATATTCTGGACATATTTTAATAAGATAGCATTGCATCTTGATGTCTAGTGGCTAACTGGCATTCCATGGGATCAATATACCATAGCTTATTTATTTAATGATGACACTAGGTACCGTAATAAGCCAAGTATTATTTTGGCTCATAGCTAAAAATTATTCCTTCACATAATTGAAAGACAGAGGATATCAAGTTTTTATATATATATAAACATAAATATATATTTATATATAATTATAGAAAATATTTATATTTATATATAATATGCAATACATAACATATAATATATAATAATAATATATAAATATATACATTAATATATATGTTTATGTTTATGTTATAGTGTAAGAAGTCCACCTCCATTTTAGTTTCCCAAGTGTTTATCCAGTTGGGACTTATTTTTTTTTATTTTTTTTTCTTTCCTTTTTTAAAAAATTTTTAATTTTTTATAAACATATATTTTTATCCCCAGGGGTACAGGTCTGTGAATCGCCAGGTTTACACACTTCACAGCACTCACCAAAGCACATACCCTCCGCAATGTCCATAACCCCACCCCCCTTCTCCCAATGCTGGGACTTATTTTTTTAAAACTTGGTTGGAGAAATAGAGGGATAAAAGGGCTGAAGGAAACAGAGACTGAAAAGCAAGACTGGGTTTTCTTTCTCAGTCTCCTTCCCAGCATCCTTTCTCCACATGGGTGGAGACATAATGGAAGACAGGATGGCTTTAGGTACTAACTTTCCAGGAATGTTAGCTGAAACCAGAAATAATATTGAGACAATACCCTGAAACTTGGAACCCCAATTAGCTTGAAAGGGAGTGATGTACAGCGTGGTGAGGTAGCTCAGGTAAGAAGGTTTCTACTTCCCTCAGGAGCTGTTCTTTACACAGAGCCAGTGAACCCTGGCGCTTCAGCATCTTCATTTGTCTCTGTGATGGTGTAACATTAATGCCAATACTGACTGTCTGCGGTGGTGAGCAATGGTTGGTGCCTCTGGCTTAAAATCCCTTGAGAATAGGTACTGACCAGCTCCTCTAAGTGTCCAGCACTCACGTGATCCCTGGCACCTAGCTGGCACTCAGAAGGCCTGTGCTGGAACAAAAGGAAATGCGCTTAGGGTAATTATGCAGATTCTGATGGGTCTGCAATGAAGACTAGTCACCACTAGGTGTCATAATGAGTCAAGCAAAATTTGGGCTCATTGCTAAAAATTGCGCTTTTACTGTATTCATTCTTATGCATGCATACATTCACTTTTTCAGCAACCATGTGTTGAGTGTCTGCTGCATGCCAAGCACCATCCTGGGTATTGGAAATCATGTCCTCGCTGAGCTCCTGGGCCTGGCTGGCGAGAAAATCACAGTAGATGCTGAGACAGGCAAAAACCCTGTGAAGACACACAGGACAGACACCTGATTATGCTTGAGGAATGTGACTGGCTTCAGAGAGAGGTGGCTTTGAAAATGAGTCTTGAAGGATAAGAACAGGTAAGAAGTTCAATTCATTATTTCAAAACCACTTTCTCTTGGGGAATTCAGGGCGGAAGGGTGATCTGAAAGCTGGTCTAGGTTTTATTTCTGTTGAGGCCTGAGCTTTTAAACCCGTCAGTATGTTTTGGCAGAAGTTTGCTTCTAGTTTCTTTTTTACTGTCTGGATGTATGTTGTGGTTCAGAGTTTAGATTTCGAAGTTTTCACCCTATCTATAAGACTACATTAAAGTTCCCCTTGTTGGGCCCTGATCACTATTAGGTCAGATGGGTTGGAGAGAGTTGTGTGACTAGTACTGTGCTAGGCCAGAATACTGGTTAGGGACCAATACCAGGTAACGTGCAGTGGGACCTACTTACCTAGGGGCCTGGTCCTGCCAGAGAACGACACCATGACAGATGCAAATGGAGCATGCTGGGTAACAGTGAGCGCCGGAGGCTTGGGCCTGAACCCCAAAGAAGTTAAGTTCACTCCTGGGGGGGCCTGTGTCAATGAGAGAGGGCAGTCTCCAGATCATCCCACTTCCTCTGGGTGGATCTCAGGCCTCCTGAGGCAGCTCCTCCCCAGGTGCTCTGGGTGTCTGTGACCGGGTATAGCTCAGTCTGCCAGTGAGCCACATCCACCTTTCCTAGGTGGAGGCTGAAGCCCTTTGCAATGGAGGGAGCCCGCTTTTATTCCATTCCCTGCAACTGAACTCCACACTGGACTCCCACAAGCAGGGCTTTTGGCCAGAACCATGAGAGCTCCAAAGCTAGACTATTCCCAACAAGATCATTGCCCAGACTCTGTGTGAACCTTCTCAGTATAACAGGGAACTTGCCAAAACAACCCATTCTAGTCAGTACACATGGTTCTTTCCTAAACATTTTGATAATACATAACATAAAATCTACTATTTTTAAGTGTACATTTCTGTGGAATTAAGTGCATTCACATTGTTGGGCAATCATCACCACCATCCATACCCAAAACTTTTTTTTTGTCTTCCCGAATTGGAACTCTAGGTCCATTAAGTCCTACCTTCCCCTTACCCCATCACCCTAGACCCTGCAACCACCATTTTGCTTTGTGTCGCTATGGGTTTGGCTGTTCTAGTATCCCATGTAAGTAGAATCAAACAGTTTGTTCTTTTGTGCCTGGCTTGTTTCACCTAGCATCATGTCCTCAAGCTTCAGCCATATTGTAGCATGGGTCAGAATTTCCATTTCTTGTTAAGACTGAATAATACTTCCTTGTATGTATAGATCACATTTTCATTTGTCAGTAGATACATGGGTTTCTTTCACTTTTGGATACTGGGAATAATGCTATAGGGTTAGGGTTAGGGTTGAACAATTGTGTACAGTTATCTATTTGAGTCTCTGTTTTCAATTCTTTTGCATATACTCCCCAAAGTGGAATTGCTAGATTGTATCATAATTATGCATTTAGCTTTTTAAAGAAATGCTGTACTGTTTTCCACAATGTTTGCACCATTTTACATTCCCATCAGCAAGAAACAAGGATTACATTTTCTTCACATCCTCACCAACACTTGTTATTTTCAGCTGTACATGTGGTTCTTTTAATTGAGCCAAGATCCAGTACCTTCTGCCTTCTCCTACCATTGCTCCAGGTTGCGAACTACCTGGGCTAAATCTGGTCTTTATGCTGTAAGAAAGCCATTTGTGTATTGCTGGAGAGTGCTCCAGATGGTCTGTGTTCCTGGAAGGTCCCTCAGGACTGGGCCAGATAGCCCAGAGCAATGGAGGACCACAGCTTCCTTCGTCCTGGGCACTTTGCTTATGTTTCTGCAAGCTTTGCATTTGTTTTGCCAACAGCTTGGCACAGGGCTGGCTCATATGGAGCCGTGTCAATTAAGATCTCCAGGCCTTTTGAACAGGAACTGTTGTGAGAACAGGTAACTCCCAACCCACCTCATACAATTTGATTTCTTGTACTTTATGAAGCAATATCTGACATGTACAGAAGTACATATATAACTACTTTCACATTCATGTAAATTATGAGGCATAGTAATCAAATGAGTGCTCGTGAACTTGCCATCAATATAAGAACTAGAACCAATATATTTAAAACTACCATGTGCTTCTCCCCTATCTTATATCCATCTCACTCCAAGAGATAACCACTCTCCTGGATATTTTTTTTTCATTAACTACTCCTTTAAAAATAGCTTATTTATGTCTGTATGTATCACTAAGCAATATATCATGCTGTTTTACTGGTTTTTAAGGTTTATAAGAATGTTGTCTATTACAACTTCTTTTCCCACTCAGCTTTATGTTTCTGTGGTTCAGCCATGTAATTGTGTGTAGCTAGAATTCACTAATTTTTACTGCAATGTCCTATTCTTTTGTATGATTCTAATCATTTTGCTTACTTATCCTTCTTGGTAGATGAGCATGTGGCTTATTTCCAGTTTGGGGGCTGGTGCAAACAGGGCTACTGTTAGGTACCCCATTTTATTGCTTCACCACTCCAAATCCACATTTCTCTGCCCTGCTTTGTGATGCTGGAGTTGGAACCTGTAACATTTTATTGTTGTTGTTAGATTTGTCAATAGAAGGTTCTGGAAAGACACTGTAGAAGGAAAAGGCTTCTATTCTTGCTTGGTTGTGGGTGCTTTCCCTTTTGTGGTTCCTATGGCATGGTTACCAGCGGTATATGTGACACTTATGGGCTCTTTCCTTCTACCAAGATTGGCTGACACCCTGGGAAGACTTCCAACTCACCAGCCCTGGCCTGGGCTATGTACCAGAAGTGGCTAAGAAGACCCCATGAACACCCTCTTCCTGAGCTCTGAGTCCCAGCCAAGTTGTTCCTTTCTTGGAGCTCCCCGTTAGCCCTACTCTGTTCTTTAGAGTTCTTTTATCTCTTCTCAGTAGTGAATCTCTTGTTACTAGTTAATATACTTCTCTGTTATACTTTTTCTGTTCAAATACTGATGTGATTTCTGTCTCTTGTTTGCACCCTGACTGATGCAATTTGCACACGTGTCCTTTGGTGCCTGAGGACTGAAGGAGGGAGACTGTAGCTGGAGGTGGTGGGTGTGGTGGTCCCAGTGCACATGATGTCATACTGGCTCATCTCACTCCCTCTGTGCCCTTGGAGTTGGTGGTTGGTGGTATTTCTGGAGAGCTTGAGCTCCAAGCTCTCCAGAAATACATACTTACTGCTGTTTCAAACCACAGTCTTTTCTGCAAAATGATCTCCCAGAGGGATCATTTTGAATGTCCAACTCTTAAAAACACCCTCATTTGTAGTAAATAGCTGCAATTCACCAGATTTCTGGAGGCATCAGTGAGGGTGGCCCCGCTGTGCTCAGGTTCCATCATCTTTTGAACAATGCTGTACTCAGTCTCACTGCCTGCCATAGCGAAAGGAGAGGATTCCCAAACAAACTTTATTTGCAGGAAACCCAGTGAGATGATGTTCTGGACAGAAATTTCCTCTCACTTTGCTTGGGGTAGTGGAGCTCTGATGTCACCAGCTGCTCTTAAGACCTTCTTTTGTACAGGGTTTTTGTTCCTTGTCAGCTTAAGTACCTGAACAGCTTGCATTTAGCTCAAAAATCTTTTAGAAATTAGCTCCAGCACCAAGGCTCTGATGTCTGACAGACCTGAATTTGAATCTCCGCTCTGCCATTTACATTGAACTGGTTGCTTTGCTCTCCAAGCCCTCATTTCTCCAGAGCAGAGGCAATGACAGGGCAGACTTTCTAGAGAAGGGTAAGCATTCAAGACAGTGAATGTAAAACTCTTTAGGAGCCTGGTGTCTGACTTAAGCACCGTTTGACTGTGGAGGTATGGAGAGGGAGGGTAGGTGTTGAGAGCCCAGTGTCCAGCATCCAGGAAGGGACTTTGACTAGTCAGGAACTCAGGCCTACAGGTATAGTTCTGTTAAAAAATCCTTTCTACATTAACATTTTCTTTGGAAAAAAAGAAAGAAAGAAAAACTTCTCAAACCAGGTGCATGCCCAGATTTGTTAAAAAGTGGGCAGTCAGGTCCTTTATTGTTCACTCTGCTTTTCCATGTGTTTGCAATATTTCATAATAATAGAATACAAAGTTATCTGCCTAAAACAAAAGAAAAATGCATCTGAAATTTGCTAGTCCTTTTCATTTTTTTCTTGATAAATCCAGTGAAAACTGAGTTTAATGCTTTTACTTTTAAAAGAGCTGTCTATTAAAATGCAATTTTACATAATTATTTCCAGGAATCTGCTCTTCTGCATATAGGTTTGGGGAACCTCTGGAATGGCATTCACATACACAGAAAATTTTTAAGTTATTTTTAAGTGGTGGGCTGTGGGCTAATTGCAACTTTCTATTTTTTTCTTCTATTTTTTTGAATAGTTTCCAGAAATAGGTGAAATTTAGTAAACGCACAGGGAGAAATAGAAATAAAAAAGCCTTTTCCTTGTGGAGGCCCAGGCAGCTGGGGCAGCAAAATTTGAGAGGCCATGGCCAGGGGTCCATGGCCAGGGGATTCTAGGGTAGTCACCCTTTGGACATGGCCACAGGCAGCAGGGACACTGGGCAGTAGCTCAGAGGGCCTCAGGATCACCAGGTCTTTGCATTGCCCGCCACGTGTTTCCCTGGACCAGGTCTGAAGTGTGTTTTCTGCACTCACAGCCAAGACCCAGGTGGAGCTGTCACGTGGGCAAGTGACCAGTGAGGGTGCGGTCCACTGGGGAACTGTGCCTGCCCCTTCTGTGGAATGTTTCCTCTTGTAGTCACTCACCCTGTGGAAGAAGGGGGCAGTGGAGAGCTTCAGAGAAACTGGGGATACGGCAGGAGCAGGGAGTGGCGTCACGAGAGGCTTCTTCTTGCATCCTTTCCTGGCCGTTCTTCATATGCTGTGTCTTTTTTCATGCAGACCGTGCTTGACTTGGTACCTGTAAATGTAATCTATTTACCAACAGGGTCCTACACTTACACAGTGCCTTAACCATCCGAAAGCACCTTCATGGCTTGCACTATTTTTAACACAGCATCCCTGTGACCCTGTGAGTATACCCTGTTTTGCAAGAGAGGGAATTAAATTCCAGAAAGATTAAGCATTCCATGGAGTTAAGCAAAAGCAAGTCTAGAGCATAAATTACTCGACTCAAACAAATGGCAAAACGTTTCTCGTTTTGAATTTCTCGTGTTGAATTTAATCCTTTAAATCTTTTCTTTGCTCTGTTCTCTTGCTTGGAATATTCCTCTTCCATTTGCCTACTAAATTCTGCCTGTTCAGAGCCCAACTGTTTTAGGCTGGTCTCTTCTCCCTCATCCCTCATGGGTTTAGGAATCTGATGAACCAGCTTGTGAATGTGGGTTCTGCCTCTTAAGTGTGTGCGTTCCCTGATTTCTCCAAGTTTCCATCTTCCCTGATGGAGAATGGGAATGGTGAGCCAACCCGGAAGGGGCTTATGCTTGACAGACTGGTCAGCCAGTGTGCTGTCTGGCTCCTTCCCATCAGAACCTGCTGGGAGGCTTGGGGAATCAATATCTGCCCAACCCTGTCTCTGCACAGAGCAGGGGGAGGGAACTAAACTACAACGTGGACACGAGGAGGGTCAGGGACTCTTTGTCCCTCTCTTTACTGCTCAGGTCTTCCTCTGCCACTTGGTGTTGAAATGTCTAAGTTACTGTCTCTCCAGCAGGAAATAAATGCCTGAATGTGAGGGGCTCTGCCTTTTCCCTCTGCTCCCTTGGAGCTTGGGAAAGTGGCTTCCCGAAGTAGAGTATGGTTGTTAAACATTAGGTTTTGTTTGTTTCTCATCCTCTTCCCTAAGTTCACAAATAAGCAGCAAACTCTCAGAGTCCTTAGAACTGAACTTGGAGCCGAGGCCACAGTAAAACATATTCAAGCATCAAAGCGCCTTTCTTCCCCTATGCTGTTGGAGCAGAACAAAGCTCTGTCCTGTGCGCTCTACCGGCCTTAGTGTCACATCTGTCTAAACGCTGACAGTTCTTTCCAGCACCAGCTGGTCTGCTGATTCCCTTTCACCATGGCAACATCTCAGTGCCCATCGCTGGCATGGAAGGACTTGTTACTCTTGACTGCCATTATGCACTCTCAGCCTTGTTCCCTCTGCATGTGGAACGAGCTGGGTGGCCCACCCCTGTGTGTGGCACTCCTGCACTCCAAGGACTCAGGCTGGGGGCTCCTCCCACCAAGTCTTGTGGTCTTGCTTGGACACAGGCTCAAGGGTTCTGGACAAATGGTCTGGGCTTGCTCCTTTCAGTTCACAGAGGCTCCCAGAGGATGGAAACCCGTGGTGGGCTAGGAAAGGTGGCAAAGGGGAGAGTTTTGCCCACTCTACAGGCATTTAGAGGGCGCTGAGCTACAGGGCCCCACTGCCTCCCTGGGCCGGCAGGGGAGCCACAGGGGAGGAGCGCTGGGGGAGGAGCCGGGACGTCCCACCAGGCAAAGGGAGGGTCTGGCTGAAGCTGAGAGTAGTTGAGAAGGCTCTGTCTGGAGCTGGCTGGGAAAAGTGTAAGGGGAGTCAGGGGAGGGAACTTTCACCCCACAGCCAGGAAGCTCTGCTTACACCAAGCCCCATACGGGAGGACTCAGACATAGGTGTGAGAGCCAGTGAGCACCCACCACCCAGGCTCTGCAGATCCACGAGTTCCTGGAATTACAGTATATGAACAGTGCAGGCCACTGAGGAAATCAGGAGATCAATCTAAACTCTAATGTTTGAGGGCAGAGATTCCGAAAGAAGCAGCGACTTTCCCAAGTTCACACACTGTTAGCCAGGAATCAAGTCTCCTTGACTCCCATCCACTCCCTTTGCTATGCCTCGCTTCACCCCACCCTGCCTCCTTTCTCACCCACCCTTCTCATGCTCCTTTGCCTCTGTGGGTACCGAGCTCAGAGCCCAGTACCTCTCAGCCTGGGAACAGATGGCTGCAGAGAGCCAGCAGTGGGTGTGGGGGCTGAGGCCTGAGGTCCTATGGCCAGACACAGCCAGGGAGATGGAGGGACTGCCGTCCTGTGAGCAGTGGCCATTGCTATTTCCCAGTGGTCCTCAGAGTCACAGACTCTCTGTCATGGGACCCAGGAGGGCATTTTGCATCAACTCCCTCTTCACATGGTAAAAAACCAGCAATTCCTGCCTCAGGCAACCACAGAACAGGTAGACTCATCCAAACCTGAGCCTTCCTGCACTTGAGGAACCTGCTCCTCTCTGACTTAGACTGTCTGCCATGTTCCCACGTACCCACTGAAGCCTATCTAGGTGCTTCTCAAAATCAACACTCTCCAGACCCAGCCACCAATGCCTTCTCTGTGCCTTTTCCAGGACAGGCCGCCTCCTCCTGATGACCCCAGGTTTGAGCCACCCCACACATCTGAGTTCAGAGATCTCATGTCATTGTCTCTCAGGTTTGCTTGGTTCCTCTACAAATTGGGAGATTCCGACACCTCCAGATTCATTCAGATCCACATCCTTCCTTCCTGGCGTGCCTCCTTTTCCCTAATTGCCTTCCTGCTTCCGGTTTGTCTCTTTGCAGTTGATTTCTCCACAGGCGAGTGAGTATTCTGACACACAGTGAGTATTCTGACACACAAACCCGACCATGTTGCTCTCACACTCTGGCCTTCCCACACCTTCCATCACTGGGCTCCAGGGGCTGTTCTCTGGAAAACAGCCCTGCTCTTTAGCCAGGCCCACCTGAACACAGCATCACTCACAGTGTGTCACACTGTTGTGTGTTGTCATGGCCTCTTTGTTCCCTGTCCCTTCCCAAGAGAGAGGGCCTAGAAGGCAAAGGCGGGTCCTTCTCATCCTTGCTCCTCGCACAGAGTTGTTGCTCAACAGTATCAACCAGAGGAGTGATGGAGTCAGGGCGAGGACCTGGCATCTTCCACTGTGGAAGGCCAGGCATCTTCCACTGTGTCCCACAGGCTTCTTTGTTGGTGGAGGTGGGTAAGGTGTTTCCCTCTCAATTTCTTCCCTGACAGAGCAAGCTGTCTGGCCCCTATTTCAGGCACACATTTCCCCCATCCCCTTCGGCACATGGAAGGCAGGAAGGAGAGAGGAAAAAAGAAAGAAAAAGAAAGGATTGAATGAAAGAAGGAAGAAGAAAGGCATTTCTGTGCTCTGGCTTTCCAGTTTCTTAGAATTTCCTCTAGTCAGAAGACTTCAGGTCTTTAGGCTATATTGGGCTTTCACATACCTGGGCACCTTTGCCTTTGTGCGCTGCTTCCTCTATAAAAGAAATATTAAGAATTATAATTAATGACTGCTTTGTATAAAGGTGAATATAATCCAGGCTGGATTCATTATCTTATAATCATTATTTTTATAGTCATGTTTTCTTCTGACTTTAAAATAAATTGGAATTAAACCAGTTCTGTAAGCTCCTCACAGGACTGTAGGCCCCAGGCTCTGTGCTTCCTGTGCTGATGCATGTTTCACTACCCTGTTGGTCTTGGTGTGGGGTAGTGACTGAGTACCTTCAGAGTGTGACATGCCTCTTCACTGAGCGGGTTCATGATCCCTGGATGGGGGAGGACAGGGAGGAGCCCTCACACAGTCCTGACTCTCTCAGAGTCAGAGCAAGCAAGGTGGGATGTGTGCACGTAACTGCTAAATCCAGAAGCATGGAAGCAGGCACATGCCATGAGACCAGCTAGCGCTTTGTGCCACCCTCCCCCCTCCCACCATGTGTCCATACTCTCGGCCTCTGCTTGGAGACTGGTCACCCAGGTCGGTCTCTGCTGTTCTCCAGGCAGGTCATCCATACCTACAGTGTTTGTAGGCACAAACTGCTCTCACAAGCACTTTACCAGTCACTGCAGAGCACAAACTGTGTAAATTTGAGCACAAGATATAAAGGAACTAATGATGGAAGCTGCTTTAATACCTTTCGAGGGGTGCCTATGTGACTCAGTCTGTTAGGTGTCTGACTGTTGGTTTCAGCTCAGGTCACAATCTCAGGGTTGTGAGGTCAAGCCCTGCTTTGGGCTCCGCACTTAGCATGGAGTTTGCTTGAGATTCTCATTCCCTCTCCTTGTCCTTCCCCCTCTTCCCCTCCCATCTCCTGCATAAGCTCTCTCTCTCTCTCTTTAAAATAAATAAATAAAATCTTTAAAAATAAAAAAAAATCAATGCCTTCTGAGAATAAAGCTTGGAGAAACGAGATTATAGTGAAGGGTACACACACACTGGCATCGGTTAGTTCTTATGATTCCCTTGACTAAAATTGGAGTTTCACAAAAGCGAAAATAAACTTTTGGGACTTCATCAAAATCAAAAGCTTCTGCACAGCAAAGGAAATAGTCAAAAAAACAAAGAGGCAACACACGGAATGGGAGAAGATATTTGCAAATGGCAATACAGACAAAAGGTTGATATCCAGGATCTATAATGAACTCCTGACACTCAACACACACAAAACAGACAATCATATCAAAAAGTGGGCAGAAGATATGAACAGAAACTTCTCCAATGAAGACATACAAATGGCTATCAGACACATGAAAAAATGTTCATCATCACTAGCCATCAGGGAGATTCAAATTAAAACCACATCGAGATATCACCTTACACCAGCTAGAATGGCCAAAATTAACAAGACAGGAAACAACATGTGTTGAAGGGAATGTGGAGAAAGGGGAACCCTCTTCCACTGTTGGTGGGAATGCAAGTTGGTGCAGCCTCTTTGGAGAACAGTGTGGAGATTCCTCAAGAAATTAAAAATAGAGCTTCCCTATGACCCTGCAATTGCACTCCTGGTTATTTACCCCAAAGATACAGATGTCGTGAAAAGAAGGGCCATCTGTACCTCAATGTTTATAGCAGCAATGACCACGGTCGCCAAACTATGGAAAGAACCGAGATGCCCTTCAACAGACGAATGGATAAGGAAAATGTGGTCCATATACATTATGGAGTATTATGCCTCCATCAGAAAGGATGAATACCCAACTTTTGTAGCGAAATGGACGGGACTGGAAGAGATTGTGCTGAGTGAAATCAGTCAAGCAGAGAGAGTCAATTATCATATGGTTTCACTTATTTGTGGAGCATAACAAATAGCATGGAGGACATGGGGAGTTAGAGAGGAGAAGGGAGTTGGGGGAAATTGGAAGGGGAGGTGAACCATGAGAGACTATGAACTCTGAAAAACAATCTGAGGGGTTTGAAGTGGCGGGGGGTGGGAGGTCGGGGTACCAGGTGGTGGGTATTATAGAGGGCATGGATTGCATGGAGCACGGGGTGTGGTGAAAAAATAATGAATACTGTTATGCTGAAAATAAAAAATAAAATAAAATAAAATAAAATTGGAGTTTCAAGTCAGTAAATTCTGGTAGGGTCTCTGAGCCTTGGACTTGTTCAAAAGGCCTCATAGGAGGAATTCCTTTTGGAAAGGATATTTTGGATGAGTGGAGAGAGGATGTAACTCCAGAGCTCTAGCCATAGTCATGCAGCATGCAGACCTTTCTCTCTGTGAAGGGGAGAGTCCTGTCATCATCCAGCCACTCAAATCTCTGCTGAGCACATCCGGTGTGTTCAGGAGGTGGGTCTGTTCCCTGGTGTGTCCAGAGGGTCCAGAAGTCAGAATTCCTGTGAGTTCTGGTTCTTTGCTTTGACTAACCAGGAAATCAAAGAAGAACTTAAACAATTCATGGAAACCGATGAACATAAATTTACTTCGGTCCAAAACCTGTGGGATATGGCAAAGGTGGTCTTAAGGGAGAGATACTTAGCCATCCAAGGCTCCCTCAAAAAAATTGAGAAACCTAGAATAGGTCAGCTTTCTTTAGACCTTAAAGAACTGGAGAATCAACAACAAAAAGCCAACTCCACACACAAGAAGGGAAATAATCAAGATTAGAGCAGAGATCAATGGGATAGAAACTAGGGATACTGTAGAACACATCAATGAAACTAGAGCCGGTTTTTTGAAAGAATCAATAAGACTGATAAACCATTGGCCAAACTAATCCAAAAGAAAAGAGAGAGGACCCAAATTAGTAAAATTATAAATGAAAAGGGAGAGATCACAACTAACACCAAGGAAATAGAAACAATCATCAGACATTATTATCAACAGTTATATGCCAATAATTTAAGCAACCTACATGAAATGGATGCATTCCTGGAAACCTATAAACTTCCCAAACTGAATCAGGAGGAAATTGACAACCTGAATAGACCAATATCTAGTAACGAGATTGAAGCAGTGATCAAAAACCTCCCAAAAAACAAGAGCCCAGGACCTGATGGATTCCCTGGAGAATTCTACCAAACATTCAAAGAAGAAATAATGCCTATTCTCCTAAAGCTGTTTCAAAAGATAGAAACAGAAGGGAAACTTCCAGACTCTTTTTATGAAGCCAACATTACCCTGACCCCCAAACCAGGCAAAGACCCCACCAAAAAGGAGAATTTTAGACCAATATCCCTGATGAATATGGACACCAAGAATCTCAACAAGATCTTAGCTAATAGGATCTAACAGTACATTGAAAAGATTATCTACCATGACCAGGTGAGATTTATCCTTGGGATGCAAGGGTGGTTCAACATTCACAAATCAGTCAATGCTTTGTTGATAATTAAGTAATGTGACTTTGGCACCCTCATCCACTGTTTTCAATTTAGAGATGACTAATATTAGTACTAGAAAAATATACTGGAGTGATTAAAAAAAAGAAAACAATGTACTGGGACAAATTTCCAATTATGTCATCTTTTGGTTTCAATAAATAGTAATGAGTCCCAAGCTGGCAACTTTTTACCTGGAAACTAAGTTTGGCCGATCCAAAGGCCTGGTTCTCCAATAAGAAGGACAGAAACTAATTCTGCTTCTATATCCATTTCTGAAACATTTCCAAGGAATGAGAATGACTTTTATTATGTGTTCTGCCATCAGAAGTCCCTTTGGTTGGAATCTTCTCTGTGGAGGCTTCACATTGGCAGACATTTTGGGAAACTCCTCCCAATTGAGGTGCCTATAGCCCGACACTGCACAGCCAAGAAATTGGGTCCCACCCCAGAGTCAGGCAGCCCTGACTGTAAAAAGCCCATGTGATACTTGTGTTGGCCTAATGAATCACGTAAGCTATTGTTGAAACCAAGGGTTGTTTCAGAAGATGACCCCATTGCCCCCTCACTCAGCTTAGTGGAGGAGCTACTCAAATGCCACTTGTCCTAGAACAAAAGTGACTCTTAACAGACCTAACTGAGAATCTGTTGGCCCTGGGTTTGGTGTCTGGCTCACCACCTAGGAGTGGCCAACCTTGGCAAGTCCCATTGACAATTGCAGATGATGACACAGCCTCATTGTCAGTGATCAGTGTCTTCCCAACCATGGAGCCAATAGAGACCATGTCCAGCTGGGAGAGAATTGAACTGAACTATTGTCAGCACCCCAACCAAAAGCTTAGGGCCTGGCCAGAAATGAGAAGATCACAGGTGACGAAATCACAAACTTTCTGAGTCCTCATTCCAAAGTCAGCAAGTTGAGCAAGCTGTGGATAAGGCTGCTTTTCTTTGTTTTGCATTAATATACATGTTTGAAGAATAAGATCTTCAAGATGCATTCTAAATTCCACCCTGATTCCTGTACGAACTCTGAAACACATCTCCTTGTAGCTGAGCTGGCTCCAACAATCAGATCAAGGGGTGCTGGTTCCTGTTGAAGTTCTATCAACATGAGATGGAACCTAATTTGTTCCCACTTATTCATTTGTATAAATGTTCTCTGATGTCTGAGGACATGGTAACCTGTGTCTACTGCTGTAATCAGCTAACATTTTCAAGGCAAGAGGCCAGTGCCATTGAAAGCAGTTTATTATGAATATTGCCATCTGGACTTACTTGAAAGAAATCATTTTTTAATGTAGGAGTTCTTTGCCTCCAAAAATTGAAATTATAAGTCATTCACTTGATTCTGTGATTTTTCTGGGTTAGGTCACATTGCTGCCGGAAGACAGTGTAGTCATGTCCACTCCCAAATCCGATGAATTAAATCCGGAATGGAGAAGAGATGGTAGATCACTGGAAAATCCAGGATGCTGTTGCCTGAAGAAGGTGGAGGGGATGCTGGTCAGGCCAAAACTACAGAAGCCCACTGAAGTTGGCAAGAAGCAGAGTGGCCTTCATTGCCTGTGCCTTATTCTGAACCCTGTCCTCCAATAGGCAGATACTGTTCTGCCAGACTCTAAGGACACAAGCTTTGTTCCTTGCTCATTTATTCATTAAGAACTGACTTTAGAAAACAAGGTCCTGAGCTAAATACTCCTGTGGTTGCCAAATAAACAACATGTGGTCCTAGTTCTTAAAGACCTGGCTTCTTTGCATGGCTCACAGTCATACTATGCCTATCGCCTTGCTGGAATCCCCTCATTTCCTCTTTCTAGCAAAGAGAGATAAAGAAACCTGTCCATTATATAGGAGGCTTCAGATATTCACTGAGATAATAAATTGTTCCTGTGAGTCATGCAGAAAGGCAGTTTCCATAAGTGGGAATGGACAGAGGGCGGCAGCACAAGAACATGCTTGGTCATCCAGTGTCATGGTCTCTGTATTCAGGGCTGCACCTGTCCCACCTGTTCCCAAGAGGGAAACAGCCATGCCTTAGAGTAGTCAAGCAGTGGGTGAGTATTTGCTAGGCCACAACAAGGGCTTCCCCAACTCCTTCAGTTTTTAGTTCACTTCATGCCAAACATCTTTTAGATTGCAAGAAAGTCAGCATTTTTTTTTTCTTCCAGTGAACTTATTCATGCTCTTTGAACTTCAAGATGGAAAAATCAAAGTCAGAATCCATAAGTTTCCCAAGAGCTCCTGACCTACTTTTGGGGAAACCAGTTCTTGTTGGCAGTACAAACAAGGGAACTACTTTCGACGATTTCACACAGTGTGCTGTCAGAAGCATGCTAGAAGGTGGGCACTGTGGGGGCCTGTCTGAAAATCAGTGCATTGGCAGTCATGTTCAGGCCTACGGTTTGCTGGATTTTACCTGCACAATGTCCAGGCCAACACTGGGGATCTTCTGAGGGACCTGCCAGGTCTCTCTTTTCCCAGCCCTGCTTCCTCATCTCTCCATGACCTGTACCTACAGTGCAGCCTTTAGCTCTTCCAGCCTGAGTCTGGGGACACTGAAGGAGCTCCTCATACGGAAACAGGATTCAGGGTCTGATTCCTCTTGCTCTTCTATTGGAGCTGTCCTAGCAACTGGGCTCCTGCCTTTCTCCCGCTAAGTTTCCACTTGTAGCCAAGTAGGTAACTGGGTCTTTGTGCTTGAATCCCTGCCCAGACAATCTCTGTTCCCCTGGACTTTCCTGGCCCCGCTTTTGTCTATACCTCTTGCCCTAGGCCCTAGAAACTGGAGGCCCATTCCTGTACCTCTGCATCTGGAGCCTTGCCTTTCACCCTGGGAACACATTGAAGCTCCGACACAGTCTTTCCTTGGATGCCTATCTTTATTGGAGCATATCTTTATTCTTATAGCTCCTTCCTATGTTCAAAGGCCAAAGCCAGCAACCTGACCCCCTTCCTGTGTATTATACCATTAATGTACTTTGTAATCCCTGATGTTTCTCTGCTGGAGAGAAAAATTAATTTTCACATTTTGTGATTTTCTTTGATAGAATTGAATGTTTATAACACACACACACACACACACACACACACACACACACACACAATTTGAGATGTTGCCAGGAAACCAACTGACCAGAAAGGTTCATACTTGCTCAGGACTCACACCTGCCACCACTCATGGCCCACTGGCTCTTAGGTAGGAATTTCTCCCACTTCATACTCAGAGGGAGTTATAATTGTTTCCTTGAGTTTGAACTTCTGGGCTCTAACTTCCAGAAGCTTTGGGCACTGGATCTCTGCCTGTGAGATGGAGCTAGCCAGGACTGGTGGTGGGGGTTTGTACATTCACCCACCTCATGGGGTTCCTGTGAACATTAAAAGAAATAACTCAAGTGTGGCATCAAACCTAGAGCTTGGCACACAATATGTGCTCAGGCGATGTTGAGTATTACTATTATCCGTAAGGCAGATGCCCACTGCCCAGAGGGGGTATGGGCGAGACTCAGATTGGCACTCCCACAAAACTGACACTCCATGTTTTCTATGTCTCCCTGTGGACTGTGCTTTGAAGGCTGGACTTCCCTCCATGGGGCATTTGTGGTCTTTTCATACCTGCCTCTCTGGCTTATTCCCTGGCAGTGGGGACTTTTTGGGGCAGCAGCCAGCCTGGGTTGCAGGGAGACTTCCCATTCTGACTGTGCCATGGGACACAACTCTTGGTGTCCCTGGAGCTGGAGAGACCCAGTTCAAATCCCAGTCCCACCCCTTCCAGTAGGGAGAGCTTAGAGGAATGGCTTCATCTCCCAAGTTCCACTTCCCCCTCCTTACAGGGTGACAACAGCACTAGCCTCACTGATTGCTGAGGCAAAGGAATGACTGGTGGCACATGCAGTGCTTAATTCCAGCTCCACAACCAATGGCTGCTGCTTGGGGATTCTTAAGTGGCTTTACCCGACATATGCTTGTCATTGTCATCAGCTGTGATAACTCTGCAAGGCTCCTTGCTGAGAAGAAAACAAAAGGAAGTCCTTGAGAGAAACCAAGATCAGAAAGAAAGTCATGGGATTATCTTCAGAAGGTTTTCCATAACCCAGCCTCCCCCTGAACTCTTCAGAGCCTTTCTGCATCAGCACACTAGCTTCCCCACCCTGGGGACTTGCCGCACTGTTCTGCTCACTCTCCTGCTCACATCTGCTCTTGGCTGCCTTATTTATTGCTCACTGTCCTCGTCTGCTGGGGCTAGAAGCTCCATGAGGACAGGATCCCTTTCAAAAAGAACGTCGTATATGTAGTATCTGACTTGATCTGCGCTATGTGTGATGATCTACATCACTTTGTTTATTCGTGGTACAGATGAATGGTGCCAAGAGGGAGGATGCCTTGGTTGTTGGCTCAAAGCCATGTGGCTCAAGCTTGCATTCAGGGATCCCTCCCAGTCCTTGACTAGCCTCGTGACCCAATTAGTACTTGTCATCATCATCATCATCATCATCATCATCATCTTTTGATAGGATCTATCATTTATCATTCAAACTGGGACACTTTTAAATGTGAAATCAGGTGCTGTTGGTAATGACTCGAGGACAAAAGGTGCATCCGACTGAGACTGTCACCCTATTTATTGATCAAATACTATTTGGAAGACTCTATGGTGAGCACTTTGCCTTCCTCATGTTGAATCCATTCAACACTCTGTTAGGTAATTCTGTCTGTTCCCATTGTATGGATCAGAATACTGAGGCTTCAGAGAAGAAAGGACCTCAGCCAAGAGCTGGATCACCTGAGAGTGGCAGAAGCAGGCTGTCTGCAACCAGAGCCTTGGTCTGTGACCACATGTGGCCCTGCACTTTGTCCTGCACTCAAGCATACCAAATGTGCGGAGTAGCCACATTATACAGGCACTTGATTAGTTATAGAGGCTACACAGGTAATGGAAAACTCTGGAATCCCTTGACAGGCAGGGAGTCAGACAGTGTTCAGTGTCCTTTGTTTATCTAGCTCTGCGTGGACCTCCTGAGCTAATTCAAAAATGCCAGTGTGATTCGAGGATTACAGTGCTCTTGGGCTGCAGGATGTGATTGTGGCATGGCAGCTGTCTAGCCACCGCGGGTTCAGTCTGGGAGCTGTCCATCTCTGGCTCAGATTCAGAGCTGGGGAGTAGGAGGTCCTTGTCAGTACTGTCATCCAGGGGAGCTGGAAATAGTTCAGGCATTTCTCATTCTTGTCCAAAGCAGGGATCTGTACAGTTGACATGGTGGCCCCCCGTAGGTGCTGGGTGTATGTTATCATGGATTGACAGTGTGGGCAGCTGTTTCTGCCTAGGCCATCACACAGTGAAGCCTGTGTGATCTGTGTACTCATCAGAACAAAAAGCTACTGGCCACCTTGCAGTGCTGTAGTCTACCTGCTATTCCTCTGGACAGCCTTCTCCCAGCTCCTCTCATTTGCAGCTCTCCTCTCCTCCAGTAACCAGGCAACCAAGGTGACTGCTGTAAGGGCTGTGAGCTCTGCACTGGTCATGAGAACCTTGCATTTTCTGGAAATGCACTTACCCACCAAAGTGTCAGTGTCAGGGTGGACAAGCAGGAAAGAAGACACAAATAACCTAATGCAGTCCCATTTAGAAAAGGGGTGGCATATCAGTTTTCTTCACATTCATGTTTCTAAGTAACTGAAAGTCACCCAGCATGATAATTATTACTCCATTCCTGTCTTCCTGGCACAAGTTTCTAATCACTCTTCTTGGAAACTTTCTAAGAAGGGTACACAATTTTAGTCATCATAAGGAACTTTTATAATCAAAGACACAGTCCAAAATGTCATGTGCTTTACTATTTTGTATTCCCAGCCAGTTGTGGGTAGTCTGGGCAATGGTGCTGAGCTATGGGCTGGACAGTAGAAACCTCAGCATCAATCATGACTCATTGATACAGAGCATCAAAACACACCATGTGATTTTTACATACGCCCCTCCTTCCTAATTGCCTGATGATTTTTATTAGGAGTTTCATCACCAGTAATATTAACCAACACGTATACAACACTGATTTTGTGCCAGTCCCTGTCCTAATTCCTTTGTATTTGCTAACATACTGAATACTCCTAACACCTCTGTGAGGTAGGGCTTTAGTGAGGATAACAATAGCTGCTTTAAGAAAGAGAAACAAAAACAGAACGGCTCTAGCCAGATGGAAGATTATTTCTCTCTCTTGTGACCGCCTGTGTTCCAAGTTGGAAGGCAACATGGTCAGGCTGATGGCTCCTCTACCACTGTCTCCAGGTGCCTTGTAAAAGTTGCTCTGATCCTGGCTACTTGATCTATCAGAGGCAAAGGACAAGAGGGTCAAGGCAGATACCTGCTCTTCCAAGGCCCAATCTAGAAGCAGCACCAATCATTCCCACTTACTCAGTGGGAGATGAAGTCACACGACCATGATGCCAGGGAGGCTGGGAAACGTGGTAGAGCCCACCAGCACCTGCCACTCCACAATTCTGCCATTACAGAAAAGGGGGAGCAGCCAGGGACTTCCGCCACAGAGAGCCGCTATCTTGACCTTTTACAGAAGAGGAAACTGAGGGACAGAACAATGAAGAAACTCCTCCGAGAGCACGGATAATCAGTGTGAAGCTGGGATTCATATTTGGGTTGTCTGGCTTTTAGTCTGTGCTTTTAATCATTATGCTGTATTAAACTTCTATTATAATATTAGTTTTAACAATACAGATCTTCAAATTTGACCACTCAAAATTCTTCTACCCCAGTTCATCAAAGCCACTCATTTGTCAGTAAGGTACCTTGGGATATCTGACAACAGATTGGAGAACTACATAGCACCCAGACTCTTCAGTCCAGAGTAAGAGCCAGGACTTGACATTCAGAGCCCTGATGGGCTTCTAGGGAGCAGACAGACAAGGGTCTCCTGAGAGACTCGCCAGTGGGCAAGGCTTGCTCCCCAAGGACTGGGAGGGGACCTGCTGCTCAAAGCTTGCTATAGAACATCATCTCCTTCTCCCTCAGCTCTGGCCAGCAGCACTCCTTCCTGATGCTTTAAGTGACTTTATTGCTGCAGCAGGAACTGCTGAGAGTCATGAAAGAAACGACAGCGTCTCGAAGTTGCACGGTTAACACATCCTTCAGCAAGGTCCCTGCTCTGGGGGGCATCTGCTTTCCTTGGCAGAATTTTCAGAGATTCTTTGCATCTTAAAGAACTCATAGTGCTCTCATCAACTTCATCTCATCGCGGTCTTGTTTTGTGTTTCTCTTTTTTACCTTTGTATACCACCATTTGTATGGGATTAGGAGATGGAGAAACTGGGAAGTCAGAAAAGCAAAATAGTAATTTACAGTTATAAAGGCATTTCCTATGTGCCCCCTGGAGGTAGGCAGATTTCATTTAGGCCCATGGTCAGCAGGGGAGAGGAGGCCATTTGAAGTTCAGAGTCAGCCATAGATCACTGGGAGTAGTGGTGGGTTTGCCCTTCCCAATTCTGGCCCCTTCACCCAAAACACACTACCTCAAAGTCTCTGGATTGATGACAGTGTTCTTCTAAATTGGTTAGTTTTTCCTGTTAGGGGCTGGCAGGGCCACCAGAGTAGATGGGCTGGATTAGTTTTAAGCAAACATCCTGATCCAGTGATTTGTAACTTTTAAGAGGTTAAGAAACCAGTATTCCAGCCGAGTCAAGGACTTCCATGTTCATACACCTAGGCAGTCCCACATACACTTTTGGAAGTTCCCAGACATGCTGAAACCCATCCAGGGTGTTTCCTATGTAAGGACTGGGATTTCTCTCCTAAATTTCTCCACTTAATTTATTTGTTAATCACACCTATGAAAGTGGATCAACTCAAATTTTTATCAGTAAGAGAACAGTTAAGTAAATCTGGGAAAATCCATGGAATGTAATACAGAAGTAAGAGATAGTTATTATATATAACAATATGGAAAAAATCTCCCAGACAGTAAAGTTCAAAAAGGAAAATAAAAAATAAGTTCATTTAATTGAAATACATATATTGAGAATCTCCTACATGCTGGTGCTGTCGTAAGGAACCAAACCGAAGTCCCCCTCCTGGGAGTCTATGCCCCTTGTGCCATGATTGGAAGTGGGACCAAGAGGTGCAGTAGGTGAGCCACACAGGGCCATTTGGATCAGTTCTGAGAATGGCAGGGAGGATTTTGAGCTGGGACATGACATGATTGCTTTTACTTTTTAAAAGCTCAGTCTAGTGTGAAAAGCCTTGCTTCTGGAGGTGGCTGAAGCAGGGTGAGCAGGTTAGGAGGCCTCTGTAATAGTTGAGGCAAGGCTTTGTTGTGGCCCCACCATGGGGGTGGGGGCGGGGTGAGAAGTGAGAGGTTCTGGAGAGCAGTGACCCTGGGATTTGTTGACAGTTCGGATTATGGAAGGAAAAGAGGAACCAAGGAGGAATCCCAGTCTGTGACTAGTAAGTGGTAGATAGACTGGGAGAGTCGCAGTTTCAGGAGGGGCAAAATCAAGGGTTCTGCCTTGGACGAGTTTGCAGTGACTGTCAGAGGTCCCGGCTGAGATGTCAGGTGGGCAGTGGTGGTCCAGCTTCGGGCTTGAGAAACATACTGAGAACCTTCATCTTCTAAGTGCTATGAAGTGCTGTAGGACCGGGAGAGATCAAAGAGGTAGATAAGTGGTCCCAGATGGAGCCAGGGACCCTCCCTCATTCCGAGGTCACTCATTAAGGAGAACCCAGCATGTGAGGTGGAAAAGGACCAGTGAGCAGTGAGGTAGAAGGAGAGCTCAAAGTGGTCAGGTGCTGGAAACCAAGGGGAGAAAGGGCTTCAAGAAGAGGGAGTGACCAATTCTAACAAATTCTGCTGATGCCATTTATGTAAGATTATAGCCATATTATCTTATGTATGTGTAAATTCATGGAGAGTTCCAGAAGAATACATACTACAGGATTAAGGATTGGGATTGGAGGAGGAAGTAAAGGAAACTTTTTTATGCTCCTATATTAGGTGTCTATCAGTTACTTGCATCATTCGAAAAGAACAGTAAGTTTAAAAGGAGGAGAATACCTCCCATGGAGAGGGTCTCTCCCTGCTTGGGCTTCCTGTCTTGTACATCCCTTCTGTAAGGAGGGCTCACTGTGCCCAGTCTCACCTTCTGCCCTTGCTGTGGGAGGGCTTGCCCTCCATCATCAGGCCGGCAAACCCCCCTGCCCCCCCAACATGGGGTTACTTGGTTGTCCAGCCCTTTCAGCCTGTCCCCATTTTGCATTGCATGGGGCCTTACTCCCCTGGCAGCTGTCTTCTTCCAAACCAGTTCAGACAGGCAGGGAAAAGTAATTCCTCAATTGGTTGCAGCTCTTTGTGAATTTATAAATAATACGTGACGCTGTGACATTTGCAACAGACTGCCACATTGATTTGGTTTTGTCTGTGGCGGTGGTTTTATCAATGAGCTTTTTCCTGAGCAATTTCAGACTCTGTTTTGTGCAGATGATTGAAGACATTCTGGAAATTTCTTTTTTTTTTTGAATGATCCATTCCACCCAGACATCCCAACCCTTTGAGAAAAAACAAATAAAACACACACACACACACACACACACACACACACACACTCTCTCTCTCTCTCTCTCTCTCTCACACACACACACACACACTTTCAATCTCTGTCAAGCTGAGTATCTCAGAGTAAATGAGCCAATTTGTTTTCATTTAAATATGTAAGTAGGAGAGGCAAGTCTAATGGACATGCATGAGAGAATGCAGAGCTGTAAGCTGGGAAAGAAAATGCAGATGAATTTGTCACATGCCTCATGATAAATGATATTTGTACAATTAAACAGAGCCCGCCTGGAGGCCGTGAACACCTCGGGGCATCGCATTTTTATCTGCAGGGCCGTTACCCTCCTGTTTCCTGTCACAGAATCTAAACATCACAACTCCTTGGAGGAGGGGCACCTTGACTGCAAGGATGCTAAGTTACACCAAGCAGTACAGAAAAGTAGGTCAGTGGGTCACCTGTGCCAGTCTGAACAGAAGGAAAGCGTGACCCCTGTGAGGCCTAGGGCTCCCAGAGCCCGGGCAGCAGCTGGTGGAAACCCTGGATCAAGGGCGGTACATGCAAGGGAGCTGCATTGCAGGGAGCAGGAAGACCCTAGGAAAACCAGAGGAAAGTTAGTATTCAGTGGAGACACAGGAAGAGTGAAAGATGGGACAGAAAGAATCCAGAGGCCTATGGCACAGAAAAGGAGTGCCATGGATGTTTGGTGCCCAGAACAGTGGAGCTACAAGAGCTGGTGTCCTTCCCCTCCGACCCAACAAACCCCGAGTCTGGTGCCGCATGTCCCTTGGTCTTCCCATTGCTCAGCCACACTGGTGGCTTCTTCTGGACATGGCTTCTGGTACCTTCATCATCCTGGTGACTTTCTGTTCTGACTGTGCCTCTTTTCTGTTTCCCAAGTGTGCCTTGTACATCCAAAGGACCCAGAAGGATTTTCCTATCTAGTTAGTACTATTCCAACACTAGGAGCATGGATTTTTATTTTACAAAACAAACTGGGAACATTAAAACTCCAGAATGGGGTTTGGATCAAAACAATGTTAGCAGTTTTGATGATTCTTCAGCACAGGTTGAGAAAGACTGGCAGAGTCCCAGCAGCTAGAGAGTTGTGGCTCTGAGGAAGGGGATGGTCTCCAGGCACCAAGGCCAGCAGAGGGACATAGGAGGGCCGGAACTGCCCTGGGCCTCAGAGGCTGTTCAGGGGCAGGGAGACCTTCCCTGTGTGCAGGCTATAGCCTTGACCTCTACTTTGATGCATCTCAGAGCCACCTTTTGATCAACAGCAGAGTCTCTAGACCTGGGACTTTGGCTAAGGGGAAAAATGGAGCTGTTCTCTCTAAACCAGGAGTCTTCCTTCACACCTGGAGAAAATCTGGGTCTCGAATCCTGCGAGACATGTTAGTCTCCATGTTAGTGGCATGGGGCTGGATGAGACCCTGGGCTTACCTCCTTATGCTCCCAGCTCGGAGAAGAGAACTCCACAGTTCCTGCTGTAAGCCCACTTGATCCCACCGACGCAGGCTGGAGTCTTCTCTGAGGACTCAGGGTTCCCCGCACTCAGTCACAAGCCCATTCACAGGTCAAACTCTGACCTAAGTGTTTCTGTGGCAGGTTATCTGACAGACCCCCCTTCATAAGGATCCTTTTCTCTACACTTGATTAAATGGCTTCTGCCCTTTTTCTAGATTTCACCTGGCAAACCTTAAGCTGCCGTGTCCCCACAACTATTTCACCTATGGTTACTGCCCACACCTGGGGGACAGGTGGGCTGTGTGAGGGCCTCAGACCCCACCATGCTCCCTGTACACTGATATCAGTCAAGAAAGCAAATAAATGGCACACCTCTCCACTCTGTTATTACTCCTTCTAAAATATAACTCTATATTACCATGTTGAGGCAAAATTTACTTGGACTTCAAACTGACATTTCTGAGAGTTCCTACCTCGGATTGTAAGCTGGGACTGATCCTCTATGTAGTTCTCTGTGCAGAGGATGACAACTCAGGGTCTGGTGGATGCTAGAAGGGAACACACCGAGCTCTGCCAAGATACAAGGTCTGACGTGGGGCTACTGGGCACAGCGAGGATTTGTACTTTGACGTGGTTCAGATTACAAGACAGTGAGCCCCTGGAAGGCATTGTCTGTATCACAGCACCCCACAAAGCTGGCTCAGAGCGGGGAGGAAAAAGATGCTTTGAGCTGCAAGATACAATCTCTCTGCCACCCTGAGCTTCTCCCCCGCCCCCCAGGAAATGGGGACCCTTCCTCGAGATAAGAAACAACAACTGCATTGATATGGTTCTTACACCAAAAGTGGTGAGCTAGAGGAAAGCTGGATGTGCTTGTGCTTGAAGGGGGTGTGGTAATGATAGGTCCTCAGCAGGCCTCTCTCTGGGGCCACATCGATACTGGGGAACCCACACAAAACACTTCTTCCACAGCTTTGCAGACAGCCAAGTGCCATGGTGAGCCAGCAACAAGGAAATAAACATGGAGAGCAGGCAGGGGATCAGTGAGCTCAGGCCACACTGTCCTACTAATTGGTGAGCCCAAAGCTGATGTTAGTGTGAGTAAATCCTGCTTTAGGCAGCTGTGAATGGCACTGGGGTGACCAGGAAGCATCTGTTGGCCTCCTGAGTGAGATCCACACTTGTCTCATGCAGTCTGTAATAACATGGATCCCATTCCTCTGTCACCCATCTTCATGCATGTCTAGCACACCATTGGATAGAAGCAGCTCAAGAGGACTTAGGTCTTGTTCATCTTTTTCCCCCCAGCTAAACAATAATAGCCAGCATTTAGAAAGCACTTACTGTATGCTAGGCTCTGTGCTAAATAGGTCACATGCATTACCTTTTGTTTCTCACACCAATTCTGGGTGGTTGATAATGTTTTCCTGATTCTAAAGACAGAACATGGGCTTCATATTACCCACTGTTAAGTGATGAAGTGAGGATTCCGATGAGACAGGCCGAGGTGGCAAGCAGGCTCCCAACCATTGTAGCCCACAGTTATTTCAGTAAACGTGGGCCTCTCTCCAGGGCACCCACCACTAACCAGGAAATCATCACTTCCAAGGTCCCAGGGCCTCATAGCAGCACCGACTGACGGCTCATACCAAAGTCTGTCTTTTCTGACAGCACTTGTAGAGACCCTCCACATGACCTGTCAGCTGCCTGGGAACAGGAACCACTGTTTAGAGATCCCAGGTCAGTGCCTTGTGTGTAGAAAATGTTCAAGTGTTCAACTGAATTCAGTGTACTCTTTTCTCGTCTAAGGTTATAGACAGGCTCAATATAGGGTCCTTTGAGACTAAACAACATTGAGGGTTGAATTTGTAACCACGTTGGGCTTCGTAATAAGCCTAATAAAATACGAACCCAAGAAAGAAACGTCCTCCCAGCAGAAGCTAGATTGCAAGTCTGAGTCGCGTTTGGTGATTTTACAAGTACACATGTGAAGTGGCTCTTTGCTGGTTGCTATGAGAACCAGTGCTCGAATTCCTGTCCAACCACAGTCTCCGCAGTAGTGCGTGTCATGTGTATGTGTGACAGCGCAGAGCATGTACTGAAAGTAAATGTCAGTAAATAACAGGTGCGATTGCCCTTGGAAAAGGGAAATACCCATGACTGAGACTCTTCCAAGTATCTGTTGGTAAATGTCCTGACAGTCTTCCATGCCCACCTCATCAGATGATACCATCAATTATAAGGGAATTCTCAGGCTTCACTGAGAAGCTACTATGTGGTGGGCTCAGTGCTAAGTGTTGTGTGAGAGAATATAAATAAAAATCCAGAGCAGGGGCGCCTGGATGGCTCAGTCAGTTGAGCATCTGCCTTCAGCTCCGGTCATGATCCTGGGGTCCTAGGATTGAGCCCCGAATCGGGAGCCTGCTTCTCCCTCTGTCTTCCTCTCCACCTGCTTGTGCTCTCTCTCTCTCAAATATGTAAATAAAATCTTAAAAAAAAAAAAAAAAAGAGCCAGAGCAGCTATCCTTGACATTGAGAAAATTTTAGTCCTGTTGAGAACCCCCATCCAAGAAACAGATCCTTTGCATACTTTCCTCAGTTTCCCCAATAGTAATAATTTGTAAAACTATAGTGTAAAAACACAGCTAGGAAATGGACACTGCTCCAATTCACTGGCTTATTCATATTTCCCCAGTTTTCCTTGTATATGTGTGTGTGTGTGTGTGTTGTCACCTAAGTGGGTTCACATATCCACAACACAGTCAAGATGTTGAATAGTTTCAACATCATAAGGATCCTGCTTGTTGCTCTTTCATAATCATACCCACTTCTATCTACCCCCAATCCCATTCTTAATCCTTGGCAGCCACTAGTCAATTCAAAAATATTATATAAGCGAAATCATACAGCATGTAACCTTTTGAGATTGGCTTCTTTTCCTTCATCATAAATCACCGGAGATTCAAAGTTACTGAGTGTGTGAATAATTCATTCCTGTGTATTGCCGAGTAGTATCGTGTGGTATGGATGGACCAGTTGGTTTAACCATTCACCTATCAAAGGATATTGGGGTGAATTCCAGTTTGGGCTATAACAAATAAAGCTGCTGTGAACATTCATATGCAGGTTTCTGTGTAAATGTAAGTTTTCATTTCTCAGGGATGAAAGACAAGAATGATTGCTGAGTCCCATGAAGTTGCATGTTTAGTTTTAAAAGAAATAGTCAAACTGGTTTTCAGAGTGGTTATACTATTTGACAAGCAAGGCATGAGAGATCCATTTTTTCCTCTCCCTTTCCTGCTTTTGGTATTGTCACTATTTGTTTTTAAGATTTAGTTATTTACTTTAGAGAGAGAAAGTGAGAGAGCATGTGCAGGGAGTTTGGGAGGGGCAGAGGAAAGAAACTCAGTGAACTCCCCGCCAAGTGGAGAGCCCAACGCAGAACTCGATCTTATGACACCCTGAGATCATGTTCCCGAGAAAATGACCTGAGCCAAAATCAAGAGTCTGATGCTTAACTGACTGAGCCACCCAGGAACCCCTTATTAACTATTTTTTATTACAGTCATTAGGATATATGTAAAGTGGTATCTTACTGTTTGTTTGTGTTTTTTTTTTTTAAGATTTTATTTATTTACTTATTTGACAGAGATAGAGATCACAAGTAGGCAGTGAGGCAGGCAGAGAGAGAGGGGAAAGCAGGCTCCCTGCTGAACAGAGAGCCCAATGCGGGGTTCCATCCCAGGACCCTGAGATCATGACCTGAGCCAAAAGCAGAACCCACTGAGACACCCAGGCACCCCTAGTATCTTATTGTTTTTAATTGGCATTTTCCTCATGGCTAATGACATTGCACATCTTTTCATGTGCCTATTTACTATCTGTAGATCCTCTTTGGTGAAATGTCTGTACATGTATTTTGCCCATTTTGTAATTGGATTTTTTGGTGTTTGATATTGAGTTTTGTGCCTTCTTTATGAAGCGTAGATACTAGTCCTTTGTCAAATATATGGTCTGTAATATTTTCTTCCAGTCTGTAGCTTGGTTTTTCACCTTGTGAACATGAGTTGCCACAGAGCAAAGGTATTTAATTTTGATAAGGACCAGCTTGCCAATTTTTCTCTTTGTGCATCATGCTTTTGGTATCGACTCTAAGAACACTTTGCATAGTTCCCGTTCCTGAAGACTTTTTCATACAGTATTTTTTAAGTTTATAGTTGTGCATTTTACCTCCTAAATCCATAATCCATTTTGAATTAATTTTGTATAAGGCGTGAGGTTTATCTCATGGTCCATTTTTTTGACCTACAAATGTTCAGTTGCTCCAATACCATTTATTGAAAAGGCTGTCCTTCCTCTATTGGGTTGCTGTCACATCTTGTCAAAAATTAATTGGCCATATTTGTGTGGGTCTATTTCTGAGTTTGTTATTTTTCCTTTGATCTATGCATTTAGCCCTCTGTCACTACCATGCTAATTTGACTACGGTAGTTCTACACAGGATTTTATAGTGGGTAGAATGATTCCTCCCACTTTATTGTTCTTTGTCAGGATTTTTTTTTTAGCTATTCTAGGGCCTGTGCTTTACCATGTAGTTTTAGAATAAGGTTGTCTATTTCTATAGAAAATCTTGCTTGGATTTTGTTCGCAATTGCATTAAACCTATAGATCAATTTAGGGAGAATTGACATCTTTACTATGTTGAGTGTTCCAATCCATAAACACAGTATGGCTTGCCATATATTCAGGTCTTTATTTCTTTCATCACATTTTATAATTTTCAGCATAGAGATCCAGTACATGTTTTGTTAAATGTATGCATAAGACTTTCATTTTCTTTGGCATGACTATAAATAGTATTATGTTTTTATTTTGATTTCTACATGTTCATTATATATAGAAATACAATTCATTTTCTTTGTTGATTTTGTATTTTGTGAGCTTACTGAGCTCACTTAGTAGTTCTAGAAGGTTTTTCATAGGTTCCTGGGGAAAGTATTCAGTCTTTCCTTATTAAGTATAAGATTGGTTGTAATTTTTCTGTTGTTGAAATTCTTTGTCAAGTTGAGGTTATTTCTTTTAATTCCTAACTTGCTGAGATTTTTATTATGAATCATTTTGGATTGTATCAAATGTTTTTTGTGTGTGCCAACCGATATGATTATATGGTATTTCTATATTAGCTTATTGAAATGAAACCTAACATTGAATGATTTTTTGAATGTTCAATCAGACTTGCATACCTGAAAGAAATCCCACTTATTTATGTTGTATAATTCTTTTCAAAATTTATTGGATAAGGTTTGTGAATATTTTGTTGAGGTTTTAACATCTAATTTCACAAGAGTTTTGGTCTGTTATTTTCTTTGTATTGTTTTTTCTGGTTTAAGTATTCGGGTAACATTGGCCTTGTAAAATGAGTTGAGACATGTTCCTTCTTATTCTGCTTACTGGAGGAGATTGTTTAAAACTGGTGTTAATTCTTTAAGTGTTTGGAAGAATTCTGTAGTGGCTTAGAGATTTCTTTTGTGGACACTTTTCAGTTATTAACTTGATTTCTGTAATAGAGAGTTATTGTGATTATCTACTTTATCTTGGTTGATGTGATAGTTTGTGGTTTTTGAAGAATTAGTCTATTTCTTTGAAGTTATCAAATATATGGATTTAATGTTATTCCAAATATTCCCTTATTACCTTTTTAATGGATGCAGGATTTGGAGTGGTATACCCCATTTCATTTTTAATATTGACGGTATGTCTTTCATTTTATTTTTTCCAGTCTTGTTAGAGATTTATTAATTTTATTGGTTAAAAACAATCTAAATTTCATTAATCTCTACTCCTTTATTTCTTTTGTTTTCTTTGGGTTTATTTTGCTTTTCTCTTTTAGTTTCTTGAAGTAGGAACTTAGATTATTGATTTTTAGACCTTCCTCTTCTCTAATGTGAGCATTTAGGGCCATAAATTTCTTCACATTATTCCTTTAGTTGCATCCCATGAATTTTGATATGCTGTATTTTTGTTTTCATTCAGTTCTATGTATTTTTTAAAAATTTCCCTTTAGAGTCCTTTGACCCATGAGTTTTTTGTAATTGTGTTGTTAATTTTCCACTTACTTAATTATTTTTCTGTTGTTGATTTCTTATTTCTTTGTGGCCAGAGACCACAATATGATTTTGTTGAGGTTTGTTGTATGACCTGTGACATAGTCTACCTTGGTGAGTGTTCCATGGGCACTGGAAAAAAAATGTTTAGTTCAGTGCAGCTTGGTGGAGTTTACTGTATATGCCAAATAGATCCTGTTGTTTGATTGTGTTAGATCTTCTGTATCATTGCTGATTTTCCATCCAGTAGTTAGTTCAATTTCTGAGAGGGAAGTGTTGAAGTCTTTAGCTCTAATCATGGATTTTTCTATTTTCCCTATCAGCTCTATCAGTTTTTGCTTCATGTATTTTGAGACTCGGTTGTTTGGTGCATTCACATTTAGAACTGTTATATCGTCTTTATGGATTGACTCCTTTACCTTTATGTAATGTTCCTCTTTAGTTTTTGTGATTTTCTTTGCTCTGGAGTCTTCTTTATTGGATATTAAAATAAAATCAGTCCTGATTTTTTAAAAAAAATTGTTTTTATGGTTTATTTTCCCCATCTTTTACTTTTAACCTATCTGTGTCACTGAATTTGAGATGAGTTTTTATGTAAACTGTTGGGTTATTTTTATTTTTATTTTTATTTATTTATTATTTTTTTAAAAAAGATTTTATTTATTTATTTGACAGAGAGAAATCACAAGTAGATGGAGAGACAAGCAGAGAGAGAGAGAGAAGGAAGCAGGCTCCCTGCCGAGCAGAGAGCCCGATGCGGGACTCGATCCCAGGACGCTGAGATCATGACCTGAGCCGAAGGCAGTGGTTTAACCCACTGAACCATCCAGGTGCCCCTGTTGGGTTATTTTTAAAATCTAATCTGCCATTTGGAGTATTTGGACCATTTATATTTAATTATTATATGTTAGTACATAAGTCTTCCATTTTATTTAGTTTCTATTTGTTTCTTTTGCTTTTCATTCCTCTGTTTCACATTTCTTGACTTGTTGAAGGTTACTTGTATAATTTTTTTTTAAAGATTTTATTTATTTATTTGACAGACAGAGATCACAAGTAGGCAGATAGGCAGGCAGAGAGAGAGGAAGGGAAGCAGGCTCCTTGCTGAGCCGAGAGCCCAATGTAGGACTCGATCCTAGGACCCTGGGATCATGACCTGAGCTGAAGGCAGAGGCTTTACCACTAAGCCAACCAGGTGCCCCTACTTGAATAATTTTAAGATTCCATAGTGATTAATTTATTTATAGTGTCTTTTTTAAAGATTTTATTCATTTGTTTGAGAGAAAGAGAGGCAAAAGGAGAGGAGAAAGAGAGAAACCCAAGCAGATTCCCTGTGGAGCACAGAGCCTGACTCAGGACTCCATCTTACAAATCCCGAGATCATCAGCTGAGCAGAAACCAAGAGTTGGACACTTAACTGACTGCACAACCCATGTGCCCCTATTTATGGTGTTTTTGAGAATATCTCTTTGTATAAGTTTTATAGTGATTACTCTGAGTATCACAGTATATACATGTGATTATACATTATTACAGTCTATCCAAATTTTGCTATCCATATTTTGCCTTCAATTGAGGTATGGAAATCTCAGTTCCATTTGGTCCTTTTATCTTCCTCACTTTTAAATATCGTTTTCTTGCACATCAGATGGTGTTATAATTTTTATTTCAATAATCAAATATGATTTCTAAAGCTTATGAAGGAAAAGATAGTCTACAGTGTCCTTATTTCTGCTCTTTTCATTATTCCCTTTTTCTTTCCAGTACTCTAAGATTCCTTTTTTTAAAAAAAATCATTTCCTTTCTGTTTGCAGAACATTCTTTAGCCAATCTTTCAGTGTAGGTCTGCTAACAATAAACTCTTTTAATTTTCCTTTGTTTGAGAATCTTTTTTATTTCCTCTTCATTCCTGAAGGAGAGTTTTACCAGATACAGAATTTACAGTTGGCACTTCTCTCTCAGCACTTGAAAAGTATGCCACTTCCTTCTGGCTTCCGTGATTTCATATGAGAAATCAAATTCAAATTGCTGTTCCCCTATGAATAAGGTATTTTTTCTGTTTGAGTGATTTCAAGACTTTTCTTTGGTTTTAGTTTTAGAAGTTAAATTATGGTGTGTTTTGATGTGGATTGCTTGTTGGGGGTTTATGTAGTTTCTTGAATCTGTAGGTTTTGTCTTTTGCAAAATTCAAGACTATTTTAGTCATTGTTCCTTCAACTACTCTTTCATTGCCCTCTTTTCCCTCTCCCACTGGGACTCTTAAGGTTATAAAGGTTGGGTCTTTTCTTACCATTTCCCAGTGCTCTGAATCTCTGATCATTTTTTTCAGTCTGTTTTCTCTTTTTTTCAAATTGGGTGACTTCTGTGGTCTGTAAGTCCACTGATTCTATCCTTTTTCATCTCCATTCAATATTGAGCACATCCAATAAGGTTTTTCTGATTTTTGACATTGTGTTTTTAGGTCTGTAATTTTTATTTGGTTCTTCTTCTTCTTTTTTTAATAGCTTCTGTTTCTTTGCTCAGATTTTTTTCATCTATTTCAAGAGAATTTGTTATCAATTATTAAAGCATTTTTATAATGGCTACTTTAGAAATCTTATCAATAATTCCAATACCTGATTCATCTCAGTGTGGGTGCGAGTTGCTTTGTCTTTCCTCACTGAAGATGTGATTTTTTGTTTGTTTGTTTGTTTGTTCTTGGTCTGACAGGTGATTTTTTAAAATTTAATTCTATCTTGGAAACTTTGTCTATTCTATTAGGAGACTGGGTCCTATTTTTTTTCATATTAGTTATATACCCTGTTTAGGTTTAGTATGTGTGTCTTGCCTTGCTTTTGTAGGATCTTTTGTAGGGTCTTCAGTCTTTGATCTGCCTGTCTTATCTGGTGCTGTTGAGCTCCAGCTGGTTCCTGCTGCTACTCCTGCTGCTGCTGCTGCCTGAGGAGATAGAAAGGCTTTTGCCAGGCCTGGATGTTGGGTTTCTTTTAGTGAGGAGTGTTCTACATACTGCTACTTCCTAGATACCTTGGTATTTCTGGGCAGGGCATGCAATTCTCTTTGAGAGCAAAAGAGTGGAGAAAAAGGGAAGATGACCCAGGACCAAGCCCCAAGGGAACCCCAACATGTAAACATTGTGTACTGGAGGAGTTTCTGGTGATCCAGAAGAAGGAACACAGTAGTAGAGGTGCTGGGAGTATAATATCCCAGAAATAAGAGAGAAAAGTGTTTCCAGGAGAGAGGGGCCAAGCTGTACCAAAAGCTCTTGAAAAGTATGCAAGTATGAACACTGAAAAGTTTTCACTGGATTGGGCTGTATAGTTCTATGGTGGTCATTGGCTGAGGCAATTTTGATGGGGTGATGTGGTGATGGCTTGAATAAAGCAGTTTGAAGATTTTGATATTCTATCTAGTTAAGGCTGCCACAGTAGCACTGCAAGGCTTTCGGCATGGCAAGTGAGAAGAGAATGATGCCTGGAAATCGTTGCCTGAAGATAGGAAGAAGAGATAATGCAACTGTAGGAGAAAAAAAAAAAAAAAAAAAAAAGGAGCAGTAAGAGACTGCAACCATTTGCATTAAAATCAACCTCTGTGTGCTCTCCAGTCCCAATGTCTTCTACAGTCATATTTGCAGGCCCTGGCCTGACTCCATCCTCCAGTTCTGAGTCAATCCCTCCTGCTGTTGTCTTCATATTTGTAGCATTCCTGCAGCCCTTACACCCCTGTCTATGGATTTACCACTTGATTACATATTGCTCCATGCTCTGACTTGCCTTCCCCCACTGAACAGTCAAGTTTTCATCTTGCCAATCAGTTAATGCAGTGTTTAGAGAATATAATAGCTACTTTTAGAAAGGAATCCTCCCCAGAATGACTTTAAAGTTCACTTCCTTTTATAGAAACTGTTTTTGAGAGAAAAAAAATCACCAATTAGGTATCCCCTGGATAACAATTTTAAGAGTTGTTGGCTATCCAAACTGACTCCCCAAAGCTCAGGTAAACTCTAAGAAGGAACAACAATCATTGTTTTTACAATTAATTAGCAGCTTTCACAGTGAACACATTAATTTTAATAAGAACATGAATAGAGTAGACTTTTATTTTATGCAGTCAGTAAATGTTACAGCCATTACCACAAACTTGTAGACACTGCACAAATACCACTTCTCAAAGACCTTCTTAAAGTGAGGTAAATGGAATGTTTATTTGGAAATGTAGGTTCTATTCTCAGATCTGCTCAATAAGATGGGTTATAAGTACTATAAATATTCTACATAATTATCTAGATTTTGTACTTCATTTGAAAAAATAGATTAAATCCTTCCTAATGGTACATTTTAACTCTAATATTATAATAAGACTTTTCACATACTTTCACCATTTAAAATAATTAAGATTTGGGGGTGTCTTTGCCTTTAACCACATGCTGTTGTTTTATCCGATGCCTTCTTCTTGATCAGAAGCACAACCCACAATTGTTAAATGCTTTCCATAGGGAATTGTATGGAAGTTTCTAGAAAAGCAGGAATGCTTCTTCCTTAGCCAACCAGCTCAGTGATGGCCTACTACAGTGATGTGATCCCATGGTAGAGCGAAGGGTGTGCAGGACACCATGGGACCCAGGGAAGCGTAACTAAGCAAGAACCATTTAGCAAAGTTAAATTCTAGTCCAGCTTTCTTCCTCCCTCCCACTCCCTTACTTTGTGAAAGAGAGACAAACAAGATTGCATGAACGAATGCCTCTGGACCTCTGGAAACCATCTTAATAGCCCAGCATCAAAGGCAGACCAGTTGGTTATGCCCTGGAAAGCACGTGTAGCAAGCAGCCACAGCAGTCTGGGCATGTGGAGCACACCCCATCCATGGCAGGCTAGGACCAGGTCTCACACTCAAGTGCAGATACTACGGCCGGGCCGTACCTCCTACTGCATTCCTCCTTCCATTAAGTCCTAGGTCAGGGCCTTCTTCCTCCAGTGTATTAGTCAGGATGCTCCAGAAAATGGAACTGACAGGATGTCTGTATGTCTGTTTCTTTTTCTCTTTCTCTCTCCAGAGATCTATATATCTTTGTCTGTCTGTCTGTCTGTCTATCTATCATCTGTCTTACAGAGAGAGATTATTTATATCCACTATAAATTTTCTTTGTGGTTTTAGAGACTGTCAAGTCCCAAATCTGCAGGGTGGGCTGGCAGACTGGAGGACCAGGAAAAGCCAGTGCTGCAGTTCAGGTCTGAAGGCCATCTGTCTAAAGGCCATCTGTCTACAGAATTTTGTTCTCTTCAGGGTAAGTCAGGTTTCTGTTTCAGGTAGGCCTTCCACTGATCGGATGAGCCTCCTCTACATTATGGAGGGCAATCTGCTCTATTCAGAGTTCACTAATCGCATCTAAAACTACCCTCACAGAAACAACCGGAATGTTTTTTACGTTCCTAAGCACCATGGCCCAGCCAAATTAACTATCAATTTAACAAATTAACAAAATTAATGAAATTAACCATCATAGCCAGGAAGCCTTAATTCTAGACACCTTGCAACCTGTCACCTGTACTGATCCTACTGTACATTTTATGCTTCCTAAATATACTCATTTTAGCAGCAGAGACTTCAGCATGGAGCGCTGGTGTATGTCAGAGTGGAATGACCTGGGATGTTTCTTTCCAAAGCTTCTGACTTTCTAAGACTCCCTTGGGCACAGCGTGCCCACTGGCCTTGCTCTGACCCTGAGAGGCACGTGTTGTCCAGAGGGCTGGGCTCACGTTTTTCTCATTCTTTCTGTCCATTTACGGGGAGTTCTCAGGATTCCCTTGTTCCTATTCAGCTGGGGATCCTCAAGGTGGCCTATATTGTGTAGAACCTAGGCATAGAGGTTGCTTATCCCACTGGGCAGAATTATCTTTTAAAAATGGAATTCGGAGATCATGTGTTTAACATATGAAAGGCTCTGGGATGGGCACTTATTCTTCAGACAGCTGTGACAGCAGCCAGCCCTACACAAAGTATTTCCCCCTTCAAAAAAATCTCATGCAAGTTCAAAATAGCTTTACACAATATGACTGCTTCTCCTGAAGGTGATTTTTTCTTTCTTTCTTTCTTTTTTTTTTTTTTTTTTAATCCTTGACCTACTTTTTCTTTCTGTGCAATATACCTAATGAGTAATAATGACTTCAGAGAAGGTAGCAACAGAGGAAACAAAGTTGAAGAATGCCTGAAGAGAGTGGCTCTGGAGCCCTCCAACTCGACGGGCTTTGTTGTTAGGGCAGAGATAAAGTTTAAAGCTGTTTGTGTGAATGGCAGGTTTGCTGAAGATTCCTATGGCTGTCCTGTGCCCCTCTTAAATAGTCTGGATATCGCAGAGGGGGCTCATGGTAGAGCCAGGCAGAGGGGCTAATACACGAATGCATAAACTCACACACATACTCCCACAGGTCCACAGTTACAACCCCGGCCCCCACTCACCCAAGCTATATATGGCGCTATAAAGAGTAGGCTTCAAAGTCTTTTGAAGCATGACCTGTTGTCTAGAAATGTTTTTCTAAAACATATTCTATTCCTAATGTGACCTGTCCAGAAAGAGAATAGGGACACTTGCCCATGTCTGGAGCCATAAAGCTGAACCCCAGAAAGTTTGGAGTAGGAGAGAAGCACCCATGGAATTCACTTTACTTACACAGTGCTCTCCAGCCTGTGTGCAGGGAAAGCAGCCGCTGCTTCGGGCCCTGAGCATGTGCCTCTGCTTCTGACAGGGAAATGGAAGGAGGCTTCCATTGAACAAGGGTCTTGAAATTTATGTTGAATAAGCTTCTGTTTTCCCCACACCATTTATCCCCTTTCTTAGCAGGATTTCTTCAGCTAAGCCGCCCAAGGGAGGTATATGGGATTGGTCTTGACTCCTGCTTTCCCGGCATTTCCCCCATGGAGGAAAATGCCCCCATGCATTTGCTGAGCACCTTGCAGAAGGAGGCACTGGACTGAGTGCTGAGAGGGGCAGCTTTAGAACCACTCAGACCCACGTTCATAGCCACTTGGGCAACCATCTGCTCTGAGGTCTTTGGGGTGTCACCTGCCTGTGACTCAACATCACCTTCTGTTAGAAGGTGATAATATAACACCTACTTTCAAATACCATGAGGGTTAAAGATAATTGATGCAAAACTACTGAGTGCATGGAATGCTCTCAGTAAACAGCAGCTATCACAATGAGCAAGACATAGTCCACGCAGAGAGGGAAATGCCATTCAGTGGCCTTAAGTGCAGCTGCAAGGCATCTGGGCCTTAATTGGACCCTGAGGATCTCTTGACCCCAGACCAGGGCCAAGAAGCAAAGCTCTGTGGAAAGGGTATGAGGGGATGACTGTCAAGATGTGTATTTGCATTTTGTCCCCACTTTCTTACCCACTACCCACCCGCACCCCACCTTCCTGCTTGAATTTTTCTTACCCTCCTGGCTTTTGTTTTTCTGCAATCCTGAGCTTATTCTAGGGGGAGAGGAGGATGGAGGGAGGGAAGAAGAGAACAATCAGATAGAGAGAGAGAGAGAGGACAGAGAGAGAGAGAGAGAGAGAGGAAGCACATGAACTAACTCCCAAGTCTAGGAAGGAAAAAGTTCAAGGTTCTCATCAGTGGTGACAAGACCCTCCTCCCTGGACATGCTCTGGCAAGAGGGCAGGACCGCTGAGGAGAAAGATTGTGGTGTCCTTGTGGGAAAGGACAAAGGTGTCCTTTCTCTTGTGAGAAAGATTGTGGGCCTTGACTACAGATCCCGTAGCTCCCAGCATTAACTCACCCTTTGTGATCATTAAGCAGCAGAGCCCCCTCCAAAGGACCATGTATGGGATAGTGTGCACAGTGGGGCAGTCCTGGGGCCTGAAAGGACAAGGGCTCCCCCCTGTTCCCTGGTACTCCACAAGGTTCCTGGTTCTTGTGGAACCCTGCAGGGTGGGGGGCGGGATGTCCCAATGAAGGCAGATTTTAGGCCTGCTCAGGAAAAATCTGCTCTGAGCCAGATTTCACTTGCTTTAGAAGCACTAAAGTAGAGCCTCCCCACATCCCCACATGTGTCCTGTAGGCCTGAGCCTCTTTGAGGTCCTATGGTCTCTTCCTGACCTGGCGCTCCTGCCTCGCACACTGTAGTGAGGCTTATGCGGTCCTCAGCTTGTCACAGCTGGTTCAAGGAAAATGACTGCTTTCCGGGCTTCAACTGTCTGAAAACCCAATGAAGTTGTTTCCTCTCTTCTGGCCCACCAAGCACAGCAGGCCTCATCCATGCAGAGCAAGATATCACCATGGCCATGTGAATTTTGGAGAGACACAACCCAGCCCATAACAAGAACACTGATTGAAACCCCATGGGGGTCCATGATTTCATTTTCTTAGTGGAGAAAAAAATTGAGGCTTCTAGAAAGCACTGCGGAGCACTGCATTTTTCATTCTTTTTGTGTCCCATTGTAACATTAAGGCAAAACTAGAAAAAGAAGGAGTGAATCATATATGTATATGTTTAATAGACTTCAAAGAAATAAATAGCCCCAACCATGCTGTTTTCCAGCTACAGGTAAGGATCATGCCCTGCGAACCCACTCTTCTAGAGGGTTTCTTTGGCTCACAGATCAGTGTCTCAATCCCTACCCCCACCCAAGACACAGTTCCTATTTTTCTCCCTTTTAGCCTTAAAGCATCCCTGCTCCCCCCACCATCTCCACCTTTTGGGGACCTCCTCTTCGGGGTGAGGGGTACTCATCCCATTATGGGAATCAGCCCATATAAGGACGCTGACCCCCATACCCAGCTGGGTTAGACCATTTCTTTGCCTCCTTTTATCTCAGCATCAGAACAGTGATTTCATCAGAAGACATTCCTATTGTGTGCTCTACTTTGAAAATGCTTTTAGACCCATTTGATCTTTGCATCTGGGGGTGGGGGAAGGAAACTAACATTTATTGAGTGTGCTCCATGCTTTAGGCTTATTGTTAGCGGTTTTACATCTGTGGTTTCTTTAATCATCACATCAACCTATGGCATAGCTGTTTATCAGGAAAACAATGTTATTATGATGTGTAATCCTGCCAACCCACCTCACCCCACTAATGTGCCACACAGAGAGAGAGGGTGGGGTGGAGACCCAGGAAAGCCTGAATATCAGGTTGCATTAATCTGCAGAGCAAAGGGCACAGAGATCTCAGGAAGAAGGCAATATTCTTAAAGGTAGGGGGAGGGTAGGAGGGGTGGAGAAGTGGGGAGTGGACGGAGAGCAGGCACCATGAGGAGACAGCTCTGGCTGAGCTTTAGAAGTATGTGCTGGGCATTGCAGGTTTAGTCCCCACTTGCTATGCTAGAAGAGGCTCTTGGTGACATCTTTAGTGAGGTGTTACGTTTGAATATAATTGCTATGGGCACCAGTTATATTATTATAGGAAGCAGCAGAGATTGAGGTTTGGGCCTGAGGAGTTCAAGCATAACTGCAGGGCAGAAACCCTTCTCATTCAGCTGTGTGGCTCCCGGGCCTGTCAGGAGGCCCGCATGGGGGAACTGAGGGCTCCTCGGAATGAAAGAGGATGGGCCTTTTTTCACACTTGTAAAAATCTGCTTCTAAACGTGTGCTCTAGTGTCTCTCTCATACCCTCCCTAAGCCATAATCATTTAAATACCATTTCCCTAATGTGAAACATTGATGTCGTTCCTGGGCTTTCAGGACTTTGGACAGGAGCACATCTGTGCTTCCATCATGTTCTGCTAATCCCTCTCACATAATGGTTGATGCCCCGATCATTCCTATGATGGAGGTGGCCTTCTCTCTTAACTCTCCATAGCCTTTCTAGGTCACCCTGGGGTGGGTCCACCACCTCTGCACCCTCCTCCACGTGGCCACCCCCTACGTACGAACAGAACACACTGTGGCCATTCGATAGTGGCCTTTACCTCTCAGAGTTCCCAGGACACCAAGGCAAATGTGAATTTCAGATAAACAAGGAATGATTTTTAGTACAAGTGTATCCCAAATATTGCACAGGATATACATATACTAAAAAATTTCCTCATTTATCTAAAATTCAAATTTAAGTGGGTGTCTTGTGTTTTATTTGCTCACTTTGGCAACTCCATCTCAGAGGGCTTCTCTCTGCTGTTTCAACGAATGGAGCTCTTTACTTCATTTTCATGAAAAGCAGGATGTGATTGGCTTTCCCTGTGCTGAAAGTAGGGCAGTGGGGACTGATGCATTTCAAGAATTAAAAGGATTCATCGCTTGCGTCTTTCCCACACTGGTCTTCTTCAGCGTCAGAATTACTACTATTCCCTCCCTCCCCCTCATACTCAGTCCCAACTGTGGGCCCAGATTGGTGGTTCTCTGACCTTTCCAGGTGGGAAGCTAGTGTTTGCTTCCATCAGAGGTTTGTTCATTGAGCTGTCTGGGTACATCTAGCTCCCAGGTCAGCGTAAGTTGGACAAGGTGAGACACACTAACTCTCTGCCCCTGTGTATTCCATCTGGGGGCTTGAGAGCCGCACATCCTACTGCATCAAGATCAGCCAGATTGCACAGTCCTTTTGAAAATGGGCTCTTTACCAATGGAACACCAAACCTTAAAGCATGGAGGAGTTAGCATACATGAGGAAGGGAGGAGAGAGGACTGTGAGGCCCACTTGATAACCTATCATGGTTTACCAGAAGTGCAAAAGTGTCCAGAGTCCTCCCAAACCAGGCCAAGATGCATCTGCTCCAGAGAAAGAGGGTGCAAGGTCCTCCATTTGAGAAGATGCAACTTCTACCTTCAAGTACCCTACACTCTCTTGTGGGCCAGAGACACGTGAAGAAGGCATTTCTGGCCTGTGAGGTGGATGCTACCAGAGGGAAAGGTGCAGGGCACATGGAAGCCTCAGCCAGTGGGTTAGGAACACATACCTAGACTTTCCTGTCTGTCTCAGAGAGTGAGATCTCCCCTGACACAGACCCCAACAAGCAGTCAATACGTGTCATTTCAAACCATGAAACTGAGGAAAAAGCCTTTTTCTTCTTCTTCTTCTTCTTTTTTTTTTTTTCAAAAGCCCACATTTTCAGCCAATAACTTAGCCCAGCCTACCCAGGGGTGCCTCTTGTCCATAGAAACCCAACACAAGAAGCTCTTTGTTCAAATGCTCATTACACACAAGCATCTACCACATCCACAGGCGCCCTTCCCGTGACCATCCCTTTTCTTCACCAGCAGACTCCGTCTGCCTGGGCTAGTGTGGGCTAATTAATGAGCAATAAAGGATCTGATTTTTACATATCAGCTCTGCTCAGAGCTGCCAGAAACATTCAGAGTAGGGCCAAGGCGGGAGAGGGAAACACGTTTTTTCATTATTTTACCTACAAGATTCATCTGAAGGGGAAAAAATAGGTCTGTTGCCCTAACTAGTTGGATGAGAACAAATTCCTCATTAATCTTAAATATGTCACCTGGAGAAGGTGATTAAAGTAAGAAGCACTAATGAGTGGTATTCCTGGAAAAGAAAAAAGCACCTAATAGGAAATGGGATAGGTCCCTAGTAGTTCCTCTGCATTAACAGAGCTGCCCTCTGCAAGGAAAGTAGGCTCTGGAGGACCATGGAGCAGGGGCACCATGATTCTCCCTTGCAGGACAGGGTCGGATGCTACCTTGTCAACTGACAGTTACTACACAGTGATTAGGACTTTGCTCTGATGAAGCAGGAACTGAAGATGAAATACTGCAGGCTCTTGGCATCACCTAAGTGGTCTCAGGAGGCATAGATAACAGTAAGGGAAACATGAGCCACTTAGTGATTACATATGATTGTCTATGGACAAGTTGCAAAGCTGTTTGCCTTTATTAACTCATCTGTCTTCTCACTACCCTTTAAAGCAGGCAAGGCTGTGGTGTGTTCAGGAAAGGAATGCTGTTTGGTTTTCTAGACCAGCTTAGAAGTTCACTTTGTCGAAGAGGTTGTTGAATTGCCTTTGCATCTTGCCAAAAATTAGTATCAACCTCAGAATGCTGTGTGGCTCAGAGAGAGCCTTCAGACCCTGCAGAAGTGGCAAGAAAGGTGTGGGGAGGGAGTGTAATCAGGAGAGGGGGACAAGGTCCAATGACACTGCGCTATTGTACTACTGCCTCTTTATCCAAACCCTCCGTAGGAAGACTTCCAATTAACCCGGGAGTCCTGTGGGGTCTATTACGGTGTGTTTTCTTTTGGCTCAGGTTCTTCTTTACTTATTTGAACAGAGGAGTCAGATGGGAGAATCATGGTGCCCCTGCTTGGTGGCCCTCTGGAGCCTGGTTTCCTTCCAGAGCTAGAGAGGACCGCTGTGTTTATGGGAGGAGCTACTAGAGACCCATCCCATTTCCTTTTGTCTGTTCTCAGGAGCGGTTTTTGTTTTGTTTTGTTTTGTGCTTTTGTCTGTTTCCAGGAGTACCACTCATTAGCGGTTTTCACTTTAATTGCCTTCTCCAGGTGATGTATTTAAAAGTAAATTTTTTTTTCATGTGCTTATTTGCCATCTGTATATTCTCTTTAGTAAAATGTCTGTGCATGTCTTTTGCCCATTTTATAATGGGATTGTTGAGTTTTGAGAGTTGTTATATATTCCAGATTCTCATCCTTAGTCAAGTTTGTGATTTGCAAATATTTTCTCCCAGTCTGTAGCTTGTTTTTTCATGCTTTGAACACGAGCTTTCACAGAGCAAAAGTTTTTGATTTTGATAAGATCCAACTAGTCGATTTTTCTTTCTCTGCATCACACTTTTGGTGTCAAGTCTAAGAAGTCTTTGCATAGCTCTGGTTCGTGAAGATTTTTTCCTATCATTTTTTTTTAAAAGTTTATAGTTTTGGGTTTTATTTTTATATCCATGAGCCATTTGAATTAATTTTATATAAGGTGTGAGGTTTATCTCATGGTTCTTTTTTCTCTTTCTTTCTTTTTTTTTTTTTTTACTTACATATGTCCAATTGCTCCAACATAATTTGTTGAAAAGGCTATTGAATTGCCTTTGCATCTTGTCAAAAAT
The DNA here is from genome assembly GCF_009829155.1 of Mustela erminea. Lineage (NCBI taxonomy): Eukaryota > Metazoa > Chordata > Mammalia > Carnivora > Mustelidae > Mustela > Mustela erminea. Next base: position 60,459,954 of record NC_045620.1, on the reverse strand, counting down.
TAGTTGGCATATTTATGAGGGTCTATTTCTGAGTTTGCTATTGTTCCATTGATCCATATGTCTAGCCCTCTGTCACTACCATGCTATCATGACTTCTGTAGTTATACACAAGCCTTAATTATGGGTAGAATGGCTCCTCCCACTTTATTTTTCTTTGTCAGGATTGTTTTAGCTATTCTAAGTCCTGTGCTTTACTATGTAAATTTTAGAATAAGATTGTCTCAATGATATCTCATCTACCTTCCTCGAAAACCTTGCTTGGATTTTGATAATAATTGCATGAAACCTATAGAACACTATGTTGAGTGTTACTGCCAATGAACACAGTGTATCTCTCCAGGTATCTAGGTCTTCTTTGATTCCTTTCATCAGCACTTTATAATTTTCTTTCTTTTTTTTAGCACTTCATAATTTTCAATGTAATGATCCTACACATATTTTGTTAGATTTATAACTATTCAGACTAAGAGTTGTATTGCATTTTTTATTTTTTATTTTGGTTTCCACTTCATTATCAGCATATAGAAATGCACTTGACATTTTATGTTGATCTTACATCCTCTTCACTTACTGAAGTATCCTCTTTATATCCTCTTTATCTTTACTGAACTCACTTACTAGTTAAAGAAGATCTTTTTTGCAGATTCCTTAGGATTTTCTCAGTAGATAATCATGTTTTCTGCAATAAAGACACTTGTCTTTCTTCTTTTCCACTCAGAATGCATTTTCTTTTCTTTTCTTGCTTTATTGCCTGAGTAGACCTTCCAGTACTGTTTTGAATTTTGAGTAAGTGATGAGATAAGACATTCTTGCTTAATTCCCAACTGTGGAGAGAAAGCATTCAGTCTTTGACCATTAAGTCTGATGTAAACTCTAGGTTTTTGGTAGATGCTTTTAGAGGTTGAGGAAGTTCCCTTTATTCTTAATACACTGAGAGTTTTGTTTGAAGTTTGTCAAATGTTTCCCTGTGTCAGTTGTTATGATCATATGATCAAGTTTTTATTCTTTGGCCTGCTGATACGATGTATTACATTGATTCTTCTGTTATCAGATAATGAACCAGTATTTACTACTTGCACAAGTAGAATAAATCCCATATGGCCATGGGATACACTGCAATACATGATATATACATACATATCCTATTGGTTCTGTTGCTCTGGAGAACTCTAACATACCAGTAACATACCAGCTTACATCTGTTTAATCTCCTAACAGTCTATGAACCGCAGAGGTCTCTCTTTACCCCTAGACTCCAAAGCACCATGAGAAGGGTTTTAGGATCAGAGTGAGCACCCTTTTTTGAAACCCAGGCCTCTTCCGGCACAGCCTCATACTTGTTCCCCTGAAGAAAAGCCTTCCCTCCTTCAGCAGCATTATCCGCAGACCTCTTATTTTGCAGGCATTTTCTCCCTAGGAAATGAGGCAGCTTTCTTTTTAAAAGGAAAGGTACTTTCTCTTCAGTTATGAAAGAGATTGGCATGGCCCTTATGGTTTTCTCACTCTAAAAAGCACCAAAGACAGGCAAATAATAACCTGGAAACTTCATTCTCTAAGTTGAGAATGTCAGAAAGACCAAAGATCTTATGAAACACTTAGGGGAAATGTGTTGGCCTGATGCTACAGAATATGATGGGGAGGTTACCTGGAATGAGTGAGAATGTAGGTCTTGATGTTATTGGGCTGGGTGTGGAGAGTAAAGGCCTAAGGCTAACTGTGCTTAGCATCAGACCTCTCTTAACACGCATTCTTGATGGAGTTGTGGATTAGGTTTGATGAAAGCTTGTCTGCAAAAATGTTTCCTTGGGAAATCCCAGTGAGCCCTCACATAAAACTTTCAGAAAAGTCAGACTTTTGTTTAAGCTGAAAAACAAAGACCCTGGATTTCCATAATATTCTATTTTAAAAATAGATTGATCACAGTCATGCTAGGAAGTGAAAACCATCTTTTCCAGCTCAGGTTGTCCGCATTCGTCCCCTTTTTGGTCCCCTGAAAAAAAGAATTAGCACCAGCTAACAGCCACTGAAGGAAATGACATATTGGTTGGGGGAGAGGGGTTCCTTCCTGTCTAAAGGGAATTTCTTAGAATCATATAATCTCAGTGGTTCCACACTCTGGCTGGACATTAGAATCATCTGGAGGAACCTGTGAAAAATATCAACGCCTGCTTCCCACCCCAGAAATTTTTATTGGAGCCTGGCATCTGTATGTTTAAAGCTTCCCAAGTGACTTTAGTGTATTGAAAAGCACCGATGGAGTCCAACCTCTCCGCCATACTACAATGTGGCTTAAAGGATTCAGGTCACAGACTTTCTGAGTTTGTTGCCTACCATATAGGAATGCCTCCTGTCCCAGGAAACTCATAGCCCCCAAGGTAGCTCCATTCTATTTTTGGTTGTGTTCTGTATGTTGTGATGTACTCTGTGTCCCTACAACCTTCTGTTCTACTCTCCTACCCTCTGGCAGTCTGCAGAACAATCTCTGTTCTTCTTCAGGCCAATTCCTCAAATGTTAAAACACTGTGCATCCAGAGCCTTCTCCCTGCAGCAGTTCCCCAGATGGCACATGGATTCAGGCCCTGGTAGGCTTCAGTCTGTCAATATCCTACTCATAGGTCTCTCTTGGGAGTGATGTATTTAGAGGCTCAGAACTTCTGGCCAGACATTCATGTCTTGGCCGTGTGACCTACCTACTGTATGTTTCCTTGGGCAAAGCAAATGCTCTCTCTGAACCTCCATTTCCTCATCAGTAGAAGAAAGTGATTGGAATATAGATGAATCCCCAGCTAATGCCATGAGTTTCTAACTGGCTGTCTGCAGTCTGTACTCAGGATTATGAAGAGAAAAATAAAGCCAATAAATAAAAATATCATCTTAGATGTATGTCATTCTTTATATTTTTCACAAACATTTTCCCATTTTATACTCTCACCTTCCCTAAGAAGTAGGTACAATGTGATTGTTCTCAGTGCAGATCCAGGGAGCTCATGTGACTTCCTTCAGGTCACCCAGTTTATTGTGGGCACAACAGAAAGTGCAACATACTCACTCTTTATTGTTTGTTCTTTGTTTTCTGATTGAACACCTAAAATCACATACTTCTTAAAAGAACTGGGAGTATCTTCTATGCCTCCAAGATCCAGGAGCATGCTGGGGTCATGGGCCCTCCATAAATATTAGTTTAAATAACCATTTTTTTTTTCCTCTCCCCCAACTCACTTCCCTTCTGGCAACCATCAGTTTATTCTCTGTATTTAAGACTGTTTTTTGTCTGTTCATTTGTTTTGTTTCTTAAATTCTAAAAATAAATGAAATCATATGGTATATGTCTTTTCTCTATCTGACTTGTTTCACTTAACATCATACCTTCTAGGTTCATCCATTTTGTTACAGATGGCAAGATATCGTTCTTTTTTATGGCTAAGTAATATTTCATACTGTGTGTGTGTGTGTGTGTGTGTGTGTGTGTGTATCACATCTTCTTTATCCATTCATCTATGGATGGACACTTGACTCCATATCTTGACTATCATAAATAATGTTGCAATAAATATAGTTGTTTGTGTATCTTTTCAAATTCTCGTTTTTGTTTCAGGTTTTCTTGGCAAACACTCAGTAGTGAAATTACTGGATCATATGGTAATTCTATTTTTTAATTTTTTGAGAAACTTCCATACTGTTTTCCACAGTAATTGTATAGTTTTCATTCCTACCAACAATCCACAAGGGTTCCTTTTTCTCCACATCCTTGCCAATACTTTAGTTTCTTGCATTTTTTATTTTAGCCATTCTGAGAAGTATAATATGTTATCTCATTATGGGTTTGATTTACATTTCCCTGATGATTAGTGATGTTGATCATCTTTTCATGTGTCTGTTGGCTGTGTGTCTTCTTTGGAAAAAGGTCTATTCATGTCTTCCGCCTATTTTTAATTGGATTATTTGTTTTTTCATTGTTGAGTTGCATAAATTCTTTATGTATTTTGGAGATTAAGGTATCAGATCTCTTCTCCCATCAGGTTGCCTTTTTGTTTTGTTGATCAGTGGATTGCCTTTTTGTTTTGTTGATGGTTTCCTTTGTTATGCAAAAGCTTGTTAGTTTGGTGTAGTCCTACTATTTTGCTATTGTTTCCCTTACCTGGGGAGAGAGATATCTAGAAAAATGTTTCTACTGCCAATGTCAAAGAAATTATTGCCTATGTGTCCGTCCAGGAGTTTTATGGTTTCAGGTCTCACATTTGGGACTTTAATCCATTTTGAATTTATTTTTGTGAATAGTATAAGCAAGTGGCTCCATTTTATTCTTTTGCATGTAGCATCCAAGTTTTCCAGTACAATTTGTTGAAGAGAAAGTCTTTTCCCCATTGTATATGTTTCCTTCCTTTGTCATAGATTAACCATATAATGGTGGGCTTATTTCTGGATTTTCTGTTCTGTTCTATTGATCTATGTGTCTGTTTTTCTGTCAGGGCCATACTGTTTTGATCACTACAACTTTGTAGTCTATTTTAAAATCTGGGATTGTGATATCTCTGGCTCTGTTCTTCATTCTTAAGATTGCTTTGGCTTAAAAAAAAAAAGATTGCTTTGGCTATTTGGGGTCTTTTGTAGTTCCATACACATTTTAGGATTATTTATTCTAATTTTGTGAAAAATATTATTGGTATCTTGATAAGGATTGTATTAAATCTGTAGATTGGTTTGGGTAGTATGGATATCTTAATAATACTTGCTCTTCCAGTCCATGAGCATGGAGTATCTTTCCATTTGTTTGTGTTACTTCAATTGTTTTCATTGGTGTTCTATAGTTTTTAGAGTACAAGTTTTAAGCCTCCTTGGTTAAGTTTATTCCTAGGTATTTTATTCTTTTTGGTGCAATTATAAGTTGGATTGTTTTTCTAATTTCTCTTTCTGCTACATCATTATTAGTGCATAGAAGTGCAACAGATTTCTATATATTAATTTTTTATCCTGTGACTTTACTGAGTTCATTTATCAATTCTAGTAGTTTTTTGGTAGAGTCTTTAGAATTTTCTCTATATAGTATCATGTCATCTGCAAATCATGAAAGTTGTACTTCTTCCTTATCAATGTGGATGCCTCTTGGCTAGGACTTCCTATACTGTCTCGAATGAAAGTGGTAAGAGTAGACATCCTTATGTTGTTCCTTATATTAGAGGAAAAATCGTCAGTTTTCCCCACTGAGTATGATATTAGCTGTGAGTTTTTCATATATGGCCTTTGTCATGTTGAAGTATGTTCCCTCTAAACCTACTTTGTAGAGAGTTTTTATCATGAATGGATGTTGTATTTTGTCATATGCTTTTTCTCCATCTGTTGAGATGATCATGTGGTTTTTATCATTCCTCTTTTTTTAAAAAAGATATTTATTTATTTATTTGACACAGAGAGAGAGAGAGAGAGATGACAAGTAGGCAGAGAGGCAGGAAGAGAGAGAGAGGAAGAAGCAGGCTCCCCACTGAGCAGAGAGCCTGATGTGGGGTTTGATCCCAGGACCCTGAGATCATGACCTGAACTGAAGGCAGAGGCTTAACCCACTGAGCCACCCAGGCACCCTATCTTTCCTCTCGTTAATGGATGTATCATATTGATTGATTGGTGAATATGGAACCATCCTGGCATCTCTGGAATAAATCTTTTTTGATCATGGTGAATGATGTTTTTTATTTATTTATTTATTTATTTATTTTTTTTATTTCCAGCATAACAGTATTCATTATTTTTGCACCACACGCCGTGCTCCATGCAATCCGTGCCCTCTATAATACCCACCACCTGGTACCCCAGCCTCCCACCCCCCCGTCCCTTCAAAACCCTCAGATTGTTTTTCAGAGTCCATAGTCTCTCATGGTTCACCTCCCCTTCCAATTTCCCCCAACTCCCTTCTCCACTCTAAGTCCCCATGTCCTCCATGCTATTTGTTATGCTCCACAAATAAGTGAAACCATATGATAATTGACTCTCTCTGCTTGACTTATTTCACTCAGCATAATCTCTTCCAGTCCCGTCCATGTTGCTACAAAAGTTGGGTATTCATCCTTTCTGATGGAGGCATAATACTCTATCCCCAGGGGTACAGGTCTGTGAATCACCAGGTTTACACACTTCACAGCACTCACCAAAGCACATACCCTCCCCAATGTCCGTAATCCCACCCCCTTCTCCCAAACCCCCTCCCCCCAGCAACCCTCAGTTTGTTTTGTGAGATTAAAAGTCACTTATGGTTTGTCTCCCTCCCAATCCCATCTTGTTTCATTTATTCTTCTCCTACCCACTTAAGCCCCCATGTTGCATCACCACTTCCTCATATCAGGGAGATCATATGATAGTTGTCTTTCTCTGCTTGACTTATTTCGCTAAGCATGATACGCTCTAGTTCCATCCATGTTGTCGTAAATGGCAAGATTTCATTTCTTTTGATGGCTGCATAGTATTCCATTCTGCATATATACCACATCTTCTTGATCCATTCATCTGTTGATGGACATCTAGGTTCTTTCCATAGTTTGGCTATTGTGGACATTGCTGCTATAAACATTCGGGTCCATGTGCCCCTTTGGATCACTACGTTTGTATCCTTAGGGTAAATACCCAATAGTGCAATTGCTGGGTCATAGGGCAGTTCTATTTTCAACATTTTGAGGAACCTCCATGCTGTTTTCCAGAGTGGCTGCACCAGCTTGCATTCCCACCAACAGTGTAGGAGGGTTCCCCTTTCTCCGCATCCTCGCCAGCATCTGTCATTTCCTGACTTGTTGATTTTAGCCATTCTGACTGGTGTGAGGTGATATCTCATTGTGGTTTTGATTTGTATTTCCCTGATGCCGAGTGATATGGAGCACTTTTTCATGTGTCTGTTGGCCATCTGGATGTCTTCTTTGCAGAAATGTCTGTTCATGTCCTCTGCCCATTTCTTGATTGGATTATTTGTTCTTTGGGTGTTGAGTTTGCTAAGTTCTTTATAGATTCTGGACACTAGTCCTTTATCTGATATGTCGTTTGCAAATATCTTCTCCCATTCTGTCAGTTGTCTTTTGATTTTGTTAACTGTTTCCTTTGCTGTGCAAAAGCTTTTGATCTTGATGAAATCCCAATAGTTCATTTTTGCCCTTGCTTCCCTTGCCTTTTGCGTTGTTCCTAGGAAGATGTTGCTGCGGTTGAGGTCAAAGAGGTTGCTGCCTGTGTTCTCCTCAAGGATTTTGATGGATTCCTTTCGCACATTGAGGTCCTTCATCGATTTTGAGTCTATTTTTGTGTGTGGTGTAAGGAAATGGTCCAATTTCATTTTTCTGCATGTGGCTGTCCAATTTTCCCAGCACCATTTATTGAAGAGGCTGTCTTTTTGCCATTGGACATTCTTTCCTGCTTTGTCGAAGATTAGTTGACCATAGAGTTGAGGGTCTATTTCTGGGCTCTCTATTCTGTTCCATTGATCTATGTGTCTGTTTTTGTGCCAGTACCATGCTGTCTTGATGACGACAGCTTTGTAATAGAGCTTGAAGTCCGGAATTGTGATGCCACCAACGTTGGCTTTCTTTTTCAATATCCCTTTGGCTATTCGAGGTCTTTTCTGGTTCCATATAAATTTTAGCATTATTTGTTCCATTTCTTTGAAAAAGATGGATGGTACTTTGATAGGAATTGCATTAAATGTGTAGATTGCTTTAGGTAGCATAGACATTTTCACAATATTTATTCTTCCAATCCAGGAGCATGGAACATTTTTCCATTTCTTTGTGTCTTCCTCAATTTCTTTCATGAGTACTTTATAGTTTTCTGAGTATAGATTCTGTGTCTCTTTGGTTAGGTTTATTCCTAGGTATCTTATGGTTTTGGGTGCAATTGTAAATGGGATTGACTCCTTAATTTCTCTTTCTTCTGTCTTGCTGTTGGTGTAGAGAAATGCAACTGATTTCTGTGCATTGATTTTATATCCTGACACTTTACTGAATTCCTGTATAAGTTCTAGCAGTTTTGGAGTGGAGTCTTTTGGGTTTTCCACATATAGTATCATATCATCTGCGAAGAGTGATAATTTGACTTCTTCTTTGCCGATTTGGATGCCTTTAATTTCCTTTTGTTGTCTGATTGCTGAGGCTAGGACCTCTAGTACTATGTTGAATAGCAGTGGTGATAATGGACATCCCTGCCGTGTTCCTGACCTTAGCGGAAAAGCTTTCAGTTTTTCTCCATTGAGAATGATATTTGCGGTGGGTTTTTCATAGATGGCTTTGATGATATTGAGGTATGTGCCCTCTATCCCTACACTTTGAAGAGTTTTGATCAGGAAGGGATGCTGTACTTTGTCAAATGCTTTTTCAGCATCTATTGAGAGTATCATATGGTTCTTGTTCTTTCTTTTATTGATGTGTTGTATCACATTGACTGATTTGCGGATGTTGAACCAACCTTGCAGCCCTGGAATAAATCCCACTTGGTCGTGGTGAATAATCTTTTTAATGTACTGTTGAATCCTATTGGCTAGTATTTTGTTGAGTATTTTCGCATCTGTGTTCATCAAGGATATTGGTCTATAGCTCTCTTTTTTGGTGGGATCCTTGTCTGGTTTTAGGATCAAGGTGATGCTGGCCTCATAAAATGAGTTTGGAAGTTTTCCTTCCATTTCTATTTTTTGGAACAGTTTCAGGAGAATAGGAATTAGTTCTTCTTTAAATGTTTGGTAGAATTCCCCCGGGAAGCCGTCTGGCCCTGGGCTTTTGTTTGTTTGGAGATTTTTAATGACTGTTTCAATCTCCTTACTGGTTATGGGTCTGTTCAGGCTTTCTATTTCTTCCTGGTTCAGTTGTGGTAGTTTATATGTTTCTAGGAAGGCATCCATTTCTTCCAGATTGTCAAATTTATTGGCGTAGAGTTGCTCATAGTATGTTCTTATAATAGTTTGTATTTCTTTGGTGTTAGTTGTGATCTCTCCTCTTTCATTCATGATTTTATTTATTTGGGTCCTTTCTCTTTTCTTTTTGATAAGTCGGGCCAGGGGTTTATCAATTTTATTAATTCTTTCAAAGAACCAGCTCCTAGTTTCGTTGATTTGTTCTATTGTTTTTTTGGTTTCTATTTCATTGATTTCTGCTCTGATCTTTATGATTTCTCTTCTCCTGCTGGGCTTAGGGTTTCTTTCTTGTTCTTTCTCCAGCTCCTTTAGGTGTAGGGTTAGGTTGTGTACCTGAGACCTTTCTTGTTTCTTGAGAAAGGCTTGTACCGCTATATATTTTCCTCTCAGGATTGCCTTTGTTGTGTCCCACAGATTTTGAACCGTTGTATTTTCATTATCATTTGTTTCCATGATTTTTTTCAATTCTTCTTTAATTTCCTGGTTGACCCATTCATTCTTTAGAAGGATGCTGTTTAGTCTCCATGTATTTGGGTTCTTTCCAAACTTCCTTTTGTGGTTGAGTTCTAGCTTTAGAGCATTGTGGTCTGAAAATATGCAGGGAATGATCCCAATCTTTTGATACCGGTTGAGTCCTGATTTAGGACCGAGGATGTGATCTATTCTGGAGAATGTTCCATGTGCACTAGAGAAGAATGTGTATTCTGTTGCTTTGGGATGAAATATTCTGAATATATCTGTGATGTCCATCTGGTCCAGTGTGTCGTTTAAGGCCTTTATTTCCTTGCTGATCTTTTGCTTGGATGATCTGTCCATTTCAGTGAGGGGAGTGTTAAAGTCCCCTACTATTATGGTATTATTGTTGATGTGTTTCTTTGATTTTGTTATTAATTGGTTTATATAGTTGGCTGCTCCCACGTTGGGGGCATAGATATTTAAAATTGTTAAATCTTCTTGTTGGACAGACCCTTTGAGTATGATATAGTGTCCTTCCTCATCTCTTATTATAGTCTTTGGCTTAAAATCTAATTGATCTGATATAAGGATTGCCACTCCTGCTTTCTTCTGATGTCCATTAGCATGGTAAATTCTTTTCCACCCCCTCACTTTAAATCTGGAGGTGTCTTCGGGCTTAAAATGAGTTTCTTGGAGGCAACATATAGATGGGTTTTGTTTTTTTATCCATTCTGATACCCTGTGTCTTTTGACAGGGGCATTTAGCCCATTAACATTCAGGGTAACTATTGAGAGATATGAATTTAGTGCCATTGTATTGCCTGTAAGTTGACTGTTACTGTATATGGTCTCTGTTCCTTTCTGATCTACCACTTGTAGGCTCTCTCTTTGCTTAGAGGACCCCTTTCAATATTTCCTGTAGAGCTGGTTTGGTATTTGCAAATTCTTTCAGTTTTTGTTTGTCCTGGAAGCTTTTAATCTCTCCTTCTATTTTCAATGATAGCCTAGCTGGATATAGTATTCTTGGCTGCATGTTTTTCTCGTTTAGTGCTCTGAAAATATCATGCCAGCTCTTTCTGGCCTGCCAGGTCTCTGTGGATAAGTCAGCTGCCAATCTAATATTTTTACCATTGTATGTTACAGACTTCTTTTCCCGGGCTGCTTTCAGGATTTTCTCTTTGTCACTGAGACTTGTAAATTTTACTATTAGGTGACGGGGTGTGGGCCTATTCCTATTGATTTTGAGGGGCATTCTCTGAACCTCCTGAATTTTGATGCTCGTTCCCTTTGCCATATTGGGGAAATTCTCCCCAATAATTCTCTCCAGTATACCTTCTGCTCCCCTCTCTCTTTCTTCTTCTTCTGGAATCCCAATTATTCTAATGTTGTTTCGTCTTATGGTGTCACTTATCTCTCGAATTCTCCCCTCGTGGTCCAGTAGCTGTTTGTCCCTCTTTTGCTCAGCTTCTTTATTCTCTGTCATTTGGTCTTCTATATCACTAATTCTTTCTTCTGCCTCATTTATCCTAGCAGTGAGAGCCTCCATTTTTGATTGCACTTCATTAATAGCTTTTTTTATTTCAACTTGGTTAGATTTTAGTTCTTTTATTTCTCCAGAAAGGGCTTTTATATCTCTCGAGAGGGTTTCTCTAATATCTTCCATGCCTTTTTGGAGCCCGGCTAGAACCTTGAGAATTGTCATTCTGAACTCTAGATCTGACATATTACCAATGTCTGTATTGATTAGGTCCCTAGCCTTCGGTACTGCCTCTTGTTCTTTTTTTTGTGTTGAATTTTTCCGTCTTGTCATTTTGTCCAGATAAGAGTATATGAAGGGGCAAGTAAAATACTAAAAGGGTGGCAACAACCCCAGGAAAAAATGCTTTAACCAAATTAGAAGAGATCCAAAATCGTGAGGGGGGAGAAAGGGGATAAAAAGAGGTTCAAAAAGGAAGAAAGAAAAAAAAAGAAAAAAGAAAAAAAAAAAAAGAAAAAAGAAAAGAAAAGAATTAAAAAAAGAAAAAAAGGAAAACACCTAAGAAAAATGTAAAAAAGAAAAAATATATATATTAGATAAACTAGTAAAAAATCGTTAAAAAAGAAAAAGTTAACAGTTAAAAAAAAAAAAAATTTTACCTGAAGGCGAGAAAAAAAAGAAAAAAAAAATGAAAAAGAAAAAAATTAAATTAACTGCAAGACTAAAAAAAATCACAGGGAAAAAGCCATGAGTTCCGTGCTTGGCTTTCTCCTCCTCTGGAATTCTGCTGCTCTCCTTGGTATTGAAACCGCACTCCTTGGTAGGTGAACTTGGTCTCGGCTGGATTTCTTGTTGATCTTCTGGGGGAGGGGCCTGTTGTAGTGATTCTCAAGTGTCTTTGCCCCAGGCGGAATTACACCGCCCTTACCCGGGGCCGGGGTGAGTAATCCGCTAGGGTTTGCTTTCAGGAGCTTTTGTTCCCTGAGCGCTTTCCGTAGAGTTCTGGAGGACGGGAATACAAATGGCGGCCTCCTGGTCTCCGGCCCGGAGGAGCCGAGAGCCCAGGGCCGCACTCCTCAGTGCGCCCTCAGAGAACAGCGCCCAGTTACTCCCGTCTGCCTGACCTCCGGCCGCGCTCCGAGCTCTCCGAGCCTGCGACCAGTTCAAGGTAACACTGAGCTGTAAGCTTACTGTCGGCTCTGTCTCTGTAGCCGGCTTTCCCGTTCCAATACCCGCAAGGTCTGCGACACTCAGACACCCCTGATCCTTCTGTGACCCTGCGGGACCTGAGGCCACGCTGAACCCGCGTGGGCTTCGCCCCGGTTTAGCCTCTGGAGCGATGTCCCTCAGCGGAACAGACTTTTAAAAGTCCTGATTTTGTGCACCGTTGCTCCGCCGCTTGCCGGGAGCCGGCCCCTCCCCCCGGGGTCTATCTTCCCGTCGCTTTGGATTCACTTCTCCGCCGGTCCTACCTTTCAGAAAGTGGTTGTTTTTCTGTTTCCAGAATTGCTGTTCTTCTTCTCTTCGATCTGCCGATGGATTTTCAGGTGTTTGCAATCTTTAGATAAGCTATCTAGCTGATCTCCGGCTAGCTGAAGCAGTCTCAGCCTGCTACTTCTCCGCCATCTTGACTCCTCCCCCTGAATGATGTTTTTTAATGTACAGAGAATTTCGTTTGCTAATATTGAAGATTTTTGCATTTATGTTCATCAGAAATAGGTGGCCTCTAGTTTTTTTGTGTAGTGTCTTTGGCTAGCTTTGGTATTTGGGTAAGGCTGGACTTGTAGAATGAATTTGGAAGCTTTCCTTCTGTTTTTTGGAGCAGTTTCAGAAGAATAGGTATTAAGTCTTCTTAAATATTTTTTAGAATTCACCTGTGAAGCTCTGTGGTTCTGGACTTTTGTTTTTTGGGAGTTTTTAAATGACTGATTCAATTTCATTGCTGGTAATTGGTCTGTTCAAATTTTCTATTTCTTCCCGGTTCAGTTTTGGAAGTTTATGTTTCCAGGAATTTATCCATTTCTTCTATATTGTCTAATTTGTTAGTATATAATTTTTCATAGTATGAATTAACCAGTTCCTGCTATAAGATTTGGATATCTGTCATCATAAGACATGTCAAGTGGTCACAGAGTGATCTGCCTCCAGGGCTGGAAACAAGCTCCATTTCTCCCCCAGGGAGGGGGTACTTGGGTTGTTCAGGCCCAACTGCCTGTGAATCACTCGGGGAGCTTTGAGAAATACCAATGCCTGGGTCCCTTTCCCAGACCAACTAAATGGGAATCACTGCATGAGGGGGCAGGCACAATCTTAAAGTACATCAGACGTTTTTAATATGAAGTTAGTGTTCAGAAGATTGGGGCTAGGGGTGTCTAGGTGGCTCAGGTCATGATCCTGGTGTCCCGAGATCAAGCCCCACATGAGGCTACCTGCTCGGTGGGAAGCTTGCTTCTCCCTCTGCCTGCCTCTCTCCCTGCTTGTGTTCCCTCTCTTACTGTGTCTCTCTCTGTAAAATAAATAAATAAAATCTGAAGAAGAAGAAGAAGAAGAAGAAGAAGAAGAAGGAGAAGGAGGAGAAGGAGGAGAAGGAGGAGAAGGAGGAGAAGGAGAAGATGATGATGATTGGGGCTGTAAATGTGGTTTTCAGCTTGCTTGGGTATCAGAATCATGTGCAAGGGCTTGTTAAAACCTAGATTGCTGGGTGCCACCCCCAGAGTTTCTGGTTCATTAGGTCAAGATGGGGCCTGAGAATTTGCTAACCTACCAAGTTCCCAGGTGATACTGATAGTTGGCCTGGAGACTACACTTTGAGAACTAACCCAGCTAAAGAATTATGTAAATGGTGAGGGTTTGCTTGTCAGTTCAGAAGATGACAGCCACATCCTCCTCTTGGTATCCAGAGGTCACAGCAAGTGAAGATGGTACGTGCCAGTCACAGACAAGCATCAACTTGGCAAGCATCAACTTATTTAATCTTGATGTCCCCACTCTGAGATAGTTTTAAGATTTCCATGTCATAGATAAGGAAACTGGAACAAAAAGAGGTTAAGTAACCTGCCAAACTCATTTAGTCAGTGACCTAATTCAAATTCAGATCTAAGGCTGCCTGACTCCCAAATTCATACATTCAACCATTTTCCAGAGAGGAGAGCCAGATGCTTTATGGTTACAAGGATCACCCAGGTTATAAAGATAGAGCTAGAACCCAGATTCAGGTCTACCAGCTCTTAAACCAGCTGTCCTTCCATTCTGCATCACTTTCCATCTCATATGACTAATAGGTTAGGATTTGGGCTACTGTTAATACATACACAGTTATGTATTATGTACACAGTGTACATACTGTTAATACATACACAGACATACACAGTTAATCCAAGATGAGGATAACTAGTCCCTCAGAATTAAAACTACATCAAAGCTCGAGGAACATGGATGCCCTCTCCCACCTATCCACCTTATTCCATCTTCCGATAGCCCCCAGCAGCAAGCCTAGGGGATGCCTTAAGTATGGACCAGAGCCATAAGAGCTACCCAGAGCCATAGAACACCAACCAGCAAGGTGCACCCATGGTTGGCACCAGAACCCTTCATCCCTGTGCTGATTTGTTTGCTAATTCAGCAAGGATTCACTGAGTGCTTACTCTGTAGCAGGCACTGTTCTAACCCTAGAGCAAGGCCTTTGCCTCAGAGAGAGAAAGAAATAGCAAAATCATTTTAGGTGGTGATTTTGAAGGCTTCATGAAGATTTAAAATGGCAAATAGCCTCAGAGTATAATTTAAATTGGGAGGTCAGGGAAGAACTCTCTGAAGAGGTAACAGTCGAACAGAAACCTGAACAACAGGAGGAATCAGCTATTTGAAGAGCTAGCGTAAGAGGGATATCGACAGAGGGAACCCCCTGTGCAGAGCCTTGGGGCAGGAGAAAGCCTGGGGTTTCTCAGGCAAGTGTGAAAGCCAGTGCTACTAGTAAAGGTAGCAGGAGAAGGGAAGGGAGAAGTGGGCAGCGTGAGCATAAAGTGTGAATTGATCCTGTGTGTGATAGGAGGCCTGGAGTGGGCACAAGCAGGATATGATGCAGCCAGGTGGTGGGTAAGGAGTGGTCGAGGGGGTCACCGCAGAGGCTCATGGAGCTGTGGATAATGACGGTGCTTGCGGAGCTGGACTGGGACTCAGGCCTTTCTGCAGACATACCTGTCTCTTCATGGGCATGGTGCCAGGTCCCTCTCACGCCTCTCTTATAAACAGCATCTTTGCAGCCCTTGGGGAAGTGTCACTTCCTTTCTTGCAGTTCAGAAATGAGCTTGTTTGCCACTCAGCAATTCTCTGATTTATGAACTTTTTAGTTCTGCATCCTGGCAAGGTAACATATGTGGTTTTAGAGGAAGCTTCTACTAGGGTGATGAGGGAGGTGGGGGGACTCAGCAGTTGAGTCTGGTAACATGGGCTCTATCCCTGCCCTATCTGGAGTCCCTCACCTGACACAACTCTAGTTGTTAGGGGTGGCAGGCAGGTGCTGGTTTGTCCTTGGTGGCCCCAGGGCCCTCACTGCCCTTCTAAGCCCAGCTCATCTCCACAATAGAGCCCAGAGGTTTATAGAGGCAGTTGCAGTCCTGCCTCTACTCTTTCAAGTTGAGGAGTTTTAAGAAAGTCATTTCATTTCCATGAGTCCTAGCTTTTTCTTACAGAATGGGCTATTAAGAGGAATAATTCCATGAATGCTTGCGGGGTTGGGGGGCACAGAAGCAGTTCTGTGTAGAAACATTATTGTTATTCTTTTGGTCAGTAACTCTGCTCAGTATGGTCAGATCCAGGCTATAAACCACTTGTGGGATTATATCTAACAGTACTGTACATCTCATCCTTACCTCAGCCACCTCCCTCAGAAGCATTTAATAAAGAGAGCAGTTATTTGTTGTGTTATGATAGCGAACAGCTGCTAGGCGGTGATGCCCCCGTTCATGCTGGAGGCATTTTATTCACCTTGTACCATTTAATCTTCACACTGTGTCATGGATCTTCCTAACAGCCCTATTAATCCCACTCCATCAATGAAGAAACTGAGTCCTGGAGACAGCCTGACTTGTCCAAGGTAGCTGAGCTAGTAAGTGCCTTGAGTCTGAAGTCCTCAGTTCCATGACTTTGAGGAGGACAGGTTAAGTTCTTCGAGCCCCAGGCTCTTCAGGCAGACTTCACAACGTTGTCATGTGCACTGAATAATTGAATGTATTCCACAGCTGCACAGAAGTAGACATCACTATTCCTGGCTCCCTTCCAGGAACAGCTCAGCATTCATTCCTCTGTGCCCTGTGCCTTGATCAATTCATCAGACATGCACTGCCAAGGCCTGTACTAAATGAGGCGGAGGTCAGGACACTTACATAAGACATAAATCCAAAAGTTTCTGTCAATGGGAGAAGCTGGAGCCAATGCTATGTGAAGATCAGAGAATTTGCTAGAAAGACTTCTGTAGGCCCAGCAGGTTCAGGGCATAGTGGGCCCTGGCTGCTGGTCTGGCTTACCTAAAACCCCCATGCCTGGCCTCTCTGGCAATGGTTCTTTCTGGCAATGACTCTTCACCTGTTGGGGAATCCTGAGCCCCCATGCATTGGTTCCCCAGAACAACACATCCTTACACACGATGTCGGGACTTCCAGTTGCTCTAAAGCTTCACCAGAGCTCAGGATGGTGTGGGATTTTAGACAGAAGCATGGAGACTCTGACCCCTGACCAGGGCTTAGGGAAAGGCTGCCCTAGGCCTCCTGGATTTGATGGTCTGCAATTGCAGAATGAGATTCACTCTGGGCATGCCTATCTCAAAGTCATCCCTCCCCTACTTTCACTTCTTTTGGTGGGTGTTGATAGCTTTGCTGGAGAACACTTCACATTCAGCAGAATCATGAAGCAGCCTCTAGAGGGTCTCTACCTTGGCAGTCTTCTCCTCTCTCTCTAGCTCCTCATGGATGGCTGTTGGCCATCCCAGCCCTCTTAGCTTCCTAAGCGCCATGACTCCCCCAGCTCTCACTGTGAGCCCATGCTGGAGTCCGGCATGGCACAGCTCAGTGTGCCCTTCCACAAACCCTTGCTATCCCTTTCAAATAACACCTGGCCACATTAGACAAGGCTCTCCCTAGCCTTCTCAACTGCATCAGCCTCCCTGACCCTGAGGCAATTCTCTAGAATACTCCATAGGACTGGGCTTC
This sequence comes from Mustela erminea, assembly GCF_009829155.1. NCBI lineage: Eukaryota > Metazoa > Chordata > Mammalia > Carnivora > Mustelidae > Mustela > Mustela erminea. Next base: position 60,442,946 of record NC_045620.1, on the reverse strand, counting down.
CCCAAATTTCCACCCAAAGGCCCATAAAGACAGTGGACCTTACAGGATGTGGGGATATAGGCTAAAGCTTCCCACAGTTCTGGGAAGTCTCTGTTTTATATTTGGAAGTTATTCAGTATTTTGCATCTCATTCCATGGTATTTACAAATTCACTTCAGGTTTTTTTTTAAAGTTTTCTGTTGTTTGCCATCAAGTAGAAACAATGCTCCAGACATTGTGCCATGTACTACCTGTGGCTTTTTTTGTGTTTTTGCCTGGCACCCTGACTCCCCCATAGCACCAGCACCCAGTTAGTGGGAGCTTTGAGTCTAGTGGTCCTCATTCATCTGTTTGCACGTACTGCACATACTGTGGAGCATAGAAGTTAAGCTCTTGAACTCTGAGTCAGGTGGACTTGAGTTCAAATCTCTTCTCACTAGTTGTATGACTTTGGGCAAGTGACTCCTCTCTGAGATTCATTGCATTATCTGTGACTATACATTCACATCTATCCTACTGGACTTTTATGAGAGTTAACGGAAATGAAGCCTGTGAAGCTTTAATACCTTTCACTATGGTGTCCCATATAACAGTATAAGATGGCATCTTATGTAGAATCATTCCCTGAAGTGTTCATCAAAAATGCTAAGTGGGAAATTGTAGGCAATGATAACGATATTAAACCCTTTCATGTAAAGCACACCAGTGCACACTGATTTGCTTGTCTTTTGATGTGGGGTCAAGGCTCTAGCCTGGTGTCTTGTCCTTTGGTTCGAACTTCATATTCTCTTCCTTATATGAATTGCAAGTGTAACAAATGGGCTGTAATTTCAGTTTGGGTTCTAAAAATGGAGCAAAGATTTATACTCATATAAGAAGCAAACAAGTGCAGAATCCTTCCAGTACTTAAGTTTTTTCCCAATCATGTATGCTTGTCTTGCCTGCATTTATTTCAATACCATTGTTTTTTAGAAATTTGCCCTTTTTTGCATCAACAACAAAGCTCTTGATTTTCATACTCATGTTTCATTAATTTGTAAGTACTGAAAGGAATTATGTAAATGTGATAGCAAGTACATCCAGCCAGAATGGGACTGGGAAGAATCCTTGTGGCTCTGGGTGGTAAAGAACACCCCCACTGGTGGGAACAGAAAGGAGTAATCTAGAGACCCCCACCCGCACCATTGCATGAGTAACATTGAATCCTAGGGTGTGAGCACAAATGGAGGCCCCCATTTAAAGTTTACCAATCAAGCTAATCCTAACACACAATGTAGTCTTTCTGTCCTGATGAACCTAGGAAGACAAGTTTTGATATTGAATCCTAAAACACTGTACCCAGACAGGGCCAGTTTGAGACCCCCATGCCCCACCTGCCAGTTTTATCTTCCCACCCCAACTTCTTACACGCCAAGGCAGCCTGGGACTTATGGTGCAAAGATTCAAATTCGATCCCAGACCCTGAGATCATGACCTGGGCTGAAGGAAGAGGCTTAACCCACTGAGCCACCAAGGCACCCCCAAACCATTGTTTTTAAAGAGTCTTGTAGAGAACACTGTTTCTTAGAGAAGATGAGATGGGCCCTCCAGGTTGACCTGTCCTATTGAGCCTCAGACCTCTTAACTTGGGTACAGAGTAGGGCCCTCAAGGGCATAGGGCTGAGGGCAGGAGCCCTGCTTGCCCAGGTATCAGGCTGGGACGAAAACAGCCTGCCAGGCATGAGCAGTCATGGTGTTTTGCACAGCTTAATGAGGGGAGTTGATTAAGAGAAGCTTCCACAGTCAACAAGAGCTGTTTTGATCCCAATTCTGGACTAGCCTCTTCAGTGGCATCTTCTGGAGCCTTATACCATCACTCACCCACTTACCTTCGCCCCCTCTGACCTGCCTGTTTCCAGTATTCCAGGCCTCTTCAGGGATGTGAAATGTATGGAGGGTTTCTTTCTTTCTGATAAATATAGCCACATTTCATAAACTAATTTCTACAAAACTCATTGTGATGCGAGCAGTGAAAATGGACACTCACCCCAACCCCCTCAGCCCCTCCCAGGGACAGCTCCAACCAGGAATTATCACCACAGCCAGACCCAGCCTTGAGGGCACAGCGTCCGTATACTCCCTTCTTCCTGCTCAGGCGATGCAGCTGACAGGCCGTCTGAGGAAAGAGCATTACTTTTCATTTCACTTCAGTGGCTGGATTTAGGCTGTTGTCTCAAACGTTGGTTGATGTGGTTGCTGGATAATCTATTTTCCGTTTGCTCGCTTACAAGCGATTTCTAAGGCTCTTGTGGAAATCATTGTTAGTCATCCCTATATTTAGCCTTGAGCTGAATCAATTTGATGGCTTCAAAGCAGAGAGAAGAGAGAGCGAGGGAGAGGGGGGAAGAAACAGAGAGAATAGAAAGTGGGGGATATTTTGATAAGGATGCACTTTCCACAGTTTTCCCTTTAAAAAATAGCAGTGTAAACTCCAGAGGTAGAAGTGATTTTTGATAACAGAGGCAGTCAAAGAAAATTATCTAAAATCACATATTATGTCTAACTGACCACGCAGTGACGAGCTACTTCTCCCATGGTTTGACTCAAATTACCATGGGAACAGCCTGCGTCTTCAGAGAGGTGCTTCAGGAAAAAGGCATCTGCAGCCTGTAGCTTCTGCCCAGTCCTGCCTTCCCCCCAAGGACTGAGCCCATTTATAAAAATCATTCATCCAGAATTTCCCCTGGGTCTCAAGACCAGCCTGCTATTTCTAAGGGTCAGTACACTTTGGGCATCCTTGGGTAGTTTATAGAGGTGGGTCATTATGGTGCAGGATACTTAGGTCAACAACTCCAGCACCAGCTGAACTCTGAGTAAAATGGTGTCATCTGAATCTAGTCCTTCTCCTCTTATCTCACCTAAGAGTTCAGAGCAAATATGTTGAAAATGGACAAGCCCACAAAAATAGGAGCCCTTCCTCCTACCACACACTCAGTCCTTAGGTGTCCTGTCCTCCTCCCCACAGCAGCGCCCCTCAGGAAGCCATCCCAGAAGGCTAGAGGGGCTCAAGCCCATGCCCCTGGATTTCCCTATAACAAGGACCTCTTTTCAGGCCACTTGCCACACCCTGTCCTTCCATTGTTCAGGTTCTATACTAAGAAATTTGAACAGTTACCATGAGCTTGGCTGAATGCAGGATGCACCTGGAGGAGGTTAAATTCCCAGCACCAGGCCTCACCCTCGGACCCTTGAACAACCTGGGGGTCAGGGACATTGACACTCTCCCTCCCCCATGCATGAGGTCAAAAATCAGCGTATAACTTCTGACTTTCCTAAAACGCAATTACTAATAGCATTATTTTTTATTGGAAACCTTATTGATAACATAAACAGTCAATGAACACATATGTTGCATGTTACATGTATTATATACTGTATTCTTATGATAAAGAAAGCTAGAGAAAAGAAAATGTCATTCAGAAAATCTTTAGGATGAGGAAACACACAGTACGGTACGGAATTGAAAAAAATCTGCATGTAAGTGGACCCCCATGCAGCTCCAACTCATGTTGTTCCAGGGTCAGTTGTAAAGCAGCAAGTCCAGGGGCAGGGATAGGACTGCAGACATTTGTAAAGTCCCCCGGAGGCTTTGCATGTGTAGTCAAGGATGACAGCTATTATGTTAGATGCAAATATGAATGACTCCGTACTTCACATTCCCACCCCCAAGCACACCCTGCTCCAAACCTGTGATTTGGCTTTGCTCCCTGTCTCAGCAAACAGCATTGACACCATGTAAACAAGGCACCTCTACAGGGCCTTCTCGTTTCCATCGCCACGTCCCTCTCTAGACTGGGCAGCCCACATATTAATGAGTGAGGGACACAGTTCTCATCGAGGAAATTAAATCTAGTAAACTTGAAGTCTTTTATTATGGCCAGAGTCAGACCTAGGGTTTCTAGATTCCCAAATCAGGCAGGCCAGCTGGTTGGAAGAGTACCTTCTTCCTCCCCTGGAATGCTGTTGTTGGCAAAGCAGCTGAGCATGGTCTTGCCCTGAGGGGGCCCCCCGAGCCTTTGGAGTCTGATTACCACTGACTGGTTGCTTCTTAGCTTGACCTCCAGTGGAGGTCCTCGAGGGGCCATATTCAGGGCTCTCAGAGTTTATTGCACCCATTTAGTCTCTGAATCACCAGGCATTTCCTCTCACCTATTCTGTCTCTACTGTGTTACCGAAGATGTCCTCTGTCCCTATCAGTTCCCTCAGAGGCAGTGGTTCTCAGCTCTGGCCACCCATTGGAAGCTCCTGGGAAGATGTGAACTGTCCCTATGCCCAGACTACTACAGACTGTTTACTTCAGAGTCCCTGGGCCAGGGCATCTGTCATCCGAAATTATTAAAACTCCTCTGGGTGGTTTCAGAGCAGCCAAGGCTGAGGCCCAGTCAGAAAGTCTGAGGGCTTTCAGATCTCAAACATGAGCATTTTAAAAGCTTCCTGGGGCACCTGGGTGGCTCAGTCGTTAAGCATCTGCCTTCGGCTCAGGTTATGATCCCAGGGTCCTGGGATGGAACCCCACATCCGGCTCCCTGCTCGACGGAAGCCCGCTTCCTCCACTCACACTCCCCTGCTTGTGTTCTCTCTCTCACTGTCTCTCTCTGTCAAATAAATAAATAAATACAATCTTAGAAGAAAAAACAATCTTCCCAAATTTAACAGGCAGCTGAGGTTGTGAGACAGACCACAAAGTAAGGGTCCCTATGTCTCACTGGTCTATAAGTAACAATAACAACAAATATCTGTTAAGCCTTTATAATGTGCCTATCACTGTTCACATGTGTTAACTCCTTTAATTTTTACAACACATAAATGAGGTAGTAATTATAATAAGAGCTAATGCTTAATTAGCACTGGGTATGGTCTAGGCACTGTGCTAAACATTTTATCTACATTAATTTATTTATAGAAGAGGCAAATTGAGGCACAGAGAGGTTAAGTAATTTGCCTGGGATCAAGGAGAAGGACTGGGGCCACTCCTCCAGGTAACCCTGCTCCAAAACCTGAGGGCTTTGCCTCCAGCAGCCTGGGTGAAATATGGGTGAGCTGGGGTATGTAAGGGACTAGAGGAAAGGCCCCCAGTGCTGACAGTGAGATCTGACCGTGTGCCATGTAATTCATTTCCTCATAGGAGGAGCTTGATATGGACTCCAAGCCTCTGGGTCAGCGGTTTGACAAGGGCTTCTGGATTGGGGAGATTCTGGATTCTGGATTCTGGAAAGGGGAGAAGTTCCGGAGCTGTAGTTCTAATATTGGAACAGGCATAGAGGGAAAACAGGTCAGCTTCCCATTTATCCCACCTGATAGTTGGGAAAGCTTAAGGATTTGTGGCAGAGGAAGAGCTGTTCAGTTGAAAACCCGATATTTCCTGCCTCCTGGAAGGAGTGACTGCCCAGACTAGCATCATGCATCCCCCTTAGAGGAGGCCTGGGGGCAGACAGGTAATGAGCACCATTACCATGTGTTGCTGCCTTCCCAGCATTTATTCTCCTTGAATTGAAAATAACCCCAAAGCTTTACTTTGAAAACACACCCCTCCACTATTCAGGCCATGTGGCTTAGATGTGTTGCCCACTATCCTTTCTGAAGTGAGAACTTCACCAAGACATGGCAACAGGACTTGTCCAGGGGTAAGCACGACGTCCAAGCCAGGCCGGTGAGATTCAGTTCTGGACCTTTGATGGATTAATTAGAAGTGTTCTTCCTGCTGGGGTCTCGGAGAACATCAGGTGGAAACTGGGAATGCTGACAGCCATCTTGGCTCCACAAGGTGAGGGCCGGACTGTTGGCTCCTGATCAGAGCCAGGACTGAGTCCTAAGCACAGCGTTTTGGGATCCCACTGTGTTTGAGTCTACCCTGTGTCGCTAAGTGGGGGGAATCAATGAAGCACTTTCTTGCTAAGCCAGTCTGAATTGAGTTTCTGACAGATAGAACTGAAAACGTTCTAATACAGATATTCATCCCATCATTGCTTTGTGTTAGCTGTTAAATATCTCTGGCCCTCACCTTTCTCACCCATCTGATGAGAACAACACTGTTTAGCTCACACAGCCACGTAACTAATTAAATAAGGGGAATTACATGAGGTGTGGGCAAAGGGTAGGTCTGCAATGAACGTTAGCTTCCTTCCCCTGGTTCTAAACATAAAACTAAAATATGGATCTAAGACCTGATGAGAATTCAGATGTAAATGTATAACAGAGTGAACCTTGCCTCAGGAAATAGAAGTTGGTCCCATAAGTTCAGTCAGTAAGAATCAGAAAAATCAAATCTCAGTTAGAAAATTAGCAAATGTGTGAGCTATCTTAAAGAAATTCCAGCATTAGAGGTAGAATGCATTGACACTGTCAGTTACCCCGTCTTTTAAAAAGAGATGCCAGAAAGCTCTTCCTACAGGGTGAGGAACTGGGCTAAAGGGTGGAGGGCAGAGGGGGGATTTCACATCTGTCCTTTTCGTGCAAGGTCTGTATTTGCTGGTGTTGCCGGTTTTCTGTCATTGTTGCTAGTGTTCCTATTATAGTAATGTTTCTTTCGTTCAGAAGCATTTACTTTCTCTCCGGAAACTTACACAGATACCAAGGACAAAACTGGTCAATTCTAGTTTAAAAAATATAAATTTTAAAGGCAGCATTTTTAATTCAGGGAAACTTTGAACTGGGCTTCACTAGATACTTTAGTTTTCAATCATTAATTGAGTGGAGGCTCAAAATGTCATTTGCCTGTCCTCAGGGTCACAGAGCTAGTATGTGGTGTTGGGAGAGTTTCAGTCCAGTAATGTGGAGCCTGAATCAGTCTAGCTGGATCTTCTGAAGGATGCCCTGAGAAGGTGTTGATCCTGTGTGGAAGATTCTGAGGCCTGAGAGGTTTAAGTAGTTGGGCTGAGGCAGATGGTGGCAGTCAGGTCCTGTGAAGAAAGAGTGTGGTGTTCTTTATTTAAAGGACATTGTTGGAGTACCTTGGTGGCTCAGGTGGTGAAACATCTGACTCTAGGTTTTGGCTCAGGTCATGATTTCATGAGTCATGGGATTGAGCCCCATGTGGGGCTCCATGCTCAGTGGGGAGTCTGCTTAAAGTTTCTCTCCCTCTGATTCTCCCCCTGTTTGTGCTCTCTCAAACAAACAAATAAATAAATAAAATAAATAGGCATTGTCTCCCAGGCCCAAGGGGCTCTGAGTCTGGACAGGCTGCTGGAATGTGTGGTCCCTCTTAGGACAGGTCTTCTTTTGTGTGGACTGGAAGGCCTAGGAGTCTAGTGAGTAGGGTATTAGCCAAGGAGGTCCAGGAGAATATATAATGTCGGTCTAGCACTTGGGCTCTGGTGTCAGACCAGTTGAGTTCACATCCTCCTTGCATCTCTTCTCCTTTCCAGTTGTGTGATTTTGAACAAATTACTGGACCTTTCTGTGCCTAACACTGAGATGGGAAACCTAAAAGACTCCATAAGAATCTGCTTTTTGCTCCTTTCCCTGCTTCTATCCTAGTTAAGATCTACACCCTCGCCCTACTTTAACTCATGTCTATGCAAATAGCATATGTCCTCCTTGTAAGGGACAAGAAGTTAAAGATTTCTCTAGAATACATAACATTGAAGGAAAGACCAGGTGAGAATGACCAAAAGAAGCCATCATATGCATATTCCAGACCACGGGTGCTAGATATCTCAAAGCCAAGTCCCTCTGGCTCCAAGGAATAATACCTGGGTCCTCGGCTACAGTCTAACTGGTTCCTGGATGCCTGAGGGGAAACATACATATCCTCAATAAAAATCTCAGACTCTGAACAAACTCGAGACTCATTCTTCTTCCCTTTTCAAGTCTCCCACACACTCTGTCTCTATCTGCTCTCTCTACATGTTCAGTAAACTCTTACCTGCTGGCTCACATTTGATTTCCATCCTACATGAATCCAAGGACCATCTTGGCTAGTCCTGGGGCACCCCTCTCTATCCCCCAGGATCAAGAGGCATCAACACCAGCCACCTATGACATGAAGATAATATTTAATACAGTGTTTGGCATATAGGATGTGCCTAATGAAAGTAAGCTTGTCTGATTAGTTGAAGTCAATCCAGTGATCATTTATGGTGTACCTGCTATGTGTCTTGGCCTGTGTCAAGGTACAGGAGATTCAGAAAGTGTCAGGACAGACACAGACTCTGCTCTCATGGAAAGCAGCTAGAAAAGCAGGTGTGGAACACTGACATGAAATAAGACACAAACATGCTGAGTGTTATGAGAGGGGGAAAGTTGGATGCCAGGGAACCCTCTTCTGAGGCTGGAGGCTAGGGCAGGCCTCCCTGAAACAGGGATGTTTGAGGGGAGGCTGGAAGGATGAGTTGCACTGTCCTTGGAGGAAGGAGTGCAGGGAGCACACCATTCTTTTGTGTGGAATGGAAGGCCTAGAGTCTAGTGAGTAGGGTATTAGCCAAGGAGGTCCAGGAGAATATATAATGTTGGTCTAGCACTTGGGCTCTGGTGTCAGACCAGGCAGAACAAGGCGCTGGGTATATATTCAGCAGAGGGCGGGGAGGACTAGGTCCTCAACAGCAGTTCTGGGCCCAGCTGGGGTTTCTCATTTTCAGAAAAGTACAGAACTCATCCAGAGCAGTCTCTCAACAGCCCCCAGCAGGGAGGTTTACATTCCACTGCAGGCGAGGCTCTCAAGTGTATAGGTTTTCTGTTGCCCACAAAGCAAAGGATTTTTATTTATTATGGATAAATGATGTTCCATGTGATGTAGCAAACCCAGCTAGCACTTTCCTGAGTGGGGTCTATAGGTCAGGATTTCCCTCACTTGTGCATTTCTTGCAGGCAGCTTGTCTGCATTTTTATCTTCAAAAAGCATCTTCAGCGAGCTTACTGTCTAAGAGGAGAGGCTTGTAGGCATCCATTCAGGAAGCTCTCAGGGAGACCAGGGGTGTGTGTGTGTGTGTGTGTGTGTGTGTGTGAGAGAGAGAGAGAGAGAGAGAGAAAGAGAGAGAGAGAGAGCATAGCTGATGTCATAGGTCCCGGTAACCTGGCTTACTTTAATTATTGCTGAGTCTGCAACCAGAGGGGATACCAGTGGCAAATGGCTCTCAAATGGTTGTTATAGCTGAACATCAAAGAAACCCTGGGATCTGGCAGGGGCACACCTCCTGCAATTATTTACAAGACAGCCAACTGAATGCAGCCCATTTCCTCCCTAGGCCTGGCTCTGAGGTTGCCTAATGACTCAAGACTGGGGTCTGATGAAAAAGAAGGAACACCCTAAAACCAAGCTTTGAGAGGGACTCAGAATAAATGAGAAGACTCTTTTGGGCTTCTCCTCTCCGTGCTTCAGTTTCCTCATCTGCAAAAAAAGACTAGTAGTACCATTTGCAAAGAGTTGCTTTGAAGAATAAATGAGTTATTATATGTGGAGTGCTTAGAAGAGGGCCAGATACCTAGTAAGGGTCTGATAAGTGCTACTGTTAACTATTGCCACTACTGTCATTGTTATTGTTTTTGTTTTTAGATTTTATTTATTTACTTGACAGAGATCACAACTAGGCAGAGAGGCAGGCAGAGAAAGGAGGCAAGCTTCTCTCTGAGCAGAGAGCCTGATGCGGGACTCAATCCTAGGACCCTGAGACCATGACCTGAGCTGAAGGCAGAGGCTTAACCCACTGAGCCACCCAGGCATCCATGTTATTATGGTTTTGTTGTAGTTGTTGCGGCCAACCTTCCCTTTTTCCTCTTCTTGCTGTTAACCCCCTTGAGCTGAAGCCTGTTGGGGGGTGGTCAGTGGACTTCATCTGAGCAGGTCCAGCACTAGCAGCCCTGGGTAGGAAAAACCCTATAGATCCAAGCTTCTCTGAGTCTGTAATAACAACAGCATGGAGTCTCTATCACCAAACCCAGAACAGAAGACCGGACACTTGCACTTGAAACAACCCAGAACCCAGAGCTCAGGGGCCCTGCTGGGTCTTGGTCGGGGTGTTTGTAGTACCACAGGGGCCATCCCCAGAGCAACAGAGCCATGAAAACCATGAGGGAGGCTCCTTGATAATGGAGGAAATAGGAAATCAACTGAATTTATCCTCAAGTTTCTAAATTTCTGACAGCAAATTTTGTTTTGATTTACACACTGCTGCTCTTAGCACCAGATTTAGCTCTCCTACCTGACCCAGGACATTTCTGATTTACAAATTGGAAAATAAATGGGTTTGCATCCTGAGATAGTCTTACAACCACTCCAATAAATTCTTCATCAGTGGCTTTCAGCTCTTAGCCACTACCCTTGCATTTGGCTGCTCTGTGAGTTATAGGTGAGTAAATCCCATTTTATAGAACTCCCGTCCTGCAGATACATTCAGCCCATTTGTCTCTCCTGAAGATATGAGCTTGTACATTTTGTTAGAATTAGTGGAGGAGTGTGTAGTCTGTTAGGTAGGTCAGATTTTCTTGTTGGAATCCCTCCTTTTCCAGAATTCTGAGTGCCTTCCTCCTGACCGGTCTGCATCTTGTCCCCTACGAGTCCGAGTCCTTCCAGCTTGTCTTTCATCCTGTGGCAGCTGATTACCTGCTGTGCTTGCTGCTCCAGCAGAAGCCTGCTTTGCAGCATTTCCTGGGAGTGAATTCCGGCCTAAAGGGGCTTTGCCTCCGCCTTTGAAATGAGCAGGTTCAGTGGGTGTCCGCCTGAATGCACACAGAATTCCTATTTCCAAATAACTCCCAAGACCTGAGCTTTCCAACATTTATAACTTTAAGTCTCAATTCAGCTAGGGATGGAGGGAGCCTCAGAAGATGACCTTGAAATGCACATCTCAGTCAGTCCTGACAAAAATCTCCATTAGCCCACTGTCACTGGTTGCGTTATTAGGGAAGTTGGTGGACCATGGGCTCAGGATGGGAAAACAAAAATACTGGCTATACTGGATTGAATGATGTCTCTCAAGAATTTTTGTCCTTCCCAGAACCTCATTGTTAATGATGTCATCATTGATGTAATTAGTTAAGATGAGGTCATCATAAGATGAGTAGGGTGAACCCTTAATGCAATATGATTGGTGTCCTTATTGAAGAGGAGAGAGACACAGAGACGGACGCATTCACAGGAAGAAGATATGAGGGCTTACAGGGAAAATACCATGGGACTGGACGCAGGGATTGGAGTGAAGAAGATGAAAACCAAGGTGCACTAGGAATTGTTTGCAACCACCAGACACTAGGAGAAAAGCATGGAGCACATTCTCCCTCTGGAGTCCAAGAAGAAGCAGGCCAGTGGGCACCTTTATTGTGGACTTCTAGCCACCTGAACTGTGAGAGAGTAGATTTCTGTTGGCTCAAGTGATCAGATTCTGGCACCTTGTTATGGCAGCCCTGGGAAATAAATGCACTCCCATTTTGGGATGAGTGAGAAGATGAGCATCAGCAAGGGTGGCTGAGACTTTTCACTGCAGACCTGAACGCAAAAACTCTTTCTTTGTCAGGGAGCCCCTGGGGCTATTGAACAAGCTGGCAGTTGACTACACTAGGTTTTCTTAGATGGTGGGTCTTAATCCATTGGTGGGTTATAAGATGAATATAGACCTTCATTTTACAGAATAAAATAAAATAAAATAGAATTACATAGCAAAGAAAGAAAATCCCAGTGTAATACATAGTACATTTGCTTCAATTTACAATGCTTTCTATGCGTATTTAGAAACATATGGGTTGTGGTCAAAAAAGTTTGAAAAAACTTGTATTAGGCTGAGCTTCTGTCTTTTCATCATTACAACAAATTCTTTGAAACATGTTTTATTACACAGAATTTTATGCATCAGAAAAGTACAACTCAGAGCTTACGTAGCTTGCCTATATAGTAACTGGTAAAGCTGGGAACTGAATGCAGAACTTTCCCATATTTGCACTTTTAAGAGCTTAATTGGAACTGAACAGGCCTTTGGTCTTGTACTGACATGTGACGAAGGTGCTATGCACCTTCTCCCAAAGTAGATGGAGTTGCCAGTGGCCAAGATGGCTCAGCAAGCTAGTGCCCTTTGGCCCTGGAATCAGGAAATCTGTCACTTGAGGCACAGCTCAATGGACTTGGACTTAACTATGAAAGGGACTCAAAAGGAGTTTAATAGTTTGCTTTGGGTCCAGGGGAGTGGGCTCATGGGCAGCCTCCCTTAGACCCCCGACCTTGACATTGGTTGATTTTTGCAGTGGGTCATAAAGAGCTGGCAAGAAACCTGCGCATTTTAAAAGAGAGTTCTGGGAAAAGAGCATGCTCACCTCAAATACTAAATAACAAATGGTGGGCTTTCAGGCATGATGTCTCCTTGAAGATTACATTATTCTCATTACCAACAACAGCTGGTCAACCTAGACCCCGTCCCCAAAAAAGAACTGAATTTTATTTAGTGCTCCATACACACTTTCTGTACAAGTATGTCTAAGTGGAGTTTAGGGGTAGGCTGTTTGGGAGAGAGGAACAATGGGTACATTTAGGAATACATGTCCAAAATGCTTTAACATTAACATCTGTTAGGCTCATTCTCACCCTAAGTCACAGTCATTTATGTGTTTCTGCTCCTTCTATTTCACCACTGCCCAGTGACAACGTATGAAGATAGAGGGGAACATGAGATTACTCCATTATAACTATATTTATTTGGGGCAAGTTCTTAGAAAGAGGATGTCATTGGATATTTATTTTAGGTGATTGGGTCAGTCCTTTCCAGAGGGAAACTCAAGCAGGATATATCAGCTTTCTAATATTGGAGGGCAAGAGCTGCACAATCCAGGCACCATCTGGTTCACTTCCTTTACAAAGTCCCAATAAAATGAAGTGATTTTCCCCCAAGATTAGAGGGCTCTTGTGTTCATCTCCCCAGGCTTGCCAGACAAGATCGGATGGGGGTTAGGTGGTAATGTGGGGAGCCAGGGTCACCAACCTGGAAGGGTACGATGAGGGTTGCTTCTAAAAGCACCATCAAAATGGCCACCTCTGCGTGTTAATCACTTTGAGACCTCAGCGCTCTTTATCTGTTCCATCTTCTTCCAGAGTAGTTGGTTAAAGAGTCTCAAAAATTTTCAATAGCTCTAAATGCTATATTGCTGTGAGTTGCTCCAAAGTCCTCTGAAAACACCTAGACACCAAAATTGCTATGCAGCGAGGTGCATTTATACCATACTTAATGACGACAAAGTGTATTCACATGCATTCTCACGTGAGGTAGGGAAGGAATTACATTTTTTTCTCTTATTTATTCAATTTGTGTTACTTTAATTTCACCTCTTATGAAATGTATAGATCTGAAGTGCCCAGTCAGATGACTTGAAGCATATAATGGTGTAACTCACACTCCTATCAAGTTGGTGAGCACTTACACCACTCTGAAAATAACCTTGCATATCTCTTTGTAGTCAAGCATGCATTTCCCCACCCACGAGGATCATCATTATTCACTACAAGTTCCAGAACTTCATATAAATGAAATCGTACAAGATGAATTCTTTTGTGCCTGGCTTCTTTTGTTCAGGATAATGTTTTTGAGATTCATGCCTGTTGCTAAGGGTACTAGTTGTTCTTTTTGTTGTTGAGTCATCTTCTTTGTGTGGATATTCTATAATTTATTTACCCATTAAATGGATATCTCAATTGTTTCTAGTTTTTAGCTACAATGAATAAAACTATTATAAACATTCTATGCAGGTATTTTTGTGGACATATATTTTTTATTTCTCTTGGCATAATACCTAGGATGGAAATATGCTGGGCTATAAGAGAAATACATGTTTAATTTTTATAAGAAACTGCCAAAGAGTTTTCCAAAGTGGCTTCATCATTTATACTCCCACCAGTTATGAATGAAAGTTCCATTTGCTCCACATTCTACCATATTTTCTACATATTCTCACTATATATATAAGTGTTATTCTGTTAATGTGGTGAAGTATGTTCTTGAGAATTCTAAATTAACCTTGAATTTCTGAGATAAAACCCACTTGGTCATGATGTGTTACCATTTTGCATATTGCTGAGTTCTATTTGCTCATATTTTTGTCAGGATTTTTGTTTCTACATGGATAAGTAATATTATCTGAGATTTTTCTTTTATGTGGCATGCTTGCCAGGCTTCAATATCTACATAATTTGAGCCAGGAAGTGTTTACTCCTTTATTTTCTGAAAAAAAAAAAAAAAGTATTGATATTATTGCATTCTCAGATTCTTGATATAGTTCACCAGTGTCTTCTTTGGGGGAAAGATTTTAGTTACAAGTTTAATTTCTTTGGCAAGTAAAGGAAAATTTAGATTTTTCTATTTCTTCTAAGTTCAGTTTAATATATCTGTCTTTCAAGGAATTTATTCATTTTATACAAGATGTTGAATTTATTGGTATAAAATTTTTATAACATTCCTATATTATAAACATTTGACTGTAATGTTTGTTGTGTTGGTTTTAGTGATGATTTCATTTCTATTTCTGAGATTTGCAACCCCGTCTTTATTAGTATGGTAATAGAGTTATCACTTTTATTAATATTTTTTAAAAATAATTATTTTTTATTCCACTGATTTCCTCTATTTGTTTTCTCTTTTTATTTTCTTTCATCTATCTTATCTTTTTTTTTCTTCTATTTTGTCTCTGCCAATTTGCTCTTTTCTCTCCTGACTCCTTAGGGTGTTATCATATCATTAGTTTTAAATCTTTCTTCTTTTCTTATATAATCACTTAAAGCTACATATTTCCCTCTAACCACTCCTTTGACTGCATTCGACAATTTTTATATGTAGTATTTTAATTGTCCTTCAGTTAAAAGTATTTCTCATTTCTTTTATGATTTCTTTTTGGGTTTTAGCATATTCAGAAATACGTAGCTACAATTCTAAATATTTAGAGATTTCTGAAAATTATTAATGATGACTATTTTAAGTCCATTGTGGTCAAAGATGATATTCCTTACGATTTCTGTACTTTATTGTTTATCTTGGTAAATGTTCCATTTGTGCCTGAAATGAATGTGTATTGGAATTGGATATTGTGTTCTACAAATGCCAATTAAATTGTTTGATATTATTCTTTCAATGCCAAGAGTATTAACATATCTAACTATAATTATGGATTCATCTATTTCTGTCTTTAGGTCCATCACTTTTTCTCTGAATATATTTTGATGTATTTTGAAGTTCTTTAATTAAAAGCACACATATTGTTATATTTTCTTATTGAATGGACCCTTTAATCTTTACAAAATGTTCCTCCTTCTCTGTGGTAATATTCCTTAAAACCTACCTTGACATATTAATATATAGCTACTCAAGCTTTCTTAGAGTTAGTGTTTGCGTATCTTTCCCTTTCTTTTAACTTCTCTGGGTCTTTTCTTTTTAAAGTATGCATCTTATAAATAGTGTATAGCTGAATCTTGTATTTTTATCTAGTCTGACAAGCTCTACTTATTAACTGATGTGTTTAACCAACTTTGCTACTTGGTTTCTGTTTGTCCCATCCATTCCCATGGTCATTTGTTCATTATTCTCTCCTTTTGAATTAATTGAACAATTGTTAGTACACCGATATATCTCCTTCATTGATTTTGGGTTTTGTGATGTTTATTCTAGAGGTTAAAATATGCATTATTTATTTATCATAGTCTATTTTATTAGTATTATATGACTTTGCATAAAAGGTAAAAATCCTACAATAATATTCCCTTATTTCTGTTACATCCTTGTGCTATTTTTACTACATTTTAATACTAAATATGTTATAGGGCCAATAATGTGTTCTTAGTATTTTTGTTAAAAAAAGTCAATTATCTTCAAAGAAATTAAGAAACAAACAAGTATATTTACCATTTCTTTTCTTTTTATTCTTTTCCATAGATTTTGGATTCTCATGTGCTTTCATTTGCCTTTAGTCAGATGAACTTTATTTAACATTTCTGGTAGTGCATTATATTAATGAATTCTTTCAGTCTCTGTTTAGTTTAAAAATTTTATAGTTTCATTTTTCTTAAAAGAATATATTTACTAGAAATAGAATTCTAGGTTGGTGGTTTTTTCTTCAGAATTTTAAAGATACCATTTTGGGCGCTTGGGTAGCTCAGTGCGTTAAGCCTCTGCCTTCAGCTCAGGTCGTGATCTCAGGGTCCTGGGATCGAGCCCCACATTAGGCTTTCCGCTCAACAGGGAACCAGCTTCCCCCCCACCCCCACCTGCCTCTCTGCCTACTTCTGATCTCTCTCTCTCTCTGTCAAATAAATAAAACCTTTAAAAAAATAAAGATGCCATTTCATTTGTAATTATTCTTATTGTTCTGTATAAAGAAGTATTTTTCATCTGCTTGGTTTTAAAATTTTCTATCATTGGTGTTGGGAAATTTTACTAATTTACATCAAGGTGTAGTCTTCTTTTTAATTTATAAGACTTAGGAATTGTTGAGGTTGTTGAATTTGAACTTATCAGGTTGATATATTTCATCAAATTTGAAATGTTTTATGACATCATGTTCTCCATTTTGAGGACTCTAAGATCTCTTGCCTCTCTTTCTCAGTCTACAGTTATGGAAATGTATGACTTTTTGGAAATGTCTGTCATTCCTCTGATGAAAGCCCCATAGGGAAAGAGAGAGAGAGCACAAGCAGGGAGAGCAGCAGGCAGAGGGAGAGGCAGGCTCCCCACTGAACAAGAAGCCCAATGCAGGACTCAATCCCATGACCCTGGGATCATGACCTGAGCTGAAGGCAGATGCTTGACTGACTGAGCCACCCAAGTGTCCCAATAACAGTTAAATTTCCTTTCTGCTAATCCAATTATCTGAATCATCTCTGTGTCTGCTTCTAATGACTGCTATTCTCCTAGTATTAGGACACATCTCTTTTCTCTTTATTGTCTAGTGATTTTTGTTTGTACGGTGTTCAGTTAAGTGCATACAATATTGATAGAAGCCCAAATTATATTTTGTTTCTTTAAAGAGTGTTGCATTTCTTTTGAAATAGTTCATTTATTTATGAAATAAATAGTTAATCTTTTGACAGCACAGCTCAGTTTGAAGCTTTGGTGTGGGAAACTAAGAATTGGTAGGATAGGAAAGAGTAGCTCTTAATTTAGGGCATGGCTTTTCTGGGGTCTTAACTGAATGCCTAGGACATTCAGCGCAGTTTCTCCCTTCTGTCAAGTTGGAGTTCCAGCATTTACCAACACTGTGCCATCTCTATTATCTTCACAAGTTCCTACCTCCCAGCAGTTTCTCTCTGCCAGATCTTGTGGTGTGTGACCTGTGCATATGTAGCATTTGTTCAAGACTCAAGAGGTCTATTGTGCATATTTCTGGGATTTTTTTCCCCCTCCATAGCTTCCTCTTCTTGGTGTCCTGCCTCTCAAATTCCATCTGTCTCATCAATACCAAACTCTTACCTTCTTTCTCCACCCAATGACAACAGTAGTCTCCATTTTAGTTCCACTTCCATGCCATGATTTAGAAAGTGTTCTCTGGCATAAATATGAAGTTATTTCATGTTTTATTCTCTGCAACCATGCTGTATCTGTTGTCCAATGACTGTAAGCAGTTGTTTCAATTTTTTTCCCAGGTTTCATAGAGCTTGTGGTAGGAAAATAAGTCCGATACCCATGGCCTGAACTAGAAGCCTCCAATAATCCTGATTTTACAGATAGGTTCACAGGGACTTATAAGCTTCATATGTTTTACCCAGTGGAGTTCACTCAAGCTGTAAGTGTCAGAATCCTGACCAGAGCCCTGACTCTACCTTTATTTTTAGATCTCCCTGTACTGCATTTCACCTTATATCAGAGCATAGCGGTTCAGGTAGTGGGAGCCTCCTGTTATTGTGCCTGGTATGTACCGTACTAGTGCTTCAGTCTTTTGGAAACTGGATGGCTAAGTGTACCAGGAAGGCTTTAGGTCATGTAGGCCTGGGCTGGAATCAGATCTTCTGTGTATAAACTGACTGACCTTAGCCAAGGGTCTTCACGACCATCCTCTTATTTCCTTATCTATATAAAGAGGATAAAAACACTCACCTTTGTGAGAGATGCACAGTAATCAAATGTTCAGAGCTCAGCATTGTGTCTGGCATGGAGACATGCTCCATAAATGAGAGCCAACCCCAATTAGAGTCTGTAAACTGGGGGTTGGCAACTAACAAATGCTGTTCTATCTCTTTCCACGCACATGGCAAGCTGGAGTTGTTTTGTTTATGAAAGCATTTTGAGGCAACAGCCCTTGGTGAGTCCCAGGTGTTATTAATATCTCTGAATCACTATGCAGTTCTATAAATAACTTTTCTTCTTCTAGCTATGTTATTTTTCCCCCTTATCTCACTAAAATGTAAGTCAGCAATGATGTTATGAATTACCAGTTCCCTAATTCTCTGTTCTACAATTAAGGAAGTGCTAGGTAAGAGTGCTTGCTGAGGAAAGGGGTGGGTGTGGGTTAGTGGTGTGGGTAGTGTGAATGCTAGAGGCTACTTACTGATAGGCACTACCATGGGAGAGTCCACTGTGGGAGCAGCTCATCTTAGAGGAGTGGAGCTGGCTACCCAAAGGCTGAAGGGTGTAGCCTGTCTCAGCCCACAAGGATTCTCTTTGTTAGGCTTTCAGTTTTGTCAAAAGCCAGTTTCCCAATCTGGCAAACACTTTGTTTTAAGCCTTAGCATTCATTTCATTAGCATCTCTTTTTGCTTATACATGCCTACTAAAATCAACCAACTATCCCTTTCATTTCTATCCTTTGCTCATTATTTTAAGTTGGGGAGGGGAGATCTTCAGCAGAATTTGGTCCTTTATAGATATCCAACTGCTTACGACCAATGGAAGGAAATCTTGTAAAACTACTTTGTTTCCAAACCCATTGATTCTTAAAAAGCCTATATCATGAGAAATGCTGTTAGGAAGTGTAGCTAAAACATAAGCATAGGAAAAAAACATAGTTTCTGATTAAAAAATAACACTTGATTTGTTTTCTTTGACTAATAATTACCCCCAGGTTCCTGGAAAGAGAGAACTGTAGCCATTAAAGGAAATTATGGAGAGAAGTTGTGAAATAACCTTCTTTGTGGAAGGACTTTGAACATGGGATATTTGGGAATTAAATGGATATGATTTTCTATCCAATTCTGCCCTTCTCACATGTTTATAGCAAAGACAATGAAGACCTACAGAGCCTATGGTAGAGCCAGAGTTGGACCCTGTTAAACTGGCTTGAGTAGCTGCTCTTAGCCACCGCACTATGTATGCTGAGAAATTTAAAAACAAATAAGAAACCTGTCTATAGGGGTGTCTGGGTGGCTCAGTTGGTTGAGCAGCTGCCTTCAGCTCAGGTCATGGTCTAGAGTCCCTGGATTAAGTCCCGCATCAGGCTCCCAGCTCCATGGGGAGTCTTCTTCTCCCTCAGACCTTCTCACCTCTCATGCTCTCTCTCTTTATCACTCACTTTCTCTCTTAGATAAATAAATAAAATCTTAAAAAAAAAACCTGTATACAAAATCTGAGCCACAGAGACCTTTCTTTTGTCTTATTAAAAAAACAAGTATAAGGACGCAGGACAGTAAATGTGCCAGGTCCAGAATAAGACTTAATATGTCCCTTGTAGAGGAGTTAGTTGATTCATCCCAGCCCAGACACTAGAGAGGGCCCTTTACATTGGAACAGGGTTAGGTTCCAATTGGAAGGGAATTGTCTGATTAAGACAATAATGCAAAAGCCATGAGCTGGGAACTTCTAAAATGACAGAATGAGGAGCTCAGTGGGTCCCCTTCCCCAAAAAACCATCATTTAACTGGAGATTTAAAAATAATAATAACATACTTAAAATTCTCTGAAAACTGTCATAAGAACATATAGAAAATGAAAAAATATTCATTTGAAAAATCTGCTAAATCCCAAGAATAAGTAAGTGTCTGTAACATTTGAGCCATGATCTGCTGTTCCTCCAACCTCTTTCCAGTTACTTAGATGCTCTACCCAGGCCAGCACAGCCAAAAAGATAGAGGTTCTCTGTCTCCTTAGAGCCCCACCCTGGAGCTTCAGTATCACCCTGGGCAGGGAAGAGGGCAAGTCATTCTCGTTTCTCATCTCCTCCAGTCCCGTGTTGTAATAGCTGTGTTCCTGATAGCTGTGATCAAGAGACTAACCAGTACTGAAACCATCACAAGCTTAATCACAGTCTTTGACTAAACATTGACTGAAGAGCAAGCTTCTGTGATCCAGGGGCAACTTTTATAAAGCTAGACATTAAAAAACACCATATACAGCCCTGGCAGTCTGGAAGACTTTATGCATGCCCAATGCTCTGCCCTCTCTGCTATGATTGGGAAAGCACTATCCAAGCTGCTAATTTTTGGTTGAATAAGGGGCAAAAAACCACAAACCCCTTGAACTGTGATAGCAGTCTCCAAGCCACACATATAGTAAAGGATTAAAATATATAACAGATAAAGAGAACTTAAGCACAAATTTTGACCAAAACTGTTTTGTGAAGACCCAGTGCAACCCCTAGATAGATAAGCTAAAAGATAAAAACAAGGCAAAAATTTGGAACAGGGACATTAGGGGCTGCTCAGTGCATAGAAAATAGATGTCACAGAATTAATTTAGCCAAGTCCCTCAAAAAAATAAAAAAATGACCAAGCAAATAATAATGACAACATCAGCCCTGTGGAGGGGGAGGTGACAGGGAGTTGGTATCCAGAGTCACTATAATATATTATCTAAAATATCAAGTTTTTAAAATGTAGTGTTCCATGATTTATTGTTTGCATATAACACCCAATGCTCCATGAAATCTGTGCCCTCCTTAATATTAACAAAAACTTATGAGGCTTGTGAAAAGTTACAAGTCAGTAAAACTGAAGGGGACCCAGATTTGAACTTAACAAAACACAAATTTTATTTTATTTTTATTTTTTAAAAGCTTTTATTTATTTGTTTTTGAGAGACAGAGAGAGCAAGCATAAGCAGGGGTAATGGGTAGAGGGAGAGGGAGAAGCAGACTCCCTGCTGAGCAAGGAGCCCAACATGGGGCTCAAACCCAGGACCCTGGGATCATGACCTTAGCTGAAGGCAAACACTGAACTTACTGAGCTACCTAGGCACCCCTAGACAAAGATTTTAAATGAGCTATTATAAACATGTTCTAAGAAAGAAAGAAAATCATGTTTAAGATATTAAAGGAGAATTTGACAACAATGTCTCACCAAAAAGAGATTATCATAAAGAGATGGAAATTATTTTTTATGGAAATTCTGGAGTTGAGAAGTACAATAAGTGAAATGAAAAATTCTGTAGGAGGAGTTCAGTAGTATTTTGAGCTGAAAGAAGAAATAATCAACAAATACAAAACAGAGTAATGGAGATTATGCAATGTGAACAACAGATAGTAAAAACATCTCAAATTTTATTAAGACTATTAATCTATGCCTGCACAAATCTCATAGACCCCAAGTAAAATTATCACAAATTCACACTCAGACACATAGTCAATATATTGAAAGCCAAAGATAAAGAGTATTCAAAACAGCAAGAGAAAAATGACTCATCACATGTAAGGGATCTTTAGTAAGCTTGACATCTGACTTCTTAACAGAAACTGTTGAGGCCAGGAGGGTAGTATACAAAAGGAAAAAAAAAAAACTGTCAACCAAGAGTTTTATAACCAGCAAAACTGTCTTTCAAAACTGAAGGCAAATTTGCCCAAAACCACAAGATAACTAGGAATAAACCTAACCAAAGAGGCAAAGAATCTTTACTCAGAAAACTATAAAGTACTCATGAAAGAAATTGAGGAAGACACAAAGAAATGGAAAAATGTTCCATACTCATGGATTGGAAGAACAAATATTGTGAAAATGTCTATGCTACGTAAAGAAATCTACATGTTTAATGCAATCCCTATCAAAATACCATCAAATTTTTTCAAAGAAATGGAACAAATGATTCTAAAATTTATATGGAATCAGAAAAGACCCTGAATAGCCAGAGGAACATTGAAAAAGAAAGCCAGAGTTGGTGGGATCACAATTCCAGACTTCAAGCCCTATTACAAAGCTGTAATCATCAATACAGTATGGTACTGGCACAAAAACAGACACATAGATCGATGGAACAGAGTAGAGAGCCCAGAAATAGACCCTCAACTCAATGGTCAACTAATCTTTGACAAAGCAGGAAAGAATATTCAATGGAAAAAAGACAGTCTCTTAAACAAATGGTGTTGGGAAAATTGGACTGTCACCTGCAGAAGAATGAAGCTGTACCATTTTCTTATACCACACCCAAAAATAGATTCAAAATGGATGAAAGACCTCAATGTGAGAAAAGAATCCATCAAAATCCTTGAGGAGAACACAGGCAGCAACCTCTTCGACCTCAGCCACAGCAACTTCTTCCTCAAAACATTGCCAAAGGCAATGGAAGCAAGGGCAAAAATGAACTATTGGGACTTCATCAAGATCAAAAGCTTTTGCACAGCAAAGGAAACAGTCAATAAAACCAAAAGACGACTGGCAGAATGGGAGAAGATATTTGCAAATGACATATCAGATAAAGGGCTAGTATCCAAAATCTGTAAAGAGCTTATCAAACTCAACACCCAAAGAACAAGTAATCCGATCAAGAAATGGGCAGAGGACATGAACAGACATTTCTGCAAAGAAGACATCCAGATGGCCAACAGACACATGAAAAGTGCTCTGCATCACTCAGCATCAAGGAAATACAAATCAAAAAACCACAGTGAGATGCCACCTCATACCAGTCAGAATAGCTAAAATTAAGTCAGGAAATGACAGATGTTGGCATGGATGTGGAAAAAAGGGCACCCTCCTACAGTGTTGGTAGGAAAGCAAACTGGTGCAGCCATTCAGGAAAACAGGATTGATGTTCCTCAAAAAGTTGAAAATAGAGCTACCCTATGACCCAGCAATGACACTACCAGGAATTTACCCCAAAGATACAAATATATCTTTGTGGGGCACGTGCACCCAGATGTTTATAGCAGCAATGTCCACAATAGCCAAACTATGGAAGAACCTAGATGTCCATCAACAGATGAATGGATAAAGGAGATGTGGTACATATATACAATGGAATACTATGCAGCCATAAAAAGAAATGAAATCTTGCCATTTGCAATGGCATGGATGGAATGAAAGGGTATTATGCTGAACGAAATAAGTCAATCAGAGAAAGATAATTATCATATGATCTCTCTGATAAAAGAATTTGAGAGGCAGTGCAAGGGGTTTGGGGGATAGGGAAAGAAAAAATGAAACAAGATGGGATCGGGAGGGAGAGAAACCATAAGAGACTCTTAATCTCACAAAACAAACTGAGGATTGCCAGGGGTAGGGGTGTATGGAGAGGGTGGTTGGGTTATGGACATTGGGGAGGGTATGTGATATGGTGAGTGCTGTGAAATGAGTAAGCCTGAAGATTCACAGACCTGTACCCCTGGGGCAAATAATACATTATATGTTAATAAAAATAATTAATAAAGTATAAAAAATATTAAAAATGAAGGCAAATTAAGACTTTTCCAGATAAAAACAGAAAATTCATTTCTAGCAAATCTATGCAACAAGAAATACTAAAGGTATTTCCTTAGTCTGAAAGCAAATGATGCCATATAGTAATTCAAATTCTCTCTGTCCCCCTCTCTCTCTCGCACACACACACACACACACAACAAAGAATGCCAGTAAAGGTAATTATGCAGGTAATGATAAAATACAGTATGAGGGGCACCTGGGTGGCTCAGTGGGTTAAAGCCTCTGCTTTCGGCTCAGGTCATGGTCCCAGGGTCCTGGGATCGAGCCCCGCATCGGGCTCTCTGCTCAGCAGGGAGCCTGCTTCCCTTCCTCTCTCTGCCTGCCTCTCTGCCTACTTGTGATCTATCTGTCAAATAAATAAATAAAATCTTTAAAAAAAAATACAGTATGAGTTCATAACGGCCAGGTACCTTGTAACTCCATTCAGGCAGTCTCTCTTCTGTTGTCTTTTCTTCAACTACATCTTCTTCAAACCAGTCCCATTTTGACATCCAGTCCCTTCCCAGTTTCATTCTCATCACTGAGCAATCTTTAAGTCACTATGTCATATTCCTTAAGGTTTTTGGCCCCTGGTTCCAAGTCTTCCTCTTTATACAATTAATGTCCAAACTGCTGGCCCCTCCAACACCCAGGCTGATTGTGCCTTGAGACCTTCAACTCCAAGGTTCACTCCCCCTGCTTCAGCTCTGACAAGAATGGTCACACACTGGACTTCTCATCATTCAGAGCTACTGCTCTTCTGGAATGTCCTCTCTTACAACCCCTTGGCCTTCTTCCTCCCAGTCCCACTGAACCTGTCTACCTCACCACCTTTAGTGCTCCTAGATACTAGTAAACCATCTCAGGAGAAAGAGCTCTGAGACGCTAAGGTCCTCTTTACAAATCTGCATTCTACTTTCCTGTCCAGATGTTACTTCTTATCTACCACTTCATCCTAATGTCCACTTGGCCCCTGACCTCAGTCTTGGTTGCCCCTTACCATCAAATAAGACCACAGATTTTCTCTTTTTTTGGCTTGATCTTGATCCTTTGCTATGTAGGGTTTTTGCATGCAACCTCGGGCTCTATTCACACCGACATCCCACTCATTAGCCAGCCTTCCCATTTAGCCCTGTGGGTCTGCACAGCTGACCTCACCTGTAGGGTGGAATCAAGCAAAATCACTCTTCTGTGTCCCACAGATCCCAATCCCTTAACCTTCCATCTATCAACTCTCTTAGCAAGTTCTCATTCTATTACTTCCCACATCCTCCTTAATTGTCTTACTTTCCCCTTCCTCACAGCTACAAAACCATTTGTGTCTGTGTGACAGAAACTTCTGAGCAGGTAAAAGCCATTGCTATGGAAGAGACTAGACCCTCTGATGCTCATTTGCAGCAGGGGTTTCCATTCCCAGGAAGACTGTCGGGTGGGAGGGGGACTTCACATTCATAGTCCCTGCTATATGGGGATGGGGGCACAGAAGCCTTGAGTATAAACTTGGACTTAGGACTTGGGCGTAAGAATTTAAACCTTCATGAGGAGAACAGAAACAGTAAAGCCTGGTGAAGAGGTAAAAGGTAGGCTCAGAGGCCAGCAACAGGCATCTCTGAGGACCACAGTTTCTCAAGGAGGAATTTGGATGTGACAGATGGGCTCCTGCTATCAGGAGGAGGAAATGCCTGGGCACTCTGTGAGCATTGCTCAGAGCAAGTACCAGAATTGTTTTCAAAGAGGTCCAAGCTAGCAGAAAAACTGTGGTATGCATATGGAGAGGGGACCATTCCCGCACCCCTTTGCCCTGATGCTGAGGCCCCAGGTCCTCCTGGCACTTGGGGATGAGAGGCAATGGGAGCATCAGGGGACATTACTGTCATCCCTGACACTGCATTCTCATGTGGGGCATGGCAGGCTTAGCATTGACCAGGCTCCCCCAGGCAGCTGAGGAGATGCAAACACACCCACAGGAACTAGAGTCCAAGAGAGAGAGACAGCTGCTGCCAGCCCTACTGAGCCTTCATCACTTCACTTCCAGCCAGCTCACTTTACTTTCACCCATGCTTAAGCCTTACACACACACACACATACACACACACACACACATTCACTAGCATATATGCATACACACCACACCTCACACATGCCTTGTGCCCTTAGTTATTAACCTCCTCTTGTACCTTCAGAGGTACAAAAGGTACCCCTTGCTACATTGCTTCTCTTGCATACATAGCCCTGGCACTCCCGTCCAGGGGCAATCACCTGGCAATATTTTCTTTCCAACAGACTATTGACCATCCTTCGCCTTCTCTTCACCAATACATTTCTTGTAAGAGTTTTCTGCACTTCATCTCTCCTTATCTTTAACCAGTGCAGTCTGAATTTTGGCCTTAGACCACACCACAGCCACTGCAACACACCCTCAGCAAAATCACAGCCAGCTCCAAACTCTTGGATACACAGTTCTGTCCAGGGATTTTATCATCATCAGATCCTCAGCAGCGTTTGACTGGCTACTCCTGGTAACTCACCTCTCCTTTGTTCCCCCAGGGCACCTCATTCTGGTTCTCTTTCTTTCAGTTTTTTGTTCTTTCTTTCTCTGACGGGTCTGTAAATGGGACTACCCTCCCCAAATTCCAGATAAAATTTCTCATCCCCTTTCTCTACAACCTCTACTTGAGAGAGTATTCCCTCCCTCTTCCAGCTTGAAGTACAATCAGAGTATTATTCTCAAATGCAGCTCTGAGCTCTGGACACTAGATTTCCAACTACCCACTGGACATGTCTTTCTGGAGACTGGGAATCTTTCAAGCACCTTAAACTCCACGCATTCGAAATAGAACTTCTTTTTATGTCCCTCTGCTAAAATATTGCAGTATAGAAGAAGGAACCTCATGCCCTCTCTCCTGTCTCTAAAATGAGTGCGCAGTGTGGGGCTGTTGGTACATTCAGTGAGAGCGTCACTAGTCCTGCTTCCTAATCGCAGATGAGTTGAGCCCCAGTGCAGATCAATCAAAATGAGACGAGAATTCCCTCTGCAACTGTTACGGAAAAGAAACTTACCACTGCTACAGGCTTTCAAACTACTCCATCCCTGGATGGATGTTCTTTTCTCTAGGTAATTACATGCTATATTACCACTAAATATCATCCCAATCATAAAAACGGATAGGATTTGTCAGGGGACATGTCACCCCTATTGCATGCCAGCTCTGTGTCGTGCAGCCCTCTTCTTCCATGTTCATCAACAGCTTGCCCATCTAAACCCTTCCGGCACATTGCCTCTCCTTGGCTGATACTGGTGATAGACAGCACAGAGGAGAACCCAGTTACTCAATTTGGAGTTTACGGACAGAGTGTCAGTCACAGCCAGAGTCTGGGGAGCCTTCAGCCTGGGTGACATTACTGTTCTGCATCCTTGCGGAGAAAGGAATTGTTGGGATTTGGCTCTTGGCTTCTTGTTGATGTCAGAGAGGGAAGGAAGGTAGGAATATATCTGTGTTACAAGCCTCCAGCAAGAACTGCTGTAACAACAAAGGAAATGTATTTTCTCACCCTACTTGTTGGTGCGTGATTTGTTTATTCATGGAGAGACAAGCACACAGTATAATATAAAAAGTGAAAGCCTGCAAAAGGATTTTCAAATGGTGTTTATACTCCTATTAAAGTTTATTCTTGATGTCACAGCAGGAAGACCAAGTCATAAAAGTATATAATGTACTTTAGAAATAATAGAGGTGCCGCAGAGGGAAAGAAGGAGGGATTCTTGGGGGAGGGGGACAGAAAGATGCTGGGGCTGGCAGGGGGTGGCGAAGGGGAGAACTGAGGATTGGGGCAGAGAGGAGGTCTCTCTAAATCTGCAGTCCTCTGGAATTTCTCACTTGATCTACTGCCTCTCTTTCCTTTTATGTGAAACAGGGTTTGTAATAAACAAAACGGTTTTAAGCCCCCCCATAACAATTTTTCCAGGGACACTTCAACTGCACGTGAACATGGTAGTTCCTCCAGCCCCCCGCTACCTTCAAGTCTGCGAGCAGATCCAGCACTGGGGCCACAGCTGGTAACCCCGAGGACCTGCTAGTGAGGAGCCAGAGCACACTTCTGAGCAGAACCGAGGATGATTTGTCAAATTTATACACTGCTGGCAGGTGTCAGTAGCATAATAATTGCCCTTCAGGATGCTTCAAAATGAGGAAGAAGGCGTCATTTAAGTCAAAAGAATAAGAAAGGAGTAATGATCAGCCACATTCCCATGGGGGAGCCAGAGGAGGAGGGAAGCCATGTGCTCATGCGGTTGTGGAGGCTGAGAGCCATTCTGGTTACTGCTTGATTCTGGCATCAAACAGTCCCGCGCTGAATTTCTAGCTCTGCCAGCAATAGTTGGCAAGCCTGTGTAGGCACACAACCTCTCTAGGCCTTTCTCCTCTTCTCTAGGAAATGAAAGTATACAAGGGATGCATCTTGTGAGATTTGTGAGTATACAACCTCTCTAGGCCTTTCTCCTCTTCTCTAGGAAATGAAAGTATACAAGGGATGCATCTTGTGAGGTAGAATTTCTGTGTAAAGTGCTTATCTCAGTGGGCTGATAGACATACAGGGTACTCAGAAAACCATTAGCTATTAGCATGGTCTTTCCGGTCTCCAGTAGATACTACCACTTCTGAGTCTCTGCTTCTTTTCCTTTGCAGATCTTTCCTTTCAAGTAAATGACCCACCCAGATCTGACACCTGACCACCTCAGCCAATCAATCCATTCCTTACCCTGTAACACAGGCGTGGGTCAGGTGGGCCATTGAGAGACCTATTTAGTGGTTATGTCTCTGCAATTATCCTCTGTAGCATGATGTTGAGGGGTCATCCCTGCCTCTTCCTAAAAACAGTTGGTCTGAGGTTAAAGATAATAGGGAGAAATCAGTGCTGAAAGATGGAGGGAGAGAATCTGGAAGGCATGTTTAGAACTTGGGATCCAGCCAGGCTGGTCACCAGCACCGCCCACTGAAACACTCCAATTACGGCAGCCACAAGACCCTCCTTTTGGTATAGCCTACTTCAAATTGTTTTTCTCTCTCTTGCCACTAACCTGGCTAAATGCATACCATCCTCCTACTCAGGGTGGAGAATGTGAAGAAGGACACCTGACAATGCCATTAGTGGTTGCCAATTATGCACCCAAATCCACTGTCAATCTTTTAAAACACTACACAGTCTAGATCCCGTCATCCCCAGAGATTCTGATTCAATACAGCTGGAAGGGGTCTGGGCATCCTTCTGTTGTAGTAAAGAAAGAATGAGGAACTGGGTACCTGAGGGAAGATCTAGGGTATCTCAGTCACAGTGAGAAGAAGGAAGCTTGGTGCTGTCAGTCTGACATCAGAATAAGGGACGTCCCCCAGAGTCCTGTAAAGTAGTCAGGGATTACCTTTGTTTTACTTGCTAAGAATTGGGCTCTTTTGGTAATAATCATGATCGTCTGTTTGATGCAACCAGAGATATCTTATTATAGCATTGTAGGACTACAAAGCCATTTCCATCAACCCTTAGTTCACGTTCATTCTGAGTGTGTGCCCCCTGATGTGGCCACCACACACAAGTATCAGGAACTGTAGGCACACTCAGCTCGTGGAAGAGACTGGCCAACCCATACTGAACCAACAGGTATTGCCTTTCTCCATCCAGTGGAGACTTTCCCCAACCCCTTCTCTCTTCTTCAAAGGGCACTCCAACAACATCTTTGTTTAGCCCAAGGCCTTTCCATGTTTGAATGAAAAAGATGGGAAGTCCTCTTTGCTATGATTTGGTATAGGCTGAGGTAGGGGAAAGTGACCTGTTTCAGTTCAGACCTGTTTTGATTAGATGTGCTCTGAATAGTGGTCTCAGCTATCCAGCTTCTAATCAGCTCAGCTAGACTTTGGGTTCCATGTTTATAACTCAGCACTGAATTCCAGCATGTGGATTTTCCTCCTGACACACATCAAGGGATTCTCTCACACCAGTGGGGTGTCTACAGTTTCACTCAGTTTTAACACTACCTGGACATAGCATCAGATACCACAGATTAAAGGACTCAGTCTCTCAAGACTGCCTCCCTACCCCACTCAAGATGCCTACTGAAAGTTAAGGTTGTTACCTGTGCTTCTGACAGACCAGCTATAGATTGGAGGTTCCAAGATTCCCTCCTTGGGTTCAATTAATTTGCTTGACCAGCTCACAGAGCTCAAAAGAAACATTTTACTAACTGGATTACCAGTTTGTTACAAAGGACATAATTTAGGAACAGACACATAGAAGAGATACATAGGTCAAGCTCTGTGGGAAGGGGCATGGAGATTCTATGCTGTCTGAGTGCACCACTCTCCGTGAGTCTCCATGCTCACTAATCTGGAAGCTCTCCCAACTGGTCCTTTTGGGTTTTTACAGAGGCTTTATCACAGAGGCATGATCGGTTAAATCATTAGCCACTGATGATTAAACTCAGTCTCCAGACCCTTTCTCCTCCTGGGAGGTCCAGGGCTAGGAATGAAAATTCCGACCCCTAATCTCAGGTTTAGTTCCACTAACAACCAGCCCTCATCCTTAGGTGTCTCCAAAAGTCACCTTATTAATGTAACGAAAGACATGTTGATGGCTCTTCTCGCTTAGGAAATTCCAAGTGTCTTAGGAGCTTGATTCAGAGAAATGGGGCAAAGAGCAAGTACCTATATCTTTTTTTTTTTTTTAAGATTTTATTTATTTATTTGACAGACAGAGATCACAAGTAGGCAGAGAGGCAGGCAGTTGGGGGAGGGGGGTTAAGCAGGCTCCCTGCTGAGCAGAGAGCCCAACGCGAGGCTCCATCCCAGGACCCTGGGATCATGACCTGAGCCAAAGGCAGAAGCTTTAACCCACTGAGCCACCCAGGCGCCCCCCGCCCTATATCTTATTATAAATCACAATATCACAGTCTGTCCCACACCATCTCTCATCCTCATCTAATTCTATGGTCAATGCTCTCTTCTGAACATCTCAAACTCCTTCAAGTTCATGAACTCGTAAGTCCAATTTATAGGGCACTGGCTGCAGGGGGAGGTTTCTCAAAATGGGGTCCAGGACTGTCCACACGCTGAGTGACTGGAGACACTCAGTTGGGTGGGAGGTGCCAGGAGGGGTGCAGATTCTACTTCCTAGTCCTCTCCCAGACCAAGAAATCAGACCCTGGAGGAGCTGGGATCAGGAATCTGCACTTCTGGCAGTCCCCAGGCATTCTGAGGCACAAAGTTGAAGAATCTCCATGCTGGGTAGGCCCCTGGCTCCTCTCTCCTCCTCCCTTGTTAAATAGTGGAAATCAGACAACTGGGCCTGAGCGGGACACAGGGAGGAAAACAAGAACACCGCCTTGCCTACCCACCCCCACCCCCCGCCCGCACACTGCCTATTAAGAGGCCTTGAATGAAAGGCAAGAAGGAAAAATGGTTCTTCTACCAAGGCTGGCATTTTAGAAAACCCTGTTTCAAACACCCTGAATTTTGAGGCCTGAAAATAGTTATTATTTTTGCCCTCATTACCTTCTTTCTCTATTTAAAATGTAATCATTGTCAGAAGAAAACTGCAGCTATGCACATCTCTGCCAAAGCCTCACACAATAGACACTAAAAATAGGGCTCTGCCTCCGAGCTCCGCAGAATTCTCCAAAATGAAATGTATGTATATATATATATACCTATTACTGGAGGTCTGGCCTGTTGTCTAGTGACATCCATTTGCCTTTTATTTCCCCAAAATAGCCTTCCCTTCTTTTCTGAATGACCTCCTTTTCCTGATTTGCACTGGTCAGGGCAGTGCTGGCCTGGCCTTACCCCTTCAGCCACTCTTCTTGGGTTTTCTCTTTTGATTCATGGTCCAGTCACCACTGGGGATGGAGCCGATCAATCTGGAACTTTCTTGGCAAACTTCAGATTTGCCTGCCACTGTGATGACACCACCCTGGTCCTGCCCACCCCTCACATGAGCCACTAGGTAAAAGCACTTGGAGATCTGCATGTAGACTGGCCAGGCAGGAGGCTGCCCAGGGTCAGAGCACAAGACCCTGTGCTGAACCAGGAATTGTAAGGGAAAAGGCCGCAGAATGACTTCACGAAGGAACATGCTGGAACAATATGAACTGCGGGACAAAGCTCCTTATCTAAAGGGTGGGAATCTCACACAGGCAGACGTATTGCTGCCTTGGCTTTCTGGCAAATTATAACACCCAAAATAGCATGACTTCTTTTAAATT
Organism: Mustela erminea; assembly: GCF_009829155.1. NCBI lineage: Eukaryota > Metazoa > Chordata > Mammalia > Carnivora > Mustelidae > Mustela > Mustela erminea. The sequence continues at coordinate 60,411,186 of NC_045620.1, read as the reverse complement.
CCTCCTGGCATCTGCCCACAGCACCCACACCCAGGAAATGGTGGGTGGAGTCTGTTTTCACCCACTGCTGTGAGCTAGAACAATTTCACTCACTTTGTAAAAGAATATATAGGAGAAGTGAATGCAATGCAGGCAAGGGCAAGGCTCTCATGGAATGATTTCATTCTCTTTGGCTCTTTCTTCTGTGATGGGGGCCTTACTGTGATGGTTGCCAGTACAGTGGTACAGGCCCATGGGTTAGGGGTTTCTGGCCTCCACTGATGTGAAGCACCCTCATCAGCCTGTGGCTCAATTCCCTAACCTAGTGTCTGGGAGCCAGTGTGTCTGGGAGCCTAGTGTCTGGAAGCCAGAGCTGGGGGTTGCGACTCCTCTGAGGCCTTCCTGGATCTGGACCTGGTTTTCTTCTCTGCAGCACTGCCCTGAACAGCTCACAGTGGCTCTGGGAAATGGGCTGAGCAGGACAAGGCTGACTCCACTATGGTGTTTTATTATGCCAAGGAGCTGTGGTCAGTCGTGTTCACCTGGGTTAATGCCCTTTACACACAGATCTTTCCAGCATCCCCTTCTCTGGGCGTGCTTTCTCATGGGCAGCTACCCACCACCCAGGAGATGTATTCCAGGAAAGTTATGCATGCGAGGGATTTTCTAAACTTCACTTCCTGCTGAAAGCAAATAATTATCTCAGTAGTTGTAGAAGTTTTGTCTTCATGACTAATTTTCTTATCCTGTGGCTCACTTGTGCAAATTTTCACCAACTTTCTGGAAGCACAATCATGTATGTACTGACTTTTTTGGTTATCTAGTGCTGTGTTAGAAACCATTCAGATATACTGGCTTAAAATAACAATTTTATTATTTCTCATGATTCCTTGGGTTGACTGGACATCCAAGATGGCTCTTTCCTCATACAACGGGTGCTTGGCTGGGTTTGTTCAAAAGGCTGGGCCTTCTCGGTCAATGTCTTTCCATATGGCTAGCTTGAGTTTCTTGACAGTGTTGCAGCTGGCTCCAAGATTGAGCCTACCAAGAGGACAAGCCCTACTTTACAAGCATGGATCAGACCTCTGCTTGCAACCCTCTTGCTAATGACCATTTGCCCAAAGCCATCATATGGCCAAGCCTAGAGACACTGTGACAATACTGGAAGGCAGGGTTCCCTGGAAACTACAAATATAACAGTCTACCATACCAAACATTCCACAAATGCAACTCCCTTAGGGATAATGGACTCTGACACACATTAAACACCATAAGCAAAATGTGGTGTCTGCTTTTCTCAGACAAGAAAGTGGAGCAGATGAAGAACCATTCAGTATAAGTGGAAGAGTGGCCAGCTCTCCTTAACAGGCAAATTCTCATTAACACCAGAGGAAGTTGGAGCACTGTTTTAGTCTGTTTCCTTTTGCCATTTTCATTTTACTAACTTCTGAAGATTTGATTTTGAAACATTTATATAAGAAGCCAGAATAGTAAAATGAACTCTCTGGTGTCCATGATTCAGCTTCAGTAATTATCCATTTATAGCCAATCTTGGTTCATCCCACCTCTCCCCATTGCCCCTCCCCACTGCTCGGTAGTTTTGAGGCATAACCCATTACATGGAAATATTTTAGTGAATCTAAAAATAATTATGCTCAGTGATAGGAGCTACATAATGCTTATAATTCTATCTTTTAAAAAAATTCTAGAAGGTGCAAACAAATCTATATTGACAGAAATTAAATCAGTGGTTGAGGATAGTGTGGGAGAGGAAAGAAGGGGGAATTATGAGAGAGCATGGGATATTTGGGGTGTGATGTATATGCTCGTTAACTTGATTGTGGCGATAGTTTCACAAGTGGCTAAGTATGTCACAACTCACCAAATTACACAGTTTAAATATGTGTACAGTTGATTGTACATCAGTTAAGTCTACTTTAACATAATTAATTGAGGTTGAAGATTGGGTTTAAAAAGAGTGAGTGTTTTAAAAATTGAATTAGATATTTAAATAATTTGTTTTGTTCTTTCTATTTTTATTGACCCAAGCATTTAAGGATATGTACTGCTTTGGCAATAACTCACAGGTTATGTTGTATCATTTTATCAATTGTCATTTCCTAAAAATCTCTGCAATTTGGTATGCATTTCTCCTTTGACCTAAGAGATGTTTAGGAGAGAGTTGTTTACCTCTTTAAAAATTTCAAATAAAAGAATCTTCTTCTATTTCTCTATTTAGTTGTCAGTGTCTAGGTTAACTATTTTATGATCAGAGGATTTTGCCTATACTATTTCTCCTTTTGGGAGTTCATTGAGATGTTTGTTACCATCTGTCATGTGGTTGGTTTTCATCTGTGTTCCCTTGACCTTTGAAAAGAAGGTAAATTCTGCATTTTCAGTATATAGATCTTGACATATATTAATCAGATCAACTTTCTTAGTTTTGACTTCTTTTTGTTGTTTGACATTAATTCTGACATGAATTAATAGGACTGAAAATTTTCCTATGACAAGTGTGTTTCTATTTCTCCTTATATCTTCTGTAATTTCTGCCTTGTGAATGTTGCTGTCATGTGGTTTTATGCACAGATATTCATTCACTATTCTGTCTTCTTTGTGCAATCCATTCTCTAGCTTTATAACATCCTATTCTTTGTCTCATTTAATGGTTTTTGTCCTGAATTTCCTCTTCTTTGAAGGTAAACTGACAGCACTTGCTTTCTTTTGGTTATGCTTGTCTGGTACATGATGACCATCATTTTCATTTTCAAACCTTATGATTTATTTACTGCCCAAGATATGACTTCTTTTAAATTTCTCCTTTTATTTTTTATTTTTTTGAGAAATATTGTTGTTGTTTTTTCCTTCCTTTTAAATTCCTCCTTTTATTGTTTTTTTTTTTTTTGAGAAATATTGTTGTTGTTGTTGTTTTTAAAGATTTTATTTATTTATTTGAGACTCAGAGATCACAAGTAGGCAGAGAAGCAGGCAGAGAGAGAGGGGGAAGCAGGCTCCCCACCGAGCAGAAAGCCTCATGCGAGGCTCCATCCCAGGACTCCAGGATCATGACCTGAGCCGAAGGCAGAGGCTTTAACCCACTGAGCCACCCAGGTGCCCCGAGAAATATTGTTTTTAAACAGCAAAAGATTTTGTTGTGCTTTGTGATACAAGGTGAAAATCCTTTATTTTAATAATTGAATTTATCCCATTTATGTTTTTTGATATGAGTTTGATCTCAGATCTGTCACATTACAGATGGTCTTTGACTTACAATGGTTAGGCCTAATGGTTTTTTAAATTAAAGATGCTGCAAAAGTGATACACATTCAGTAGCAATCATACTTCAGATTTTCTTGTCTGGGCTGGTGATTTGTGGTCCGATCCTCTCATAAAGCTGGACAGAGGCATGAGCCACAGATCTGCGTCAGCCGCATGATCATAAAGATCAACAACCAACATCCTTACAACTGCTCTGTACCCTTACAACCATTTTGTTTTTCACTTTCAGTATAGTATTCTATCAATGGATATTCAATACTTTCTTATAAAATAGGCTTTGTAAAAGATGATTTTGCCCAGTTTTATGTTGATGGAATTTTTCTAAACATGTTAAGGTTGGGCTAAACTGTGATTTTTGGGAGGTTAGGTGCATTGAGTACATTTTCAACTTACATTACTTTCAATTTATGATGGGTTTATTGGGATGTAGCACTATAGTAAGTTGTAGAAGGTCTGTATTTTTTTAAAGTTTTTATTTAAATTCCAGCTAGTTAACATACAGTGTAATATTAGTTTTAGGTACACAATGTAGTGATTCAACACTTCCATAACAAGCTCATCAAACAAGTGCCCTCCTTAATCCCCATCACCTATCTGGCCCTTCCCCCACCCACCTCCCTTCTGGTAACCATCTGTCCATTCCCTGTGATTAAGAGTCTGTATCTTGGTTTGCCTCTTTCTCTTCCCCCCCTTCACTTGTTTGTTTTATTTCTTAAATTCCACATATGACTAAAATCATATGGTATTTGTCTTTCTCCAGCTGATTTATTTTGTTTAGCATAATACTGTCTAGTTCCATCCATGCTGTTGCAAATGGCAAGATTTCATTCTTTTTATGGCTGAGTAATATTCCACACATATGTGGAATGTATCTGTGTATCACATGCATTTATATACATATACATATACATGCATAAATATACATACATATACACACACATACATACACACCTCCTCTTCTTTATCAATTCATCAGCCAGTGGAGATATGGTACATACATACACACACACACACACACACTCCACCTCTTCTTTATCAATTCATTAGCTAGTGGACATATGGACTGTTTCCATAATTTGACTATTATGGATTTTTGTCTAGAAATGCTGCTGTAAACATCAAGGTGCATGTATCCCTTTGAATCAACATTTTTGTATTTTGGGGTAAATACCTAGTAGTGTGATTGCTGGATTGTAGGTAGTTCTATTTTTAACTTTTTGAGGAAACTCCATACTGTTTTCCAGAGTGGCTGCCTCAATTTGCATTCTCACCAACAAAGAAAGATTGTTCCACTTTCTCCACATCCTGGCCAACAGCTGTTGATTTTAGCCATTCTGACAGGTGTGAGGTGATAGCCCATTGTTAAGCTTGATTTGCATTTCCCTGATGATCAGTGATTCTGAACAACTTTTCATGTGTCTGTTGGCCATTGGCATGTCTTCATTTGCCTTTTCACATCTTTTGCCCATTTTTAATTGGATTATTCATTTTGGGGGTATTGAGTTTTATACATTCTTTATGTATTTTGGATACTAACCCTTTATCAGATATGTCATTTGCAAATATCTTCTGTAGATTGGTTTTTAGTTTCATTGATTGTTTCTTTGTTCTGCAGAAACTTTGTATTTTGATATAGTTCAAGTAGGGAATTTTTGTGATTTTGTTTCCCTTGTCTCAGGAGACATATCAAGAAATAAATTGCTATTGCCAATGTCCAAGAAATTACTACTGTGTTCTTTTCTAGGACTTTTATGTTTTCAAGTCTCACATTTAAGTCTTTAATTTTTCATTTATTTTTGTGTATGGTATAAGAAAGTGGTTTAGTTTCATTCTTAGGCATGTTGCTGTCCAGTTTTCTCAATACCATTTGTTGAAGAGACATTCCTTTTCCCATGATATTCATTACTGCTTTTTTGAAGATTAATTGACCATATAATTGTGTGTTCATTTCTGGGTTTTCTGTTGTTCCATTAATCTTTGTGTCTATTTTGCGTCAGTACTGAACTGTTTTGATCACTACAGCTTTGTAATATAACTTGAAGTCTGAAATTGTGATGCCTCCAGCTTTGTTTTTCTTTTTTAAGATTGCTTTGCCTATTTGGGGTCTTTTATGGTTCCATACAAATTTTAGGATTGTTCTAGCTCTGTGAAAAATGCTGTTGGTATTTTGATAGGGATTGCATTAAATGTGTAGGTTGCCTTGAGTGGAATAGATATTCTAACAATATGTGTTAGAAGGTCTATATTTTGCTCTCTGCATACAGTATTTTAAAATCTTTCAGTATAAGGTCCGTTTGTTTTCTCCTTGGGTTGGGAGAACAGGGTGAGAAATAGAGGTGAGAGGAAAGGAGGGAAGGGGAAGAGAAGAGAAGATTTCAAGAGAAGGGAAGAGAAACAAGTTGTGAGACGTAAGAGGAATTATAATATTGTTTTAATGATTATAATTATCAGACAAAATCCTGTCATTTGCTTTTTAAACTGTTTTGAACAATAATTAAATTCATATGTATTTTCTTCCCTTCTGTCTCTTCTCCACTTCCTACTTTACTAAGTAATATTATCTTGATTAGTTTTTATTTTGGGCTCTTAAAAATGTATGTTCTATTATTTGAGTCTTTAAATTCTTTTCCCTGTGTTCTTGATTCTATTGATAAAGCCATCGCTGAGCTTCCAAATGACATCTTTACCCTTTCCTATTCCCGGTGTTTGCCAGTTGTATTATTTCTACATTGTCAGAGCATACGACACTTGCATTCTATTTTGTTACTCCAATCCCCACTTCACATTTACTTTTAGATCCAACCTAAATATAATTAAGGCTTACAGTCACACTCTTGGCTAAAGTTTCTGCAGTTGAGTCTCAGTTGGATGAAGTTCATTTTCTGGTTGTTTCCTCAAGAAAGGTTCGTGGAAACAATACTTTCGGAGTTTCTGCATATTTAAATGGTTTGCAATAGGCTTTATAATTCTCGAACAGCTTGGATGATAGAAAATTCTTGGTTTGCACTTTCCTTAAATATCTTCTGAGTGTTGCTCCATTCTCTCTATTTTGTATAGAGATTTTATTTATTTATTTATTTGAGAGAGAGAGAGAGAGAGAGCGCACACAAACAAAAGGGGGAGCAGAGGGAGATAATCTCCAGCAGGCTCAGGCCCAGTGTAGAGCCTTGTGGGGCTCAATCTGAGGACCCTGAGATCATGACTTAAGCTGAAACCGAGAGTCAGATGCTTAACCACCTGAGACCCCCAGGCACCCCTCTCCATTCTCTTCTAATGTTAAATACTATTGGGTGAAGTCTGAGTTCCATCTGTTTTTTTTTTTTTTTCTCTTTGTAAATAACTTGATTTTTTTATGCTTTACAAACGATACTCTCCCTAATTCAATAATTAGACTAGGCTATGTCTCATACAGTGACTATCCTGGATCAGGCTTCCCTGGGAAGTGGTGTGGACACCCAATAAGTAGATTGAAGTCTTGTTTCATTTTAAGAACTGCTTTGAATTATATTTTAAAATATTTGTTACCTTGTATCATTTGGTTTCTTCAGGGACCCCAGTTTTGCATATGTTGGCTTTCTTTTGACTTTCTGCTATCACTGCCATGCCCCCTTTAATTGTCTTAAACTTCTGTCTCTATTTCATGTAGTTGCATTTCATATTTCTACCCTTTGATTCCTGTACAGCATCTGCTGCCGGGACGTCACTCCTTCTGAGCCCCAACCAATTTTGTCTTCAGTCATGTGAAGATAGCTTTATTTTTTCTATCTTTCCTGATTCTTCTGCTCCTATCTCATCACCTCTCCGTGCTTTGTCTTCTTGTATTTGAGTTCTGACATTTGTGCTTTGTGATTTCCCTTTAGAGATCACATTGTTTTGCTAAGGTTTTTTTGGTTGTGCTTTGTTTCTAATTCACGGAGGAATGTTTGTTCATAATTTCATCTCTTCCAGGCAGTTTTCTGGTACATGTTCTTCTGTTGACAGAATTTACTGTTCTTTGCATCTTACAGCACACTTGCGTGGAAGGTATTCTATTCTCTTTTTTGTTACTTATAGAGTATATGGGTGGGACTTTCCCAAAAAAAGCTTTCTGCAGGAGGCTCTAAATAAGAGTGGGGCAGGAGCAGCTTTCTAAAATTCTTGATCCCAAAGGACCTTTCTCTTTCTCTGTTTCCACAGAGACGGACTGCTTCCTGAAAATAGTGTGATTCTTTATAGAACTCTGCCTCCTCGACTTCTCTGAATCAAGCTGGGTTCACAGGGCTTCTGTGGCCAACCCTTGAACCTCTAGTTCCTTCACCAGCCAGTGCAACAAGGGGCAGGTGAGCAGATCACCTTCAAGAAGTGCAATTTTTTTTTTTTTTTGCATTTTCTAAGCCCTGCTGCCACTGGCCCCTAGACACACCTGTATTTCTTCCTGTGAGGGTTATCCTCCTGACAACTCATACATATGTTTTGGAGTCTATAGCATATGAAACTCCTTGAAGCTATGATCCCCATGAGGAGAAGGAAGCACTACCACTACGCTCATTGCCAAGTCGGATAATTTGGAGGAATTAATACTAAGCTTCTGTGCTGTCCTCCGAGAGACTTTCAGCAGGGTGCAGTTTGAGGCATGATGGAGGTACATTCTTCCTGAATCAATTTCCATCCCCTTCTCTGGCCCCTGTGTGACTATTCCAGCAGGAAATATGGTAATAGACATTAGTGAAGAGAAGTAGAGAGTACATGTCAACCAAAAACATGCTACATTAACTAAGGGGAAAACACGCACACACACGTGCAAAATGTACATGTACACACACACTTTGTGGACCAAATAGAGCATATCTGCAGGCTCCTGGTGCACCACCTCCACTCTAAATCAGCTCTACGGTCCTTCTCTGGTGCTTTATAGTAAGGATCCCCATCACAACTGCTTATTATCTTGGTGGATTTTCCAGCCCTCCACCAATCCCTAAGGCTATTCCTGATGATGACTTCATTTGTGTCACATGTGTTTATGGAGACGACTTGTTTTTTTGCCTGTTTCCTACAACCCCACCTTTTGCCCTGTTCCAATCTGATCTCTTGCCTTTAATAAATACCTCCTTACCATGTACAGCCTTAACCCAATGCAGATCTGTGCAGGCTGGAATTGTCCTAGGCTTGTGCAATATGCCAAGGACTCTAGTTGATTTCGGATTTAGATTTTGATCTCCACAACCCCCCCAGTTTCCATGCTTGCATCCGGAGTGTGGCAGCAGCTGGGTGGGGCAGCCCTATGTGGAAAGGGGAGCAGAAGGGAGAAGACAGGAATGCCATTGTGACAAGCAACTTGGGTGGGCCTAAAGGGAAGCTGAGGATAGGACCCAGAGGGGAGACCTATGCCCCAGCATATCACCTGGGGCTCTCTGTTGAGAGTTCTGGGCTGCTGTGAAACTCCAACTGCTCTGGAACAAAGTTGAAATGTTGTTGGAGAGCAGCCTTGGCAGGGGTAGGGGCCAAGTGTTCTGGACACTTACCAGAAATAAACAGACTGCAATGAAATAGATCAAGAATCCTTTCCAATTAGGACAGTTGTGTGGGTTTAAAAAAAAAAAAATTCTGAAGTAAGAAAGGGAACAAAATGCAAAAATCTGTTCTTTTCTTCCAAAAGACTTTAAGTAGCAAATAAGCAAGGTGTCAGGACTGGGAAAGCCTTCTGTCTAGGCTCTGAGTAAATGAACTTGCTTTTTGGTAAAGAGCTTGAGTTAAAATTAAACAGATACATATGCATAGCTTGCAATAGAATGATCCTGCATGTATCGCCTTAAAAAGAAATCTGAACATTTTTCTGAGTAGGGCAAGCAAAGAGAATCAGGCAACAGTCCCTCCTCCAGAAATCCATAAACAGCCCCTCTCCTTCTACAGCAGAGGAAATTCGTCAGAGCAGCCCACCAAATGTCCTCGTGTTCTGAAAATAGATGGCACAGGTCTTTCTCTGGGCACTTCAGGACAAGGGCACAGGGGGTGTCCCTAGTGACAAAGGCAAAATCCATATTAAAGACTGCCAGCCCCACCTCCACAGTTACCACCACCCCTGCCCCCCACCCCGTGAGGTCTTCAAAGTCCGCGGAAATATCTTAGGTCCCTACACCAATTATCTACGTTGGCCCGTTTTTATGTACATTTGAATCCAGTTTCAAATTCCAATTTAGATTCTGTAATCTCAAGACCTAGAATAGTGCTTGGCTCGAGGTGGTGCTCAATATATATCTCGAGGCTGGATGAATGTCATGCCTTGCTATTGCTTCTAGTCTTTTAACTTCCTTCCATCTCCTAATTTCAACTGTAACTGACTCTTTGAAAAGCCTGCCCCAAAAGGTCAGATTTTTTTCATGTAGTTTCCATACACTTCCCCCTCCCCCATTTTTGCCACCTCGAAGAAGGCTGTCAGCAACCTTAAGGAGGCCTCATGGGAGTGACTGGAAAACACTCCCAACTCTTCCCTCTATCAGAAAAACAACTGTATCAAGTTTACTCAAGGGACATTGGCAGATATTAGAAACAGCCCGACCAATGTGGGTTTAGGAAGATGTCACTTTTACAATGGACTCAACATAGAGGGCAAACTGTTTAGAAAGTGCTGAAGAGGGAGACTGTCGGCTCCTGACCTGTAGCAAGACATGGAGAGTGGGCCACACCATGTGTTTTTTACTTTTACACACTCACTTTCTCATGACCAGATGCTCATTCACTGCTTCTCCAAACACACCACTTGAACGTCACTGTTGGGTCTGGACTGACTGAGCCGAGGGAAGGGAGGTGCTGTGCTGAGGAAGAAGGGAGGGGCCCCAGGGCTGCTGGTATGGAACATAGCTACTTTGTCCCTAGGCATTGCCATGGAATTGGATTTTTCCATAGCAGCACAGTCAGGCCCCAAAGAACCATGCTACCCTAGGATCAGCTGATTGACGCAAGGACTCTCAGTGCCATATGCATATCTTCTGTGTTTCAGCAGCCCCATCCCTGTCCCCACAACCCTCCCCCACCCAGCACAGTGGCTGCATCCTTGGGCATGTGGCATTTTTGTCAGTGGAAACACCTACCAGGAATCATAGGCACAGGATAGCTGCCTTCCCAGCTCTTGCCCTCTCAAGAGAGTAGTTTAGCTCATTTACACTTTCCTTCTGTGCTCCAGCAATTATTTTTCCTTCTCCTGATACCCTCTTCATCACCTCCTTGCCACTTGTTCAGCAGTGGTTCATGGGATGGATTTCAACTGCAACCTTTGGTAAATAATGGGAAGCTCTGCAGCTACTAGGAGTTGCTTTCCCAGCTGGTTGCAGAAAACTAGAGACAAACTTTTTACTGCCTGAGCCACTGCAGTCCCTAGTGCAGAAAAGTTGGGAAGCAGTGTTAACTCTTGTCCCAGAGTAGTAGTTAGGAGCTGAGTGAGATGCTATTGGATAACACTAAACGTATGCTTGTCCTGCCACTCTGTTCCCCAGACAGAGCTCCCCAAACCCTTGTAAATGTCTAAGTGATAGGAACACTAGGAGTGTGTTTTGTTCTACTGAGATGACTCTGGGTGGGCTCCTGGATGGGGGCTGGTCACCAGAAAGATCTGATTAGAAGCTTGGACTTTTCAGCCCCACCCTCAAACTTTCAGAGAGGGGAGAAGGGCTGTAAATACAGCTAATATTGATCATGCCCACATGAGGAAGCCTCTATAAAATCCTAATATTAGGAGGTTCAGAGAGCCTCCAGGTGAATGGACATACCCACACCAGGAGGATGACACACCCATATCCATGGGGATAGCAGCAGTATGCGTGGGACACTTCCAGAACTGACTCTATGTACCTCTTCATCTGGCTGTACAGCTATATACTTTACTACATCCTTTAATAAACTGGCAGATACAAGTGAGTGTTTTCCTGAGCTCTGTGAGCAAATTAATCAAGTCTGAGGAAGGGCCATGCATGGGAACCCCCGATTTATAACCAAATATGATGGAAGTTGTGGGTAACCTGGGGACATATTACTTGCAATTGGCATCTGAAACACAGTGGGAGCAGTCTTATGGGATTGAGCTCTTAATCTGCAGGATGTGATGCTACCTCCATGTAAATGGTGTCAGAATTGTGCCAGTCACATTGTAGGATCCCCTGCTGGTGTCCCAGAGAATTGCTTGATGTGCAGGAAAACCCCTACACATCTGGCATTAGCGGTATTGTGAGTGTTCTGTGTGAGTAGAAAAGGAGACACACAGGAAAGAGAAACACAGAAGGAGGTGGAGGACTGGGTTTTTCCCTACTTAGGGACTGAACTGAGTTTTGCCTTTAGAGACGTATTTGTCATTTGCATCATGATGTATTCATTTCAGAGAGCTCTGCCAGTGATGTTCAAAGGACTTGATTAATTTTGACCAAGTTTGGTATTTGCTTTATGTTCCATTAAATCTCCTGCCTTGAAAGAAATGTTCTTAGTTAGGAATCTGCAGAAGGGATTTTCAATGGATTTCAGTGCATTTCAGTGATATTACTAAGGCAAGAGCTGGGGTTCACAGAAACCACATGCTGCATATAAAGCGGTTATTTCCATTACTAAGTGTATTTCCATTACTTCCGATGTTCTCACTGGAAGGCCACTCAAGCCTTACCATGATGGGGACACTGGGCACCATTTAGCCCTCTAAGATGAAGCATCTAAACTTTTATTAACCAGAACCCTTCTTGTGAAAGCACAAATCTCACACTGTTCCCACCTCACTCTCAAGTCCTGAAAGGTCCCATCTAAAAATCACTGTATCTTTTGCATGTTTCCTTTGGCCAAAAAATTACTTTTGAACTTTACTTTGGGTAGTTGTACTGCAAAACAAAAACTAGTATCTTTTTCTCACTATAAAGTGCTAAATGTTCTGTATTGTTAAATATGCTTCTTTTTTTTTTTTCCTATTGCATGTGACTCCCTGATTGGAGGTGACATATGTTAGTAGATCCCACCTTCTAGACAATCATTGTTCTAAGAAATAACTTCCTGAAAGCAAACTGCTTAGTGTTTTTATTACTGGTTTTACAAAACCTTAAGTCTAAGCTACCTCCACTTTCTGCAGGGAGAAAAAAGGGCTAGGAGACAGTCAGGCTCCACATGGGGAAGTAGCCAAGACAGCTCCATCCAGAATTGCCTGGAAAAATCAAATTGGGAAAATCTTCAGCAAATTGTTGTATCAGAACAAGAGTAAGTTACCCATGGCCAGTGGTCACTGCAGCCTGTCCTACTGCTTCCTCCTGTCTGAGTTTCAATTTTGGAAAATATGTCCTTATTAAATGTGTTCATGGCAACCTTCTCATTGTCATTGTTCCTCATGGACATTCGTAGGAATCAGCTGTTGCTGCATCACTAACTCACTCCAGACTCAGTGGCTTAAAACAATGTCTATTTAACTATTACTCACATTTGAACTAATCATGTCTTTTCCGATGCTTGGACATCTTGGGACCTTGCTGAGTCTGGAGGGACTGCTCGTTCCCAGGTTAGCTATTTCCTAGACAGAGAAAATGTCTCAGCTAGGATTACAACTTTCACATGCAAACTGACTAGTCCAGAGCCCACACCTTAACCTCCTCCTTCACCTCCCTGGCTTTCACACTTGGACCCCTTTCCACCACCCCAATCATGCCAGAACCAGGATTAGACAACTAGGGACAGTCTTTATGCCCCAGAGCCTGCTAAAATTACCACATTTTTAAAAAAGATTTTATTTATTTATTTGACAGACAGAGATCACAAGTAGTCAGAGAGGTAGGCAGAGAGAGGGAAAAGCAGTCTCCCCGCTGCGCAGAAAGCCGGAAGCCGGGCTCGATCCCAGGACCCTGGGATCATGACCTGAGCCGAAGGCAGAGGCTTCAACCCACTGAGCCACCCAGGCACCCCAAGACCCATATTTTAAAGCTACAGTCTACAAGTCAGCCAGGCAGCTCTTCTGGACTTAGAGATTCTGTGGTCACCTATGGATCCAGCAGGCAGCTCTGTTGGTCTTCACTGTGCTGCCTCATTTGTTTGGGGGCAGTCTGCTTTATAACTATGAACTTGTCATATGTCCACGACTGGGCAGCTGGACTCTCCCTCCTGTGCACTCTCATTCCCCTTCAGGTGGGCCTGGGAGGGTCACAGGGCAGTGGCAGGATCTATTAGAGTAGAAAGGGGCGGGACCTCTTCCAGCCTCCAATGGAAGGAACACACATCACTTTCCCCGCCCTCTATTGGCTAAAACAAGTCACAGAGCAGCCCAGGTTTGTGGGAGAAAGAAATAGACTACATTTTGATGGAAAGTACAGCAATGTCACATTGCAAGTGATGTGGATACAAAGAACAGTGGAGAAATAGAGACATTGCCTAGCCCCTCTACCACAACATTCTTCTGCTCAAAAGAGTAAATTATCTAAAACGTGTTTTTCCCACATGGACATAATAAAGATATATATTTTTTAAATTAAAAAAAAAAAGGTGGCCTGTGTCGATAGTTCACTATACTAGTGAAACTAGAATTTGATGGAATTCCAGTCTCTCAGCAGAATAACATAAACGTGAATAATGGGAACAAAATATGACACTTGGTCCCTTGTTAAAATGTAGATTCCTGGCCCCAGAAAATCTAATTCAGCAAAGCCCAGAATAAGGTCCAAGAGTCTGCATGTTAGCAGTTTCCTCAGGGGACTTGGTGCAGGTGATTCTAATAACCTCACTTTGAAAAATGTTGGTGTCCCACGTTCATAGCAGCATTATTTGCAACAGCCGAGACATGGAAACAACCTAAGTGTCCCTCAATAGATAGATAGAGAAGATGTGGTATATATGTACAATGGAATAATCTTCAGCCATTAAAAAAAAAAAAAACCCACAAGGAAATCCTACCAATTCTGATAATATGGTTGGACCTAGAGGGCATTGTGCTAAGTGACATATGTCAGAGAGACAAATACGGTATGATCTCACTTTTATGTGGAATGTTAAAAAACAACAACAACAACAACAACAAAACAAAAAAATCACAAAAAAATCAAACACATAGAAAACAATATCAGACTTGTGGTTACTGGAGGTGAGGACCAGGAGGAGGGGGAATTGCAAGAAGGTGGTCAAAGGTACAAACTTCTAGGTATAGGATACATAAGTACTAGGGATTCAATGTAGGACAAGATGACTGTAGCAAACACTGCTGTATGATATATAAGAAAGCTGTTAAGGGAGTAGATCCTCAGAGTTCTCATCATAATAGAAAAATGTTTTCCTTTATTCTTCTTCCTTTTCTTTTCATTGAATCTATAGGAGAAGACAGATGTTAGCTAAACCTGTTGTGATAATCATTTCACAATATATGTCAATCAAACCATCCTGCTATCGGCCTTAAGTTTATACAGAGATATATGTCAATTATTTATCAATAAAACTGGAAAAGATATTTTAGTGTTGGTATCAAAAAATCGTGTGTGTGTGTGTGTGTGTGTGTGTGTGTAGAACAGTAACATTACCTCTGTTGTACAAAAAGGAAACTAAGGCTCTAAGCCTTAGATCTGTTTACTGGCATGTGCAAGTTCACACAGAAGTTTAATTTCAGAGCTGGGGTAGGTATTCAAGTCTCTTGACCCTTGACCTATAAGATGTGATCTGAGAAATGCAAAGAGCCCCCATTCCCCTTAGAGCCACCCCCACCTTGGGCTTGCTGCAGTGCCCAAACCTCCTGTTTGTCTCCCTTGGTCTCTGCTGCAGTATTAGCACAATCACTCTGTCTCTTCTAAAGCCTGTAAGGGGCATTGGCGAAGTTGGAGGGGAGGGGAATGGATACAAGCGTATTCAAACCTACTGGCCTACAAGTGTCACACTTTTACTTAAACTGATGTACTCTATTGGTTTTTAACTCCTGGCTTAGTCCTGGGGGAGCTTTATTCATCCCTTGAGAAGCAAACAACGAAAAGGGAGGAAGAAGGAATAAAGAATGAGGAGGAGGGAGACCATTTCTGTGATCAATTTCTCTCTCTCCATAGATGGCTTCCTAGTAGTCCAGTGGGTGATGATGATGACGATGACGACGATGGCGGTCATCACTGTGTCCATTTTACAAATGGAGAAACAAGGACTTACAGATGCTTACCCTCACCTCCTCGTGCAGACCTGGAGACCTTGTTTAACAAAGAGCAATGCCCATATTGCACTGACTTGGTGTGATTCTTCAGAACCCTGGGAGAGATACTGATGGTCTCCTCTGAAGGAAAAGTAAAGTAATAAATTACCCCTTTTAAGATAAATTAAGTCTTTAATCTTGATGTGAAAAATGACACCTAGGATATACACCAGTTGGGAATTTATGAGAGTACAGTCCCACCCCAATAGCCCTTAGATGCAGCAAAATGTTATTAGGACACTAGGGATGTACCCTGTGCCAGTCTGTCCAGAATTTTAACCACCAGTGTCCAGTCACACCTCAGACAGATGAAGAGAGTAATGCTCATCAGTTTGCCATTGGTTCTGCCTCTGGGTTATCCCTCAGGACTCTGTGGTCACCTCAGATGGCATATCTGTTAGGTTCCCAAGAGAAACAGAACCAATAGGGTGTGTGTGTGTGTGTGTGTGTGTGTGTGTGTGTGTGTGTGTGTGTGTGTACTATTATCTCTCTGTAGATGATGGATGGATGAATGGATAGATGGATGGATAGTAGGGGAAAGAGAGATTTCAGAAATTGGCTCACACGATTGTGGGGCCTGGCCAAGTCCAAATTCTGCAGGGCAGCCTGGCTAGCTGGAGACCTAGGGGAAGAGCTGGTGTTGCTGTTTAAATTTGAAAGCTGTCATCTGGCAGAATTCCCTCTTCCTGGAGGACCTCCAGGACATCCAGGACTGGATGAGGTCCACACCCATTATGGAAGGTAATCTGCTTTACTCAGAGTCTACACATGTGAATGATAATCTCATCTAAAAATGCCTTCACAGCAATATCTAGCTTCCTCTTTGTCCAAAAACTAGATACCATGGCCTAGCCAAGTTGACACATAAAATTAACAATCACAGCTGGGCAGGGAAGTACCCAGAAATGGGGGTGGGTATCTGTGTTTACAAACAGGCTTGTTGCTGAGCTAGACTTGATGGGAGGTAAACAGGACGGAGGTGCAGCCACAGTATTCCTGCTTCTGACCTCAGTCAGAGTCAGGGTCAAGAGTCAGTGTGGCCTTCTGGGGAGAGAGCTGATTCTTTCCAGCTGCGTTTGAGCAAACTCGCTTGTTGCTACAGGTATGAGAAGAGGTGGCACTTTTGAGAGTTGTATTACTCCATGAAACACATCCTGCCCCAGGCCCCACTTGTGTATGCCACACACCCCCATCCTCTCAAAAACATCATTAGCACACAGGTAGGAGCACACACACCATCTTCCAGGGAGACCCACAAAGAGCCTTAGAGTGACCAGAGTTCTGGATTAATCTGTACCCACACACTCTGAGGGTTTTGCCCTCAGTCAACTTGATCTCCCTGAGCCATCATCCTAGCAGTGTGACAGAAGAGCCGTGGCAAGTCCAACAGGCAAGACAAGCACTTTGAAACCATGGGAAATACTAGACCACTGCATAAAATAGGAAAGCGGTTCTCTCTGATGGGCTTCCATCACAAAGGTTCAAAGGCGTTTGGGGAACTGTAGAGGAAGCGGGGGTTTGGGAAGAGGCTTGTTACCAGCAAGTCTGGGGAGAGGGAGAGAGGGGGTAGGTGAAGAGGGAGGGAGAGCTGTAGAGGAGAAGGGGAGCTACTGACCCAGAGCAGCAGAAAACTCTGGTCCTGATCTCCAGAACAGGAGAAAGAATGAGCTGGAGATATGTCATTCAGAGCCCTGGTGATCGGGGCAGTGTGAAGGTGCCGCTTACCTGGGACCAACACAGAGGCACTAGACGTCATTCGCTGGATATTCCTGGTGAAAGTCATGTTTTTTTAGCCTTGATTATCTGAATAACTTGTTTGGGTAGCTCTAACCTGAGGTAAAATTGGATTGGAAAAGAGAAAAGTAAACACCTGGAGTGGGAACTCTGGACAGCAGGGCTGGGCTGGGCAACATCCGAAGTTGGCAGCTGGTCTCAGGTGTCATTCTCTGGCCTTCCCCCAAACCCCTGTGCTCAGAGGCCCTGTCTGCAGCTGACCTTCCCACTTGGTGTCCCTGAACCCTCCTCATTGAGGACCTATGGCAGACAGGCCAATGAAGCCTCACACAGTCCTACAAAATGATGAGGCTATCTCACAGTCATTGTGCTTTGCCTTGCGCTCTCAGGAGGGTTTAATACCTCTCATCTCACTTGGGAATTAAGAGTCGCACCCTCCAGGCCTGGAGGTATGACAGGCAAGCTAGTGATTCCAACCGGCCTCTAACGCAGTGGCCCATGATAGCCCATGATAGCTCCCTTTTTGCAGTTTCTGACAAAATACTGAGCTGGTAAAACTCAGAGGACTTTAGTGCTGACCTTGTCTACCCCCTTCATTGCATAAGAGAGGAAACTGAGGCCCAAGGAGACTATAAAAACTATGTAAAGTTGCACAGCTTGTTAGTAGCAGGGTCAGGATTGGAACCCAGATGACTTCACTCCTACTTTCACTAAGATTCCTCCTTGCTGAGAAGAGCTTATCCATTTACACTGTGGTGTTAGTGACTAATAATGGCTTAATCCTGCCATCCTGGAGTATCTCAAGTTTTACTGAAAAAGGAAATTGTCAACCACTAGCCAAGTAGGGCACAAGAGGGTGAGTTAAAGGAGGTTAAAATTAGGATTAAAGAAAAACATTCTGGGTTCTCCTCAGTTCATACTACATAGGCTGTCAGCTCAGCTGTTTACTTAATAGACTTGAATTGCATAATAATTCACCCACCATACCACCTTAGGGTCTGGCTGGAATGATACCCTCTTGTAATCCTTGATGTGGAAGGGTACTTGGAGACCGTCTCATTATGGACTGGCAAGCACAGGGCACTCTGCCATGCATCTCCCTCCCACACCTCGCAAGACAGACTGATCTCGCCCAGATCCTTTACTCCTCTTTCCTCATCCCCATCACTGCTGAGAAGGGACCAGTTCTGAATCCTTTTCAACCAAGAGCTTGTACCAGTGGATTACAATCGATTAAGGCATTGATAATCAAAGTGTGATCTGTGGACCTGCAGCAGTGGCCTCATCCTGGAGCCACTTAGTGATGCATAACATCAGCCTCAGGCCAGAGCTACCAAATCAGAATCTGCCCTTTGATACGTTTCTAGGCAATCCACGTGCACACTGAGCTTTGAGAAGAATGGGGTTTCTTCCCCAGCTAACACAGAGAGACTATGCTTAGAGTAGTGGAACACTCTTTAGAGGTGGAAGTGTAATGGGTGGAAAGGAAATGAGCCTGAAGCCAGACCCTCTGGGTTAACCCTTGTCACTATTATGTGACTTGGAGTAGGTCACATGAATGAGGCCATTAGACCGAACACTGTGGCCAAGTTCATGTCTAATTCACCTCTGAACCCTGGTACCTAGAAAGTGTAGGAGCTCAGTAAATGCTAAGGAAGAGAATTACCAGTGGGCTTTGGTTTCCTCCCTCACAACTGAAGGTGTACTAAAGAATGGCTTCCAGGCCTCACACCCATGTGACCACAATACACGGACTCATGTTCTGGCTTAACTAACATGAGACAAGTGGGTTAGCAGAAAGCTAGCAGGAAGGGTGAAAATAAAACTTCTGCCCATGAAAACTTCTTGTGAGTACAGATGCTAAGGTGGGAAGCTGTGGGTTAGGGACACTGGCCTTTCTACTGCTCAGCCCCAGAAACTTTGGTCAGGCCCAGGTAGCTTCCTGTGACCCTCTCCTCCTTGTTCCAGGTCTCCATAGCTTCTTTCAGCTTCTCCACCACATCCTAGACTCCCTGGCTTCTTCCTTCCTCTCCCTAAGCCTGGATATGTATAAGACAGTCTCCCCAGCACCTCACTTCTCTGCCACCTATTCCGTCAGGCATAAGAACATCTTTTGGGGGGTTCACCACAGGCAATCTGAGACTGGGGGTTACACAAAGCCCATGGAGTTCCCATAATGTCCCCAGAGGCCTATAATCTCCAAGCCCCCTTTGCACTCCTCACCTCCTACCCTTTCCAGACTAAGGAGGCCATCTTGCTGGAATAGCCTTTTTATACTCGGATGATTTGCAGCACTCAGGTTACTAGCCCCCATCTGGAGCCCCAGTGAGCAGCCCCAGTCTTTGAAATCTGCCTCTCAAGGGGAACCAACAGAAATCCAAGAAAAAAGAATGAGGAGGAGGAGGAGGAAAAAGAAAAGGCAAGAGGAGAGGAAAGAAAAAGAAAGAGCCAGAAAAGAGATAAAGGCACCCTTAGCTATTTGAGGGTCTTACTCTAGCCTGACGTAGTACCTGACATCTCTATAACATGTCCTATCCTCTTTGAGAAACCATCATTTGTTCTCCTCCACGGGCCTGGACTCAGCAGCCTCACCATCCCACCAGGATAGAGTGTCCCTAATGTTTTGGTAAAATAAGGCTGCTGGCTTCCTGGGATTCTCAGGCAAACCAGTCACAGACTGACTTGATAGTAGGATATTTTACCTTATGCATGAGTTGGGTGCTTAAACCCATATTTGAAAAGTGTTGTAATACTTTCATTGTAAGGGAAAAAATGAGATATGTAAGAATAGGCACGGCAAATACATGTTTGCAAAGTTATTCCCCAAGTAACCTGTTATACTGAAAGCATTTAGCAAATAAAGCAACCAATCAGAACAGATTTCTGGCCATAAACTTGCAGAATTGGGAAGGCTGCCCTGAAGGCTGGGTTCCTATCAGCCCTGCTTCCAACCCTTAGGTGTCATTTACATGCTAATTATTTTGACTGCCTGGTCTAAAAATCAGCATTTCCAAGGCCCTGAATGTGAAACGACCAAGAATTCTGAGCTGACAGAAGGCATGTGCAGTTACCCCGTTGAGCCAAAGACCTGTCTCCAGGACAATATTCTCTCATTGGCAATCCAGGGAACTGTCCTGTTCCAACGTGGCTAGCTGATTTCTTGAGATATTCATTCAGTTTTATTACTGTTAGTGCCAATCGAGTTAATTTTCTCCTTTGACTCCCTTTTTGGACAAACAGCCAGGCCTTTGAGTCCTGGAGGTCTCTGATGCACTTGGCAAAGGAGAAAAGGATCCAGACTTTAATTTCTAAATCCTAGTTTAGATTTAACTCAGAGCTGTGAGGCTCATGATCTGAAAAGGGAATGTTTCCAGTGAATGAAGGGCAGAGGGTAGGCAATGGCTCATCCTTGGAGGGTGGGATTAAGTAGGGTGTTGGGAAGCGGGGAGGACAGGTGGCCCACATGTGCGGGGAACCAGAGCTCCAGGTATTCAGAGTGCTCATGAAGAAGGATGGCTTCTTAGAATGCCAGCAGAGGCTGCAGTCTGGGGTCTTCTGACTCAACATGTGGTACGTGGCCAGCAATGTCAGCATCCTGGGAGCTCATCAGAAATACAGACCCACTGGATCCAAAATTACAGTTTTGCAAGATTGCCGAGTGACTTGTGTGCATACTGGAGTTTAAGAAGTACTTCTCTAGGCTCTGCTTGGGAACCTCAGCAGGGATGCCCAGACAAACTCAGCACAAAGGAAGAGAGTGGGCTTTCAACCCTGGAACACTCCCCACTGGCCTTGGACAAGATACTTCAGGCACAGCAGTCACAAGCCTTTCCCCAATTTTCTGGATGTTGTAAGCGTCAGTGTTTCCAAACAACCCAAGGGAGGGAGAGGACCTCCAAAATACCACTGAAATGGAATTTCCCATCCCTAAAGGTGACGGCTTGAAGCAGAGTTGGTGGATTTACAAAGTGTAAGGAAATCTGATATATCTTTAACCTGAGTACTGTGGAGGAAATTTATAGTCTTTACTTGATTAAATGGATTTCCTGACAAACCGTGTGTGAAATACCTACTCCCTATCATCACCACACTCAATAGATTTTAATATTTATTGTTGAAAATTCACCAAAACATCTGCAATTAGTCGGCTTTTTGCTGCATAACAAACTCAAGATCTTAGTGTCTTGTAACAACAAATGCTGCTTTTCTTTGTTCATGGACCTCGGGCTCTCTCTGGCTCTGCAGGAATCAGTTGGACTTGACCCCAAGCCACAGTTTGAGCTTACGTCTCTTCCACGTGTCTCCTCATTACAGTACCAGCAGCTCCCCAAGGCACATCCCTCTCATTGCAGATGGCAGATGGCAGAAGCAAAGCATCCAAGCCAAACTACACAGGCATTTAAAGCCTCGGCTTAGCATCACATATGCTCACATTTTATTGGCTGAAGCAAGTCACATGGCCACGTCCAGCTAGGTGTGGATGTATGTTCCACCTACTTTATTGAGAAGCAGTGCAAGGTCACATGGCGGAAGAAGTCGGAGAGGGAGAAATGGGAACAGAAATCCAATTTTGCATAACACTTTAACCCATTTTCCTGCCTTGGTAAACCTAATGAACCTACATAAGGCTGTCTGGGTTGATGAAGTCTCTGACCAGTCAGCGGCTCTCTAGGACCAAGAATGTAAGCAGGCACAGAGACGGCTGCTTCTCCATAGAATGCGGAGGCTGTTATTTTAAATATACCCTCTCATTTCTTATGAACCTAATCTGAAGGCAGCAAAAACCAAGAAAACAGTCAACTTAGGGAATAATTTGTGTGGTCTGGTTAGTCAAGATCTCCCTAATTAAATACAAATTAATTTTTTAACTTAATGATTATAAATTTTGAATAATATTTAGTACAAATTCAGTACATGGTTTTTGGTATAGTAATAGCAGCAAGAGTGATGACAAAATCTATTGAATGCTTAGAATGTGCCAGACACATTCAACCCTCAACCAATCTTATGAGTTAAGCTATATTGGTATCCCAATCTTACAAATAAAGAAACTGAAGCCTAATTACTAATAATTATTTTTCTCAGGGTCATATGGTCAGCGAGAAACATGAAACATTCTTGAACTGAATATCTCTTACCTTTATTGTTCTTGCCTATGAAATGAAAATAAAACCCCACCCTGATATTATTACTGATAAAGGTAATATGTATAGTAGCCAGGTATATTGTACACTTTCTGTAAAAGACACCTACTTTAAAGGAACAGAGCTTCTTGATCTGAAACAGGAAGGCAATCCCTGAGGTCTTCCCTCACTGTAGGAAGTGGGCTTAACTGTTCTGGTAATCAACTCCAGAGGGGGAATAATAGCAGATAATCAAGTTTTTAATTTCTTCCAAGCTTCCTTCCAAATTAGTAAATGAGGACTTGAAAACAATATTAAGGCAGGATTGAACATTTTCTAAGAAGTATCGTACTTTCATCTCTTCCCTGTGGTGGGAGGGGGAGATTCAAAACAGAGGGTGGAGGGAGAAATATAAATTGGTGGTTGAGCTTGTATCAATCTTTTCCTGGGAGCTAGCCAGTGGAAGGCTGGGAAATAGAGCCCGCATACCAGGGAAATCAATCATCACCTTTTATTTTATATCTAGACTGGAGATGCCATTCCTGTTGCAAATCCATTTTATAATCCCTAAAGACATGCAAAATCCAAAGACTATAAAAGAATGTTATTAACACATTGAGAAGTGTAAGAATCAATAGAACATGCTTCCTTGTGGAACGTGTTTAAAAAAGAACCAACCACAGACCCCATAGCCATTGAAAGGATAATAAAGAAATACTATGGACAGCTCCACATACACAAGTTCAACAACTTAGTTGGAATGTTCCAATTCCTTGAAATCCACAAAGAATCTAACCTCACCCAAGATCAAATAGTTAACCTGAATAGTCTTAGAATTATAAAAACCAACTAAATGTACAATTAAAAACTTTCCACAAAAGAAATCTCTAGGCCAAGATAGTTTCACTGGCAAATTGTACCAAGCAGATAATAAAATTGAATATACGCAATCTTTTTCAGGACACAGAAGAAGGAAAATGTCCCAACTAGTTTTATGAGGTCAATTTTACCCTGATACCAAAATCAGACAAAGTACAAAAAATTAAAAATATAGATGAACATCTCTCATGAACTTAGAAGCAGAAATACTCAACAAAATATTACCAAGTTGGATCTAGGAATATATAAAAAGAATTACACACCATGACCAAGTAGGATTTATTCTAGGCATAAAAGCTGGTTCATCATTCAAAAAAAATAATTTAAACTTATCTACTATATCAAAAAGCTAAGAAGAAATATATGGTCATGTAAATTGAAATAGAAAAAACATTTCACAATCTCCCAAACCAACTCATGATAAAAAATCTCAGCAGATTAAGACTAGAAGGGAACCACTTCCACCTAAAAGGTCCTCTCTCCAAAACCCTTCAGCTGACATCATAGTTAATGGGGAAAGACTGAATGCTTTCCCCCTAAAATCAGAAACAACTCAAGCCAACGATGTCTACTTTCCCCACACTTATTCAATATACTACTGGAAGTTCTAGGTGCTGCAATAAGATAAAAATTTAAAATAAAAAGCATATACATTAGACAGAAAGACATAAAATTTTCCCTATTTGCAGATAACACAATTATCTATATAGAAAATCCCAAGTAATCTACCAAAAACTCCTATAAATGGTAAGTGAGTGGATTAGTCTACTAGTGCTGCCATAAGAAAATATCAGACTGGGTGGCTTAAACAAGAGAATTTACTTTCTCAAAGTTCTGGAGGCTAGAAGTCCAAGATTAAGATCAACAAGATTGATTGCTGGCTTGCAGACTGTCATTCTTCTCACTGTGTCCTCACATGGCGTTTCCTCTGTGTGCAGGTTCCTGTGTGTATTTCTCTTCCTCTTCTTATAAGGATACCATTCTTATGTATTAGGGCTCCGCTCTTATGATCTCATTTTGTTTTAATTACCTCCTAAAAGGTCCTCTCTCCAAATACACTCACACTGGCTTCAACATATGAATTTTGAAGGGAGAGAATTCAGTCTATTAATCTTACAAAACAAGCTGAGGGTTGCTGGCGGGGGTAGGGAGGTAGGGAGCGGGTGGCTGGGTTATGGACATTGGGGAGGGTATGTGCTATGGTGAGTGCTGTGAAATGTGTAAGCCTGATGATTCACAGACCTGTACCCCTGGGGCAAATAATGCATTATGTGTTAATAAAAATAATTTTTTTAAAAAAGAAGAATGAATTTAGTCACATCCTAGGACACAAAGTCAAAACACAAAACTCTATCATATTTCTAAATACTAATAGTGAGTAATTAGAACAAAAAAAAGGTACTATGTAAAATAACTCCTCTCAGAAGGAATATGTAGGTATAATTCTAACAAAATATACATAGAATCTATGTGCTGAAACTCTGAAAAGCTGATGAAATAAATCAAAGACCTAAATATATGCAGAACCGTACCATGTTCATAGATTAGAAGATACAACATAGGAAAAATGCCAGTTTCCCCCCAAACTGACCTATGGATTGGATACAATTTCACCCAAACTCCTAGCAGAATTTTTATAGATATTTGACAAGCTGATTCTAAAGTCAATATGAAAGGCAAAGAAACTAGAACAGCCAAAAGAATATTGGCCTTGAAAGAGTCCCGTTATTCAGTTTTAAGATTTACTTTAAAATAACCAAGACAGTGTGGTATTGGCAGAGGGAGAGATACATAGATCAACAGAAAACAATAGAGATGTAGACACAAATAAATATGAATGGCTGATTTTTACCAAACATGCAAAGGCAATTCAGTGGAGATATGATAGTATGTTTAACAAATGATACTGGGATTCATACAAACAAACAAACAAAAAAAGAACTTCAATTTAACCTTATACTTTACACAAAAATTAACCCAAAATGGATCATAGATCCTAATAGAAAATATACAGCTCTAAAACTTTTCAAGGAAAATGTAGAATATCTATGTGACCTGAGGTTAGGCCAAGAGTTCTTAGACATGACAGCAAAAGCCCAATTCATCAAAGAAAAAATTGATAATTTGGACTTAATCAAAACTGAAAGCTTGTTCTGTGAAAGATTGTTAAAGAATGAAAACACAAGCTAAAAACTTGGAGAAAACATTTTCAAATCAAGTATCTAACAAAAGGCCTGTATCCAAAATATGTTAAAAAGAAAAACTGTCTTACTCAACAAACAACCCAGTGGAAAAATTGTCAAAAGACTTAAACAGACCCTTCACCAGAAAGAGGATATGGATGGCAAATAAGCACATGAAGGATGTCCAACATTATCAGCCAGTAGAGAAATGTAAATTCAAACTATAATGAAATATCACCATATACCTATTAGAATGGTAGAAAAAGAAATACGAACCATGCCACAACTGGTGAAGATTCAGCAGTATAGAATTCCTTTGTACGTTGCTAGCTGAAATGTAAATTGGTGCAGCTAGTCTAGAATGGTTTGGTAGTTTCTTATAAAAATAAATATACACGTGTCATCTCACCCAGTGATCCCATTTTTAGGTGTTTGCCCTGGAGAAATGAAAATTTATGTTCATTCAGAACCCTGTCCACAAATGTTTAAGGCTGTTCTATGAGTAATTACCAAACGCTGGAAACATTCTAAATGTCCTTCAGTGGGTAGATGGATAAACAAAGTGGGACATCTATACATTAAGAGGCAAGAAACTATTAATACATAGAACAGTGGAATAAATCTCAAAGGCATTATGCTGAGTGAAAGGAACCACTCTGGAAAGGTTACATGCTATATAATTCCATTTATATGAGATTTGAAATTCTCAAAAAGAAGTATAGTGAGAGAGAGCAAATAAGTGTTCATTGGGAGTTAAGAGTGAAGAGGGTGTGACTAAGGCAACGCAGTATAAGACAGCTTTTTGGGTGACGGAACTGTTCTGTACCTTGATTGCGGTTGGTGTGCTTAAACTCATGGACCTTTCCATACAAAAAAAAAAAAAAAAAAAAAAAAAAAGCCAATTTTGATGTATGTTAATTTTAAGAAGTCAATTTCTTGGGGGGACAGATTTTTTTAATTGGAAGAAATAAACACACATGATGGCAGAAATTATTATTGTCTCCTAATATCCATCCTCCCTTTCTTCCTTTTAATAATGGACTTCTCTCTGCGTGTGAGTGTTGGGAGTGCACATGGCTGCCCAGAGACTGGTTTCCCAGCCTCCCTTGCAGCTAGATGTAGCCCTGTAACTGGGTTTTGCCAAGTGAGGTAGGAGTACCTCCTTGGGAAAAAAAAAAAAAAAAAAAAAAGACTATTTATGCCCTCCCTTTACTTCTTCCTCTTTTCCTGGAGGTGGTGCTGATGAGCTACTCTCAACCACAAAGACAAGGACAACTGGAGCAGGCACCTTAGACCCATGTGGGGCCAGCTGGGAATCTGGGTGATGGCATGAAGTGGAACCCAACTTTCTGTCCTGGTCTGGTAGGTAAGAGAAAGAAACTTTGAAGTTAGGTAGGCTGTTGCATTTTGGTGCCTCTTTGTTGAACCAGCTTACTCCCTACCATAGTTAATACAGATTATTCATTGTAGAAAAATATAAAGGGTAAAATAAAAGTCATCCAGAGTCTTACTCTCCAAGACAGACACACTTCGATCTCACGTTGGCCCTTCCTATATGGCAGGGTAACACTAAAAAAAGAAATCTTCCAAAGAGAATGAGCTCATCTGGTATTGTGTAGATTTCTTGAGGAATCCTGGATTTGGGAGGTGGGATATAGGGATAGAATTCCTCCTTAGATTTCAATACCCACCCCCCCTTCCCAGGAAATACCACTGTCTGGACATTGTGCCATTAACATATTACTACTCAGGGTGAGAGTGAAACCAGATTTATAACCAGTTCTTGTGGAAGACATATTCCTGTAGTAGCCTGAATGAGAGAAATTAGTTCCAAATCATTAAGAGCTTGGTCTTTGGAGCTGTAAAGTCATGGGTTCAAGGCTTAGTTCCACTTCTTATTTATGTGTGTAAACATAAATATGTGTCTTAACTTCTCAGAATTTCAGTTTACTCTGCTCTAAAATGGGAATGAATAATACCACCTACCATTGTGTGAATAAAATATGATAGACATAAAGGTATAGCACTGGGCCTATCACATAATAAC
This sequence comes from Mustela erminea, assembly GCF_009829155.1. Lineage (NCBI taxonomy): Eukaryota > Metazoa > Chordata > Mammalia > Carnivora > Mustelidae > Mustela > Mustela erminea. The sequence continues at coordinate 60,383,817 of NC_045620.1, read as the reverse complement.
TTCTCAGAGATGGGGGGCTATTCCATTATTCATACACCATATGTTGAGGACCTACAATATGCCAAGCACATCTCTAGGCACTGGGGAGATAGCAGTGAGTGACACACATACACACAAATTCTTTGCTTTCTTAGATCTTACCTTCCAGTGGAGGAGACAGGCCATAAACAAAATTTTAAAATGATAGTAAATCTGATGAAATTAAGATGGAAAGCAGCTTATTGTTAATAACACTAATAGCTCAGGCATACGTGAAGATGCTTGGCTCCAGTTTCCTCCCTCAGTTCCACAGGGTCTGCGCAGAACTGGGCAGGGTGGGTATGGACACTGAGGACATTAAAGGACTTAAACAGGAGAGCTCATGCAATGAATATCTTTGTGGGCAATGGTAGGTGCCCTGCTCTCTGTGTGAAGTGTTCTCCATTGCTGAGAATAGCTGAAGCCTTCAACTGTCAGAGTCCTTCAGTTACAGGGCAGGAGGATGAGCCTAGTGTTCTAAGGACAGGGGCAAGAGGCAGAAGTTTCTGGTACACCAGCAAGGTTTCAGATCTTCTGACCCTCTCTTGAGAACGCAGATAGCCCCCTTTGGGAGCCACTAGAGAATAGAGTTAACTTTTCCAGCTGAATGGATGGCAGGTTATTTCTACTTAGAAAGAATTTCTCTATCTGTGAACCAAAAACTAAACAGCAGTTCTCAGAACTCTGTTATTTATCAGAATCCCATCTAGATTAGAGAAAACAACAACAACAACAACAACAACAACAAAAGAGCACTGAAGCCACTGTATTCCCAGAAAGTCTGTTTCAGCACAACTCAGGGATGGCCACCAGGGATTCTTTTTTTTTTTTTTTTTAATTTATTTTCAGCATAACAGTATTCATTATTTTTGCACCACACCCAGTGCTCCATGCAATCTGTGCCCTCCCTAATATCCACCACCTTGTTCCCCCAACCTCCCACCCCCCACCACTTCAGACCCCTCAGATTGTTTTTCAGAGTCCATAGTCTCTCATGGTTCACCTCCCCTTCCAATTTCCCCTAACTCCCTTCTCCTCTCTAACTCCCCATGTCCTCCATGCTATTTGTTATGCTCCAAATAAATGAAACCATATGTTAATTTACTCTCTCTGCTTGACTGGTTTCACTCAGCATAATCTCCTCCAGTCCTGTCCATGTTGCTACAAAAGTTGGGTATTCATCCTTTCTGACGGAGGCATAATACTCCATAGTGTATATGGACCACATCTTCCTTATCCATTCGTCTGTTGAAGGGCATCTTGGTTCTTTCCACAGTTTGGCAACCGTGGCCATTGCTGCTATAAACATTGGGGTACAGATGGCCCTTCTTTTCACGACATCTGTATCTTTGGAGTAAATACCCAGTAGTGCAATGGCAGGGTCAGAGGGAAGCTCTATTTTTAATTTCTTGAGGAATCTCCACACTGTTCTCCAAAGAGGCTGCACCAACTTGCATTCCCACCAACAGTGTAAGAGGGTTCCCCTTTCTCCACATCCCCTCCAACACATGTTGTTTCCTGTCTTGCTAATTTTGGCCATTCTAACTGGTGTAAGGTAATATCTCAATGTGGCTTTAATTTGAAACTCCCTGATGGCTAGTGATGATGAATGGCCTAAATGCGCCCATAAAATGGCACAGAGTTGCAGATTGAATAAAATGACAGGACCCATCCATATGTTTTCTACAAGAGACCCATTTTGAACCTAAAGATACACCCAGACTGAAAGTGAAGGGATGGAGAAGCATCTTTCATGCCAATGGGCCTCAAAAGAAGGCTGGGGTAGTGATTCTCATATCAGATAAATTAGATTTTAAACTAAAGACTGTAGTCAGAGATACAGAAGGACACTACATAATTCTTAAAGGGACTATCCACCAAGATGATCTAACAATTATAAATATCTATGCCCCCAATATGGGAGCAGCCAATTACTTAAAAAAACTGTTAATCAAGATAAAGAGTCATATTGATATGAATACATTAATAGTAGGAGATCTTAACACACCTCTCTCAGAAATAGATCATCAAAGCAGAAAATCAATAAAGAAACAAGAGCATTGAATGACACATTGGACCAGATGGACCTCATAGATATATACAGAACATTCCACCCTAAAACAACAGAATACTCATTCTTCCCAAGTGCACATGGAAGGAGACCTTCTCAAGAATATTCCACATACTGGGTCACAATCAGAACTTAACCAATACCAAAAGACTGAGATTATTCCCTGCATATTCTCAGATCACAATACTTTGAAACTGGAGCTCAATCACAAGGAAAAGTTCAGAAGGAACTCAGATGTCTGGAAGCTAAAAACCACCTTGCTTAAGAATGCTTGGATCAACCAGGAGATCAAAGAAGAACTGAAACAATTCATGGAAACCAATGAGAATGAAGACACTTCGGTCCAAAACCTATGGGATACAGCAAAAGTGGTCCTAAGGGGGAAATACATAGCCATCCAAGCCTCCCTCAAAAAAAATTGAAAAATCCAGAACACACCAGCTGTCTTTACACCTTAAAGAACTGGAGAATCAACAACAAATCAAACCAATTCCACACATAAGAAGGGAAATAATCAAGATTAGAGCTGAGATCAATGAGGTAGAAACCAGAGATAAAGTAGAACGTATCAATGAAACTAGAAGCTGGTTTTTTGAAAGAATCAATAAGATTGATAAACTATTGGCCACACTAATCCAAAAGAAAAGAGAGAAAGCCCAAATTAATAAAATTATGAATGAAAGGGAGAGATCACAACTAACACCAAGGCCACCAGGAATTCTTTTTCCCTGATGACCTAGATGTGCCCTCAGTATTCAGAACCACTGGTTGAAGATCCAGCTCCCATCCTCAAACAAAATCACCAACCACTTCTTGCCCCCAGGCAGGAATGGTTCTGAGCCAGCCTGCCACTTCTGCCCCTGGAGGTTAGAGAAGGATGGGCATGATGGTGGAGGGACTCGAAACACTCCCACAGAACCAGGCTGCTTCCCAGTGGTGCAGGTTTCATTGGGCATGCTATCCCTCTAGCCTGCAACACTCGCTCTTCTACTCTTCATGGCTTCTCTAAGTCTGACCAACCTTCAGACCTTTTGCTTCCAATCTTCCTCTCTGTTGACAGCAGCCCATAACAGCCTCTACTTTTTTTGAAATCTGGCCCATGAGTAGTAATAGGGCTTTACAATTTATAGAGTACTATTGCATATATTATGTCATTTAACATTTTTAGCACTCAATAAGGCAGATATTATAATAACTATATTACAAAGGGAGAAGCCACAAATTTAAGATGTTGAATGATGTGCAAAAACCCCTGAACCTGTAACCAACAGGTCTGGAGCCCAGTTCTCCTTCCTCCAAAGTGCCCTCAATTCCTACCCTACACAGCAGGTTCCCATTGGCAGTACTGTTACACCTGTCCATTTTATTTCTGTAGGTGTCAGTGTGGTTGGTTTATTCTTCCCAAGTGTTTGATCATAAAAATTACATTTTGTTTTCCTCTCTGTTGTGTTAAAATGTTTCATTCATTATAGTCCCAATTTGAATGAATTTATTAAATATATATTGTTCACCTAGCACCTATTTTTAAATTACACTATTTACAAAAACAAATTGAAATTCATTTTCTGGAGACAATTGGTTGCATAAAATAAGCACACTTTTCTAGCTTTAGTGCTAAGTTCTAATTTAGAGAGCCAATGTGGACGTGGGCTGGGCTGAGTTGCTCTTTCCCTATAATTTGCTGTGAGCACAGAAGATTCAGGAATCATGAGGGTTTTGGTGCTGTTGCATCTTTAACAACACCCTTCATGGGGTCACACCTTTACCCACACAAGCCTGTGCATGGGCATTCATTTAGTATGGGTACTGGAAGGTCTCAGGATAGAAGCATGGCACTTTTTCTGGAAGGTCTTCAGCTCCATCAATTTCACATTTTCTTGAAGGAAAATTACAAATGATTAATTAGAGGTAGAGTCATCTGGAAGATACATTCAGATGATTTGCACATTGAATAAAAAAACATTGCCTTTTGCCGCATTCTTGAATCCCATCACTTTAAACTGCACTGATCGAAATTGTCAGAACTCAGTCAACTTCATTCAAATCCCAAAGACTCCAGCACAATAGATTTGGCAAGGGACATTTCCGATTTTCCTCTCACACAGCTCAGATGTCTTCATCATTCACAGCAGTCAAGTTTAGCAGCTCTGATGCATAGAGGGAACTGGTGGGCTGCCAGCTGCAGCATTGTGTGGATCTGGAGATATTTTCAATTAGACAAGAGTAGCAGGCTGCCTCCAAAGAGATGGAAAGATGACTACTTCCTTTGCGCTATGAAAGGGAAGAGAATTTGACCCTCTGAGGAAAGATTTCACAGTTGGGAAATAGCTACATCCTCACTCAGTTTCCTGCAAGGGATCCATGCAGTGGACCAGAACATAGGCCTTCCTTTCTGCATGCTCAGTTGATGCTGAGCATGGCAAGACCACACTGGACTCCTACATTTCCCCTTGGCTGTGTCACTATGCCTTTGCTGGGTCTCTACCTTACACCAGGTAGGAATAACCATGGAGTAGGCATTGCAAAAGAAAAGATGTGTGCCCTGGAAGATGAAGGCATAGCAAAATAAACCACCCAAATGTAGAACAGAGAGGGGAGAACTTTAAAAAGTGAAACCAGACAACAATGATTTGTAGGACAAATCAGGCAGTTCAACTTACATGCACTTTGAACTCTCAGAAAAGGGGGAGGAGGAAGAGTGGGAAAATATATAAAGGAATAATTTTTTTCCAAATTCTATAAAGACTTTATAAACCCAGAGATCCGTGAAGATCAGAAAGCCTAAAAAAGATAAACACAAAGTAAACCACACTGGATCACACCATATTTAAATTCCTGAGCCCTAATAGAAGAGATAGACGATAACAAGCATGTGGAGAAATTGGAACCCTCATACATTGCTGGTGGGAAAGTGAAATAATGTGGCTGCTATGGAGAACAGTTTAGCAATTTCTCAAAAAGATAAAATAGATTTACCATATGATCCAGCAATTCCATTCCTAAGTACATATCCAAGAGAATTGAAAATACAGATCCACACAAAAATTCATACACAAATGTTCATTGTGGCAGGATTCATAATAACCAAAATGTAAAAACAACCTAAGTGTCCATCAACTGATGACTGGATAAATAATACGTAGTGTAGTTATACAATGAAATACTTGGCCACAAAAAGAAATAAAGTTCAGATTGTCCGATTGCTTTTACATACAATGTCCAGATAGGCAAATTAATACAGACAAACAGTTGATGAGTGGTTTCCAGGAACTAGAGGGTGAGAGAGTGCGAATGACTGCTAATCGGAATAGGATTTCTTTTCAGTGTGTTGAAAATGTTCTGGAATCCAACAGTGGTGACTGATGTGCACTCTGGATATACTATAAACTATAGCATATGAATTTTACGGTTAATGAATTAGATCTCAATGAAAGTGTGATTAAAGAAAAACAGACAAAATATAAAAATAAATTCCTGAGCCCAAGTCATAAAAAGAGCCTCTTAAGAGCCAGACAAAAAAGATGTGTTAAGTACAAAGAAACAAAGAGTGGCTATAGATTTCTAGTAAGAGATTATAAAAAAAAATAAGAGAATGGAACAAAATGTTTAACATAATAATATAAAAAAGGGTCATCATAGAATTATATACCCATTAAGAGGAAGAAAAATTGAAGACTTTTCAGACAAATAAAAGCTAAGATAATTCTTCACAGACCTGTACCATGAGAAGTGGTAAAGGGACACGATCGCAGATAGGAACTTGGATCTTCACAAAGAAATGAGAAACAACAGAAATTTTAAATATCTGGGTAACTATGAAATACTTTTTCTTATTCTAAAAAACAAACTCCTTAAAAGATAGTTACCTATTTAAGGTGAACATAATGATAATATATATATAGCCAGAGTTCATAATCTGAGTAGGAGTAAAATACATAACAGTAGTACAAAAGATGGGATGAAGAAATGGAAGTGTAACTGTATTTTTCTTATGTGTGAGGAAATATGACATTATCTAAATGTAGATTTTGATCATTAGATATGAATATGATAAGCTTCAGAACAAACTTACACACTAAAAAGGTATAGCTAATAAGCTAATGATGGAGATAACAAAGAATAATAAAATACATTCAATATAAAATAAGGAGGAAAAGAAAAAAAGAACAAAGGAGAAATTAAACATACAAAATATAGAAAACAAATAATGAGGTGGTAAACAACCCAAATATATCAGTAATTACTTTAAATGTAAGTGGCCTAATCCTTGCTGTCAAACACCTAACCACTGGCCAAATGCAGTCCTTTAAGTTAGTTTAAAATTTACTAAAATAAGCTATTTAGCTCTTCAGTCACACTAGCAATGTTTCAAGTGCTCAGTAACCAGCTAGTTAGTGGCTAGTGTATCAAACAGATAATTTATAATGTTTGCATCATCAGAGAAAGGTCTATTGGAAAAGACTCATGTAAATATTCCAATTAAAAGCAATTATGAAACTGAATAGAAAAGTAAGAGCTATTTTCCAAAACAAAACACAGACACACATGCGTGTGCGCACATGTGTGGTGATGAAGAGGGTCAGAAGTTCAAGGATGGAAAAAGATATAACATGCAAAGACGAATTATAAGAAATTTGGAGTTGTTCTATTAATGTCAGACAAAGCAGACTTCTGAATAAGGCACACAACCAAGGATGAAAGGGAACATTTCAGAAGGGTAAAGGACTCATTTTACTTAACAACCTTTAATATTAAAGAAGATTTAAAAATACTAGACATGTTAGTACTCAGTAAGAGATTCAGAACTGCACTAGACATATCTTCCTGCATGAAACAACATGAAAAATTGGATAAAATATGTGAAACAGAGGTCTTCAAGGCATTAGACAGCAGGCAACAAAAGACTGTGGTTCCCTGAGAGACAGGAAACAAATGGGGTGAACCCAATAACTGCTTCATCTACAAGCTCTGGTGCAGAGATGGGGAGCACAGGTGGAGCCTGGTGACTCACTGAATGGAGAACCCAGAGCTGATGGTCCAGGATGATGAAAGCAGCTGGAGATCATAGGACAGAATGCCAGAGAAGAGAGACTTGTATTAAGAGAGAACTCCAGAGATCATAGGGCTATACAGATGTCAAAACTTTAAAAACTGTACACTTAAAATGTGCACAATTATTGCACATTAATTATAGCTCAATAAAGCCTCTTTAAAAAAAAGATAAGGACATATATGAGCAATTTTATGTCAATAAATTCAAACAAGGTAAATAAAATGGACAAATTTCTTGAAAATACATATGTCAAAACTGTCTTCAAAAGAAACAGACAACTGAAGAATTGTATATGTATTTAAGAAATTGCAATTGCATAATTGCAGTGTTTGCACAAAGAAAATCATAGGCACAGATGACTTCACTGGCAAGTATTCTGAAACACTTAAGGAAGAAATACCCCAATTCTACCCCCTCTTTCTTTTTTTGGAAATTAGAGGACAAAACACTTCTCAACTTATTCATGGCGCCAGCATTACCCTGATACCAAAACCAAACAAAGGCATTGCCAGAAAAGAAAATTGCAGACCAATATCATTCATGAACATGGATTCAAAAATCCTTAAGGAATCTTAGAAAATCAATTCCAACAATATATAAAAATAATAACACATCGTGACCAATTTGGTTTATCACAGGAATGCAATTTTCATTTAACATTGGAAAACCCATTAATGTAACTCACTGTATCAACAAACTAAAAATTAATAAAAACCAAATAGATTTAGGAAAATCACTTGAAAAAATTGAAAGCACAGTTATGAAAAATCTCTCAGCAAACTAGAAATAGAACAGAATTTCCTAAACCTTATAAAATGCATCTATGAAAAACTTAAGACAACTAATACTATCTTGAGATTACTGATGGATAAAGAGTATGCTTCCTTCCTAAGTTCAGGAACTGGATAGTGTATCCTCGTTCACTGCTTTTATTCAACATTGTACTAGAAATCATAGTTAATGTAATAAGACAAAGCAAAAAAAAAATACAAAAGATATATAGATTGGAAAGGAAGAAATATAACTCATTTTTTGGAAATAATATATTTGTATACAAAGAAAATCACTAGACTCTGAAAAAAAAAACAAAAACAAAAGATATTAGAACCAAATAACTGATTTTAGCAAAGGCACAGGATGAAATTTACAGGTCAATAAGCAAAGTAAATTGTATTTCCATATAGTAGCAACAAACAATTGGAAATTGAAATTTTAAAACAGGACTATTTAGAGTATCACCAGAAAACAGAGACAGTTAGGGATAAATTTAAGCAAATATTTCAAATATATATACAGTATACCCTATAAAAATTTGCTGACAGAAATTAAAGAACACCTAAATAAATGGATAGTTGTACCATATCCATGGGAGAAAAGACTCAATATAATTCAGATGGCAATTCTCAAATTGATCTATAGACTCAACACAATCCCAATCAAATTCTCAACAGACTTCTTTTGTAAAACTTAGATAATTCTGAAATGTATATGGAAATGCAAAGAATCTAGATTATCTCAAGAACTTTGAAAAAGAATACCAGAGTACTTATATTACCCAATTTAAAGACTTACTGTGTAATTTACAGTGACCAAGACATTTGGTATTGGTACAAGAATAGCTAAATAGGCCAATATAGCCAAAAAATGAGTAGATATAGACCCACATATCAATGCATATTTAACAAAGGACATGAGGTAAGGCAATAAGAAAAAGAGTGTTTCCAACATAAAATATTAGAGCAACTGGATATTCATATTGGGAGTATGTGTGAAAAGGAACTCATTACCTTCCTCCTAGCGTAAACATATAAACTCAAAATAAAACTCATGATGTAGCTCAGACATAAATATAAAAACTAAAACCTTAGAGCTTTGAGGAGAAAATATTGGAGCATATCTTACTCATTAGGGAGAAGACAGTGATTTCATAGACAGGACACAGAGGTCAATAACCATAAAAGGGGAAAATTATACATTATACTTGATCAAAGTCTGAAATTTTTCACCAAAAGTCACCAGTAAAAAAGTAAATAAATAGACAAACCATAAATAATGATAGAATCTTATCTGACAAAGGACTTATATCCAAAATAAATAAAAACCCCTGCAGTTCAGAAATAAAATAAAAAGAACTCAATTTTAAAGGGTGAGAGCAAAATTACGAATATACATTTTATCAAAAAAGATATACAGGAGTGCCTGGGTAGCACAATTGTTTAAGCACCTGACTCTCCGTTTCAGCTCAGGTTGTGAACTCAGGGTTGTGAGTCCCCACAATTGGGCTCTGTGCTCAGTGTGGAGTCTGCTTAAAAGACTCTCTATCCCTCTCCCTTTGCCCCTCCCCCTCAAATAAATAAATAAATCTTAATAAAAGATATACAAATGACAAGTAAGCTTATGAAAAGATGTTTAATACATCAATAATCAGGGAAATGTAAATTAATATCACAATGATATAGCAGTACACATCCACTAGAAAGGCTAAAATAAAAAAGGTTGATAATACCAAATGTTGATGAGGAGATGGAGTGTGGCAGACAGACTCTAACATGGACCCCCATGATTCCTACTTTCTGATGTTCATGCCCTATGTAATCCACCCCTTTGAATGTGGGTGAGACCTATGTGTATGAGCCAACAGAACATGGCAAAAGTGAAGGAATGTCCATTTTGCATTTATCTTTGTGTATGGTGTAAGAGAAAGGTCGAATTTCATTCTTCTATGTATAGCTATCCAGTTTTCCCAGCACTATTTATTGAAAAGAATGTCTTTCTTTCCACTGTATATTTTTTCCTGCTTTGTTGAAGATTATTTGACCATAGAGTTGAGGGTCCATATCTGGGCTCTCTACTCTGTGGTCAAATAATCTGTGTGTCTGTTTTTATGCCAGCACCACGCTGTCTTGGTGATCACAGCTTTGTAGTAAAGCTTGAAATAAGGCAACATGATGCCGCCAGTTTTGTTTTTCTTTTTCAACATTTCCTTAGTAATTTGGGGTCTCTTCTGATTCCATACAAATTTTAGGATTGTTTGCTCCAGCTCTTTGAAAAATGCTGGTGGAATTTTTATCAGAATGGCATTGAAGGTATAGATTGCTCTAGGCAGTATAGACATTTTAGCAATATTTATTTTTCCGATCCATGAGCATGGAATGGCCTTCCATCTTTTTGTGTCTTCTTTGATTTCTTTCATGAGGGTTCTGTAATTCTTGGAGTACAGATCCTTTACCTCTTTGGTTAGGTTTATTCCCAGGTTTTTATTGGTTCTTGGTACTATAGTAAATGAAATCGATTCTCTAATTTCCCTTTCTGTATTTTCATTGTTAGTGTATAAGAAAGCAACTGTTTTCTGTACATTGACTTTATATCCTGCCACATTACTGAATTGCTGTTTGAGTTCTAGTAGTTTGGGGGTGGAGTCTTTTGGGTTTTCCATATAAAGTATCATATCATCTGCGAAGAGAGAGAGTTTGACTTCTTCATTGCCAATTTGAATACCTTTTATTTCTCTTTGTTGTCTGATTGCTGTTGCTAAGACTTCTAATACTATGTTGAACAAGTGTGGTGAGAGTGGGCATCCTTGCTATGTTCCTGGTCTCAATGGGAAGGCTGTAAGCTTTTTCCCATTGAGGATGATATTTGCTGTGGGTTTTTCATAGACAGATTTTATGAAGCTGAGGAATGTTCCCTCTATCCCTATACTTTGAAGTGTTTTAACCAGGAATAGATGCTGGATTTTGTCAAATGTTTTTTCTGCATCAATTGAGAGGACCATGTAGTTCTTCTCTCTTCTCTTATTGATTTATTCTATCACATTGATTGATTTGCAAATGTTGAACCATCCTTGTAGCCCAAGGATGAATCCCACCTGGTCATGGTGGATAATATTTTTAATGTGCTGTTGGATCCTATTTGCTAGGATCTTGTTGAGAATCTTAGCATCCATATTCATCAGGGATATTGGTCTGAAATTCTCCTTTTTGATGGGGTCTTTGCCTGGTTTGGGGATCAGGGTAATGCTGGCTTCATAAAAAGAGTCTGGAAGTTTTCCTTCTGCTTCAATTTTTTGAAACAGCTCCAGGAGAATAAGTGTTATTTCTTCTTTGAAAGTTTCGTAGAATTTCCAGGGAATCCATCAGGTCCTGGACTCTTGTTTTGGGGGAGGTTTTTGGTCACTGCTTCAATCTCGTTACTAGATATCAGTCTATTCAGGTTGTCAATTTTTTACTAGTTCAATTCTGGAAGTTTATAGTCATCCATTTCATCAACGTGAGGCAGGAATCCATCAAAATCATAGAGGAGAACATAGGCAGTAACCTCTTTGATATCAGCCACAGAAACTTCTTTCAAGATATGTCTCCAAAGGCAAAGGAAACAGAAGCAAAAATGAATTTTTGGGACTTCATCAAGATCAAAACCTCCTACACAGCAAAGGAAACAGTCAACAAAACAAAGAGACAACCCACTGAATGGGAGAAGATATTTGCAAACGACAGTACAGACAAAAGGCTGATATCCAGGATCTATAAAGAACTTCTCAAACTCAACACACACAAAACAGATTATCATGTCAAAAAATGGGCAGAAGACATGAACAGACACTTCTCTAATGAAGACATGCAAATGGCTATCAGACACATGAAAAAATGTTCATCGTCACTAGCCATCAGGGAGATTCAAATTAAAACCACATTGAGATATCACCTTACACCAGTTAGAATGGCCAGTATTAACAGGACAGTAAACAACGTGTGTTGGAGAGGATGTGGAGAAAGGGGAACCCTCTTACACTGTTGGTGGGAATGCAAGTTGGTGCAGCCACTTTGGAAAAGAGTGTGGAGATTCCTTAAGAAATTAAAAATAGAGCTTCCCTATGACCCTGCCATTGCACTACTGGGTATTTACCCCAAAGATACAGACATAGTGAAAAGAAGGGCCATCTGTACCCCAATGTTCATAGCAGCAATGGCCATGGTTGCCAAACTGTGGAAAGAACCAAGATGCCCTTCAATGGACAAATGGATAAGGAAGATGTGGTTCATATACACTATGGAGTATTATGCCTCCATCAGAAAGGATGAATACCCAACTTTTGTATCAACATGGACTGGACTGGAAGAAATTATGTTGAGTGAAATAAGTCAAACAGAGAGAGTCAATTATCATATGGTTTCACTTATTTGTGGAGCATAAGAAATAACACGGAAGACACGGGGAGATGGAGAGAAGGGAGGTGATGGAAATTGGAGGGGGAGATGAACCATGAGAGACTATGGACTCTGAAAAACAATCTGAGGGTTTTGAAGGGGCGGGACTGGGAAGGTGGGTGAGCCTGGTGGTGGGTATTATGGAGGGCACGTATTGCATGGTGCACTGGGTGTGGTGCATAAACAATGAATTCTGGAACACTGAAAAGAAATTAAAAAAAATAAAAAAATTTTAAAAAGTGATGGAATGTCACTCGTGTGTTTGCAGTACATAAGCTTACAGCTTCTCTCCTGCTGGCCCACCATCTCTAATGGCTATCTCCCTTGCTATAGTTGTTGAAGTAAGCTGCCACATGAAGAGACCCATGGGTCAAAGAACTGAGTGTGGCCACTAGCCAGCATCCAACAGTTGCTGAAGCCTGACAGTCCACAAGGAAATGAATCCTGCCAACAACACATGAACTTGGAAATGGATCTTACCCAGTTGAGCTTCCAATGAACCAGAGCCCTGGCAACACTACGATTGCAGCCTCACAAGAGACCTTGAAACAAAGGACCAAGGTAATGTTGCCAAAATTCCTGACTTGCATCAACTATGTGATAATATATATGTGTTGTTTTAACCCTCTACATTTGTAGCAACTTTTTATGCCTCAATAGATAACTAGTAGGTGGAACAATTGGAACTGTGACACATTTATGATAGGAGTATAAAAGATATAACCATCTTGTAAAATAGTTTGACAATTTCTTATAAAGATAAATAAACACTGCACTTACCCTAAGACCCAGCGATTGCACTGTAAGTATTTACCAATGAAGAATAAAAATATGTGATCAAACAAAGGAATGTACATGAACACTCATAGAAACTTTACACACAAGAGCCCACAACTTGAAATAACCCAAATGCCCATCCACAGATGAATGAATAAAATGTGAAATATCCATACAATGGAATACTAGCCAGCCATAGAGTGGAATGAACTAATACATGTAACAACATTGATGAATCTCAAAACATCATGTTGGGAGAAAGAGGCTAGACATAAAAGAATATATTATATATGATTCCATTTATATTGATTCCAGAAAACATAAACCTAATTTATGGTAATAGAAACAGATCAATGGTTATCTACAACTGGGAGTGTTCAGTTAGGACAGAAAATGCTCACAAGGCTGACTTTTAGGTGTGATTGCCATGTTCTACATCTTGGGATGACGGTAGTTACAATGAGTTGTCAGAATTCATTGAGATGTTCACTTAAAATTGGCAAATTATTTTTTTTTCATATTTGCATACATTTTATTACTCAATTATTCTATTTTTTTTTTATTTCCAGCATAACAGTATTCATTATTTTTGCACCACAACCCGTGCTCCATGCAATCCGTGCCCTCTATAATACCCACCACCTGGTACCCCAACCTCCCACCCCCCCGTCCCTTCAAAACCCTCAGATTGTTTTTCAGAGTCCATAGTCTCTCATGGTTCACCTCCCCTTCCAATTTCCCCCAACTCCCTTCTCCACTCTAAGTCCCCATGTCCTCCATGCTATTTGTTATGCTCCACAAATAAGTGAAACCATATGATAATTGACTCTCTCTGCTTGACTTATTTCACTCAGCATAATCTCTTCCAGTCCCGTCCATGTTGCTACAAAAGTTGGGTATTCATCCTTTCTGATGGAGGCATAATACTCTATCCCCAGGGGTACAGGTCTGTGAATCACCAGGTTTACACACTTCACAGCACTCACCAAAGCACATACCCTCCCCAATGTCCATAATCACACCTCCTTCTCCCAAACCCCCTCCCCCCAGCTCACAAAACAAACTGAGGGTTGCTGGGGGCAAATTATTTTTATATATATTATTCCTTGATGAAATTGAGTTTTTAAAAATAGAACTCAAAATGAATTAAAGGCTTATACATCAGACCTGAAACTGTAAAACTCCTAGAAGAGAAGCAAAACTTCATGACATTGGTCTTGGCAATGATTTCTTAGATATGACACCAAAAGTACTGGCAAAAAGAGCAAAAATAGACAAGTTAGACTACATCAGACTGAAAAGTTTCTGTACAGCAAAATGAATAATTAACGGTGAAAAAGGAACCTACAGGATGGGAGAAAATACGTGTGAACCATGTATCTGATAAAGGGTTAATACCCAGAATAAGGAACTCCTATAAATTAATGCAAAACAACCAAATAAAAGTTTAAGTGAACAGAGGATTTAACAGACATTTCTCCAAAGAAGACCTACAAATGGCCAACAGTGTATGAAAAGATGCTCAACACCATTAATCTTCAAACACCATTTAGGATGGCTAATATAAAAAACAGCAACAGGGCGCTTGGGTGGCTCAGTCAGTTAAGCATCTGCCTTCAGTTCAGGTCACAATCCCAGGATCCTGGGATTGAGTCCCACATCAAGCTCTGTGCTCAGTGGGGAGTCTGCTTCTCCCTCTCCCTCTGCCCCTCCCTCCATGCTTGTTGACTCTCTCTCTCTCTCTCAAATAATCTTTTTAAAAATATTTTATTTATTCATTTATTTGACAGGCAGAGATCACAAGTAGGCACAGAGACAGGCAGAGAGAGAGAGGTGGAAGCAGGCTCCTGGCTGAGGAGAGAGCCCAACATGCGGCTCAATCCCAGGACGCTGGAACCATGACCTGAGCAAAAGGCAGAGGCTTTAACCCATTGAACCACCCAGGCACCCCTCTCAAATAATTTTTTAAAAAACCTTTAAAAACAACAACAAAAGATAAGTGTTCATGAGAACATGGAGAAATTGGAACCCTTGTGTGCTGTTGGTAAGGATGTAAGACGGTGCAGCCACTATGGAAAACAATATAAAGCTTTCCCCCCAAATTAGAATAGAAATGTCATAGGATCCAGCAGTTCCACATCTGAGTGTTTACCTAAAAGAACTGAAATCGGGAATCTTGAAGATATATTTGCACTTCTATGTTCATTGCTGCCTTATTCACAATAGCCAAGATGTGGAAACAAATATGCACAAGATAGATGGGTGAATGGACAAGTAAAACATATTTCATTTAAGGTAAAAGAAAAGAAAATCTGATCATCTGATACAAAATGGATAACCTGGAGGATATTATGCTAACTGAAATAAGGTAGTCACAGAAGGTTAAGATATTGTATGATTCCACTTATGTGAGGTATCTAAAATAGTCCCACTCATAGAAGCAGAAAATAACATGGTGGGTGCCTGGGGCTTAGGTAGGAGAGGGAAATGGGGAGTCGATTATCAACAGCTTCAAAGTTTCAGTTATGCAATATAAATAAATTCTAGAGGTCTGCTGTACATCATTCCTATAGTTAACAAAACTGTGTTGTACCCTCAAAAACTTTCTAAGAGGGTGGAATGTACATTAATTGTTCTTACCACAATTTAAAAAAAAAATAGGTCTTCAATGGGCCTTTTGTCCAAGCTATATCTACTCCTGACTCTAGACTGGGTAGGTGTGCCTTGGCTGTGCAACTCTGGGACCTGGGTTTCCTTCTCCACAGCACTTTTCACATGTTTGTGTCATGGATTGTTTAGTTGTGGGTCTTCTGGTCTATTACATAAGCTCTCTAAGCTCAGGGTTCTCTTTGGTTGGCTTAATACAGTGACTGGCCCAGAGCAGATATTTATGGAATAAAAATACAAATTTTTATAAAATTTTATGGATTTAATTGAAGCTGTACGAAGTTCTTCTGCCATTGAGTGAGGTCAGACAGTCTGAACCAGGTTATGATGTGGTCTTCATAAAATTCTCCACTGAAGATGATGCATTCCACTCTGACCCAGTTGTCTGCAGATATGTTTCTGTGTCAAGTTCACTTTGATGGACAACTGTGATCGAAGGGTGATGTCAGAAGTGGCTTAAACTGAGTTAAGAAAACCATCTCCCCAGTTTAGTTCTGTCTGGGCAGGCTACTCATCACCCTTGACAAGCTTTAGCCCTGATTAAGAATAGCTGGACTGAGCTTCTTTCCACATTTCAGGTTTAGGGATTGGTAATCCCTTCTTCTGTGACTGCCTCCCCCCAACCAAGAGCCCTTTATTCTTACTTCTGTTCTAACATTCAGACTACTGGATTGTCATTATTGCTTGTATGTCTCTTTAGTCAAGTATCATCTTTGTAAGGGAGAGGGAAAATCATCTATTTAGCATCCATTTTTTTCATGCATTTCAAAATTTCTGAGTGTCTGCTGGTTGGCTTGCATTGAGTGGACATATGCCTAGTACAGTTTATTGATTGCACAGTGACCTTCAATAAATACGTGCTGCTATTAGTCTCTGTGTCTCTGGTGTTAGTTTTCCCCAGTGCATTAGAATTCAAGGTTGGTAACTTTCAGAAAAAGTGTCTCCTGGCCTGCCTTAGGTGGCCTTATATCTAAATATAATGCAGTGATTTAAAATATATATATATATCCATTTGATAGAGAGAGTGTGAGTGGGGGAGAGAAAGAGGGAGAGAATCTTCAAGCAAACTCCTCACTGAGCATGGAGCCAGAGGAAGGGTTTAATTTCACAGCTCACAACATGACCTGAGCCAAAACCAAGTGTAGGACACCCAACAGACTGAGGCAGCCGGCCACCCGTGCAGTGATTTTTAAAGGATGCCAAGGAGGACCTTGTAGCAGAAACAGCTAGCTGCTTTCTGAAAAACTTCATCTTCTTCTTCTTTAGTAATAGAACCTTGATTTTCACTAAGGCACATTACCCCCTATCTATTTCCCCAGACTCCCTTGAAACTACAAGTAGCTATGTGATTAAATATTGGTAAATGAAATGTAAACAAAATTTTTATGCAAATTTAATATGTATTTATTTTTTCCTATTTATGTTAATTTTATTTTTTTAAGTTTTAATTTTAATTCCAATTAGTTAACATATAGTATTATATTAGTTTCAGGTGTACAATATATTACTTCAACACTACCACACATCACCCAGTGCTCATCACAGGTATACTCCTTAATCCCCATCACCTATTTCACCCAACCCCACATTACCTCCCCTCTGGTAACCATCAGTTTGTTCTTGAATTAAGAGTCTTTTACTTGATTTGTCTCTCTCTCTCTCTATTTCCTTTATTTGTCTTGTTTCTTAAATTTCACATATATGAGTGAAATATATTTGTCTTTCTCTGACTGACATTTCATTTAGCATAACACTCTCTAACTCATCCATGTCATTGTAAATGGTAAGATTTCATTCTTTTTTTCTGTCTAAATAATATTACAGTGTGTGTGTGTGTGTGTGTGTGTCTCACATCTTCTTTATCCATTCATCAATTGATGGACACTTGGACAGAAAATTTATTTGAAGAAATAATAGCTGAAAACTTTCCAATCTGGGGAAGAAAACAGATAACCATACCCAGGAGGCACAGAGAACTCCCAACAAAATCAACAAAAGCAGACCCACACTCAGACATGTTGTAATTAAACTTGCAAAATATGGTCATAGAGAAAAAATTTCAAGATCTCTTAAAAATGAATGGGCAGGAGAGGAGTCAAGATGGCGGAGAAGTAGCAGGCTGAGACTACGTCAGCTAACAGGAGATCAGCTAGATAGCTTATCTAAAGATTGCAAACACCTGCAAATCCATCGATAGATTGAAGAGAAGAAGAACATCAATTCTAGAAACAGAAAAACAACCACTTTCTGAAAGGTAGGACTGGTGGAGAAGTGAATCCAAAGCGACGGGAAGATAGACCCCGGGGGGAGGGGCCGGCTCCCGGCAAATGGCGGAGCAACGGATCACAAAATCAGGACTTTTAAAAGTCTGTTCCGCTGAGGGACATCGCTCCAGAGGCTAAACCGGGGCCAAGCCCACGCGGGGGCAGCGTGGCCTCAGGTCCCGCAGGGTCACAGAAGGATCCGTGGTGTCTGAGTGTTGCAGAGCTTGCGGGTATTAGAACGGGAAAGCTGTCTACAGAGACAGAGCCGACAGTAAGATCACAGCTAGGGGTGACCTTGAACCAGCCGCAGGCTCGGTGAGCTCGGAGCGCAGCCTGAGGTCAGGCAGACGGGAGTTACTGGGCACTGTTCTCTGAGGGCGCACTGAGGAGTTGGGCCCTGGGCTCTCGGCTCCTCCGGGCTGGAGACCGGGAGGCCGCCATTTGTATTCCCGTCCTCCAGACTCTATGGAAAGCGCTCAGGGAACAAAAGCTCCTGAAAGCAAACCCGAGCAGATTACTCACCCCGGCCCCTGGTAAGGGCGGTGCAATTCCGCCTGGGGCAAAGACACTTGAGAATCACTACACCAGGCCCCTCCCGCAGAAGATCAACAAGAAATCCAGCCAAGACCAAGTTCACATACCAAGGAGTGCTGTTTCAATACCAAGGAGAGCAGCAGAATTCCAGAGGAGGAGAAAGCAAAGCACGGAACTCATGGCTTTCTCCCTGTGATTTTTTAGTCTTGCAGTTAATTTAATTTTTTCTTTTTCATTTTTTTCTCTCTTCTTCTGCTAAAATTTTTTTTAACTTTTACCCTTTTTTTTAATGTTTTTAAACTAGTTTATCTATTATATATATTTTTATTTTTTATACTTTTCTTTATTCATTTTCTTTTTTTATTCTTTTCTCTTTTTTCTTTTTGAACCTCTTTTTATCCCCTTTCTCCCGCCTCACGATTTGGGATCTCTTCTGATTTGGTTAAAGCATATTTTCCTGGGGTTGTTGCCACCCTTTTAGTATTTTACTTGCTCCTTCATATACTCTTATCTGGACAAAATGACAAGGCAGAAAAATTCACCACAAAAAAAAGAACAAGAGGCAGTACTGAAGGCTAGGGACCTAATCAATACAGACATTGGTAATATGTCAGATCTAGAGTTCAGAATGACAATTCTCAAGGTTCTAGCCGGGCTCAAAAAAGGCATGGAAGATATTAGAGAAACCCTCTTGGGAGATATAAAAGCCCTTTCTGGAGAAATAAAAGAACTAAAATCTAACCAAATTGAAATAAAAAAGCTATTAATGAGGTGCAATCAAAAATGGAGGCTCTCACTGCTAGGATAAATGAGGCAGAAGAAAGAATTAGTGATATAGAAGACCAAATAACAGAGAATAAAGAAGCTAAGCAAAAGAGGGACAAACAGCTACTGGACCACGAGGGGAGAATTCGAGAGATAAGTAACACCATAAGACGTAACAACATTAGAATAATTGGGATTCCAGAAGAAGAAGAAAGAGAGAGGGGAGCAGAAGGTATACTGGAGAGAAATATTGGGGAGAATTTCCCCAATATGGCAAAGGGAACGAGCATCAAAATTCAGGAGGTTCAGAGAACGCCCCTCAAAATCAATAAGAATAGGCCCACACCCCGTCACCTAATAGTAAAATTTACAAGTCTTAGTGACAAAGAGAAAATCCTGAAAGCAGCCCGGGAAAAGAAGTCTGTAACATACAATGGTAAAAATATTAGATTGGCAGCTGACTTATCCACAGAGACCTGGCAGGCCAGAAAGAGCTGGCATGATATTTTCAGAGCACTAAACGAGAAAAACATGCAGCCAAGAATACTATATCCAGCTAGGCTATCATTGAAAATAGAAGGAGAGATTAAAAGCTTCCAGGACAAACAAAAACTGAAAGAATTTGCAAACACCAAACCAGTTCTACAGGAAATATTGAAAGGGGTCCTCTAAGCAAAGAGAGAGCCTACAAGTGGTAGATCACAAAAGAACAGAGACAATATACAGTAACAGTCACCTAACAGGCAATACAATGGCACTAAATTCATTATCTCTCAATAGTTACCCTGAATATTAATGGGCTAAATGCCCCAGTCAAAAGACACAGGGTATCAGAATGGATAAAAAAACAAAACCCATCTATATGTTGCCTCCAAGAAACACATTTTAAGCCCAAAGACACCTCCGGATTTAAAGTGAGGAGGTGGAAAAGAATTTACCATGCTAATGGACATCAGAAGAAAGCAAGAGTGGCAATCCTTATATCAGATCAATTAGATTTTAAGCCAAAGACTATAATAAGAGATGAGGAAGGACACTATATCATACTCAAAGGGTCTGTCCAACAAGAAGATCTAACAATCTTAAATATCTATGCCCCCAACGTGGGAGCAGCTAACTATATAAACCAATTAATAACAAAATCAAAGAAACACATCAACAATAATACAATAATAGTAGGGTACTTTAACACTCCCCTCACTGAATTGGGGACAGATCATCCAAGCAAAAGATCAACAAGGAAATAAAGGCCTTAAACGACACACTGGACCAAAAGGACATGACAGATATATTCAGAGCATTTCATCCCAAAGCAACAGAACACACATTCTTCTCTAGTGCACATGGAATATTGTCCAGAATAGATCACATCCTGGGTTAGGCCTAAATCAGGACTCAGCCAGTATCAAAAGATTGGGATCATTCCCTGCATATTTTCAGACCACAATGCTTTGAAGCTAGAACTCAACCACAAGAGGAAGTTTGGAAAGAACCAAAATACATGGAGACTAAACAGCATCCTTCTAAAGAATGAATGGGTCAACCGGGAAATTAAAGAAGAATTGAAAAAAATCATGGAAACAAATGATAATGAAAATACAACGGTTCAAAATCTGTGGGACACAACAAAGGCAGTCCTGAGAGGAAAATATATAGCAGTACAAGCCTTTCTCAAGAAACAAGAAAGGTCTCAGGTACACAACCTAACCCTACACCTAAAGGAGCTGGAGAAAGAACAAGAAAGAAACCCTAAGCCCAGCGGGAGAAGAGAAATCATAAAGATCAGAGCAGAAATCAATGAAATAGAAACCAAAAAAACAATAGAACAAATCAACGAAACTAGGAGCTGGTTCTTTGAAAGAATTAATAAAATTGATAAACCCCTGGCCTGACTTATCAAAAAAAATAAATAAAATCATGGGTGAAAGAGGAGAGATCACAACTAACACCAAAGAAATACAAACTATTATAAGAACATACTATGAGCAACTCTACGCCAACAAATTTGACAATCTGGAAGAAATGGATGCATTCCTAGAAACATATAAACTACCACAACTGAACCAGGAAGAAATAGAAAGCCTGAACAGACTCATAACCAGTGAGGAGATTGAAACAGTCATTAAAAATCTCCAAACAAACAAAAGCCCAGGGCCAGACGGCTTCCCGGGGGAATTCTACCAAACATTTAAAGAAGAACTAATTCCTATTCTCCTGAAACTGTTCCAAAAAATAGAAATGGAAGGAAAACTTCCAAACTCATTTTATGAGGCCAGCATCATCTTGATCCCAAAACCAGACAAGGATCCCATCAAAAAAGAGAGCTGTAGACCAATATCCTTGATGAACACAGATGCGAAAATTCTCACCAAAATACTAGCCAATAGGATTCAACAGTACATTAAAAGGATTATTCGACCAAGTGGGATTTATTCCAGGGCTGCAAGGTTGGTTCAACATCCACAAATCAGTCAATGTGATACAACACATCAATAAAAGAAAGATCAAGAACCATGTGATGCTCTCAATAGATGCTAAAAAAGCATTTGACA
The DNA here is from genome assembly GCF_009829155.1 of Mustela erminea. Lineage (NCBI taxonomy): Eukaryota > Metazoa > Chordata > Mammalia > Carnivora > Mustelidae > Mustela > Mustela erminea. The sequence continues at coordinate 60,361,909 of NC_045620.1, read as the reverse complement.
AAGTACAGCATCCCTTCCTGATCAAAACTCTTCAAAGTATAGGGATAGAGGGCACATACCTCAATATCATCAAAGCCATCTATGAAAAACCCACTGCAAATATCATTCTCAATGGAGAAAAACTGAAAGCTTTTCCACTAAGGTCAGGAACACAGCAGGGATGTCCATTATCACCACTGCTATTCAACATAGTACTAGAAGTCCTAGCCTCAGCAATCAGACAACAAAAGGAAATTAAAGGCATCCAAATCGGCAAAGAAGAAGTCAAATTATCACTCTTCGCAGATGATATGATACTATATGTGGAAAACCCAAAAGACTCCACTCCAAAACTGCTAGAACTTGTACAGGAATTCAGTAAAGTGTCAGGATATAAAATCAATGCACAGAAATCAGTTGCATTTCTCTACACCAACAACCAGACAGAAGAAAGAGAAATTAAGGAGTCAATCCCATTTACAATTGCACCCCAAACCGTAAGATACCTAGGAACAAACCTAACCAAAGAGGCTAAGAATCTATACTCAGAAAACTATAAAGTACTCATGAAAGAAATTGAGGAAGACACAAAGAAATGGAAAAAAGTTCCATGCTCCTGGATTGGAAGAATAAATATTGTGAAAATGTCTATGCTACCTAAATCAATCTACACATTTAATGCAATTCCTATCAAAGTACCATCCATCTTTTTCAAAGAAATGGAACAAATAATCCTAAAATTTATATGGAACCAGAAAAGACCTCGAATAGCCAAACGGATATTGAAAAGGAAAGCCAAAGTTGGTGGGATCACAATTCCAGACTTCAAGCTCTATTACAAAGCTGTCATCATCAAGACAGCAAAGTATTGGCACAAAAACAGGCACATAGATCAATGGAACAGAGTAGAGAGCCCAGAAATAGACCCTCAACTCTATGGTCAACTAATCTTCGACAAAGCAGGAAAGAATGTCCAATGGAAAAAAGACAGCCTCTTCAGTAAATGGTGTTGGGAAAATTGGACAGCCACATGCAGAAAAATGAAATTGGACCATTTCCTTACACCACACACAAAAATAGACTCAAAATGGATGAAGGACCTCAATGTGAGAAAGGAGTCCATCAAAATCCTTGAGGAAAACACAGGCAGCAACCTCTTCGACCTCAGCCACAGCAACATCTTCCTAGGAACATCGCCAAAGGCAAGGGAAGCAAGGGCAAAAATGAACTATTGGGATTTCATCAAGATCAAAAATTTTTGCACAGCAAAGGAAATAGTTAACAAAATCAAAAGACAACTGACAGAATGGGAGAAGATATTTGCAAACAACATATCAGATAAAGGACTAGTGTCCAAAATCTATAAAGAACTTAGCAAACTCAACACCCAAAGAACAAATAATCCAATCAAGAAATGGGCAGAGGACATGAACAGACATTTCTACAAAGAAGACATCCAGATGGCCAACAGACACATGAAAAAGTGCTCCATATCCCTCGGCATCAGGGAAATACAAATCAAAACCACAATGAGATATCACCTCACACCAGTCAGAATGGCTAAAATCAACAAGTCAGGAAATGACAGATGCTGGCGAGGATGCGGAGAAAGGGGAACCCTCCTACACTGTTGGTGGGAATGCAAGCTGGTGCAGCCACTCTGGAAAACAGCATGGAGGTCCTCAAAATGTTGAAAATAGAACTGCCCTATGACCCAGCAATTGCACTACTGGGTATTTACCCTAAAGATACAAACGTAGTGATCCAAAGGGGCATGTGCACCTGAATGTTTATAGCAGCAATGTCCACAATAGCCAAACTATGGAAAGAACCTAGATGTCCATCAACAGATGAATGGATAAAGAAGATGTAGTATATATACACAATGGAATACTATGCAGCCATCAAAGGAAATGAAATCTTGCCATTTGCGACAACGTGGGTGGAACTAGAGCGTATCATGCTTAGCGAAATAAGTCAAGTGGAGAAAGACAATTATCATATGATCTCCCTGATATGAGGAAGTGGTGATGCAACATGAGGGCTTAAGTGGGTAGGAGAAAAATAAATGAAACAAGATGGGATTGGGAGGGAGACAAACCATAAGTGACTCTTAATCTCACAAAACAAACTGAGGGTTGCTGGGGGGAGGGGGGTTGGGAGAAGGGGGGTGGGGTTATGGACATTGGGGAGGGTATGTGCTTTGGTGAGTGCTGTGAAGTGTGTAAACCTGGCGATTCACAGACCTGTACCCCTGGGGATAAAAATATATGTTTATAAAAAAATTAAAAATTAAAAAAAATGAATGGGCATTCTTCTTCACTCTTAGCTGCTACCTGGAATAAAGATGTGATCATTGGAATTTTAGCAGCCTTTCTAGACCCTGAGAATGGAAGTCAAACTTTGGAAATAGTAAGCAGGTGATCTGCAGGGAGCCTGATTTCTAAGGACTTACTGAAACTCTCATGCCAGGCTTGGACATGCCGTGTCCACACTTTTTTCATCTTAGATGACAACAAACTTCTGTAGTTGATGTAGTCAGTTGTTATTTTGGGTTTCTAAAAGGACATCACTCAGCCAGGAATGATGCTTTAGTTCCACTCTTAGACGTTTTCTCTTTGACCTAAGAATCATATGTTTTTAAAAATAAATGCAATTACAGAGACTTCCACTCAAGTCTGGAAGGTTCCCTGCAACCTGAAGTGTGAGTCAGTGAGGAAAAAAGTAGATGGCAGAAGAGAGAGACATACATTATGACAGGCTGACATCTAACTTTTGCTGTCAATGTCATCCTGTTATGCTTAGGGCACAATCCTCCTTTACCAGAACCACAAAGCTCTACATGATCAGCTTCCTGCCTTTCTCCAATATCCTCTCCAGCCACATTGACTCCCTTGCTTACTTACTCTCTCTTTTTCTCTCTTTCATGGATAATGCTTCGAATCAGGTCCCACCTCAGGGCCTTTGCACTAGGGATCCCATAGCTTGGAACACTCTTCCCTCAGATCTTCACATGACCGGCTCCTCCTTGTCATTCAGGCTTCCTTAATGTATAAAACAGCCCTACAGGATGTCTTCTAATTTATTTATTTATTTATTTATTTATTTATTTATTTATTTATTTATTTATTGTCTACCCCTCACACCAACTGAACAGATGTTTGACAAGTCACTTTGTTTACTCAATTCACCACTGTGTCCCAGAACCTCACATAATGCACATACCTCATTGTTGAGCACTTGTTGATTGACTGAGCAATACTGAACATGAGGGGCCTTCTCCCTAGAGCAGCTGCTGCTCTGCTTTTGCTCATCCCTACTTGGCTTTCTGTTTTAACACATCCTTTTCTACATCTCAAAAAAAGTATTTTGTGCCAAATGGAGCAATTTCTTTTAGGACCAATTTGCATAAACCAATCATTCTGTAAAACCTGTATCTAGACACTAACCTATATAGTACTTTGGACTGTCATAAATTATATAAATGTCAGTAATAATCCATTTATAAGATTCTTTCCTGAAACTAGCTTTTAAAGAGTGGGGGATAGATAAAACGTGAGATAAAACGTGAGAGCCTTGGTTATCTAAGGGAAGTAGCACCACCAAGGGGAGAAAATACTCAGGAAGAGCAGACTGAGGTGCATAAAGTTTCACTTAGAACCTATGGCTTCACACAGTCTATTAGTTGAGATAAAGGTCCAGCAGTATGTGACAGAGACCACAAATACCAGTGACCTAACTAAATCTGAATTGGTATGATAATTCTGCTCTGCAAAGTCATCAAGGACCCAGCCTCCTCCTACCTTTTTGTTCTGCCATCCCTAGCACATTGTCCCTACTGCTAGGGTCCATGATCACTCACCACTAGTTCAGCACTTGGGAAAAGGAAGTGGGAGGGCCAGAGGGCACTCCCTGAAAAATGCTCACACTACCTCTGCTTACATCCCATTGGCCAGAACCTGGTCACATGGCCATCCCCAGTTGCAAAGGAGGCTGGGAAATGAATCTCTTTTTTGAGAAGCTGTAGAGACAGACACAAATCAGGGGTTCTACTAAAATAGAGGGAGAAAGGAAGACTAAGGGATTACTGGCAGCTCAGCTCCACACAGTATGTCTTGGTTGGAAAGATTTTTTATGAACAGCCCACATAAGCAGGCTTTAAAAATGGTACATAAAATAAACCCATTCACATTTTTCTACCAGTCCATGCTTTCCTGGGAAATCCAAGTGTGGCAAAATAAAGAAAAGCTAACTGCTTTTCCACTCCCCCAGCTCCTTACTGTTCACATTGGCCAATGGAGCAGCACATTGTCAGTCTTTCCCCAGGTATTTCTGCATACAGACCACCAGGAATGGGGTCTGAACGTCCATTCATCCACAAACCCTAAAGTTACAGGTGAATGGAGAAGCAAGAACTAACAATGCAATGTTTTATTTTCAATACAATATGACGATCTAAAAATAATGTAAATACCAATCATGTCTGTGTTTTAAAAGGTTAAATAAGATTTATGTCTTCCCCATTTTCTTTTGATCCCAGAGCAACAGCACTACGTGGCTGGTCTGGCCCCTTCCCCATTCTAGGCTGGAATGTTATTCAAGTTTCTTTCAGAGACACCCATATGCTTTCTTCTTCTCTGTTTTTAGAGCCTAGTAGGGATAAGAGTTGCTTTGGGGTTGCCACAGGTCTGTGTGGCTCCAGCCTGAGAGCAAAAAGCCAGCTCAGTGAGGATGTGAAGGTCGAGGGGGCCCAGGAACAAACACTGCCATCATGCTAAATGATCCTTCTCCCTTCCTTAGGTTGTCAGCCGGGACAGCGCTAGTGCCTGTGAGCAGCTGCACTGGATCCAGTCATGCCTCACACATTTTTAATAAATGCTGTAAATCTCTCCCAAAGCTTAATTCAGGTCAAAATGTGTGTGCTCCCATCTATCATAAGGGGACCAGACTGGGGCTCAGCTTTCTGACCAAAAGTGTGTTTTGCTTTTGACTTGGTACACGACTCCCTTAATCTACTACAAGACACATTACACCTTTGTAGAACTCAGGGTGAAGGAAGGGATCACTTGAGGCACCACAACAGCCACTGAAAACTGAAAAGCTTCTGCTGGGACTCACTAGACCCAACAAGCAGATGGTTAAGCAGCTGTCAAAATCAGCATCAACTGGAACGCAATGATCTCTTTTTTCTTCTTGTCCTCACATTCGTTAGGCAGCTATTTTGTGCCAAGCACTATGCCAAGCACCTCTAAGATTGCACAGGACAGACAGACCCAGTCCTGCCCTCAAGAAGCTTAATAATGGGATTTTGAAGTCAAAGTCTACCCACGCCCACTCTCATTCAATTCAAATTTGACTGAATTGAGACTAACCCCTTTTTCCTTGGTTATGACCCAGACCCACAGGCCTTGGAAACTGGCTGCTCTGTTCTCTGACCCCAAAAATGGTCATCCTCCAAATAGCCCAGAACTCAGAGGTTTCCCAAGATGCAAGACTTTTGGTCCTAAAATCAGAATCAACAGGAAACCAGGCTGTGTTATTCACCTACTTCAAAATGAAACATCACCTTATAAGGAAGGAAAGAAGAAGTGTAGAAAATAAAAGCAGCTTCTCACCTGGCCTAACATACAATGCACACAAACATGGCTTTCCTCCTGCAATACCTATGTTCATACACAAACATAATAGAATACAGTTTTATAAGTGGTAGTTCAGATAAAATAGGCTTGCAGTGATGGCAGTAGACTGACCTCTTTCCCACTATTGGTCTAGCACACAGTATATCTTGGTGGCCTAAACCACAAGCCCCTGCCCCCAATTCCACTCAGTGTTACTGTCACTCCACCCTCCACACCCACATTTCAGTCCCATAGCCTCCAAATATTTGTTAAATGATGTTCTCTGCCTCTGCTTCTCTCGCTATATCTACTGCCCCTGGGAGGCACTAAGGGTCAGTTGTTAAGAGCACAGAGCATAGGAGTCAGATGCATCGAGTTTTCTATATTGCTTCTTTCCAGTGGGCTGTTGGGCAAATTAGATTCTTCAGGCCTCAGGTTCCTCTTCTGGAAAACAGGAATAAAAATATCTACCTAGTAGGTAAGACAATACATCAGTATTGAGAGTGACACAGGTACACCCTTAACTGATGTAAACACTCTAGTATATCCATTTGTTTATAAGCCTTTATTCTTTTGTTCTTATATCCCTAATGACTGGCACTGAGATGTTTCTTGAATGAATGAAGTGCGCTAGAAAGATGAGGGTGTGACTTCTTCTAGAATTGGTTACTGAGATCATTCTCTTGGTAATTTAGGGAAACTGTAGAAGCGACAGGTTGTGCCCTTTTCAGCTCAGAGGGTGAATGATAAGGGCATTCTCATACTGCTTATATCTAAAAGTGAAGAGCAATTTGGAACATGCATCACAAAGCTCTTCAAAATAGTCAATTCAACAGTTGCACTTCTAGGAATTTATGCTAAGGAATTATCAGAGATTTATACAAACATTTACACAAGTTTTAATCACAGGTAGTTAATACCAGTGTTGCTAATCAGCGTGAGAATTATAAATAGCCTAAATATCCATAGTGGTTGGTAATTAAATAAAACATGCTTATGAAGAGGAGTTATATGGCAGAGTGGCTGAGAACCCAGGTCCTAAAGCCAGACTGCTTGGGCTCCCTCCTGGTCCTGCCACTTACTAGCTATGCAATCGAACACCACAAACAGACTGGCCCAGGAAGCCTCTTTGTTCCCATGGGCCTAAGACTCCCATAATTCACCCTGAGACACTTTTCCTCCCAGACAGTCCCAGCATGGACCAGGGAAAGATCTAGAAGCACCAGCCAACCAAGTTTGAAAGTATTACTCCAAATGCTCAGAAAATATAACTGTCACTGGAAACACATCTTCTGCAAATATAGGCCAGTGCTCAAAGAGGTGACTGCCTTGTAAAATGTAAGATTTTTTTTAAAAGATTTTATTTATTTATTTGACAGAGAGAGATCACAAGTAGGCAGAGAGGCAGGCAGAGAGAGAGAGAGAGAGAGGAGGAGGCAGGCTCCCTGCTGAGCAGAGAGCCCGATGCGGGACTCGATCCCAGGACCCTGAGATCATGACCTGAGCCAAAGGCAGCGGCTTAACCCACTGAGCCACCCAGGCACCCTCCTAAAATGTAAGATTTAAATAGGAACCAGAGTCACCTAACATAATAGACAAAATATCTAGGATACAAAAGAATTATTACTCATCATATCAAGAGCCAGAAACATCTCCACACTAGAGAGAAAAGGCAATGGACTGATGCCAACCTCAAGATGAATCAGATATTGAATTATCTGAAAGAATATTAAAGAAGCCTTCATAAAAATACTTCAGCAACCAATTAAAAAGTCTTAAAGTTCTCAGAAAAAAAAGCTATTAAAAATAACCAATGGAAATTATGCTACAGAAAAATACAATAAGAGATATGAAAAGCTTGCTGGATGGCCTCAAGAGTAGAGTGGAGGGGTGCCTGGGTGGTTCAGATGGTTAAGTGTCTGCCTTCAACTCAGGTCATGATCTCCAGATCCTGGGATCAAGCCCCATGTTAGGCTCCCAGCTCAGCAGGAAGTCTGTTTCTCCCTCTCCCTTTGCCTGTCCCCCTACTTGTACTATCTCCATCTCTGTCTCTCTGTCTCTCAAATGAATGAATAAAATCTTAAAAAAAAAAAAAGAAAAAAGAGTAGAGTGGACAGGACAGCTGATAGAATCAGTGAACTTGAGGACCAATCAATAGAATTCATCCAGTCTGAACAACAGAGAGAAACACTGAAGAAAAAAATATATGAAAGAGCCTCAGGGAGGTGTGGAGCAATAACAAAATATCCAACGTTTGTCACTGGACCCCCCAGAAGGTTGGCTGGTGCTTTTCCAGAAGGAAAAGGAAAAGTGAATGGGGGAAAGAATGTTCAAAGGATTAATTGCTAAAAACTTCCCACATTTGATGAAATACATTAACCTACAGATTCAAGAAGCTGAGTCATCTCAAAATAGTATAAATCTAAAGAAATCCATGCCAAGACACTTCACAATTACTAGCTGAAAAGTAAAGACAAATTTAAAATTCTTGAAAGCAGCTAGAAAGAAATGACATATTACTTATAGGGGAGCACCAGTTTAAATTTTGCATTGGAAACCATGGCAGCCAGAAGGGAGTGCCACAAGATTTTCCAAGTGCTGAAAGGGAAGAGCTATCAATCATGAATCTCATATCTGGCAAAACTAACCTTAAGTAAGTTTACTAAGAAAGAGGAAATAAAGACATTCTCAGACAATGGAAAACCAAGAGAATCTGTCGCTAGCACACCTACACTTTAAGACTGAAGGAAGTTCTGTAAACAAAATGATAAAAGAAGGAATCTTGGAGCATCAGCAGAGGGGAAAGAACAATGTAAACCACAGAAATATGGCTATATGCAATAGACTATCCTCCTTATGAGTTATAAATCATATTTGATAATTGAAACAAAAATAACATTTGATGCTCAAGACAATGATATTTAAAAGTGGAGAAGGTAAAGGAGTCTAAAAGGGAGTAAGATTTCCTCACTTCACTTGAAGTGGGTGAATGTTCGTACAGCAGTCTGTCATAATAACCACAGTGACCACTATGAAAACAATACAAAGAAATAAGCTCAAAAATGCAATAAAACTAGCCCACTGAGCCACCCAGGCACCCCTGTGGATAAAAGACCTCAATGTGAGACAGGAATCCATCAGAATCCTAGAGGAGAACATAGGCAGTAATCTCTTTGATATCAGCCACAAAAACTTCTTTCAAGATATGTCTCCAAAGGCAAAGGAAACAAAAGCGAAGATGAACTTTTGGGACTTCATCAAAATCAAAAGCTTCTGCACAGCAAAGGAAGCAGTCAAAAAAACAAAGAGGCAACCCACAAAATGGGAGAAGATATTTGCAAATGACAGTACAGACGAAAGGTTGATATCCAGGATCTATAATGAACTCCTAAAACTCAACACACACAAAACAGGCAATCATATAAAAAAATGGGCACAAGATATGAACAGACACTTCTCCAATGAAGACATACAAATGGCTATCAGACACATGAAAAAATGTTCATCATCACTAGCCATCAGGGAGATTCAAATCAAAACCACATTGAGATATCACCTTACACCAGTTAGAATGGCCAAAATTAACAAGACAGGAAACAACATGTGTTGGAGGGGATGTGGAGAAAGGGGAACCCTCTTCCACTGTTGGTGGGAATGCAAGTTGGTGCAGCCTCTTTGGAGAACAGTGTGGAGATTCCTCAAGAAATTAAAAATAGAGCTTCCCTCTGACCCTGCCATTGCACTCCTGGGTATTTACCCCAAAGATACAGATGTCGTGAAAAGAAGGGCCATCTGTACCCCAATGTTTATAGCGGCAATGGCCATGGTCACCAAACTATGGAAAGAACGGAGATGCCCTTCAATGGATGAATGGATAAGGAAAATATGGTCCATATACACTATGGAGTATTATGCCTCCATCAGAAAGGATGAATAGCCAACTTTTGTAGCAACATGGACGGGACTGGAAGAGATTATGCTGAGTGAAATCAGTCAAGCAGAAAGAGTCAATTATCACATGGTTTCACTTATTTGTGGAGCATAACAAATAGCATGGAGGACATGGGGAGTTAGAGAGGAGAAGGGAGTTGGGGGAAATTGGAAGGGGAGGTGAACCATGAGAGACTATGGACTCTGAAAAACAATCTTAGGGGTTTGAAGTGGTGGGGGGGTGGGTGGGAGGTTGGGGTACCAGGTGGTGGGTATTATAGAGGGCACAGATTGCATGGAGCATTGGGTGTGGTGCAAAAATAATGAATACTGTTATGCTGAAAATAAATAAATTTAATTTTTTAAAAATGCAATAAAACTAAATCAACATGGAGTCTGTAAAAAGTTCAAGTGATCAGGGTGCCTGGGTGGCTCAGTGGGTTAATGCCTCTGCCTTTGGCTCAGGTCATGATCCCAGGGTCCTAGGATCGAGCCCTGCATCAAGCTCTCTGCTCAGCAGGGAGCCTGATTCCTCCAGTCTCTCTCTCTCTCTCTCTCTCTCTCTGCCTACCTCTCCACTGACTTGTGATCTCTGTCAAATAAATAAATTTTAAAAATCTTAAAAAAAAATGTTCAAGTGATCAAACATGGAATCTGTAAAAAGATCAAGTGATCAAACATGGAATCGGTAAAAAGTTCAAGTAATCACAGGAAAGAAAGAAAGGAAAAACAGAGGAATGAGTACCAGAGGGGGAAAAAAATAGAAAACAAATAATAAAATGGCAAACTGAAGTGCTAACATGTCAATGATTAGTTTAAATGTAAATAATCCAAATGTACCAATCAAGACAGATTGATGATGTGGATAAAAAGTCATGACCCAACTATATACAGCTGATAAGAAACTCACTTTAAATTCAGTATAGGAAAAAATAAATAAATAAAAAGAATAATAAATTCAGTATAGGAGGAAATAAAGTTGAGAGCATGGAAGGGACTTGCTTTGAGCCATACAGCCAGCTGGCAGTGGAGCAAAGATTAGAATCTAGGCCTCTGTTGCCCCATTCTCTTACCCAGCCGAGAGCCCCTGCAAGGTTCACCCTTTTGTCCTCCTTGTCTGTATGCTTTTTTTTTTTTTTTGGAGAGAGAGAGAGGCGGGTTGGGGGGGAGCAGCTCCTGTGCACAACCAGGAGCCAGGAAGGGGCAGAGGGAAAGGAAGAGAGAGAATCTTAAGTACTGGGCATGGAGCCTGACTCGGGGCTCTATCTCTCTGCCCTGGGATCATGACCTGAGCCAAGATCAAGAGTCCAACGCTTAACTGACTGAGCCACCCAGGTGCTTCCACTTTGTCTGTATTCTTGAGGCACACTTCCCTGGCATATAGCAGGGTTGGAGCATGGGAAGTAATCCTTTACCTTTAATGAGAATTGAAGTAGAGGAATGTCACACACAACTGACATGGCTGTAGTTCCCTGGGATCATGTTGGAGTAGTCCTGCCTAGCGGTAATTTTCTCGCAGATATCATACTGCTGTGTTGGATCCACACCCTCCTTGAGCCCCCAACTCTGCCCCTGTAATCTCTTAGATCACTTCAAGGGTCAGGCTTCATATTGAAGCAGCTTACCAGATGATGTTCTAAAATTGCACCTTATTGAATGATGTTGACATGGTGTCACTACCACTTCTTGCATAGACTCTAGGTTGCCGGGAAGATGTGGACAGCTGATTCCCCAGACTTGCCCTGCCTGCACGCTGGGGGTGGAGTCTTGCCAAAGAGAGAAACTGGAGGTGAAAGAGCTATTTTCAGGAGGACTTTGTAGGCAGCCAGCCAGTGTGAGGTTCACAGAAGTGTCCCGGTGAATATCATATGCCTAAAAGTGTAGGCAGTGGACCTAGTAGATGGCAGCTTCTTACGATGCTGCAGGCTAAGAAGGCTGGAAGGAACTTTCTGGAGTTTCTTGAGACTCTTCGCAGCTTTCAGGTGAGCTCCTAAGAAACTCTGGTTGTAGAGCTGCGTTTGGAAACCTTTGAGAGTGGCTTCTCTATCTGCTCTTCCAGCGATTGTAAAAGCTCAATTTTGTGTTAAAACTCTGTTTTGCATCTCTGATTTCTGATATCCTAACTGTGGACTTACTGGTTTCATTCACGAATGTTGCTGTATTTCTTTCTTCTGGGCTCAAGGAAGTATTGCAAGGCCATGCAGTTTGTGTTGCCCACTCAAATGTGAGGGAAAGTGATATGAAACTTTCAAGAAGAAGCTCTAAGAAGCACTGCACCATTCACCATGTTCCCTTCCCTGTGAGTGCCCTGATGGAGTTTATGTCATCCACACCTCCACCACTGACCCTCACCGGATATGCAGCACAAGTGAGAAGTAAATGTGATATGTCACTGAAGTGTGTGTGACCACAACATAACTTTGCCTCTCCTGACTGATATAGAAACAATAAATATATAGATTGGCCAAGGCCACAGTGCAGACATTTCACTTCACTGTATGGTTATTATATTGTTTGAAGATGGTATATCATTTCAAATTACAGCTTGATTGAAAAAACTGAAAGGGAGTCTCTAAAGCTGATTAAAAACAACAGCAAAAAGCAAAAACAAAACAAACCCAGCAACTGTCTACATTTGAAAGACTGGAAGTCTCAGATTTGTGAACCTGTTTCCTTCAGTCATTCAAAAAGTATTTCTTATGCAACAGTTGTGAGTCAAGTACAAGGATAGATGCAAGGAATAGAAAGATGAGTGAGCTATAGCTCTTGTCCTTAAAGGCCTTGTCATCCAGCTCTGCAGATCGTGTACAATCAAGTCAAAGACAATGTGGTTAACATGGAAGGGATAATATTCATTCATTTCTCCAGCGCCTATGATACACCAATCTATGTGAACCTTTTTATGTACTTCATCTCATTTAATCCTCACTATGGCCTCATTAATTGGGGTTATGATCTTAGTATTAGACTTGAAGAAATCAAGGCTGAGAGAGGGTGAGAAAGTTATCTAAAATTATCTAGAGATATCTAGAAGAAGAGATTGACTCTTCCTTGGAAGCTATTCCTATGAATAAGGAAACCACTCCAACAATATCCCAAGCAGATATCCCCTCATGTCACATTAGCCACCATTCACTTCCAAGCCTACACCAGCAAGAAGAGTGGGACTAGCCAATTATCTTGGGGATGGTCCTGGCCTCCTAAAGGCAAGAGACTAGCAACTAAACCAGGAGGAAGAGGAATAGATGTGAAGGAACCATCAGGAAGGACTGCTATACAGCCTATTTGACTTTGTTCCCACAATAGTCCTATGAGCTAGCTATCATCATCCCCAGTTTAGAGATGGGAAACTGAAGCCTAGCAATTTCAAATTCTTTACCCGATTGTGTATACATAGAATATAATGGACCCGGCATGCAAGAATTTTTCTCCCAGTGAATTCAAACTCATTCGGAATCATTTCACATTCCAACTTAGGAGTGACGATGATTTTCTGTTTTTGATAATTAAGATAAAGTTAGGTTCTCAATAAGTAGAAAGTTCACAACACAAGACCCACAGAACTTCATTTTTCATATCCTACCTACAGGGTTCAAACAAATGGTTTTGTGCATCCACCATGTGTAAGCCACCACCTTAGGAGCTGCTAGATCTGCCAAGATGAGTAAGATGTCACCTCCACGACAAGGACTCACAGCCTAATAGGAAGGAGAAAGGTATAAAGATAAGAATACCACATGAGAGAAGACAGTGAGTGCCAAGAGAGAGGTACCCAAAAGCATTTAGTGGAGTGTTCAAAACAAAAACAAAAAGAAAGGAAAGAAGAAAGAAATGTCAACCATAAAAGGCTGTCATGAAAAGGTTGGGCGGTTGGGCTCTGGCAAAGTGCCTTGGAGATAACATTTCAACAAGCAAGGGTGGGTGGAAGGGAAGTAGATCACAGGATGGGAGCCCTGTGCTAGAGCAGTGAATGACACACTATGTGGACAAAGCATAGGAAGTTAAATTTGATTGGAGGATAGGAAACAAATTACCTTGTAAAACAAGTCTTGATCTTGAAAAGTTTGTTTTTAGTTTATAGAATTGAGAAAAAAAAAGTTTTTGATCAGCTGTGGCATGATCAAAATTGCCTTTTATAAAGACTAATCTGTCAATAGTATATATAGTAGGATTTTTTTTATCTGTTGGGATGCCTAGTGTGCAAGCAATAGAAAACCGACCTCAATACGGCCTGTCAACAAGGAAATTAGTTATCTCATTTATAAGATGACTGGAAAGTTGGGTTGCTCCAGGGTTGGTTATTTCATCAACCTTCCAGCCTGCTGTTCTCCCATTCTCGGGACATCAACACTGTACCCAGTGTACCTCGCTCCCCTTGGGAGCTGCTGTGGTCCACAACTATATACAATAACACCCAGGGGAAGAGGAGAAAATCTCTTCTTGCTATTCCTTTCAGGAAAGAGGGACCCATTCTCCAGAGTCTTTCTCTTACATCTCCTAATAAGGAAAGAAGGACCACCATGACTGGCTTTACCTGATTATTAAATTACCCCTGGGAAATGAGAAAGGGTGAATTCCCAACAAAATTAGGAATCTGTTGGATTGGAAGAACAAATATTGTGAAAATGTCTATGCTACCTAAAGCAATCTACACATTTAATGCAATTCCTATCAAAATACCATCCATTTTTTTCAAAGAAATGGAACAAATAATCCTAAAATTTATATGGAATCAGAAAAGACCTTGAACAGCCAAAGGAATATTGAAAAAGAAAGCCAACGTTGGTGGGATCACAATTCCAGACTTCAAGCTCTATTACAAAGATGTGATCATCAAGACAGTATGGTACTGGCACAAAAACAGACACATAGATCAATGGAACAGAGTAGAGAGCCCAGAAATAGACCCTCAACTCTATGGTCAACTAATCTTCGACAAAGCAGGAAAGAATGTCCAATGGCAAAAAGACAGCCTCTTCAATAAATGGTGCTGGGAAAATTGGACAGCCACATGCAGAAAAATGAAATTGGACCATTTCCTTACACCACACACAAAAATAGACTCAAAATGGATGAAGGACCTCAATGTGAGAAAGGAGTCCATCAAAATCCTTGAGGAGAACACAGGCAGCAACCTCTTCGACCTCAGCCGCAGCAACGTCTTCCTAGGAACATCGCCAAAGGCAAGGGAAGCAAGGGCAAAAATGAACTATTGGGATTTCATCAAGATCAAAAGCTTTTGCACAGCAAAGGAAACAGTTAACAAAATCAAAGACAACTGACAGAATGAAAGAAGATATTTGCAAATGACATATCAGATAAAGGACTAGTGTCCAAAATCTATAAAGAACTTAGCAAACTCAACACCCAAAGAACAAATAACCCAATCAAGAAATGGGCAGAGGACATGAACAGACATTTCTACAAAGAAGACATCCAGATGGCCAACAGACAAATGAAAAAGTGCTCCACATCACTCAGCATCAGGGAAATACAAATCCAAAACCACAATGAGATATCACCTCACACCAGTCAGAATGGCTAAAATTAATAAGTCAGGAAATGACAGATGCTGGCGAGGATGTGGAGAAAGGGGAACCCTCCTACGCTGTTGGTGGGAATGCAAGCTGGTGCAACCACTCTGGAAAAAAGCATGGAGGTTCCTCAAAATGTTGAAAATAGAGCTACCCTATGACCCAGCAATTGCATTGCTGGGTGTTTACTCTAAAGATACAAATGTAGTGATCCAAAGGGACATGTGCACCCGAATGTTCATAGCAGCAATGTCTACAATAGCCAAACTATGAAAAGAACCTAGATGTCCATCAACAGACGAATGGATAAAGAAGATGTGGTATATATACACAATGGAATACTATGCAGCCATCAAAAGAAATGAAATCTTGCCATTTGCGACGATGTGGATGGAACTAGAGGGTATCATGCTTAGCGAAATAAGTCAATTAGAGAAAGACAACTATCATATGATCTCCCTGATATGAGGAAGTGGTGATGCAACATGGGGGTGGTTAAGGGGGTAGGAGAAGAATAAATGAAACAAGATGGGATTGGGAGGGAGACAAACCATAAGTGACTCTTAATCTCACAAAACAAACTGAGGGTTGCTGGGGGGAGGGGGGTTGGGAGAAGGGGGGTGGGGTTATGGACATTGGGGAGGGTATGTGCTATGGTGAGTGCTGTGAAGTGTGTAAACCTGGCGATTCACAGACCTGTACCCCTGGGGATAAAAATACATTATATATTTATTTAAAAAAAAGAAAGAAAATATCTGCTTAAAGGGGGAAAAAATAAAGAAACCCTATTTTGGATGTGCTTAAAAAAAAATTAGGAATCCGTAAATATGGAAGAAGGGAGGGATGGGTGCTGCAGAGACAATAAATAGGGGCTTATACATGTTCCATAAAGTGGAAGGCCAGCTGGAAGGCTATGGCCCTGTTTTAACTAGAAATAATAACGGCTTGAACTGAAAATCCTGTTGTTCTTGCATGACATATGATCCCTGGATTTATCGTATTCTCTGTTTGATCATCTTATAACCTCCTGAGGCTAACACATTCCATTATTTAACAGCCATTGGTGTTGAGCCAAAACCCCTGGCTCTTTTTCACAGGAATAGTTTCTAAGCCAAGAATTCCCCATATTGTATTTATGCAACTGAGGGCTTTTTTTGTTGTTGTTATCTTAAATGATCTTTACTTCTGTCTCCATAAAATGTAGTTTTGTTGGTTTCAGTACAATGTTTCAGCCTAATCTTTCAACCATTGATTAACTCTCTGTTGTGTATAGGTATTGTAGTAGGCACTAGGGATAGACAGATAACTAAGGAGCTTACAGCCCAGGGGGGAAGTGGACACAGGGAGAAGTAATTACAACTGTGACAATGCTGTGATATGAAGCAGGGTCACACAAAGTGTGGACTCCAGACCACCTCCCTCAGAATCCTATGGGCATTGCTTTCTCCAGTGTCCTAGGAGTGGAATCTAGACAGCAGCCTTTAAGACAGTATTCTGGTTGATTCTTATGCGCATCATGCTGGATACCTACTACGAGATTTCACGAACAGGGAGACACAAAGGGAGGATGTGAATTTCTGGGACTCTTTGAATAACAATTCTGTCCTCCAATTGTGACTCATCTTTCCTGGCTTCTGTCATTTGCAAAAAGAATAAACAAACTTTCACACCGTCTCAAGTCCCTGAGGAGAGTGTTAACTAGGACAGACCTGCAGCGAGCCCCTGTGGGAGGTTGCAGAACCATAAATCAACACTCCCCAGTAGAGTGGTCCAGGCAGCAATGAATCCACCTAACTATACTGTTACTCAGACTACAGTTTACCATTTTATTGCAAAAGGAGCCATGGGAAACAGTGTCAGATATCTGACGCCAAGATTGATGTCACCCATGATATTCCACCGCTCTTTGTGCCTCAGACACTCTGCTTTTGATTCTTTGAAAAAGAGCCTTCTGATGGATTTTCCCTGACCCTCCTTGAAACTTCTTGGTTAAGTAGAGACTCTGACTAATACCAGTAAACTAATTTTGTGGCCTCCACATTGGAGATTGGGCTGGGAAGATGAAAAGTCAGTATTTGGGCTAATAAAAAAATCTACTGTTTGAACTGAAACAACAATATGGCTACTATCCTGGTCCATCTGCCATCTGTCACCTGGACAACCACATCAGCTCCTAACAGGTATCTCTGGGTCCACTCTCACCCCTGCAGTCAATTTTCCATCAGCACTCAGAAAGGGCTTGGTATAAAGCCCTCCAATAACTTTCCATTTTAGGTTCATCGGTCCTGGATCACTCTCTGACCCCTTTTCGGCCACTCTGCCCCTCCATCGCTATTCTCTAGGCACAGTGACCTCTTTGATCTCAGGGCCTTTGTACTCTCCACTGCCCCACACAGAATGTGCTCCCCCAGATCTTGGCATGGCTGCCTCTTCCTCATTGCCCATGGCTCAGCTTTCACCTCGTTGGCCCTCCCAGACCCCGTAGCTCCCATAGCACCTGGCATATAGGTAACTTGCCCTATGCATGCTGAATAAATGAATGAAGGAATTACTATATGAGCACTGGTATGTTCGGAGACATGTGGCAACCCTTTCTAGAGTCCGTTAATAAGATGACCTCCTGATGATATATAGGTAGAGGGGCCATAAACTTCCCTGTTCAAACCCAGTAATTCAAGAGTGAAAGGAAGATATCTTTATGCCATGCCACAGCAGTAAACCAGGAGTGTCCCAAGCAAATGGAGATATATGTCCACCCTAAATTATAGATAATTATGAGTACAATGCCTTTCTTCCCTCCTAGATGATAAACCATATGAAGGCCAGGGGTTAGCACAGTATGTAGCACATGACAGGTACACAAGAAATATGTTGAATGAATGAATGAATGAATGAACAGTGTGTTTTATTTCCCATGCTGACTTAATGGGAAAACTAGCTTTAGCTATCCAGGCCACAAAGCTGGCATAGGACCACTGCATTGAATTGTTGGTCCAGTGAAGGGCCACAGTGGTTTGCTCCCATTTCAGATTCAAGAGGACTATCTATAGTTTTCCTGTATTTGCTGGCAGCCTCAGAAATCTATCAAACCCCACAGAAGACCTTCACAGAAGCAGATTATTTCCCATGTGGCTAGAATTTTCCAGTTTACAAAGTCCCCACAAATATTTTCAGTCATCCTCTGATAGGAATGTGGTGTTTTCACCACTG
The DNA here is from genome assembly GCF_009829155.1 of Mustela erminea. Lineage (NCBI taxonomy): Eukaryota > Metazoa > Chordata > Mammalia > Carnivora > Mustelidae > Mustela > Mustela erminea. The sequence continues at coordinate 60,343,638 of NC_045620.1, read as the reverse complement.
TGCTACAGATGAGGAAACCTAGAGTCAAAGGAAGCTTGCTCACTTGGGCAGAGGTTTCAGGAGGCACTGTCAGCACCCTCTCGCCTTCCCCTCATCTGAGCCAGGCTCTCCCACACACTGCCAGGCTTTCTACTGCAAGCCCTTCCAGGTCCCTGCCTGAGGACTACCCCAGGCGGCCCTCAGCCAACAGGACAAGAGTCAGTGCAGGAATACTCCAGCTAGCTCCCAACTGGCACAACTCCAAAGTGTGCTCTGTACTGCCTCCCAGAGGCTGCAGGTAGATTGAACCCCAGTTCTCCCACTGTTAACTGCTAATCAAAACACTCTGTATTGATTCTGAAGACTGAAAAGAAAAAAGAAAAGAGCAAGTGTTGGCAAGGATACAGAGAAAGTGGAAGGCCTGTGCATGGCTAGTGGGAATGTAAAATGGGGCAGCCACTGTGGAAAGCAGTGTGGTGACACCTCAGTAGGTCAAGCAAATCATTACCAGGTGATGTGGCAGTCCCACTTCTGGGTATGTACCCCAAAGTGAAAGGAGACACTTAAAGTATCTATACACCCATATTCATGGCAGCATTGTTCCAGCTAAGACATGGAAGCAATCCAAATGTCGTGTGCCGGACAAATGGATGAACAAAATGTGACATATATGTACAACGGAGTATTATGCAGACTTAAAAAGGAAGGAAATTCTGACTCATGCTACAACTTGGATGAACACTGTGGATATTACATTAAGTGAAATAAATCGAATGCAAAAGGACAAATACTATATAATTCCACTTACATGAGGAACCTAGAGTAGTCAAAACCACAGAGACAGAGAGTAGAAGAACAGGGCTGGGGTGGGAAGGGGGGGTAATTATTGCTTAATAGGTATATTATAGGTATTCATGTTAGGACATAGAATGAGTTGTGGAAATGAATAGCAGTGTTGGCTGCACAAAAATGTGAATGCACTTACCACCACTGAACTGTACACTCAAAAAGGGTTAAAATGGCAAATTTCATGTTAGGTACATTTTACTACAATAAAAAAAATTTTTTTTTTAAGGAGGGAAATGTACTTTGTATTGGCTGCCCTCCCTAGTTCACTCATTTCCCACAGAATGTAGTGTACTCAAACCCCTGTCTCGGGGTCTGCTTTCCAGGGAAGCCAACTTACGACAGTGCTCATAAACTACAGAGCTGGGATATAAACCCCAATCTTCAAACCCAAGTCTTCAGTCATCAAACTCCATGCTCTTTAGCTGTCCTCTGTGCAGCATCAGTAAAATAAACTTTATCGGCTGGAAGTCAGCACTTCAAGATGCTGCCTTGGCAGCCCTTGTTCTTTGCGACCTCCTGGACTAATTGCAAAATAAGTCTCTCAGATTGTGTCGTAGAAAATAAAGACATAACATATGCATTTGATTACTAGAACCCAGTTTGCATCACCGTAGAACTCCATCTGACCCTTTGTCTGCAGTTGGCTACTTTTCCTGAAATACTCAAGAAAGAAAAGCATGCTTAAAAAGGTTCAGAGAGAATTTTATCTAAGCTATATATGGACTTTGAACTTCTTTTCTTAAATTTATTTCAGAAGTAATTAAATTCCAAGCATTGCAAATCTATCTCCCAGCTTCCTTCGGAGAAACATAGTATCTGTTTGTTTCTCCCCATAGGTGAGGCGATCCCTGGGTGGCCATTTCTACCCTTATGCCTTCTGATGAACACCAATAAAAGCCTGGAGAAAAACTATCACTCATTCAGTCTCATGGGTTCTGACCGAGAACAGCAATGTGCAAGCACAACTTCTCTATGATCCTTGGAATCCTCTCTAATACCACAGATCGTCAGTTTTGAGATTTTAAATCTGTGGTGTTCAAATCATGAGCACCAACCCATGAGTAAGTCATCACATCCTTTCCTTTGGTGAAATGGAAAAAAATAGAATGAGAAGCATCAGGGCATAGAGTGCCATATTGTTTGATGAAACTTGCCCCATTTATGTGTGTGTGTTGCAACTGGATTATTTTAGAAAATGTATTTCTTATTGTAGGTCTTGGGAGGAAGAGGAACTGAAAGTCACTGTTAAAAAGTAACCCTTTAGCTGCATTAAGAGACCTTTCTGCATCTTTTTAAAAATTATGTTCAATTTACTCATGTAAAAGATGATTATCTTGACAAAAAAAAAAAAAGAGTGAACTTTCTACATCATTTACTCTGAGTATCAAGTATTTCCACCTGTCTCCAGATCCCTTCACTTTCTCCCCAGCTTGTTGGCCCTACGTCGCCATCACCCCTCCAGAGAAATGACTGTGTAACTGTGTTCCAACTGCCCTCCCTGGCCTTCCTAGATTGTGTCCTCCTCCAAAACAATGAGTCATTGACTCAAAAAACAGCCTATTATTTCAGCCATGCATATTAACAAACACCACTACCACCGCCCAGCTCACTGGTTTAGTGTTTTCATCTTTCACTCATTTGTTTGGCAAGAGGTTGACATAACTACCCACCCCTGCCACTGAGTAAATAAACTGAGATGTCGGACAAATTATGTATGCCATCAACCATAATATTTTAAATGAGACATCATATAGAGATGAGTCTCCTCACCTCTCAGGAAACTTACAAGGTCATTCCCATATAAATGTTAAATAAATCCAAGCACTTAGACTGCCATAACCTAGAGAATTGGGACAGATTTTGAGGTCGGCCACTTGCAACGCCATTTCTTTGAAAGACAAGCTTTTAAAAACCACTCTTCCTTCAAGAGGTCATGTGGCTCTTAGCAACCCCCTTGTCCAGTCTCCCCTCTCTTACCCTCTTCTCAGCCACTACAAAATCCATGTCTTTCTTCTGCAGGTTAAAATAACCACTTGTGCTGAGCGGTGTCTGCTCCCTACAAAGTAAAGTGAACATTATGTTGCTCAGTGTAATTTCAGCAATTTGGGCCTGACTTCAGCCCAGCCTGTGTGTCAACACTGGCCAAATCAACCAGCTGACAATCGTGTCAGTTTTAACTTCAGGCCCTGTGGTCACAGTCATTGGTACAATACAATTCCAAGGGGAATTAGGGTAGGGATTGGGAGATGGGGCACTGTTCCATCATTCTTAAGACTCTATTATAGCACTCTTTATAATGTTCTAATTATAGGTCTTTATCACATTCTTCCTACTAGCTTTGAACTCCTTGAAGGTAGAGGTGGTCTTTTACTTTAACAACTGGTGCAAACAGCAGGCATTCCATGTGATAGTGAATATCCTAACATTCCCTTGGTCCTGAGAAGACTGAGGCCTCTGCCACAGACTCTCAGCTTCCTTTCCTTCTACCTCAAAAGACATCCATCACCTTGTCACCTTGACAACCACTACTTAATGACCTTATGTGCCCATCCCTCCCTTGACTGCATTCTAAAAAATCAGACATATCCCACAAACTGTTTCCGATGGTCCCTGCACGATGCTCTTCTCACTGAACCTCTGGCATCATTGCACACTCCTCCCCCTTAAAACTCCAGCTCCTAGTCTCTGAAGCTCTTGGCTTTCTGGATTTACCATCTTCCTCTGGAAATGCTTCTTTTTCCTTCCCTGGCTTCCCAGCACTTTTCAGGTTCTCTTCTGGACACTGTTCACTGCCATTTCACAATTTCATGCATTTCCATAGTCTAGAGCAGAGGTCAAAAGACTACATCCCTCTGGCCAAATTTCACCCTCTCATCATTTCCCTCAACTACCACTCCAACTCTAGTTTTTTAAAATAAAGTTTTATTGGAACATAGCCACATCTGACACATTTACATGTTGTCTAGGCTACTTGTTCATCACAATGGCAGAACTGTACCGTAACGTTATGGTCCACAAGCCTAAAATATTTACTCTCTGGCCCTTTACAGGAAAACCTTGCAAACCTGAGCTTTTGACTCTGAACCTTGTCCAAATCCACTTTGCTCACCGGTCTTTACTCATGCTCTCTAGAGTCATATTTCAGTTGCCTGTTAGACCCTTCCATGGGAGCCCACAAACATTTGCAATCCAAGTCCCACACTATTCTCCTCACCAAACCCATTTCGGCACTAACATGCCCTGTTTGCGGCCTCATCTATGACCTACCTGTGGTGAAACTGACACTTTGCAGGCAATGTATGACATGAGGGTGATAGAGCTATGAAGGACTCCCAAGTTCAGTTTCAGTAGTAGCAATCATGGGCACTGGACTCGTTTTACATTTAAAAATTAGTATGACAGGGTTACCTGAGTGGCTTAGTCGTTAAGCATCTGCCTTCGGCTCAGGTCATGATCCCAGGGTTCTGGGATTGAGCCCTGTATCGGGCTCCCTGCTCAGCGGGGAGCCTGCTTCTTCCTCTTCCATTCTCCATTCTTGTGTTCCCTCTCTCCCTGTCTCACTCTCTGTCAAATAAGTAAAGAAATCTTTTTTAAAAAATTAGTATGACATTAGAAAAAAAACAAAAGCAAAAAAGACATTTGAATCCAGTTCCCTTTTCCTTTCAAATCTGGCTCTAAATTGTAGTTCTGGCATACTCACTTTAATGTGGTGTCCCATCTCCATGACAACAAAGAGGCAAAATTCCATAAACATGACACTGTTCTCTCCACTGACCTAAAGAGCCATCAGTCATTCTGTCAACATTTAAGTGCTACCTTCTAACTTCTGTTTAAGTAGCTGCAGGACTGAATTAGATATTACTGAAGAAAATATGAAGGCTAATATAATAATAAATAATATCAGTCAAGTTTGTTGTATAATTCACTTTTTTTTATACCCCCGCCGAAGGATACCCTTCTCGATTTATTACTTCTCAAATTATTGGAAAGAATAGAAAGGTTTGACCTATTAAATTCTGCAAACATACCAAGTGAACCTACCAAGATCTCCTTGGCAATGTTGGGCGTCCTCTGTAAATGTTCTTTGAAGTTTGCTGGCTCTTTAGCAAAAAGGATGTAGAAGACTTTGTAAGCATTAGCAAAGACCAAGAGAAATAGTTGCTTGCTGCATGATTTGTCCTTTCACCTTTCAGATTCCTGGGCATCTGCTATTTGTTAAACATGCGTGCTGGGTGCTGGGGATGCCAAAGGAGCGACACCACGGAGCCTCTCCACCTCTCCCTCCTCAAAGTCTGATCAAGAGCTCAGTGAGCCTGCTCACTCTGTAAAATCAAATGTATGGGGCCATGGAGCAAGGGATTGATAATATTTATGGAATGAGTCAAGGTAGAAATGACATTCCCTGGATACAATTTCCCATCATTTACAGAAGGAAGGAGGTGACCTTTCAAGTGCCCATGATAGGGCATATGCTGCATTATTTCTTAGTCTGTAGACTATAGGCTGGATAAAATCCAGAGCCTTGTCAGAGAATGATGATACTTCAAGAAATGCGTTTAATAATCAGATTCCCACACACAGGGACTACCTCATCTTTGTTATTCGGTGGCAGCAGTCTTTAGTTCCAATGAACTCTTGCTTATATTTGAATGGTTGTAGTTTCAAAATTGGTTGTAGTTTCAAAGCTCTGTAAAATACGTCTTTTTTTTTTTTTTTTTTTTTTTTTTTTTTTTTTTTTTTTTTTTAAGGAGAGAGCCTGCCCCTGTGGTGGGGAGGAATAAGGGGAGAAGGAGAGAATCTTAAGCAAGTTCCAGGCCCAGCTCAGAGCCCGACACAGAGCTTCATCTCACTACCCTGAGATCATGACCTGAGCTGAAATCAAGAATGGGTGCTCAACCAACCGAGCCACCCAGACGCCCATGTCATATCTTTCTTCCATTCAGTAAATCCGTGGACCATGTATTTTCATCTCCGCTGATTAGCTATCAAAACTAGCCATTGGGAAGTTTTAATGGGTAGGAGTACACCCTCTGTCCCTGTGTCCATAAACCCTGTAACCTGAATTTTCCAAGGAGCCACAGGGTTTATGAGTGAGCAGGGAGACTCAGTCCTCATCTCTGGCCCAAGCTGCTGTTGGATTGCTCTGGAGTCGGCACTTTCTCTTTGACTTTTCAAGTTTGGAAGAAATACATTAAAAAGTAAATGAAAGGAGACCTCATGATCCCATAGAAAACCCATTCTCTGTTGCTGGTCAGTGGGTGCTGGGAGGCAGAGGAGAATGGAATGGAAATAATAGAGCAGTAAAGCAGCCACCATAGCTCCAGCCCAGGGCTCCTTTAGGAGAGAGAGCTTCAGAAGAGGCTGCTGTTTGCGCCCTGGCACATCTTGGCCAGAGAGCAATGGGCAGGAGGCCCTTCAGCTCATACCTCAGGCCACATGCTAGGGACAATTTACTAGATCCCCCTGTAAACCAGCCACAGGCAGGACAGAAGGCCAACAACCCTGCTTCTGGCTTCCTATCCCCTCTCTCCCCAAAGGCAGTCCATCCTTTGGCCTTTTTACCTTACCCCAATTTAACAGGCTGTCCCAGAATCCAACCCCGACTTCCCTGCATAGAACAATCAGAGGACCCTCCACCACAAAGCTCAGGGAGGACCCAGCAACCCTGCCTTCCTGACTGCAGTCATATTCACCAAGGCTGGACTTGTCAGGGCCAGCCACCTGGTCATCCTTCTTGGCTTAAACTGAGTGACCCTCACACTAACCTGGGAAGTTTCCTGAAAGTGAAAAATCACTTCATCAAAGATAAATGACAAGGAAACTTGTTTTTGTGGTGCAGGCCTCTGCCAGAAGAGAAAGAGCAGGAGTGATGAACGTCTCCCATGGGCAGCCTCTTGGCCAGCACTGTGGATGGGTCTCTTGGATTTTCCACGCATACAAATAAGAAGCCTGCTCAATGAACTGGCCCCATAAATAGGTTTTTCCATCTGCTGGGTTTCAACTTAAAACACCAGCAAAGCCATCTTCAGAAAAGCTTCTCTTGTATTTATCCCTTCCAATTCACTTAAATTAATTAATCTGCAATTGTCCTCACAGCTGTGTGGTGAGGGAGAGTTTCTAAGAATTGAGTTTCTTCGAAGAACATGAGCTTGCTTGCTTATTTGATTTGCCAAATGCAGCAAAGGAGTATTTTCTCTACACTTTCCCAAGATATATTACAGGGCTACTAATTTATTCTCTGTTAAATTGGGCATCTCTAACTTGAGAAAGTTGTTACAAAATGAATAGAAGAGAGAAGCATGTGATCATACTCTGTGACCAGAGTTCATTTAAATTGTTTGAAACTTTTAATGAAGTCCACCAGAATTTTAAAAATAAGAATACATGAATGATGGGAATGGAGCAGGAGATGTTCCCAACACAGTAATTTTTTCCATCTTCCAGGAACATGCAATCAGTAAACAGATTCTACCTTACTACACCCCACCAGGCAGACAGAGTCAAGTTCACTAATTCACATGGAAGGAGAAAACAAGGAGAAGTTAAAGTCCTGGCTAAATCAATGCCAAACCACATTGTCAATGGTTCCAGAAGACCAGACTGTTGTGTCAAGTCCCCTGCACAGAGGAAAATAGTTAAGAGCAGGAGCCCCAGAGCTAGGCTGGCAGGGGTCACATCCCAGCTCCACTACCTACTCACCTCTTTGCAATTCAATTTCCTCCCGGGAAAAATTAGGATAGTAAGAGTATCTCTCCTAAGATTATTCTGAGGACTTCTTGAGTTAATGTATGTGAAGCTGTTATAAAATGGACAATAAATCATGTATGTATTTGCTAGTATCTATGTACACAGTAACAGAACCTAAAATAATCAAATATTTGCTAAGAAGTGGTATTCTGAGAGTCTCTTTTAATGAATACATCAGAGAGATGTCATTTTTTTACATGCAGACATGACACTGCTATATTGGAGTGTTAGGGTTATTTTTTTAATATTTAGAAACAATTTTATTTTTAAAAGTAGAATAGTCATTGAACTGGTTTGGATATAAATTTACTTTACTAACTATGTCCCTTCATAAAAAGTATGAGGAATTATCAAAAGGTTCAAATCATCTGGGTCTAAATAATAGAAATTTTTTAGGTTCCTATTTAACCTGGTTTAAATTTTAGAAAATATTTAGAAGCAGGAAGGGGACAGCCAAACACCCCCAGAAATTAGCATCAAATCTGGGATCTTTTTACAAGACATACCTTATTGATTTTATTTTCATTAGAACACTAAATAGGCCCACTAGACAAAATGTGGAAAACTCAGATAAGTAGATAATAGAAAAGAAGAAAAAATAACTTTAGTACCAGCTTCCAAAACAATTACAATAAATGTTATGATGTACTTCCTGCCAATATTTTTTCCATACATAGAATTGATAACTTTTGTTGTTTTTACACAAAAATTAGATTGAATGTGAGATTTAGCATCATTCTCTTTTTCTCTAACCTTAGAGAATAAGCATTTTTCCATATTAGTACCCTGCTTCAAATCCTGTCACATAACTCAGGATTTAGTGGTGTCTGTTCTATTCCTACACCAAGACCTCATATTTCATTTGGACATGAACAGGCAGTCCAGCTCCATGTTCCAGATGCATATAGGGGGAAACATGTGGGCTTGGTATAATAAAACTAGGTTAATAAAATGTTATCTTTAGAGTTCTCATCACCATAATACATTTATTAATATCTCAATATATGAATTAAATTGTACAGGCTCATGCTGTTTTTAACCAACTGTGATAGTACTAATGTCCCAAATGAGTCAATCCCAGGGGAGGGTTATATTGATTAGCTCTGACTGCCATAACAAAGTACCACAACCTGGATGAACTAACAATAAAAATCTATTTCCTCACAGTTCTGGAGGCTATAAGTGCAAGATCAGGGTGTCAGCAGGTTTGGTTTCTCCTGAGGCCTTTCTCTTTGGGTTGTAGATGGCTATCTTCTCTCTGCATCTTCACATGATCTTTCTTCTAGATGTGTTTGTATCCTGATCTCCTTTCCTTATTAAAAAAAATAAAGTCATGTTGGATTAGGGCCCACCCTCATTATATTATTTTAATTTAATTATCTCTTTAAAGATCCTATCTCCAAATAGTCATATTCTAAAGTACTGGAGGTTAGAACTTCACCATATGAATTCTCAGGGGTGACACAGTTCCACCTATTAGACCTTACTACTCTTAGACCATACTGCTGCATCTATGAGTTTGTTTTAACAGAAGCATATATTTCTTTTTAGGGATGTCAACTCAGATCTAGAACAACTGAGAGCTAAGACTGTGTCTTAAGTAACTCTTGACTACTAAGATCCCACCACGGTGTTTGGCACTGTAAAGTGGGAGAGAAATTAAGTGCACAGACCAAACACACTTTATCAGTCTGCTTGGGTCTTCAGAGACTAAAAGAGGAGGGAGGTTAAAATTCCATTTATTTGTTTTCTAATTTGGCACCTAACAATCACCAGCTATGAAGATGAGCAGTGACTTATTTGTCCAGAGTTAGGGTGAACTAAAACATACTAGCTCTTTTTTTAGTTTGAGGGAATATTTTACTCTCTTCATATGTGCATTCAAAGACATTTTCTTATATGAGATTAATTTTTACAAAAGGGAAGAAGGAAGGAAGGAAGAAATGAAGGAGGGAAGAAATTGCATACTAGGTATTTACCCCAAAGATACGAATAAATGTATTGATCCAAAGGGACACTTGCACCCCAATGTTTATAGCAGGGGTGTCCACAATAGCCAAACCCAATATGTCCATAGACAAATGAATGAATAAAGAAAATGTGAGATACACACACATACACACACACACACACACACACACAAAATGGAATATTACTCAGCCATCAGAAAGGATGAATACTTACAATTTACACTGATGTGGATAGAACTACAGGGTATTATGCTGAGAGAAATAAGTCAATCAGAGAAGGACAATTATCATATGGTTTCACTCATATGTGGAATATGAGAAACAGTACAGAGGATCATAGCAGAAGGAAGGGAAAACTGAATGAGAAGTCATCAGAGAGGGAGAAAAACCAAGAGAGACTCTGAATTACAGGAAACAAACTGAAGGTTGCTGGAGGTAGGTAGGTGGTATGATAGAGTAACTGGGTGAGATGGGCATTAAGGAGGGCACATGATGTGAATAGGCACTGGGTTTTACATGCAACTGATGAATTATTGAACTCAACATCTAAAACTTATGATGTACTTATATATTGGCTAATTGAATTTAAATTTTATTTATTTTTTAAAGATTTTATATATTTATTGAGAGAGAGAGAGCACAAGAGGGGAGAGGGTCAGAGGGAGAAGCAGACTCCCCACTGAGCAGGGAGCCCAATATGGGGCTTGATCCCAGGACTCCGGGATCATGACCTGAGCTGAAGGCAGCCACTCAACTGAAAGAGCCACCCAGGTGCCCCTAAATTTAATTTTTTTTAAAAAAAAGGACCCTGAGGGCACCAGGGTCAGTTAGCATCTACCTTTGGATCAGGTTATGATCTTAGGGTCCTGGGATTGAGCCCCACATCAGGCCCCCTGCTCAGTGGGGAGTCTGCTTCTCCTTCTATCCCTACTCCCTGTGTGCTCTCTCTCTCATTCTCACTCTCTCTCAAATAAATGAATTTTTTTTTAAAAAAATGGACTCCAAGAAGGCCCAGATGATGCATTTACTAGTCAAAAACTTTAAACCAGCAATTATAAATATGTTAAATATCTAAGTGAAACCATGTCTAAAGAATTAAAGGAAGGCAAGATAATGATGTTTTGCCAAATAAATAATATCAATAAAGAGATAGAAATTATTCTACTTAATTCTGAATTTGGAAAGTATAATAACTGAAAATGATAAATTCACTAGAGGGGTTCAACAACACATTGGAACTGACAGAAGAAAGAATCAGTGAACTTGAATAAAGGTCAACTGAGATTATCCAATCAGAAAGAAAAAAGAATGAAGAAAAATGAGCAGAGCCTGAAAACCATACAGCACACTATCAAGTATTTTCACATATATTTAATGAGACACCCAGAAGAGAGAGGAAAAAAGAGACAGAAAGAATATTTGAAGAGATAATGGCCTAAAACTTCCTTAATATGATGAAAGACATGAGTCAGTTCATCTAAGAAACTCAATGAACTTCAATAAAACAAACTAAAAAAGATCCACACCTAGACACATCTTAATTATACTGCTGAAAGACAAAGAGAGAATCTTGAAAATCGCAAGAGAGAAATGACTAACCATGAGGACAAGAGATCCTCGATAAGATTAATAGCCAGCTTCTCACTGAAAACCATGGAAACTTAAAGTGTGAGATGACATATTCAAAATGCTGGGGGTGGGGAGGAAGGAGGAGAACTGTAAATCAAGAATTCTATCCTTATAAACTATCCTTTAAAAATAAAAAAGAAATTAAGACATTCCAAGATGAATAAAAACAAAGAAATTCATCCCTACCAGATCTGTCCTATAAGAAATAGTAAAGAGAGTCCTTCAGGCTGAAATAAACCATAGTAGCTGGTTATTTGAATCCATACAAAGAAATAAGGAACACTGGTAAGGGTAACTACAAGGTAAATATAAAAGAAAGATTATTTTGTACATCTTTGCTCCTCTGATTTTAAAAAACAGCTCCATAAAGCAATAATTACAAAACTGTGTTAATGAGCTTAAAATAGATGAAGTTGTAATATATATGGTAATAATACCACAGCAGAGGAGGAGTAGAATGGAACTATACCAGAGCAAAACTTCTGGATACTATTAAAATTAAGTTAGTATTATTATGAACTAGATTGCTTTTTAAGTTGAGATGTTAATTCTAATGTTCTGGGCAGCCATTAAGAATATGACCTAACAAAGATTATGAGAAGCAATTGGTGAACTAAAATGGTACCCTAGAAAATATATAACTATTTAACATGAAAGAAAGCCATAATAGAGTAATAGATGAAACAAGACATTAGAAATAAAGAAAATACATAATAGATGATAGCTGCAAATCCCACTTATCAGTAATTAGAGTAAATTTAAATGCCTTTTTAAAAAGGCAGATCAGCAGAATGGACAAAACAACAGGGTACAACTAGGCACTCCTTAGAAGAAACACACTTTACATCAAAGACACAATTAGATTGAAGTGAGAGGATGGAAAACACGCAAATAGTAACCAAAGAGATCTGAGAAAGCTGGAGTGGCAGCACTAATACTAGATAAAATAGACCTCAAGACAAAAATTGTTATTAAGGACAAAGAGAGACATTATAAAATGATAAAAGGGTCAATTCATCAGGAAGATTATAAGTAATTATAAACATATATGCACCTAACAACAGAGCCCCCAAATGCATGAAGCAAAAACTGACAGAAAGAAGAGAATGCAACAAATGATAATTGAGAAAGACTCCACTTTCAGTCATGGATACAATTAGCCAGAAGTAGGCAATGAAATTAAAGACATGAAGAACACAATAAACCCACTGGACCCAAGAGACATCTATAGAGAACATTTAAAGTATACATGGAACATTCTCCAAAATAGACCATACACTAGGCCATAAAATAGTCCTCAAAAACTTATAAAGATTAAAGCCATACAAAGTATGTTCTCCAACCATGTGATGATTAATTTTATGCATCAGCTTGATGGGGCTAAGAAATGCCCACCAATAGCTAGTAAAACATTATTTCTGAATGTGTCTTTGAAGGTGTTTCCAGAAGAGATTAGCATCATCAGACTGAGTATAGAAGATCACCCTCATCGATGAGGGTGGGTTTTGTCTAATCCATTGAAGGTCTGAATAGAACAAAAAGGTGGAGAAAGAGCAAATTCTCTTTTTCTCCTCTTGAACTGGTTTGTCCATCTTCTCCTGCTCTTGGTTCTCAGGCTTTCAGACTTGAATCGAATCATATCACCAGCCTTCCTGCTTCTTCACTGCAGATCCCATATCGTGGCATATCTCAGCCTCCATAATTGCATGAACCAACTACCATAAGAAATCTTCTCTTATATATCTATCTATATCTATGTATCTTTTAGATACATACTTCTCTGGAGAACCCTGACTAATGTGCACTGCAATGAAATTAAATTATAAATAAGCAAGAAAAGGAAATTTGGGAAATTCACAAATAATGTGGAACTCAAACAACATACCCTGTGTATATTCCCAAGAGGAATATAAACAGAAGTTACACAAAAATTATATATGTATGTTCACAGCTATATTATTTATAATAGTTAAAAAGCAGAAACAACTCAGATGTTCATCAACTAATAAGTGAGTAAGTAAAATGTACATATCCATACAATAGAATGTGATTCAACAATAGAAGAGAAGTACTAATCCTTGCTACAGCACATATGGTCCTTAAAAACATGATGCTAAGTGAAAGAGACCAGACACAAAAGATGACATTAAATGATTCCATACATATGAAATGTCTAGAAAAAGCAGACCTATGTGGACAGAAAGCAAACGAGTGGCTGTCTAGGACTGGGGATGGGGGGGAGCGGTGGGGAGTGAATGCTAATGGGTACCAAGTTTTTTTTTTTCTGGGGCGGGGTGTGGATATAATAAAAATGTTCTAAAATTAAATTGTGGTGATGGTTGAACAGCTTTGTGACTACACTAAAATCCATTGACTTATATACCTTAAATGGGTAAGTTTATGGTATGTAAATTATATTTCAATAAAGCTGCTAAAAAGGGAAGGAAAAGAGAGACCAGCAGGCTCTGTGATAGGAAAGAAAAAGTGAGGAGAAGCTAGAGATGATATTTTGCTTTCTTCACAATTTTTATTCGGGCCAGCCTGATCTGGAATTTTATGTCAACTGTCTCTCTGTCCCCATACCTACATCATGTCATCTGCATCCCATGGAGCCATGGGCCACATACCCAGAGGAAAAGGGAAGGAGTTGAGGCTGGAGCTGTTGGAGACCAGCAGGTGGACATTCCAAGCAAAGAAAGGAGCAGAGGACAGAGCTAGGAGTGAAGTGTGTCCGAGAGAGGGAAGAAGGATGGAGGTGGCCAGAAGCAGGGAGAGGAGAGCTTGAAGGGAGAAGGAGCCCTGGAGGCCCCCTGAGATGTACTAAGGAGGCTCCATCGCATCCTGGTTTGGAGCAGTCAGCACTGGGTCTTAACAAGAGCGTGGGATCTGGTGTTTGAAAGCACATCTGGCCTTCCCCGCAGCTGACAGAGTGGAAGGGTGGAGGGTGGAGAGACAAGAATAAGGGAGGCTTGTTAGAAGCCAGACACAGTGGGCCTGCAGGAGAGAGTGGCTGTCTGTCCTTGCAAGAAGGCAGCATGAGAAAAAATTCATTCTTTTAATACAGGCATCCATGTATCATCTAACAGACGGCAGTTCTGACTGTCAAAAGCCGGTGTTCAATCCTGTTACCCGAAGAGTGCCTCATACCTCTGATAAAAAGATTCGAGAGTGGAAGCTGTAATAAGAACATAACGAACTGAGAGAAAATGCACTCCTGCAAATCCCCCGAGTCATATTTCACTGCATACGTTTAAAAGTTCTATCATTAAAAGAAGTTTAAATTCTGTGATGGAAAGAAATGTCATTTCCATCACTGCCTTAATGGAAAGGCTCATCTTAGAGGCAGGGAGATGCTCAGATGGAGGAAGGAGGCTTGGTGTCTGTAACTGGGGGGTGGAGGGTGGGGGTGGGTATGAGCTCCTGCAGGCCTGATGGTTCTAGAAGACTATGGTTATGTTGTTCCTGTGGAAATGCTTCATTTCTTTAGCATTTGCCACATGCTGAATAGATTGTGGACACTTGTCACATATATTAGGTATCATTGTGAAAATTAATAGACTTCCAATGGTCACAAAGATAGAATTGGGGCCAAAAAATAAAAGACATTATCATCCTTTATGAAAGACGGACCTCCAGAGAAATCGTAAATTCACTGAAGGGTCCCAGTGGGAATTCACAGAAGCACTCTACCTGTAGTTAAACACAGAGATGGAGTTCTGAATGCTTCCCAAAAGGCAATCAGCTGTCAGGGAAAAAAAAAATATGGCAAAATAACTGTATGCTTTTTTTTTTTTTTCTGGATGAGGTCACAGAACATGGGAAGCTGAAGCTGTAGGAACTATGATTTCCCTAGAAGAATCCTTCCAAAGAGGATCATTCATTGTAACTGTATTTTTGTTATGGTCAGAAACAGCCATCAGAATGACCCCAAGAAATAGAGGAGTCATGAAAATATCATAATCCTATCTAACATTTTTAGGGGTTTACCATGTGCCAGAAGCCATGCGAGGCCCTGTATGACATCATTCAGGCCTCACAACAATCCTATGAAGTTGACAATATTATTTCCCTATCACACAGCTGGGGAGATTGAAGAGACTGAAGGGGTTTGCCTGAGGTCACACAGCTTGCATGAAGCAGAGTCTATATCCAGGTCCCAAGCTCTGAACTCTTTGGTTAAATTGCCTCAGATGCCCGTGCCCTGGGGCTGGAATAAGAAACCCCTCCCGCCCCCCAGCCCACGGCAGTGTGAAGGGATGGCTCTCTCGTGCCCTTTCCATCTCTGTCCCATCCTCACCCTGTACACTAGCATTTCTGCTCCCTCATCCCTTTGACTCATCCCCAACTGCCCTGGCCCAGAATCACTCGAGCCCCGCTGCTAGCCAGCCCTCTCTCAGGGCCCAATTCCAAAATCCTACAAAGAGAATCTTCTAGGTCCAGCTCATCTCATCCTTTCAAGTCAGGTTCACAGGTCAGAAGCCCCCCGCCAGCCAGTGCAAATCTGCCAGAGTGGCAATCACACTAGTTCAGTCAGTGAGGCCAAGGAGGGGGAAGCGTGGAGCAGAATATAGGCGCCCGAGCAGCTACAGTGGGGCAGGGTGGACGCCCCAGGAAGGAGCAAGCAAAGATCAACTTCTCTAGACAAACCTAAAGGACGGAGCCTCGTCCCCCCCACTCCCCTGCCCTCTGCTCCTGCTCCCCGAGGCCTTCCCACCAGCCCCTCCTTCCCAGGTTGCCTGAGCTCTCAGCAGTCTCCCTCTCCTACCTCTTTCCTCTGACGGATGCCCTCCTCCTCCCTTTGGGCCAATTTAACTTGCCCTGTATTTCTCCCTGCTTTGAACCCTCCTCTCCTCGAGGCTGGGATTGCCCAGTCTCTGCACTGCCCTCCATGTGAGCTGTCCCCAGGCCTGGCAGGGCGGACCGCAGTGGGTGAGCGGCCTCCGACACCCATCTGCTGGCTCCACCCTACGCTGTCCAGGTTATAGTTGCCTTGCCCTCGGTTAAAGCCAGGAGAGGAAATGAGTTCAAGGCTTGAAAAGCAGCATTCCCAGTCTTTCAGTGATAAAGCAAGCAGTAATCACTCCCCTTTGCATGATCCTAGAACAAAGAGGTCACTCTCAGAATTACAGGGAAGTCAGTGCACAACAATGCGCAGAGAATACAGTGTACCAACTCTACCTCTCACGGAGCTCTCAGAACACAGCTGCAATGATTCTAGGGCAGTAGAAATAGTTCTTTGACATAACTGTAGTTATGCAAGCTATAATAATGATACATTTCCTTAAAAACTCGGATTTCAGGGTATAAATAGATTGCTTTCAGGGGATTAGAAAATAGCTTCCCGCATAGGGAGTACCTGCTCCCCAAACGAAGCATATCTTGGGAGCTTCAGTCTTCTCAAGTGCAATGTCATTGTCCTAAGCAAAAAGTTTTAAAAGGTGAGGGGGAATGGGCAAAGTAGGTGAAGGGGATTAAGAGGTACAAACTTATGGTTACAAAATAAAGTCACAGGGATGGTAAGTGGAGCATAGGTAATAGAGTCGATAATGTAATAACATTGTACGGGGACAGATGGTGACGATGCTTACCGTGGTGAGAATTGTATAACGTGTATGTTGTACACCTGAAACTAAAATAACATTGTATGTCAACCGCCCTTCAGTAAAAATAAATAAGTGAATAATCAAGCCATTGACAAGCCAGCAGTGTTCTGAGCACCAGGTTGTACGCTACAGAAATACGGATTGACTTTTAGTTAAGGAGACAAGAAAACAATAGTAAGCTATGAAAAACTAATTATTCTTAAATTCTTCTGCAGATCTGCTGAGGGAGGATGGTATAACCTTGTAAAAGAATTTCCATCTAAAATGGAACCAGAATTTAAAATAAGGAACCTCATGGAGCACCTGGGTGGCTTAGTCGGCTAAGGGTCCAGCTCTTGATTTTGGCTCAGGTCATGGTCTCAGGGTCCTGTGATCAAGCCCCGTGGTGACGGAAGGGGGGCCCTTGCTCAGCAGGGAGTTTGCTTCTCCATCACCCTCTGCCCTTCCCTCCCGCTTGCATGCTCTCTCAAATAAATAAATAAATAAATAAATAAATAAATAAATAAACAAACAAATAAATAAATAAATGCTGAAGAAGGTCATGCATATGCCCTTGGGAAAACAAAACTTAAGGACTAAGAGACCGCTATCCCATAAATGCCTGGTTTACAGAGCACTGATAATTTTGGAATTGTCTTAAATGATAAGAAGTTGGTCAAGTGTTGCCTCTTATCAACCTTGGGAAGATTTACTTAAGGTTTCCAGAGGCATGAACAAGAATCAAGCCAGGTCAGGCTGGTCTCACAAAATAAGCTGAATCGAGCTTTGTTTGTGTGACTGGAATGGTTTTGTTTGCTCAGGGAATTTTCAAAGCTGGCCTCTGGTTTTTTATTTTAACGGACTCTAACTGAACTCTCCCCTCATTACCTTTTGACCCATAAACACAGCCCACCCCAAATCTTCATCGGACTTGCCTGAGGCTTGCTACAGCATGTGTGTAACTGCAATTCCTCTGCTCTTTCTAAGTAAACTTATCTTTTTTGACAATTTTGACCTTGCCTCAGTTTACCTCTTTACTTAGAGTGACAGTTCTGTGTATGACTCAACATCCTTTATGTGAGGACTCAGTGATAAGTTCTGCTTCAAATATAGAGCCAAGAGAACTGTTTCCTAAAAGAAAGAAACAGAACTTCCCCGCAAGAGGACCCTCTAGACCAGCCAGCTCCTTGCCCACAGCTGACCGCCTGCCCTCCCTTCCCCGGGGCCAGGCTCCACGTGTCAGCCTCCCCAGCCCTGGCTCACCCAGGCTGCTCACCTCACCTTGCTGACCCTGTGACCAGGGCTCCAGGGTTAACATCTTCCCCAGACCTACCTGGATCTAATGCTTCTGGCTTCTCTTTTTCCTTGTTTTGCCCTGTTGTGTTTGTGTCTCACAGCCCAGGGAGGGGAAGCTCCTGTCTTCTCTCTTCCCTACCTCCAGCTCCCATGCAAGGGATGGTCAAAGTTGCAGAGCCCCCCTTGCCTGGGACTGATTTTTATTTCTGCCTTATCCATTAAGGAGCACAGAGAAAAATGTAATGTTTGACTCCCTCAGTATCCAGAGTTTTCTTCCTTCTTTACCTTACACCATTTTATTGTTGAGTAAAAGTTACACCAGGGTACCTGGGTGGCTCAGTTGGTTGAGCATATGCCTTCAGGTCAGCTCATGGTCCTCGGATGGACCTGGGATGGAGCCCCCCATCAGGCTTCCTATTCAACTCTTCAGCAGGGAGCCTGCTTCTCCTTCTCCCTCTGCTTCTCTCCTCCCACCCCACCGCTTGTGCTCTCTCTCTCTCTAAAATAAATAAGTAAACTCTTAATTAAAGGTTACACCAAAAATCCTCACAAAACAAAGGTGCAGCTAAGTGGATTACCAGAGGATGAACCCCTGGAACCAAGCCTCCCCCTGCTCCCTTCCCATCTCCCCACCTTGAGGAAGGGGCAACTCTTTCTAAAAACGCTGGCCTCTTTCTTCATTCTGCTCTCTGCTTCAGACCCCACAGCCAGCCTTGGGCCTATTGATTCCACCTCCCACGACCACCCTGCAGTGAGTACTCAGTCCCCTCAGGCCTTCCTGCTCTCCTCACTACTCAGCCCTGTAGGCTGCTGTGGGGGCTCCCAGGCCATGTCTCCCACCTGGGTTCAGCCAGTGGGACGTGGGGAGGGGAGAGCAGGGACAAGACTCGGACACAGCTGGACGTCAGTGGCAGTAGCCTTTTACTCCCTGCTCTTGCTCCCTGAGAACATATCTGCTGGGCCCCCGAAGTCAAGGATACCAGCTTCTCCTTCCCCCCTTCATACAGGGGTGGTAGTGGCTCCCCCATCCTGTTTGCCTCCTCAGCTCCTCACCTAACCCCCTCTCTGTTGCAGATGGATACAGGGTGCCCTCACCTTTGCCCGCTCTCAGCCTTCTGAGTGCTTCACTCTCCCCTACCAGAGGTAGGTGAACACCCATCTGCTTTCACTGGGACAATGATACTTTGCACACTGGCCCTGAATACTTACTC
Organism: Mustela erminea; assembly: GCF_009829155.1. Classification (NCBI taxonomy): domain Eukaryota; kingdom Metazoa; phylum Chordata; class Mammalia; order Carnivora; family Mustelidae; genus Mustela; species Mustela erminea. The sequence continues at coordinate 60,324,375 of NC_045620.1, read as the reverse complement.
ACAGAAGTCTCTTCACCCTCAAAATCATCCTGGTAATTTATACACACTTCATTTTCTACCTTCCAGCCAGAAGGATCCTTTAAATACACAATCCGGTCATGCCCCCCCACCCCTGGGTCAGAACTGTCTAAAACACACCCATTAGGGGGCTACTATTAAACACACACACACACACACACACACACACACCAAAGGGAAATAACAAGTGTTGGTGAGTATGTTGCAGAGAGTAGAATGGTGGTTGCCAAGGGCTGCGAGACAGGGAGTGGGGCGTGAGTGTGCAATGGGTACAGTTGCAGTTTTGCAAGATGGAAGCGTTCTGGAGGTGAAGGACAATGATGGTTGCATAACAGTGTGAATGTACTTAATGCCACTGGACAGTCCATTTAAAATGCGCTAAAATGGTACATCTTATGATATGTATATTTTATCACAATAAAAAAAAAGCTTTCCAAAAGCTCGCATCAAAATTTAAATAAAATCCATAAGCAAAACCAAGGCCTGCAGGGCCTACGTTGGTGGCCTGCTTGCCTCACCAGCCGAGCACGGTCCCACCCACCCCTCCCACTGCGGGCCATCTCCTGTCTGTCTCCTCTTCCTGGAGCCCACACCTCTCCCGTCTTTCTTCACACCATCCAGTCTCTTCAGAGACACAGTCTCCTCAGAGAGGCTTTCCTTGATCATCCTGCCGTCTTTCTCACTTCGTTTTGTTTTTGTTTTTTTTTTCTTTCTGAGTTGTGTGAAAAAAAAATTATAGGTGTTAAAGGAGTTTGAGGATGGGTGGTCAAGGACAGCTAAGACATCGTGGGGCTCTCCCTCCCCCAGCCTGTTCCAGGGTGGACTGGTGGAAAGGAAGCATGAGCTGAGAGTCAGAGGGAGCGGCTGGGAGGCTGTGGGACATGTGGTCACTGACCTGCCTCAGCTGTGATGATAAAAATCACTCAGAACAGAGCAGACACCGCCGTATGGTTGGTTCATCTGGCTTCGTGGTCTGGTTTCTCCACATAGCCTCCCTCAGCTTCCTAAAGAAATAGCGGTAAGTCCTCTAGCCAGAAATGTGCCCCCTGGTGAGCGTGTATACCCGCATAGGCTGGGTTCTTGGAGGGAAGGAAAGAAGGGAGAGAGGGAGGGAAGCTGACATCTTGAGGAGAAGGGGTGTGGGACATAGGCCCAGGAAAGGATGGAAGGGTCTGGATGACGAGGAGCTCGTGGCGCTCTCCAGGAAGACAGGATTTCTGGCTGGGAGGGATGTCTGTTCATGGTCATTCTCTCTCACGTGGGAGTAATGCCTTGAAACCATACACCCTCACTGTGAGGGTCAGGCCAGCCTAATCCTCTGAACTACTCAACCCCAGGGACCATAAATTTTGATCAACCCCCAACTGACACTGATCAGTGTGATTCCCTGGTGTCAGCCACGAAGCAGATCTAATCACTAATTTGAAACACAAAGACAATGAGATGGGAACCTGGTCCAACTTTCTATTGAGGCAGGCTATGTTTGCTTAACATCCAGAGGGGCAAACAGTTCCTCTACCAGGCACCGGTAAACAGGCTGAAAAAGAATAATATACCTGTGTTGCTAAGCCTTCCATCCTGGGCCAGTCACTTCATATCTGTTTTCTCTAAATTGTGTGAAACCTTGCAATGTGTGGACCATTGAGGCTTCTTCACAGATGCAAATTCTGAGGCTCCAAGGGGTTCATGTTCCTGCCTGACTTCTTTCTCCAGGACCTTTTTTCCTTGCTCTTGCCTGTTTACTGGTCTCCTGATAAAGGCCACGCTATTAAATCATGGGCACGACCCATGGGTTAATCATATCCATTAAAACCCCAGCGTCGAACATGAATAGAGACACCCTCCATCCCCCTGCTTTAGAAATACAGATGTCACATATGTTTGGCTGGCATAGTCGAGTCAAATTATTCACAAACTATTCTGTTTGTCCTCTTGATGTTTGTTTTTGTTTACAAGCTGTGTACAGTCATTAGGACAAATTATTTTCTAGCCCTCGTAGGTAAATGACATATTCCCTGTAATGAAAGGTAATCTGTTGTCATCATTACATTGCAAGCCTCCTCCCTGTGAGCTTGGTCCCTTCTTCCTGTCTGGAACTGTTCAGTTATAGAAAGATTCTTCCTTAGCTTCAAAAAAAAAAAAAAAATCAAGTTGATATTTTGCCGAATTTGAATAGCAACCAGAAAAGAAGGTCAAGTTTTAAAAGAAGCAACACGGGAGGGGATTGTAATTAAATCTGCTCTGGGCTGGGTACAGATGATTCATTTCAAGTACATAGCATTCTGGAAAGCACGTGACCAAAGGTATTTTTCTAAATAACCTCAAGTGCTAGTCGAGTTATTCTTTAAATTGCATGCCAGCGACATCTCCTAACTGGTATTTCGTTTGGCAGGCGTTGAGCCACTGCCACAGCCCGGATTTTCCTGCAGGCAGAGCCCGGCCTTGTTTTGACAGTCATTTCTGCTGCTTTCTGCTTCTGCCTGGAAGGATCACACAGTTGCAGAGGTCTGGGGAGGGATGCACTTGGGGAGATTCAAATTGTCAAAGGTACCTCTGCTCGTATAGGGGGGTCTTCTCTGTGGCCCAAGGAGCTGGCCCAGGGCCCTTGGGGTGGGTGTTAAAAAGGTTTTCTCTAAATGGTGGCATCAGTGAAATTATATCTCTTCTAGGAAGCTTCCATCAAAACAATTAGGAGACCTCAGACTGTTGTCTTCTGGAAACTTCCTTCGACCAGCAACAGTTTCCCACCCACCATGCCACTCCCAACATCCAAATGGTTTCCAAAGCTGCAGTCAGGTTAGTACACCATGACTCTGCTCTTGGGTGAGGCTAGGTCCTGGCATGACAGTGTGACCCAAGCTGAACCCATCAGAGTTCTTTCAAAGCCAGGCTCTCTATCTTGTGGGTCACATAGATAGGGAAGCTCATCTCAAGAAGACATGGAGAACTGATAAAATTTTCAAAGAGAAAGAGGGCTCAAGTCAGAGAGAGAGGGTTCTGATGGTGTCCTTGTCCCTGGTCTCAATTTTCCTGAAACCCAGCTCTCCTTAAATCCTGCAAGACATCAGAATAGCCTTAAAATTAATTTCCAGGATGCCTGGGTGGCTCAATCGGTTAAGCATCTGCCTTTGGCTCAGGTTAAGATCTCAGGGTCCTGAGATCAAGGCTTGAGTCAGGCTCCCTGCTTAGCATGGAGTCTGCTTCTCCTCCTTTGCCCCTCCCTTCAACTCATTCTCCCTCTCTCTCACATAAATAATCTTTAAAAATTTTAATTTCCTTTCCCCTCAGGCTAGTACAAATGGGGCTTCTGTCACTTGAAACCGAAAGAGTCCTAGGAATGTCACCTGACTCCCTTTCACTCACTGTGAGCTGTGGAATCCCTGTGACTGCACTCCGTCAGCTTCTTGTTTACAGGTGGGCTCGCTTTAAGAAAGCTTGATATATTAAAAAGCAAATAATCAAGTCTGAAAAATTAGTAAGTGATCATACCCCCCTCAAAATTGTTTGTTTTATAAAAAACAAACAACTCACCCAAAGGGATTCTTTCTATTGCAATTTGCCTACTGCATTAAAAACATTCTTCTGGAGACAAAGCGTCCATCAAAGGGACTAGCAACATAAATGTTGATGTACCACATGTGTTAGTTTCCAGGGTTGCCATAACAAAATGCCACAGATGATGTATTCTTAAATAATAGAAATTTACTGTCTCACAGTTGTGGAAGCAAGAAGTTCAAGATGAAGGTGTTGACAGGGCTGTTTCTTCCTGAGAGTTGTGAGGGAAGAAACTCTCCTAGGCCTCTGTTCTTGTTTTGAAAATGGTGGTCTTCTCCCTCTACTTCTTCATAACAACTTCTTCTGTGTACACCTGTCTCTATGCTCAAATTTCTCCCTTTTATCAGGACAACAGTCATTTTTGTACTTAATGATCTCATTTTCACTTCACTGTCTCTATAAAGACCTCATCTCTAAATAAGGTCACATTCTGAAGAAGAACTAAGAGTTAGGACTTCCACATGGTTTTTTTTTTTTGTTTGGGGGACATAATTCAACTCTGAAGCCCACACAATGGAATACTATGCAGGCAGGACAAAGAAGGAGGTGTGCCTACATGTTCCAAGGGTAGAAATCTCCACAGACATTATGTGAAAAAGCCAGTATTTATGTCTGTATATGCTGATCCCCCTATGAATTATGCATGTGTATGATTGAGTATGCATTGACATGAATAGTTTTACATAAAGGTTTTTTTTTTTTTTAATTTATGGACAGAATCAAGAAAAGTTCTTGAAAGCTACCATTTTGAAGAGAGATGTGAAGGGAAGACACTTTCACTTTCCACTTGTCTATATTGCCTGAATCTCATGTATGTATAAATATTTATATATATATGTGTTTGTGTATGTATATGTATATATGTGTATAAATGTGTAAATATATGCATATTGTATACACATATAGTATGTTTATACTATATATATACACACATACACACACTTCCTTTCTTTCTTATACTTTTCTGTATTCTACTAACAATGTCAGCTATTTCTCTTTTTTTTTGGTAAGCTATTTCTTGTCTTAAAGATACAAGTTGATTTATATATAAGTTTTATGTGCCAAACACGACCTACATTCTTTGTATCTGTCTGTACTTGTAAGCTTTTAAAAGGTTATATTTGTTTTTATCCTCACATAAGTTGCTTTGCACAACTGGCCAGGAAATCAAGTGTTTTGGAGGCAGTGGTGGAGAGGGTTGATGGTGATGATGATGGAGAAGAAAACAAGATTAGTCATGGCTTGGAAGTTGGCTGGAACTTCTTCCTTGGATGATGAAATGCTTTTGCTTATATACCAGAGAATTATCAGGCAAGATGTTGGACATACTGTAGGCTTCTGTTGCATTCTGATACCTGTAATGGTTTTGTAGGTTCAAGAAAAATGTCTTTGGAAGGAATGAGAAGGTTGGGATCTACTTCCTTACTTTTACTTCTACTTTAAGGGCCCTCCCTTTCCCTAGACCAGTTTTTAAAAATCCCAGTTCCAGAAGAAAAGCCCTAAGATCCTGAATATAAATAATTCCCTTCTCCCCCGTGCACCTAGAATGGTTCTAGATAGGTGCTGCTCTTGAGAACATTGAAGAAATAGGCACTCCCCTTATGTTCCATAGGACTTTGTTCTCTTGTAGAACCTGGTTGAGAAGGATGCCCTAGACTCCGCTGCCTCCCCTTGGTGACCCCAGCCCACATGATTACATATCTTCTACTTCTAAGAAGGAGCCAGGACCCGCTATGCCCCATGTAACATGTAACAGCCAGGCTAGACCATCTGGAGAGTTCCAGACCCATCCAGAAGGTAGGTACTGCCTGGCACATCCACTCTGGGACCTAGAATCTAGCTTCGGATGCCCCAAATGATAGCTGTATGCCTTTGCACTTAAACTTAAATAAAATTTAAAATTCAGCTCCTGAGTTGAACAGCACAGACTGGAGAACGTTTCTATCATCACAGGAATTTTTACTGGTGAGCCCATTGGTTGTCAGATGGGTCCTCATTCCAGACTCCATGCAGTTCACCCAGGGAGTACCTGAGAACATCCAAGCGTACCCCATGGGACGAGAGCTACACACAGTCTCTTCATGAAATAAAGCAAACAAGTAGCTCCACAACTTTTTGAAGCTCTAACAAGATCTCTCTGGTGAAACACAAAATACTTCAGAAGACTGAGTAGAAGACAAAAATACTCATTCATTCATTCATTTTTGGAGTTCAGGAGCAATGGATTGAGTTAATTATACTCCTCAGCTCATGGAGCATTGTCACCACTGGCCTGGGTGAGGTCCCACTCTTGTTTATCTTATTAATTTTCTTTTACCACTTTTCCATATTGCCATCCTTTGTTCCCTCCTAACCTTCCATGACCATTCTATCTGAAATATGTGCACTCTCTGGGTGTCTGGCTTGCTCTGTCAGTGGAGCATGTGACTCTTGATCTCAGGGTTGCAAATTCAAGCCCCATGTTGAGTGTAAGCTTAGGTAACAGAAAAAATATATATATTTTTAAATGTGTGTACTGTGTTTGCAGGGGCACCCAAAGACCAGGCATGTGTTGTGTGTTTTGTGTTCATGTGTTCTATGATGATGTTGTTTCTCTCGTTCCATTTCTCACTTTTCTCACTCATGGCTATTGACTTGAGACAGCCCAGCAAAGAACAGAACTTTTCTGAGGATGCAAAGATGAGTCTGAGAACAGGAACAGGTGCCAGGGCTTCATTTATTTGCATGGTTCTCTTCCACCAGGGACCCAGCCTCCTGGGCACACAACACAAGTGCTCACCTGTCTGTGAACACGTGTGGGTTGTTGGGCCAGCAGGACTTAGGTCAGGTTATTGTGTAATTTTTATCAACTCTCCCCTCCCATTTGTTATTATTGGCTTCTTCATCTTGGTTTTCTTTCTTCCTGAAGAGAACTGCCCAGGCCTTCCCATGCCTGTCCCATGCTCTGTTTGTCCCATCCCAGGCTCAAGAACAGCTCTCCGGGCTCTGCTCTGATTCTATGACCCAGGCTTTGAAACTGAGTTACTGATTTATACAGCTGGTCACACTCCCTGCTTCTGCCACTGACTAGCTCTGCTGCAGTCAACTGAATTACTCTTTACCAACACTGGGTGACCCTAACTGAGAGATTATACTGCCCTGCTCGACTGAACTCTGGCACTGCTATGCAACAGTGGCCAGTGAAATGTGAGCAAAAATGGCATATGTTACTTTGGAGCAGAAGCTGTATAAGCCACCATGCTCTTCACCAGGCACTCTTTTTCTTCTGCTGGGGTCTCAGAGTGAAGATAACATGGTGGAGCCACTGCCAATGCATGATGAACATGCCACTGGGTAAAAAATTGACCTTCATTATTGTAAGGGGCTGAGACTTAGGGTTGTTTGTTACTGCAGCTTACCCTTGTCTAGCCTGACTGATACAACTTCCCATCCTGAGTTCTTACCTTCCTAGCCACGCAAGTGCTATTCCATTTTTTTTTAAGATTTTATTTATTTATTTAACAGACAGAGATCACAAGTAGGCAGAGAGGCAGGCAGAAAGAGAGAGGGAAGCAGGCTTCCTGCTGAGCAGAGAGCCCAATGCGGGGCTCGATCCCAGGACCCTGGGATCATGACCCGAGCCGAAGGTAGAGGCTTTAACCCACCGAGCCACCCAGGTGCCCCACGCAAGTGCTATCTTAATAGCTAACGTTCACCGAGCCCCTGCTGTGCCCCTTGTATTGGACTCGGCTCTTTACACACATTGTCATGTTCAATGCCAGTTCATATTTTATGACCACTTCACAGGTGAAGAATTGAAGCATCAGTTTGCTTCAGGAAATTGCCCAAGGTCACAAACTTCACAGAACTGGTTTTGGAACATAGATCTGATTCTAGAGCCCAAGTTCTTAAAACCATGAGGTTATGCTACTCAGATATCTTCCAAGACTGACATTGTGTCTTTCTTTCACCAGTTTCCAGCATGACACCTCCCAGCGTCATCCCAAAGCATCTGATTCACACCTCCCAGCAGCAGCCATGCCTCAGTACCAAGCACTCCTCTAACTCTGCTCTCATACAACTGCAGATACTGGGAGTCTTCTGCTCTGCTCTGCCAGTCGTCCCTGCCGTTTCAGCAGCTGAGTCTGTCCTCAAGCCCTGTCCTTCACTGGTCTTGGACAATTTCAGCTGGGTTGCCCTGCTACTGACCAGCACCAGCCTTCACACTGCCGTACCTTGTTTTCTTCCTCCAGCCCTCTTTCCTCTAGCGTCTCCTAAATGTGAACCGTTTCCATGTTCTGTTCTATGCTAAGCCCACCTCTTTTCTTTGTGAAGAGTTTCCACCAAAAATTTCACCAGATCCCATTATTTCAAATATCATTTCCTTGCCAGTGCCTCCTAAACCGGCATTCTGCCCTGACCTCACTCCCAAGCCCCAGCTCTGCTTTTTTTTTCTTTTCTTTTTGCCTCCTAGAGTGATTTTCTAGGGACACAGATCAGTATCTCCAAAAGGAAGCTTACAGACCATTCATTCTCCACTCTCGTCATCTTCATTTCTAGTAAGTTTCCTGCATTGTCTCTGCTCTTATCCATTCATTCACCAAACATCTGCTGAGCACACACATTCTATAAGCCCAGGGAGAGGCTCTACTTGGTCCCCCTCCTGTTCCTCACAGCCTGTCTGCCACCAAGTCCTGCTGCATCCAGCCCCTCCTTTCAGAATACACCTCCTAATCTTGGATCATTCCATTCTTTTACAAGGAATGTTGTCCACAGGTGCAAACAAAATAATTTCAGCTCTCCCTTTTGAAACAGAAAATTTGAAGTTAGAAATATGAGTCTTTGCTGAAGAAGGAAATTACCTTTAAATTAAAAGGAAATCATGAGATAAGTCACTTAAACAGAAAAGTGCCTTATTTATTTGGATGCTGTGCCCTAAAGTTTCTTTATCTTACTTTCAAGGAAGCTAGATATACGACCCAGTGAATTACAGAGCTTTGTTTAGCCAAGTAAGCAGTTTGAAACAGAGGACTTTAAATCAGATTAAATGCTTTATTCACCGTCATGAGTGACAGATTTTCCTCTTTGTAGCTTTCCCCCATTCAGTGCCAAGTGATAAAGACTGTCTTCCTAGCAAGTTGTTCTTTATGAGTGCATGTTTACCTGCCTGAATCAATAATCATATTGCTACAGATATAAAGATTCATGAGACATGCTTTAGATAACCATGAAAAGTCATAAAAGATAATTTACTAATTTTATAGCTATCTTCTCTTCACCTCTATCTGAACTTAAAATAAACCTACTGCACATTTTTTGCTTTTTCTTGCCAGGGCTAATACCTTTATCCTTTTATTCACTAAAATCTTCAATATGATTTCTAGCATTTGAAACTGCCCCCTTTACTCTCTTCACTGTGCTCGAGTGCTACTAAAAGTCTTCTGCTTGTTGTTGTGGGCTGAATGGTGTTCCCTAAAAATCTACGTTGAATCCCTAACTCCCAGTACCTGTGAATGTGAACTTACTTGGAAGAAGGGTCTTTGCAGTTGTCATCAAGCTAAAACGAGGTCATGCTGGATTAGGGTGGGCCTAATCCAGAGACTGGTGTCTTTATGAGAGAAAAGAGAAGAGAGTGATTTGGACACAGAGACACCGGGGAGAACGCCAGACGATGGCAGAGGCAGAAGCTAGACCAAGGCATCTGCAAACAGAAAAAGCTCCAAGGGTGGCTGGTAGCCACCAGAACCTGGGAGAAGCAAGGAAGGATCCTCCATGAAAGCATCAGAGGGAGTGTGGCACAGCTGACGTCTTGATCATGGACCTTAGGCCTCCAGCACTGTGAGACAATCCATGTCTGTTGTTTTAAGCCACCACCACTCTCCCCCCATCCCCCGCCCCGTGTGTGGTCATTTATTATAAGAGCTCTGGGAAACTAATATGGTTACTGAATTAACTGATAAACTAACCTAAAGTACACCACGGAGTGTTCTTGGATACTTCGACACACCCTGCCCCAGCTCTCCAAATCCTACCTGACTTACCACACTCAGCGTGAGACCTGCCATTTTCCTGACAGTCATCCAAGTTTGCCTAGGATTCTGGACAATCACGGATTTGTCAGTTTGAATCATTCCTTTGATCCCTCAAACATAGATGAGAATGGTGATTCCAAGCTGATGCCACTTTTCCTTGGCAGTGAGAAAAGCTATCCCCTCCCCTTGACCACCCCAGAGGGTGGGGACCATGCCCCAGGGCCAGGAAGCAGCATTTTGCAGAGGGCCTAGGGCTATAAGCTGTCCTCCTAGCCTGTGGTTCTGTTGTCCTTCCCTCTAGTAGCACAATGTTGTGGCTTCCTCATGAGTCCACAGACAAGAGGACCAGGGTTGGAGCAGCAAGTCTGGGGAGAATGCTTGCAGAAGGGTTTTGGGGGAAGTGGGGATGTGGCCCAGGGAGACTGCTGCTGGGCAAAGCGCCCTAGCAGTGCAGCAGGCCTCATGTGAAGTGGGCCAGGAAAAGGTGCTGTGTGCTGTGTCAGGGTGATAACTGAGGGACAGGGAGCTCTTGGTATTTGTTGGGGGAAAAAAATCCTGCATCTCACACTGTTTTGGTGGTTTTCTCTACCTCACATTAATACAATCTACTCCTGGCCTGAAACCATCATTATTGAAATAAGTGCTGGGCTGCGGAGCAGAAAGAATGAGTTTGCATCTAACTACTCTGAGCTTTAGAGATTCTCCCTAGAAAATGATCGTTGACCTGTTCTTTCTGCATCCAGAAACCGTGCATGCGAAACCAGACACTGCAGGTGAAAAACGCTTTGTAGGTGTCAGATGCTATACGCGGTTTGCTGTTATTTATGATCGGGGTTGTTATCCATCTGTTAATCAGTAGAAGCTCCTCAAAAGCAGGAATGGTTTGTTAGGGGTGCTGTGTGGGCCCTGGCACTCAGTACAGATAGACAAAGCTGCACAAATGCTGAATTTTGCTCAAGGATCAATGTCCCCAACTCCCATCACACAGCCTCTCACCTGCCTACCAGCTGAACCTTCTCTTTCTGCCCTTGGCCCCTCTTCTCAGCAAGCTTTGCCCCAGCAGAGTTCAGCCCTCTGAGGACAGCAACACAGGACGTAGGCTCGCCAGGGGCCACCCACTCACTAAAGGACCTTGGGCAAGCCTCAACCGTCCTCTTCTTTATTTTATTCGCCCATTCCATGAGGGGACAGGCAGAAATGCCCGCCCAGGGTGAGGGTTGGTGTAGGCAGTGTCAGGGAATATTCATTCTTCCAGACAGATGCTTCAGAGTTTCTGACCTCGTCATGGGCCAATCAGTGTTTTCTAGTTCCCTGGAGCGTCAACCCTCTACAGGCATCTTGCCAACTGGCCCCATGTGGCAAATAAAAAGCATGTGTGCAACCCTGGCCTGATTCTTCCAGCTACCCTGGCTTTGTTAAGGTAGAACAATGGGATAACGATGCCAAGTTAAAAGATCTCAATTGAAAAATGCAACACCCTCCCAGTCATGCACTGTAGTTGAATGAACGCATATACATTTATGTAAAACTTCATAAAATCTAGATGATCACTTCAAGCGCACACACACGTGTGCGTGCACACACACACACACATACACATATCCCTCACCTCACTATCAAGCCTCCCACTTCCATCTACCCTTGTTCATATCTTTATGACAAGAGAATTTTATATGTGGCAACAGAAACTTCTACTCAAATATCACAAGACCAGCTCTGAGCTGCTGTGTTACTTTATTTTTATTTTATTTTTTTATTTTATTTTATTTATTTTATTTTATTTTTTCAGTGTTCCAAGATTTATTGTTTATGCACCACACCCAGTGCTCCATGCAATATGTGCCCTCCTTAATACCCACCACCAGGCTCACCCATCCCCCGACCCGTCCCCCTCCAAAACCCTCAGTTGGTTTTCAGGTCCACAGTCTCACATGGTTTGTCTCCCTCTCTGATTTCCCCCAACTCCCTTCTCCTGTCCTTCTCCCAGTGTCTTCTGTGTTATTCCTCATGCTCCACAAGTAAGTGAAACCGTGTGATAATTGACTCTCTCTGCTTGATGTATTTTACTCAGCATAATCTCCTCCAGTCCCGTGAAAGTTGATACAAAAGTTGGGTATTCATCCTTTCTGATGGCTGTGTTACTTTAAACAAGTCACTTTACCTCTCTGAACTTCGGTTTCCACTTGTAAATTCCATCTTTAAATCTGAATTTCCATCTATATGTTGAGAGTAATTAGACCTAACCCAGAGGATGGTTATAAATGTATTACAGATGCAAAGGCATAGTAAAAATATATCACCACTATCATCTGCCTCTTTCAAACATATTCATAATTCCCTTAAATCCTGGCAATTTTTATGAAAGCCAGATAAGGTAAGCAGAGAAACCATGAAAGGAATAGCTACAACATCACAAGATGACTCTCTCAAGCTCCACATGGAAATAAACAAGATGACATTCTATGTTCTACTTCAGACCCTGAGGCAGCACAAACATGGCTCCAGCTTGGAGTAGAAGCAGATGCTACCTCCCCAGAGCCAAGACCACTCAGAAGAAGACCTGGGCACAGGGGAGGAGGAGAAGATGAGGAGAAGGTCACTCCAGAAGCCTCCATGTCTCTTGGGAGGGAGAGAAAAAAAGCCCTCTCCACACAGAAGACTGGATGGTTGAACTGTCCTCTGATCTCCCTGCAGGACTGCTTGTGAGGTGGGCCCGGAGGGACACAGTGTAGCAAGGTAGGCACCGGGCTAGTTAGACTCCTTCTGGATGCCGTGACCACTGACCAATCCCAGCTTCTCCACCAACCAGTTTGTACTGAGTCCTCTAAACCAGGGTCTATGTGCTGCCAAACAGAGCTGAAAGTTATTTCATCTCCCCACCTATTCTCGTCTGTTTCACATGTGGTAGCTACTGTGGTTGACTTTCTCAACCTCTATTCCTCTATTCCTATCCTATTCTAGAATATGCATCTTCCCACAGGGAGGGAGCCGGAAAGCTATAGTTTACATATCCCACAGTTCTTGGCTAGGCTGCAAGGGTACCTACACATCAGATGGAGGGCTCAGGCATTCTGAATGGAGTTACACGGAAAGAAGGTAGCACCTACTTTCAAGTTCCAGGTTAGGCAAAGTTGGTCCGTGGCTCTGGCTGAGGCTGCATCTTCATGGTCAGGAGAAAGGCATCAGCCTTCTTGGCAGCCTGACTCTGTGGGGTGATTTCAGACATTGTTCCTGTGAGATTATTGTATAGCCTTTCTTCATCCATCCCCAAATTCTGAAGGCAAGCTATATCCTTATGTAAATATTGTTCTGCTTAGAGTACATCCGGTCACCTACAACTGAGAGCCTGGACCGACACAACCGGTCCCATTTTGCCATTCCCTGAGATAAAACACTCCCTTCCAGGTGCCAGGGAAGCTGTTGCTTTGAGAACCATTCTAGGAATGATTCTGTGAAGTCAGTTTCTCATAACCTGGCATTAGCAGGTGGATACATTCTGACATGTCTAGTGGCCAGTGTAAATAAATATAACCAAGCCTTCCAAAAAAAGAAAAAAGCATCTTTTTGCCTGAGCCATCAAGCCCTCCACAGTATAATTGACGGAGACAAGCTAGAAGGAAGAAGACCACCCCAGGAAAGGGTTGCAGAAAAGTGGCATCTGAAAAGGCCGGTTTTCATTCACCTTTTACATGACATATCCATTCAGGCTCCACCCGTGTATATTCACCGCCTTTTACAAATGAAACCTCGCAGTCCTAACGGGAGGGAGGTTGCAGTTCGTTTCAGTCTCTTGTGTCAACCATAATCCACATTTGGGTTGTTTCCAGAGCTAATACCGTTCTTAGGATCATCTACATGATTTCTATTAGGTACATAAATATAACTTCTTCTACTGTGAATACCACCCACGCGGGGGGGTAGAGGAAGAAAAAAAAAACAAGTGATATTAAATAATTTTGTAAGATTCTTCTTTGATATTTTTAGGAAAAGACATTTTGAATTTTTAAGTTGTGTGAGACAGCCTGTTGTCGGGCAGGGAAGAGCGCCTGTTTGCCTGAGAGTCATCTTTGCCTGGAAAACAGGGTTTCTATCCCGGGCCTGGCTGCATTTACCCTGGCAACGCTGACGCACAGAGTGTGATTGGGATTGGAAAAGGCAACTTGGGGAAACTCAGAGCTGCCGTCTCTGAACCACAAGGAACCCATCAGGGTGCCCTTGGGTCCGCACTCCAGGCTCCTCGGGAACCTGAAGCCACATTTGAAAAGATGAGGTAACTATGGGGTCGGGTGCAGAGACACGTCTTTTCAATATGAATAAAGAGGAACGAAATAATGGCTTCCTCTGTGAAAACTTCACTGGTCTTCCGGATTGAAAACCGGATGAAATTCTGCTGACCGTTAGGAATGCAGTCTTAAAAATTGCCAAGCCACTAACCATCATAACAGAAAATTACCATATGGAAAAGTTATCAACATGTCCTTTTTGGAAGCAGAAAATCACTGCAATGTTTATAAGTATCAAAAAAAAAATCCATTCAACATGTTTCTGGGCATTTTTCCTCCCATTGGGGTGAGAACAGCATTCCCATTAACAGCAGAGTGAAGTATTCATGTTCTCAGAAGTGGCAATGGGCTAATTGCAGATGAAGGACATAAATTCTGCTCAAGAGCCCAGGCACGGCTCCCACACCCACACAGCGGCCTGCTCCTTTGGTTCAGGCACTCGGATGGAAGTGCTGCTTTTTTATTCCAGAAGCCCTAGTGGGTAGCTCAGGCCCCACACACGAAGGGTCTGGATAACTATTATTTTCCAGCACTTACTGCAACCTTCTCCTAGATCCAGCTGTGAGGGAGTGGGAGGTGCAGGCCGTGGTGGGGTGTGTGTCAGGATTTAAGTCAAACTTTATTATTTTTTTTAAATTGGCCTTTTCTTCTCTTTCTATGGCAACAGCACACTGCAGATTGCTTTGATCTATCTTTTCAACCATCATAGGTTGAGAGTCGGAGTGTGCTACTTACTAATTGCCAACTGGGACATCAGTCAGGAGAGCCACATGAACTGTGATGACAGACCGCGTGAAGAAGGCCCACGCACCAACCCCCACCATCTACGCAGAACCCCAGAAAACAGGTGGACATTCTGTGAGGATGTGGCCATGACCGCCAGCGGCTCCTGCTCTCATCCTCTGGGTTCCTGCGTGATTCCACATTTCAGTTGTATTGAAATGAAAGGGGGCGAAATTCCCCTGATCTTTCCCCACTGGGCTACCAGTGCAGCTGGGAGAGAGGGTTGTGGGGCATATCTGGGACACAAAGACAGGAGAGGGCCATAGTGGGGTTCCAAGTGGAAAAGCTCTCCAGCAGGTAGCTCAGAACAGAGAGCAGATAACTGATAGCTGCTGGTGAATTCCTGCCCCAAAAGTGAGTGTCCTAACCCCAGGTAGCAGCTGGTAGGGACTGTGCTTGGAGCCAAGAACAAAGCATGGGCCACAGTTCAGCCAAGAGTACCCCTTCCCAGAGCCGGAAACCCCTGTCTTCCCTGTAGCCCACATGAACCTCTGACATTCTAGGTCAGTGATTCCTTAACCATAGCGCTCGAGGATTGTCTGATCTCAATATAGGCTGCTCTCGCTGTTTATTTCTTTCTGGTGAGAATTCAGCATCCATTTTATGGGAAAAGGAGGAAGGGGGGGGAGGAAATGGCCCAGAACTAGATTGTTCATGATTGCTTTGGTTGAAAGTGTAATCCTGTTCTTGGGAGCAGGGGATCAAAATTGTACTCAGGTCCAAAAAAATAAAATAAAATAATTGAAAACATTTGTTGCTATTATGGGGATATTAAACACACATCCCCAGGATGAAACCACTGTCTTCTGGAATAGGAGCCAGAAGCCAGTCCCTTCGCAGAGCTCTTCCTGACACCTCACTCAGGAGAAAGGTCCAACCCTACTCCCTGCTTCCCCCTCACCACCAGCACCTGTCCCCTGCATTATCACAGGTCGAGTCACCTGTGCGCCTCAGTGGTGGACCAGCAGTGACTCCTCTGGTCCCATCACTTCTGAGCAGGCAGAGGAATTCACATCTCTCTGCCCACAGCAATCTAAGGAAACTGCCACAAAGGAAGCAAGGAAACAAAAGAAGGTGTTCAGCCTTAATTTTAAAAATACATGTGCAACACCCACTAGGATGGCTATTATTAAAAAGCAACAACAACAAGTGTTGATGAGAATGTGGAGAAATTAGAGCCCTTGGGCATGGCTGGTGGTCGCTGCTGTGGAAAATGAGACGGCAGTTCCTCAAAACACTCACTGGAGAATTGCCACATGATCCAGCAACTCCACTTCGGGGCATGTACTCAAAAGAAGGAGAAACAAGGTCCCAAGGAGATACTTGCACATCTGTTTTCATAACAGCATTACTCCCAACAGCCAAAAGAGGAAGGGAACCCAAGTGTCTATTGATGGATGAATGGATCAATAAATATGATCTACCTATACAATAGAATACTGTTCAGCTCCAAAAAGGAAAGAATTTCTGACATGTGCTATGACTTGGATGAACCGGGAAGACATTGTGCTAAGTGAAATAAGCCAGCCACAAAAGGAAAAATACTGCGTGATTTCATTTGTAGGAGACAGCTAAAACTGTCAGACTCACAGAGACAGAAAGTAGACTGGGGGAGGGGGGTCTTAGGGGAAGGTCTGGGACTGAGGGGGAAGGAGGAAAGAGGAGTCGTTCAATGGGGACGGAGTTTCAGTTTGGGAAGATGAAAAGAGTTATGGAGCTAGATGGCTGTGATGGCTGCACATTAATGCCACTAAAGCTGTATACTTAAAAATGGTTACAGTGGTATGCTTTACGTTATGCATAGTTTACCATGATTATGCATATATAACATATATGTATATATATTTATGCAACGGCCTAACGGCCTTTCCATTTAGATTTGGGTGATAAGAAATCTTTAGCTGGGTCACTGAACAGGAGGAATGGAAGAATGCAGGAGGCCAGAGGCCTGACAACCAGCTACAGGGGCCACCCCTTGCACAGAGCATAAGGGAAGAACCTTGCCACCCTCCCTCTTACAGATTCAGAGAAGTTAAGTCATCTACCCAGGTGAGCCAGGTACTAAGTACTGATAGGGTGACAATAGAACCTGAAGCCAGGCTGGCATGCTTCTAAAGCTTTTGATCCTATCACAGGCTATATTTGTCCCCTCTTAGAAATATATCACATTTTCTGAGTCTTCTTGCAAAAGGTACCCACTCCCTACCATTTTTATCATCTCCCAAAGGGCCTCCTGAGTTGAAGTGCATTTTTACTGTATCAGTAGTCTGTGTGACTACACCCCCCTAGTTGTGCAGTGCACAGCCTGCGCAACTGTGCCAGACCTTGTGAGCATTTTATGTTACTTAAGAAAGGTAATATAATAGTTCACCAGCATGTTAACACCAACATATTAATTTATTGCAGATAATTCTCTGGTAGAAAGCAGGGCCTGCCTTAAATGGCCTAGACACAGGTAAGCGTTGAGGAGATGCCCAAACAAGCTATGCCACCGTGTGTGTCGACATGGATGTGCTGCACGGTAATCGAATGCTCCCTGGCATCTGCGCCTGCACTTAGATTTGACAGGAAATGCCCCAAGAGGCCTCTTGTGCCCCTTTGCCCTACCCATGTCCTCCACTTGCCTTTCGTTTGCTCAATAATAAAAGCAGAATTTAAGTGCTGCTTCAGGGATTTCTGAGTGCGTTCATTTGATTTCAACACAATTTCCAAAAATTCACTGTCTGCCTCTACCAAAATCCCAACATCAGCACTACCAAAATCTCCTGGACAGCCTCCATGATGCCCAATGATCCTAGTGGTGACCCTGTGGAACCAGACATGAAGGGGGCATGGCTGGGCCACAGCTCATCTTAAAAGGAAAAATGAACCTGCCCGGAAACAAATAAGGGGATAGATGCTGTGCAGAGGTTCACAGGCTGAAAAGATCAGATGGGCTGATGCTCCCAAACCCCCCAACCAAAGGGGCATGAGAAGGAGAAATGAATGAGTAGTCTAGGGTGGGGATCTGTTCCCTAGGGAATCAGGGACTGGAAGTCAGGGACGGGGCTGGACACTAAGCCATGTACATCTCATGACACCTCCCAGGGTACTGCAGACACGGGGGATGACACTGGGTGTATCACTTGGCCTCCCTGAGCCAGTGTCCTCATTAGCAAAATGGGGCTGTATGTGCCTTGGGAGGTTGTTCAGTGATTGTTCAGTGAGAATGTATGTAACCCCTGGCCCATAGTAAGAACTCAGTAGTTCTTTTTTTTAATTTATTTAAATTCAGTTGGCCAACATATAGCACATCATCAGTTTTAGAGGTAGTATTCAACAATTCATCAGTTGCATTTAACACCCAATGCTCATCACATCCCACTCCCTTCTTAATGCTAGTCACCCAGTTACCCCATCCCCCCACCCACCACCCCTCCCGCAACCCTCAGTGTGTTTTCCAGTGTTGAGTCTCTCATGGTTTGTCTCCCTCTCTCATGATTTGCCCTTCAGTTTTCCTTCCCTTCCCCTATGATCCTCTGCACTATTTCTTGTATTTCACGTATGAGTGAAACCATATGAAAATTGTCTTTCTCTGATGGGCTTATTTTGCTCAGCAGGGTTCTTAAAACAGGCTTTAGATTTCCTGCACACAACCAATAATCACGTGTGTAGTACTCAAGGCTGTGTACTGAGTACTGCACTACAGAGGGAGTCAGCCCGCGATATGTCCACCCCTGAGGATGCTGGAAGAAGGTGTGGAAGCTGAACAAAGTCTAGAATCCTCAGCTCAATGTCTGGGGTATAAAATGTCAGCTCTGGTCCACTCAGGAGTCCCTGAGAGAACACTGATATTCCCCTCTTTTTCCAACAGGGCATTGACTCATACCCAAAATGTCTTTTTTGCTAACGGGCTCAGAAAAGCTAGAACAGTCAATATTATATTTTAAAGGAAGCTGTTAAATAAAATGTTTCACTCTGAGACACAGTATAGCTTGCAACCCAAAGCACATGAGGTTTAAGACCAGACATTTAAATCTCAGGTGCCACAGGGAAAGGCTGGAAATTTTGCACATGTTGGATACCATTCTCCCACTGCTTAAGTTAGGACTCAGTAAGTTCCCTTTGTCAAGTAGGCAAATGGGGTACATGAGGTTGGAGTTACCCACCTGGGAGCCATTGGCTGATGGGGTGGACTGGACTCAGAGCCATGAGGCTGTGTGGTAATCAGAGGGAAGGCGTGAGGACCAAGCTGAGTAGGCAGAGTTGGTTTCTGTTCCTACATCGGAAATAACCTTAAACTGATACACTAACTTTAAGGTACCAGGCCATATAAATTGAAGAAAGAATGCATTCAGTTATATGTATAAAAGGATATATCCATAAAATACACATATGCATATTCAGATATAGATACATATATGTACACAGAGAGAAAGAGAGAGGCAGGGAGACATAGACGT
This sequence comes from Mustela erminea, assembly GCF_009829155.1. Classification (NCBI taxonomy): domain Eukaryota; kingdom Metazoa; phylum Chordata; class Mammalia; order Carnivora; family Mustelidae; genus Mustela; species Mustela erminea. The sequence continues at coordinate 60,305,283 of NC_045620.1, read as the reverse complement.
GACAAATTACAGTGAGGAAGGAAAGCTCGCCTCTGGCAGAAGGGTACCGGGGCAACTTCTTGGGACTGGTAGCCTACAAGCAAGGCCTTGGGGAACCTGAAGGATTTCAGCACACAGAGCAGGAAGGGAAAAGCAGAAGAAAAATTTGATGTTGGGATAGCGTAAGTCACATACAAGGAATGCACTGGAGGAGTCATGGAAAATCAACCAGAAAGCTTGGTTAGGGTCAGATTAATACGGATCTGAGAATGCCAAGGAGTATGGATTTGGTTTGGCAGCCCCTGGAAAAGCGCCTAAGCGGAGCCCAGGGTGGTTATAGAATGTGAACCATGTGACAGCGCAGCTACCAGCAGGGTTTCTAATCACTTTCAGGGAGTCCTGGGGGAGCAGCAGGGAGGTGAAGGACAGTGGGGGTATGCCCGACAGTGGCTTTTAGCACCAGCACAGTACATCAGCCACTGCTCTGGCTGTACCAACGCATGCCGGCTCAGTGAGGGCCTGTCAGTGGGCTCTCTAAACCCACCCCCTTGGGCATATGTTTCAGTTCCCCCAAGATGACCTGTTTCATTAATGACTGGAAGCCTTTCTTTCCAGGCCGTTTCATCTACTTTTGTTCACCTCTCTTGTAAATCTCCTTAATGAAGTTCGTAGGAGGAAGTTGTGAAGTCCTTCCTTAGATTGCAACTCTGCCTTCTTCTGCTCCCACAGTTCATACCCTGTGGTTGGGTTTGGCCAGTGAGAATGCTAGCGACCAACCCTAGTTAGGGCTGAAATACAGAAGAGAGAGACCATGGAATGGGAAGGAAGACATGAGGGCAAGCAACATTGGGAAACAAGGATCCAATAAGATTCAGTCACTGAATGACAAGGGAAGATATGCAAGAGACAGAGAATTTCAAGGCAGAGTTCAGTTACCAAGCTCAGGTAAGTGGAAGAACAGCAGCAGCATTGATAGGATTAGGGAGGTGGGAGAATGAGCTGGGGGTAAGTGGAGAAGGAAAACGGAGAAATCAAATTAGTTTTAAACAAGTTAAGTTGGAGACATCCAAATGGAAATACCAGCAGACAGTTGGCAATGTGGAAAAGAGGTGGGAGATGCTGTCAGTACCAGAGAGAAAGATTGGGAAGACTTTGGAATGAAAACCGCAGGATGGGATTTGCACAGGAAAGAAGGAGCTGAGCCAGAGGCTGAAGATAGAACCTTGGGGACCTGCTCACTTATAAGGCAGCAGGAAGAAGTGAAGGAAGAAGGAAGGGGTAGGGGCATGGTGAGGATAGGAGGTAGGTCAGAGCCCTGGAATGAAGGAAGCATGATACTGAATGAATGAACGAGATACCAAAAGGGAAGAATTGGACAGATATAATACCCTTAATGGTTTTGTTTTGTTTTTTTTTTGTTAATTTTATTCAGACATAACTCACATATAATTAACCCATCTGTAGTACACTATTTAAAAGTTTCTAGTGTATTTCCAGAGTTGTATAATCATCACCACAACCAATTTTAGAGCATTTTCATTACTCGAAAAAACCCTATATTCTTTATCCATCACAACTCAAACCACCATCCTCCCTGCCATAGGCAACTATAATCTACTTTCTGTTTCTATAGATTTGCCTCTTTGGGGCTTTCATATAAATGGAATCTTCAGTTATTGGTCTTTTCTGAATGCCTTCTTTCATTAGCATAACATCTTCAAAGTTCAGCCATGTTGTAGCATGTATCAGTACTTCTTCATTCCTTGTTATGGCCAAATAATATTCCATTGTGTGAACGGGCCACATTTTGTATAGTCTGTTCATCAGTTGGTGGACATTTGTGTTCTTCTCAATTTTGGCTCTTATGAGTTATGCCACTATCAACATTCCAATACAAGTTTTTTGTGCACATTTGTTTTCATTTCTCTTGGGTATATACTTAGCAGTAGAATTGCTGGATCGAATGATAACTCTATTTTTAACTTTTTTAAGGAACTGCTAGTCTGTTTTCCAAAGTGACTGCACCATTTTACATTCCCACCTACCAGCAGTGTATCAAGAATTCCAATTTCTCCATATCCTCACCAACACTTGTTGTTTTCATTTTTTTGTTTTGCTTTTTTTTTTTTAATACTAGCTAACCTAGTGAATGTCATGTGGTATCTCATTGAGGCTTTAATTTGTATTTTCTTAATGACTCCTTATGTTGAGTATCTTTTTGTGTACTTATTGGCCATGCATCTATCTTCTTTGGAGAAGAATCTATTCAGATCCTTTGCCTATTTTTTAAAATTGGGTTACTTATCTTCTATTATTGATTGTAGAAGTTCTTTAATATTCTAGATACGATATGAGTTCCTTTCAAATATTACAAGTCCCTTGCAAATATTTTCTCCCATTCTGTGGAGTGTCTTTTCACTTTCTTGATGGAGTCATCACCAGTTTTTACTTTTGATGAAGCTCAATTAGTCTGTTTCCCCCCTTTTGGTTGCTTGTGCTTTTGGTGTCATATTTAAGAATCTTTTGCCAAATCTAAGATCATGAAGATTTACTCCCTGTTTTCTTCTAAGAGTCTTATAGTTTTAACTTTTACCTTTATGCATTTGATCGTTTTGAGTGAATATTTTATACAGTGTGAGGTAAGGGTCCAACTTCTTCCTTTCGTGTGTTGCTATCCCATTGTCTCAGTACCATCTACTGAAAAGACTGTTCTTTCCAGATTGGATTGTCTTGGCATCCTCCTCAAAATCAATTGCCTGTTGATGTGAGGGCTCATTTATAAGCTCTCAATTCTATTTTCTCAGTGTTTTATGTTTGCCATCCATGCGCTCATCCAATATTTTTATTTTTATGTTAGAGTACAAATATCTACTTTTTGACCCAGGTCAGTGTCATTTCCCTTAGGCAAGTAGCTCCCCTGCATCCAAACAATGCCTCCCAAACCCACCTTACCAGCTGAAGTCACCAGGTTTTGGCTCAATGTCATGATTTACCCTTGGCCAGACTGGACTCTGATGAAGATCTAAATGAGAACAAGGTAGAAGACAGGAGGATAATACTTTCCAGCAGTTCATTTCCATGGAGCAGGGCAAGTGGGGCGGGGGGAGGGAGAGAGGGAGAGCAAGAGGGAGGGAAAAGGACTAGAAGGCACTGAGAAAAGGAGAAGGAAATAAAGGAAAGGGCAATGGGGAAAATATTTGAGGAAGGGAGTTTATTAAAGTTCTTATCGAGCACTTGGCTGAGTGTGCCCACAAGGCAGCATACGGTGGTCAAAGTGCAGGTGTGAGCAGCAGACAGACCCTGCTCTCTGCCAGCAGCGTCGCCTGTGCAAGTAACTTAACCCAAACCCTCTAGGACCCCATTCTCTCAATTATTTGTCAAAGAGGGTAGTAAGGAAACTGCTCTCAGAGGCAGCCTGCAAAGATTAAACAAATTCATGCATGCCTGCTCTCAGCCTAGGACCCAGCAGGGGAGGAGAAGTAACACCAGCTCAAACTGAACGAAAGTGGAAGCATCCCCAAATTGTATCATCACCAACCGCCTTAGCCAGTGGCTCTCAAACTTTATGTACACTAGAATATCCTGAAAGGCCTGTTAATAATTTACTGGCACTCATCTCTAGAGTTTCTGATTCAGCAGGTCCAAGTAGGCTTAAGAAGTTCCCTTTCTACGACATTTCCCGGGGATGCCAATGCTGTGGGTCTGAGGAACACACATTGAGAACTGCTGGTCTAAAGGCTTAAGGGTCAGGAAAACAAAATGCCACCCATTGGCGTCAACGATTCTCAAGTGAAAGGCTATAAATAAAGGCCGTGGTCCACAGTCAGTCCCAGACACAGACTCTGGGCACCATTTGAACCTCACTAGTATCATCAAAAGGAAACGTGACTTTAATTACTAGTTTCTGGAATGTAAGAAGACAGAGAAGCCCAGGCAGCATTATGAAAGCACCCTTCACTTGAAGGGCAACCCCTCATTGGCTTTGAAAGGAAGAAATCTTAAGTGACATGTAGCAGCACATGTGCACAAAAAACCCCCAAGGAGTCAGGTTGTCTGTATTATAGCATCACGTTCACTGTCAATGCCAGTGTTACACTGGAGCCATCAAGAAAAGCTTCTTTAGCACCAAGACCTCACAACAAAGCACACTAATAAAAGAATGCTTGCCCGTGCAGGAAATGCGATGTCTGCTGCCTTCTTGGGAGGGGCTATAAATAGCTCCTTGGAAAACGTTTTTCCATAATTAGCTTTTCACTTCAAGTGAACTATGTGTAATGAATTTCATATCACTAAATGTTCTTCCTGGGCAAAGGTACATGGTAGGTTGTGTATGTGTTAGTATAGAAACAGCTATTGAAATGGCATTTAAGCAGAAGTCAGAGAATTCAAAAAAATGAGACAGAACTGGAAACCACTTGGGAAAACGGACTGAAAATGCCCATTTAGGGTCTATGTGCTCTTGCTAACAGACACACGTAAACGCAGTAAATCGCCTCTTCTTAACTGTTACGTGGAACATGAGCTGAGAACAGCTAAAGACAATGGCCACTTGAGTGTCACCCCAGCTGTCTTTCTGCCCTGTGCTGAAAGCATGCTCCTCGCACTTGTTGGAGATGTGCATGTTTCAACAGCTTGCCTGTGCCTTCATGAATGCTGCTAGAAGCAAACACCTTACAGAGCTGACGTGATTTCTTCTACGCTGTATGTGCTTTCGCTCTGATTCTACAATTGCTTTGAAATCCTCTCTCCGCTAATTGCAGGAGCTGAAAAGCCCCTCCCATCCTTCTGGCACATTTACAGCTCACCCACATTTGCATCCCTGGAACCTTCCTCTCCACCCCGCCCTCCCTCCAGCTCCCAGAACCCTGTACACAAAAGACTTCTCTCTTCCATTCCAATTTTCTCCATGCTTCAATGAAGGCCCGTATTCCTCCACATTCCACAGGCTCACCCAAGATAGCTGTTAGTTTAAGGTGGAGTGGCTTAAATACTTCCTGGGAGTCCTCTGGGTATTGCCCCCAGAAAACAAACTGGTTCTGATGGGAGAGGCTAACATCCCCAGCCACTACATTAACCAGAAGGTTGACCAGAGGTACGGGCTTCCTCTGTTGGAGGGTGTGGGGGGAACTGCACTTGTTCCGCTCTCGTGGGCTAAGACAGGGAGGCTTGAATAGCACCCAAACTTTACTTTTCCCCACAGAAGCTAGCTGCGTTTCCCAACCCATAGCCTAGAGCTGGTTTGAACATCACACATGTTTACAAAAGGACACTCCTGCCTCACTACCACCAAAGCCCAAACAGTGCCCTTGGCAGTCTGCCAATATGCCAATAACACACTTACTGACCCACTGATTATTTCCTTCTATGAACTGTCAGGACTGAGAGTTGCTCTTTTGCCAACTCCAATCCTTCATCCTGGAATGCTATTCTGAATACTTGGAAGCCAGCCCCGCCTCAAGATTGGGATAAAGATATCAATAACCAGGGTACAGAGGGCCAGAGAGAACGGAGACAAGAAGCATGCAGGCTCTAGTAGCACATGTGGCTTTACCATCAGTTCCTTACCCAGCAAGAGCTCCCGGAAAGTGAATGATGCCTCCAAAAGCTTTGTGCCTGCATCACACATGGCTGAGGGCTCCAGAGGGTGGGAGAGAGCATGGCTTGGCAGTCTTTGAGCCAGGATCAGACCCTGCTCTGCTACATATTTGCCAAGTGACTGAGGGCACCTTGAGCCTCCCTCGGTCAGACTCCCTCTCTGTTACCTGGAAATCATAAATCATTTTTTTATAGGGCCTTACAAGGATGAAATGAGGTAATGCAAGTACCTGGCATGTAAGTATTAGATGAATGTTACCGTCTAGTCCTGCAAACCTGACTTGCTAAAATATATTTTTAAAAAACCTTATGCAGACAATGGATTGTTATTCTGTGCTGAAAAGATCTGAGCTATTGAGCCATTGAAAGACATGGAGAAAACTTAACTGCTCTTTACTAAGTGAAAGAAACCAGTCTGAGAGACTACCTACTATGTGATTATATGACTTTCTGGAAAAGACAAAACTATGGAGACAGTGAAAAGATTAGTAACTGTCAGGGGTTAGTGGGGAGAGAAGGATGAACAGAGGATTTTTAGGGCAGTGAATCATACTCTTCTGTATGAAACCATAATGGTAGACACAAGTCATTATACCTTTGTCCAAACCCACTGAGTGTGCAACCCCAAGAGTGAACCTTGATGTAAACTCGGGTGCTAATGATGTGCCACTGTGGGTTCAGTGACTGTAACAAATGTCCCACTCTGTTGGGAGAGGGAGTTGGGGAAAATATTCAAACTTGGTGTGTTCTGATCAATTTTGTTGTAAACCTAAACCTACTCTAAAAAATTAAGGCTATTGTTTTTTTAAAAGATTCTCTTTAGAAGAGAAAGAAATAGTACCTAAAACCCAAATTTATTATTAGAGAAGATGTACACAAAGGGACTTCCTCAAAGGGCTTAACTATAAGGAAAGATTATTCTCAGGTGTCCATACTGCCAGTAGTCTTGCCACGTCTTTTTGGGGGGTGTATGGGTGTGTGTCATGTGTTTGCATGCACATATGTGTATAACATTTCTTCCTGTGGTCCCCAAAAGCAGTGCAATTAACTGGTGGGAACTGGCTGAGGTTTTGGGGCTTTGTCACCTCCAGACTGTTCCAGCCCACATTTCCTCCCTGGGTCCTCCACACCAGCGTTGTAAGGAAATCTTACTTCATTCTTGGGTTTGCCAACCACATGATCTAATAGGGGCAGGTGCCAAGTCTTGACCTTACCAGGCGGGCTGCACAAGGCCTTGATTGTCTGCAGGTAGCATCCTTGGGGCCCGCAGGAGAGCCTGCTGCAGGAACGAGTCACCACCCTGCACTTTCACCCTGCAAAGCTTCTGCAGAACCAAAGTGTTCAAATTCTCACTTTGATTATTTCAATCACAAGGTGGACATTCTCGAATCTTCCTTCTATAAGTGCCCAGAAGCCCTGGCCTCTAAGTCATTCGGTCTCTGGTTACTGGGCTCTGAGGTCTCTTCTTCGTCTTCATAGTGACCCCACTTGACCTTCTGTCTCCGTGGCAGCACTGCTCTTCCCTAACATGACATTACCCTACCTAATGATGCCTGGTATTGTGTTTTGTTTTTCTTCTTCATTGGAAAGTGAAAACTGCTACTCAGAGTTCAGAATCCATAAAGGGGTTTCTGGACACTCATTTTAAAAAGGACAAAAGGCCTGGGACACCTGGGTGGCTCAGTTGGTTAGGCCGTTGCCTTCGGCTCAGGTCCTGATCCCTGGGTCCTAGGATTGAGTCCCGCATCGGGCTCCTTGCTCAGCAGGGAGCCTTCTTCTCTCTCTGCCTCTGCCTCCCTCTCTGCCTACTTGTGTTCTCTCTCTCTGACAAATAAATAAATACATAAAATCTTTAAAAAAATAAAGAAAAAAATTTTAAAAAGGCCCTCTATCTTATGATTATTCAGAAAAACTGTGATGATGTCATCTGGCAAAGAGCCCTGGCCTTGTTGTCTACCCTAAAGTTCTGTTTCATTTACTGACTGTGCATACCTAACGTGGGTCCCAAGCCTTGAGTTAGTGCTGTAATTATTGGAATAGCCCACACATTCTTGCCTGTATGTAGCAGCACATATGGACACCTATAGTGTATGTATTTTGAGAATTTAATTGGATAAATGTTTTAAATTAGGATAGGCCACAGATTCAACTTTTATGATGGGAAAGAACCTTCCAATTAGATTGCAAAAACTGAATTGTTTCACTGATCTTCAAAGATTGATATAATTGCAATGAAAAATTTGACCCTCTCCTCCATAAATTTTGATTCTTTGAAAAATATCTGAGGTTCCTGGATACTCTATTGCAGCATTCAATGAATAAACCCGTGTTCTTTTAAAAGACTAACTACATGAGACTTGAGGATTTCCCCAAACTGGAAATGTAATTTTGAAATGGTTCTTTTGTTCCATGCTGCCCAATTTGAGTAATGTGTAGATTATGATCTATTTTGACTTTGTTATCTAGTTGGTAAAAAAAATCCTAGCGTCAATGTCACCTCCTCCAAGAAGCCCACCAATTCCTTCCTTTGAACTCACATGTCATTTTGTTTTCTGCCACTAGCCCTATTTGGCCTCATCTTTATCTTGTCTTTACCCTGTAAATCCTTCTTGTATAGAAATTGCTGATCCCTCAGAGGCCAAGCCCAGCCTGACTCATGGAAGGTGTCAACAAATGCCAATAAAAGGAACTGAACTGTCAAATGTGTAGAATGAACAGAAGGTCAAATTTCCTCTTTGACTCTACATTTTGGGGGAAAGGCACAATCTTCTGAAGACCCTGCTCGTGCTCTAGTCCTGATTGGGTTCTGTGCTGCTGACTCCACTTCCCATTCTGGTCAGACAGATGTCCTACCCAGTAGGATTAACACTAGGAGATGAGATGGAGTATGGAGTGAGAGCATCAACTATATATACATCATCTCCATTATTAAGAGATAGAAATCACACATTTGGTAAGATATCCTACTAGGCAGTAGGTAAAAACAGTAACAAAAACATTTGTTGCACTGCAGAATTATTTGATGCATCATTACTGTAGGTCATTTGTTTCCTAAAAGATCACTTAAGGATTGTTCAACTAGCTCCTAAAAGGGAGGAGGAAGGAGTTGGAATCTCTTTCAAAGCAGGAAAGGAAGGGAGGTGACTCAGGTTAAAAGCACATAACTTTATCTTTTAGTAGGTATTAGGACCATGCTTTAAGGGTAGGACAAAACCTACTTGCCTGAAGAAAAACAAAGCAAAAAAAAAAAAAAATTTTTTTTTTTTCCTTTTGGAAAGGGAGGGACTTTAAAACCATAATGTGCCAAATGCCTCCTCCTCTTTGAAAAGCCCTCCAAGTCAGAAGCAAGCCTAAGAATAACGGCTTTCTTAGGATGCTCAAAGTTCCTTGCAGCTGATTATTTTTCAGGAGGAGAATTAGACAAAAATAATACAAGTGGGAAATAAAGAGAATGACCTACTTTACAAGGGGGGAAAAAAGAGCTCTGTGTGAGCGTTTTGATCTAATTGACGGTGTGGGGTTGCATGCCCAAATAAGGCGCTGTTGGTCTGGTCTGCGCGGGAGAGGGCCTGTCTTGAACTTGCTCAAGGGCCGTGGAACTGAGTGGGCAGCGAACCCCAGCTCAGTGGCCCTACTGGTGTTCAGAGGAAGTGCCCTAGTAGATTCATTCTGGCCACAAAGCCGAATATGATAGAAAAAGACTGGCCGGGTCGCCTTCCTTTCCAGGGCTACTTGCTGGAATATGTGAGGGACGGAGGGACATCTGAGAAAGGCTCCTGGGTGCCTATCATGCCAGGGGCTGTACTTAGGTGATGTTAGGGAAGAGGTGACTTCCCGGGGGTAGGAGACCTCTCCCCTCCTTTGGGCTTCTCCCCAGGCGCCTCCACGCGGTAGAGGGAGGCTGGTGAGCCCAGGGGAACCTGGTCACTGTTGCGGGACACAGGAGCTCCCCTTTTCACTCGCCGCTGTCTCTGAGCCCCGCAGAGTATCAAACCAGGGCTCCTGGTTCCCGGGGACTATTTCTGTGCATCTGTCTTGGTTTGGTGTTTGCTGCGGGAGCCTTGGTGAAAGCCTCCCTGTTTGCTCGCGCGCGCGCCGCTCCAGCTTCTCCTTTTCTTGGATTCTCGCCTGTCTCCTCCCACAGAGGAAAAAAAAAAAAAGGTCACGTATGTTTGGAAAAATATGTAGGTCAGTGGAACATTTCCTGCACTGGTGCAAAAGGAGAGGAGGGCAGGAGGGGAGGGGAGGGAGAGGCAGACCAGAGCTCAGAGGGCGCGCTCCTGGCTTCAGCCCCCCAACCCACATGCTTCTGCCTGGTTGTGTATGTGGGGTGGCGGGGGGTCAAATAGCCCGTTCCTTTCAATCCTTGACCCATTTTCCGGACGGGCTATGTTCGCCTAGGAAGCAACACCGATTATTCCTCCCCGGCAGGCGCCACGGTCCTCCCCGGAACAGCGCTCTCCAGCTTTCTCCCCCAACCCCAGTGTCCCAACTGCCCCCTCCCTCCCTGTCCGGCCGCCACCGCTCATTGAGAAATCACGGTGTTCCTAGCGTAGAGACTCGCCCAGAGCCTGGCCTCTGGCTCCGCGCTCAGACCCGCCCCGCTAGGATGGCGTGGAGGGGACGAGAGTCGTGCGCTCGTCCCCCTCTCCCCCCAACGCACGGGACAGCGGGGTGGCGGCGGGCACGGCGAGGGTGTCTGCACAAAGCCGGGGAGGAAGATTCCTTGCCACCCCCGGCGACAACTTTCACCAGACTTCAGCTGGCAGCCCCGTGTCCGCCTACCTCCCCTCTCAGCCAGTTTACCTCTAAGCACACACACCCGCACCCCGCGCCCAGTCCCGACCCCGCGCCCCAGGCCGGACTCCGCCGCGCGTCCCTGGCAGCCCAGCAGAGGCGGCAGCGGCCTCCGGCGCGCGGGTGTCTGCGCCGCCCAGAGGAACTAGGGGTCCGGGGGGGTCTCAGGATGCGAGTCCCCCGGCTGGGCTGGGGCCAAGGCCCGGCGCGCGACCAGAAGAGACCCGGCAGCCGGAGCGGAGGGAAGGAGGAGGAGGCGAGGGAGGAGGAGGAGGCAGGAGGTGGGAGGAGGGAGGAGGGAGGGGGAGGAGGAAGAGACCGCGGCTCTCCCCGCCGGCTTTGCGTGCGGAAGAGTTTGCCGCGCGAGCAGCCGGCCTCCCGCAGGAGCGGAGGGACCAGCGCGGCGGCGGCCGGGAAGCAGCGGCCGCATAGCTCGGAGATCCGTAGCCGCGGTGGCGGCGGCGGCGGCGGCGGCAGCGAGAGCAGCGCCTCCCGCCGCCGCCCGGGAGGAGCTCGCCGCGCCCGCTCGCCGCCTCGGCTCCCAGCGGCGGCGGCGGCGGCGGGAGGCGCGTCTCCCTGGCCCAGTCAGCGCCCGGCCCCGCGGGGTCGTCCCGGCCAGTTACAAGGTAAGGGGCCGCGCCCGGGAATGCGGGGGGCCCGGGGTGGGAGTCCGTGCGCGCTGGGGCGCGGGACTCGGTCACCTGCTAGCCGACGCTGTGGACGCGCGGGGCCGAAAGGGGCGTTCAGGCACAGGGTTGCGCGGTGCGGGGGTCAGGGGCGCAGGATGGTGTGGCCTCACCCCCACCCCGGGTCCCGGCGCCCGGGACGCTGCGTCTTGCGGGACTGCAGCGGCTGCCGGGTTGGTGTGCTCCGTGTGCGTCTTGCCGTAGGAAGCGGAGAGCGAGGCACCCCGAACCTCAGGATTTGGGGGAGATCAGAGGATACCGTCGGGTGGATAGAGGCCGTGTCCAGGTAGCAGCCTGGAGGGTTGCCATGTAGCCTCTCTGAGCCCCAACCGCTCTCCTTCGCGAAGAGTGGGGAGCCGGGGAGCCCTAGGGAGTGCGGCGTGCGCGCCCCGGGCCCGCGATCTCTCCGGGTCCCTAGGTCGGATTTGGTTCCGGGCCCGACTGGGTACCCAGTCTGCCCCCTGAACGTTCAGAGAGCGCCTAGCCTGGCTCTTCGCTTCGCCTTGCCACCGCTCCCCAGGTTGGATGCTTGCGTGTTGTTTTGATAGGAGGTGTGCCCCCTCCCCGGGCGGAGGAGGGAGGCGCACCTTTGACCTTTCTATAGAGCTGCGCAGGGTCCTTTACCAGAGGGTAGGGACAGGTGCCAGGGGGCTAAATTAAAAACTAACCCCGCTCCTCTGCCTGCCACTCCTTAACTGCTCAAGGTAAGAAAGTTTGTTTTCAGCCCTGTGATTCATAAATAATTAGTAACCAGTTTTGTAGATTAAGCAAGATGGAAACCTTAAAAATACACACGCACTTCCAGAAAGTCTAAAAACTACCACGGTTGTATCCGGGAAGCTTTAGTTCAGAAAGTTAAAAGACCCGGGATTCAACAGGTGTTCAGGAGGGGGTCTGAGAGGGAAAAACCCCACCTGTTTGTCGTTGGTACCTGCTGCTTTATTATCCTGCCCCAAATTCATTAAATTGGCTGGCCTATTTCTTTACAGATAAAATATTTGAGTAGTTATTAACTCAATTAGCAGAAACGAACTGGCCATGTGTGATCATTTAGAACCCAAACCTCCTTTTCCTTAATAGGAGGGTTTTCCCTGTTTGGACTTTCCAGATAATTGGCTGGAAAGCTGTTCCTGGCAAGGTGTAGCTCTGTCCACACCTCTATCTAACACTGACTTAGTACCTGACTAGTGAATTGACCAACTTATTATGGCTTGCATTAAAGCAGAGCTGCCCTTCTTAGGTGGGAAGTGACAGTTTGAAATTCAAAGGCAACTACTAGGTCTTTCTGTCACAAAGATTTCCTTAAAGGGAAAGTCTGGCAAAAAATAACCCATAAGATGGGGGCCTCCGGATGGCTCAGTCACTTAAACATTTGCCTTCAGCTCAGGTCATGATCTCAGGGTCCTGGGATTGAGCCCGGTGTTGGGCTCCCTGCTCAGCAGGGGGTCTGCTTCTTCCTCTCCCTCCCCCTGCTCCTGTTTCTTCTTTCTCTCTCAAAATAAAATCTTTTTAAAAATTCCCAAAATAAATACCCCCCCAATAAATATCATGTTTAAAGGTATTATTCTGACTGGGACCACTATTTTTTGGGCAAAAGCAAAAAATAATACATTTTTAAAATCTCTGTTTCATTGTGCAGCTAAACCAGGACCTGTAGAAGTATTGGCATTTCTCAGCAGTCTTCTTGAACATTTAGTTAGAAATAAAGTGTGCAACATAAAGACATTCAATACTTGTCTTCCATCTCCCAGAGAGATGGGGATTGTGGCGTAGAAGAATTGTAAATGTGCTGCTTTTAGCCATTTTCTTCTGGGAAATCGATGTCTCTATTTATTTGCTGATCTGTCCCACTGTGCGTGACCATAGAATTGGTTTTATTCTTACTATTCCCCCAAATGACTCCTGGGGAGGTGAGAGAAGGGACTTCATTCTGGAGGAAATATGTTATTAATAAAACGTTACCCCCTAAAGAGTTAAATGTGCCAAGAAAAGAACCAAGCGAGGCTTTACTAATTAGTATGATGAAAAAAAAATTCCCTGATATGATGAGAATGTTCAGATGATGACTAAAGAATTAATCTTTATGTAGAAAATAACGATTGTTTTTAAGCACGTTTGATCTTTTAAGAGTTTGGGTCCTTTTTACTGTTTCTGGGTGTTTAATAATGAAAATGATAAAAATAATGAAAATGGTAAAAATAATGAAAATGGTTTTAAAAAAAAAAGATGCACATCATATGATGTACGTCATTATTAAGTTGAATTTATCTTATTTTTTGAACCATCTCTCTTAAGTCTTGGTGATTTTTATAGCTGGCTCTTCATCCTGCCCCTTGATTGCTGGTTACAAATTCAAAAGTAGTGATTTGTTCAGATTAAAATAATACTGCATGCATATACTTTTTATATAATCATCTGAATATGTTAAATTTTTTGAAGTCTTGCTTTTGACCCTTAAGAACCCAAAAGGCTAAGTTCTTTTTCCTAATTTTTCAAACACGTAGGTATCTTGTTCTTTACATGAAAAAGTCAGTTTTTCCATTGTGATCAGGACACTGATTGTCCCATGCTGATCCCATGTAAGCGGTGACATTTCTTTCCCATGAGAGGTCAAATTACAAGGTGTTGAAAATAGCCCAGTGACTCAGTATTCTTGGCTGCTTTACGCCAACGGTTTAATTGGCTGCATCATAGAAGCATCTAATTGAGTTTCACATTTAAATAGTGGAAATGATACTTGATGCATTATTTGCTTACACAAATGTTTAATTAGCATGTTCCTGATGTTCATTCTATTTGTAGCAAAGATTGGAGGTCAGGAACTGCCCCATTCATATTCCCCACCACGTCTCATCCCTTCAAGGCCTTGTTCATAATAGATGCTCAATAAAGAGGTGTAGGAAATGAGCTGAATTGTTGATGAGAGTTATCTAAAGGTTAGAAATTTGTGAATGCTAATGGAGTACTTAACTATGAGTAACTTAAGTTTAAATCTGATGATTAATAGTACCATGGAACATTAAATAAGCACTTATTAAATGTGGACCTTTGTTAAAAAGAATTTCTAAATGTAGTCATTCGCTAAGGCACTACTGGCCTGCTGAATTCTTTGACATTGGGGACAACTTGGCTTTGTAAGTGAAGTGTCCTCTCTTAGGTAAAGTTCCCTCAAAGATTACCTGAACTTCTGTGGGTCATAAAACAATGTGTTTTCCATCTGATGATGCAGAATAAAAAGGAAAGAGCTTCACTTATACACTGGTGGGAGAAAAACAGTGTGTTAAAGCAGGTGGAAGGTGCCAAACGTCATGCCTCAAACTTCACAGTGCATGTGATTTCCTGGAGATCTTGTTAAACGTACATGCTGGCTCAGCACGTCCGGGTTAGGACCCAAGATTCTGCATTTCTCACAAGCTACCATGTGCTCCTGATGTTGTAAAACACCAGCAAAGTTCTGGAACACACTTTAATCTAATTCAGCCTATGTTTACTGAGCGCCCAGGTGATAGAAAAATAAAGAACATGGGTCCTCTCTGCCTCCAAAGAGCTGGTGAGATAATAAAGAGAGAAAGATTCTTTCTAGACTGAAAATGAGGTCCTGGACCAGAGAAGGGCCCAGGAAAGGAGATTTTCTGGTCAGGCTTCCACATTGCTGACCTTGACCTCTAATGAGTCATCTTTGAATGGAAAGCTTTGTGATCTGGCAGAAAATAAAATGCAGATCTTGAAATCAGTTAGACTTGAGGTAGCTAGCTGGTAATATTGCTTCCCTGTCACGTTGGAAGGATTACCAGTAAAGGACACATGCTAGGCATAACAAAAGTGATTGTATTCTTGTCCATGAGGAAGAGGGGGCTGGTAGGCAAGAGGAAGAAGAGATTCCTAAAATATTCTCCACGTAGCTCACCAATTAAGAGATTCAATTTTTTTAACCAACAAACCCAGCATGAGCAGCAGAGAACCAGGCTAGGGCTGGAGGGTGGGCAGCTATGGAAGTTCATCAGGTACAAAACGGAATTTTCCAGAGCATGCACATCTCCACTCTTCTGCAGAGCCCTGGCTTCTGGTTAGCTGTGGTGATACCCTTCTAGCAGTAAATTTACCGGAGGCTGTGTTGATCAAGACCAACTGGTGGGGGGCGGTGGCACTAGATGGCTCAGTTGGTTAAGTGTCGTCCTTCCACTTGGGTCATGATCCCAGGGTCCTGGGATCGATCCCCACATCTGGCTCCCTGCTCAGCCAGGCTCCCTGTTCAGCTCTTCCTCTCCCTCTGGGCCCTGCCCCCCACCCCTATCCCTGCTTGTGTTCATTTTCTCTCTATCTCAAATAAATTAAAAAGAAAAAAAAGACCAACTGATGTTCCTCCTTCAAAATATGGTTCAGAGGGAAGGGCAATCACCTTTCCTCTTTGAGGGGCATTAGTGCCTTTCCTGGCAAGGCACTTTTAAGAAAGGATTAAGTGATCAGCCAATCCTTTTCAGTTTGATGAGTTACCTGAAATTAGTGCAGGGTGTGTCAGAATTCATCAGGCAGACTTTTTATACTTTATGCTCTGAGCTGATTGTTTCCTCTTGATGTCTGGGAAAGATGGATGTTCTAAGGCAGTGGTCTCTGTCATCCTGATCTTAGGAGGGATAATCTGGGAATCTGGATGACCCTCAAAATATTTCAGCTTTGCTCTACTTCCGTGTGTGTGCATATATGCACACAAACACATACACATATATACATATGTATGTGTATATGCTAGATATAGATATTAGATATGTAGAGATATGAAATATACACACACACACATATTAGAGTTCCATTTATTATTTGCAAAGGAGATTTTACTGCTATCATTCCCACTCCATGCCTCCCTGCCTAAAATAAACCTTGAAAACCAAAGTTATGCCAAGGGCTGTTTGATATGTGGGGGAAGGAAAAGTAGAGGAAAGATTGGAGCCAAGGCAGGCAGTCCTTGGGAAGTAGAGGGGCAACAAGGGAGGGAAAGAGGGCAAAAAGCATGAGAGCACCCAGAGTGGAGGTCAGAGCAGTGGCAGGGCCAGAGGGCGAGAAGTGGGGAAGCCAGGGACCCAACTTTGTGGACGGCTGCCTTGCGGAAGGCCGGGGGAGAATTTTGTTCCTGGGTCTTTGAGAGTCATCCAGAAATCTAGTAGACCCAAGCCCATCTAAAGAAAGGCAAATGACAGAGCTGAGCAGCCTCATTCTTCCCTCTCCCAAACCAAAAAACAGCACTGCACAATTTCACAAAGGATATTTGGGCCCCTACGGGGAACAGGAAAACATCTTTTAAATTATTATATTTCTGTTATAAAAGTATATGTAATTTTTTGGAAAACAGAAAAAAGTGAAGATCACCTGCAGTCTCAAGGTGAATTTCCTTTTGGTCTTAGATCAATGCATTCACTTTTTTTTTAAATGTTAGATTTTTAAAAAATATAATATAATCTCAGGGTACCCGGCTGGCTCAGTCAGTAAAGCAACTCACTTCTGCTCAGGTCATGATCTCGGGGTCCTGGGATCCCACTGAGCCCCAAGTTGGCTCAGCTCAGCAGGGATTCTGTTTCTCCCTTTCCTCTGGCCCTCCGCACCGCCCCCCCCATGCTCCCCTTCTCAAAGAAAATAAATAAATAAAAAAAAATATTTAAATATAGGTAATCTCGTAAAAGTTTCAAATAATTTAGGACCACCTCTAGTAAAAAGCTCCCCTTCACAGTCTGTCCCTACAAGAGTTGTTCCCCTTTTTGTGCCTGGCAGAAACCTCATTCGTTTGGCTGCAGTATCTACCATGCTCCCCCACATGTCTCAGGGGTAAATCCTGATTGGCCAAGGCTACTGGGGGGGGAGGGGTGCTGTCCTTGCCAGTGATTGGCTCAGTGTGAGCATGTGCACTTCATCTTGGCCAATAAAGCACGAGGGTGGGTCACTGGGAAGCTTCCCTGGTCCTTCCAATGAGATGAGAGGGGGAAGCAGCCCTTTTCTTCTGGCCACACAGTGACTGTAAGTGGGACAGCCCTCAACCACCAGAGCAGGCTAGCCCAGGTCCCAGCTGGCCTGCCAGAGAATGTGAAGGTGAAGAATTGGCCTCCATAGTGCCCTTGATCTTCCGAATTAGCCCGCAAAGAGTCTCTGCTTTGGGATGTTTGGGAGATCCTGAATCCTTCCCGGCCACTGATAGCAGGTTAGGTTAGCTTTGTGTTCACTGTAGCCAAAAGCATCCTAACCGACACACCCTATAGCTCTCCACGCTTCTCAGGAGATGAACCATGGAGGTGTAGTCCGCTAGTCTTTTCCCTGCGCATTTACATATATATCCATATATGTACGTTTTCTTTTTAAACTAACAGAACTTATACCATGCATTTTTACATAGAGACTTTTTTCAGGGTTATTTCTTATAGCTACTTCATTCTTTTTAAAGACTATGTAGTCATACTCGGAAGTATAATTTATTTAACCCACTTTAAACATCTATTGTGCTGTTTCCAGTTCTTACTATTATAATCTATGTTGTCTTAGCTTCTTTATCTGTATATCGTCGGGTACAGTCCAGGTTCTTCTAAGTCAGGGATTACTAGGAGGGGATTCCTGAGTAAAGGGGCATATCTGTTGGATGGCTAGATGCTGCGAAATGGATGACTCTGACCACTGTGTCCGTGCCCCTTCCCACCCACCCAAGTCTCCTGAATCTCTTTTATGCATTTTCACATGATGTCACACCATTTATAGTTTTCTGTTCTGGTTTTCTCCTTAATCTGAACATAGGTATTTCCCCATGTCATTAAATATTCCAGGTAAACATAGTTTTAATGGCTACATGGTAGTTCATGATAATCATTTTTGGAGTGTTCCAGTGGTTTGTGAAGACACAAGAGAGAATATTTGAAGTTGAGAATATTGGAAAACTAAGCAGACATCATCAACCTTGCAATTATCTCAAAAGAGTCCTGAAAATGGTATTAGGAGACATACGCCTTCAGTGATCTGTTTGTAAGAAAACTCTGAGGACATGGCCTTCCACACTCTTCTCATCCAGTCACACAATAGGCTGCCCCAACCGTTTCTAAGAAGCTTTACTCTTTCTGGGACTTGTAGGGTTTATAGTATTCTATATATATTCTCTGAATATACAGGAGTCACTTAAATACTTTGTGAGGGGTGCTTGGGTGGCAAAGCTGGTTAAGCATCCAACTCTTGGTTTCAGCTCAGGCTGTGATCTCAGGGTGGTGAGATTGAGCCCTGCATCAGGCTCTGGGCTCAGCAGGGAGTCCTCTTAAGATTCTCTTTCCCTCTGCCCCTCCAGCTCATGCTCTCTCTCTTTCTCTCTCTAAAATAAATAAATAAATCTTTAGGGGCACCTGGGTGGCTCAGTCAGTTAAGCCACTGCCTTCAGCTCAGGTCATGAACCCAGAGTCTTAGGATCGAGTCCTGTATCAGGCTCCCTGCTCAGTGGGGAGCCTGCTTCTCCCTCCCCTTCTGGCTTGTGCGAGCTCTCTCTCTCTCTTTCTCCCTCTGTCTCGAATAAATAAACAAAATCTTTTAAAGAAATTTTTTTTATTTACTTATTTAACAGAGATCACAAGTAGGCAGAGAGGCAGGCAGAGAGAGAGAGAGGAGGAAGCAGGCTCCCTGATGGGCAGAGAACCCGATGTGGGACTGGATCCCAGGTCCCTGGGATCATGACCTGAGCTGAAAGCAGAGGCTTTAAACCACTGAGCCACCCAGGCGCCCCAACAAAATCTTTTAAAAAATAAATAATATGATCTTTAAAAAAAAAAAATACCTTGTGCATTGCCTGACACATAGCTGACATGTGAGTTTGTTGTAGTCTTTGCAATTCAGAGAAGGAAATCTAATGTTTCCAGGAAGTTCCTGGGAATGGGATAATTCCATTTCCAGTCTGGGGCCTGATCTTCGGTCCTCTCTGTGGGCCTACAGTCCTCTTGGGGTAGTTTCACCAGAAGCCCATTGCAGTGAAATTCAGATTTGTTGTTAGTGCTTAGAAAAGCCCATTATTTTTTTTCCGGTCTAGAACTAGATAACCGATTTTCTACTATTCTGTTTTGTAAGGTTAAAGGGTGTTTGGAAGATCCTGAATCCTTCCTGGCCACTGATAGCAGGTCAAGTTAGCTTTACCATCAGGCAGCATGATAGGAGTACACATCGCAGGGTGTGTGCTAGGGCTGCCTGCTGACACAGTGGGGGCAGGGGGAGCTGGCGAAGTGGTTCCGAGGAGGTGGGTGGGGACAGGAGGTTGCCCCATCAACACTTTCCTCTGTGCTGTCTATGAAAGACATGGCCTGCAGTCACTGCATAAGATGCCTGCTCTTCTGAAGACCACGATCTAATGAAACTGAGGAAAACTTTAAAACCCCAGGTTTGGGGTGGTGGTGGTGGTGGTGGTGGTGGTGGTGGTGTGTGTGTGTGTGTGTGTGTGTGTGTGTGTGTGTGTTTGGGGGGGTGGTGGTGGGGGGGGGTGGTGTGTGTGTGTGTGTGTGTGTGTTTTTTTGGAGTAGGGGCAGGCGTTTCACGAGGAATGTTACCCAGAACGTTCGCTGTGTAGTTCTGGCCTCTCAGTTCATCTCAGGAGCCAAAACAGAGATGGCTGTTGAGCTCACCAAGGCTTTCATGGTCAAGGAGAATTTTACTTTTATGGCTTCTCCTCCCTTTCCCTTCACAGCGATTGTTGGAGAGATGCAGGCACAACAGAGTTGCATGGTGGTTTTGAAGAGGCTTTATGATCTCTCAGGTTAGGGAACTTGATTTTGTTTCTAATCACATGTAGCCCTTGGCTGATAATCATCTCTTGGATTTATGCCTCAGGACAAACTGATTTCGTTAGAGGTAAGGAAGCTCCTTGTTTCAGAGCTGTTTCCGGGACTTTCCCACAACTCTTCCGCTCCTGGCCTCCGTCTCTATCCTGAGTGGTTAGGTGGCCTTGTTCCACCTGGTCCTGAGATCATGGGAACACTTGTCACACTTGCCACACTTGTCACAGAAACATTTCTGGAATTGATGGCTCATGGCCACCCACCAGGTTTACCAACCAAAGGAGCTGGAACTGGGTGTTTGCAGGTGGGGTGCAGGGGAGATACAGCTCATAGGAAACCCTTGGGCTTCTTTACTTTTGTCTGATCAGGAAAGCCACCAGTTTTGGAGGTTATATCTGGGGAAGCACAGAACCCCTCGATTTAGAGTTATTACTCGGCCTTGATGAAAGCAGCCCCCTCCTCTGTATTATACATCCTGTTCTTCCCCTTTCTTTGCTGTCATTCACCACCACCCCCGCCAAGCAACCTGGCTCTTAGCTCCTGGCACCCTGCGTCCCTCTCCTGCTCTCGAGGGAGCCACAGGGGCTGGCCTGGCAGGGGCCCCAGCTGCCACTCTCTGTCGGTCCACTCTTGGTTGGACACAGCCACCAGAATCACTGCTCCTGTCCATATGTGTGTGTGTTATTCTCAGAGCCAGGCTGGGCTTGGGCCGGGGCTGTGAGCTCCGCCCCCCTGCCCCCTGCCCAGTACCCCTGGCACCTCCTGTGGGGCTGGCACCCAGGTGTGTGTACAGGTACACACCATACCTGTTCCGGGCTGCCCCACGACAGATGGGACCCACTCAATAGTGTCTAAGGAAACGGGATGGTGCCCCGCTCCCTCCACAGGGCCTCAGAACATCTTGGGTCTGCCTCCCCACTTGGGGACAGCTCCTCCGGGACCCTGGCCCGTGAGTTCTCTAGAAACCTGCTCCAGACTCTCACCTGGGAGGTTTCCTGGCTGTTTCTGACAGTTGTTTGCTCCTCCTCAACCAGGGCCCCGCTGCAGGGGCCACACAGCTCTGGGGGCGCTATTCATTCCCCAGTGTCCCAGTGTGCCTCCAAAACAGCCGTGCTGAGCGGCCGGGGATGGGGTGGGGCTGGCTCCCATTTGTGCCACACGCATATGGACTCTTGCTCTCTGGGGCATGTGGAGTGATGCGGCAGGAGGAATCTGTGACCCTTCCAACTGTCCAGTGGGCTTCTTCTCTCTTTTATCTCCCAGTGAGTGGGCTAGTGGCAGTCTCTAAGCCTACAACAGGACTGTTGTAGCTAACCTGTTGCAGAGACCTGCACTGGAGACCTGCACTGGCCCCTTGCGGGCAAAGACCCAGGAGAGAGTGGCGGTGCTTCAATTTTTATTTATTTTAATTTTGTTAAAAGATTTTGCTTATTTATTTGAGATAGTGTGTGTGTGAGAAAGAGCACAAGCAGAGAGGAGAGGGAGAGGAAGAAGCAGACTGTCTGCTGAGCAGGGTACCCTGAGATCATGCTTAATTTTTAATTTTAAGATAAAAAAAATTTTAAATTTGAATTTTAAATTAAAAAAAATTTTTTAAAGATTTTATTTATTTATTTAACAGAGATCACAAGTAGGCAGAGAGGCAGGCGGGGTGGGGCGGGGGGGAGGAAGCCAACTTCCTGCTGAGCAGAGAGCCTGATGTGGGGCTTGATCCCATGACCCTGGGATCATGACCTGAGCCAAAGGCAGAGGCTTTAACCCACTGAGCCACACAGGCGCCCCAATTTTAAAAATTTTAAATTTTAATTAAAAAAATTATTTTAATTAAAAACAATTTTTTTACTGTTTTTTTTTTAAGATTTTATTTATTTATTTGACAGACAAGGTCACAGGTAGGCAGAGAGGCAGGCAGAGAGAGAGGAGGAAGCAGGCTCCCCGCTGAGCAGAGAGCCCAATGCGGGGCTCGATCCCAGGACCCTGGGATCATGACCTGAGCTGAGGGCAGAGGCTTAACCCACTGAGCCACACAGGTGCCCCTTAATTTAAAATTTTAAAAGAAAAACAGTTCCTTTTGTGTTCCGGTATCTGTGAGGTTGTGCCATGTTTGCAGGAGCTAGCTGTTCATGTGGCCCGTGGTTTAACCCGTCTGTGTGAAGTCTCCTGTTTCTGTCTTGCCGTGTTTCCAAGTACATAGCTCTGTGAAGCTGCAGAGTCTCATTCCTGTCTGTGCTGCTGTTTGTGCATTAGGATGAACTTACTTGAGGGTCTGTTTGTGTTTTCCAGCAGCTTGTGTTTGACAGCCCTTGTATATATTGTTTGTACGAGCTACCTATAAAAACACTCAGCCTCTCCGCGGCAGCGGCAGCGTTGACCCATGACCTGACCTTAAAGCACAGTGTGTGAGTGGCCGTCCCCATAGGGGCGGGCAGCATCTTAAATGGCTTGATGAAGACAGTTTGTGGCCTGGAGCAGGAAGCGTTGGCTCCCTGTCATGGTCACCATGGCCAAGTGACCTTGGCAAGTCACAGACACCCCAAAACTGAGTCTCTTCATCTGCCAAAGGGAGGTGTTAATACTAAACAGTGAAAAACAAGGGGAGAAAATGTCCATTACAGAGAAAAGTAGTGATGCTATTTTTATCACTCGCTGCTGGGACTAGCTCTTCCCTCAGACTCCCCACACACCACCATTTCCACCAATAAATGCCAGCCTCAAGGTGATTTCTTTTTGAATGAAGTGCTTGCTTTTTTTCCGACAAGGTACACGCTAGCAATTAAAGACACAATATATCCCAGTGTTCTCTTGAAAGCTAACGTCATGGGAAAAAGTGAAATACTCAGACTATAGAAGCCAAACACTTACAATGTCTTGGCAGATGCTGGGGGTTGCACACTTTGCTTTCAAAAGCTTTTGCCATTTTTGAGAACAAAGTAGCCTGATAACCTTTTGTATCTGAAAATTCAGTCTAAATCAAATAGACCTCGCGTATTCCTGTGGATTCTGATGTGCGGGGCCTCCCACCATGATAAGTGTGACATGTGCTATTTCTTATGACCTCTGGTTTTTTCTAACGAGGGTTGGCCTGCAGAATTAGGACTCAGCTCTCGCCACCCTGGAAGGATCCTGTTACTTTCTTCCTATGTCACGGTCCCCTAAGGAACAAGAAACAGCTGTCTTTCAGTGGAAACAGGAGTTTACTCTTTGGATTGGACACACACACACACTCACACTCACACACCCTGATTCTGGCTAATAGGTTGCTTTTGCAATAGAAGGAAAGGATCTACAATGGACTGTGTTTGTGTCCCCCTAAAATTCCCTGATCCCAACGTGATGGTATTAAGAAGTCGGACCTTTGGGAGGTGATTAGGTCATGAGGGTGGAGTCCTCATGGGTAGGAGTAGTGTCCTTAGGAGAAGAGGACAAAGAGCTAGCAAGCCCTGTTTCTGTCATGTGAGGACATAAGAAAAGGCCCACATCTGCAATGAGGAAGAAGACCCTCACTGCGACCGATGGTGCCAGCACCCTGTTCTCTGACTTCCCGCCTCCGGAACCGTGAAAAATAAATGTCTGTTGTTCAAGCCACTCGGTCTATGGTAACTTATTACAGTAGCAGAACAGAGGACCTCAGTGTTCATCCAGAACAGCTTGGCTCGTGTTTTCCAGATGAACATGAGAGGCTCTGAAAGCCAAGTGGCCTTTCCCTGCTCCCAGAACTCGAAGCTCCTGCAGCCAGGCAGGCCCGCTGACCCATTCCAGAAGGTTCAGGGCTTCCCTTTTCTCTGCTGAGACCAGAGCATGTTGCCTCTGAGACTGGAATCCAGCCCCACGGCAAGAATGAGGCTCCCCCTGGCCTTAGCCAGGATTTCAGTGCCCAGAAATCCTGGGAGGGAACACCGCAGTCCAAACAGCCAGCTCCCCCCACCCCACCATTGTCTTATCTCGCTCCATGTTCGGCAAGGCTGCTCTCTGACAGGAGTACAATAAGATAAGGAAACCAGTGTGCTGGGGCGGCCGGGAACAGGGAGAAACAAGCACAAGGCTGGACACAGATTGTCCACTTTCACTTCTGGAACTTACTCATTCTTGTAGGCACTGACATCCGACTTCCTTCCAGATAAACAGAGTAAAAGCACAGCACTCCCTTGTGTCTGTGATGCAGAAGGAAATGCGTATTTGTGTATTTGAACAACTTTGAACAGTGCTTCTCATGCATGGGGTGGGGGCGGGGTCCACAGTGGCACGTTCTCCCTGCAATCCCGTAGTTTTGTCACTACCACTCTGGGGGCATCTCGTTGTCATTTTTCCCTAATAAATTAGGCAGCGTGAACTATCATTAGGTTTAGCCGTCCAGGCGCGGCTGCACTCACCTGGTCATGGTCACGCCCATGAGCTCCTTTGCTTCCACCACAATCTCTCGAGGGAGCACTAGTCGATTCCCATTTTATGTACAAGATACCAGGGCTCAGATATATTAAGTGACGTGCCCGGGAACATTCAGAGCAAGAACTTGAATATAGCCCTTTAAAGAAAGACCAAAAATAGAACAGTCCGTTTTTGTTTACTTTTTCTGAAACTCTCCTTCTAAGAGGATAGGACGTGTACGATGCAAAGCGAGCGTCTTGAACAGGACTTCTGTAGCTTACGCAACTGTCTCGAGCAGGAGATTACTGTGTGGTGGCTGGGTTCGGGCTGCGGTAGAAAGCAACCCCGATTTGGTGTCCGTGTTCAGCCCGGCCCTCGGGAAGTGGAGGCTGGGTGTCAAAGGCCGTAAGGGAGGAAAGCTGGCAGGAAAATCCTTGTCAGGCAAAATCATTGTGCTGTTCCTTGCCATCTCTTTTTTTTTTTTTTTTTAAGATTTTATTTATTTATTTGAAAGACAGAGATCACAAGTAGGCAGAGAGACAGGCAGAGGGAGAGGAAGGGAAGCAGGCTCCCTGCTGAGCAGAGAGCCTGAAGTGGGGCTCAATCCCAGGACCCTGGCACCATGACCTGAGCTGAAGGCAGAGGCTTAACCCACTGAGCCACCCAGGTGCCCCCCCTTGCCATCTCTTAGTAGCTAACCTGATTTTCAGAATTATTTCTTTGGCTGTAATAAGGACTGTTGAATCAGGATACTCCTTACATCTCTCTTATGTTCTCTGGAGGCAGGTATATCTTTCTTCGGCAGAGAGCGACAGAGAAGTCAGCATGAAAAGGTGGGGGCCACCATAGACCCCATTTGTGAGACACCATTTCAGCTGAGTGTCATCAGCCCCAGGGCTTAGAAAACCAGCAGCTGACTGGTTTATGAGGAGCCTCTCAGAAGTTATCACCTGAAGTGCGTTTTCCCACCTTCATCCCCTGCCCACGCAAGTGCAAACCTCTGCACTCGGTATTCATTAAGGAAAAATCCATGCAGGCAAGATATTGAGAGTTTTGAATAAGGGGGTCTGACTCCCGGGGAGATATCTGCCCACCCCCTTCCCCCTACTAGCTTTGGACTGCTGTGGGCCAAAGTGCTGGGCTCGTCTTGGGGGTGAGGCCCTGAGGAGCCCTGTTAGATCACTTATCTTTGTCTGTCTCCCTGCACCCACCACTGATGAAAATGGAAGCAGAGCCCCAAATGACCATCAGTAAGGGAATTCGGTCTGTCCCGTGACTGGCATACACAGGTGCGTGGACACAGAACCCCTTGGCTCGGGTTTGTACCACACCCACACCGAAGAGGCAGGAGGATTAGCCATCCAGCACCTTCTCAGAATGTGTGTGTTACGCTGACCCAGTGAATCTTTTTTCTTTTTTCTCTCCAGAATCCTTGAATAACATCTATCTTAATTATTCTGGGCTGTATCTTGCTTCACTGAAGAAACTGCTTTGGGACGATTTTCCAGCTATAGCTTACAGTTGTGCCCTGGGCCATGATAAGGAGGGATAGAGAGGTTGCGATCCCTTGTTTTCATGGCCGACTGTGTATTAATATGAGCAGGAATTAACTATGATTTAAGGGCCACTTGAATTCTGATTGTGTGGGTAGGCTAGCCCACGTGAATTCCCTTCGTCATCCATTCCCCACAGGCAGAATCAGCATCTCAGTTTCAACGTCTCCCTGGTTCTTCAGTGTTGTACTTCATTCCTAGCATGAAGGCACATCCTTGGGCCACAGGAGCAGGGCCTAGGAGAGGGGTCTGCAGAGCATGGGAGGTATGGTGTCCCCCAGCTTTCTCAGATAGGGAAAAGTGTGTTTGGAAATGGGGACGAAGTTTGGAAAGATGTAGAGGCGAGGTCTGTAAATTGTGAAATGTGGTCCTCCTCTTAGTTCTCAGGCAGACTTTTCAGGATCCAGAATTAAAAACAACAGCGCCTTTTGAGCACTGGTGGCGGCCCTTGTATGGCTGATTCTAGTAAATTCTGATGCTCGCAGACACCGGAGTCATTCAGCTCTCCTCCCCACCCCCCACTTCCAGGGCTTAGTAGTGTTCTTGGGCAAACCTCATATCCCATAATTTTTTCCAACCAATGTAGAAGCCTGAATTCCCTTGAATTCAGAGAGAGGAAATAATTGATTCTGATAACTTGGGCCCAAGGTGGATCTCTTTTATATTCTCTCTCAAAGCTAGGCTATAAAATGCCATATTTACCCCAATGTCCTATTCTCTTTATTATACCTAACTACAGATTACCTTTCTTCAGATAAACAGTTTACGTTTTGCTTTTGCAGTTTCCTCTTTTGGTTAACTATCAAGAAACTTCTGGGAACTATTTGGGGTTAGCTTCCAATCTGATTGAAGACAGACACTGTCATCCTGGGCTTTGATTCTTAAGACCAAGTCTCTCCAGGATGTGTCCTCTAGGAGAGAGTCATGGCTGTGGAGCTGGAAGAGACTCAGTCGGGCCACCAGGGCCATCATTTTTCAGAAGAGGAGACTGAGGCTGGGGTCTGGCAGTGGCAGAGCTGGGCCCAGAAACAGGTCTTAAGCCTCTGGGCACGAGGTCATCACGCACCCTCCCCTGTGCCTCCCCTTATATTTCAATGAGGTGCTGGTCATTTCACAAACAGGAGCAGGATTGTAGTTGTGAATTAAAAGACAAATACTGAGTATTGAAGTCCCCAGATCGCCACCCTTGGCTTAGCTTATTTTTAGGATTTCCGTAAGGTATAACAATAAACATTTAAAATTTGCTTTTCATGGTTGTAGGCAATGATTTCACTTCTTTTCCTTAAAGATGAATTTCCATAGTCACTGGATTGAGATGGAGAGACCAGTGGCACCAGGACCAGGAGACCCTTGGTTGAGCCCCTTTCAGCCACGGGGAAGTACTTCATTTCTCTGTGTCCTCTGAGAAATTGAGAATACAAGCCCACCTTCCAAAGGCATTTGTGTGATGATCAAGTGAGATCATTGAGGGTGAACATATTCTGAAAATTATTAGTGCCTGAGAAGTGTAAGAGGACAAGTGACAAATGACAGTCTCATTCCATTTTAATTTAAAAAAATAGGTAAATGAAAGGACCGATCTATCTGTCAAAACATAAGAACACAATGCTTACACAGGGGCTCAGAGTTAGGCTCCTGCTGTATTCCTTCCCAACTGTACCGCTCAGGAAAGCTGCTGAAACCTAGAACCTCCTCATCCTCCCATGAGCTAGGGGTCTGGTAGTGGCTGCTTCATGCTGTTGGTCTGAGGATTCACTGGCATAGTCTGTGTGAAGCCCCTAAGATTGTGCCTGATACTCAGTAAACAAGTGGTGCCTACTGCTTGTCACTGTTGTTTTCTTCAGTGAACATTTATGTTCATGCCAATTATACCTAAGAAAATTGTGGAGAAAGTGTTAAAAGAGAAAGAAGCAAACATATCCCTGGGCGGCTGGGATCTTGCTATAGGGCTGTATAGGAGAATGACCAGGACCAGTGGCTGGCTGATCTGTCCATTGACTAAGGGTTGGAACATTCCATAGCCAGACCGATCCTGCAGAAACACACATACACACACATAATTAAGCCCCAGGTGCCAGGGAGACTGGAGTGCTATCTCCCTAGGTATTTTACCTTCCAAAGGGACAAAGCCCAGACCTTAGAGAACTCTCTAGGTCATAAAAGCCCAGACACGAGGGACTCTCTGACTCCTGGGGTGATTTTACATTCAGAATGTCAAGGTAGGAACCCAAGGTCCTTTCTATCTCATCTCCAAGGAGCAAAGGTGTCTCTTTCTCCTTTCTGGACACGCAGAGAGAGAGGCAGCTGCTTCTCCCCTGTGCATAAGCAGAGAACATCCTCTGTCTTCCAGCCCTCATCTCTGGGGTTCAGCCAGCACGCGCGTAGAGTGCCTCCATAGGCTCTCGTCACCTTGCCTGGGGTCTAGGGGTGGGCACCGATGCTGCAGCGTCCCTGGCTGTTGGTCTGGTTGTGAGTGTCCCTACAGAGCCATCTCATGTTTCTGCAATATCCACATACATGAAGTACATAACTGTGCCAGCGGGCAGCATCTCAGACCCTGGATGGTTTCACAAACAAGCCACATAACTGGGCACATCACTGTGCCCAGAGAAACCTATGTCCTGTCTCTGAGACATGTTTAAGGACAGCACAGCCCACAGGGGACATGAGCAGGACCAGGAAGCTGCGGGCGGCCTCTTGCAGTGTCCCTTCTTTAAGCAAAGACACCCCCCCACTGGTACATGAATAAGCTGCCATTTTTTACAAATTGTAGCTGGATCCTTTTACAGAAGAGTACAGTCCTAATGAAAGGACTCTGTCCCAAGCTATTCCTGGAAGAAGTGGAGAATGCTGGCATCTCCTGGCGTTTCCGCTTCTGATCAGCCTCATCTGGGAATTTAATCCATTTTCTGATCAAAGTCCAAAGTCTCTGTTTTGTTCGAGCTTTAATCGTTGGCTGTAAAGACTCCTTGCTATTGCACACACACACATTAAAATCGGGTTACAGCCAAACAGTGATTTGGTTCTGAGGCCTGGGGCATTGGGTAGGAAAAACACATTAGATAAATAGACAATCATACCTTCATTATGGGAAGGGACTCCCATATTTCAGCTACCAGTTAACAACGTTTTCAGCATGTGGGGAATATTTTATTCTACACGCTGAATTTTCTATAGGCTGAAGGCTATGTGTGAATGGTTGAAATGGCCCCAACCCGTGTTTTCTCTCATTTATTTTTAACACTCAGTGACGCAAAAGAAGAAAAATGCTTTAAATTCAGATGCTTTCCAAACTCCAGTATGAACTTTCTGTGATTAAAAAAAAAAAAAAAAAGCTTCCCTTTCTTTAAGGAAGCAGATAATATATTTGTGAGGCCGGCTGAAGAATCCCTTTATAAAGGAAAGTGGCTGAGGCTTGGGAAGGACTTACGTATGAGGAAGCCCGCTCAGGACTTCCTTTACCTTACCCATCAGTAAATTGTTCGGATGGGTTGAAAGATGGGAATTGCTTTGTGACATCCCATACTAGACCGAAGCAATTCGAGCCCCACTGTGTCCTGGGATGCCACTGAGGGCCAGATTCTGAGCTGGTGCTTGGAGGGGCTCCGGGGCCTTTGGCTCAGGATGTTTAGAGGTTCAGGGGCTCAAATCAGCCAGCAGTTTGATGACTCTCCTTAACCATGTATTTCATACTCAGAGCATCAGTTTTCAGAGAATTAGAAGAAATAAGGATACATAAACTCTACTGAAAGGTTCACCTTTCTTTCTCCTGGCAACACAGAGGAACCTGTGATTATGAAATGATTTCGTATCATTCCCCTTGACTTTACAGGTGTCGAAAATGTAGGGTAGAAGGCTGACATGCGTAGGTCCAAGGGTGCATTTTGAAACTAATCCTTCATAATGCATTGCCTTTCCAATGAACTGTTAGGTTGATGAGTGTAGGGGGCCGTTTCTGGTTGTTTTCATTCTGGATCAGGGAGTAGTCACTACTGATGCTGTCCAGGGAAGTCATGTATACGAACTGAAAGTAAGAAGAATGTCTTGTGGTTGTGCATATTGGTTTCGTGTAGGTCTAACATTTTCCCCAGAGCAGTCGTTGACCCTTTCATCAAAATGAATTTTCCTCTGGCTACTCTGGCTCAGGAAGGAGATAGACAGGTGAGGATGAGGAAGGCATGAGCAACACAGGACCGTGGAAATACATGAGAGCCAGCCAGACGAGATCCAGCAAACGCTGTTTCTGCAGAGCTGACTAGAACAAGGGCGTCGGCCACCCTCTTTTGCATTTTGGCAGAGACTCAGGGGCAGGCAGAGGACAGGGGAAAGTCTAGAGTGGGGGCAGGGAAGGCCCCCTGTGTGCCCTGATGGGAGGCTGTAGGCATGGGGAAGCTGGAGGTGGGCTCCAGAAGGTGATCCATTAAGGGTCTGGTAGTTCCGTAGGTGGGAGTGGGGGATGTTGGGAGTCAGGGAAGTTATTCATTTTTACTCAAGTCCTGGCCATTTGGGGCTGATCATTACAGAGGCTGTTGGTTGGCATTTTGGATTATGGCTAGTGGAGGTGGCCTGACTTCCTGCAGGAGTGACGTGGAGGTTGCAGGCTGGCTTCCTGGGCTGGGGACTGGAGATAGCACTGGGTTTCCTGGCCAGGTTGCTGCAGGGTCGGGGGTCAGAGTTCTGTTTCTATATGGTCTGGCCATTGTTTGTTTGTATACTTAGGATCTCAGGACCAACATGGTGCTGGCTGGGAATAAACAACTGACCAGCACCGGTTAGCCTGGGAGCTCCTTAGGCTGTGTAGCTCCCGGGCAGATAGTGGGCACTGAGAGTGGTCCAGTGTTCACCAGCAGGGCCCTCCTTGCAACCGTCCATTATCAGCTGCACACTTGGTCATGAGGCACATGGACACCAAAGTGTTTGCGTGTTTGCGTGCAGAGAGCTCCCGACTGCCATCCTTAAACTCGGACTTCACGTTAGTGAACCACTGGTCTGAGGGCCATACTGTTTTATTGGGTAGGAAAGCCCCATCCTGGTTTTTAATAGTGACTGGCTGTCTTCATCATCCGAAGACTCCCTACAGTGGAAGATTCTCGTCTGTCTTGCTTCACCCCTGCTCTCGGCCTCGACATGACAGAGGTTTTCTGGCCAGGAATGAAGTCTTCCCAATCGCTCTGATAATGTCCTTCTTTAGTCATTTTCTTGACACCAATCGGAAGTTCAATGTCATGGCCTCCCTGTCCTGGGCACTGTGTCCGGCCTGAGGCCAGTGGAGGCCATGGCCAAATGGCTTAGCAGTGTTTGTACCAGCCCTAGTGCCCGTCACTGTGGTCCCGACAGTGCCCCCAGGTGTTCTTCTGAAGGGGGTCCCTCTGCCTCCCTGTTTATTGTTTGTGTGTTTATTGTGTGTTTAACATCATTGGTAGTCAAAGGGGACATTAGAATCCTTCTTTTCTAGAATTCAAGAATAAAGTTTTCAGAGTTTAAAACATTAAGTTTTACACAAAATGTGTCTAAAGTATCTAAGTTTATAAATAAACTCTAAAAATATTATGTAGGGTTTTGAAAGACATCTGCAAGTTTTGAAGACGGGATGGTTTTAAACAGGCATTTCTTCTCTTGCCTTTGTGTGTGTTTGTACTTTTAAATTAAATGACATCCTCTGAGTGTAGGAGTTAAGTCAAAGCTGTCAAGATTTTTTTTTTCCATCCTAATAACAACCCTTGTGCCATTGACTACCAAGAATAACAATGAGCCTTTTTTTTAAGCTAAAAAAGAGTATTTATTTTCATCACCGAAAGGACAATTATTCATGTCCTTAAGTTATTTAAGGTATTTTTATGAATTCTACGAATACGTCATTTTGAAGTTCAACCACACAAAATAAAAATTCCTTGTTCACAGGCCCTCCACCTGAAATATTTGGGTCGGTGGGTCTTGGCCTTTCAATAATAATTGCTAACACTTAGGGAGGACTTTGATGTGCCTTCTGCTGTTGGAAATGCAGTGACTATCTTAACCCATCTGCTCTGCTCTTTATCCTCACTTTATAGCTTGCAAACTGAGACCCAGAGAGGTTCAGTCCCTTGCTCAAGGTCACATAGCCACAATTTGGACGTGGACCATCAGACCATTGATCCTGGGAGGGACCACTTGCATGCTGTTGAAGCATCTCCCTGGTTTCCTCCTAAAACATAAGCTTAGACAGAAGAAAACACATTTACTCTATGTTTATATCTCAGAACCCTTTGTACTTTTGGAGTGTAAGACATAATAATGGTCATTAGTCTCTTCCCTTGAACTTGGCCCGAGCTGCTGCTAATGTGCTACCCATAGGCGAGTTCAAGGAAAGACAGGAAGAATGATGTGAAATGAAAGAAAGAAAGAAAGAAAGAAAGAAAGAAAGAAAGAAAGAAAGAAAGAAAGAAAGAAAGAAAAAAGAGAAGAAAAGAAAAGAAAAATGAGGAGGTTGGTGGTAGAAGTATTTTATGATTATCTTCTGATCTCATTTGTTGTTGATGATCTTTTGATTAAATCGGTTTTAGCAGACATTTTTTGTTTACTGCAATGAAATATTTAACACCCCACTGTCCACTGTCCACTGAACTGTCCACTGAAAGATGGCTACAATGGCCAGGTTCATGTTGTATATATTTTACTGATCAATCAATAGGAAGAAAAAAATGTTCAAATCCAAGGAGCTGATGAGTAACTCCTCAGCAAGGTATGATGCCCTCAGGAGGCATGGGTTGCTTTGGCTGAAACATAGTGAGACTTTCCCGAACGCGTTCACATTCTGCATTCATCTCACAAGGAATCAGAAGGCCTCAGCAGGATATGAAGACCTT
Source organism: Mustela erminea (assembly GCF_009829155.1). Taxonomy (NCBI): domain Eukaryota; kingdom Metazoa; phylum Chordata; class Mammalia; order Carnivora; family Mustelidae; genus Mustela; species Mustela erminea. The sequence continues at coordinate 60,272,686 of NC_045620.1, read as the reverse complement.
CAGAAAGAAGCCAAGAATAGTGTAGAAGTGCCTCCTTTTCGGGCAAGAAGTGGCTGATGTAGTGACTTCAAGGACCACTTTGGTTCCTGCTGTGTTTGGGGAGTGATACCCACAGATAAAAACACTGTGAAGATGGGCCCTCCTGTGCTGGAGAGGAGAAAACAAAGGATTGATGAAGAAGGGGAGTCCCTGGCACATATTTTTAAATTTGATGGATCTAGTCTCTTACAGAAGCGAATGTCTTCGAGGACTTTCTCTGGCAAGGGGGAAGCACAAGCCCAGAGAGAAGAATGCACAGGACTGAGGGCTCAGATGCCTGACTGGGCCCAGGAGGATTCAGCCTCAGCCACGTTCACGTTTTTAGGAGGATTGTTATGGATTTTGCGAGAGCCCTGATTACAAAGTCCTGTGGGTTCTTGATGGTCTGCTTTATCCCTATTTTTTTGTTTCTTAAGCCTTGTTTTTTTTAGGATGTAATTTTTGAGGATTTTATAATGTTCTAGAAGAAATGTCTGCATCATACTTGGAAGGGTAATGTCCTGAGAAGTTCTTATAGGAACAGGAACAGGTCAAGGTCTGGATCAGAACTTGAGTTTTTGCCACTTTGGGCTCCAAGGGAAGTCACAAAGGATCTCAAGAAGGAAGAGATGGACAGTCAAAAGAGAATTCACAGAGCCTCAGATGCCCTACATAGTGTGGCATAGAGCTAAGCTAGGTCATGGTAAAACAGTCACCTCTTGGCCTAGAGCATACACTGTTTCTCTGAAGCATCCTATTGAATGACAGGAATATACACATGCCATCTCAGGTGGGAAAGTGATCTTTTGCTTAAATGTGTAGGTGTTTAAGAGGTTACCTGCATAATCAGAAAATAGGGGGCCAGAGATACCTAAAGAGGACATTTCTCTCTAGTCAGAGACTAGATAGATCTAGAGCTGGAAATTATTTTAGATTTGACATTTACGTTGTCAAGAAACTTTCCCATATGTCCAACAAGACTTTCTATTTAATTTCAGACTGGTAAAAATAATTCTATTTGAGGGAAAAGCTTGTTGTTATTGTTTGTCCCAAATTGCCCTGACACCTGTTCTCTGCCTTGAGCTGCCTCACCATGAGCCCCAAGTGCCCTGCTTTAGGGTAGAGCCAGTGTATGGCTGGGACACATCAGTACACAGGGCCCACTGTGGCATGTCACCTGACAACATTGTCCATACATCAATCTCAGGACCATGGGATTCCCATATGTTTGAATCTAGGTTAACCTGAGTTTAGAGACTCACTGGGGTGAAGAAGATAGTCAGTTTCCTTCCCCAAGTACTGCTCCATGAGCAAGATGCACTTTTTCCAAATGATTCTTCTAGAAGCATTCATTTTAGCTAATGTGGCACCTCAGCCTAAAGTCAGTTCCCCTTTCTCAGGTTTGGTTGGTAGTTGAGTATAGGACTAAAAGTAGTTAAGGGACCCTAAACCGTGTCTTCAAATAAACTGTCACCTCCCTGCTTAATTATGACCACTAATAAATCCTGGAAAGGAGAGGATGGTGGCAGCAGGCCCAAGGGTGGGCATAGTTGCCAGCAGAGGCCAGCTGTGAATTCCAGCTCCATTGCCCATTAGCTACAGGAATTTGGGCAGTAGGTGTCATGACCCTTGGCTTCAGTTTGTTTTCTCACAGAGACTGAAATATAGATGTTCCCTACGGTCCCTTCAGCTCTAAAATTTCTGCTTCAACTATATTCAGATCGCAACATTATTATAAAGTTATTATGAATGTGACTTTATCGTATTTACAAAAAGCTATGTTTCCTAATCATCAGTAGAAAGAAATTAAAATTGTTGAATTCTCTTTCTTTAATATTTTATTTATTTATTTGAGAGAGAGAGAGAGTGAGAGAGCATGAGCAGGGGTCAGTGGGGGAGAGGCAAAGAGAGAAGCAGACTCATTGTGGAGCAGGGAGTCCAATGCAGAGCTCAGTCCCAGGATGCTGAGATCATGACTTGGGCCAAAGGCAGATGCTAACCAGCTGAGCCACCCAGGTGCCCCTAAAATTGTTGAACTTTTAACTTTGCTCTAAAGCCATGTTGTGGAAGTTTTCAGGTACCAGGAGTTTTTTCAAGGCTAAATTTTGTGGAAAAGAGGTTTTGAAAGACTGGAGACAGGTAGGAGGGAAAGAGAGGGAATATGGCCCCACTATGTAAGAGGCCCCACTATCTGTAAGAATTTGATGTAAGCTAAAAGAGGCCCCACGAGTTGGTGACAGAGGGGGAAATTACACTGTAATGTTAGGGAAGGTAGTTAGTCATTTTAAAAAACAAAAATCTAAAATTTCACATCTTCACTTTACCCTAGATAGCCAACTTGAATTCCAGATAGATTTAACAGTGATTTTTTTTTTAAGTAGGAGAAAATAGAAAAAGAAACATTTGTGAAACTTAAGTAAAGAATTTTCTATAGAAGAACAAAAAGAAGTTGCAAAATAAAATATTGACAGATTTGATTTAAACTTCTGTGCTTCATAAAACGGCAACCAAAATGTAAAGACAGTTCACCTGGAGAGGACACTTGCTGAAAAGAATGAAATCTTCAGTGTAAGGGAAATTCTAGAAACAGACTTTATACCTAAGACTATAATCCAGAATTTCTCTGATTCTGGCCCAAGAATCACTTGCATCAGAATTAGCTAAAACGATAGATCCCCCCTCCCCCCAACTGGATGTTTCCGCCCATTCTTCAGCACGCTGAGATTGAAATAATCCATTGCCCTCACTCTGGCAGAGTCCATTCCTTCCTGTGAAGGCACAGAAGAGGAATGACATATGGTTAACAGGAAAATGGTTGGTCTCTTGAGAAGTCGAGGAAGTGCAAATAGAAATGATGAGATCATTTTTCATTAATCAAGTTATCTTAAAAAAAATCATAAATGGTCACTCTTAGGGGTGTGAGACGTGCTTTCCATGGCATTTATGGTGTTGTGTATGAGGAAAGCCATCTGCAGGACATGTCAAGAGCCCTTTACATCTTCGTGCTCAGATGTGAGCATATGAGCGCCATAATTCTACTTCCGGGACCTCCCCTAAGGGAGTAACCCCAACTGCTCACCACAGTGTTGTTTACAGCAGCAAAAAGTTGGAAACGGCAATGTCTGAAAAGCTTGGTGTGGTCGAATCAACCCTGAGCGGCCACTGGCTGGAATAATTACAGCTATTAAAAGTACTATTTCTGGAGACTACAGAGTAACACAGGAAAATGCATGTAACATTCAGTGAAAGAAGGACCATACGAAGTTAAATCTGCAGCATGATCTCAACTGTGTAAAAGGCACCTGTACTTAGGAAAGGAAATGCAAAATGTCAGGGGTGGTTGCCTTTGGGTCATAAGTCCATGGAGGATTTGAAAGGTTTTTATTTTAAAAAAAAATTTTTTTTAACTTTTCTGGGTCCTCCAGGTTTTTGAATGACTAAGTATTCTAACTTATATGGGGGGAGGTGGGAGCATACTCAAAGATGGTCTTCAGTCTTCAGTCCTGCTGCAGGTGGGCTCTGGGGAAGGAGGCGCAGGGAGTCCCACATTATCTCAGGTGTGCTGGCTGGGTAGGTACAGTTGTGCTCCCATTTCAAAGATAAGGCCCTGAGACTTGGGCAGGGTGGCTGACTTGCCTTAGGTTCCTCAGCAAGTAACATTTTTTGGGAACCCCAGGGAATGATGACCACGCCATTTTGAGGCAAGAATTTTCCCCATGGGACTCTACCCACCAGTCTTAGAATATGGCTTAATTTGACAGATATTTGCAACTTCCAGGGACTTAGGGTGACCCATTCAGACCCATAAGCCTGTCCTGTTGAAGTAGGGAAGAAGGGACAGTGTGATGGGGCAGTTTGAGGAAGGCACCCAACCTGGTGTGGCTGTGGAGAGATGGGAGGGGCTGCCCCCTCCCTGACAGCTCCCCACTCTTTGCGGCTAAAGGACGATAATATCCAAGTAGAAGAGCAGACCTCTATGGTTGGCTCTCTCTAGAAGTGTCAGACCTGATGGGCTCGTGCTAGTTCTCTGGCAAGGGAGTTCATTCAGTGGGTAAAACAAAACAAAACAAAACAAAACAAAACAAAAAAAACAACAAAAAGCCCACTAATGTCTCTATATGAATTTCACTCATTATTTTTCCATATCACTTAAAACATTAAGCACACTGAAGCATTAATTAACGTGCTGAACTTCCTGAGAGGAGCAAAAATCATTTGAGCTGTGAATTTTAATTACCTATCTTGTAAACTCCTTTGAGGTAAAGAAGCCCTGTCTCCTTCCCAGAACATCGACTTTCAAGGGGACTCCTTGATTTCATAAGACTATCCATCAGAACTACAGCAAGTGAACTGTTGTTCACTAGTTGTTAAGCCTCTGCCTTTGGCTCAGGTCATGATCCCAGGCTCCTGGGATCGAGTCCCACATTAGGCTCCCTACTCTGCAGGAGGTCTGCTTCTCCCTCTCCCACTCCCCCTGCTTGTGTTCCCTCTCTCAGATGTAAATTTAAATTTACATTTATCAGAATTCTCTCAGTCGGTCATCCTCTGTGATAGGGTCTAGACACGTTGGGCTTTATTTACACAGTCCTCCACAGGGTAGCTCACCAGGGCTCTAAGTGGCTATGTCCTGGGTGACCATGTGTGCTGTCATGCCGGGAATATCCGTGCAGATCCCACGCAGAGGCAGAGGACATGATTGTCATCTTTGTGTTTATAACCTCAGGCCTGGAACAGTGTCCTTTTGTGCTCAGTTGCTTCTAAAAGGTCAGTGCTTCCGAATAGGCCTTTCATACATTTCAGAAGGAGGCCAGGGAGACCCCATAGTGCCAAGACAAATTCGTGGTACCGTTCTGCTTCTCAAGGCAGCATGTGTGAGAGGGAAAATGAAATAAGACAGTAGTCATGTGGGAAGAACAAAAGGGAACAAGCTCACCTTTCTGGCACGCATCTTTCCACTGGATGGAGGTGTGAGGGCAAAGGTCGGAAAGGCAAGCGGTGACCTGCGGAGGGAACAGGAGATAACGCAGCACTGAGGAAATGTAAAAGCTGTAAGTCCTGCCTTTTGAGGCTGGTCAGTGGGCCCTCTGTGGCCCGGGCTGCTGTCTCAGAGACAGCCCGGTGGCATGTTGTAGGAGATTGTGGCAAAGGGCCAGGTGTGTTGCTTGGCCCAAATCATGACTTGCCTAACGAGAGTGGCTAAAACACAACTCGAATTAGCCTGAGCAAATGAGAGAACGTGCTAGGAGGCTAGAGTAGGTGCAGAATACAGGGAGGAGAGACCCACGCTGGGGCCTCAGGGCTTGGGACTAGGGTCGACCTTGGCAGCTTCATGGTCCCATCCTGAGATAGTGTCTCCCTGTGATGGGAAGAGCCCCCACATCACACCCTAGCACCCCGAGGAGACAGAGAAAGCCTTTCTCTCTGGCTTCTGTAGTCCAGTCCTGGGGCAAGATTCAGATTGGCCTTGGTTGGTCACATGCTGTCCTCCTAGGCTACTGCAGTGGCTTAAATTATATTTGGAAAGCCAGGGTCTTGTGCTCTCGCTGGGAGTCAGTGACAGGTACTGTGAGGGACAGCTGTACTAAAACACTGTGACAGGAACCCAAAGGAAGTAAGAGCCGGCTGGAAGAATGGAAACCCACAAAGAGGGGCACTGCAGACCGGCTGCGTCCTTGGTGATCATCATTGTGAGGATGTTCACTCATCAGTCCTTCCAGACCCCTGCCGAAGAGGTGTGGCCCTTGGCCGCCTGGGGCTTTTGAGCCCCCAAAATGGGGTGAGTCCAAACTCATGTGTGCTATGACTAGGTTTCAAGACTTACTGGGGGAAAAAATGTAAATTATGCTATGAATAATTTTTTAAAAATTTATTACATATTGAAATGATATTTTGTACATGTCAGGTTCAACGACCTCTATTGTCAGAATTACTTTTATCGTTTTACTTCTCTTAATGTAGCTTCTAGACATGTAACATAACATATGTGGCTTGCATTTTATTTCTCTTGATGGCACTATTGTAGGCTGTGATATTTCTATCTTGGGGTATTTGAGTAGCAGGATACCAGTTAATCCTCAAGTGTATTAGCCAGTGGGTCATGGACATTCATTTTCCTTGAAACGGTCTCCTGAAACTTTAGTGTGTGTTCCCTGTTTGAATGTGGAGGGACTTCAGTGACTAGGTCATTATTTGCCCTTCGTAATTTTGAGAAAGAAGTTTAGTCTGTCTAGAAAAGCCCAGTCTGGGGGCACCTGGGTGGCTCAGTGGGTTAAAGCCTTTACCTTCAGCTCAGGTCATGATCCCAGAGTCCTGGGATCGAGCCCTGCATCAGGCTCCCTGCTCAGCGAGGAGCCTGCTTCCCCTTTTCTCTCTGCCTGCCTCTCTGCCTTCTTGTGATGTCTGTCAAATAAACAAATCAAATCTTTTTAAAAAGAAAGAAAGAAAGGCCCAGTCTGTCTTACCAAGCAAGACCTAGACTGTGGCCCAGACTCACCCAGATAGAACCACATCAGGTTCAGGGCAATAACAGTGACTGACAGATGTCATAGTTTATGTTCAGAATCTCATTCTTGGATCCCATCAGTGAAGGTTCTCAAGTCTCCCTTAAACCACCAGCATTCTGGGACGCCTGGGTGGCTCAGTCAATTAAGCGTCTGCCTTTGGCTCAGGTCATGATCCCAGGGTCCTGCTTCTCCCTCTCCGCCCTGCTCTTGTTCTCTCTTGCCATCTCTGTCGCGCACTCTCTCTTTCTCTCTTTCAAATAAACAAATAAATATTAAAAAAACAACAACAACAAAAAAAAAAAAACAAAACCCACCAGCATTCTGAATTACTTTGTTTCAGCTCTTACAAATTATTTTTATACCCCGGTGTTGACTCACCAAGCATTTAGTCTGCAACCCAGATATGAGAAAACATTTCAGAGCTTAATCAAAATGGGAGCTCTCTGCCTGCTTACAGGTCTCACTCCTGCCCCCTCCCATTCATCTGTTCTTCCATCCCTTCATTCAACTAGTGGTTACAGCCTCTGGTATGAGCTACTGACTGGGCTGGGTCCTGGGAATGCAACAGTGAGATGGCCAGGGGCTGTTCCCCAAACTGGTGGGTCTTCTACCAGCTTCTGCTCGCCTGCATGTCTGGTGTATCAGTGGCTCTAAACCAGTGTTCCCCAAAACTCTTGCAGGAAGAGCACGATGCCTCGTATGGAGAGTCTCGGGATAGGCAGCCAGAATGGAGGGGTTGAGGACACCGGCAGAGGCCCGTGCAACTCCCCTCTTAAAGGCCTCCTCTGAAAAACCCTGTTTAAATCACCCAATCATGTTCTCCAAACATGTTTGAGTTATTATGTCTTCCAGTAATACATTTTGGTTAGCTGGATTAGCGCTAAGATCCCTACTTAGTCAAGCAAAATTAAGGAGCTTTTCCTGCAATTGACATGTTGAGAGAAATACATCCAAAACCAAACCACAAGAAAACAAACAAACAAAAAAATAAATCCAGCTCTGTCTGGCTCCTCAGGAACATTCTCTCTAGGACAGGCATTAGACTTCAGGTAAGTCTCCTCTGGACATGTAAATAACCAGTAAAAACCAGGCAAGACTGTAAATTAGTTCATTTGGTTGAGTGACGAGAACGGTTTCATTAAGCGGTTGCCCACTTTCGTGAGCAAAAGCTCCCAATGCTGTCTGCCCTTAACGGAACGAAATTAGTGAAGACTTGAGGTGTAGGAGAAAAAAAAAAAAGAAAGAAGATATTTCCCCTTTCTCCTCCTTCAAGACCATCTGAAACTGACATTTTAAAACTCCATGTTTTTAAGGGGGAAAGATGGAAAATAATAACGCTCGGCAGAATTAAAACCACTTAGCCCACTCTGAGTACAACTCATTGTGGTTCTTAGTTGCTCAACAATTAGAAAATCAGAAGCTACAAAGAGAAAATCTGTATATATGCGTGGGGGGAGGGAGGTTCAGAATCATAATTAAAATGAATCTAAAGGAACTGTCCCTGTGGCTAGGGGACGACTGAGCCAGAAGGAGAGGAAGACTTTCTGGCCGGCAGTTGGATGATCGCACCCTCCCCTTGTTGGTCTCCTTAGAAGTCATTAAAAATTTCAAAGAAGGTAGTAAGAAGATGCCTGGGCACTGAGGAAAACCAGTGCTGGAGAGTGGCAGGGTGCATTGTTGTTGCTGGAATCAGGGTAACCTGGGGTAGGAAGCACAAGGTCATTCCCTGAAATCTCCTTGTGCTTCCACGCTTCGGAGAACATGATAATGAGAGAGGCAGCCGGTGGGCCGTCACTCAGTGTGACAGCTGCCCTTGGATGTGGCCACTGGCTTCCTGGCTCCCTGCTTGTCAAGGTGGGACAGGCCAGAGCAGGCCACGGCAGTAAGAAGGTAAACTGCAGACACAGGCCCTTGGGCTTTAGGGTCAGGGAGTGGTCTAACATTGAGAGCCCACTGCCTCGCCAGTGGAAGCTGGCCAAGTAGGTATGATCATGTGCCCTTGAGTGCCGTGTTGGAGGCCACCTGCTGTCTGCTACAGGTGGGCTGCTCTTCGCTCTGCAATTTGGTTTTCCTTTGGTATTTCCAGGTTACTTTGTGCCTCTGATACAACTACTCATGCATGTTTTCTCACCTATAATATGTGATCCTCTTTACATCTTTTTTTTTTTTTTTTTTTTAGAACTTAAGCTCCCTTCCTCCCTGCGTTGAAGCACAAGCATGCTGCCTTCAGGCACTATACTCAGCTGTTATCTGTTACAGGGGAGCTGGAAAGCCAGTTCTAAAACTTTCTTTAGGAACCTGGAAGAAAAAGCTGTTCCTCAAAGGAGGAACCGATGCCATTTTAAGAACATGAGACTTATTCAGTGTCAACTAATACGTTGGCGTGATGGGTCTAGAAAGGGGGCGGGGGTTAAGTCACCTCCATTGCTTCCTATGGAGGCTTTTGCTGCAACTGACAGGACTTGTCACCATAAAAGCCACAGGTCCTCTGACTCAGCCTCTGCCTTCCTGAGCTCAGGGTGCTGCCCACATTTAAAAACTATGACCGAGGGAAAGTGACACCTAGAGAAAGAACGTGCTTTGCCAGGCTATCCAGTGGTAGTCATGGTTAGACTTGAATTTGGATCTTCTCTTTATTGAAGATGGTCTTTCTCCCTTTTGTCCTCTGCTTATACCTTTAAAAATGGCAGAGGAAAAAATACACCACTTGCTTGTATTAATTTCCTCTCTGTGCAAAGAAAGCACCGTCAAACCAAAATTTTGCTGTGTGAATATCTATTTCCGGTTCTCTGCGTTTCCCCTTTCTTTACAGAGAAGGCTGGACTGGGGCTGGAGCAGGACTGGAAGACTCAGGTGTGCTGGTCAAGGAGCCATTTAGGAGAAGGTGGTGGGGAGCCTCCAGGACTGCATATAGAAATTAATCACAGAAAAAGACATCATTAAGAGCAGATCTCACAGAAGGTCCCAGGGTGACTATTATGTGAAATTAATTAGTACTTACTCAACTTTTTTTTTAATCACCTTCTTGGTACTATGAAAATTGTCCTAATTACTGACATCACTTGTTTTAAGTCATTACAGATCATTATTTTCCGTGTCACTCTGTGCATGGATTTGAATAGAACAGCCCCTTCACCTCTGTGGGTAGTTTCCCCACATGGTAACATGTTTGGACAAACAAGGTCATTCAACGAAATCCCCTTGTTGGCAGGTTGGCAAAATCAAGGTCTCAAGGAAAGAAGATATTGGAGTAAAATAATTTTATGGCAGTTTTGCCGGGACTGGGTCACCAGGGGCCTGATACCGCCTTCTTTAGCATTTGTCCTCAGTGTAATGGGAAGAAAACAAAGGTGTGTTTATTTAACCTTTTTATTCTGGATCATTTCAAACTTAGAGAAGAGTTGCAAGAATAGAACAGCTAGCTTTCATATATCCTTCTCTAAGAATTCCTGTTCATATTTTATCACACTTCCCTCATCACACTCTGTATTTCTATCCATATTACTATTTGTTTGCTAAAGCATTTGAAGATAAGCTGCTGATGTGGGCTGAAGGACACTTTCCTGTTTATCCTGCCTACAGTCATCAAAATAAGGCCATTAACCTTGAAGCAGGCTTTCCTTCTCATCCTCAGGGGCCATTAAAATGTTGCGGATTGTCCTTCTAATGTCTCTGGTGGATCTAGAATCCACTGGTCTCTCCCATCTGGGACAGTTACTCCTTCTTCATGACCTAGACATTGTGGAAGGTCACATGCCTTTTACTTTATAGAATGGCCCTCCATGTGGATTTGTCTGATGTGTGCTTATGATTAGATTCAGATTGTGTAGTTTTGGCAGGAACACTCCGTGATGTAATGTATCAAGACCATGCTGTCAACGAGTCCCATTACTAATGAGGTTAGCTTTGATCACTCGATTAGGGCAGCATTGCCAGCTTTCTCTGCCGAATTCTTTTTTCCTCTTAATAAGTATTAAAAGATATTTTGAGGCTAGATAAATACATTGTTTCCCATCAAGCATTCACTCACTAGGACATGCTCACTCAGTATCTTGTTTTTTTGCTTGAAACAGTCATTACTATGATAGTAGCCAAATGCCCAGCTTGGAATTCCTTCATCCCTTATACATGTATTAGTGGGCAACCTACTTGAAGGAAGAGCTTTCCTTCTCCTCTAGTCATTCATTCATTCCTTTGGATCAGTTTGAGATCATGGATTCCTGATTTATTCCATGGGTTAGAATTTCATTTTTGGCACTAAGACTGTCCCAGGCTTGGTCAGCAAGAGCCCCTTTAAGCTGGTCTTTGACATGTCCCCATTATTCTTTGAGCACATATTACCCTCTATCACAATAAGATGACCCGGGCAGAGCCTGTCCTTTGCCTGCTCCCCTGGAATAAGAGCAGTACATGGAAGGGCTCTGAGCTGAAGAGCGGCTTGCTTTTGTTGGCATTTAAAAAAAAGTACTGCAGCTGCCCCTTGAGAGTATTGAAGGGACAGGCGAGAGCCGAATGAAGGATGCCCCCGGGAACAGGGAGGCCACTTCCTGTCCTATGCGGATGGGAGGTGAGAGTGGATTCAAGGTAGATTTGGAAGCTAGAACTGACGAGCGTGTAATGGTGGGGTGTAAGGGGGGATGAGGCAGGGGGTGAGAATGAAGTAAGAAAGGCAGGGAAGGGGATGAGCTCTTTTGGCAGGAAGATAACCAGTTCCAGCTTGGACCTGTGCCATGTCAGCGTAGCAGGGAGGGAGAGAGCACAGGGAGACGCAGGAGTCTGGAACTCAGGAGACAGGCTTGACTGGAGACACCTGTCTGAGAATTGTGAGGTATCATACGTTTGAGGGCCTCTTCTAGAGGTTTTGAATCCGGCCCTACTGGCTAGAATAGCTTACCCTGCTTACTTGCATTCTGCCTTGTTTTCATTTTGCAGCTCTCGGCAGGCACGTGCTTGGCATTTTCACACATATTTCAAAGCTTCAGGGCAACTTTTCTGAACTGGCCCTTGATCCATTCTCAAGAAGGAAGAGGGCAACAGATGTCTTCCCTGTGGTACCCCATGACCACCCAGCCCCAGCAGACTGGGGAAGGTGTCCATTGTCATTGCCACACATTTTTTGTGTTGAGGGATTTGTCCTGCATGATGCATATGTTAAGAAGAAAGAATATGTGTATGTCTTTATATGCACACATGCATGTACGTGTAGATATATGTATATGTATATGTATATATGTATATGTATATGTATATATATATAGTACTTAAAATCTTTGCTGTCAAAAAATACATTATCACAACGTTAAGACTGACAAGGGATTTTTGAAAACAGAATGTAGATAAAGAATCCATAATAAGGAGTCCATAATCCTGGCACTACCACAGCCCATCAGAGGATAAAAGGAACAGATCAGAAGAACACATACCAACCAAGAACGGCCCCAGTCAGGACTGCTGCCCAGCAGATGCTTACACGCAAACACACAGTGCTTTTGTCACCCAAGGCTTGCTCCTCAGACCATAAACCAGAGATCTGGCTTTCATGCATTAAGTTCAGTCATCTTAGTAGATATGGATGTCATTTGTTTTGGCATTTTTGCTAATGTTTTTGGAGTTATATTTGCCTCTAAATCAGAAACATCTGGTTTTACTGATATTAATGGGGCTGCTCTTAACTTTTGCTTTTGTCTGAAAAGCCAAGTTGGGAGCTATCAGTACCTCTTACTCTAATTTGGATTTTAAATCCAGGACCAGCAGTAACCATGACCTGGCATTGGGGGAGGCCTGCCGGAAAGCTAGAGCCACACTAGGTGGTGCTGCTGTTGGCGGGGCGGTGGTCACATGGTGCACCTGGCAGTGGAGGGGTGTGGTCACGTAGATCTCACCCCACCAGCTACTGTCCCAAGGCTTCCCTTATTATAAACTTCTTAGATCCTTGGTACATGAGAAGAGGAGGTTTCTGGGTCCCTTTATGCTCTATTTTTTTTACATTTCCCATAGGCATATTTTTTTCTATCAGGTCAGCATACCCTCCACTCCTTTATTTTATTTTATTTTTTAAAGGTGTGTAGGGTCTGGTTTCTATAGTCAGTTTGGCTGGAAGATCTACAGAGAAAGGTACAGGCAGTGCTTGGCTCCTTTTTTTCTTAATTGAAGTAGAGCAGACATACAATGTTATATGAGATTGGGGTATACAGCATAGTGATTGGACAATTCTATACAATACTTGTTATTCACCAGGGTAAGTGTCGTTACTATCTGTCACGATACAGCATTATTACAATATCATTGATGTTACTTTTCATCTCCATGACTTACTTATTTTAGAACTAGAAGTTTGTACCTCTTCAACCCCTTCAGCTATTTCACCCATTCCCCTGAACCCTCCCCTCTGGTAACCACTAGTTTGTTCTCTGTATTTATGATTCTGTTTGCTTTTTGTTTGTTTGTTTTGTTTTTTAGATTCCCCATATAAGTGAAATCTGGCACTCGTTTTTGTCAGACTTATTTCACTTAGCGTAATACCTTCTATCTCCATCCAATTTGTCACAAATGGCCAGATCTCATTCTTTTTATGGCAAATTAATATCCCACCATATATATATCTACCACATTTTCTTTATCCATTCATCAGCCAGTGAACACGGGGTTGCTTCCATATCTTGGCTATTGTAAATAATGTGGTAATAAATATAGGGGTGCATATATCTTTTTATATTAGTGTTTTTGTTTTCTTTGTGTAAACACCCAGTAGTAGAATTACTGGATCATATAGTATTTCTTTTTTTAATTTTTTGAGGAAACCCCATACTGTTTTCCACAGTGGCTGCACCAATTTACATTCCCACCAACCGTGCATGAGGGTTCCTTTTTCTCTACATCCTTATTGACGGTTGTTCCTTTCTTGTCTTTTTGATACTCTTCTTAATGAGGTATCCCCCTTCGGGCATACACACGCATGGGATCCCATTTTGTGTCCTCCTACTAGAAATGGCAGCTGTCTGTGACTCACGTGACTCTCTCCTTACACTACCTTTCAGCAGCATTAGCAACAGCTGCTTGTGAAATTGTTTGTAAAGCAAAGTTGTGTGATCACAAAGGAGTAAGCCCAGCCTTGTCCTGAAATGGCATCCTCTCCAATAAGGAAGAATGTGTGTTCTCCTATTTGTCGGGGACCGTAGCTCATGCAGAGCTGTGTAAAAATAGCAGCCAGTGGTTTGTCTGGTTATTGCGATGCCTCTGAAAGTCTACCTTGAAAAAGGGTCCCCTCAAACAAGAGCGAGAGCAGAAGGGCCAGTTTGTAGCTCACCACAGTGAACATTGATCCCGTGAGTTTGAGCGCACACATAAGTAATGCAACTTTGCTGGTCAGTCACACTGGTTTTATGCAAATGGGAGGGACCACAACTGCCAGACTGTGCTCCCTTTTCCACATTTGGTTGGCCACTTAGTTGGCTGGGTGGTTGGATGAGAACCCCATGTGGTTACCCACCAATCCCTTCCTGGGCCATTGACTGTGTCTCAGTGGGAGAGACTCTGGCGGGCAAGCAGAAGCTGTTACCAAGTCTATGCTGCCCAAGGGCCCAGCCATCCATACTTCATGCTCAGTGGGTTGTTGGCCTTTTTCAATGTCCTCAAGGGTTGTGCAGCCTAGCACAAGCTTGCATGGGGGAAGTACATCTGATGGGTCAGAATTGCACATGAAGGACTTTAAATAGCCTTTCTTTCCTCCTCCTAGTCTAAACACAGGAATGGGAAATTGTGGACACCAAAGAGTTGCATATTTAAATACAGCTGGACTGTTTTTGCACAACGGTGAAGTACTGTTTTTTTGTGCAAATGTTTTATATCTTTGCCATTTTGACCATTCTTATTTTATCTTATTTTATCTCTTCCATCTGTGAGCTCTAATAGCTCCTATTATGTATATAATTCATATAGAGCTCCCTGGATTCCACTTTGAGGGGTGATTATCGCTGTACATTCTCTCTCTCAAACACTATACCCTCCCTGAAGGCAATCTTTGAACCCAAAGCTCATCTTAATTTGTCACACAGTCTATCCCGAGCTGACCACAATTCAGCACTGAGGAATTGCCTGAAATGAATGAACGAGAACATTTCTACTGCATCAGCTCTGGTCTGTTGTGAAAATGCTATGGTGAGATGTTGTCGAGATGGGATGTGTATTGCACTTGAAATATCAGAAGCTAGAGGCTTAGTGGGAATTTGGTTGACTTAGACTATTATGATGTAGTGTTATATTTCTTTAGAAGTTATGAATAATTCAGAACACATAGGAGATACCTTTTATCTTTTCTGGCTTGTTGATTTCCATGGAGTTATTGTGCTTAATACAATATGAAAAAGAGGACAGAGGGCTCATCTGAATGTCAGCTCAACATTTTGTGGTTATTGTCTTAGTAACTGATAAGTTACCGTAAATCCTAGACCCAGTAGGCCATTGAGGTAAAATATTAGGAGCATCTCTAAACTGCTCATAACTTTCCTTGCTATTTTCTAAAATACTGTGGTATAATAAGATCCTCTGCTTCCTAAGAAGATATAAATAAAGCCTCTGCAACACATAATGGTGATGAGTTAGAAGTTAAGCTCCCCTCTGATCAGCCAACAGCTCCGTGGAACAAATAACTCCAGGAGAACCCAGCTTTAGAACACATATAGGAAGTGTCTGGCTTTAAAATTACAGAGCTATTTCTGAGGCACAAGGCAAATGACTCTGAAAAACGGTTGCAAAGTCATTTATATTGTTTGCACATCTATTCAGCCAGAAACTGTAGCATAGCACTCCCTTAGCCCTCCCTGTCTTTTAAAGTGACCACTAAGTGTTTCAGGGCTTGTCGTCAAGGACTTACGGTAAAACTACCAAGCAGTAGTTTTTCAAATATACTGATCTCCTGATCCCTTGGCATTCTTAAAAACCAGTGAGAATCGCAGAATTTTTGTTGACATGGCTTTTATTTATGGATATTTACCATTGTAGAAATTAAAATAGAGGAAATCTTGAAATAAGTATTAGTTCACTTGAAAGTGACAATAGATATGGAAGCAACTCAAATGTCCATCAGTCTATGAACGGATAAAGAGTATGTTCAAGTTGAACTTTGAACAATGCAGAGGTTAGAGATGCTAACTCTCTGCACTGTAGAAAATGTGCACCTGTACTCTTTGCAACCCCAAAACTTAAATACTGAAGTCTACTGTTTCCCAGGAGCCTTACTGATAACATAAAGTCAATAAACATATTTTGTAAGTTATGTATATTATATACTGTATTCTTACAATAAAGTAAGCTAGAGGAAAGCAAATTACTTAAAAATTAAGGAGTAGAAAATACATTTACAGTACTTCATTGTATTTATTGAAAAAAATCAATGTATAAATAAACCTATATAGTTCAAAAAAAAAAAAAATATATAAATGCATTGCATTTTACTAAAAAATAAAAACTGTGTTTCACTAAACAATACAACTGAGTGAGAAGAGTGGCATTGTTTGAACTTTTGCAAACTCTTTAATGTCCGGCTGAATAGAAGGCAGATAAAACACATTAGTATCACCTAGGAAACTCCACTGTACACTCTTAAGAAAATGAGATTTAAAAAAAAAAAGATCATATCTTAGTATTACTGTGAAAATAGTTTTGACTCTGTGGACCTGCTGAAAGGGTGTGAGCACCCCCGGGGTCATCAGACCATGCTTTGAAAACTGCTAATAGAGTAATTAGTTGAATGAGGATATTCTTGGACATAGGAACCCTGAACCCAATGAAGAATCTATTCTCTGTGCCAAGATGTTGGCAGGCCCTGGTGAGGAAGTGTGTCGTTCTGCCTGCCCATGCTGACGGGATCCTTTGGACAGACTTTCAACCTTCCCACTATGTTAGGGACTAAAACCAGCCTCCTGCCTGCTTAAGGTGGCTTACGAAGGCTCTAGCCACCCGCTCTTGTGTTCTTAACATACTTTCTTCTATACTTTCCTCCCACTACTGTGCTTTGGGAAGCTCACACGATTCCCCTGGTTCCCTGACCACTGACTACTGACATGTTTCTGCTTCCTTTGACACTTTTGCTCAGTTGAGGTAACCTGACATAACAATCCCCCACCATGACAATAAAATAAGAAGGCAGCGAGCTCTTGAACAAACGGAAGCCTAGTAAAACCCAATCCTATGCCTCCGTGTCAAAGAAGAATTTAGAAAAGGAAAGGTGCCATGGCCTTTGTGCTGTTGAGTGAATCTTCAACCCACAAGCAAGAGGTCATGCTTCCACTAGACTTGGAAACTGAACGTCTTCTGACTGGAAAGGATAATTGCTGACTTTGGAGACGAGGAGGCTCCTGTTAGACCAAGACTATGTAAGCTCTAGAAGACCGACCTGGAGCAGTGCTACAGAGGAAGACCTTGAGTTGTCTCCAGTTAAAACTGCTAACGTCCCAAATGCTTGTCTAGATGTTGGCCTGATATCTGCTTATTCCTGCCTCTTCACGGGCTGACTCCATGCTGTGACACAATCCCCAGTCTGACTCCCCGGTGAAGCCCTCCACCCATGCATCAGTGTTCATAGTCAGCTCTTCCCCTTATGAATGGACAGTTTCCCTCCTCGTTGCCTGGCATCGATCCCCGCTGTGTAGCCACACATTCACCTGGAACCTAGCTGTGCCATTAGTTAGGACTGAAATATTGGAACTGGAGGGAGCAGTGTGACAAAGAGGTTGAGAGCAGAGAGAGGAGAGGAGAAGGAACGGTCGATCAGTACAAAGGATTCCTGTCCATCTCCCGCTTTTCTCCTTGGACACTCCTGACACAGTTGGTTAAGAGCAGGCCACTCGTGAGTCATTTGTTTACTGTGGGATTTCCTTCCCCTCCCAGTAAGAAAACGACCAGGGAAATAGAGCCTCGTTAACTTGCCTTTTATCTGGCCCCCTTCTGCTTTTCCCAGCAGGCTTCATCCCTATCAGCAGGCCCGGATATTTCCATCAAGGCATCTCTTTGTCAGCAGTTTCAGATAGAGTTAACCTGGCAGGTCAAGGCTAACACAGATGCTGTGTGCTTTCTTTCTGAAATACTGTGTCCCAGCCTGAATGCGGGATGATTAGTTTACTCTCCCGAACAGAATATACGCTACAAAATATTCACCGTTACTACAGTGCCACAAATAAAAGGCAAGAGAACACCTTGTAGCCGTATATCATCTTTATTGATCCATCCAATCATTTACAAATACTTATTGAATGCTGTTATGTGCAAGACAATGATTGGCACGTCGATAAACAAAAGCAAAACTGAAGATTCTTACTCATTATACCTACAGTCCACCTAGTAACTAGTCATCATATGTCCAGAATTTTGGATGAAATAAATCTTTTCTCTAGATTCTCAGTGGTCATGATGTAGTGGTCGTTGATGTAGTTTCTTATTTGCTGTTGGGGAGATGTCCAGAAAGTTGAAGTGAATGAGGAAGACCGTGCTTGCTCTCTTTGGTGACATAAGGCACACAAGGCTACATGAAAATCATTTACAGATGAATTTACTTTGTAACCAGTGTAATATCTAGTCTCTCAACAACAGCTGAATTTGAAGTGTTTGTTCTAATCTTTTGTTAAGATCACTGAAAAATTGTGTACTCTGATCTAAAAAAGCAATTTATAAGAAAGTAAGTGTTTGTTTACTGTGTACTTGAGAAGACTGTTTATTCTTCCATTATTGGGTGCAATATTCTATATATGTCCATTATATCTGTGCTGTTC
Organism: Mustela erminea; assembly: GCF_009829155.1. Taxonomy (NCBI): domain Eukaryota; kingdom Metazoa; phylum Chordata; class Mammalia; order Carnivora; family Mustelidae; genus Mustela; species Mustela erminea. Next base: position 60,254,400 of record NC_045620.1, on the reverse strand, counting down.
AATTTAATATTTCATAACTAATTGTTGTGTTACCTAATATTTTATTTATGGAATAAGATTTGTCAGAAACTTCTGACTGTGAAAGAGTAGTTGTCAGTTTCTCCTCATGGTTCAATACACTTCTTGCTCTCTATGTTTTGAGGCTGTATTGTTAGGTACATATAAGTTTAGGATTATTTTCTCTTCCGGCTGAACTGAAACTTTTATCCACATTTTGTGACCCTCTCTTATTTCTTATTATGTTCATTGCCTTAAAAATCTGTCCGATATTCACAGAGGTATGCCAGATTTCTTTTATTAGTATTTACCTGGTGTTTGTTTTTCCTCCTTTTACTTTTAAGGTTTCTGTTCTTACATTTTTGATATGTTTCTTATAAACATAATTTGTTTGACTTTTTAAAATTGTGTCTGATGATTTTTTTAAACAAGGGAGATTAGTCCTAACATTTATTGTAATTACTGAAATAGTCTAATTTATTTTTAACCATTTTATATTATACTTGGTATTTGTCCTACTTTTTGGTTTCTTTTTCTTCTGCCTTTTTTTAAAAATTTTTCTTTTTCTCTTTATTATATCTTCCCCCAATCTGAATTGGTAAACTTTTTTTTCTAGGATTTTATTTTTCAGTAGTCTCTACACCCAGTGTGAGACTGGAACTCACAACCCAAGATCAAGGGTTGCATTCTCTACAGACTGAGCAGCCAGGCACCCCTGAATTTATAATCATTATGCCTCTTGATTACCGTAGTATTTTAACATGAATGCTTAACAGAGTTCTATAATATTATTTAATATTTGTCCTCTTTTCCCAAAACACAGGGAACTTAGAATGATTTATTACTTACATGCTACTGTTTACAAGTATTTTAGTTCCATCCTTTTTGCACCCTCAATTAGTCAGTATTATTGTTGTTTTATAAAGTACAATATCTTTTCTACCATCTCTTCTTGCCTCTCAGAACTCCCATCTGGAATAATTTCCCTTTGTCTGAGTGATATATAAAATTTAGTTTAGTGGGAGTTTGCTAATGGAAACTCCTTTTCTTTCTTCATTGGAAATATCTCTCTTTTATCTTAATTCTTAAAAGGTATTTTTATGGGGTATATGGTTCTATGATGGTGGTTAAGTTCCCTCAGGTCATTGAAGTTATTATTTTCCTGTCATCTGGCTTCCATTGTTGTTGTTTGCAAAATCTGGAGATAATCCAGGTACTGTTCCGTTGTTAGGTGATCAATATTTTCTCTGGCTGCATTTAAGATCATCTCTTTGTCGGGGCGCTGGGCTGGCTGAGTTAGTAGAGCATGAGAATCTTGATCTTGGGGTTGTAAATTTGAGCTCCATGTTGGGTGTAGAGATTACTTTTTAAGAAAAATCATCTCTTTTTCTTTGGCGATCTCCAGTTTTATAGCAATTGTCTGTAGGAGTAGATACATTTCTATTTATACTGCGTGGGGTTGTTGGGCATCCTGAATTTAAAAATTCATGTTTCTCATAAACTTTGGAAATTTTCCTTTTGAATATTTCCTGTTCCCTATCATCTCCAATATCTCTTACTGGCACTCTGGTTAGACATGTATTAAATCTCTGTTCAATTGCACTCTGTCCTCTGTGTCTCTTAAACTCCCTTTAATATTTTCCATCTTTTTGTCTTTCTATTTTGCAATCTGGGTAATTTCTTCAGCTCTGTCCTAAACCTTCTGAGTCTTGCTTTACTTGTGTCTAACCTTAATTTTAACAAGTCTATTGAGTTTTAAATTTTAAATTATTATATTCTTTTTTCCTTTGTCAAAATTTCTAATTTTGAAACCTCCTGTTTATATCTTTAAACTTATTAAACATACTTATTTTATGGTTTATGTATGATCTTTCCAATGTCTGAAATCACTGTGAATCTGATTTCTCTTTCTGTTGTTTTTGCAGAATCTTATCCATAGTGTCCTTTTTTTTTTTTTTTTTTAACATTTTGTGAATTCTGACTGGACTTCTATTCCTTGGAACATAATCTGTAAAAGAATTTTGAAGCCTGGGATGCTTGGTATTTGTTCCAATGCGTACCTGAGTACTCTCAACCTGAAAACATTTTAAATTTCTCTCTTACAGATTTTCAAACCACAGAGGTAGAATTTGGGCCTAAAACCTGTGTGAAGACCATCTTTGGTTTTGACTATTTGAGGGAGACTGTTTTTCTCCTTGGGGTTGAAGAAGTCACCTTCTTTCCTGTCCCTTCCGTGTGAGCACATTTGCTTCTTCCTCCCACATACACTGAACATAGCCCTTCTTTGGGATCTGAGCTTTATGTAAGGGTCTCATATGGGACTCCCCAGCCTAGGCAAGGTTTATCTGTTCTTTCTGCCTCTTTCCATGCAGCATCCTATCAAAGTTGATAGTCACCAGGGTCCGCCTCCTGGCAAAATCTAACTTTAGCTTGCTTATTCTTTTTTTTTTTTTTAAGGTTTTATTTATGCTTTTGACAGACAGAGATCACAAGTAGGCTGAGAGGCAGGCAGAGAGAAAGGAGGAAGCAGGCTCCCCACTGAGCAGGGAGGGCTCGATCCCAGGACCCTGGGATCTTGACCTGAGCCAAAGGCAGTGGCTTTAACCCACTGAGTCACCCAGACGCCTTTAGCTTGCTTACTCTTAAGATCACTACTTCCACTCTGTGTTTGGCTGGTACAAACTTACCAGCTCAGGAGCAATTCAAGTGTTTTCTATTCTATCTTTTACTTTTAGTTGACTTCGCTAGGGCGTTTTCTAGGGTATCTGGAAGTAGAACCACATGCAGGTAATAAATGGTCTGTAGGCCAGAACATTTGAAGGCCAAGGGACTCCATTTTATTTCTAGCAGATGCCACCATCTCTGTTAAGCTCCTTAACCAAGGATGGTATGGATAGGCTTCATCTTCATCCTTGTCCTTTGTGGTCAGCAAACACCCCCAACTAGCATTCTTGTGTGAGGGGCTACACAGATACAGGTATGTTTGTGGCAAATGCTGATGCTTCAGACACCTCCAGGTGACAATTCTTGTGAGGAGTTGGCCTTCTCCCTATTTGCCTCTGAATTGAGCTGTGTGGCCTTTGGCGATACCTTGGACTTTGGAAGAGTCAAGTCCTATATCATTCAGGCTTGAGATCAATGAATCTTGACCTTTTTGTCGCTGCTCTTCCAGGAGCCTTCTCCCTGGTGAGTCTGGGTATTCTACCACACTGCCCCAGGCATCCTGTGGCTTTTTCAACCCCGTGCTCAAAGCCAGGGACCAGCAAACTACAGACTATGGGTTGCATCTCACCCATAGCTTATTTTTATAAATAAAGTTTTATTAGAACACAGCCATGCCCATTTGTATTTCTTTGGCTTCTTTCATATCATTATAACCTACCCACAAAACTGAAAATATTTACTATCTGTCCCTTTGCAGAGTTTTCCAACTCTGCTCAGTGGCCCTACACTGGGCTGCTCACCCCTCCTTTGGCTCTTCCCAACAGTATCCTGTAGCTGCATGTTCCCTTCTCATTACCTACACTCATATCCTTGTCAGGTCTGGCCTTGCTCCACTGACAGCTCCCTCCTTTCTTTAGCCTGGTCAGCATTTGCCCTTTGAAACCTAGAAATGTGTCTGTGCATGTAAAAAGAGAATTAATAACTTGTCCTAGGAAACCCTCATTTAATTGAGTTAGACACTTACAGTGTCCCTGCTCTATTAGGAACCTTCCTCTACTCTGGAGTCGGTCTTTAGTGCCAGACTCTTTGGGGGAAGACAGGTACCTTGCCTCCATCATTTACATGCTCCCTGCAAATACACATTTCAAGAAGCAGACATAGTCTTGGAAATAAAACAATAACAACAAACACATAAACCAACATTTTAGTAAAGTTAAGTAGCACTTAATGGCATCCGAGAAGCTCTCCTTTTAAAGCTGTATCTTGAACAGTGAAGAATTAACTTATACTCAAAGTCGTCCCCACTAAACAAGTCTGTCTTGCAGAAGAGACACAATATGCTTTCTCTAGCTGAAAGAGCATGGCCTCATGGTCAGGAGTGTGGACTATGAGGCTGGACTGCTTAGGTGGCAATCCCTGCTCTTCCACTAACTGGTGATGCTGGGCAAGTCAGTTGGTTTCTCTTGCCTCAGTTTCCCCATCTGGATAAAAGTGCCATTGGGTTTCTAACATGATGCAATGAGATAAAATATTTTGAAGTATTTGCACAGTGCCTGGAGCCCAAGAAGCCTTCATGTTATTTCATTTTTCTAACCCCATTTTCTCATCTGTAAAATGGAAATCAAAATAACAAACTTTTATTTTGTCTGAGGAGTGACCACAATGGATTTAGAGTACCAAAACAGGACACACTATAGAAGCCAAATAAGTACTAGATAGATGCCATTTTCTGGGGTTTCATGATATTTGTTCCATGTTTCCCTTTCCCTGATGAGGTTCTCAATAAATTCCTTTTTTAAAAGAAATGGTTTTGGGAAACATCTAGAACCTAGTGGCCATCCTCTGGATGGTGGGCTTTTCGGTGACTGCTTTAGGCTTGTTCTGTTGCTAAACACTTGATGTGAAGCCCAGAGAGATTTGTGAGTATTCTTTTGTCTACCAACTCTACTTACCCCAATACTCAGCCACCACTTCCAGGAAGCATTCCCTGATCCCTAATCCCAACCCCCTTGGCACTTCTGTGGCTTCCTATAATAACTATCTGTCTGCTGAGACAGGGAAGGAGCTATTCATCTGCATATCTATTATAACTGACAGACTATATTGCATTAGGTACCCAAGACCTACTGGTTCAGTGCATAAAAAAATTAATAAACAGATGCCAATTAAAATCCCTTTGAGAATACACAATGAAGACATCTATCTTAAGAATTTTGCAGTATGGTTCATTTTCTCCACACAATATTAAATCTCATAAGAGTACCATATAAATATATCCCCCTTTTTTTAAACATGTCCACAAATTGCAGACTTAATGGAAACACGTGCACAAAATAACACCCGCGATATTTGCCGGCTCAGCTATGTTGTCCTTTAAGAACTCTGTATTCTCCTATTCTTCACACTTTGTTCATACACCATTTTGCCTTTGAATGCTATCTCTAAAAATATTTTAGAATTATACTAAGATGTTTAGTTTTGTAATAATTCAGTGGGGATTTATTTGATGAGTGGATTTGGTCTCTACAATAAACAAGGCTGCCAGGCCTATGCAGTGGATTGCAAGTGAGCTCAGAAACCCCCTCCCCCCACCATCCCTTCTAGATGTTGTACCTGCTCTGTTACTCCTTGCTGGAACTTTCTGTGGCATGATGGGGCTGAAGAAGGCCTTAAAGGCATATAATGGCTTCACATTTCAATGAACCTGAAAAATGGAAGGGGTTTCTAGCAGATTTTATTTCAGAGGGCAGTTTTAAATATAAACTAGAATATCAGTGGTCAAGCATTGAGATGAGTCGTGAACTGAGACCCACACAGTGGAATTAACCAAGATTAACTATATTTGAATTTGCCTTATGCTGGGCAACCTACATTGCCAGGCCAGAGGTATAGTATCTGCTTCAGAGGAGAAACTGGGAATTCTTACACAGTAATTAATGATTTTTAAATCAAAAAAATAAGAAGAAAGACATGGGTTTTCTGCAAGCTCTCATGGAGCCCTGTGCTGTGGTCGGACAGGACATACCTGGAACCCCGGTGCTCTTTGCCTCAGAGTTTCTCCTGTCCTGCAGGTTGGGGTGCTGTGACACTGGGTTTTAGGCCACAACCCAGAGAAGGGAAAGTGGATCATTTGTCCATCACATTTGCATTTATTGAAAATGTGTGTGGAATCCTGGCCCTTTTAGCTGGTTGAAGAGAACTTTTTCATCAGTTTTAGGATCAAAAGCTTAAGGACATACACTGGAATATTCCTCGGCCATCAAAAGGAAGGAATTTCTGACACATGCTACAACATGGATGAAACTTGAAGATCGTATGCTACGTAAAGGAAACCAGACATAAAAGGACAAATATTGCATGATTTCCACTAATATGAGGTTCCTAACGTGGTCATATTCATAGAGACAGAAAATAGAACAGTGGTTGCCAGGGGCCAGGTGGAGGGGGGATAAGGAGTTACTGTTAATGGGCGTAGAGTTTCAATTTGGGAAGATGGAAAAGTTCTGGAGACAGATAGTAGTAATGGTTGTGTAACATTACAAAAATGCTTAATGCCACTGAGCTACCCATCAAAAGTGATTAAGACAGTAAAATTTTTTGGTGATAATATGTATTTTACTGCAATTTTTTAAAAAAGATTTTTAAAATTTATTTAACACGGAGCGATCACAAGTAGGAAGAGAGGCCAGCAGAGAGAGAGAGGGGAAAGCAGGCTCCCCACTGAGCAGATAGCCCAATGCGGGGCTTGATCATAGTACCCCGAGATCTGACCTGAGCTGAAGGCAGAGGCATAACCCACTGAGCCACCCAGGCACCCCTACCACAATTTTTTAAAAAGCTTAAATGGGACAACTGGGTGGCTCAGTCAGTTAAGCGTCTGCCTTCAGCTTAGGTCATAATCCCAGCATCCTGGGATTGAGCCCCGCATTGGGCTCAATCCCAGGATTGGGATTGCCCTCCTGCTCAGCAGGGCTCCCTCTCCCTCTCCCTCTTCCCCCTCCCCACTTGCGCTCTGTCTTTTGCTTTCTCTCTCATAAATAAATTTTAAAAATCTTGAAAATATGTATAAATTAAATATTTAAGATGCTTAAGCACACACACAACATGAAGGATCATGCAGATGTGATTGGGAAGCCTCATTACGTCTCAGGGGCAAGGGAAAGTCAAACAGTCTCAGTCAAACAGGCTCAGACCCTGATGTGTCCTGGAAGCATACAGCTGGTTGAGACTAAAAGTGGGCAGGGCTCTGTTCTTTTGGTTTTGCAGACTGGAGGTCATTTACTTTGGCATTTTTGAAATTTTTTTTTAATCTTTATTTTTTGAGAGAGAGAGAAAGCACTTGAGTGGAGGTGGGGGAGGGGCAGAGAGAGAGAATCTCAAGCAGACTCCCCACTGAGTCTGGAGCCCAATGTGGGCTCCATCTCACCACGCTGAGATCATGACCTGAGCTGAAATCAGGAGTCAGATGTTTAATCTACTGCGCCACCCACGCAACCCCCCTAGTTTGGCATTTTTAACAAAGATTTAAAGCTTATGGAATTTGCCAGTCAGGCTGGTCTTAAGGCCCAGATTAAGCATCATGTTCTTTTTTACTTAAATGCAGAACAATAGCAGACAGCATAAAAGCTTTCTCAGGGCTGTTTGTCCCCTGAAGTAACAAAAAGGAAGATGGATGGGGAAAAAGCTCCCCCATGGAATCAGATACCACAGAGAGCAAATTTCAAACTGCATGGTGTGAACGCATAGGGAAATGGAGTCAGGTGAAAACCGCATGAAGCACAGAGGGCTCTGAAGTGAGGGCTCTTATGCTATTTTTAGTATCAAAAATGCTGTGAGTCCTGTTATTCCATTACACTCCAGTGAATCAAATTATTTGCCTTTCTCCACATTTACCACTGCTAATTGTTGTGTCTGATTAAATCAAAGCAGGCCTGCCTGCGAGGGGGTGGACATCCGTGGAGAGCCCTACTTTGGGGTTACATGGGGACCCCCCCCTGGTTCTGTTATCCTTCTGAGTATCTGGCATTCGGAGCCACATATTGGAGTGACATGTACACTTCTCGGCATTTTTCCGGGGGAGACAGGACAATCAAACATTTCAAACCAAAGCACGAGTCTGGTACCATGTTGAGAGACCAGAATGCATTGCGTGGAGCAGCGCCGCCACGGCTCACCCCTCCCCCAACCCCCCCACCCGTACCCTCCCGCCTGCCCCCCACCTGGCCTGCAGTGAGGGGCACCTGCTGCTGCTCTCCAGACCCTTTCAGGACAGTGCCAGTGCTGCCCTCATTTCTGCAGGGCCCCATGGAGAGAGCATGAAGTCAAGCCTCTTGCTTCTGGACTTGGCCTTCCCAAGGGCACCATGTGTCAGAATCTCTGAGGGGCCCAGGGGTCAGTATTATAGGGGCTCTCAAGTAACTCTGCTCTCCAGCAAGACATGAGAAGCATGGCCTTCACCAGTTATTTTCCATCAGTGGTCGTCAGAAGAGAGCTCAGATGGGAGCCTGGTGCGTGGTGAGTGGAGAGGGAAGTAGCTGGAAGCCAGACTGCTGTCCCTTGTTAGCAGTCGTGGTGTGCATGCTGGCGCTGGCAGCACTGGGCTTTTTTGGAGAGCTTCACCTCGCTAAAAGTGAGGGCCATCTCTTGGGCCATCTCACCTGTCTGGAAGACACCACAAAACAGTTTTCAGGGTTGCATGCTGAGCTCCTAAAGAAGGTAGCCAGCCAGGTGGGCCCCTCTGCCCTGACTCTTACCCCAGATGTGCAGGTGGAGGTGGTCCCCTGCTCTTGGGTGCTGAGGGGAGAAGTTCTGTGAAGAGTGGAACTGCAGCAGCCACAACGAGGCAGGTGCCCCCGGTGACCAGAGAGAGGACATACAAGGGAAAGAGAGCTGATAGAAGAACCAAAGAGGTCTGGTGTTCCAGGGGCATTTGACTTTGCCACGGTCTGCGCAACAGGAATCCCCCCACCAAAACTCATTGATCATGCTCATCAGGGGGAGGCTGAGCCATCAGGGAAGAGGGCATAGTTCCGCTCACCTTGCTCTGTTGAGGCCAGCAGGGGGCTGTGAGATCCATATAGGAACTGTTCCCTCCAAAATGCATAAAATAAGAAAGCTTTCTGGAACAGTTTGTTTCTGAGAACAATTTGCTTTCCTACAGGGCTGAGCTACTCAAGGACTAGCCCAATAACCTGTCTTCTATTTCCCAGCCTCCCCTTCCCTTAGGTGGGCTCTGCAGCTCCCCTCAAAGCTTCAAAGGGGATGCTTTCATCTGAGACTATCTGGGAGTATTGACACACTCATTTTATGCAGCCCCCCCCCCCCCAACACACACACACATTTTCTGTTACTTTTGCATTCTGCAGTTATCATTCCAACCTTCAGTGGCAAATTAAATATGACACAAATCTTGGTTCAAGCAGCTCTTCCTGACATACCTTCTCAGGGAGCCCCATCATTTTGCTAAAATGCAGCTTTAATTCCCGCTGATGAACTCTTTTGATTTCATTCCATGAACTGCCTCTTAAGAACCATACAATACTGGGGACGAAGAAAAATAGAATTCTCACACACATGGCAGACACTAGGTGGAACGTGTTAAAAAGTCTTAATAGGCCAACGGCTTCAGTATTTATAAATTCCTTGTACTATAGCCAAATCGAGAATGCTGTGAGCTTGTAGGCCCTCTGGACTCCTCCATGAATTGCAAGAAGTGATGAGAAGTCAGAGTTACCCAATGTCCATGAAAGGTTCTTTGGCAGCAGCTGAGCTGAGCTGCTGGGGCAGAGGACAGCCTCCAGGAACCGGGTCAGTGCGTGGGGCCAGGCAAGGGTCAGTGGCCATCAGGCTCCGGTCTCTAGGGAAGGCTGGGCAGGAGGAAAAGGAATCTAGAAGAGTGTCCCAGGAGCTCAGGATAGATAAGGGCAAAGGAGACGGTATTCCCTGATTTCCGTATCTAATCAAGGTTACAGGCCAAGAGGAGACAGGATCTCCCCAACACAATGGTAGTGCTTTGGAACAGCTGAGAACCTGGAAAGCTAGCAGCTCACCTTTCCAGTGTTGGCTAAAAGCACGAGAAACTTCCTCAGCAATAAGCTAGAGAAGAACAGCTACCTGTAAAACTGAAGGAAGAAGAAGAAAGGCAGAGTGCTTTGCCTGCTTTAAAACGAAAGATGGCTTTAGCCTCATCTACATGGCTTTGTGTGGTCATTAAGTTCAGTAAGAACATGCGTTCTTGGTTATCTGCCAACAAAGTCGAGGTCACTTTCCTGTTTTGTTTGCGAGAAAAGTTGGCTAATTTTTTTGGTGTTGATTTTGTAGATGGTCATTGATACCCAGCTGTAAAAGAGTGATGTTTATTTGTTTGAAATGTATTCAAGTTCAAATAATATAACCTGGACTTGAAATGTTACCACTGATTTTTTTTTAAGGTATCTGTAAATTATTTAGGACAAAATGCCTTCTAAATCTTTTCATGAAAGTGCAGTAGAAACTATCTCTGGGGTACATATTGGTAGTTATGAATAATTTGCTTCACAGAGTATTTAAATATTCAAGACTTGTTGGATCACTTTTTCTCTTTTCTTCCAAATCTCTGAGATTTAGAGGCGACCCATTGGGAGGCACTTGACTTCAAATCCTAGGCTATAATTATGTCCTTGGAATTAGCTTTCCCTGATTCCTCACTCCCAAATTCGGTACAGCTTGGCCACTGCAAGCACTTCTCTCTAGAAATATGGAAGCCAAACTAATCAGGACAAGAATATCCTGCTGAACTCTTTGCAAAAGGCTTTCATATATTTTAGGTTAGGAAGAATCATAAACAAGGAGCAAGGTGTGTGCTCCAGCAGCTTAGGGAGAGAGACCACAGACTGTATGCCCGAGTGAGCCAGCTTTGGGGGGGGGGCCTCTGGCTACCTGTGCTCCAGATTAGAACTCCGTACACAGCAGGGTGCACTCTGCTTCCTTCCAAAGACAGCATTTCAGGAGGCTCCTTGATGATCGAGTGGTGGAGGCAACTGGGGATATTTGGCCTGAAACAGACAGGTCTCTGGGGGGACAAGATCACCTTTCTCTGATTCTTGAGAGCTGATTTCATCCCTAGGATGGCTTTAATAAACAGAAAAAAATGTTAGCAGAAAATAACAAGGCTATGGGGAGATTGGAACTGTTGTGTATTGCTGTAAACTGATACTGCTACTGTGGAGAAGTTTGGTTTCCTCGGTTAGACATGGAGTTAGCATATGACCCCGCAGCTCCACTCCTGGGTATACACGCAGGAGAAATGAAAACATGTGTCCACACAGAAACTTACACCCACATCTGTAGCAGTGTTGTTCACAACAGCCAAAAGGCGGACGCAGCCCAGGTGTCCATGAATGGATGAACGAATAAACAAAATGTGGTACACACATATAATGGAACAGTATGAGTCCTTAAAAGGGAAGGGAATTCTGAAACAGGTACCCGCATGAATGAACCTTGGAAACATTTCATTTATGAGAGAAACCCGAGACAAAGGGTCACCTGTTGCATGAATCCTTTTATAGCCTATATCCAGAACGGGCTAATGCACTGATACAAAAAGGGGTTTGAAGGGGAGTGGAGAGCAAGGACTTAATGGGTACAGGAGGTTTCTCTGAGGTGATGAAAAAATTGTGAATCTAGAGACAGGTGGTGGTTGCACAACCTTGTGAATGCAGTAAGCGTCACTGAATTGCATACTTTAAAATGGCTAATTACATGTTAAATGAATTGCACTTTAATGTTTAAAAATTGCAGTAACCTAATAGTTGTTTTTTTTTTTAAGATTTAATTTATTTGAAAGAGTGGGAGAGCACAAGCGGGGAGGGAGCAGGGGCAGAGGGAGAGGGAGAAGCAGTCTTCCCGCTGAGCAGGGAGCCTGATGCGGGATTGGATCCCAAGACCCTGAGATCTTGACCTGAGCAGAAGACAGACACTTAACTGACTGAACCACTCTGGTGCCTCTAAAAATAGCCATAATCTAATCTGAGTGCTGTCATTCCGGATAGCCCCTGGACACACAGCAAGAAGAAATGAATAGAAGGCCAGACAGGGAGGGATGGTGGTATTCTGGCTCAGTACGGAGAATTTTCTAATGAGTTCAACCAACAGGAAATGGAAGAGGCTGCTGGAGGCAGCAGCACGTCTCCTCGCCCCCGCCATGGAGGAGACTCAGCGCACACTCGATGGGGTGTGGTGGACAGCGAGCAAACCCATGGCAGTGCTCCTCCACCCTGCGTACATCCAGAAAAAGGCTCCCGGGGGTCCATCTGCCTTAGGTGGAAGGGGTGACCTCTGGTATCCCTCCCACCACACCTCCACCCCAGCAGACACTTTTGTCTTCATGACAGTGGTGCCTTGCGCACCCTGCGATCCCCACGGCCCGGGATGAGCCGTGCATCTGCCCCTCCAAGGGCTTCCAGGCACTGGTTAGAAATGCAGGATCCTAGCTCCTTCAGACCACAACAGATCAGCATCTGCCCTTTAGCAAGATCCCAGGAGGATGCTACATTTGAGCAGAATGCTGCTATAGACCTTCAAAACACTCACAATGGCCTTTTTCTTCTCATCTCCTGAACATTGCAAGTAGTCTCTATGCCGGTGACACACTGTCATCTTGTCACTGTTTGCCGGAAGAGGAAGTTGAGGCCCAGGAGGCTTCCCGCACTCCAGGTGCTGCTGGCAGTGCCAGTCTCACGGTGCCTAATCCTGGGCCCCCTCCCCCGGCCCCAGGAGCCTGCTCCCTTTGTGTCTGCCTGCCTACCCACCTCCCTCCTGCCGTCCACGATGCCTGGCCCCCAGCCCAGGCTGAGTCAGTATTTGATGCGCTGAGGAAGAAGAGATAAGGATGGCGGAAATGCCGGGTCCCCTCTGCTGTATCAGACTCTCAGGGGCCAAACTCATCTGAGATTCCCCGAGTGTGCTTCCATTTCCGGATCTCAGTTCAGACTTGGAGAGGTGTGCTAGGGTGTGAAGTGGGGGCCACGCTGAAGATGGTGCTGGTGAGAGCCAGAACGAGGGTGAAGATAACATGGCAGCTCCCCCAAAGGTGGGGAAGGGTGGGGGCCACACAGGGATGCCCAAGGGAAGGAGCCTTTGGAGGGGTTGCTGGAGGAGCCTGTGGTTTCTGTTGTGCTGGAGTAGGGAGCCAAGGGGCAGGTCTTGCAAGCCCCCTTCTAAGTACTGATACTCCTGGTTTGGGAAGTATTGTTACTAGCATGACCAGCCAACACCAATGAAACATTCTCAGGCCGTGTGACCTTCTTAACCTCTCTCTGCTCTGGATTCCTCATTTGTAAAGTGGGGAGCAGCACTGTGGAGCCCAGGATGGAAGAGAAGAAGTCTTCCATGGCCTGGGTAATGGGCTAGCCGAGGGCCCCAGGTCTCTTTCCCAAAGGAGCCTGCTAAAGAATCTTGGTGACCCTTCAGGGCCACACTGTAGTATAATGAGAAAGAAAAGTAGGGCTGGAAGAGGGAAGGTTCTGGAGAAAACCATGCTAGTCACTGAGGGGTACCATCCTTCTCAAGTGCACTCCTGACACTTCAAGTGCTTTGCCCCAAACATGGGAATTGGCAGCAGGCTTATTTGCCAAGTTACCTTTTGAAAGTTGACAGGCTCTGGGTGTTGCAATGCTTGGCAAAACTGAGAGTTGGAAGATTAATCAATAGAATAAGCAAGAAAGAACAGCCAGGGTCCAGGGGCACCTGTGTGGCTCAGTCGTTAAGCATCTGCCTTTGGTTCAGGTCATGATCCCAGGGTCCTGGGATCAGAACCCCACCCACATCAGGGTCCCTGCTCTGCGGAAAGCCTGCTTCTTCCTCTTCCACTCCCCTTGCCTGTGTTCCCTCTCTCACTGTCTCTCTCTGTCAAATAAATAAATAAAATCTTTGAAAAAAAGGACAGGAAGGATCTGAAATCTCTGAGCCCTGACTTTCTCTGAGCCCTGGCTTTCTCTTCCCAGTGTCAGTGGCACCCAGCATTAAGAAGCAGAGGGAAAGAATGGGGTCTCATTTCTCCACACCCAGGAGGTGTTGGTGCAGGGTACTTCCCCAGGCTGGATGCACCTCTGGAGGAGGGCCCTGGAGAGAGTGGAGGACTCATCCCCAGCCTTGGGGCTTTATGCTGGGGTGTCCTCGCTGCTCAGCGCTCTTACTGTCATTTGCTGGCCACCTTGTTCTTGAAATACTTTTATTTTGCAATAATTATAGATTCAAAAGTTGCGAAGCACTGTGTCCTATGCCCCCATTGCCCAGTTCCCCCAGTGCCTACGCCTAAGCACCAGGAAGGTGACACTGGTACAATGTGTGTCTAGTGCCATCGTGTTACCACATGTGTAACTTTTTGCAACCACTGTCCCCTGTTCCCTTGAATTTTTAAAAAATAGGTGTGGGATCCTTAGCTCTGCACGGACTGATTCCGTGATGCTTTCCTGATGGCAGGAAGGACCGTGCATCCCAAATGGGGGAAGCATGGTTCCCATTGTATTCGAGAGCTATGTGACCCAGTGCCTTCTGTCTTGCCTGTATGAAGTCACACGCACATACACACTCTCCTACTTTCTCTCTGGAAGCTTGGAAGTATGGAGCAGACAGCTCCTGGGCTGGACAAGGGGAAGAGCCTGTTCTGTATTCCTTTTTAAAGGAGAAATCAGCGTGAAATCAGACAGTCTTGGAAGTAGAGTTTGCTTTCATCTGTAAGAAAAGGAAACCAACCTAACTGATGGGAAATCACTTGGAGTCATGGACACCCTACACAGGCAAGCATAGCTATGCATCCTACAGGACAGCAGAGTCTGCAATGGGCAGGAATCAAAACAACTAGGGGAGGAATTTGCATACAGAAACCACAGCACAGACAACCCACAAGGATTGTCATTTTACTTCTTTAATACTAACTTTCCATTAGAAGGGTTCTTTTTCTTTTTTTTAATTGACCCCAGTCCAAAAAACAAAGGACTTGCTGGGATCCACCAAGGCTGGATGTTGTCATCATGGACTGTGTTTATGCCAGGTCATCAGCAAACTTGGTCACAGGTGGTGCAAGCAAGGTCCTACGGGGTCAGAATGGGTTCATATTCTAGTCATCCCCAACTGAGAGCATCAGCACCTTGACCTATGTCTGACTCATTTGCAAACAGGCATGTAGGAGCCACACACGCAGTAGCAACACAGCCCTGAACTTCAGGTAGCCACATGCTCTAGGATATTAAGGACTTGGGTACCCATCGTTAAGGGCACAAATGGCCCTGATTTGTCACCAGGGCGCAGTCATGGATGGACAATGCTGTGACATAGCTGGGGTTTCTGCTCCAGTGGGTCCTTATCAGCCTTCCTCACCCTGCCTCCTTATCACCTGTACAGAGACCTGTGCAGGTCATTCTTACCTAGAATAGAATACAGGCTAACTGACCATATTCAAACAGTTATAATATCTCATTTTGATAGGACATTTCATAGTGAGCCATGTTAATTCTTATTTTAGCCCCAGGAAGAATCCACAGTCCAAAAACAGTAGGTGATTTTCAAAGTCACCTGGCTGGTCAGTGAGGGAGTGAACCCCGCAGTCCACATCTTCGGATTACACCTTCCTGCAGATGAAGCCCCATCACACAGAGCAGCCTTCCTGTCGCTCCTCTGGAGGGTGGTGTCTGGCCCTGAGGCCTTCCCTGAATTTGCACAAAGAAAAGCAGCTCCCAGCATGGGGAGCCCAGCTCTGCCCTCCTATCTCCTCATCCTACCCCTTAAAAGTCTTCCAAGGGCAGGACAGGTGCCTGAGAGGGCTTGACCCTGGTTTTCTGAATTCTGGTTTCCAAACCCGGATCTGGGACTACAGCTCCATGGTCATTGTTGAAACTGCTTGCTCGTGCATGAAACCACTCTATTTTCAGCATTTTAAAGCTTCTATGAGGCTCTTCCTCCTGAATGCAATTCCTTCCTCTTTGTCTAAACCCAAATCACACTCTCAGTCTTCTCCTCGTGGCTGTACAAGGGTACTTAGGAACTTACCAGAAAGCAAACCAAGATAAGAGAACAACAGAAAGAGGAAAGCATTTGCTTTGTACAACTTGCCACAATCCCCTCTGTGATGTGGGGGTGTTCTTCCTGCCCCTGGGATTCTTGGCCTCCCAGTGGTGTAAATCTTACTGTGTTGTCATCTTACCATGTTGCCATGCAACAACATATGGAAATGCCACATTCCTGTACACGTGCGTGCACACACACACACACACACACACACACACACCCATACATTGTTCAAACCTCACTTGTGATCATGGCCACGAAGGACTATGATGTTCTAATATAATTTTTCATTACTTCCAAATATTTGCAAGTGTAGGGCCACAGACGGACCACTCCCTAGGGTGTGCTGTCCTGGTGGTGGTCTTACATAGTCATGAACTTGGCTTCTACTCTGGAGGAAGGTAGAATAAACACTTTAAACCACATGAATGAGGGAAAAAATCTCCAATGATTAATTTAGTGAGAGTTCCAGTAAAGAAGAGAGAAAATATTTCTAGGAGAAAGAGGAAGGACTTAATAATTCTTACTGCCATTTTAAAAAATTATATATATATTTAATTTTATGTGTATACACATATATAATACCCACATAATAGAGAACTTGACTTGACTTAATGAGAAGGGGTCTAAGATCCTTTACCTTTTTATTAATGAAAGAAGAATGAATTACGTCGAATACATGTTTCTTCTCCATCAGAAAACAATGAGAAAGTCTGTAAATGTTTTCCTTCAAACCACACATCTCCTTTTGTTTTATTTATTTGTCTGTTGGCTGCCTTTTCCTTCAAACAAGTTTGCAAAGATGACATTTATGTGTTTATGCTGACAACATCCAAAAATGTTAGTGTGACCTTGTAGTGATTGTTTGGTCTTGTTCTAAAGAATCTGATCGTTTTTCTTAGACTTAAGAATTTGGTGTACTCTGGGGATTGAAAACTGCATGATTTAATTTAGGTAGAGATAAGAATGTAACACCACTAAATATACAGACTTACTTAGTTAACCAAGCAAGTAAATCAGACATGCTTTGAGATACTGTGGCTGCATTGAATTAATAATAATGCATTGAAGGGTAGATTTGACTAATGTGCACTCAATTTGAACAGCTCTTCACTTCCAACCTCGTTAAATATGGCTAAAAGTATAAAATTAATTATTTAAAACTATAGAAGGAATCTAACCTTCTCAACTTTTACCCCAAATTACAAAGTTAAAAAAAAAAAAATCGCAGTTAGTGGCCCTAATGGAAAGCAGGTGTATGATACTCTGTTAAGCAGACTAATTGGAGGTGATGAGCTTTGCATTGCAGAAGGATCATTAGTGAGGGTGGGATTCTGCACTCCTTCAGTGCGTGGGCCTTGAGCCACTCACACATCTAAAGTATGATTCAGTTCACAGAAATGTTGTTTATCGCCAGCTCTTCAGGAAAATACTGTTATGCAAGCTCAAGTCCCTTAGTACAGGAACCTTTCGGATTGCCAAGGGGACATTTAGAAGGATTTGCTTTGTAGATTTCCTGGTAGCTGGCAAATATCTTTGTAATTTAAAATTAAAGCTAATGGATGTCCATGATTGCTGTCTGTTATCTAAATGTGGAATAGCACCTTTTAACTGGTTCCTAGAATTGCTGTAATAACAACCCCCTGAGCTAACATTCATCGAGCTCACATTTGAGGTGCTTTACAGGTATCGTGTTCTTAAGTCTCAACTTCTCTGTGAAAGGGAGAAAGCGAGGCAGAAAGAGGTGTGGTTAATTTGCCCGAGGTCAACCAGCGAGTGAAATGTCAGAGCTGCATTTATTTTTTATTTTTTATTATTTTTTTAATGTTTTTTTAAAATTTTATTTATTTATTTGACAGAGACAGAGATCACAAGTAGGCAGAGAGGCAGGCAGAGAGAGGAAGGAAAGCAGGCTCCCTGCTGAGCAGAGAGCCTGATGTGGGGCTCGATCCCAGGACCCTGAGATCATGACCTGAGCCGAAGGCAGAGGCTTTAACCCACTGAGCCACCCAGGCGCCCCCAGAGCTGCATTTTGAACTCAGGGTCTGCCTTGTTGCCTCTTTGCCCATGGATTCTGTGTGAACAAAGACTCAAGGGCCAGGAGGAAGAAGGAAGGAAGGACTGACCCGCGAAGGCTGAGGGATGACCCTTCTGCCTTTTTGTTCTTAAAAATGCTATAGAGAAAATGTTTCAGATCAGGTCATTTCTGAAAGACGGTAGATGAACATTCTCCAAGTTGTAGGGTTTTAGGTCTGAATGTTTCTAAAAGGTTTATTGACAAGGCCTTGTGATACCTTTGTCAGAAAAGTGAAAGAGGAAACAATGTCCCACATGTTAGAAGAAAGCCTTTTAAAAATTATACATATCTGGATTTACAGATTCGGTCACTGCGACCTGGCCTGGGACCCAAAGCCACTGCTCTGTGGAGAAACTTCTTTGGGACCCATCACCACCTCACCCCCGACTAACTTTTGTTCCTGCTCTGAGGGCACCAATGAACTATATGAGGGTTGAGCTAGGGGTCCTGTCCCTCCTGGGAGTTGTGGGGAGCAGGAACTGGCCCTCTCCCCTGCTCCCACCCCGAGGACCCCAGCATCAGCCTCTGGTTTGTGCTGGGCCCTTCTGAGAAAACCAGTTTCCAGCCATCAGCTTCTGGAAATAGGTTAGATCACCTGGGCCTCAGGGGAATTTCCCTTGTGTCTGGGGCTTTGTCCAGCTTCTGAGCCCAAGAGGCCCAGAGGGATGATTTTTCTGTCTGGACAGTTGTAGGCTGGACCAAATGCAGGGAACATGGCAGCAGTACAGTGCTCCCTCTCCAGCATGAGGTCCTGGCACCACCCGCCCAAATCTGTCCTTGCCCCCCAGCAAGCATCTGATGATCCCCAGGAGCTGTGAGGCAGCAAGTAGAAGAAGCTCCCCCCACCACCCCAGCCAGGCGGCAGCGCCACCGTTGGCCACAGTGTTCTTGAAAATTGTCAGGGCGGTGCACCTGTGCAGATGAAGTGGCTTCTTTTACTGCAGCAGAGATACGAATTGATTTGTCTTTTGAAGACAGGAAAATGGCAGTGGGTGTCAGTCCACACCGTCTTTTTTATGCCACGTCTCTCTCTCTTTTTTTTTTTTTCCCCAAAGAATCAACTCTCCAGCTTTCTTTGAATGTTCCTCATTACCTGGGTCCCCTGGCTGCCCCCTGGAGGCTGGCCCGAGCCGCCCAGCCTGGGCTGCGAGCCGGCACACCCCTCTCTTCCCAGCCGCTGCGCATCAGTAGTTCATCACGGCGCTCGGTGCTGCTGAGCTGACCTACTTTTCCTGTTTGCCCACAGCAGGCTAAGCCTGTTTAGCGTTGTCCAGAGGGGCTGGGCAGAGCAAGGAGCTTTCCGAGTCGTACAGATGGCAGTCTTCTGGTTGAACGTGGTTTAATCTGTTTGCCCTGTTTTCCATTAGTCTAAAGGGTTAGGGCCCAGTAGCCAAGGTGACATGGGGACAGGGTCCAAGCTCAGGCATCCTGTGTCCCAATTCAGCCTGTCTCCTGGAGATCCTGTGGTGTGTTGAATGATTGCTGGGAATCAAGGCTTCTCTCCGAACTTTAAAAACATTTCTAAATGAAAGCTCTTCAGCCATGTATCTCCTTACTGGAAACTGCACTGAGCCCCAGGACCCTCTGCTTGCTGAGACTCAGGATGGGAACTGTCCTTGCCCTCCCTCGAGGGGGCTACCTTCTTGGGTGTATGTGGCGGGGGCTGGGTGGCCCGGTGGGGCGGCGGGGGGGGGGGTGGGGAGCGGCGCGGGGAGACCAGCTAAGGCCACAGCCCTGCGGAAACAACTAGAAGTCGTAATGAGTTAGGGATGGCAGACATGGGGGCAGAGTAGGGGTGTTTCCCTGTCCTTGGATGGGACCAGAGCTGGGGGAGGAAGAGGATGGTGTTGCTAGTGTAGATGTCAGGGAACAGGGATGGAGGAGGGGTCAGTGTGATGGGACAGTGGCAGCTGGTCGTCCAGGCCTGAACATGGATGCCATGCTCCAGAACGTGGAGTGTGTCCCCCGAGCCGAGGTGGGTGTGCACTAGTAGGTGTGCATATCCCCCCCAAATACATAACACACATTTACTGCTTTTATTCTTTGCTGAAATCTTGCTGCGTTGCTGCTTGTGGGCGTAGCATAGTGTCTGTTAGAGTTGTTCAGGGAAAAAACCCGTGGGATCAGATAGGCATGATTAAATAAGCTGACATATGAGAAAGCCAGAAGCTAGTGCTTTATCTTTTTCACTAACTCCTCCTGTGTTTGTGCATAGCAGAATGCCTTGTGAAAGGTGTCCTGGGCCTGCTTTTTCTGATGGCGAAGCCCTGGCAGAACCGTCCTCAGTCTGGGGCTTGTGTCTGAAACTCTCCTGGGCCCCCTGAAGCCACCATCCCCCACCCCAGCCTGGGGAGAGTCGGGCCGGAGGGCAAATCGCGTGTTTCCCTGGGTTGTTTCATTGGACATGTAGGAGAGGAGAGAACGCAGTCCTTGTTTTCAAAAAGAAAAAAAAGACCTCCTACTTTCTCTTGCAGTTTCTTCAGTTTTATCTGGCCAGATGGGAGGAGAGAGCTCTTCTAAGATCCTTTCATTTACAACATGAATATCTGACTGTACAAAATGGGGAAACTGGAGGTTTCCAGTCCTGCCAGGGCAACACCCACTTGGCCTCTACACGGTGTGAAAGTCGGGCCTTTTTGGACCCTCTGACGGCTCTCCGCTCGCTTGATGAATGAGCCCGTCTCAGGCAGTGATTCCCCCACTTGCAACCGAGGGCTTCCTGGTAGAGGTGCTTGAAGCCTCTTCTCCTGGGTGGGCTGGACGCTTCTTGGTCTGTGTTTGCGTCAGTAGGGCAGGCCTTTCCTCAGACTCTGTGTGTGCAAGGGGTTGTGTGTTTCTGGAAGGGAAAATGGAAGGCAGGTGTCCAGCGAGGCAGGGAAGGACATGAGTCTATGCTGGAAATCATCCTCCATCCAAAGCTGGGCGGGGCGGGGGTGTGTGTGTCTAGAGATGGGATGGTTTCTACGAAACATTCCTGCCTTACATCTCATGAAGGCAGCTTGTTCACTGGCACAGGCACCCCTTTTCCTTCCCCCAACCCCTGTCAGGGGCTGCTTTTCCTGCTGGACCTCTCCTCGGGGCACCCCCTTGCCGGATTCCCTGTGGCTCAGTCTGTGCACTGCATCCCTGCATAGGCACATGTGGGGTGTGGCGCCCACGAGAGGGGTGGTGACTTTGAGCAGGCAGAGAGATGTTGCCCAGGGCGTGAGGCCACTATCTGCTTCAACAGGTCTGGATGTCTGTCCTCAAGGCCATTTTCCGACTATGGGCACCAGATACAACCAGACTCGTGTCGGGTGGGGAGGCCTGTCTAGGCAGCTTGGTGCACCTGTCAGCCCTCCCTACCTCAGAGGAAGGCCTTGCAGGCCAGCACCCGCCTCCCCTGGGGAATCATTCTCAGTGGAATTGTACCACAGAGAGCCAACAGTGGGAACACCAGGGCCTCTAACTTCATGGATACCTGTGAAAAGTGAACACGTTCAATACAAGTCACCATAGGGTCATGCAGCATGAAGAGGGCTCCCGTGGCCTCTTCTAAGCCCATGGGCTTGCCAGGAGCTGCCTGGCTTTCACAGAGGGCAGACTGCATTCCCCATTGAAACTATAAAGAAAAGAAAAATTTTTCAATGAGTGGGGAAGGAAGATGACACAAAGTAAGGCCATTTGTACCAACAAGGTGTGTGGCATTAGGTGTGCGACTCGGAAGGTCCTGGTCACTCTCATTGCACAGTCATGGTCTCTGACCACTGTGCTGTGAAAAAGGCAGTGATTCGCCTTTCTTGCCCACTATCTTCTGCTTAGTGCTTTGTAGGGGTGAGCTGCCCTCCTGGGTCTCGCATAGATGGGGGGAAAGTGGGCATTGTCCCACATTTGCAGTGAGGTAGGCCTACCCAAGGACTAGGGGAAAGGCCACCATGCTCAGTGAAGGCAAGAAGGCAGAGGACATTCAATCTTAGATCCTGTCAACTCCCAAATTAATTTTGTTTCCTCCCACAGTTAGCATTTTGCATGAGACATCCCACAGTTTTATTAAACGTTATTTGAAGCTCTGATTTGAAACCCCAGATTCCACAGCCTGGGTGTCCAAAACAGGCTTGGCCTCTTATTTCAAGGACATCTTTTCCCTTGGCTCTCCTTGCACACTTGAGCACAATAAGGATGAGTGTTCCCAGGCCGGAAGGAGCCTTTGTACCAACGGTGCATGGAGGGGAGACACTGGCCGGAGCAGGGTTTTATGGATTCATTTCTGTTTGTCAGTGGCCGCTGACGAGCAGTTCTCAACAAAGGCTCTCACTGACTCAGCTCTGAGCATGACTCATTAATCTCCTCTTCCCCTCTTGCTGAATTTTATAGGCATCTATTGTCCACACCCTGACCACACACTGTCCCCCATCGGATTCTCCGGTTGACTCAGGTTTTCACCGTGGCGCCTAAACTCCTCATAAAGGGGCCCTCTGACAGGAATCTGAAGTGTTTGGGATGTAAGATTCAAAGGTGGCAAGAATAATATGTCCTGGGGTGCCGGGGTGGCTCAGTGGGTTAAAGCCTCTGCCTTTGGCTCAGGTCATGGTCTCAGGGTCCTGGGATCAAGCCCTGCATCAGGCTCTCTGCTCAGCGGGGAGCCTGCTTCCCCCTCTCTCTCTGCCTGCCTCTCTGCCTACTTATGATCTGTCTCTGTCAAAGAAATAAATAAAATCTTAAAAAAAAAAAAAAGAAGAATATGTCCTTCGAGGATGACCTTCACATCCAGATGTGCAGATGATTTTATTTTGGAAGTTCTTTGCTGACCAGATGGTGTCATTTTAAGTTTATCTTATAACAAAGTTTCTAACATTCTCTATCCACTCCTTCATCGCTCTGTCACTGTTTCCCTGAATAATGAATCACCAGACCCTTGGAAGGGGGACTCATGATCATAACCAGCAGATAAAGCCTCAGTGTTGACCGTGGGGAACCTTTGGTATAATTCTCGTGTGTTCGTGGAAGCTCGTTGAGGTTGGGGGCAGGGGGTCTTATCTCAGTGACTTCTGGGAACCAGGCCCAGTGAGTCCCCCACAAGGCTTGGGAGGCACGGATGCATGGGGAACTTGCAGGGGTGGCCAGGGGGACAATGGATGGGCCTGTCCACCTTGCATTTTCCAGGCTGCTGGATGTGCCAGAGTATGGTGAACATCTCTCCACTGGAGGGGATCTGGGACTGCAGGAGCGGGTGGCGCTCAGATTTTCACTGCCCGTTTCCTTTAGAAAAGCTATTTTTTCCCCCAGCAAATGAATCATTGCAACCAAAACAACATTCCCTGGAGAGGAAGAATTAAAATGTGGAAGTTATTTCCTAGCCTCCCCCAAAGGACAAAGGGAGACAAGTAAGCATGGCAGTTCATCAGTGACTGTTTTTCAAAGCATTTCTATTTCTTAAGTATAATGAGGAACAATTGTTATCAAGTTTGCACATAGAAAATAAAGATGTTGATCGGAAAGGACATGAGGTCCCCAAACCAGAGGCTGACTGGGAGGACAGAAGGCACACTCACTATTGACAGTAAATAAGCCCCAGTGGTCTGGTGGGGAGGGATGCTTGTGTTTGGTATTGCCCCTTTTGATTTTGACACATTCTTGCTTTTCCTACTTTTTTTCTTTTTAATGAACTAAATTCACCGGATTTGGTCAGTACAGTGGGGAGGAATACTAGGATTCTCCAGATAAGTTGGATCCTATAATTCAAACCATTTCTCAGCCAATTTGAAAATGTCATGGTTTCATTTTGTAAAAACAATGGCCTGCAACACAGTAGGCTTATCATAGTCATTTGGAAGAAAATTCAAGATGTTATGGAAGGACCCACTGACCTACCTTGGCTGTACAAAAAGAAAGTAAAAGACCCTGAAGTGCAAGGCTGAGTATTGATTCTTGTGATTCTATCTGGCCCCCAGCCTGTATTTGTAAATAAAGTTTTATGGGAACACAATGACGCCCACTCATTTACATACTGTCTACAGCTGCTTTTGCACTACAACAGCAGAGTTGAGTAGTTGCAGCAGAGACTCTATGGTCTGCATCTAAACTATGTCCTAGGTAGCCCTTTGCAGAAAAGCATTGCCAACCTTTGCTTTAGAATAACATACTCTACATGTATATTGCACATCACCTTCTCTGGAGACCCAGGAATGAGCTTTTCATCCCCATGGGGGTCTCTGTCGCCTGAATGAATCATTAACCTCCCACCTCCCTGCTGACATACTGTGGGACCGAGGGCAGATACGCTATGAGAAAGCAGTCATGCTGCCATTTGCTGGCCCCTGTTCACCCAGGGCCAAACTTCCAATCCATTGTATAGCAGTAGGAGGCTAGGAGAAAGAATGTTCCAGAACCCGTAAGGTAGAAACTTCACCTAGGTAATGAAAATGTCATATGCCGACCTCACTTTTGTTCTTCCATTCAATTAAGGTCCATAGCTCTTTCTTGAGCACATCCTCAGTCATTCTGTGTTTATTCCATTCCCTTCTCTCCCTCCCTCCCAGCCTGACAATGACCAATTTCTGCTGAGTTACCAATGGACACCGTGGGCAGGCCCACCACTCCAGGCAGTGTGTGAGCATGTCTGTCTGTCTTTCTGCCATGCTCCCTCCCCTTCCTACACACACACTTTTCAACTCCGACTGGTAGACAGGAACAATAATCCTGCCCTGTTCAAAGGTGTTTTACAGGCTTAAGGACCAGTTTCTACTGCTTGCTATTTAGCTTGTTATAGTTACTGATATTGTGATCAATAGTAGCTAGAAATTTTTGAGGATTTATATGTGCCTGAGTCCTGTGCTGGGGGTTTCTCACCAATTCTCTTATCTTTTTCTTGGCACCGGGCAACAAAGGAGGCCCTGCTGTATCCCCACATCACCGGAGAGGCACAAGGGCTGGCAGCACACCTCCTTGCCCAAGGTCCTACCGATCTACTGAAGGGCAGAAGCAGGGTCTCAGCTTGGGCCTGGCGACTCCAGCCCACCACGGCCTTTTCCTCTTCCCAGAGGTTCATGCCAGCCTCAGGAGCTCAGAGACCCAGTGCGTCCTGCTAGCTCTGCCTCCTGTCTCAGCACTTAGGGGAAAGAGCCCAGTTGGTGCTTACTGGTCTTGCTGGCTTAGATTCTGCCACTAGGCTACTTCCTGGGCCAAGCCCAAGGGGCTTTTCCCACCCCATCCTGCTTGGTACTCTCCACCACTCTGCTTGCTGGCAGCCATACGTGGTCTCTGGAGGTGTGGCAGGAGCGCCCATCTGTGGGTGCCTCACGGCTGGTAACATGCTCTTCCCACCCATACATTCCTTTCTTTCTCTGGGCAGGAGTACCTCTTGGTTCACTCTGCAGGGACCTTGCTGCTGTGCACAGAGCATGTTCATTGAAATTTAAGGCCAGTCAGAAGAAAGACGATCCTGGAGTCTCCTGCCTTAGCAGGGCCTCAGGCCCCCAGTGGGACCATGATGGGCGGAGGGCGTGGGATGGGTGGGCATGGGATGTTTGGGCATGGGGTGGACAGGCCTCACCTTGAGGCCTGGCTGCAAGCATCCCACTGGCCCTTTTCTGCACCCATGCATGCAGACCTACTTCTCATGCACGACTCACACCATCACTGCCTGGTGGGTGTCAGCTTCACTTTAGGATGAGGGAAACAGAAACTCAGAAGTTTAAGGGACTTGCTCAAGGTCATAAGTGGGTTGGAACTGAAGTTTAAATCAGCCTGCCTGGGAAGTCAGAAGCCGGAGCACGCACAGTGGGTGGTGGGTAATGTGCCCGAGTCCCCTTGGAGAAGGCACAGCCCAGGATGGCTTCTGCTCACAGGCCCTGTGTCCATGAGCGGGTCCCTCAGAAGGGTGGTGCTTCCTGATTTGTAAGGGGAGGTCATCAGAGCCAGCCGGCTCTACCCATAGAACCAGATGGAGATAAAATGAGATTAGAGTTTTTCAGAACTTTGCCCTGGCAGAGGGTCAATGAGGAAGCCTTGGGCCCCTCCTGCAGAATGTGAAGGGGCTTTTGCCTTTAGTTAATCGCTCCTGCACACACAGCAGTTTTTGTTTTAATTTGTAGTCTTCAGGACATGGTTGTGCCTTTAAATGTACTTTGTGAGTACTGTTATTCTGGACTCACCATGGTCATTGAGAGGTTTGTGGAAGTCGGGGCTGGGCAGTCACACCAGAATTCAGATGGGGTGTGGCTCTGGCTCTGTCTGGCCTTCCTTTCTTCCCCCTGCCTGCCTGTCCCTCCCTTGCTTCTCTCCTTCATGCCTCAGATACTTACACTGAGCACTCAGTATGGGTAAGGAGCAGGGCTGGACATGATGGTATGTGTGAAGACGGGTTATGCCTCGTTCTTGACATCAAAGAAGATGACCTGATTTTGAGTGTTGGCTGTGGGCCAGGCTTGTGCTGGGTACTTTCATATGTACAAACTTAATTTGTTCTAGAATTGCAGCTGTCCTCTGAGGGAGCTACCCCTCGCCTCTCTGATCAAAACCTCAAGGGCCTTCCCGTTCACGCAGAATGAAAACCAACCTTTGTCCAGTATGGAGGCCCATGGCTCACTTCCCTCAGGTCATAGCTCAAACGTGGTCTCTCTTTTTTTTTTTTTTTAAAGGATTTTATTTATTTATTTGAGAGGCAGAGATCACAAGTAGGCAGAGAGGCAGGCAGAGAGAAAGGAATGGAAGCAGGGTCCCTGCTGAGCAGAGAGCCCGATGTGGGGCTCAATCCCAGGACCCTGAGATCATGACCTGAGCTGAAGGCAGAGGCTTTAACCCACTGAGCCACCCAGGCACCCCTCAAACATGGTCTTAGTGGGACTTATGTGAGTCCCTAAAACACCAGAGCAGGACTCGAGCTTACTACGGTAACCCCAACCCCCAACCCTGCATCGTGTCTCCTTTATTTTTCTCCACAGAAGTTACAAGCAGTTGACTTATTTACTTATTTATTTGCTTGTGGCTTGCCCCCATCGCCCTCTACCTGCCCCCACCCTCTAAGAGCCATGACAGCAGGGGCTTTGCAGGTTGCTGGCACTCAGGGACTACCTGTTGAATCACCAAACATCACGTTAGTGCCTCATTGAATACACCCCATTACCTCTTCACAGAGAGAAGCCGTGTGCAGGAACCAGAGGGCTCAACATGGTTCAGCTTCAGTTTTTCCCAAATTAGATTCTACACAATCTAGATTCAACACAATCCCAATCAAGGTTGCAGCAGCCATTTTTATAGAAATTGACAATGTAAATTCTAAAAATTTGCAAGGAAATGCAAAGACCTAGAATAGCTAAGAATCTTAAATAAGAAGCACAAAATTGGAAAGCTCACACTACATTGCTACCAAGAATCCCTATAAAGCCAGAGGAGTTAAGATCGCGTAGAACTGTCTTAAAGATAGACAAATACAAGATGCCACAGAGTTGGGAAACAGAGCAAGCTTCCCTAAATAGCAGGTTAGCTGTCTTCAAATCATGTGCTCAGAATGTTTCCAGGTGAAGTGCCTCTCAGTTAAAAGCTGTGGGCTCAATTGTCCATCTGATCCAAGTTCAATGATTATGTATAAAATCTAAAAACAGAGAAGATGTTATATTCATTGTATTTTTTTGAGACTGAAAATTGGATCTACCACTTCAAATTAAGCAATTCTGTATCTGGAAAAGGGGTATTTGAAAGTTGAAGAAAAATGTTGCACATACTATGTGTAAATGTCACTAACGTGCAGTTTAAAGATAAGTTTAGCACAACCTCAGGCAGGCGGTGACAATATCACAGAGATAGTTTTGTTAATACTCTTGGTATGATGTGATAAGAATGGCTCTTTACCACTGTGGGCTTCCTCCTAAAAGCCTATATGCCTAGTCTGACCATGAGAAAAACATCAACAAACCCAAACTGAGGGATGTTCTACAGATAGTCCCCCAAATTGTCAAGGTCATCCAAAACAGGGAAAATGTGAGAATATATCACGTCTACGTGATGCCTAAGAAGACACAATAACTAAGTGTAATGTGGTGTCCTAGATGAGATCTTAGGACAGGAAAAGGACATTAGGTAAAAACTAAGAAAATATTAATAAAATATGGACTTTATTTAACAATAGTCTTTCAATGACGGTTCTTTAATTGTGACAAGTGTGCCATACTAATGTAAGGTGTTGATAATAAGGGATACTGGATGCAGGTATGTAGGAACTGTCTGTAATGCCTTTGCATTTTCTGAGAAGGTGAAAGAGTTCTAAAAAACAAAGTTAAGTTTTAAAAATGTTTATCCTGTGTGTCTGTGTGCAACTGAAACCCTGTAGATAGATAAACCTGAATAGATTCTGTAAATATACATATAGGATCATATGAGACATTTGACCAAAATGCCACTGCAGTTCAATAGGGAAAGAAATGTCTTTTCGATAAATGATCCTAGAGTACCTGAATGTCCAGATTGGAGAGGAAAAAATTTTAATTTGTAATGGATTATAAATCTTAATGCAAAAGCTAAAATGATAAAGCTTCTAGAAGAAAACAGGATAATTCTTCATGACACTGAAGTGGCAAAGATTTCTGAGAACACAAAAATCACTGACTATGAAAATAAAAATTTATGAACTGGACTTTATCAAATTTAAAAAGTCACCATCAAGAACATGAAGAGGCCCGCCACAGACTGGGAGAAAATGTTCACAAATTGATATCTAGATCTGGTAGCGTCCTGTATGTGGAAGAGAGAAACTTCTACAGATCGGTACAAGGAAGACAAACAGCCCAATTTTTAAGAAGAAAGAAGAAACAGGCAAGAAAACTTGAAAAGACACCTCGCAGGGTGCCTGGGTGGCTTAGTGGGTTAAAGCCTCTGCCTTCAGCTCAGGTCAAGATCCCAGGGTCCTGGGATTGAGCCCCACATCGGGCTCTCTGCTCAGCAGGGACCCTGCTTCCCTTCCTTTCTCTCTGCCTGCCTCTCTGCCTACTTGTGATCTCTGCCTCTCAAATAAATAAATAAAATCTTAAAAAAAAGAAAAAAAGAAAAAAAAGAAAAGATACCTTGCAAAAGAAGCTTTCTCAGTGGTCAATAAGCACATGAAAAGATACTCATTACCATCAATCTCAAGGGAAATGAAAATTCAAATCCCAGTGAGCTCCCACAACACACCCACTAGAATGACCAAAAGCAAGAAACCATTACCAAGTGTTGGCAAGAATGAGCCACTGGAACTTTTACATGCGCCTGGTGCAAACATAAAATTGTAGGTTCACTTTGGAAAACAGTTGGCACTTTTTAATAAACTAAGCATGCAGCTATGCTATGATACAATAGTTACACTCTGAAATATAAACACCCAAGAGAACAAGCACTTGAGACTGAAGTGTAACTTATACTGGTGATGTTAATTTTGACCCTAGGGCAGGTGGTGTCTGCCAACCTTCTCCACTTACAAAGTTGCCCTTCTCCTTTGTAATTAATAGATATATCGAGGGAGATACTTTAAACTATGCAGATATCCTGTCTTCATAAACTTTTGCGTATTAATTTCAGCATCCATCAATGGAGCTTGCCTGCAACAGTTATTACTACGCAGTACTGGAAGTGATTTTCTGTTTCCTATATTCCTTCAATATTTATGAATTGGAGTTCTTCTGTAAAGGAGATCTGCCCCCCCCCCAGTGCCCCTTTATTTATTTGTTTAAGTATTTGTATCGGTATGGACTCATGAATAGTTTCTTCTTTGGGTTACAATCTATCATTACTGATTTTGTGGCTTAAATAGTTCCAAAGATCTTCTCTGCTAAGCTCTTTTTCCTCAGCCTCTCATCATTATCATGTTATTATTTCTTGAGTGTTTAGTTCCTAGAGGCAGGTGCCTATCCTTCAAATGTGGAGAAATGTAAATGTTTTTGAAAGACTCCAAATAGTTTGTGTTCTAGAAAATCCAAGAAACCCAGAACTGAAAGAGCCTCTTAGGAACGAACATTACTGGCATGCTGGGTATCCTTCCTGTCCCCCTCCAAGCCTCTCCACCCTTCTCTCTGCACCCAGGGTTCTTCCACACTGATGACGTCATGGGCCCCCTGCCTTATCCTTCTGGGTGGTGTACCCAATAGGAGACACCAGCGGGAGATGGAACAGGTGGAGAGGGAGGTGAGGTATTCATTCCCTTGACTTCTCTCTTAATGAAAAGGTTTCTTCAGGCTGGCTGCATCCTTCCACCAAAAGCCCCCTCCCCTATACAACACACTCCTTCCAGGTCTGGGAACCTATTTCCCTCTGGTCCCTTCACCCTGCGAGGTGTTAACAGCTTGTCTGATACCAGTCCTAGATAACCATGCCATCCCTCTTGGTTCCCCTAGACCCTACCCACACCTTTGTAACAAAGTCTCATTTCCTGTTGGGATTTTGACCAATAGATCTCATAAATGTCTAAGGCACTTAGAACATGTGGTTGTCCTGAGTAAAGATTCTGTAGCTTCCCTCCATTGTCCACTCTGGGGGTTGATCACATCAACAGTTATTTTCCCAGACCCAGACAGAATCTTCTCTGCCCTCATTTAAGCTCCTTTTTCTCTTCCTTGGCTGTGTGGCTGTAAAAAAAAAAAAAAAAAATCACTGCTCAAAATCCTCATTGCAAACTATGCAATTGAGAAGAGTGGTTGCTACCTCTTAAACTTCTCAGCTGTTCTTTTAACCAGAGTTCGCAGAAAAAAATTTGTCTTTTGGCGCCCCCTCTCTCCTGTGTCCCTTTGGGCCCTGTCTAGCTCCTCTACATCCTGAAATAAGAGGCTGGCTCAAAAATACAGAGGTGGGGAGTACAGCCGTGTTCACAGAGGCACCACTTGTGATAATCAGAAGGTGGAGGCCGCTCGGTGTGTGTGGATGGATGACTGGGTAAATAAATGTGATAGAAGCACAGTGGACTATTATTCAGCCTTAAAAAGGAAGAAAATCCCCATAGACGCTATGACATGATAAATCTTAAGGACATTATGCTAACATTGAAATAAGCTTGCCACAGAAGGAAAAATACTGAATAACTCCAGTTATAGGAGGGGCGTGGAGTGGTCAGATGCAGAAAGTAGAGTGGTGGCCGCCCGGCCTGGGGGAGGGGGAATGGGGAGTTAGTGATTGAAGGACACAGAGTTGCAGTTTTGCAAGATGAAAGGGTTTCTAGAGCCAGTGGTGATGGTTTCACAACATTGTGAATGCACTTAACCCCTGAACCGTCCTCTTAAAAGTGACACATTTTATGTAATGTGTATTTCACTGAAGTTCCTTTAGTATAAAAAAATAACAACAGAAAACAACCATGGAGGGGCCTCTGGGTGGCTCAGTAGGTTAAACGTCAGCCTTGCCTTTGGGCTCAGGTCATGATCTCAGACTCTTGGAATGAGGCTCCCTGGTCAGCAGAGTGTCTGCCTCTCTCTCTCCCTCTGCCCCTCGCCCACCTCTCATGCTTGCTTTCTCCCCCTCTCTCTCTCTCAATCTCTCTCTCTCTCTCTAATAAAGGGAGGTTATGGGAGACAACAGGCTCAGTAGGCGTGGAGCTCCCATGGCCGGTGCCCCCGGAGAACTTGGCTTACATCACCTCTCTTCACACAGGTGCAGTTGAGCAGAATAGTGTAGACAGGGGTCACATGAGAAGAATCAGGCAAGGAAACGGGAGGGACAAGGAAGAAGTGAAATAGGTGCAGGTCATCAAGGCTTCCTGAATTCAGGAAATGTTTAAGGACCAACAAATATAAAACAGAGAAGATGGGGTTGATAAAGAACAGCTATTAGTCACTTGTAAATTTTCACTAATGACTAAGCAATCCCAGGAATCGTGGTAACCCCATGATTCCAGAACCTCAGGAAATCAGGGTGAAGCCCACATCCCTCCCATGAACATGCTCTGTCCCGGGGGGTAGGGGGGACCCTGGTGAAGGGCTTGGCTTGGCTGGGTCCTCGCTCATGACCTGGAGACATGTGTAGCCGACACTTTCCTGGGAGCATAGACCTGGCACCACGTTTTTCGTGTCTTAAAACTTTGACCAGATTCCATCTGGAAAACATTAAGCACATGCCCGTTTGCAGATGTGGTAACCCCATTTTAATTATGACACAAGCCTCCACTGTTGAATGGTGTGTCTCACAAAGCTATCCTTAAAACATGGTGGCCGTTGAGTGAATGGAGCACGTGTGTAAACAGAGCACAAGCTTTGGAACTGCAAAATTCTCCCTCCTCCTCCAGTTCCCACCCGTCCCAGTGCACCCGGTGCACTGCCAAACCGAAATCACAAAACCAGATTATCTTAGACAAAGATTCATTTGCCCCATTAAAACGTGTCTACCTCTTGAAGTTTCGAGGGTGTTAGTGTATTTGCAAAGTGACGGGTTTTGAGTTCTGAGTTCAGACTGAGAACAGAGGCGTGTGGGCAATGGTGACTCAGCTCTTCCGGGGTCCCCACCCTTATCCCAGTCACTCTGCCTGCTCGGCCACCACAGGCTTCACCTCCATTCCCCTGCAGGCTCTGGCCTCATGGACACCCAGAGAGTGTTTCTGCTCAGAGGGCTGGCTGGAGGAGGCCCACCCCAGACAGGACCCTGGGAAGAGTGTGAATAAAATAAGGAGTCTGAGCCATGGCTCTGAGGCGTAAAGACTCACAGGCCTGCGTGTGGCAGAGGAACCTGGATCTGTAGGGCTTAAGACATCCAGCCAGCTGTCTGGGAGAGTGCAGGCTCTGGGCGGTGAAGTAGCCTCTGATGACTTCGGGCTGCAAGAACATTCCTGGATTGTTACTTAATTTTTTGCATCTGTGCGCCTCGACTGTCTAGGGAAGTATAAATGCCTTAAAGGAAGGATTAGGGCCCTGTTTTTTTCCTGGCTGCATGTAAGAGGGGTTTGTGTATTTGAATGAACAGATCTATAAATGGCATCTGTGCTTTCTTTCCTCTGTCATGGGCACCTTGCAGGTTTAAGATCCGGGATAAATAGATACTTCTTGAGCTGAGTCTAGACAACGGCTGTCAAAGTGTGATTGGGGACCCCTGGGGAGGTCAAAACAACTTTCCTAACAGTAACACATGGTTTGCCTTTTTTACTCTCGTGTATATACAGTGAACATTTCTAGAAGCTCTTTGACTTCTGATAACTGCATGGCTCTGACATTTAACGGACTGAGTGCTTGCATATTTAAAATTTTTCAGTTTGAACCTGCATACACAAGAGCTCTGAGGTGTCCTCAGTCATTGTTCAGAGTGTAGAGGGTTTTGCTGGCACCCAAATTTTGAGAAGCTCTGGGCTCAGACATGTAGGTTAGATAAGAACAAAATGATGACACCCAGATAGACCTGTAAGAAAGGTCTAGAAGCAGAACAATAATCATCTGTTCTTTTTTTTGCAGGAAAAACTGCATAGAAAATCTAATGGATGAAGATGAGAAAGACAGGGCAAAGAGGTAAGAAGGAGTGGGTATCATGCCTCGGCCTGTTCCCTGTGGTCTGCCAGGCTTCAGGTGTTTGTCCTCGCTCAGCATGGATGAGAACACCGGCAAGACAGGCCGCTGGGGGACAGGCTCTTGGTATCCACTGTCCTTGAAATATTGCAGTGCTCTACTTTAAAAAAAAAAAAAAAAAAAAAAAAAAAGGAAAAGAAAAAGACATGTAGACCAGCTCCCTCGATTTTGTTCCTTATCCTGAAGTTCCTCATTGTCTGGGGCTTGCCAAGTGGTTTATATTTTTCACACGTTTGTGTATGAAGCCTTTCAGAAGCCACTGGTTACCGCTTTCCCAGCACAGACACTGCTCGGTAAGGCAGCCTGGCCAGAGCCAGGCATGTCTGGGTTCAAATCCTGGCCCCACTGTGGGAGCTGCCTGGCTTTGGACAATAACAGGGATCGTCCTTCCCACACACTGAGCACGTAGTAATCACCCTCGCGCACTACGTCTTCCATATACCCGGCCCCAGTTTCTTCATCGGCACTTGGAGATCCATCCCATATCTTACGCACTAATGGGGTTGGTCAGAAATCCTAGCTTGGTAGCTGGGGTGTCAGAGCTGTTATAACCATATCCTTGCTTATTCCTACACTGGGTATTTATTGAACTCCTATTGCGTGTGGAGTCATGGAGTTGATAGTTTGAAGACCATCCCTGATTGTTCTGTAAGGAAATAGACCATCAGGCTGCAGGTGACAAGCCTGGCAGTAGAGTGTACTCTCCGGGGAAAGCCTTCACTCAGGCCTGAGGACAAGCCTTCTTCCTCCGGTCTCATCTTGCTACTCCCACCATTGTGTGTGCGTGTGTGTGTGCGTGTGTGTGTGTGTGTGTGTGTGGTGGGTCCTCAGTCCTCTGTGGCAGGCTCTCAGAAAGCTGCAGAGCTGAAATATTTGCCTGCTTCCCTTCACAGAACCGACGGTCTTATTGTCACTTGAATCCTCCAGCTGCAATGGTGGGCCCTCAGAGGTCCCCTAGTTTGGCATCCACCTTCTATGGCACCTGTTGGGGGGAAAGGGTGGCAGGCATGGGAACAGCAAATCCCCGGCCACTCCAGACCTGCCCGCCGTGAATCACAGGGCACAGGGGGAGTCTGCGTTGCTTGTCAATTCCCCATGTATTTCCTTACAGAACAATCAGGGAGCCGCAGAAATGGCCAGAGGTATAGGTGAAACGGGGTGGGCCCAGAGCCGAGATGGTTGGAACTGGAAGGTCAGCACTGGCTGTTCACCATACATTTATCTCTGCCGGTTTGTTCGAAACTTTTCTCAGGGCGCCTGGCTGGTGCACTTGGTAGAGTGTCTGACTCTTGGTTTCGGCTCAGGTCATGATCTTAGGGTCCTGAGTTGGACCCCATGTTAGACTCTGCGCTCAGGGCGGAGTCTGCTTGAGAGTCTGTCTCCCTCTCCCTCTGCCCCTCCCGCTCATGCTCTTTCTCTCTCTAAAATAAATAAAATCTCTTTTTAAAAAAAGGAAAAGAAAATGTTCTCTAACAAAAATCTACATAGACAACAATTCAAGCAACACCTCAGTTTATTCTGAAGTAACACGCCCTCCCTTGGCATGGGGAACAGGGTTCCCCACAGCGGTGCTTCTCAGACCTTAAGCCACAACCTCCAAAGGTCACAGAATCTGTGGGGTCCCAACTAACAAGTGGATGAACAGACCATCCCAGAGCAGATGAGCATGGAATCCCCCTGCCCATCGTCATGGGCAGGCTAGCTCCCAGTTCTTTCCTCCGCATGTTTGGCCTCTCGGTCCCCTCGCAGGTAGCCATGAAGTAGGCTCAGAGGTGGACACCAGCCCTGTCCCAGCTCGTGAATTACGGCACACCCTCCCCTTTCTCAGCTACCGCCTTCTCACCCACAACATCAGGCAGTCATTTCTGCCCTGCCCTCCTCCAGGCTGATTTTGGGAATCAGCCACAAAATACACAGAGAAGCTCTCGAGTGTGTATGCACACACGTGTGCACGTATGTTAATCATCCCATGTATGTGAAAATGCAGGACACTTTCATACATTGTCAGGGTATTCTTGTTAGCATCATGAAAAGCTCAGCAGCGATGGCCGGTGGTCACGGACTGCTTCCTGGATGCCCTAACCCTTTGATGTTAAGTCCTTTTCTGTGCATTCTCTCACAGCATCTCAACATTCCTTTGAGGCGTGTTTTCCTGTTATGCCCATTCTATGGATGAGGGAACTGAGGCTCAGTACCTGCACACATCCAGGACAGTGAGGCTGCTGGCCAGCCCTCACCTCCTCTTGACCTCAGAGGGGGAACAGGTCTAGGATGTTTGGTAATACTCAGATCCATTTGCCAGAACACCAGAAATAACATAGTATCCCTCATAACACTTGGAAAAAACTGGGACAAAAGGACCACAATCCTAAGATTATCTGCATTTCAAAACCTCTACTTCTAGCAGGCTCTGTACCAGCATGAGAGGCCCTTCCCCTTACCCCACCTGGAGTTCTGATAGGAACAGTTTGCACTCACATGATTTTTTTTTTTTTTCATGAGATTAGAAATGCTCAGCTTCAGCTCAAAACCCTCATTGTCTCCAGAAAACACGCGCTCTGTTGGGCAAGTTTTCCAAAGCTTTAGGGGATTCCTGGTTTGTTTGGATTGTTTGATCAAGTATTCTAAACCAGGACACAGTTCCGCTTTCTTCTGTGAATTCCCACGCAAATCCGGGGAGTTTTGAGTGCCCATTGTATGTCAGAACTGATTGCTGTTTTTTTTTGAGAGGAAAAATGCAAAAACACGGGCCTTGAACTCAAAAAAGGGAACAATCTGATGGAGAGACATTTGGAACCCCTGGATAACGAGGCTCCCAGTGGACCATTTTGTGGTCCAGTCGTACACCTGCTTTTCTAATTCTGGTGTGACGTAGTTTTGTGGTGTGTGTGTGTGTGTGTCTGTGTGTGTGAGTGTGGTCATCCAGGAAGCAGTGGGCAGGAAGTGCACAGCTTAAAATGAGACAGGCCTGCCTTTGACTCCTGACACTTTTACTTTCTGTCCTCAGATGAGCTACTACACTTCTCTTCACTGCAGTTTCTTCCTTTGTGAAATGGGGCTGATGATAGTAGCAACCTCTTGGTAGGGTTCCGGCAGGAATTAAAGGAACGCTGGAGAGGACACGGTGCTAATAAGGAACACTAAGGTGTCCAGAGCCCTCACTGTGTGCCTGCAGCATTTTGCAGGCATGAATGACCTCTGTGATCTTCACAGCAACCCCACACCCTCGGTTATTACTGGCCCCATTTTACAGCCGAGAAAGCCAAGGCGTGGGATCACACAGCCAGTCAGCGGCAGGCAGGGATTCAAATTCAGACATTATTCCAAGTCTGGGCTCCTAACAACTTCCCATGACAGTCAGTAAATGGAAGCCTTTGGGGTGACCACATGCGCAAGGGGTAGGGGGCAGAGAGTCCCATAGGAATCCTGGCTTTCCAAAGAAAGCCAGTGTCTGTGACTTGGCAGTATTATAAAGTACGGCTTCCCTCATTTCTTGAGAGAACGGAACACTAACCGGAAACTCGTTCGTGTTGGACTCTTCCTTCTGTCCCATATTAAGTGATTAGTTCATCAGCATTCATTAAAGTGACATCATCTCCTACAAAACTACAAAGTTTTGTTTCCATTACTGCGTATGTTTTTGTCGCAGGAGGGAAGACGTGTGGTGAGATTAGAGCCGTTGCTCCCTTTTATTAATAAGAATGAAGAGTGTCAGGCAGAAGGAGCCAATTCTTGGTGTTCTCATTACAGCGAATGCTGGTTTGCACACACAAGCTGAAGTCAGGCAAGAGGGAGATCCAGGGCGGCAACCGAGAAGCCCATACATGCATGTTCGCAGAAGCCAGCATTGCAGAAGGAAAAGCCTCAGTTGCTGGGAGGCTGCTCATTTCTCCTGGTTTCCCCAGAGGTGATTTATCCATGTGGACCAATGACTGAGACCATTCAGTCACCCTCCGGTCCGTATTTGTTACCTAAGTAATACACTAAACAAGTGGAAGAAAATGAGGAGGCTATGCAACGTTATCCTGCCCTCAGAGGGCTTCGGGTAAGTCAGAGAGGCATTCTGGAAAACAAGCATAAAGGAAGAGATGTATCCTGCAGGGTCTATGTTGAGCAGAGCTGAGGTGATTATCAGAATTCATAAGCTCTGTTTCTCAGCCAAGCGTTCTTGCGTGGAGAAGAATATGGTTAAGAGGAGGAGACTGGCCTCATTTTATTGTTTCATTGCTCTGGATGTAAATTCTGTAGGTCTGAAAGGAAAAGCTGGTCTGGTCCATGAAGGTTGTAGCCCACTTGGAGAACTCCAAGTGGGAGTTCTCCTGATGCCCCTGGGTGCAGGCTCGGTGCAGAATGAAAAGCCTGGCCCTCTTCACGATGGCTTGATGTTTCCAGCTGGAGCTGATCCTGCTAATTTTGCTGGAATTTTCCTTCCTAGGCTCTTGACTGGGGAGTTATGCACATCATCGTAAGTCCCGACACAGGGGGGGAAAATGGCAGGAAGGAATGTTTGAGACTTCCTTTCTGTTTATTTGGTGATTAAGGCAGTAGCAGGCCTTGCAAGAACGTAGATATATCAGGACACACGATTCATTCATATTACCCTGTAATTTCCAGATGAGTGATTCTGTATTCCAAACAAAGGGAAAAAGTAGAACCATACTCGCAAGCAGAATGCTAATTCTGACTGTGGCCCAGTAAACAGCAGAATGGAAAAGGGGCCTCCCTCTGTTTGGGGCTCTTGGTTCCTACCCTGGTGGGGTACTTTGTTCGGCTAAGAAGAATTATCAGAAGGAGAATTGTGTGCCTGGTAGGCTTCGAAACTTGGGAAAGCCCTAGCCTAGGGACACCCAGAACCCTCTGGGAGCATCTGAGGCAAAAAGGAATTCACTAAAAGCCCTTTCGATCATTTCAATAAATTTTAAGTTGAAAAAGGATGGTCTGAAGCCCACCATTTTGAACATGCTCCTTTTCTGCAGGAAAAGCTAAATATTCCTTTGAGAATTTCAGTGACAAGTTCCTAAGGCTTGCTCCCGTGAAATTCTCCCTGTGTGACCGTTAAGTAAGAATCACCAGAAAATTAGGCCAGTTTCCCATTTGGGCCTCGACATTTTCTGATAACTCTGGTTAAGAGTAAAGATGTCCCTGTTACATCTCAGGAGAAAAGAATAGCACCAGCTGAGCCCCACAAACTCTTCACCAATCAAAATATACTCCAGAATTCTCCATGAGATGAGGGCAATACCAGCCTAACCCATCTAGCACCATGTGGGGTGACTTCTATCTTCACACGTCCAGGTGACATTCGCTCCTTGAACAGAGCTCCTGAGCTCAGTGGTGTCCCCAGCCCCCACTGTTTGGGGGTGAAGGAGGCTTCCTGGCTCATGGACATGAGTAGGTGTGTACCTGTTCCAAGGACCCAGGCCTGGGCCCAGGGGAGGTCTGCATTGACCTTAAATGGACCTTGCTTTATGACAGAGTTTCCAAGAATGGTAAACACTAATCTGAAGAAATACCCCCAAGTATGGCCAAGTTTGGGCCATACTGTCTACTTTTTCCTCCCTTTTGGAGAGTGTCAGGGCTCCTTTGCCCATTCAAAATACTAAGATGGCAATTAGCAAATAACCCAAAGTCTGTTCTATTTTAGGTAACTGTGAATTTAAAAAATTATCTAGAAAAAAAAACAAACCTAGATTAGTAACAACAAAATAAACTTCTCTGGCCATAGTCCTTCTTTTTTCTCTAAATAATTCTTCATGATTTTCCATGGAACACCCTTTGCCCAATACTGTCTTTTATCAACTTTATTCCCATTATTGTTGCACATTTTCTTACATATGAACAAACACCAAAACAACATTTGAAAAACAGTGAAATGTTTTAAAAAAGTCAACAAAGCTCATTCATAACCATCGCTACTTAGAGAGAGCCACTGTTAATATTCTGACATATTTCCCATCTAGTTTATCTACAGTGCCCTTCAAATTTTAAGAGGAATCCTCTTCTAAAGTCTTTGTTCATGTGGCTGATCAGACCCTGATTCTTCATAGAAGTTAACCTTTTGTAGATACAACTGTCTTACTGTGGAGAACATTGGATCCTTCCTCAACCACTCCCTGTGTTTCAAGTTCCCCAAAACCTTTTGTGGAGACTTCAAAAGAAGTGTAAGACCCAATCCTGATAAGCCTTCACAGACAGGTTCATTTTGCTCGGTTTATAATTCTCGGGTTTGAAAGACCAAGTCTGCATGCTGATCGGTTTCTGTCTCATCCTATAATGTGAAATTAGCCCAGTTTTGATACTCCAGAATTCCAGGTCTAAAAGGATTCTTGGGCATCACCCAGTCGTTGCCTTAGGCATTAACTCTTCCTGCATATCTGTTGTTGTATAACAAGCCTCTCCAAAATGGAAAGATTAGAGTGACAGCATTCATTTGCCCATGGACCTTCAGCTG
The DNA here is from genome assembly GCF_009829155.1 of Mustela erminea. Taxonomy (NCBI): domain Eukaryota; kingdom Metazoa; phylum Chordata; class Mammalia; order Carnivora; family Mustelidae; genus Mustela; species Mustela erminea. The sequence continues at coordinate 60,214,682 of NC_045620.1, read as the reverse complement.
GAGTGGGGCCTGGCAGGGAATGCTCTTCCCTGTGGTCTCGGCTAGAACAGCTCAAAGATGCTGGGCTGGAAGGGTGCCCAGGTGGCTTGGTCGGTTGAGCATTCATTCTTGGTTTCTGTTGGGGTTGTAATGGCATGGGTCATGGGATTGAGCCTGCCTCACCCTGTGTGCTCTGCGGGGAGTCTGCTTAAGATTCTTTTCCTCATCTCTGCCCCCCATGCATGCACATATGCACACATCTCTCTATCTCTCTAAGATAAATAAATAAATCTTAAAAAAAAAAAAAAGATGGTAAGCTGCAACCACCCAAAGACATGCTTTCTTCCATAGCTAGTGGTTGATGTAGGCTGTCAGCTGGGACTGTGGCTTTCCACGTGGAAGTGGCTTCCTCACAACAGGTGACTGGGTTCCAGGGCATCATGCATGGGCGAGAAAGCCAGAAGGGAGCTGTGTGTCCTCTTACTACCTGGCCTTGGAAGTCAAGCATTTCCCTTGTGCTGCGTTCTGTTCTCTAGATGCAAGTCACTGAGGTCAGCCAGCCCAACTCAAGGAAGGGGGGTTTAGAACTCATGTTCTGATGGAGAAGGAATTTCAGAAAAATTTTTATAATTCTCTGGTTTAAAATCACCATATCACTGTCCTCACTATTTTATAAAAGGAACCTAAGACCTGTGGAGGTGGGAATGCGTTGCCCACTCTCTCTAGGCTTAAGTGGCAGAACCAGGACAAGAACTCACATTTTCTGGAAATTTGTCTAATGCTCCGTCAGCTAAGCTATACCATCCAGATTCTCTGCTACCCCAACCACTCTTTAACTTCCAATGGTACCTGTAAGTGTGAAACTAATATACCTCATAAATTGCCTTTCGCATTGTCCCCATGGAGACTCTCTGTAGGAAAAAGTCACTCTACATAGAACTGCGTACTTATAGACCTATTGTTATACCTTTTACTCAAAAACCCAGCTGCTCTTGGCAGCACGGGCAACCCACCAGTGCTTCTGTCACCAGTTCTGGCCACTGCCTTCCAACCTTTATTGGGTAGCATTTGATTTTTTCAGCTTTTACTCCATTTGGCCAACCACGTGTGATTCAGAGAAGCACCTTGTTTTTCCCTCATCAGTATGTTCTATCTACTCAGTTAACAGAACTAGACTTGTGGGGGCCAGTTTAAAAAGATGGCATCCTTGGGATTAAATTAAACATCAGGAAGGGCTCCTAGTATGGAAGTGTGTCTCGTGTTACAGATACTGTCTCTCTAGATGCTGGAGAGGCTTGAGCAGAAGATGCCCACCAGCCCAACCTGTCTGCACATGAAGTAAGTTAAAAGGAAGAGTCCGGGGCGCCTGGGTGGCTCAGTGGGTTGAAGCCTCTGCCTTCGGCTCAGGTCATGATCCCAGGACCCTGGGATCGAGCCCCGCATCAGGCTCTCTGCTCTGCGGGGAGCCTGCTTCCTCCTCTCTCTGCCTGCCTCTCTGCACTTGTGATCTCTCTCTCTGTCAAATAAATAAAATCTTAAAAAAAAAAAAAAAAAAAAAAGGAAGAGTCCCCTCGTGATGATAGTAATTTTTTCCTCTTTTCACAGACTTTATCTTTATTCTTGATCTAGTTCACAGATCAGAAGTTCTGATACAATGATTTTTCATTTCTTCCCTTTAGGGAAACCCAGGATTTGGGGTCACATATAAAATGTAACTGCACCACTGTCATGTGCCTTTGTGAATTTAGAGAGAGCCGAGGACACAAACCTATAAGAGCATGTTTACATTCAGCTGTCTGCCCAAACTCCCTATTCTTGCCATGGGGCCTCTCCTAGGAGGATAGGACATGAGCATCTTCCTTCCTGGCCTGTGCCATAAGCGTCTCAAAAGGACCTGCTCCCCACCCAGCTACAGCTATCCTTCTTGAGTGGTTGAGTGTAAAGCCCAGTCTTGCACACTAAATATCCACATCTGTGATCATCCCCTCACCAAGGAGGGGAGAGAAAACTTGAGCATGGTTTATATAGTATGCCTCATGAAATCCCCTGCAACAGAAGGACCTTCAAGGTTCCAACTATCGGAGAAATGAAAGAGGGGTGTGTTTGTGTGTGTACATGTGTGTATATATGTGTGTTCCCCTTCCACAATACCTGACCTTGGAACCATGGTCCTCTCCCACCTTCCTTTCCACAGTGCCTCTCCTTCCTTAAGTCCCCTTGATATACCTTAAGCAAGGTCACCTTGTAAGAATGCAGGCTGCTGTGCTAAATCTCACGTAGCTCCTGAACAGCAGGTACAATAACCCTATGGAATTCCAGAGCTCTGGGAGCCTATACCTCTGTCCCTCACCCCATGTGCCCTAGCTGGGCCAGTGTGGATGCCCAAGTTACCCTCAATGAGTAGGAAGAGCAGTTTGATTGATTTAGTAAACTCCATGTTGATATGCAGTATAGTTTCCTTTTGATACTTTTTTAATGTTAGATCACATCAAAGTGACACACTCATGCCAATGTCCATAACCCAACCACCCTCTCCCTACCCTCCTCCCCCCAGCAACTCTCAGTTTGTTTTGTGAGATTAAGAGTCTCTTATGGTTTGTCTCCCTCCTGACCCCATCTTGTTTCATTTCTTCTTTTCCTACCCCCCGAACTCCCCAAGTTGCTTCTCCACTTCCTCATATCAGAGAGATCATATGATAGTTGTCTTTCTCTGATTGACTTATTTCGCTAAGCATGATACCCTCTAGTTCCATCCACATCGTCGCAAATGGCAAGATTTCATTTTTTTTGATGGCTGCATGGTATTCCATAGTATATATGTACCACATCCATCTGTTGTGCATCCATCTGTTGATGGACAGCTAGGTTCTTTCCATAGTTTGGCTATCGTGGACATTGCTGCTATAAACATTCGGGTGCACATGCCCCTTCGGACCACTACATTTGTATCTTTAGGGTAAATACCCAGTAGTGCAATTGCTGGGTCATAGGGTAGCTCTATTTTCAACTTTTTGAGGAACCTCCATGCTGTTTTCCAGAGTGGTTGCACCAGCTTGCATTCCCACCAACAGTGTAGGAGGGTTCCTCTTTCTCTGCATCCTCACCAGCATCTGTCATTTCCGGACTTGTTAATTTTAGCCATTCTGACTGGTATGAGGTGGTATCTCATTGTGGTTTTGATTTGTATTTCCCTGATGCTGAGTGATGTGGAGCATTTTTTCATGTGTCTGTTGGCCATCTAGATGTCTTCTTTGCAGAAATGTCTGTTCATGTCCTCTGCCCATTTCATGATTGAAATGGATTATTTAAGAACCAGCTTTCTGACTAGAGGAACAAAAAGGGAGCCATGGGAACCAAAAAAATACTGGGCAGAGATCTGAGAAGAAGTAGCTCAGGGAAGTGACCATATAAAGAGGATTATGAGATCTAAGCTCACCACCAAACTGAATATGCATGGGTCTGACCTTAATGTACCATAGCCTTTCAGATCTGAACTGCAGGACAGACCACCACTCAAGATCTAAGACCAGCTACATAGGACAAATCTAAATAACACCATGGATTTCTTATCAGAAACCATGGAAGCCATCTGGTAGTGACACAGTATTTTTTAAAAGTTGAAGGAAAAGAAGGAAAAGAAACATTAGCCCAGATTTCTAGATCCAGTAAAAATATCCATCAGAAATGAAGGTCAGTGAAGACATTTTCAAATGAAAACAAAACAAAACAAAAACAAAAAACAGGGCACCTGGGTGGCTCAGTGGGTTAAGCCTCTGCCTTTGGCTCAGGTCATGGTCTTGGGGTCCTGGGATGGAGTCCTGCATTGGGCACTCTGCACAGCGGGAAGCCTGCTTCCCCCCACTCTCTGCCTGCCTCTCTGCTTACCTGTGATCTCTTGTCTGTCGAATAAATAAAGAAAAAAATTTTAATTAAAAAAAATAACTAGGGCGCCTGGGTGGCTCAGTGGGTTAAGCCGCTGCCTTCGGCTCAGGTCATGATCTCAGGGTCCTGGGATCGAGTCCCGCATCGGGCTCTCTGCTCGGCAGAGAGCCTGCTTCCTTCCCTTCCTCTCTCTCTGCCTGCCTCTCTGCCTACTTGTGATCTCTCGCTGTCAAATAAATAAATAAAATCTTTAAAAAAAAAATAAAAAAAATAACTAAAAGTTTTTTTTTTAATCAGTAGACCTGCTCTGAAAGAATTTCTAAGGAAGTTTTTCTAACAGAAAGGAAATGATACCAGATGGAAGCTTGGGATAAGAGATATAGATGAAGAGTAACAGAAATGGTAGATATCTGGCTACATAGAATAGATAGTCTGACATTTGGGAAAAGTAACATAATCTGACATGATTCAGCATACGTAGATATCGTGCATAAGATAACTACAACATAAAGGGAGGGAGGATATAGGGAACTAAATGGAATAAAGTTTCTACATCCTACTTGAAATGGTAAAATAGTTTAAGTTGGCCCTGAAATGATGTTTTTATATTGTAATCCATAGAGTGATTACTAGACACTATACAAGGAACTGTAGTAAATAAAAACATGGTAGACTAAAATGAAATACTTTTTTAAATTAAATAAAATGAAATAAAGAATCCAAAAGATGGCAAGATAATAAAAATAGAAAACAATAACAAAAAAACAATGAAAGTAAAGCAAAACAGAAAATGGTAAAATGGTACACCTAAATCCAAACATCTAATCCCATGAACTCTATGTGATCTAAACATGCCAACTAAAAGAGAGTGTCAGAGTGAATTTCTTTAATGACTTAACCATATGCTGTTCACAAAGTATTTGCTTAAAATATGATGATATAATAGGCTCAAAGTAAAACTGTGGGAAATGATATACCACACAAACATTAATGAAAAGAAAGCCAGAGTGATTGTATTAATATAAAATATAAAATAAAGTAGATTTCAGAGCAAAAATTTACCAGGAATAAAGAGTGGCATACATAATGATAGTTAGTTTACCAAGAACACATAACAATTCTGAATGTGTATACACCTAACAACAGAGCTCCAAAATGCTTGAAGCACAGCATAAGGAACTGAAATGTGTCTTTAATATGCTTATCAGTAGTAGAATTAGTAGATAGAAATTCAGCAAGGGTTTAGAAGAACTGAAAAACACCATCAACTAATAGGAACTGCTTGACATTTATAGAACACTCCACTAAACAATAGCAGAATACACACTCTTTTCAAGTACACATTGAACACTCACTAAATCCTGTTTCACAAAATAAATGTAAAGAAGTCTAGATGAATGAGATTAAGTACAAACAGAAAGATGGCAAGAACAATATCTCTAAAACTTGGAAATTAACAGTATGGCTTCTAAGTAATTCAAAGGTTAGAGAGGAAATCTCAAGGAATTTTAGAAAATATTTTGAACCGAACAAAAATAAAAATACCACATATTAATACTTGTAGGTTGCAGCTAAAGCAGTGCTTAGAGGAAAATCTATAGCATTAAATGGTTATAGTGGAAAAGAGTAAATGTCTCAAATCAGTAACTATGCTTCTACTTTAAGAAACTATAAACAGCAGAGCAAAATAAATTCAAAACAAAAAGAAGAATGAAAATTATAAGAGCAGAAATCAATAAGATTGAAAAAACAGAAAAATAATAGAGAAAAACCAAAATATGATTTAAAAGAAAACCAATAAGGATGGTAAGTCTTTTGCAAGAATGACCGAAAAGAAAACACAAATTACCAATAACAGAAATAAAAAAGGAGATGTTATTCCACACTCTTCAGACATTAAAGGGGCCATAAGGGAATACTATAAAAAACTGTATACATGTAAAGTTGGCAACTTAGATTAGAGGTAAAACTCCTACAAGGTGAAATGGAAAGCCTAAACTGTCCCAAATAAAGAAATTGAATTTGTAGTTAAAAATCTTCTGAAAAAGAAATCTTGGACCCAAACATTAAAAGAAAAATATCACCAATTTTACACAGTCCTTTCCAGTAAGTTAAGAGGAGGAAATACTTCCTAACTTATTTTCTGAGATTCTCATTACCTGGAGTGGGGCGGTGGGGAGTACAAGAAAAGAAAACTACAGACAAATATCCTCATGAACACAAATGTAAAAATCCTCAACAAAACATTAACAAGTATATGTGTGTAATATATACATATATTATACACATATATTTAAAATACAACATGACCAATTAGAGTTTTATCCAGGGAATGACAGGCTGTTCAGTCATTGTCATCCACCAAGTTATCAGGGTAAAGAAGAAAAACCAAAACCGCAGGATCGTTTTCAATGAAGTAGAAAAAGGTTTTGACAGAATTCAACTTGTATTTTTGTTATAAACTCCCAGAACACTAGGAATAGGAGAGAATTTCCTTAACCTGATAAAGGACATTTACATAAAACCTACAGCTGATATACTTACTGGCAAAAGATTGAATGTGTTCCCCTAGGATGGGGAATAAGACAAAGGTGTCTGCTGTCATCACTCCTGTTCAATGTCATACTGCATGTCTTAGCTAAAGCAATAAGACCATAAAAGAAATCAAAGACACATTGATTGGAAAAAAGGAAATAATGCTTCCCTTATTGACAGATGACATGTTTGTATATAGAACATCCCAAGAGACTTAGCAAAACAAATAAACTCCTGTAACTAATAAGTGAATTTAGCAAGATCACAGGATACAAGGTCAACACACAAATGAATCACCTTTCTGTAGGCCCACAGTGAACTATTAGAAACTGATATTAAGAACACAATGCGGCTTATAACCAATCCAAAAGAATGAAATACTTAGGTATGAATTGAATAAGACATATGTGAGTTACCTATGTGAAAATTTCAAAATGCCCATAGTAGAAATCAGAGAGACCTGAATAAATGGAAAGTTGTCTTTGTGTTTATGGCTGGAAGACTCTACAGAATAAAGATACCAAATTTTCCCAAATTGGTCCATAGATTTAAAGCAATTCCATTCAAAATCCCAACAAAACTCTTTGTAGATATACACAACTAATTGTAAAATGTAATGGAAAGACAGAGAAACTAAAATAGTTTTGAAAAATAATTTTGAAAAAGAGGAACAACTTTATCTGATTGGAGGAATCACATTATCTGATTTTAAGACTTATTATAAAGCTGCAGTAATGGAGACAGCATGGTGTTGGAGGAATCGATCCAAACATAGGTCAATGAGATAGAATAGAGAATCGAGAACCCAGAAACTGACCCACAGAAATATGATAAAGTGATTTTTTACAAAGGTTCAAAGGTAACCCCATGTAGAAATGTATTTTCTTTCATGGAGTTGACAACTGGACAACAACATACAAAACTTCAACCAAAACCTTACATATTATAGGGGCACCTGGGTGGCTCAGTGGGTTAAAACCTCTGCCTTCAGCTCAGGTCATGATCCCAGAGTCCTGGGATCGAGCCCTGCATCAGGCTCTCTGCTCAGTGGGGAGCCTGCTTCCTCCTCTCTCTCTGCCTACTTGTGATCTCTGTCTGTCAAATAAATAAATAAAAATCTTAAAAAAAAATAAAAACCTTACATATTATAAAAATAATGAGCTCCAAGTGGATCGTGACACGTGAACTGTGTAGAGCTCCAGGAGGAGCATCTCTATGGAGATCTCTATAGTCTCTACAGGAGCCTGCGGCTGGGCAGAGGGTGCCCAGACCTGACATCAAAACACAATCCACAAAAGAAATAAATTGTGAAATTGAACTTCATCAAAATGAGAAACTTTGACTCTGTGAAAGACACCATTAAGGGAATAAAAAGGCGAGCTGTGAGAAACTAGTGACAAATCGTATGTCGGACAAAAGACTGGCGTCAGAATATGTAAAGGACGCCCAGCCCTCAACAGTAAGGAGATAAAAAGCCCAATTTAGAAATGGGCAAAAGACCTGAGCAGATGCTTCACCAAAGAAGATATACAGATGGCCAAAAAAAAGAGAACATCATTAGCCATTAGATAAATGCAAATTTAAGCCCCAGTGAGATAATACTGCATATCTTTTAGATTAGCTAAATTACAAGTACTGACAATACTAACTCCCCTTGAGGACGTAGAACATCTGGATCCCTCCTACGTGGCTGGTGAGGAGGTAGTAAACCCACTGCGGGAAACAACTTGGAAGCTTCTTATGAAATTAGATGTACATTTTCCATAGGACCCAGATTACTCTTCAGAGAGCTGAAAACTTGTGTCCACACCCCCCCCCAAAAAAACCTGTACACAAATGTATACAGCAGCTCTAGTCATAACCACCAAAAAAATGGGAAACAACCTGAATTTCCTTCACAGATAAATGGATAGACCAGCTGTGGGACATCCATATGATAGAAAACTGGTGTTCAGCACTAAGAAGGGGCAAGGTGCTGATAGGCATAGTAATCTGAATGAATCCCAAAGACATTTCTGTGGATATAAGAAGCCAGGCTCAGGGATTATGTGCTATATGGTTGTATTTCTATGACATTCCACAAGAGAGAGCATGGTGATGGAGAACAGGACAGGGGTTGCCTGGGGTTACAGATGTGGAGAGAATGAAGGAGCTTTAGAGGGAACTCTTCTGTCTCTTGGCTGTGATGCTGGTTACACGAATTTACACATGTGTGAAAATTTATAGAACTGTGCACAAAAGAAAAGGTTAAGTTTACTGTATGTTCATTTTGCGAGTAGGACTTTTAAAGGTATATATCAACAGCATTACTTTTCCTTAGACAAATGAAATTCAGGTGAGGCTCTTTTTGCCTCTGAGGCCTGCTTTCTCCCTGGTGCTTGTCACAGGAGGTTTGGTTAGTACAGAGCCGGGGAGCGCAGCCCACAGCCACGCAGGGCACTGTGGTACTGTGCCCGGCCACCCTCACCTCCCTGTCAGTCTCTGCTCACTTACCCCTGAGCGGGGTCCCTCTCCCCTTTCTCCTGATGTCCTGACCTTTTCTCTCTCCCTCAGATGGCCCATCAGTGCCCTGTCCCGAACTCTTCCACAAGCCGAGACCAGATTGCCTATACTGGATTCTAGACACTGTGGCTGGCCTCTCTCTTTTTGTCCCCTCTCTCACTTTACTTTCCCACATCTCCAACTGTTCTGTCAAAGCTGACAATGCACCTCTTCATTGGTTTTGTCCCCACAACCTGCCCGCCCCCCCCCCCCAGGCCACCTTGCATCAGCTCCTTCCCTGGATGCTTCCCTGACCCCCTGGCATGGCTGCTCTCCTTCCCATGTGAACTCCTTTGGCAGTTTGTCTAAACTTCTCACCTAACCCTTAAAACGTTGCCCCTGATGTGTGACTTGCCTCTCTTCCTCTAGACTCTAAGCTTCTTTCAGTTGGCTGTTTTTAGTATTTTCTCCAGTATTTTTCTGCAGTATTCTTCCCTGAACACAAACACCATCATCCCATTAGCATGCAATGCCATTTTTCTGCAGAAGATGTTTAGTTTCTAAGCTATAACCTCAAGCAGCCAGAATTTGTCACTCTTAGTTCTGTGCTCCCAGAGCACTGGTGCATGGCTCCGTAACAGATAGCTTGGTGATGGTTCTGGAGGGAGCTGGAGGAGACAGGGGAGGGCACTGCTTCACAGCACAGGCACACAGGCCAGCCAGCTCCACCACTTCCTGGTCATGTGACTTCAGTGAGTCACACAACATCTCAGTGCCTCTGCTGTTTCATCTGTGAACTGGGAATTAGAGCATCTATCTTCAAGGGTCATTGCAAGGATGAAAGTAATTAATAGAAGTAAAGCATTTAAAATGGTGCCCATTACATTAGTAAGTGCCCGACAAATGTTATCAATGGAACCATTGTCCCTTGGGGACCCCAGAAAAGATCACCTGGGGCTTTTTGAGCCCTGCATTCAAAACCAAAGGGTCAGGCTTGTATAGACGTGTATTTAACACACCCACACACATGCACACGCACACACAAACACCCACACCCACACACCTCTTCCCTTCCATCCCTCCTTTCTTTCTCTCCCTCTGTCCTCTCTCTCTTCAATTCAGTAAGACAAACAACCCCATTGAAGATTTGAGCAGACATTTCACAAAAGAACATATACGAAACAACATGAAGCATGTGAAGGGGTGTCCAGTGTCATTAGTCATCAGGAAATGCAAACTAAATCAGAAAACTGCAAATTAAAACTACAATGAGGAAACATCACAATGCCTCAGGTGAGAAGAGACTGACAATACCACATGTTGACAAGTCTGGAGGAGCACAAGCCCTTCTAGGTTGCTGGTGGACATGTAGACACAGTCCAGCCACTTGGCATAACCGCATGGTGGGATCTAATCATAGGGAACATCTAGTAAGACTATGACTCAGCAATTTCACACCTATGTATTTACCCAAGAGAAATGTGTGCCCATGTCTATGTAGAGACATGGATGTCAATTCTCCAATTAGCATTATTCTCCATCCCCCTGAACTGGAAACAACCCCATGGAATACTACTCAGCCGTCAAAAGGAATATTCATGTGTATGACAACACAGATGAATCTCAAAAACCTAACGCTAACTGCACATTCAAGACTATATGCTGTCTGATTCTATTTACATGAAATTCTAAAAATGGCAAAACTAATGTGACAGCAGATCACTGGTTTCCTGTGGCTGTCATCAAGGGGAGATCAACCAGAGAGACACAGGAGAATACCTTTCAGGACGAGGGAACAGTTTGGTCTCTGAGTTTGGGTGGTGGTTACACAATTACCAAAATTCATTGAACCGTACACTTCAAATAGCTGGATTTTACTGAATGTAAATAATGACATGAAGGGAAAATCAAAGCCAGAGGCTGATGAGGCGTCTTTCAGCTGGTTGTCCCAGTACTTTCTGCGTGGTGTCTCGGGGCCTGCCAAGACGACCTCCTTATCGGAAATAAGGTCATTTGAGGCTCATTTTCTTTCTCTTGCCTCAGAGCCACAGATCCAGCTGACAGTGACCGATTTCCAGTGGGCACCATAGTGTGTCTCAGGCGGAGGCTGACGGAAACAAGCTTGTGTTTCTGTCACTAATGATATAAGCCTTCATCGTATTCTCTGCCAGGCCATGTTGGTTGTCATTACACCCATTGAAGAAGAGAACAGAGTAATAATGAGCTGGGTGTTATCGGCTCACAAATAATTTATAATGGGCAAACTAGGACAGGAGCAGAGCTTTTTTTGGCTAAGAAGGCTCATGTCATTCTTTCAAATCTAGGCCAAAAAATTATTTATAATGCATAGACAGTCACTCGGAAAGTTAAAAGGTTTCTTTCTTCTCTCCTATGTGTTTGAACATAATACTTTTTACCCTAGACTCGCAAAAGCTGCCTTAGTGTGTTCCTTGGACACCTGCATTCAGTCTGTGACTCTGAGAAGACATATATGAGGGTGGTTACTTGGCTAGGAATGAGACCTTTGTAGGAACCCTATAAGGGTGTCAGGTCCTCCCCCAAATCCAAGAAGGTTAGGAATGAGGGAAAAGTCAGGAAAAGGAGATGGTTATGCATGGGTGGTGATCACACACTTGAGGTAAGCTTTGAAGAATTGCCTCAGGTATTATCAGGAAAGAACCCAAACCAAGATATAATCACAAAGGACAGCTTGCCAACAGGTGTGTTGAATTAAAGGCAGGTCGTGTGTCCTTAGTAGAGACAGGCAGGGTGGTTATGGCCCTATGACATCTGAGAAGAGGATATTTGCTCTGTGTCCCTATATCTGCAGGGGCTGTTTGGGGAAGCAGAATCTTTATTGACACTGATACTTGTCGGTATGGATACCGACCCCAGGGGAGGTGCAGCCCTCTGATGGGGATTTGCTGAACTGTCACAAGCCACCAGCACCCTGTCCTGACTGTACGTTGGCCAGTAGCCTCCTGATAAGTGATCAGCTGCCCTGGGCCTCTTGATGCCAGGCCCCAGGGTGCTGAGAGCAGCGGGTAGACCAGTTCGATGGGCCCCGCAGCTGAGGCCCCTGTCCTCCCAGTGAGCTGACTGTGGAACAAGTCCATCCTGGATGAAATGAGGAAGGTGGGTCCACTTTCGATCACCTTCAGTTAAAGTGATTGCTGATAAGGGGCTAGTCCCATGGGGTGGAGAGCCAGCCACTTGGTCTGTGGTGTGTCGTTAAAGATCAAGGCCTCTAGAGTGGTGCTGCTTCCCAGGGCAAGGGCAGGCTTCCTGCGACACATGCTCCTTGTTTGACTATCTATAAAATGGCCCATATAGTGTGTTTTCCTGTTCCAGTTCCTGAGGACCCCAGGCTTGCTCAGAGGTCCCCTCCCCTCAAGCCAAGTGGCTCTACTTTGATCTCTCTGTAGATGTGCGGTGTAGTGTGTCGTTTTTAAAATAGACTTTATTTTTTTTAGAGTAGGTGTAAGTTCACAGAAAAACCAAGCAGAAGGTAAAGAGAGCCCCCATATATCCCCTGCCCCTGTGTACGGACAGCCTCTCCATTACCAACAGCCCCCAGTGGATACAGTGGATGAACCCACACTGACACATCACTATCCCCCAGAGTCCACACTTGCCATCAGCACCCACTCTTGGTGTTGGATATTGTGTGAGTTTGGCCAAATGTAAGATGATGTGGGTCCACCATGATCATATCATACAAGGCATTTCACTGCCCTAAAAACCCTCTGTACCCCACCTATTTATCCATCCCTAGCCCACTGATCTTCTCACTGTCTCCATAGTTTTGCCTTTTCCAGAATGTCAAATAGTTGGAACCTGTGCAGTATGTAGTCTTTTCAGATTGGCTTCTTAAGTATTATGCATATAAGGCTCCTCTGTGTCATCTTGTCAAAGGTTCATCTGCTTAGCAGCTTGACAGCCGTACGCACTCTCTGTCATACGTTGGCCCCAGGTTGAGCACGGTTTTGCAGTCATTTTCGTGTGGGATGTGCCTTGTCTTCCCACAGGATGATGAGCTCTGGGGCAGAGGCCAGGACATATGCCCTGTGTGGCACAGTTCTCTGCCAGACACTCAGGGCACCTGGCTTACCCTTGTAACTTGATGCTGAGGGCTGCATGCTCTGGGGTGGAGGGGACATGGTTAGAGCCTAGGAAAGGGCTTTCAGAGCAAAACCCTCTGGGCTGCAGCCGTGTACACAGCATGTCATTTGCTCTCTGAAGTTTAAAGCTCCATGAAGTCAGAGCAAGCAGCATCTGGCAACAGAGCTAATCTGTGTAAGGTTTTGCATCTGAGTCAGAACTTGCTTATTAACACTGTCTGTCTTTGTGGCCAAGAGTCTGGAAAAACATTTTTTTGTCCCCATTACCCAACTCTGAAATGTGGCGAACGTTACTTTCCCTGAAAGGGTTCTGATAAGATGATCACAACAGAACGCACTCCGTTGGAAAGTACCTCCATTTCATAATAAAGCCTTTATGGAGTGGAATGTTCCAGTAACCTGTGTGTTCTGTGTTTACAGAGCTTCTCGAAACAAGTCTGAGAAGAAGCGTCGGGACCAGTTCAATGTTCTCATCAAAGAACTTAGCTCCATGCTCCCTGGCAATACGCGGAAAATGGACAAAACCACCGTGCTGGAAAAGGTCATTGGATTTTTGCAGAAACACAATGGTAAAGGTTCCGTTTGTCTCCATTTTTATTCCATTCCTGCCCTTTTTTGGTGATGACTGCATCAAGCTGGTCTTCTGCTTGGCTCTCTTCTTTCCAGCAAAGCCCAATCTCATCAGCCACGGGCTTTCTCCGGCAAAGGCACTCCACCCTCTTTAATACCCCACCTCCAGCAGGTTTGGGAAAGGACACTCTCCTCCCAAATTGCTTTATTAGCCAGAGGAGAGAATCCAAAGCAGCCTCACAGGTAGCACCTAGCCTAAGTGGAGTGACGTTAACCATGGGAGTGTCTTGATTAAAAATGTCTGCAGCAAGCATTTTTCATTCAGCTCGGAAGAGAAGCAATGCCCAAGAATTCATTTTCCAAATGAATTCTTCCACCAGAGTGGACTGGTTTCTCCAACCCCCCCCTGCCATGACCCCTGAACTCTTTGGCCTTCTGAGGTACGCCATGGGAAAAATACACTGAAAATCAGGAATTTACTTACTTTAAATCCATTTTTTTGATTGAGAGATAATTCACGTGCCATAAAATTCGCCATTATAAAGTTTATAATTCAACTGTTTTAAGTGTATCCAAAAGGCTAGGCTGTGCCACCGTTAATACTAATTTTCTCATCCTATAAAGTGGTCACTGCCCATTTCCCCTCCCTCCAAATCCCGACAATCACTCAACTACTTTCACTCCTTCTAGATTTGCCTAGTCTAGGCATTTCATACAAATGGGACCATCCAGTATGTGGTCCTTGGTTTCTGGCTTCTTTCACTTAGCATTCATATTTTAGCAAGCACTTGTGTTTTATTCCACATTATGGCCAATAATATCTATTGTATGGATATACCACATTCTGCTTAGCCACGTATCAGTTATGGCTTTTGGGTTGTTTCTACTCTTTAACCAGTATGAATAATGCTTCATGTACGATTCTTTGCATGGTTATATATTTTCAGTTCTCTTGGACTTATATCTAGGATTAGAATTGCTCAGTCCAGTGGTAACTCAAGTTCAACTTTTTGAGGAACTGCAAACTGGTTTCTGTAGCAGCTGGACAGTTTTATACTCCCAGAAGCCATGTATAAGGGTTTCAGTTTCTCCACATCCTCACCAACGCTTGTTATTGTCTGATATGTGTGTGTGTGTGTGTGTGTGTGTGGTGTTTATTATAGCCTTCCTAAGGAGTATGAAGCAATTATCTCATTATGGTTTTGATTTGCATTTCCCTAAAGATTAATAGTGTTGAGCTTTTCATGAACTTACTGTTCATTCATATATCTTCTTTAGAGAAATGTCTATTCAAATCCTTTGTCCATGGTTTAATTGGATTATCTATCTTTTTGTTGCTGAGTTGTAAGTGTTCTTCATATATTCTGGATACTAGACCCTTATCAGATATATAATTTACAAATATTTCCCCCCAGTTTCTTTCACTTTTTTTTTAAAGATTTTATTTATTTATTTGACAGAGAACACAAGTAGGCAGAGAGGCAGAGAGAGAGAGAGAGAGAGAGAGAGAAGCAGGCTCTGCACTGAGCAGAGAGCCCAATGCGGGGCTCCATCCCAGGACCCTGGGATTATGACCTGGACTGAAGGCAGAGGCTTTAACCCGCTGAGCCACCCAGGCGCCCTACCGATGTCCTTTGACACACAAATGTTGCCAAGTTTGAAGCCCAATTATCTTTTTTTGTTGTGCTTGTTTATGTGTGTCTCAGGTATCTTATCTAAGAAACCATTGTCTAATCTAAGCATATGAATATTTGCATCACCTGTGTTCTCTTCTAAGAGTTTTTTAGTTTTAAGCCCTAGATTAAGTATCAAGCATATAAGCTATAGGGTGAGCATTTAGGTATTTGATCCATTTTGAGTTATTTTTTTGTACAAGGTATAAGACAGGGAGTTGAAATTCATCCTTTTGCATGTTGATATTCAATTATCCCAGCATTTCTTTCTTTTTAAAAGCTTTTTAATACTTACAGAAAATATACAAATAACAACTGTACAATCGAATTACTTATCACACGGTATATTAGTAAACACAGCTCGGTAAGTACAAGCTTCTCCAGTAGATGCCCCTTCCTTCCTATTACCTCTGCTTTCCCCAGAAGTAATCTCTATTTTGACTTCTAATACTAGAGTTGGGCTATTGGGACCTTATTCAGATGGAATCATAAGATTATAAACACCATGTTTATGTGGTTAATCTGTTCTTCCATTGTTGTGGCTGGTTCATTTTCATTGATATATAGTATTCCATAACATGAAGTTACCACTTGACTCTATCCTTGAACTTAAGTCTTTCTCAAATCACCCTCTCTCCCTTTTACCTTTTTCCTTTAAACCCTTTTACCTCTCAGCACTGACCACCCTACCCTGCTGCTCACCTGTGGATGGTACAATAAATAAATAAATTGGAGCGGGGGTTAAGAGGGTTCAGTAGATATTAACACGCAAGAAGAGTAGAATTCTCTTTTTTTTTCCCTTAACCATGACACCAAACATAATAAAGTCAGAAATGTCAGGTTATTGAGGAGATAATTATGATTCTTCTGTGCTTACAGTGATGCTTCTCTTTCATAGAACATTTTCCTAGACAAGATGATTTCATGGAAGAGGGCACAGCTAGGACATTAGAAAGTTTCATTATACTTTCTATTCTTTCATTGATTCTTTAATAATTTTATATACCTATTAAAAAGATGACAGTAATGATAAACCTCCTTTTTTCTTCCAAAGCTGCCCAGGGGAGTGTAAAGAATATGTTAATTGCTTTTGTTAAAAGTCAGGGAAGAATAATCAAGCTGGATTGGAACAAAGTGTTGCAGCACTATTCGACTGCCCCAGTAATTTAATCAGAATGGTTATGTTTCCTAAATGAT
Source organism: Mustela erminea (assembly GCF_009829155.1). Lineage (NCBI taxonomy): Eukaryota > Metazoa > Chordata > Mammalia > Carnivora > Mustelidae > Mustela > Mustela erminea. Next base: position 60,198,244 of record NC_045620.1, on the reverse strand, counting down.
GATTTGGCTAAGTGAAATAGCAGGTTGGTTCGATTACTAAGATATTTTGCACAAATTACTCAAACTAGGTCAGTGCCACTGAGAAGCAGGACAGCTGTTAAATAGGACAGCTGGGATCAAGTTCATCAGTATGACATTTATGCTGGGCTCTGTCCGCTGCAGAATTACAGAATTGTCAAATTGGGACCTGGAAAGAATCAGTCAGCAGAAATGTGGCCTCCTAACACCAGGAGCATCCATCTCTACTTCACCTTTTTTATAAGACTAAGGCCTACTTTGCACAGCCCCCCCAAAGGCAACCCTGATCACCTGTGGATCTTACTCATCCTCTGTGATTTTACGTTCCAAAGAAAGCAGAAAATTCATCAAAGATTTTATGGAGGAATACAGCAGTTAGACCAAAATTTGGATTAAATCAAAAATAAAAACAAACAATAACTTCAGTTATAATCCAAGTGGACGTGAACTCCACAAGAATCCGCAGTAGAGCAGAGAACACCATGGTCAGCATCTGTTCAGGGCTCCCTGTGAGCCAGGCAGGCATTGTTCTAAGGATTCTTGTATAGGAACACATGTGAGCTTCACAGCAGCTCACTTAAGTTAATATTATTTCACAAGTGAGACAATTAAGGCACAGAGATGTTAGGCCACTCACCCAAGTTAGACTGCCAGCTTGGTAAGGAATCTATACAAGGCAGTCTGCCTCCAGATGCCAAGTTTTTAATACTACTCTCTCTCTTTCTATCAAATAAATAAACAAAATCTTAAAAAAAAAATTTTTAAAAGATGGAGGATCAACTGAAGGAAGAACAAATATGACCGATACAGCATTTGAGCTATCTGTAATAATCTTATCAGAGACATTTTAGTAATAAAACAAAATACACTTTCAAAAATGTGAAAGAACTCAATTACTTAAGGGGTCCTCTGTATTCCAATGACTACTGAATTTACAGACGTGAATAACATCTTCAGTACAAGGTAGTTGCAGAAACAAGCAAGGGATTGATCCATCCAGAAAAGGTTTGAGAAGAATAAATTCTGGCTTTAAAAGCAACTAAGTAACATGTATTTGTCTGACACATTGTACTTCAGTATCGGGAAATGCTGAAAAATACATGACATTCTGCAGAGACAGGGGAAGTCATTCACTACAAGCCTAAGGTGTGTCTGGAATTTTGAAAATGTCAGATCTCTAAAGTCTTCTGCTTTGCCTTGACCATGAAGCTGTAGCTTAGGACCATGTCCCACCGTCCCAGTCTTTGCTCCCATTGCCTTGATAGGTGGAGAATGTAGCTCCTTCTCCTCAAGCCTCATTAAAAGGATGTGAAAACATCAAGAGACGCCTTTACGCGCATTACATCCAAAGTTCTGGTCCTTGGAAATCAGGATAACCTATTTCCTTATCCTGGCTTCTTTAATTAAACAACACATAGGTTTACACAAAATTACATAGAAATAAGTGTGCTTTGTTTGTCCATTCTAATTCCAAGATACCTTTGACATAACCATTTATTTATGGTTTTTTTTTTTTTTTAGAAGTCTCAGCGCAAACGGAAATCTGTGATATTCAGCAGGACTGGAAACCTTCATTCCTCAGTAATGAAGAATTCACCCAGCTGATGTTGGAGGTGAAATGCACTTTCCAATTAGCTTAATTAGTGGTCACAAATCAAAATGTAGCCTCTTGTTCCAGATAAGACCTGTCCCTGAAGCAAACAACTGTTCTTGACCCTGGAAAGAGGTCTTGAAGCAGACACTCCTTAAAGCCCTGCATGCTATCGCTTGTTTTTTGGCTACTGAGTTTGGCAGTATAAGCAAGAATCCCCAAACTGGATGTGAGTGTATGCAGGGTGAACCCGCTCATGGTCTCCCAACCAGTGGACACCCAGTGGGGGACCAGGGAGGGACAAAGGTGCAGGTAGGTAAGAGGGGAAAGAGGGAGGAAAAAGCCCATCTCTGCACTGTCTTTGTGGCTCAGAGTCTCCTCTTTAGAATGCAGTGATCATATGTTTCCCTTAGTAGAACACATTTTGAAAACCAAAGTCTTCTTTTAAAGTTGGGCTTTTAACTTGAGCTCACATTACATCAACACACCATGTGGGTGTCTACCGTAAGTGACCCTGGGCCTTCCCACCCGGCACACGCCCTTTCTGGGCTGAGGAAGATGCTCACATTTCTTCCTCCAGAAAGTTAGGTGCCCACACCCATCTACAGGGATGTATTTGTGGAAATCCGGCCGAGCTGAGCCGGTGGACTTCTTCAGTGTCCTGTGTTTACATTTGGCTGAAACCCCTCTGCGGAGATGAGGATGAGTCTCTCTGTGGCGGGTGGTCTGAGGTCTCAGCTGGGGATTAGGCTGGGAGTGCATGGACATGACAGTGGAGGGAGAGAAGGCTCCAGACGTGGCATGTCTGGGCCCTTGAAGAGGAAACCGAGACAAATGAGCTCAGCGAAAGGAAGTTAGATGCTGGCTACATGTCAGCGGTTCCTGGCAGAGTTTTTGGAAAGTGGCTTCTTTCTTTATCTCATCTTAGGTGCGTGTATAAGACTGATGTAAACTTTAATTTACATAGATTAACTATGCAGAAAACAGAAAGTACTGGAGTAAGAAAATGCCAGAATGAAGATGTCCAAATATTATGAAATATAAGCGCATTAATGAACATTTGCATAAAATGAAAGATACTTAAATCTACATGGGAACTATATTTAAAGAAAATACAGAACTTTCTCCAGAAGCAATGCATTTTAAGTATGTTAAATTTAGAGCAGCTTGTGAAATATAATGTTGAATTAATGCATCATTATGCTACTTTACATAAACCGTTTTATCTTTTAATTCTTAGGGACAGTAGTTAAAACGCATAACCCTATAGAACCCAGCCTCTTTTTAAGAGCCTGTAGCACATTCTTCCTTTTTCTTCCCCCCACCGAGTTTCAAGATATCAAAAGTGTCTGAGGAAACAAGGCTTTTAAAAAGTTAAAAATGGATACATATTTGGGCTGAAAGGCAGGACTGAGATTCAGGAGACTAGAATTTCTAGAAAAGTAGGGTTTTAGATTGGTATGTATATTCCTTCTGCACGTTCCCTGGCTCCCAGTATAGACTCCTTGAAGCGAATCTGAAGGAATCATGCCCGATGAGTGAATTAAGTCTGAAGTTAATCCTTCTGGGATTAGCCTTCTGGGCAAATTGCTGCTTTGAGGAGCCTGGGAAACCCATCCAGTACTACTTCAGATTAATCTCTGTTTCAAGCTTCTGTTCTGACCTGTTGCTCTTCAGGAGACACAGACCTGGTCCTGAGTAACAGTACTTCTAGTATCTTCTGGATGGCCTGGGCCCCACGGGGCCCCCACAGGATGAGATTGTCACTATTTGCCACTAGGCAAATGCTTACTCGTGTGTGTGTGTGTGTGTGTGTGTGTGTGTGTGTGTGTGTCCCTTTCCAGCCACACAACCTCTCCTTTTCCAGAGCCATTTCAGGGACTATGAGGAATTCAGATGCCATGCCTTGGTAACCATGAGGCTCCCGTTTTAAAGCAGGACAGAACCCATCAGCCTCCAAGGTGCTGAGCCACCGGTGCCCTCTTAATATGACTTCCTCCTCCTTCCCTCTTCTCTCGGAAAGCCCCCCAGCCCAGACTCTGGGAGGATGCACACATGGTCATGGGGTTTGAAAGAAAAAAGTGCCTTGGCTGCAGACCAGCCAGGCAGGTACCGTGTTCGCGGATAGAGAGGATGGCTACAAGCTCCCGAACACGTTGACTCAGACAAAGGGGCAGCTCTTGCTGGCTGGCCACTACCGAGTTTGTAGCATTTCTTCTGAATTGTATTCAGAAGAAAAGCTACAGCCATTTTTTCTCTTAGCCCAGAGGTTGTCCCTGGACAACCAATCAAGAATGATGGGTTGAGCTGAGGTTTATTCCTGACCTGAGGAAGTGGTTGAATCAGGAATTGGCAGAATTGGCAGAAGGGTGTGTTTTTGTTTCCTTCTGGTGTGTGGCAGGTATAAAACTGGGGCCATGGTGGCATTTTTGGCGTCCCTGAAGCTGCTGTCGCTGTCACTTTCACTTTGAGACTTTGCAATGAGTCTGCTGAGTCCCTCAGATGGGGCTGATGGGATCCTCTAGAACCCTGGCAAGTGTGCTCCAAGCAGTGACTTAGCACCCCTCTTGTGCATTTCATGGAAGACCCCAATTATCTGATGAAAGTTACCTCCCATCTATAAATACCTTCAGTTTTTTAACACCCACATGCTTTATAAGCCCAAGAGGGGCTTGGGCCCACTGCACAAGAAGATCATTTGAACTGCTTCTCTTTTCCCAATACACTGCCCTGCATTTTCAAAAAAAGGTCCAGCCAACATCCTCGAGAGCGCCCCCATCTCTTAAAGTTCACCTCCAGGAGTGCCACAAATAGAACTAAAAAACCATTAGGAAAAGAAACAAAAGGAACCAAGATGTACCTCTGGGTTCACCGTGACCCATAAATCTTATTGGGGATTTCTTAACCTTGGCCCTATCGACGCCTCAGACCTCATCCTTCTTTGTTATTGGGGTGTCCTGTGCATTGTGGGACTTTCCAAAGCATCCTTGGCTTCTACTCACTGGATGCCAACAGCACCCACCCCAGTAGTAACCACCAAAAACGTCTGTTGTCATCCCTAGCTGTCTCCCAACAGAGGTGGGTAGGAGAGGGGGCAAAACTGTCCCAGTTGAAAACTACTGACAGAACCCAAAAGGATGAGGTCCACTTAAGAAACACGGTTTAATATATTTTTCAGTCTTAAATCCTGCAATATGTAAATGTAAAATAATAAATGACCCTAGTGTTCGTTTTCCTGGTGAAGAGAGCTTTCTCCCGTTCTGGCACGGTGCCCTTCATGTGCGGTTAGTGGACCATTTCCGCTTCCTGTTGCAGTGCACCTAGTTGCACCCTCCAAACTGAACGAATCAGTGCCCTTTTGGCCTGGCAGACTTCCAGTAACACCCTGGGAGGAACTAGCTGAGTGCATACAAAATGTTTCCAGAACTTTCTGAGCACATATTTCGGTGTGACTTTTTTTTCTCTTAAAGCGGAAAAATTCTCTTATTTGAGGATGATCCTATTTCAAAGATATAGTCGGTACAAAGTGATAGGTTTATAGTAACTGTCCGCCTGAGCATATTACTCCCTCAGAGACTCATTTTCCAGTGAGATGGGCTTGTTTTAATCTTTTCCATCTATTCTGTGCCCCTGTATAGCCCGTTGCCAGGAAGACCCCATTCAGTGCTAAATGACACAGTCTGAATTTTTTTATTTTAATTTTAATTTTTAAGGATTTTTAAAATTATTTTTATTAACATATAATGTATTATTTGCCCCAGGGGTACATCAGTCTTACACACTTCACAGCACTCACCGTAGCATATACCCTCCCCAGTGTCCATAACACAGCCACCATGTCCCACCCTTTCCAGCCCCCAGGAACCCTCAGTTTGTTTCCTGATATTAAGAGTCTCTTGTGATTTGTCTTCCTCCCCAGTCCCATCGTGTTTTATTTTTCCCTCCCTTCCCCCTAGAACCCCTATCCTGCCTCTCAAATTCCTCATATCAGAGAAATCATATGATAATTGTCTTTCTCTGATTACACAGTCTGAATTTTTGAAATCTACTCTCAGATGTGTCTTATGAAGGCATCATGAGCGTCCAATAAGGAATCTAAAAACAAAACAGCGAAAGTGTCCGTGAGGAAATGTTCACAGCCTACCTCCTTTTCTATCAGAAGCACCTAGAGCAGCGAGCTCACATACAGCAGATACTCAGGAAGGAATGTGAATGTTCTTTACAAACAGTTCCATTGGGAGGCATTCCTCCCGTGGCAGTGAATGTAGGCAGACGTCAACCCTAACCGACGGCTGTTAATGTACCTGCTAGGTCCAATATCTTCTGGTAAATTGAACTCAAAGCACTATTGGGGGTCAGGGGCTAAGAACCGTTGAATATCACTGACATCTTTTTAATGGTAAATGTGAGGTTTCTGATTCAGCCCAATAGGATGCTTATCATTAAATTACCTACGTAATTTCCATGGCTAAATCGAGTTTAAGGATTCCAAGAGGTCCAATTTTCCAGGGAGCCCTTTAGTGCTTTTGCAAGCCCTTTGCCTGGGCTAGATGAACTCTGCATATGAAACCATCCTGTGTGCATGGCTGAGAAGGGTAGTGAGGTTATTCATGGAAATATTCTAAGAACTCCAAAACAAAGTCAATGTCATAACAGGGGATCCTTTGCTTCAGTGACATTCTGCTCCACAAAGGCATCACTAAGGAATCTTCCCCTGTTGGATTCTCTGCAGGCACTGGATGGCTTCATCATCGCAGTGACAACGGATGGTAGCATCCTCTATGTTTCTGACAGTATCACGCCTCTCCTTGGGCATTTACCGGTAAGTTTCTGCTCTGCCGGCCTTTGCCAGTCCACATTATTATCTTCCCTTGAGAACCATTCAGATCTCAAATAGGAGGTGATGGAGTCAGAGGGGGCGTGTATGTAACAAGGGTTAAGGAGTGTCCTCAACAGGGCCGAGGCCAGAGTCCCCAAGGGAGCCTTCTAGAGGAAGGGCAGGTACAGGAATATGCTGTTCTAGAACAAACAAGGCACCAGGATCTCGAGGTGGCAAGACCCAGCAGGGGGATGTGGGTGCAGGTCCTCACCGTCTGTGCCCCAGAAACCACGCAGGAGCTGAGCTGCTGAGAGAGTCCGGGCACAGTTAGCAGATCTTAGAGCCTGGCCAGAGGCTGATGTATGTCCTACAAAGGGAAAAGCTGACCTCCCAGGTCAACCGAGAGCTGGTGGAGGAATGCATAGCAGATGGCTGGAGATGGGACATGGTTTGGGGACCCCTGGGACATGTCTGAGATAGAAAGTAGGTGGTGGCTCTTAATGGTAATAAAGGATCCATGGCAGGGGTGATAGGGGTAGTGGGAAGAGAGTTGAAATATTCCGGGAAGATGCGGTTGGACCAGGGAAGTCTTGGGGAATGAGGAAGGTGTGGACAGCAGGACAAGCTCTGCCATCCCAGGGACTCCAGATGGAGGCTCAGAGGCAGGCTGGGTGCTGCTTGACAAAGGCCTTCTTAGATGCTCTCCCTCCCCGTCTTCCTCCCTCTATCCCTACATGCTTCCCTCTGTGCCTCTTGTCCTCCCTCCTCTCCTCCTCTTTGCGTAAGCCTGCCTGGCACCCTCATAATCCCCAGTCGGAAGGACCTGACTCACCAAACAGCACCTGGCTGCTGGAGGTTCCCCCTCTGGGAACCCCTCAAGGGCGTTTGGCCTGCCTTCCATTTCCTGCCACCCCGTTATTTATTCCTACAGACTATGGCTTTGAATGACAGCTCTCCCAGGAGCATCGTGGTGGGGATAAAATCTCTCTTCTCTCTCCTTCCCACAAGTCCTGCCAAACCTCTTAACCCCACTGCTCCCCACTCCCAGCGCATCGGCGGTGGGGTAAGATGTGATAAGGGGGTTTACCGCTTCTGCTGGTTCCTGTACAAAGGCAATCTCGGAAATCACTGGAGGACCACGGCCCTTAGCTGTACCTGCTGGGGGGCAGCTCGCCTTCCTCGGGGTGAGGAGCCCAGCTTTGCTACTGGCCCAACATGCCATCTTGTGCTGGGTTACACTTTTTCCTCGGAAGCTACTCCCCATCACATCGTTTCTGCAAATAATGCCGATCAAAGCTGCCGTCCACGTTCTTCCTTTGCTGGTCACTGTGTGGTGTAGCCCATAAAAGCAGTTTTTACCTTGTTAGGCAGATGCCTTCGCATTACCCCCACTGTCTCTCTAACTTTTGTGTTTCAGCCCACTCCCTGCACCATCTCCAAGGTAGATTAGGGTTGGGGCTTTCTCTCTCCTCCTGATGGCCATCAGAGAGACTGATTCTCGCTTGACCCCAAGGAGGCAAGAGTTCAGGTTCGTCTTGGCTTTATCTAAGGCCAGAAGAGTGATAAGCTCATCCAATCAGCCTGGCTTCCTCAGGCTGACCTGAGGTGGCTGAGGAAAGCAGCAGCAATGAGGTGCTTCTTGGGAGGGGTTTGTGTTTTGTCTTGAATGGACAGGATTGGGCCATGATAGACGCTGATTGAAAGCAATGACACGGAGCCTCCTTAATGACCCAGGAATGAGATTCAAGAGCCCAGAGCTGTTTGAGGAAACAGGATTTGCACTGTTCTGCTTTATGCTCTTGTAATTATCTGATGACCCAGTTGCTATATGTGGCAGAGGGGACTTAGAAAGTGAGTTGGAATTCTAATTTGAAATTACAGAGCAATTTAGGACCACCTTTATGAATTATTTTCTAATGCTGGAAGGAGCAGAAATGATCCCATGTCTAGCTTATGAGTGTTAGACCCATAATGAATCATGAGTGTCTGTATATAGACCCACATGCAGACACACATAGAGTTAGCCCTTAAACTCTCCAGTGGAGGTGAGCCTAGGATGGACAATTTAACTTCTATTTACTTCTAACTCTAATTTTCTGGTTTTTACCAAGAGCACTGCCTGCTTTTCCTTTTTTGTTTAGCATTCAGTTGCATCTTTGCTCTCAAGCAAGGACAAGAGCGATTAAGGATGGAAACTTACCTGGTGCCTATCAGTAACTGGCTGTCTGAGCAGAGGAGACCTCTGGGAGGAATGCCTCTATCACCCCTACTTTACAAAGGAGGAGATCCCAGGGGGCCAAGCGAGTGAGGGCAGAGCAAGGTTGAAACCAGGAGCAACTGCCCTCAGAGCCCAAGCTCCTTACCACTCTACTCTGGTGTCTTCCTAAAGCCAAGAATTTGGGTTTCTATGGGAGAATTCTGCTTTTGTTTTAATTCACTTCAATTTGGACTTACTTATTACTCAGCAGGAGCACAGGACTTGTCCATGGATGACACAGCCATTGAAAAGTCCCATGTGAGTCACTCACAATGTAACAAGCACCATTAAGAGTCCCTTACATGAATTCATGGGTGTAAAGCACTTGGAATCGTACCTGGCATAGACCTAGAGCTACATCACATTTGCTGTGGAGAATTACAATGCTTAGGAAGAGAGGATGGGGAAGGAAGGCATGTCCAACAGAGGTACAGTGTGGGCAGGGCAGGAGGCCATGGGCCCCAGCAGCCGTGCCCCTTGTTGGTATCAGAGGCTGGCATGCCCCAGGGGTTGGGTCCCACTGCCCCTTGTAGGGCCTGGGGTTGGAGGCCCGTCGGTGACTAGGAAGGTTGAGGGATAAAAAGCAGCAAGAATTCCTTTCTTCTTTTGAGACCGTTAGGCTACTGTCTCTCTGTCTCCTTCCTACTACTAGAAACTCAGACATGGCAAAAGCTCACATGATAGATTTTTGTATAGCAATTTTCTGATGCAATATTCTAGAGCTTTCTTTCCCAATTTGATAGAAAAAAGAAAGCGGCTCAAAGCAGGAAATGGTTTTAAGACAAAGTCAAAACTTTCCTGGGGTGGTGACATCAGCACATTTTGGTGTCTAGAATTAACACAAGCAGTCAAAGAAGCAATGTGGGCATCGTTGATGAGCATGTGGATGGGGGACCAAGGGCTAAAGGGAGCTTCTGGGATGAAAACTTTCCAGGAAAGATATAACATGCCTCTGATGGAATTAGGAAAGAATATGGCTGAGGCAGACCCCAATGAGACCCAAAGTAGGCATAAACTCTATTTCCTATTGGGACTTTTGTTTGTTTCTGAAGAACCTAATTTCCCTGTTTTTATTTGTTAATGATTGCCATGTTTGCTTAACGAACTGGATGATGCTGTCTGTACATAAGGCAGAGGTCCTGTCTCCAGGCCTGAACATAGACCCGAGGTGCCTAAGTGTCTGTTGAGTGAGGGGCTGAGCCCTTAAATGGGGCTGCTACTTTGGGAGCAATTGCAAACAGCTCAGCAGGAGAGGGAATTGCCTCCAAAGTAGGAAATGTGTGCATGGACAGCACCACGTCCCCGAAGGAAAATAATCTAAGGCACAAGTGATTATAAATCTACAAACCAAAACTACTTCCATGGAATGCTGGTTCTCCCAGTGAAAGCTCCAGCAAGCAGTACAGGATGAAAGCAGGGCCAGGTTCCCATGGTCAGGGTCACGGCAAGGAGAGGAGGTCGCAGAAAGGAAAGACAGAACCCATGGCTGACTTTACCACACAACACAGCAGCAAGTCCATGAAACACCTCCCAGGAGATGTCGCTCTGCCCTTCCTTCCCCACCCTGTCCTCCCCTGCAGGAGAACACGCCTAGTCCCGGGCATCTGGTCAGAGATGGCTCTGGGCAGGACCCAAGCGGTGGGTAGCTCTGTCTAGGAGGGCTGTAGCAGGTGTGGCTGCATGCAGCTCGGAGCTGGTCACAGGTTAAAGGAATTCAGGTCACATTTTATTTTATTTTATTTTATTTTATTTACTTATTTGAGAGAGAGAGAGCACAAGCATGGGGAGCAGCAGGCAGAGGGAGAAGCAGATCCCTGCGGAGCAGAGAGCCCAGCGTGGGCTCCATCCTAGGATCCTGGGATCATGACCTGAGCTGAAGGCAGGTGCTTAACTGACTGAGCCACCTAGGGGCCCCAGTTTTCTCTATTTTAATATGCTTTTGATTTTTATAAAGCATGCTTACAAAAGTATGCATGAAACATTCCTTCAGTGTTTAAACCCATGATAGAGTGAGTGCAAACATACAGGTGGGTATGTCTGGAAGCACAGAACCTCCCATCTGTTCTTCTCCCATCCCACCTCCCAGCCAGAGATGACCATTTACCTGGCTTTTATGATCATTGCTTCCTTGATTTTCTTTGTAGTTCTACTCACTTTTGATTTGTCACGCAACACGATGATTTAGTATTGTCTTCTGGCTAACTTTAGGAAAATAGAGTCCTGGGAAATGGACTCCTGTTGCTCAACATTGTCTGTGAGACCCATCCATCTCAGACTCTTCCTGGTGGTGGTCATGGGTTTATGTCATTGCTGCCTGGTTCTCCCCTGGAGGAATGTGCTAGCGTTTCTGCATCGGTTCCAGGTTGGAACTCCTGGAAGGTGCCTTTGTGAACAGGCTGCTTGTGTTTCCCAATGAACATTTGCAAGCATGTCGTGGAGAACTTAACGTAGGATGGCTGGATTGGATAGTGGGTGCAGCTTCACGGGTACCCGGTGACACCACGTTGTTAATGATGGTTGCACCATCTCCACCGGCAGAGTCGAGAGTTCTAGGTGCCCCATATCACAGCATGTGGATTGGCTGGCTTCTTAGCATTTGTCAGTCTTTCGCATGGAGTTTTAACTTGTTTTCCTCCCAGTTACTAAGGAGATTGGGCATCTTTGCACATGCTTGTTAGCTATTTGGATTTCCTCCTTTGTGAACACAGTGCTTGTTCGGGGATTTTGCCATTCTTCTACCAGACCGTCTGGTTTGTTCCTTGTAATTTGGAGGCATTCTTTCCATGTTCTCGACACTAGTCCTCTGCCAGGTACTGTTTCGATCTCCGCCTGCTTGCTCTCCCTTAGGAGGTCTGGCTGGACACAGGTGCTCGACCACAGTTTATTAGTTTCCCGAGCTCAGAACCTGGAGACCAGGATGCAGGGCCACATGGGACCACACCCTGGAGCAGCGCCCCCACAGGGACCGTGAGAAGCAGGCTTCATAGTAACAAGAGGTTGGGGTGCCCCCTGGTCCCTACAGGGGTGAGACCAGTTTATTTGAATAATTCGGCAGGCTGGCAGGGCCCCATCGACAAAGAGCATTGTTTAGCTAGGGGGCTTTCCCATAGGGGCAGAGTGTGAAGGAAAACTTTCAGTTGGGCCCATCGAGGGCCTCCCAGTTTTGCTAGGTGACAAGGCAGCGTTTAACACTGAGCCTTCATTTTAGGACTTACACCATGGCTTATGTGTTACAAATATATTCTCTCCTCTTGTGGCTCCCCTTGCCCTCTCTAGATTCTTTTCATGAACAGAGATTTTTTATAGTTGGTACCTTTTATATCCTAATTAATTCTTCACTACTCTAGGGTCAAAGCCACTCCGTGTACAAGCTTCTAAATGCATTACTGTTGGGCCATCAGTTTGGTTCTGAATCTAAAGTGCACCAAAACCTATTCGATGTGTCTCCAACTTCCTGGCCCTTTAGGGAGACTGAGGCCCTGACTGCTTCGGGGAGCCCATTCCTGCCTCTTCTTAGGGTGAGGCTTCTCCATGATGTCTCACGATTGCCCCTTCTCCAAGACTTCTCACTGTGGCCAACACATCTCCAGCCAGAACTGCCAGGGTCTGTTTGGGTCCTTGCTGGACAGAGCGTCCCCCGGCTCCCTTCCAACTCAGCTGGCCGGCTTCTGTGAGCTCCGTGGATGGGCTCACTGAGCTCTGCTGGGTGCCACCAAACTGGTGCTGCTGGTTCCTGGGGTGAGAGGACAATGCCTTGCTGTGTTCTGAAGCACGTCTAGATCACCCCCAGGCTCCCAAGGGGCACAAGAAGAAACTTGGGAGAGGGTGCGATTTGGAATAAGGACAGGCGTTCGTGGTGAAAGTAGTCTTGGTAAAAATTCTTGAGAAAGCAACCAAGGACCTTCAGTAAGTTGGGGTAGAAAACCTTCTGTCTCCAACAGGTAAATGATAGTCCCGACACTGTGATTCAGCGGGCAAGATGGCTGCGGATGGCACGCGCCCTCCTTTGTCTCCGTAATTGCTGTCATTTTAATAAACAGAGCTCAGCTCATTCAAGGGACAGTTCAATTGCGGATAGAATTTATTCTGTGGTAAGCATGAGGGTTTAAATTTTCTAACTATCAGTGTTTGTGCTGCTTGTTGGCACGGGGAAATGGCATAATAGTAATATAATAGTGAATACATAGCAAGAGCTGGCTGTGTGCCAGGCATGGCTCTGAGCCCTTTCTGGGTGTTAGCTCATAATCCTCACCATCCTTCCCACCAGCCTCCATCCGGGGTTCATCTTTATTCTGTGGGGAACCTGCAGCCCCAGCTGCCCCCACAGCCCTGTGACCCGCCAGCCGCCTTCCACAGAAGCAGCTCAGTCAGGCAGCCCCAGAGCCCTGCTCTCTGTCATACTCAGGACAAGGGAAGGGGGCTTCCACCTGGCTCTCCCAGAAAAGGCCATGGAGTAACTTAGTCATCATTTTCTTGTATCTGCAGTGTCTTTAAGAAGAAAGACTGCTGTCGTCTGTGAGCATTAGTCATCATCTAAAAAACTAAAGGGAATGAGCTTAAAATAAAATCAAGAACATCAGAAGGAACTCGGAGAGAGCTGGAGGGAGAAAATGATAGCACAGGCTCGTGAGGGGTTTGCAGAGACTTTGCCTACGGAGATCAAGCCCGGGCACTGTCAAGCTGGGCGTCCCTCCTTTTCTTCCTCCTGTCCTTTATCGGCCACCAAATGGTGTGCTCCTTCCTTACAGCCCCTGGACAGCTGGCTGCAAGAGTAGAGGGGCTCGCTTGCTCCCTTGGGTTTCCTCCAGTGCCCAAGGCCGTGGCGGGCACATGGGGGGCCCTGAGTCAGCGTTGGGTGGATTCTGTTGTCGGGTGACCTGTTTGCATGCTCCCTCCTATGCATCACGTCTCCCCTTCCCTGTGCCTGTTCAGACTGACCTTCTTTAGCCTGATGTCCTGCGCTCTGTCCTTCTTCAGGCCAGAGAGCACAGGTATGGTCCTGCCCTCCCCTTCTCTTGCCCCCTCAGTGGGTCCCATCACCCCCACCCCAGGCGCTCAGGACAAGGTACTCACTCCTCTGCAGCCTTCTTGGTTCTGGCCTCACTTCTCTTTGCAGTATCTGCCTCCACTGCTCTCCTCCCTCCCCTCTGATACTTCTGTATGCACTGTGCCCTCTGCCTGGAATGCCCTGGCTGCCCCACAGACACCATCGTTTTCTTTTTCTTTTTTCTTTTTTTTTTTTTTTAAAGATTTTATGTATTTATTTGACAGAAAGAGATACAGCAAGAGAGGGAGCATAAGCAGGGGGAGTGGAAGAGGGAGAAGCAGGCCTCCCGCTGAGCAGGGAGCCCAATGCAGGGCTCAATCCTAGGACCCTGGGATCATGACCCAAGTCAAAGGCAGACGCTTAACAACTGAGCCACCCAGGCTCAGGTGCACCCCGGACAGACACCATCTTGTCCCTCGGCTCCTGCTCAGGGATTCCTTCCTGTGGAAGTCATTTCCTGGGAGCCTCTCTGTCCTTATGCATGGACCCTCTACGCCACGCTCCGTATTCTTGGGGTGCCTTATTTTTACTCCTGTTGTCATGCTTGCCCACTTCCACTTCTTTCAGCTAGTCAGTGCATTTTTTTAAAAGATTTTATTTATTTGACAGAGATCACAAGTAGGCATAGAGGCAGGCAGAGAGAGAGGAGGAAGCAGGCTCCCTGCTGAGCAGAGAGCCCGATGCGGGACTCGATCCCAGGACCCTGAGATCATGACCCGAGCCAAAGGCAGAGGCTTAACCCGCTGAGCCACCCAGGCGCCCCTATTCAGTGTATTTTTGTTGAAGGCCAATCACCATTTGGTGTCAGGCACCCAGGCATGAAGAAGGCAGTTGGGGCCCCTGCTGTCCTGGAGCTCCCGTTGGATGAGGCAGACAGAGGACACATATCAGCATGTGAAAGAACAAGAAAACTTGGAGAGCTTTCCTGAATGGTTATGAAACACCTCATCACGCTGAGCATTCATTGAGTGATTGACCAGCAGCTCATGCCACCCTCACAGCTTCCTCACCTTTTGGTTGATATGGGGGCAGAGCCACCTTTCAATCCCAATCTCTGGGGCTCTCTCTGTCTTGCCGTGACGTGGGCCTGGTCCCTCAATGGGCCTTCTGGTCTGGCGGACCTGCCCCTCCCCAGCAGTTGCAGGGCCACAGAACAAGTACAGCAGGGGGCTTCAGAGGCCAGAGGCCAGCAGTGAGGGTGGCTTCCGTGGGTTCTTCCTCAGGGCCAGCACCTTCAAAGCAGGGACCCAGAGGCGGCACAGGAGTTAGCCAAACACAAGGAGAGGTGCACGATGTCCTCGCCTCAGGATGCAGCCTGGGGAAGACCCAGAAGGAAGAAGTAGCTGGCCAACTGGAGAAAAAGAAATTTGGGGGTGGGTAGTACAAACCTCAGAAGTGAATTGGGAGGTTCAGGCATCATCCTGAGAGCATTTGGCAGCCAACAGACTGTTTTTTGTTTTGTTTTATTTTGAAGTCAGGGCTATACCCAACATGGGGCTCAAACTCATGACCCTGAGATCAAGAGTTACATGCACTATGGACCAAGCCAGCCAGGCACCCCTGCCAATAGATTGTTTTAAGCAAGGTGGTGACCTCATCTGATACAGGGATCCTTCTGGCTGCTGGTGGAGAACACGTTGGACAGGGACAAAAGTCGTTGTGGGAAGACCAGTTTGGTCATTTCATTCCCCAGATAAGAAATGACGGTGCTCTAGACTGGAGGTCGAAGCCATGGGAATAAAGGGAAGGGAGAAGATCTGAGAGAATTTGAGGGAGGAGTGTGTCATAGCCCTTGGATATTGTTTGGATGCGAAGATGAGGGCAGAAGGGGGAGAAGCTGAGGATGCCACCAGGGTGTCTGGTATGGGCAAATGACCCATTGGCAATACCATGGGGACATCAAGCACATAGGAGGTGGAGGTATGGGTGCAAAAGACTGCCACCGGGGATGCATGTCAACCTCTGGTCTTCAGGGGGCACAAAACAGAGAGTTACCTGGATGTACAAATTCAAGGGTGTATAATATTGTGTTTAAAAATACAGGAAAGGGCGGGGCGCCTGGGTCGCTCAGTGGGTTGGGCCGCTGCCTTCAGCTCAGGTCGTGATCCCAGGGTCCTGGGATCGAGTCCTACATCGGGCTCCTTGCTCAGCAGGGAGCCTGCCTCTCTCTCCACCTCTGCCTGCCTCTCTGCCTGCTTGCGTGCTTTCTCTCTCTCTCTTCCTGACAAATAAATAAAATCTTTAAAAAAATATATAGGAAAGGAGGGGTTTTGAGGGAGATTGAGGCACCAAGAGACATGTCTGTCTTCTCCCTATCTCTCCTCTGTCAGCTTGCACATGCACTAGTGAATATGGGAGCTCAGTGGGTGGAGCGTCCGACTCTTGGTTTCGGCCCAGGTCATGATCTCAGGGTTGTGAGATTAAATCCTGCATTGGGCTCCATGCTGGCTGTGGAGCCTGCTTGGGATTCTCTCTCTTTCTCTCTGCCCCTCCCCCACCAACATGCGCGCACACACACTTTCTCTCTAAAAAATTAAAAATAAATTTAATTTAAAAAAGAACAGCCTTTGATCATACCGGCTACATTTCAATGCTCATAGTCATGTGGGTGGTGGCTTTCATAAGGGACAGTGCACATGATAAACCATTTCCATCACCACAGACAGTTCTATTGGACAATGCTGTATCCAGATTCTATGTTGTATTTTTGTACGGCAGTGCCCAGTCACTCAGAAAAAAAGCATGGTTCCTTTGATTGAGGAGACCTTTAAGAAGTAAACAGGTGTTTATTTGTGGGCCTAGTGGTCAGGAAGGGAACCCTATGCGTTCTTCAGGGCCCTTCACATGAGCGAGTGGGGCTGCCCTGGGGTCCCTCGCTGTCCCCACCACCCCAGCCAGAACATAGGCGTGTCGGCAGGTGGGGTCCTCCGGGAAGAGCAGGACCCCCTGCACACTTCTTAGACTTAACTCGTCTTTGGTGGGCCCATGGACAATACTTTTGCACTGGAGCAAGTAAAACCTTCTGGATTATAATTTGGGATGACAGGTTGATAGATTCGAGGTCTTCACAGAAAATCAGATCTTGAACTTTTCATTTCATAAACCAGTTCTGAATTGTCTTCAATGTTCAGTTTTGGCTTTGGCTTTTGTTTTTCATCTTCGTTGAGTGTGTACCTTTGTTCTTTATTTTCTTTTTCAGTCAGATGTCATGGATCAGAATTTGTTAAATTTCCTTCCAGAACAAGAACACTCAGAAGTGTATAAAATGCTTTCTTCCCATATGCTTGTGACAGATTCCCCCTCCCCAGAATACTTAAAATGTAAGTTTAACTTTACTGGTTTTACAAGATATAAGATAAGAATTTTACTTTTGAAAAGAGGTTAGAATGAATTAAGAAGGGAGGACTAATTTTAAGAACAATTTTCCTGGCGACTCAGAATATTTCCAAGATCCTTGGAGGTATATTTTAAATTTAAAGCTAAAACTGGCGTTTGGAATATGTATGACATTTAACTTCTCTGTGGAAAATTTGAAAGCACTGCGCTTAAGAATAAGAATTTTTTGCATGTAATACAAGAAGTTCTTTTTTTTTTTTTTGAACATGAGAGTCTTTGAGTAACAAACAATGCAAAAATCAGTGCACAATCTGCTCATTTTAGAGACTCCGTGATGCTAGATTTGTATGATAACCGAGTCACCAACTGAAAACTGAATAATTAGGTCAAAACTCCAAATTCTCTTCTCTTGAGGCTGTCATCTAGTCTTTTATATACATTTGTGGTTTTTATGGAATTTTAAAGTTTTTCTCAAAATTGGCGACCTGGATGGAAGACCAGCCTGAGTGCCTCCTGAACCATGTGCCCTTGAGCGAAGCATAGACATTGATAGAAGTAGTACAAACGCCTCATGCTTACTTGTTCAGGCCTTGGTTCTTTTTCCGTAAATAATGTGTCCTGTTGTACATCTGATTTTACTTCAAAGCAACGTGAAAAGATTAAATTAAAGAGAGCAGCTCTATATGAGCAGCTTTATTTTAATACACCATATGAAAACAACCGGAACTAATCAATGCCGACATAACCAACCACAGACATCTGTGAGCAAATTAAGACTAATTGGGCCTGAGTAGGGAATGCAAAATATCTATACAAACTATGGGGGGATCCCCCTGTTCTGCAAAGGTTCTAAAATCATGTCCAAGAGTCACTCGTCAGGAGAGAGACGTCCTGGCCATGTATAGAATAATGCCCAGGAGTTACACAAAGACATAACTTGTTTAGTCTAGAATCTATGTCTTATTCACGTTCCTTTTCTCTTTTTCCTTTAACGGCCCAGCTGACAACGATTTAGAGTTTTATTGCCATCTTCTTAGAGGCAGCTTGAACCCAAAGGAATTTCCAACTTATGAATACATAAAATTCGTAGGAAATTTTCGCTCTTACAACAATGGTAAGCTTTAATTGTCATATAATTGCGACAGTGTCTTTTATCATGCAAACGTGCACAAGGGGACATAAGACTCACTGAGGGAGGAGGAGTGAGAATCTGTGCTTTTCCTATTTGCATTTGGATTTCCATGTTCCCAAGATGCATTTTGTGCTCGTAAATGTTATCTCCCATTCGAGAAAGAACGCACTCCCACACTTGTGTTGATGCCGGGCCACAACGTCCCACTGAAATATACTTTATTCATTTACTTATTTTTGGGCTGATGGAATAGTTCTGTGCTATGAGAAACCACTTACAGTTAATAAAGAACAGACTCAGCCTACACACAGCCAAGCAAGGCTGCACTGTGATGAGAAGATCCATAACCTTGGTTTCTGCATCCTTATTCTCCTTTTCTCACTACCTCTGTGGGCATGTTTTCGTGGGTCTGGTACCTAGGGTTTCGGCTCCCTCTGACCCTAATACCCAGGAAGTGGCCATTTTATGATGGGCCAGCAATCCACCCCAGATGAGTTATCAAACCGATTAGCCTAACAGTAAAATCTTACTCTCTGAAATTACCCAGATAACTAATGGTCCGAACTCTGGCTGCACCTCTAAACTCGACTTACACCCTCTGTTTCACTTTTGACCTGGGGAAAATGGGGTTGTGGGCCCAATGCCAGAAAATTCAGCAGTGCCAGCCCCCGTCCCGCCCCACAGTGAAGCCCAGCATAGAAAGGTCAGAGTTTGGTTTGCTCCAGGCCTCCAACCTCAACATGAAATAAATCGCTTTGAATGATCTAATGTTTCATAAAACTGCAGAGATGGGAAAAAACGGGAGGACGTGTTGACAGGGATGGCGGAAAGAGAGAAGAGGAAAGGAGAAATATACCAAAGGAGAACAAACAGGGAAAGAAGAGGCCCAGGGAGTTGATGGCAGCCCAGTATGTCCCTGTCACTGTTCTATAACTCCAGACCCACAGTGGGGTCCATTCCCACACCACATTAGTCCCATAGTTTCCAATAGAACCAGCCAACATGATGGTCCTGAGTCTTAATGCTGAGGCTACCCAGATCTTCCCTTCACCCTTAGATGATCCTCTGCTGTATGTTGCTTGCATAAATATACATGCTTTGTCTCAAAGTCTCCAACTACATGCTAAACGTGTTGGTCTTGCCAACATGATTTTCAAGCCTAATGTTCAGGGCTTATGCCTGGATGATGGACTCCATGGCCAACTGGGGGCCCTCTGGGAACCTACCCAAACAGGGATCAGTTGTTCCTGAGTGGCTGGAAGTGAAGGCAGGTCAGCTTTCCCAAGTGGGGACCTAAGTCTGGGCTAAATGGGGTAGAGCCAAAGCCTGACCATGCCTAATCTGACTCATCTGAAAGGCTTTCCTAAATCTCTTGAGATGAATGTTTAAATCAATCACACATTTAAGTAAATGGTAGCTAGCTAAAGAAACTGACCCAAGAGGTGCCTTATCAAGCACCCAATGTTATGCCAATCCTGGTGCAGGGTTCACTGGGTGAGGCAGCTTGTTAAAATGCAGATTCTAGGTCAGGAGATCAGAAGGCGGGGCTGAGGTTGTGAAATTGGAGAAGAACCTTGGGGTTTTGGTGAAAGGGGTCATGGACTTTGAGAGACACCACCCTATCATAATATTAAATGCCATTCTGTAGGAATTTTAAGGGTACTCCTCACGCTGATAGTGCTCCTTCCAGACAGCTTTATTTTTGAATTAATATAAACAGTGCTTTGGAATTCGCTTAAAATGTGTGTTGTGGCCATTATGCCAGTTGCCGGAATAGCAGAGCATCCAATGAGGCTGTGAGCAAGGAAGGGAAAGGCACCCTGGCCCCCGGAGTGCCAAGACTGTAGGAATTATGGGACAAGGTGCCCACGTGTCCCCATGACAACAGTGCACCACTTAATTAAGGAACTGACACGTGATTGGCTGGTGAGCCACAGTCACATCCTTTGTTAATTTCCATTTCTGCAACTCTCCTTTAAGCTGCTGCTGAGTATCACTTTGAAGCGTCCTGTCACTTATCACCGTTTAGAGGGTTTCAGGAAAGAGGGAGGCTTCATTGTGAATACCTGGGTTGCTGTTTGTTTTTTGTTTTTGTTTTTTGTTTTTTTTAACTAGCAAAGCTTTATTTTCACTTCAAGTTGAGACAATGTTTGTTTCCCTGAAAGAATGTGTGGAAATTATGTGTGATTTTTTTTTTTTAAACTGTGACTTCTATAAACACACAGCACTTTAAGTGGAAAATTTAAAACCAAGAGTGCCAGAATGTCTTTCCAGAGCCTGTGGAACCAACCAAAGTTAGGGGGCTTTCTTGAGACCAGAGTCTCCAAACGTAATTGTGGAAAAACTGAAATATAATTCTCACTTAGATGAAAATAGATAGCAACCATGTCAGAGACAAATGAATAGCTAGGATGGAACCCCATGAAATCACCGACATCCAATCCTTTTTGACCTATGAAATATGGTTTAACATACTCTAAGGAATACTTCAAATTTGATTTTGTAGGTTTACTTCTCAATGAGCCTTGAACAATGGGGTAATAAAAGTAGGAGTGCTTCCTAAGTCCTAGGTCCTGGGTCTTTGCGTTGATAATCTTATTGAATCCTCCCACCAACCTTATAAGTGGTCCTGTTGGCACCATCCCTGCTAATCAAGGGAGGAAAGTGATACATATGAGAGAATCTGAGGTACACCCATGGGAAGTGGAGGACCTACGCTCATACCCGTTCTAACCCTGAAATCCTACCCTTCACCCCAGTACTTTGCTGCCTCCCACAAATCTGTGTTGTGCTGCATTACACAGGCCTGTCCCTGTTACCTGGCATACAGTTGGTTCAGGATGTCTATACCTGTGCTTACCACGAGTCCTGCACCCATGTACCAAGCTGCTTTCAGGGGACCCAAGATTTGTTTTAAATCAAATATGGTGAGACACACAGACATGGAAATGACTGTCGGGGAGAAGAGGTTTATACTCACAGACCCCTCCAAACTGGCACAGCTCACCATGGAGCCACACAGGACCAGGGGAGGTCAAGGGGCAGGGCGAAGAAGAGAGGATGTGGGCAAGAGCTAGGTAGTTGTATGGTTTCTGTGGAAATGAAGAAGCAAGGAGGTGTAAACAGGTGTCAGTTTGGCTACCTGGAATCTTGAATAAGGGGCTGTCCCTAGTTGTCAGAAGCCTGGATGATAAGAGCCAGTGGATAGTAGCCCAGAGTGGGAGAGACCCACAGAGGTGAGGGTTGGGCATTGGTTTGCCCACGAAAGGTGCCCGGAAAGGTGAATCATTCACTATTTCTGGGACTTGGCCAACCCAGAAGGGAGAGTTCCTTCAAGGTTGGGAAGGCCCCAAATGTCAAAGTATCAAATTCAGAAACTGGAGAATGCGGTTTGTACACAAGCCACCCCCGCCATTGTCCTGAGTTCCCAGGCATGGCATACATTTAAAAACAAGGTGTAAAATAAAGAAGAGAACAGACTATGAGCGTTGGTTTTATTTTAAATAAATAAAAGTTAGTTTTAATACCTGCTCACACTGCAAACGACTGTGTAGAAAACTCTGCTCTGGCCCATTATTGGGAAAAGTCCTCTCATTTCTGTAGGGCTCTTTAGTTTATGGAACATGGCCTGGTCCATTCTTCTTTGATGCCTGTCAGGAAGATGCAAGGCTCTCATCTTTATAAATAAAGATTTATTTATGGGAAGGACAGTCACCTTTACTCCTCCGTGAGCCTACGCAGTCCATACCTGGTACATTAATGAAGCTTGACAAGTACATTGACCTAAACTGAGGCTCAGCGATCTTGGCCCCACACACACAGGTGACTGCAGACAGCAGCAAGATTCAGACCCGACTTTTGACTCATAGAGAAATCAGACTTTTCTCTGAGAACTGAAAATACAGCTCTCCTTGACAGACCCCAGAGCCCACCCAGAGACAGAGCTCCCACTACACTTTGACCTTGACTCCAAAGTGAAGATTAAATCCATTTCGGTAGGTGCTGGGAAAACTGGTCCTTGTGTGAGTTCCAGTGACTTGTGAATTGTCTGCCCTGGGAGGCCTAGGCAACAGGACCTGGCCAGTGTGTGGTCATCTTTGGCCTCCATTTGCTCCCCATTCTGGGTCTGCCACCCACATCAAGTTCCTTAACCACTTGGGCTCCCTAGGCGCTCCCCGAGGTCCGTAACTGGACCCCTGACTCAAGTGCCCCACCAGGACTCTTCCCTGCCTCTTGTTCACTTGATCACCCAGTTTGCCTTAAGGCTGACCTAGGCACAAACTGCAACTCGAAAACCATCCGTACGAACCCTTGGGCCTTACACCAAAGGACAGAAGGGGAACTGTGTCAGCTCCAGTACAGGGAAGACAGGGGACATGGATCCAGAGGGAGCTTTTGGCGACCCTTAAATCATGTAGATGAAGATGCCACCTGCTTGCCAGCCACCCCACATAACTGCTCAGCATTTGTCTGCCCTGCCACTGGTGGGAGTAGACCGGGTTAGGAATTTGGGGCGTGGAGAGACATAGAAGCACCTTTGCCCTTGTTAAGGCAATTAATCTCTGGTTGGACATTTCTAGATTCACCAGCCGATTATGCCAGCTTACCCCTGTACCTCTGAACCCTCTCCGTTCCCCATGGCTGGGCAGACACAGCCACCATTGCCCAAATGCATCAACAAAATGGAATTTTCCCCTGCTTCACGTTTGCACATATTGGTCACTCCTTGGGACTTCATCATCTGCTACAGATGTTGAAGACAAGGGAGGGGACATAAGACAGGATTGTACATCTTTAACCTAGATTGTTTAATAAATGTGAAGAAGTATGTGTTGGGAAATGGGACAAGAAAAGAGCTTTCCTAGAACTGTTTCACTTTAGGACAGTTTCTAACCAAGTCTGTGAAAAGCTTCTGGAAGGAATCCGAGCTGCAATACAGAAGCACAGGTCTCTTCCTCTTCCCATTTAAAAAAAAAAAAAAAAAAGCCTGCTGTGTGCTCTCGGCCATGTGGCCTGGAGATTCAGGGAGGGCCACTGGTGGGATCAGCCTCTGGCCTACCTCTGCTCTTCACATCATTTCCAGAATGGGGCTGAAATGAAATTAGATTATTCGGAGCTATGTTTGTCCCAGAACAGATTTTTTTTTTTTTTTAAATATCACGAACAAATACACTGTTCATCATCTTTTTCCTTCTCCAGTTCTACAGAAGAGCACCTGGGTCCTCTCCCAACCCCCACTTGGGTCCCACAGTCCCACCCCCCACTTCTATGGGAAAGGAACCGGCCAGATGATTTTCCAAGGCATAATGAACAGTCTTTGCTTTAAGAGGTCCTAATAAACAGGTTCCAGTTCCTGAAAGAGAAGTTCGTGCCAGGAAGAAGGCAATCCTCTATTTAAGCCCTTGCTCCTCCCCCAGACTTGGATTTAAATGTGCATCAACTGAAATCCAGAAAGCAGTATTTCAAAAGTTGCTGGTGTGGTTCCAAATAGGTCACCCTCAGCAAACATTCCACTCTGGGCTTTCCAGAAACCACACACCAGAGTATAAAAGTTTCCCTGCCCTCGTTTTACCTATTCGCCTCTAACCACACAACCAGATTTGAAATACTGGCAGAAAGGGAGGCTTTTTAGCTTACAACACTCGATTCCGTATGTTCCGTGGGATTTCTGTAGGTTGCCTCATTTTAGGGCTTTGGGGATTTTGTTTCTTGTTTCCCTGAGCTGAATTGAGATTTCTCAGTTAGGGGAACAAAGCCACACCCACCAGACTCACTGAGAATGGAGACGTGAGCTGAGCACAGGAAGGAATGTCTCTTCAGTCACAGGCTCCCAAGAGCATGAAGCAGAGTGTCCCCTCCACCCCAGCGAAGAAGTGCCACATCCTCTAGCAGTGGCCATTGCTGCCAGATAAGATAGCAGAGGAATTAAGATCGCAATAAAGAACAAATTATTACCCAAGGACATTGTCCTGCCTGAGCATCTAGAGCCCACATTGAAATGGGGCAGTGAGGAAGTGTCATTTATCAGACACGTGCTCCCACTTGCTTCAGTTTGGGAACAGGGACAGTCCTATAGACGTTGTGCTATCATTGGGATAAAAATGTGCACCAGACGTCCACTTGGAGGACAGGGGACGACAGCCTATAGAAGTTCACTTCCCTGAGCCTACGACTCATCTGGCTCCATCCACACCAGCCATCTGGTGGATATCTTGTCAACGCCATGACAACCTCCAGGCCCCGAAAAATACTCGTTGTAATTAATGAACGCCAAGGGAAAGGAGAGATAGTTAAGTGAGACATATATTTTCCCATTGGCGTCATTTTTTCAATCCAGCAAATTGCAAATCCCTAGCTCTCTCGTGTGGCTCTCAGCTTGTCTCCAAGCTCGTTCTTTCTCTCTGATGCCAAACTGCACTGGCAGAAAGAAAGCATGAACCACGCACGCACTGGTTGGTGCAAGTTAGGCGGTGCCCCGGCACCCAAACCCGGGCAGGTTTATTTTGCTGTGGCTGTCCCGAGAACCCTGTGACCTGGCTGTTGAGAACCCATCAGGCGAAGCACTCTGTGCTGTGCAGAGAAAAGAGAAAAGCCTGAAAATAGTGCTAAATGACTGGGAGAGGATTTCTCGTGAATGTGCAGGAAATTATTATTTCCTTAACACTCCAACACTCTCGCCCAGACATTTTGGACATTTATCATAAATGAGATTTAAGAACATTTTTCTTCCTTTAGCGGGCCTCCTGATGGTTTCATGTCTTCCTGGACACCTTTCGGCTTTGAATTTTCATTTGTTCTGAGAAGTGCTGAGAAAGTGATTTGTCACTCTCCGTGTGGACGATTAGTGTGTTTTCCTACAGCTGTTGTGACTAATTTATCATGAGCAGGCCATCTCTGATCAGAATACTTAATTGTTGAGGCCTGATGACTGGACCAGTACTGAGGAAC
Organism: Mustela erminea; assembly: GCF_009829155.1. Taxonomy (NCBI): domain Eukaryota; kingdom Metazoa; phylum Chordata; class Mammalia; order Carnivora; family Mustelidae; genus Mustela; species Mustela erminea. The sequence continues at coordinate 60,173,096 of NC_045620.1, read as the reverse complement.
AGTTGGTCCCGCTTTTTCCATTTGTTTCTGCTCCTTTGCTGTGAGCTGGGTTTGCTATCTCTACCTCACTTCTTCCCCGTTCTTTCCTACCCTTTGCAAACATGTCTCATACCACCCGAGACCTTCCTGCCCCCACCGTCATCCTTATGTTCTTATGACTGATTTGGGAGGTCACCTTTGTCCTCAGACAGACTTGGAAGCCAACCCCAGGTGCCAAGCGAGATGGACTTTAATTACTCCTATTCTCTCCAAGAACCTCGGGGCTCTCTTGTGTTCAGAATCCCTGGCATACCAGCCCAAGGGAAAATTCTTTCAGGGTCTCTAAAATTAGAGGCTGTGATGAAAGTTTCAGGAGCAAAGAGGGGCTTGATCCCCACCATGGTTCCCTTTAGTAGTAGGAAGAACAGAAACAGAACACCCTCTTGTGTCTTTCCAAGCGTGAGGTCCACTGGTTTTCTTTTCAGAGTGGTGTCCACTGTCGCTGATTTGCAGCAGACCTTGCCCAGGGTCTTCTGACCAGTATAAATGCACTACTAGGGCGGTAAGCTAGCCCCAGGGCCAGTGGGACCCAGGACCATGCTCTATGGCACCCTCTCACTGTGAGCCAGCCACCAGCAGCCCCAAACTGGGCTGCGCAAAGGGCACCATGGGTGGGAAGGTGGGGGTCTCAAGGTCTGTGCGTCAGTCGCTGGCTGGGATTGGAAGGTGCCTTCCCATAGCTGGGACTTAAGCCGTGGTTTGGATGTGCAATGGAAGGTCATCTCATCAGAGACACGTTCAACAAACACATGTGGAGCACCTGCTGCCTGCAGGATGCAAGCTTAGAGCGGAAGGCAGAGAACTAGACCCAGTTCCTGCCATAGTGGAAACCTATCTCTTTACCTCTGGGCAAGAGGAAGGTCAATTTCAAATAAGATGACCCTCAGGACAAAAAATGTAGCAAGCCATCATTGCTTTTATCTGTGGCATGAGTGCTGTGTGTGTGTGAGTGTCTTGGAGTGGCGGAAGAAAGGAGAAGGCTAGTAGATCAGGCTGCGCCGGCACCGACCACGTAATCCTTCCTAAAGGCTCGGGAAGCCAACTGTAATTAGATATGTTTTTTCTATTACTTAAATTGAAACAACTAATTAAATCCTTAATTAATGTTTTTTAACTACCTTGGGATAAGAAGTGCCAGAGAAGTTATTCTAAGTGTTAAATATTCCCATGAAGTCCCAGGGAGCAGTTTGCTTCTGTGTTGACTCCAGAATCAGCTAGAAGGCTCCTGCTGTGAAGAGAAGTCATTTGAAACGCAGTCAGCAAGCTGTTTCAAGTACCCTCTTCCCCTTGACTTCCCCCAAGGTTTCCCCCTTGGCCTCTGTTAAAACTTTCATCCTTGACTTACCATCACCTTTGATCAAGCCCTCAGCTGCTTCAGGTTTTGGGGGAGAAAGCTCATTTAGAAGAGTTTGCTTGGTTCTGGGGCCCTCTGTAAAGTAGCTAGCTTCTTTGGCACGGGCTGTAAGCAATAATGAAATTTCCCCTGCGGGGAGTATTTTCATCTTTAAAACCTTAGCAGTTCTAAAAGGACTGATAAAACGGCACTGAGAGACAGCCAGGCCAGCAGTAAGCTCTACAGAACATTCACTTAATTTCCATGGTTTCTGACGCTTGAAGAAATTGTTAGGGGCTGGGGTTTCCCTACCCCACGCTCTGTCCATCCCCCTGCCTTCCTCATGGTGAATCACCAAGGTTGGCACTTACTGACTGAGCCCATGGATCATTCCAGCAAGACGCATGGTTTAGAGACAAATGAGAGACTGTCTTTTAAAATTCCCCAGAAGTCCTCGGAAGTTTGCTTAGAAGGCCTAGAATTTCTGAAAGAGTAGGGAGAATTTTATTAGGTCTTTATCTGGCAGGTGATGTCTCTCCACTTCAAACAGAGAGGATATTTCACATCTGGGAAATGTGGTAATGTCTTTTTTTATTGTGCAGATGTTCACATCTGCAGACCCTTTCCCTGTGGGATTGCTTTCTCTTCCCTGGGTGAGTGCCTTGGCTCACCCCACACATTAAGTCTAAGCCGACTAATGACAGATGTAAACTCTCTAGGGACCACCGTTTCCAACTTTGCCCCCTTTATATTCATGTTTGGAAACATTCATATTAATATGTATGTGAATGCATTCAGAGAATATGTTTGGTAAAATGAATTTATTCATGTTAGTGGCTAGAAGACCACATTATAGAATCACTTAGAAACCTACGAACATATAAAACAAAAATTATTGGAAAGCTAAAATCCAAAGAAAGTCTTGCAGATTTCATTTTAGAATGCATTTCATTTTCTGTTGCTTTATATGTTCTCAAATTGGAAAACACAGCTATGTTTAAATCTACCAGTTCAGAAATGTACTCAGAATTCAGGATCTGGTTCAGGATATAATCAACTACATTTGAAAAAGAAAGAGGTAGTATAGATTATCTAGCGTAATGATCCTCAATCCTGGCCTCGTGGTACGAAATGTTGCGGGAGGGGCTTTCAAAAGTGCCAGTGCCTGTGCTTCCCACCCAGAGTTCCTGGATTAGTGGAGCTGGGAGTGGGGTCTGGGCAGCTGGGAGGCCAGGGAAGGCCCCAGGGAATCTAGTGTGTAGCCAAGTTCGAGAATTCCATATACATGGCCCACCAACTTTCCTCATATTTAACAGGGTTCTTTTCCCCACCCAGCATACTCCACCTAACATAGCAGAATTGTTCTCTGGCCCAGAAGGTGAAGCCGTTCACCACAGTCACGGTGAAGCCAGGTCTGTAGCTCCTGGGGAAGATGGCGGCCGGTACCAGCTGGCACCTCCTCAAAGGGCCTGCGGGGGCCTGTTCTCAGCCCCATCCCCTCTCTGCCCCGGGAGAACTCCAGGCTTGGAGTCGGAAGCCCTGGCTTAGAGTCCTCACTCCATTATTATGGCTCTGAGCAACCTTGGTTGTGGGCTTTCCAGGCCTCTGCGGCCTCCTCTGTGGACTGAGGAAAGTCATGCCTTCCCAGACTTCCCAGTGAGAAGAAAAAGGCGCTTGTGAACAGATCTGCCCCCTGTGCAGACTACAGAACCAGCAACTTTGTGGTGACCACTGTGGGCCTCTGGGGATCACCCCGGATTCTGAGGCCCAGGAAGTGAGTGAATGTTCGGGAAGCCCTGAGCGCGGTGCGGCTGACAGTGATGCCAGGTAGGGGTCGGCCACCGTGCCACATAGGCCTAAACTGTCTGTTCTCTCCCACCCCAGTGCCTAGCCCCTCTTGTAACGGCTTCGATAGCGCCCTTTCAAGGCCCTGCCGGGTGCCGCTGGGAAAGGAGGTCTGCTTCATCGCCACCGTTCGCCTGGCAACGCCCCAATTCTTAAAGGCAAGTACCGGGGAGAGAATTTTTCATGTAGAACTGGTACAACTGAGTCATATTTAGTTATAGCTAATGAACCACCTTTATGAGAAAGAATAAGACTGCAATGACGCTCTCACGGACTTTGAAAAGTTGCAATGTCTGGCTTCTATGCCCGTGACAGGCCCACCTGCCCCTTGCCTTCACTCCGGTTTCCTACAAACCGGAAGTTTTGTAGGAAACTGGAAGGCAGAGTCAGCTGCAGCTCAGCCCAGCTGGCCGAGAGGTTCATTTGCAACCCTGTCGACCCTCCTACCTTTTCCGCCAACGTTAATACCACTCAGGGCAGGCCAAGGTAGGGACCCAGTGTCAGAAGGAAAGGTTTGTCTGTATCCTCTGGCTGTGATTGCTTTAACATCCGTGGCGTGAACGTTGAGTTAAATTAGTCATTCAAATTCAGATGAAGAGCCATTTTCCACATGTTTACCACACTTCTAGATAATGGGAAGGGAGTGGTGTAACATTTTGGCTCTTAGGTGTTTTTCCCCAGCTTGTGAAATAAATTTAGTATCAGCTAATACTGAAATTAGCTACAGATGATGAGTTTCAGTCCAACACAGCTTGGAGACTTGCTCTCAATGATTTTAACTTCTGTTACCCTTCCGCCATGCCTTTTTGAACAAACCTAGGGTGAGCTTCTGGCACCCTGAGCAACATTTTTTTCCCCTTCTAATACAGGAAATGTGCATAGTTGACGAACCCTTAGAGGAATTCACTTCAAGGCATAGCTTGGAATGGAAATTTTTATTTCTGGATCACAGGTTTGTGAAAAGAAAAACATATTTGTGTTGGGTCCTTTTCAAGTGTTTGTTTGCAAGAGCCAGGCTCTCCTTGGGAGAGAAAAGTCGGTCCCGGTCCCTTCAGGGAGAAGGGCTTTCTGGCAGCAGGAAAAATTGTTCCCGGCCAAGAGTGAGGCAGCTTCCCTTCCTCTGCAAATCGTCCGTGGATGTGTTCTGTGTTTGGGTCAGAGCGTCTTGGGAGAGCCAGATGCCACAGCCCGGGGACATCCTTGGGATCCCTCACCCACCCCTTGGGACCCTCTCCAGTTCCCAGGAAGGCGGGAGCAGATGGGAGAGAAACTTGACATCTTATTTCTCTCAGCACCCTTTTGTCCCTTTAATTCAGTTTTCTTTCTAAGGGTGAGAAATCTCCCCTCCCTACCCTTTAACTTTTTTTACGCTTTGGGATTGGACTGACCCAATCTATAGCTGTTTTTAATTATTCAATAATGATAAAATTTATTATTATTTAACCCAGGTTATGCCAACGAAACCGAGTATCTTAATGCCAGAAAGTCTGAGCACTTTGGAAAAAACAGCCTCTCTGGTTTGAACCATTGCAAAATTATTTTCCTGCCCTTGTTGTTGAGAAATGAGGCCTCTGTGTTGATCATTAAATGTGCATAGTGTCCCCTCTCTGGATGGAGGTGCTGCCATCGTGAGTCAGGCAGGGTCCTTGCTCTCTGACCAGCTGTACCCTTTGCATGGCAGAGCCCCTCCGATCATAGGATACCTGCCTTTTGAAGTTTTGGGGACCTCGGGCTATGACTACTACCACATTGACGATCTGGAGCTCCTGGCCAGGTGCCACCAGCACTGTGAGTATCCCACGTCCAGCCCCAAGGCCCAAAGGCATCCACGGAGCCCCGACAGTAGGACTCTTGGGTCCTGGAAGTCAATTTATTACTTGGTTTCTTTCTGAGAAGGAAAACTTTGTTTTCTCCGAAATGATGTAGGAATGTGGTAAAGGTCCTTCTGTGGTTTGCCCAGGGTTGTGTTTCTACCTGGAATTGACTTTGCCCCGCCTCCTCCCATCCACCCTCACCCCCCCAACCAGCACCTTCCCATACCCTTCAGATATGCAAGCTATTTTAATCTGACAGAAGAGAATATATAATGATGGTCATTTTTTCTAAGTTATGCAATACATTTCAAAGACAAAATACTAATTCAACATCACTGTTTTTTGTCAAGGGACATATACTGGTCACAAGCTATGGGCCAGGTACTGAGCTGGACCTGGGACATAAAAATGATCAGAATCTCCTTGCTGTTCTGCAGGAACAAAGTCTAACAGAAAAGCAGAAATAAGTGACATTATAGGATGCTGTCACTGCACTGGGGGGGATGTGCTCAGGATATTCCCTCCAGCTGGGGGGAGGGAATCAGAGAAGGCTGTCTGCCACAGAGGAGGACAAGAGGTGGACAGAGGAAAAGGAGGTAGGACTCCTGATGGGGAGAGAGGCCAGGCCTGTGGAATCAGAACGTCTATTTTAACAAGACCCCCATCCCCCACAAGTGATTCGTGGGCCCATGAAACTTTGAGAAGCAGGATTACCTCAAGCCTTGGCTGCTTCTGACCCTTCTAATGGAGCAAGGCCACCATGGGGGTAGAATTCCCTTCACGGTCTGAAGGACTTGTCCCAGGGCTCAGGCCAGACATTCTCCCTCTGTGGAGCCCACGCCCGTGCTCAGCCGGGCTTCTCACCCCTTCAGAGATCACAGTCTCCAACACAGCGGCTCTCATTGTCACTTTAGTTTCCCAGCTGTGGTATCTGTAAAGCGTTTGCAGAAAGAGGTACTAAATCACAGGCACTGAGGCAGTGACCCAACCTGTCCTTCCCTAGACCCGCAGTCCCAACCTTCCGCCCTGCCCAGGCTAGTCCTCCAACAGCACCCATTCTGTTCCAGCCCTGCCCCCCACCCCTCCAGAAAAGCCCACCGACAGACTTAACCCTAGGGGGCACCACGCAGCCCCACAGCAGTGGGTCCCGAGCTTAGGATGGCGTAGATGGATCATGACCTGCTCTCTGACAGCCGCCAAATCCATGTGGAGGTTGGAGGCTGTCAGGTCTAATTGGGGCCCAGTTCTCCCAGTATCTAGATTGTCTCTCCCGTGCTCTGCTCTTGCCGCAGGCAAACCCAGGCCTCTTCGTCATGAAACAGCGGTTTGGGAATCTGCCCTTACCTGAGGCTCTCTTAAACCTGTGAGCATCTAGGGAAACGTGCAGATGGTTTTTGCCTTATTTAAGAATTCAATAACGTTTGCCGGGATCTTGATAGTCCCTTAAAGTACGGCACACCTGGAGAAGAGCACGCCGTTTGGCACGGTGTTTCTGAAAACTTCTCTCCAACAGTACCTTCTGGGGGAGAGATCCTTGTCATATTCACGTTTGCTACAGGCAGTCCATTTTCTGCCCACAGTGATGCAGTTTGGTAAAGGGAAGTCCTGTTGCTACCGGTTTCTGACCAAAGGGCAGCAGTGGATTTGGCTGCAGACACACTACTACATCACGTACCACCAGTGGAACTCCAAGCCTGAGTTCATCGTGTGCACACACTCGGTCGTCAGGTGAGGGGGCGCCGCAAGCGCCCGCGGGTAGTCCCACCTGCCGGGGAGCAAGCGAGCCCTGGGCTTGGATTCCTCAGCGGGACCTGGGCTGTCCTCTGCGGTTCACAGAGTAGTCTCCAGAGTTCAGCTTCCTTCCAGGGACACACGCGTCTCTGTTCCCCAACCCTGGGCTGAGGGCTCGGTGTGTCCCTCCTCAGGCTGCCAGAATGTGACTTAGAGAGTTACTGCTTCACTGACCTACTTCCACATTTCCCCTCATCTCCATCCAACCCCCAGCCTTCCCTTGTTACTGTTTGGAGAAGAAAATTAAAATTTTTCCTCTAAGTCACTCACAGACCTAGTCCCCGCTATTTTTAATTCATTAAAAGCTCCTGCTGGCAACTGAGGCAGCATTGGGAATAGAGCCTGGCTGCCAGAGGGAGAGGGTTCCTGGCGGTTCCTGGTGGCCTCGGGGAGCCCCCATCCCAGGGTGGGTGAGCTGAGCGTCCCAGGGAGGCTGCCTGTCCAACCTCTCCTAGATGCAGGTTCTGTAGGCTCACAATTCCCAAAGGTAAAGGAGAAATGTCATTCATGGGTTTTTTACCCCTAACACAGGAATTTTAAGGACATCAGTCAGTTTAAACTGGTCTAGAGAGGAGCATTTGAGCAGAGCAAAGAAAGAAAGGTTATCTATATTGTAGATATGTATGTATATATACATGATAGATAGATGATAGATAAATGACAGGTCGATATAGGTACATATACAGATGCTATATAGGTACATATATAGGTACTATACATATATATGGTGTTTTATAGAGATAAGAGATAGATGATTGAAAGGTGACAAGTAGGCAGGTAGGTGGGCACATAAATGATACCATGTACACACACATGCATGTATGTATGCAATCAACAAGCAAATCTCTCTTTTAATAAGTGGGGAGAAATGCTGGTCTTTCTTGCCAGTGACCCTGACCATCACATTGCATGCCACTCTTGGGGACTTGATCTTAGCTTCTCAGCCCACCCTTGACCACTTTGGCAGCCAGTGGTTTCCAACAACATATGAGTCCCACCCAGCCTGGGCCTTAGCCACAGGGTCCTTTTGCCCCCAGTGAAGGCTGGACATCATCAACATCTTGGTCTTCAGACTCTGCTTTTGACCCTGCTCTTCCTCTCCATCCTCTACCTCTCAAATCTTAGAAAGCAACTCTGAGAGAAAGTTGGGAGTAAACTAGTCAGTAAATAAGGTAACAAGCATTCCAGAGGCCCCTTGAGACACTGTCACTTGCCAGGGCCCTGTGGCCAACCTGTTCCTCCACACATGAGGCAGAGGCCAGAGCGGGGGCCCTTTGGCCATAACTACAATGGATTGATTTCCCCACGGTATCTTAAAAGTGGGCCCACAGACAAATCAGGGCTCTGGGGCCAGCTCTCGATTTGTTTGTGAGAAAAATTTCAAAGGTTGTAATTACTAAAAAAGTCATGTGTCATTTCTCAGTACGTACAATCCAGACTGAGTAGGTTTTAAGAAAAGCTTCTGCTTAGTCAAAGGCCACGCCTTATCCTGTAGATGAAGATATGTTTCTAAAGACAGTTATGCTTGGAAGTTTCAGGGCATGGGGAGAAGATAAGTAAAGGAGAAGGGAGTCAAAACATCCTGGAACAGAAAATATTTTGGATGTCTCATTAGAAGTCACCCCAGTGGCAGTTAGGCACAGAATGAAACTCCTTCCTCAAACAAGTGACAAGACTAGCCTCTGTCATGGTGACAATTCTGGGGTGGGCGTCACAGGCGTACCTCGATGTATCACACGTGTGCCCTTCGCTGTTGCCATCTGGAACGTCCCACCTCCAGCTGTGGTCTCTTGATTTCCTGATCAGTTATGCGGACGTCCGGGTAGAAAGGAGGCAGGAGCTGGCTTTGGAAGACCCACCGCCCGAGGCCGTCCACCCTGTGGCACTAAAGGTACGCTGATCCCTGCCAGATGGCTAAAGGCCATGTTTGCCTACGTAAGTTCTTCCATGAGTTGTTACAATCCAAAGTAGTCACATTTTTATTTGTTATGTTCCCAGTATTATTCAACACGTTTCTTGGGTTTTCTCTTGTTTACCATCATGATACTCCTACGCGGCAGACGCTATGACTGTCCTCGGCCTTCAGATGAAGGACAGAAGCACCCACAGGATTTAGCTCCCGTACCTGAAGGCGCTGAGAGTTAGAACTCACAGAGCTCTGTAAGAAACAGCCCCTGGACTCGAAGCATGATCTTGGCAACTTGCCATCCTTATGAGAGCAGCAGTAATAAACCCACCTTGTATCTCTCCCACAGATAATAAGCTAGGGGTTTATTCCATCATCCCTTGAGCTGTGGAATAATTGGGGTGCCCTTGTCCTCCCTTGCCTAAGGGCTGATGCCTTCCCTCCAGGACCCAGGCCTCCCACGAGGAGACTGCCCCTCACCCACCCTCCATGTCATCAATAGCAAGGTGCACTTTCTACTTCTGTGTCCACAAGTCTTAGTTAACAGCCCTGTCGGAGCCCTCTTCGTGTCAGGGAGCTCTGCTAGGGAGGGGTGTTCCCCTCCACAAAACCTAACCTCTGTCCTTCCTCCGCGGGCAGCTCTCGGGTCCCCTCCAGCCAAGCTCTCCCTACCTTCCCTCCTGGTGTGTCAGACAGGTGGAGGGAAACGTGCAAGCAGACCAGAGGCCTGTTCCTCAAAGGTCATTCTTCAAGCAGTTGCACATATTGGGAGAAAAGTAGAGAAAGCAAGGGAGGGAGGGAGCATTGTATTCCATCAAAGCCAAGAAGCTATCTGTTATAAGAGCCACCATTATTTATCTCCCACTGAGGAAGAGAAAATGCTGTTACCAGTTCATCTGTGAAATAAGGACTTCTTTTCATCAGTCAGAAGGCATATCCCAATTTCAGATATGTCAGAATGTAGGGATGGAAAGTGTCTCTTACCATTGGTGACATGTGGTTTGAGTTCCAGGCTGCCCAGCTACCTAGAACGCAGAGACTTCAGCCAGGAGCTGCCGAGCAGCAGCAACACAATGAAACCTCTCTGGTCCACGAGAGTGGGTTGGAGGGAAGGAGAAATCGCCCGTAAAGCCAAGAGAGCAGCCCGTGTCTTAGGCGAGCCTCCCCTACTGAGTTGCTACATGGTGATGTGATGTGTGGTGATCTATCGCCAGCGCCCTGATGTAACACACCTGTCATTGTTTAAGGATGTGTTTATTACCCAGCTCTGTCATATGATGCATCATGGATCACGTCCAAGAACAGAACTAAGCTGTTTGTAGGCAGGGGTTAGCCACCCCGTACATCTCGGCTCATGAACAGGCACAGTGTACATCATCCAGTTGGAAATGCATTCCTGAGCTTTCTGATCCTTTGGACATCCTAGAACCCAGGGGAACTTCTCATAAACATGCACATATATATAAACATACAAACACAATCTTGGGCTGCCCTTTTTAAAGGAAAAGCTCCAAGACAGTGTTTTTCAAACTATCAGTGGTAATGGACTCTTCATGTGTTTAATTTCAAATCTGTCACTGACTGATGCTTTTGTAAAATGAAGATTCCCGTGCTTGGGTGTGATGGGCAGCTCCATCTGATGGCTAGAAAAGTCTCTCGGGGCTTACTCTTACTGTTGTCCATATTTCTCTGCTGACTAGGAGCACACAGCTGGCAAGCAGCTGTGGGCCAGGACCCCTGCTCCAAAGGGTGTGTCAGGGGAGACTGGGCTAAGCTGCGGCATCTCTGAGCTGACATTTAGCACAGCAAATCCAGGCACATCCTGTAATTCTGTTTTGCATGAAGAACGATAGGTCACACATAAGTCGTATCAGCCCCGGCTCGGGCACACACACAGTACCCACCCTCCCTGGAGCCGTGACCTGAAAGACAGAATAGCCACATAGACTCACACCCAGAGATTTAAGACCCAAGACCATGGGACATAGAAGAGCCTAATCCAAACAGCCTATGGATGCCAGGAATGTTGCCATCCTCCTGTGACCCGATAGGAGCATGGCGCAGGAGAGCAGGCATTCTGTTTCTTCTTTAGCTTAAAAATTATCTTAACGCCTGTTGGCTTTCACTTAGGACACTAAGCCTTCCCGGATGGAAAAATGGCTTCTCAGGGTTGGAAGGGCACCGTTGTTTTCTCATCACACAATACTGGAAGCAAGGGTATCCTGGGATCCAGGACTCAGTGGTTGGGAGATCATTGACCCTTTGCCTGTTCTCCATGCCGGGGCTCTGAGGCTGTTGAGGAGAAGCAGTGGGGAGACCATGCGGGAGGCGCTCCAAAAGGTTCAAAGGCATTGGTTTCATCGGAGTGTTAACAATCCAGCGTAACCAGCAATCTCATTTCTAGAACTTGCGTCTTCTCCCCTTCTGGGAAAGCCAAGATTCTGAGCAGTGAGATGACAGTTTGAAGGAAAAAATAAAATGCAACATCAGTTATGAAAATCTAAAAAATCAAAATCCAAGGTGAGAAAGCATAAGAGTTTCTGCTTATATAAGGCCACCAGCCTCTCAAAGACACCCAGCTGATACACTTGTACAAATATTCTACCCCAGTACATCGGGACTTAATTTCCAAACGGTTCCCATCTTTCTCCCTACCCCCTCCAAATTTTTCCACATAGTTAGAGGAGAGCTAAAGTCCCATCATTCATTCTCCTCATCTCGATGCTGAAATTGTGTGGACTCTGTGTGTGTGTGTATGCATATGTGTTTAGGACAAGGGCTCCAGCCTGGACCCTCAGCAGCACTTTAATGCACTTGACGTGGGCACCTTGGGCCTTAACACCAGTCACTCGCCATCAGCGTCCTCCAGAAGTTCCCACAAATCCTCGCACACGGCCGTGTCAGAACCCGCCTGTGAGTGATCTGCCATGGATGGCGAGGGGGTGGGCACCCCACCTGGGGCACGGGGAGGGTGGAGCCTGGCAAGGGGTCCCGGGCCTGAGCAGAAGGAGGGCAGTCCGTGGCTTCGGAGTGGCAGCTGCCTTCCAATTCACACTCGTTCTCACTCCCTTGCCCGTGGGCTTCCTGCCCTCCCCTTCTCCCCGCTCCCCCAGCAGACAGAAAGCAGGGGACACTCACTTCCTATAGCCTAGCTGGGCTTGAGTGACTCTGGGAGTTGGGAGATCAGGCAGGTGGTCGAACCAGACGGTGGACATGAGCCGTGGGGATGGTTTTCTGTCATCTGCCTGTTCCCAGGTGAGGCTGGAGGCTAACAGAACTTGCGGGACTTTCTTTTGTCAGAGAGCGCAACCAGGCCCTTGTCTCATGTACACCATAGTCATGTTTCCCCTCTTTTGATAAGAAAACTGGTAAGTATGTGTGAGTCAGGAAGGTGACTGGTTGCTTTCTTACAGCTACTCCAAGCAAGCTGATGACAGAGGCCAGCGCCACCGCTTTGCCAAGATCGGCCACGCTGCCCCAAGAGCTCCCCGTGCCAGGGCTCAGCCAGGCGGCCTCCATGCCGGTATGTGTGTGACTCGAAACTTCTCGGCCAGGGGTGCCCCAGTGGCTAGATCCCAAGACAGCATGCTACCTCTTCCCAAAGAACCAACTATACCTGGACACTGAGAGTGTGGGGTAGTGGGCAGGAGTGGGAGGCTAGGTCATTTAATTAGCAACTAATTGGAAATTATTTTCCTCCAAAATCAACACAGCTGTATAATCAAAGAATGCAAAATCCAAATGAGTTTTAAAGATTAAGCTGGAAACCTCAAACAAGGGGTCACACCCCCGAGTCTCTGAGGGTACATGAGACCCTTCCATTGTGGGCCCTGTTTCACCCCAGTGGAAATGTTTGAGATATCTGTGTCAACAAAAATGTACCTCTGCATATATCAGGCAGGGTCCCTGATCTATGCCAGACCTCTCCAGAAGGTCGTGGAATGAGCGGCCTTTTAGTCAGCATACTGGCTGTATGCAGAATCACTGATGTACAATTCTATGGTAATCTGTTGCCTCATAAGGGATCACCTCAGACTTAAGGGTGTAAAGCAAAGTCCTTTCTCACATTCACAGGATTCAAAACTAGCATGGCGGTGGTGGTGGTGGGGGGTGTTCTGACTCCTCTCTGCCTGGTGTCAGAGGCGCCACCAGCCCAGGCTGGGAAATTCACATTCCAGGTGTATCTGCGCTCACATCTGCTCCCTGGGCTGGGAGACAATCCACTCTGCACTTACATGGGCCTCCCCCTGCCTTAGAGCTAAGCTTCTCCAGGCATGGCAACTGGGTTCCAAGAAGAAATGTCTGGGGAGGGGGCTTTCCATGAGAGCCAGGCAGAAGCTCCGTGGCTTTCTACAACCTAGCCTTAGAAGCCCCACTGTGTCACCTCTGCCATTGCTCTTGGTCAGAGCAGTCACAGCTCACCCACAGAGATGGACATAGACCTCCACCTCAGGATGGGAGACATGTCCCAGAATTTCAGGAGCCATATCCAGATCATTGCCAACTACCTCATACCCATCCCTCACTGACATTTTGGGGATGGGAATGAACATACCATCTTCCTACTTGCCCTCTCCATGCACATCCTACTTGGAAAGCTTGGGTGACAAGTTTTATTTTCAAATCAAACATGGCAAAGACCATGAACGCCATTCTTCCAGCACTTGGCTGTCCAATAAAACTACTTTCTGCCACTGATGAGGACACAGTTCTCGTCCCTTCTTACAGTGCTGGAGACGCAATCAGGAGACTCCAAACCAGATTCTGGGTGTCCCTGTGCCTGGGATTTCTCCCTCAGAACCTGGCCTCCCAGTGTTGTCTGGGGTGACACTTCTTGTTTGGGCTGCTTTCTGTGGTCCCTAGTGCCTGAGGACAGTTTGGGAATAACTTCAGAAGAATCCTTGGACTTTTCTTTCTAAAACTCTCAGGAGCCCATGAAGGTGAAGTGTTTCATTTATTGTTTCTACACATTGTCTTGCCACCATCCCCCTGCCCTGTCCTGAGTGATCAGGAAACAAAGGCTGTGAGTCCGCTAACTTCTGGGAGTCTCTCAAGCAGATTCCGGACAGAGTGTGGTGAAACAGCACCAGTATTCACTGCCTGGAGGAATGAATGGCTACAGAAATGCAGGGCATTAATGCACGTCCGTCTGCATGCGTGTTGGGCAGAAAGCGTCAGGACCGCACACAAAGCCAACACTGGCTATTAGCACAACCCCATTCGTATAGCTCAGGTGACACGGCTCAGTTTGGGAGAAGAGCAACCAAATCCACCAAGAATGGAGTCTAGAACAGAAGGAACAGAAGCAAGGGGGTTGGGGTGGAGATGAGCTGCAGAGCTCCGGCACATGGCGATGGCCTCGCAGGGCCCATGGTGGTGGGGAGGCATCACAGACCCCACGGGACTCCAGGACCTTGTCAAGAGCACGCTGTACCCTTCACCAGCTGTGTGTCAGCTGGGACTCTGTGTCCTGCAAGGGCAACACCATAACCTACCTTCTAGAAGTGAGCTCTTCATTCTTGGGCAGAGCATCTTCTTCAACCCAAAGAACCCAGCTGACTGAGAGCACCCATGGACCTCTGGAACAGCCCAGAAATGGTGTTTGTTAACAAACGCCCTCTCTTCCCCAGGCTCCCCTGCCAGCCCCGTCGTCCTGTGACCTCACACAGCAGCTCCTGCCCCAGACCATCCTGCAGAGCCCCTCTGCCCCCATGACACAGGTGAGTCTGGGACTCCAGAAAAGGGAAAGCTGGTGGTTGCCCTTCCCCCAAGATGTAACACGTGGTAGCCCCTTGAAGGGGAACGTACGTGCTTGTGCCGAAGTATATGTCCAATCTAAGATCCTGAGATGGGGAATGTTTCTCCCCATGGGCCTGTGGGTCATGCCGAGCTGTGAACTCCGTCCTATACCTGTCCCTCCGGCTGTCATCATTTCCTTAATCTTCGTTCATCTCTCTGCCACTTTTCTCCATTCCTCTTACTTTTTATGACTCCAAATTGGTTATGTTATTTTAGGAAAAGTTGAAATTGGGCCAAATGTCATAGGGAGACAGCAAAATTATAAGAGCTGTGAGTCCAGTACTATAAATATCACATTAGGGTGGTGTTTTTTTTGTTTTTTTTTTTTTGTTTTTTTTTTTTTTGGTAAAGGATCATGGTTTTGCTGAGTAATTCTTTCGTTTCAGCAACAGTCAGTGAGTTACTATTTGGGTCGGGAAGTGAGCAAGCGTGGGGGGCCCAGAGGTGCTTGTAACTCAGCCCTTGCTGTTAGTAGTCAGGGTTCAGGGGAGGGCTGGGCATATAAACAGACCTAGGAGAGGGTGTGTGTTTGCAGAACCAGTATGAAAATAGAAAAAAAACCATCCCCCCACCCTAGGAGGTGATGCCTGAGCTGGGCCTGGAAGAATGGGTTGGAGGTTGCCAGCTGGAGGGTCCACAGGGATGAGGGTCATGGGATCTGGGTCTGGGCTTCGGCAGGGAGTTTGGGGACAATATCCACCCTGCTTGAGGCCCGGCAGGGGGCTGAATCAAGCCGCAGTTCTTTTATTCCGTGGCCTGGGAGGGTGGTGGAGCTGATTGTCCTACACTCCATCTAGGCCAGTATCTGCTTTCTGTTCCTTTATGGGGTCTTGGTCCCACTCTCTCCCCACAAGGCGGTCCCAGGTAGCGGCGGTTCACCAAACGGCCGCACTCTTGTGGAAGTGTGGACTTCTGTGTCGGTGCACACCTGCCACCACTGATGAAAACTCTTTATGACATATGTCCCCCTAACAGTGGTCTCACATGCTTTCCTAGAATAAGAAAGACACCTGCTAGCACGTGCTCCTCTCTAGAGTTAAGCTGGGAGGATGTGAGAACAACTCATCCAGAGTCAACTAATTAAAATCATCTCTATTCATCCTCATTAGGAAAAAAAAAATTCTCTTTAGGCACATTTGGTATGAAATTAGTAACTTTCCCATCCAAAGACACCTAAAATGAGAGGCCCTCTAACTTCCGGGCCTTGCATATGTGAAGGAATGTCTTTGTTTTATAATGCATAATGATGTGATTAAGGTCTTCTTCAAATTCTATTTTTTCATGTATGGAACATTATTTTAATTAACAATAACAGTTCTTGGTCTGTTAGGTATATTAAACTTAACAATAACCACATTCTTTAAGACATTCTTGCATAATGCTGACCTTTCAAGTCAGCTGTTTTCATACCTGCTCTGTGTAAGACAATGGATTCTACCATTTTCTCTCTTCCCATTCACGGATGTTACTGCTCTGCACCCTCTCACAGAAAGGGAAAAAACAAAATCTGAGAAATGGTTATCTGGGTAACTGGTGGTTTTGCTTTCATACTGTTTTTCTAAAATGTCTGTAAGTTAGCGTCAAGGTCTTTTCAAAAAGGCCATGATCAGAAATAGAAAAGGAGACTAATGCTTGGGTGTCCTGGAATGCCTTAAGAAAATCAGGATGATACTACAAGTATTTAACACTTAGGAAGCCAAGTGCCAGCCCCTCCCTGACTGCCCAGCCCCCTCCTGCTTCCCTTTGGAGCCAATTGGGCAAACCGGAGTATCCTTTCTACTGGATGTGAAAGGCCTAGGCACGAGTGTTTCCTGACTTTGTAGGACCTGCCACGGAAGCTTTTGTGTTGTGTTGTGTTCTGTTCTGTTTTGTTTTTAATTTCATACCTGGTAGAACTCTTTACTTTCTCAAACAAATTCTCTTTCAAAAAACCCAGCTCAGTGTTTTGATCACTTACATTCTGTTGAAGTTTTTGCTGATACAGTCTGGCAGGGCACAGGTATTTTTAAACTCATGTTGAACAGCAGAACTTTTTATTTTAAATGAAGTCTGAAGCCAGAGATGCTCTGATTGAGATGGAACTAGGAGGCGGGGGAGGTGTTGCTGGCAAAACCTCTTGGCCTCCCCCAGCTCCCTAGGCTCCCGATTCACATTCTGGCCCCTACCACCTTCTAGCTGTGTGATCCCAAGCAAGTCATATGTGTGACATGGGGGTATGATGTGAAGAATTGGTGCCTGCCTCTGCAAGCGTGGGTCTCTGCAAACTGCAGCATCTGCCTTTATTATCCGTACTGGTTCTTTTTATTGATTATTTTGCCACTCCCTAAACTGTGGTCAGCTATTCCATCCTCAGTGTATCCCAGCTGTACCCTAAGCTCTCCAGGCCTCCTTACTTTTCCACTATGGGAGGTTAAAGGGCAGAGGAAGTGTCTCTGGAGTTGTTTACAAAAGACAAAGGCAAGAAATGGACCAGGGAGATTGCTGGGACAGAGATCAAGGGAATGGACGTTAAAAAAAAAAAAAAAAGAAGGCAGGGAGGAGAAGAAGATTGGGAGAGAGGGAGGGAGGAAGGAAGGGGTGAGCAGAGAAGCCCCAGGCAAGCAAACACAAGAAACAGAAATTACTGAGTCCCCTGGGAAGCCCAGAGCAGGAGTCCCGACCTCACTGGCCATGATCCCACACTCTCCTCGTGTTTCCTGCAAGGAGATGACTTATGTCAAGGTAGACAGGTAGCATGGGGCAGGGATCACCTGTAGAATCTTCCTAAAGCCAACCTCTGTCCCAGGAAAGGGGTAAGAAGTGAAAGAAGGGAGAGTTTGGCACTCTTATGCAAAGCATTTATCAGTGTTCCTCCTTTAATAAGGTCGCCCTCTGCCAGTGTTACCCTCAGGACAAACGTCAGGTGATTGTACGCCTTTGCCTCTTTTCCTTAGTTCTTTTGTGCACAGGTTTCTAAGAGGTTCTAAGCCTGGGGGAAGAGAAGGGTGGGACGGAGGGTGATAAGGCCTCCGTGGCCCCAGCTGGTTATGAGAGCAGACCTACCTGCCTGCGGAGCGCACACACCACCCCGCCAAGTGTTGGAGTGAAGTTCATTTGTGAATTGTTACGGAAGAGCCCTGCTTGCCAGGATCAGATTTAGGGTAATGATAGGACCCCGGATTGCCTGTGAATTGGCATCTGCTCTCCTGGGAGCTTTTTGACATTTGTCTCCAAAACCACTTGTCTGTCTAACCAAATTTGGAATATCATTTTGTGAGTGTTGCTTACTTACAAACTCAACGTCCAGATTCTGTGGCCCTCCCAGACTGCCCTGCCATACGTCAGACCTGCAAATTCCGGTGGGCCTTGGAATAGCCCACATGGGGACCCTTGAAATGCCCACCCTTCCTCCAAAGCCCCTGCGTGCTGCTGAGCTCCCCCGCAGTGAGTGGCTCAGTAGGGACACCAGAAGGGGCTGGTAAGGGACCGGAAATGAAAGTGGGCGGGGCTGCTCAGAACAGCAGCAACATCTGTGTGCAGTGCTGAAATCACTCTTTCATCTGGTTGTGTGTTTTGACTCCACCTTCAAGTTCTCAGCGCAGTTCAGCATGTTCCAGACCATCAAAGACCAGCTGGAGCAGCGGACACGGATCCTGCAAGCCAACATCCGGTGGCAGCAGGAAGAGCTCCACAAGATCCAGGAGCAGCTCTGCCTGGTGCAGGACTCCAACATCCAGGTGATGCCCCTTCCTGGGCCAGTGTCTGCCATGGCCTCTGTCCTCCCTGCTGCCCTGCAACATACGTACCTATCCTTTGACGGTGGGCAGGACTCCTGCCAAAGTCCGTCTGCACTGCCCTGATGAGTCCCGCTTACTAAGCATATTGAAACCCCCAACACCAAGGACAACGAACGAATCCCACCTCCTCCATCCCCAACTCCAGGCCAAACTCGAATCTCACATGACTCCACCCCATTTACTCCTTGCTCTGTTGGGCACATAATGTCTATACATCCCCTGCGTTTTCATTCATAAGTGGTAGTTGATCACCCTGCACTGATGCTGGCCTCCCCCGTGGGGTTATAAACCCCCAGCACCTGTGTAACTGCAGGGGTTGCTGGTGGGGAAGGTGGACGTGATCATGCTGTTGTCTCTCATCCAAAGCGCTAATGGAGGGAGATGTGGGAAATGATGAGATCTGCACCCTGCACCGAGGCGGGGGCAGCCGAGGGAGCTGAGGGCGGGAGGTCAGCACCAGACCACCCTGTTTGTGCATGCCCATTGTTCTGACATGTTCTGCATGTTCTGACAACAGCAGCTTTTAACCGTGACACCGTGCCCCAGAGTTCCCCTCCTTGAATCCTTTTGAGAGATTGTGTTTTGAAGGAAACCTGTATATACTAGATCTCTTTCAAGGATAAATGATTTTTACCAAGTTTTACCTGGATAAGTGCAAGGCTATTTTTCTTCCCAAGTGCATTCTTTTGACCCAGGCTCTAATTGTAAATGTAATTGTAGCTCACGTTGGGAGTCTGCCTTGAGAGCTCTAAGCATTTGCAACCCCCTCTTAGGAGAGGCAGAAGGAAGCAGGAAAGTCCCTGGGGAAAATGGCTGGAGCCAGGGACCTGCAGCTTCCCCGGGCACAGTCCACTCAGACCCTCCCCAGGGCGACGGGCAGGCTCTGTGCGGGTGCAGTGCCCAGCTGGTGCACGCTGAGATAATGCGTGATGGGGTGGCGTCTGCTGCCCGCCATAGTGCCTCCCGGGGGGGTGGGTACCCCCAGAGGCGCTGCTGGCCGGCTTTCCGGACACTAGGTGCCCTTGCACACACCCTCCACCCAGGGCTCGCTCTTCACTGGAAGGACCGAGCCCAGCAGCACACGCACAGCCCCGCCTACTGGGCTAGGGGCGGAGCGTCCGGCCACGCCCTCAGCCCAGCAGCTGCCCCGCCTCCTCGGCCGCACCCCAGAATGGACAGGGGAAGAGGACCACCGTGTTTACTGGAAAAGAAATGAAGTCATCAAGGTGTCAAAGTCCCTTTTTACTTACTTCTTCCCAGCCGTAATGTTTTCTCACCGATCCAGGGCCTGATTGGCAGAACTTGCCTGACTCCAATTACTTGAATGGAATTTTTACACTAACAGGAAGGGGAAAATTGAGCCAGAAAGTGCTAAAAGCAAGGTAGGCGTATGAACATCCTCCTCAAAGCCCGGGCTTTTCTATTTCCTGCCTTTTCCACATTCAAGCTGAATTCTAAAATAACAGACGACACAAGGTTATCTTTTTCACTCCTTGTTATAAAGAATTCTATTTTATTTTGTAACCAATGCATTGTGTTACCCCTCAAAGTGTATATGCCCACAGAGCACTTGAGTTTTGTAAGGGTTGATGTGGAAATCAAGACCTCCAATGTGTTCCTTCCCTGTTTTCATTCTTGTGACCTTATCTTTGCAGTGGAATTTTCCAAAGAACATGGAAATCCACAAATAGTCCAACCAGAGAACTTTTCTTCAAGCGGTCTTCCTTCTTACAGTTTTACAGGCTTACAGATGTAAAGAAATACATTCCAAAATGTTTAACCAAGATGTGATATTCGTTTAAAAAAAAAGTGGTTCAAGCATAAAGAATAAGCAAGTAAAAATTACTCTATCCCTTCCCTCAAAAGGTAGGAGGGGGGAGGAGAAATTAAATAAGAATGGCAAAAAAAAAAAGAATGGCAAAATGTTGATAATTGTTGAAACCTAATGATGATACATGAGGTTTCCTTATACCCCTATTTTGTGTATTTCTAAGATATTCTGTGATATTAAGTACTGGTAAAAGTAAGCAGATTAGAATAATGAGAAACCACATTTAAGCATACGATTGGTTTATTCTTAAAAATTAGAAGCTTTTTTTCTTCTCTGATAACTTTTTCTATTTGAATTAGGGAGCTATTTTTCTCATACTTTCTATAAAGTTGACCCCGGTGCTGTTTAAGACATCATCTTCCTAAGCCATAATATTTTACTTTATTTTGGATAAAACAGAGAGGCATGGATTGTGCACAGCAGCAAACCAGGATTGTTTCCCCAAAAATCCTTTACTCAAAGGTCAGTGGACTTTCCCACCTGAGTTTGGTGCCCTGGAGCTTTCATAGAGTCCATGTGTGCATGTGATGCTTGCTGAGTATGATTATAAAAAAAAAAAGAAAAAAAAGATTGGGTTATCGGGGAGAGGTCCTTCAAGGTGTTGGTGTTTGTACCTAGATGGAGTCACGAAGGGCACCACTCGGGGAGAGCTGTTCTGTTGAAAGGCTGTGTCAGTCCCGGCAGTCGGAAGGATGCCTCTTGCTCTCTTTTTGAGAGTATGCGCGCCCTCTGCTGGCTACTTGAAGAAATGCCCGGACAGGCACTTGCTGCAAAGGCAAACCTGTTCCTTGATTAGTTCTTTCAATCATCCATCTTCCCATCCTTTCTTCCATCCATCCGTCCATCTATTCACTCATCACTCCTTCCTTCCATCTATTCACCCGTGCATCCATCCATTCATCTTTCCATCTTTCCATCCATCCTTCCTGCCACCCACTCTTCCTTCCATCCCTTCAACCATCCCTCCATCCGGCAGACACCCATTATGTATCCAGCACTTGGCTAGGCACTGTGGGAATACAGATATACACAGGACAAGTAGAGGGTGCCTTCTACCCTCAGAAGACACACATCAACGAGACAGAGCCCAGACCCAGCAGTCTCTGACATAAGCAGAAACAGTTTGCCCTTCTCTGAGCAAAAGCCTCATTTATTTGTTTATTCATTCATTTATGCATTCCATTCATTCATTTCTTAGATAGTTTTTATATGCCCAAAGAGGCAAGAGAACAAAGATCTCCTTTTTTTCATTTTTTAAGGATTTTTTATTTATTTACTTGTCAGAGAGAGAGCACAAGGAGTGGGAACAGCAGGCAGAGGGAGAAGCAGGCTCCCCACTGAGCAAGGAACCCGATGCAGGACTCGATCCCAGGACCCTGGGATCATGACCTGAGCTGAAGGCAGATGCCTAATGGAGGCAGCACCCAGACATCTCTCTTTTTTTTCATTTTAAATATTATTCTTGCTATCTAACATTGATTGAGCCCTGACTATGTCTCAGCATAAATCTTACTTAATCCTTTATGGGCTGTGTGCTCTTGATGTCACTGTTTTATGAACGAGGAAACTAAAGCTTTGAAAAGTCATGAATAGTGCCCCGGTCATACCATAGTAGACGATGGGGGCTGGAATCTGAACTAACATATATGATTGAAGCCACATTATATTGCCTGTCATAAAGTTTGCATTGACTCGAAATCTGATCAGAAGGTAAATTGTTCCCTACCAGAAAAATGTATGTTATGTAGTTTGAGTATTGGGTTTTTGCCGAAGTGATGAAGTGTAGGTCACCATATGTGCTATAGATAAGCCATATTATAATAGGGAGCTGGGAACACAAAAGTATTAATCCCCAAACGGTATCTAAGATGATGGATACCCAGAAAATTCTTCTTAACGTCTAAAGTGACAAAGAGCTCTCATTCAAAACCGCTCGGGGGGGGGGGCGCGCGGGGGAGGGATGTGGCTGGACAGTAGGGAGATGGGACTTGGTCCAATTCAGCCAACCACCCACCCTGGGCGTCTGGGATACCTGAGCTGGGATTAAAACCCCAGAGGCTGGAAAGAAGAGGGCCTCCCTTCTGAACTCTAAGTCCCAGGCCTAAAGGGGGGGGGGGGGGGTATTGCTTGTCAAGAATCCAATATGTTAGGTAATGTCAGTTTTCAGCCAGCTCCTGAAGAGCTGGCTATAGGTGTCAGGTTTAAATTATGACTGAAAGTATTAAAGTTGTTCTTCTTAGACTTTTAGAATCAATTTACAGATTATGTTTGATTTACAAATCTACTAATTTGATCTAAAAATAACAGTGCTTTTACTTGTTTTTATTTATGTTCAGTTAGTTTATAGATTGAACAAACTGTAAATAATCAACATATCCACAAAAGCCATTAATCTACAAGTTTAGTATATCTAAAGCCTTCAAACTTTCCTGGGCCTAATAAGGCCTTCTAAAGCATGCAAACTTTAGAAGTGAAATCTTTCAAAGCACTCAGTTCTTTTAAATCAAGTACATCAGACTTACAAATGAGGAAGATTGAGGTTCTCACAAACACCCAAACATTCTACAAACTTGATCAAATTCCCTTAACCCTTTCAAATTAAGATGGCCAGGCTAACTTATCATATTGGCCTTCCTGGAAATGCAGTTACCTTGTTAATGGGAGCAGATCCGCCATCTCAGCTGGGAGCACTGGGCTGAAGGTACCAACCACAGGGTGGGTATACACCCTGGTCTGTGGCCTGGTCCTGCTTCCAGGATGGTGCAGCCCGTGGCACAGGTTAGTCCACCCTCTCCCACCAACCGTTCCATTCTTGGGGTATTTCTCTCTCTTCCTAAGGAACCAAAAGGCCAGCCCAGACTCTGTACAAGTACATCAAGTCATTTGTAAGCCATCTGGATCTAAGCATCTTTCATCCTGTTAGACCCCCATTGCTAGACCATAAGCTTCTCAAAGGGTCAGTGTCCTTCCAACCCCCTGCTCCATCTCCAGGGCCCTCGTGCTATGCCCGCAGCATTATAGCCTCCCGATGCCCCCATGTGGAGTGAATGAATTCTTCCCCGGCAGGTCAGAGAGATCCAGAAAGCTGACCTCTTGCCGTGGACGGGAAACACAAAGAAGGTGCAGACAGTACGTTGGTTTGTGAAGGCAAAGCTCCGAAGGTGAAGACCCCTGTGATCCCAACCTTAAAGGCCCTCCTTTTCTGCTTGCAGATGTTTCTACAGCAGCCAGCTGTATCCCTGAGCTTCAGCAGTGCCCCGAGGCCTGAGGCTCAGCAGCAAGTCCAGCAGAGGTCGGCCCCAAGCTCCCAGGCCCAGCTTGTGACCAGCCCTCAACTTCCCGGGCAGATCGCTTCTGCCCAGGTGGCAAACCAGCACCTGCTCAGAGAATCCAGTGTGATATCGACCCAAGTAAGTGTGCTCAATTCTGGCCCCCAAAGCAGACCAGGGCATGCAAGAGTTCTGCAGTCTCCCTTACCTGGAAACCTATTGAGCCGTTCCTCTTCTGTGACCAGGGCTAGATGATGGTGGTGCAGGGATTTCCTTTCCTTATTCTAAGACACTCTGAAGCCCCAAGTTGTACTAGTTTCCTCCTGTGTTTTATTAATATATTAAAATACCTCAAAGGTATCCTGCAGCTGAAACTTTAGCTTTGATCCTTACCAGGGTGAGAGGGAGATCTAGGCACCCAGACACACTGACAGCCATATAGCCCCGCCTGTGTGTCCTGTGTCCTCATCATCTGCTCTTGGTTTTAGCCACGTTCAGTGTGAGAACACAGGCTATCCACTTCCATTTGTTGTCCCTTTCCCCGGGGCCAGCATGCCCTTCTCTGTACCTCAGATTCCCCACCAGGCCCTTCCCTCACAGCCATTACCACCTACTACAAGCCACCCGTGACCTTGCAAGCTGACAGTCACCCGTCAATCAATCGCACTTGAACTGAATACAATTAAGAAGTCCTAAGCCCCTGCTTCTGGAAGATCAAAGATCAGAAGGCAAGATATAGCCTCTCCTCAAGCCTCATATTGGCATCCATCACCATGGGTCCAGCAAACATCTGCTCTGAGCACCTCTCATTCACCATCCCCCAGGGGAACAGATGTGAATAAGACTGGCCTTGACTCCTCAGGGAATGTAAACAGATCATGTACAATAAAAAGTGGGAAAGTACACATTTAAGAGTTTGGCCCATCTTCACCCAGACTTAAGGGCTTTCCTTTAAAATGCAGCCTTTGGATTCTAAAGGTCAAGAGAAAATGAGATAGCCGAGAAGAATCTAGAAAAGAAAAAAAAAACCCACAAAAATGAGGAAGGACCTACACTAACATTGAAAGATTTCATGGAAGGTCAGAGGGTTAAAACACTGTGGTGCCATCATATGAATGGACAGTCAGTCAAACAGGGCAAAACCTAAAGAGCACAAGCAAATCCAAGCCCAATCCCTCATTCATTTATGATTTCACTCAACAAGTATTTGTCAAGTACTCACCATGTAATAGGCACTAAGTTCTAAGCCCTGAGGGATAAGCAGTAAACAAAAGGAAAAAGAAAAAAAGCCTCTCTGATCCAAGTCAGGGGAGAGACAAACAAGTAAAGATCCCAACCTGTCAAGTTGTGATGTGGGACCACTGGTGAAGGTGGAATGGTGGACTGGAGTTTTAACTAGGTGGCCTTCTCTAAGAGAAGATTGTATTTGAGCAAAGACCTGAAAGGATGAGAGAATGAGCCATACTGGTATTAAGGAGAAGAGCATTCCACGTGGAGCGATCAGCCAGTGCAAAGGCCCTGAGGCAGGAGTGATCCTGATGAGTTGGAGGGAAACAGCAAGGAGGTCCTTGCTAGAGTGGAATTGATGAATCAGAAGGTAGTTTGGTTCATGCACATTTTCCTGGCCTGCAGAGAGCCTGACACTGTGGTAGGTCCAAGGGAATCAAGGAATCCTTGAGATGCTTAGAAGCCAACAGGGACAGTCACAAGATCAAAATAGTTAAAAAAAACAAAAAAAAACAAACTCGTGGGTCCTAAGTTAGAAGAAGGGCCAAGGTGGATAGAAGAGAGGGGTTCTGGGAAGGAGGGTTCCTGGAGCAGTAACTCCAGAGCTGAGTCTGAATTTTACCTTTCTGATTAACATGATGGCTCCAGGGTCCAAGGCCAATGCGAAGCTCGCAGATGATGCAAGGAAGCGGCCACTCGGTGAACAGCTTGACGTCCCAGTTCAGCAGCGCCGCGGCGGTGCTCCCACCCGCTCTGAGCCTGACCACACTCGCTTCTGCCTCCCAGGATGGCAGCCAGTGCCAGCCCAGCCCAGACTTCAGCCATGACCGGCAGCTCAGGTACAGAGACTGCCCTTGTTTGAAAGTCAGCTGAGGTGCAGGCTTTCCAGTGACCCTGTCAGCCTCCCTGCTGCTGTGGATGGAGGCAGAGTTCAGGTGATTCTGGCTAACAGAGTGGCTAGAGAGGCCCGGGGGCTCGGATGGCTGCACTCATCGCCCTCTGAGAGCAGAGCGGGCACCGTGGGGATCATGGGCAGCCAGAATGGGCCCAGCCGGGCTGGGCAGGTGCTGCCCTCAGCCAGCGGGTCCACAGTGGGGGTGCTGATTCAAGTTTCCCATTTATCTCCCCCCATCTGCTCCAAGGCTATTGCTGAGCCAGCCCATCCAGCCCATGATGCCTGGGTCCTGCGATGCGAGGCAGCCCTCAGAGGTCAGCAGGACTGGACGGCAAGTCAAGTAGGTGGCCCCGGGTGGAGGGAGGAGGCAGAGAGCTGCGCTGAGCGCTCTCGGGCTGGCAGGGTTCTCATCGGCCTGGACCAGCAGCGCTCCTCGTGCGTGTCGCACCAAAGGCAAGGTCAACGTGTGCCTACCCCCTTTGCAGGGGCACCCCCTTAGCTTTTCTTCCATTTCTCACTAAAAAAGGTAAAACTGTGTGCCAGCATCCCATGCTTAGAATAGGACCTAAAGGAAACAATTATATTCTCTGTCATCATCTTTAGGCATCTTTTCAGTTCTGTCCCCCTGGTAATAACCCAGGTACATGTAGCCTGATCCCCCTCCCCAGGGCCCTCCTATGGCTTCCTCTGACGCACAGACGCTGGCAGATTCCACAGGTGTACTCGGAGCCCTCGTGCCGAGCCACGGGACCATGAAACCCTGCCAGTGTGGGTCCTCCTTTCCTCCCAGACAAGCAACCTTCTCCTTTCCCCAGACTCCTCACCACTGGCAGCCCCAACGTCCAGGAGTGGCTTGGCTCCCCTGTTGCATTAATTACTCAGGACAAAGGGTAGTGGAGATAGAGGACTGAATACACGAAAAGCGACTGGGAAGTAGTTCCTAGCTCTTTGACATGAGGCAGAAGTACAACAATGTCACAGGCATCTTTCCTGTCTAAACACTGGTTGAGTGTCTGTCAGCAGTTCGCTGGGACAGTTCTAGCTAGTTCCCCCACCCCATTCCCTGGGATGCACGCTTCCCGCTGGGAAGCCCTTCCTCCTGCCTCCTCCCTCAGCAGCAAGAATAGTAGCAGTGCATGGTTACTGAACAGTTCTGAGGGCGGGGGTCTGTACCTACAGCATTTTACCCCAATAAAAACCCCATGGGGGGGTCACATGGGGAATGCGCACTTCAGGGAGCCATCTTTAAATTCTCCAATGGTGCTTTCAGTGAGACAAAACAAAGACTTTTGTTATATCACTCTCCAGGGATGCTTAAAATGCAGTGAACAAGGGGGAAATGGGATTTCTTTCCTCTGGAACTCTCCAGTGTTTGGTCAACCCAATTTCTACCTTCCCTGTCTCCTCTACCGTCTCTTCTAGACATGACCCAATGCCCCATCTTGTTACAAATGACAGAGACATGACATTTCCAAAAATATAATGCAAAATGGACTTCTCTGTGGAGTCTTTAAACACCTGTTCCTATTCTCTGCTCCTCTGGAGCTTTCCTAACTAGCCTTCCTCTGCCTCTTGTTCATGGCCCATGATCATCAACACCTTTTTTCTTTTGTAATTTTTTTTAACTGTTGTAGAATATATATGCAACAAAAATGTTACTGTTTTAAGTCTCTTTAAGCATACCTTTCAGTGACATCCACCATCACCACCGCCCGTCTCCAGAACTTCTTGATCTTCCCAAACTGAAACTCTAATCCACATTACACACTAACTCCCCGTTCCCTCTACTCTCCAGTCCCACAATCTGCTCTCTTTTATGAACCTGACTCCTCTAGGAATCTCATCTAAGGGGAGTCACACAAGACTTTCCTTTTGTGACTGGCTTACTTCACTCAGTATGATGCCTTTAAGGTTCATCCATGCTCTAGCATGAATCAGTATTTACTTCCTTTTTAAAAGACTGGATAATATTACATTATATGTACATGCCATATTTTGCTTATCTGTTCACCTGTCAGTTGATACTTGGGCTGCTTCTACTTTTTGCTTATTGAAAATAATGTTGCTACAAACAAAGATTTACAAATGTTTGCTTGAGTCCCTGCTTTCATCTTCACTGGGGTATATACCCAAAAGTGGAAATGGCCAGATCATATGATGATTCTAGACTTAATTTGCTGAGGAACTGCCATTCTGTTTTCCATAATAGCATTTTACATTTCTTTTTTAAATTTTTATTTATTTACTTATTTTTTAGAGAAAGAAGTGAGGGGGGAGGGACTTGGGGAGAGAGCAAGAGAATCTTAAGCAGGCTCCACACTCAGCGTGGAGCCCGACTCAGGGCTTGATCTCACAACCCTGAGATCATGACCTGAGCTGTAATCAACAGTCAGACACTTAACTGACTGAGCCACCCAGGTGTCCCCCATTTTCCACTCCTATTAGTGCACAAGTTCCAATTTCTCCACATCGTCATCAATGCTATTTTGGTTTGTTTTTTGTTTTTTGTTTTTTCATAATAGCCATTGTAATGGCTATGAAGCGGTATCTAATTTTGATTTTGATTTGTATTTCTCTATTGTCTAAGGATGTTAAGCATCTTTTTTTTTGTGCTTATTAGCCATTTGTGTCTTTTTTTGAGAGAAATGTCTGTTCAAACCCTTTGCCCATTTTTGCAGTCGGGCTCTTTTTTTGTTGTTGTTGTCGTTGAGTTGTAGGAATTTTTTTAAAAATATTCTGGATAGCAATCCCTTGTTAGATATATGACTCACCAATACTTTTTCATAGGTGGCCTTCTCAATCCAGGAATAGTGTCATTTGATGCACCAAAGTTTTTGATTTTTACAAAGCCCAGTCTATCTGTGTGCTCTTTTGTTGCCTGTGCTGTTGGTGCCACATCAACACCTCTTTCTTAAAAGTCTGTTTTCTCCTTCCCACATGTGACCAAACAGGTATCCACAGAGCCAGGCCGTGTTTCCAAATGCAGACATGCACACCACCAGCAACAGCGCCTCGCCCCCCGTCCTGCTGATGGGACAGGCGGTGCCCCAGCCCAGCTTCCCCGCCTCCAGGCAGTCGCCCCTGCAGCCCGCACAGGCCCAGCAGCAGCCACAGCACTTCCTGCAGGTGGGGGCCGCCACACACATGCGCCCGGGCACAGGGTACAGCTCCACAGCCCCGGCCTGACAGGCCTTTCCCTCCCTGGCTTTCAGGATGGTTCTAGTCCTCAGTTCCAGAACAAGCCCCAGGTAGATTTGCGTTTGAGGCTTTATAGTTTATGAAGTTTATAAAACTTAAAGTTTATAAAGTGTTTGTATATTTAGTAGGAGAAATTTAGACTCAGTTATTATGCCTCATACATTATGTGCTTAAAATATCCATCCTTAATGCTATTCCATCTGACAAACACTATTTACAAAATTTGTACCTAGTATGTTTTGTGGGTAGTTTGGAATATGGGAGAGAGTGGGGCAAATTTGAATCAGTAAGATGACTAATGCCTGCAAAAAAAAAAAAAAATCCATCTTTAAGAAGTAATTGTTATTATGGTATCCCTATTTTTGAGAGCAAAAGTCAAACACCAATTACTATGTTTGTGAGACTCATTAGTGTGTTTACACACACGGTCTTATATAAATACAAATTATATCATGTTTAGTTAAAGATTCATCCAACTTGCTTGACAAATACAATAATGTGGCATGAAATTGGGGCTTTCCAGGAAAATGTGGGGCACTTTCACATATGGTCGCTGCTTACTTTAAGCAAGTGCCAAACACACTGAAAGGTGGGAGCATGAGAGCCAGTGGTTGATGTTCAGAGGGGACCAGAAATGTCTGCTGGGGCTCTGGCCTTCCCTCCAACATATGCCCAGAATGCTCCTTCCTGCCCAGCCCTGCCTCTGTCCTTTGCACATACTCCTGGGCCTCCAGCCCCCACCACAGGGCAGAGCAAGGCTTTCCCTTTGCTCTGCTTCCCTGTTTAGATACCTTCAAAGCCACAGGAGAGTGTTGTGACTGAGACATTTCAAGGACAAGTGAGATAAAGATGAAGAGAGTCCTTCTGGAAGGTCTCAAATGCAATTTAATTCCAAAGATGCTAACCCACCTGTGATGTATTTTCCAAGTTCCCTGGCTTCAAGCATAGGGGAAGTTAACTCAAGACTTTAGCTTTATGTATCTTGTCATTTTGTGGGACCCAAGTGATTTTAGATGGGCACAGGTGAAGAAGGCAGGGATGGTCTGGGCCGAGTTAGAGGCCTCCCATGTCTTTCTGCAGTCCTGGCAGCAAACATGTTGATGGGAATCTGTTCCTCCAAGACATGGGGTAAGAAGACACAGAGCATTTGGGCCTTCTCGCTGGTCTCCAGGACCTTGTGCTACAATGTGGGGAGAAGGAATGTCCTAGAAAGAAGCCAGGGTTTGTTTGTGCCAGTAAGAGCACTGTGGCTGGAGGCCTTCATGGAGGAAGCCCCCAGGGCATCTGCTGCAGAGCCAAAGTGTGGGTGAAGTGATTGGAGAGGAAGGGACAGTGTTGCAATAAGAGAGACAGCCTGAGCCGAAGTGGAGGGGCAGGTGTGCCTGGGCTGCATTGGGTGGTTTGGACGGGGGAGATTTCATGGATGGGAAGAGTATGGGATGGGACTGATGGTTCCAAAGTTAGGGTTTGACCAGTTGAAGTTTCTGGGCTTCAAATTAGGATGTTCCCCCATTGATGCTGGAGAATGGCAGTATTGGGGAGCAGTCACTGAATCAGGGACCATGGTGAAAAGTATACAGACTGCATGCGTGTTTGGTTTCTGCCCTGTCAATGATCTGCATGTGGTCTCAGGTCCCAACATCCCAAAATACACAGGCCACGTGTAGATCATGTGCACTTGTTCAGGAAACCACACCCCAAAGCCTGCTTCCTGGCCCACTGGGACCCAAAGTGCTGGCAGAGAACTTAGCTTAGAATTCACACCCACCTGTCAGAGCCTCAGGCTCCTTTCTTCCCCACCCACCCAACCCCCAAGGTACTGCCACGATTAGACACCAACCCCCCACCCCCTGCCCTGGCCACCCACAGAGATGAGTCCTCTAGCTCTTTGTCCTTTCTTTCCAGGTGCAGGCACCAACCTCTCTGCACAGTGAGCAACAGGACTCGCTACTTCTCTCCACCTACTCGCAACAGCCAGGGACCCTGGGCTACCCCCCACCGCCCCAGTCCTCACGCCCTCCCCGAAGGGTCAGCAGCCTCTCTGAGTCCTCGGGCCTCCAGCAGCCACCCCGGTAGAGCCCTGGCATGTCCATCGGGTCACAATCAGCTTTAACCAATGGACGGACCATGGGGGTGGCCACAAGAATTGGGGAGAGGAGTTGAAACCCTTGGCTTTTGTGCACACTGCATACATTTCAGAACTCCTGGATGGTAACCATCTCCAGAGCACGGGGGCTGGCACGTGGAAAATGATCAGAATACTGGCCATGTTTCCCTGGCCTCTGTGTTTCTCGGGCACGCTCTACAGCCATACTTGGATTGGAAACGAGTGCCCCCACGTAAGTGTTGTTACTCAGTTCACCTAGCAGATGGCACGGCTGGGCGCATCCTCCCTGAGAGCACGCTGGTCCCTCTAGCTGGCTGTGGTGCGTCCACACTTGCTAGCTGGCCTTTACTCTCTTCATCCTCTTTCCTTTGCATTCCAGAAGCACTGGGTCAGAGATCTGTTGAAGAGAGAGAATAAAGAGATTATTTTTCATTATTTTTAAATGGTGGCTTTTGTTTTAATTTGCACAGCTGCACAGAGGAGATAACTTAGGCACTTTCAGGTATTAAAAATAAGTAGGTCTCGCGACTTCACTTGGACACCACAGGATCAAAAACAGCCCACCAATCAGATGGCAGAGCCAGTGGTTCTTAACCGGACCACAGACCCATGCCCTCTGGCCTGGAACCCAACGGAAGGAGGCTCTTTCTGGTGATTATTGTCTCCCCTGAATATAACACTGGACTGTTCCTGTTTACTTCCTTGATTGCAACTACAAAGGCGGACTCAAAGCAAAGCACAATCACGCAGCTGATATTCCAGAATCCTATTGGGACCTCCGAGACAGAATTGGAGGAAGAGGTTTCCCGGGCCAGGCAGGCCCGTGGAGCTCCGGGTCCCCGAGGAAACCCCAGCACGCGCCGGCCCCTTGAGTCAGAATGCTGCACCTTTCTACAGATCTTTCATGAGAAGATCGAGGATTGGATTCTCCTTTTCAAAATGCACTTTGCTTTTTTTGTATGTTTTGTTATGTTGAGATGTTTCTAAAGAAAAGATTTTATGTAATTAAAAGACAAAGTGTAGTGAATTGTACAGCTGTTGTAATAATGACCTATTTCTATATAAAATAAAATTGTATGAATTATGTGTAAATTATTTTGTATCTGAGACACCAGTTCCTTTCCCGGATCTAAAAGTATAAAGGTTTTCTTGTGTTTTTCTGTGAGTGGCCATTTTGTAATAAATTAACAAATTTGTACAATTTCCTCTGGAGGCAGTTTCTGTCCCTTGTTATCTATGCATGCATACATCTTTTCTTCATTTAAGAAAAATTTTTTTTTATTTCAGGATGTTCCCAAGGATAATCCAAGGTAGAGAAAAGGTGAAAGCGAGCAATGAATGAACCAGGTAATGGCATTAGGTTTTTTGAGAGCAACATGTGCACAAGCCCTTCAGGTCTTGACCTTCACAATTGAAGGTCGTGCCAGGAAAAAAATATCAGTTGTTCACTGTGAAGATGACAGCACAACAAACAGAAACAGCAAAGGCTCCTGGAAACATCTCAGGCTTCCAGACATAGGGAGTCCATGGTGATGCCAGAGACATTCTGCATCAAGGCAGTCCCAGCCCCTAATGAGCTTCACCCAGGCTGGAGTTCAAGGACTTCCCCCACCAGCACTTAGATATCAGGGATGCACATCCAGTTCGCGGGTCTGTGTATGAGAGGTGTGTACACACGTCGCGTTGATGCAGGGAGAGACAACAGCAGCCTCTGGGAGGCTTCTGCCAACTGCAGACATTCCCTGCCCTTCTCCATGGGGCTTCATCCCTGAGACGGTGATGCTCAGCACAAGCGTTGCCGCAAATGCTGGTCCAAGAGAAGAAGGTTCCTTTCCTTGCTCCATCGCTAGAGCTCTGTGCATCTACCTGCTTCCCCATGAGATAGTGGGAGTGCTCTGTCCTATGACAAGGAGCAGTTTGGGATGGCACGAGAGGCTATACATAGAAAAGGAGTTTTATTGTTCATAGAATTGTATTCCTGAAAAAAAGGTAAGTGTAAATGTTTTGCATGCATTCGGATCATTTATTCTTTAAAGGAACCAGAAATGAACCCTCTTTTTATTTATTTATTTACTTCTTTATTTAAGAGAGGGATAGAGAGGGAGGGGGTGCCGAGGGAAAGGGAGAAAGAGAATCCCAAGCAGGTTCCACACCCAGCACAGAGCCCGACATGGGACTTGCTCCCACACAACCCTGAGATCATGACCTGAGCTGAAATCAAGAGTTGGGCGCTTAACCGACTGAGCCACGCAGGCATCCCCATGAACCCTCTTTTTAAAAAAGTCTGGGGATGCCTGGCTGGCTTCGTCAGTGGAGCATGTGACTATTGATCTTTGGGTCATAAGTACGCACCCCACATTGGGTGTGGAACCTATTTAAAATGAAATTAAAAATAAATACATAAAAATGTAAAGGCTGCTTTTAGGCAGTCTTGAGCAATGGAATGTAGAAAGGGCCCACAGCAACCCCCTCACTGAATACAGACAGGCACATCAGGTGACCCACCTCAAAATATCCAAAGGCCCTAACTAACCGGTGGGCTACTTACCAAAAAGGGAAAATTCCAAATATCACCATACCTCCTCACCATCCCTCTTTAAAAACAGCCCCCTCCCACTACCTCATTGCAGATAGCCTCTCCTTTGCTGTTCTGCCCACTGCTCTCTTGCCCTGTATTCAGTAAACTTCTGTCTTCTTTGTTCTGTCTTGGGTGAAGCCTTTCAGGGCCCACACCATGGGCTTCCACACAATCATGGCCCCACATCTGGGGGCTCCCATCCGTTCAGGAGATTCACCATATTTAGACACCACAAAAAAAAAAAAAAAAAGTGTGCGTGAAACTAGTACTATTTTGGAATTGAACTGTTCTGTAAATTCAAAGGTTTATAAATCTGATCTTTCTGTATTTGAATTTTAATTGGCTGTCAGAATTCTTCTAAGCAAAGTAAGATTTTTTTTTTAAGATTTTATTTATTTATTTGACAGACAGAGATCACAAGTAGGCAGAGAGGCAGGCAGAGAGAGAGAGAGAGAGAGAGGAGGAAGCAGGCTCCCTGCTGAGCAGAGAGCCCGATGTGGGACTCGATCCCAGGACCCCGAGATATGACCTGAGCCGAAGGCAGCGGCTTAACCCACTGAGCCACCCAGGCGCCCGCAAAGTAAGATTTTTAAAAAAGATTTTATTTATTTATTTGACAGACATCACAAGCAGGCAGAGAGGCAGGCAGAGAGAGAGAGGGGGAAGCAGGCTCCCTGTTGAGAGCCCTATGCAGGGGTGGGAAGCTCCATCCCAAGACCCTGAGATCACCACCCAAGCAGAAGGCAGTGGCTTTGACCCACTAAGCCACCTAGGCGCCCCCAAAGTAAGATTTTTAATGGGAGCAGCATATTTATTGTTCTAGGATTTTCTAGCTGGAAGTCATTGAAAGAGGGTGGAGTATAGCATGCTACTAATTTAATTCAGCTTTGCTTAAATCTTACACATATTCAGCATCTGGATAAACTCAGAAAACTCTTTATTGTTTAAACTCGCATAACATCAGGCGAAATTTAATCCCCAAGCATTTGATTCATTTAATTTTGCTCATTAAAAAGTTGTTTTGCAACCCTGTCTTGTTTCCAGAAAAACCATGACCTTCTCTTTGGAAAAATGCAAAGTCTTGGCTCATGAGGAGGGGTTGAAACGCGAACTCTGGAATACACAAGTTTTGGAATACTGCTACTGGACACATCTTCTTTTAGTGCCTCCCTTCTGCATCACCACACCCCTTCCATCTTAAAAATCTTCCAGTGGCTCTGCTGAGGAAGTCCAACTGGACCATTAAGCTGAGCCCCAAATCTTTCCAAAGACCTTCCAGCATTTAAGGCTTGTTGCTCCCTTGAGACCGGGGTCTTCTTCCTTGCTGCCCCCATGGGGTAGCGTTCAGATCCTGTCTCATTTTAACAATTCCCCGGTAACCAGGCAAGAAGCCCAGCTAACAAATACTGGAGACTTGCAAAAGACACAAAGTTCATATTATAGGTTTTGGTCTGTGGGAGGCCAGCAGTTGGACTGGCCTGAACCGTGAGGCTAGACTGAAACAAGTCTGGTGGTTATCAGCCCTTCAAACCAAATGGCTTTTATTATTTAATTTATTCATTTAATATTTATTATTATTATTATTATTATTATTATTTTATTTACTTAAAGCAGAAGTTGACAGCTGAAAGGGAGATTTTGTCAATTTCCAGTAGAGGGGTCTATTTGCTTGAAATTTAACAACTTTCAAGATACAAGAAGATCCTTAAGTGTTTCCGAGAAAATAAAACATATCACAAAGGATGACACATGACGTCTCAACAACCACACTGAAAGAAGACAATGGAGAATGCCTTCAAAACACAGGGAAGAAATTATTTTCAACCTGAAATTCCATACAAGTGAAAGTATTAATGAATTTAAGGGTTGAATGAAAACTTTCAGCTATGTGAGGGCTCAAAAACTTTAGCTCTCATCCTTCCCTGTGTTAAGCCACTAAATGGTGCACTCCTCTGAAGTAAAGGAGTTCATCAAGAATAAAGAAGGCATGGGTCCAAGTGACTGTCTTAGAATCCCCACATTGGTGACATCGTTATTAGGTCTCTCAGAAGCTCCAGAACAATCCCTCTCAGCACCTCCTCAGATCTCCCTGTCATCTCTCAGATACCTAAGCTACTTGTACAACATGACTGCTTCATGCTTCCCTGGGTCCCCTGCCTTTTGTTCCCCTCCCTCAGCATGGCTTTATGCCCCAGGAGACAGTATAGGTGGCAAGCATCCCAACCCCATACTCTTCACTCTGTCCTCATTTGACTCCTTCCCACTCCCAATTGTTCCAGGAGTGAAACTTACTGATATCACTGATTCTCTCCTGTCTGGAGAATCTAGTGGGTCCATCTCAATATTTGCCTTACTTGAACTCTGTAGCATGTAGAACCTGTTAATCACTCTGGCTTCCTTCTGCCTTAGAATATTTCCAAATAAAGCTTTTCCTACTGC
This sequence comes from Mustela erminea, assembly GCF_009829155.1. Lineage (NCBI taxonomy): Eukaryota > Metazoa > Chordata > Mammalia > Carnivora > Mustelidae > Mustela > Mustela erminea. The sequence goes on along the minus strand of NC_045620.1, from coordinate 60,137,249 downwards.
TCTAATGACAGGTTACTAATATCTTCATCCTCTGCTCCCACACCGCTTACATGTAGAGTCTTCTCAACACTGGTCTTCTCTCTCCAAATCCTCTATTAACTATAAAATCAGGTTGCTTCTTTCTAATCCTGCTGCAACTGCCTTAATTCAGATCCTCCTTATTTGTCTCTAGTATGTGGTTTCTTTCTACAAGTTTCCTTGCTACTATCCTGCCCCTCTGCTCCTAATCTATTCTTCAGTGTTACTGAATTGACTTTAAAACAAATTTGATGGTGGCAGTGCCCTCCTGACAATTTCAGTGATTCATTTTACCTGTAATACTCAAACTCCCGAGTAAGGCCCCACACTATCTCACCTCCCGGCCTAGAGTCTAGGAAGCCGTAGTGCTTCAGAACATTCACCTGCCTTGCTCCACCACTTCTCTGCCTGGCTACCTCATGCCCATCCTTCCAGCACAGCACAAACCTCCCTGCTTTCTGCCCCCCACCCACCCCTGCATCAGGCGGGACATGACCCTCGGGTGGCTCCACGGTCCGGGACAGTAAGCACGCGCGTTCAGCAGCACCCCTCCTCAAAGCGAGACCTGCCAAGGCGGCAGCAGTCTCGAGACCGACTTCTCTGAGACCGCTAGCCAGGCACGGCACCGCACTCAGGTTCAGCAAACGGTGGCCAAATCAATGACAGAAAGGGGAAAACAAAAGAGTGCCTTCCTTTCCTGGCCCTGTTCCCACCCAGCTGTGGGCCTCTCATATTTTCCGAAGGTTTAGGGAAAGAGGCGAAAGAACCAGCAGCGCCTTTGGGGCCCGGAGAGAACTAAGGGGCTAGAAGCCGGGTGCCGAGAATGCGGCCGGAGTGCGCAGCCGCATGGCCCTGGCCCCGCCCCCGAGGTGCGCTCTCTTTTCCCCCGGCGCATGCCGCTTACGTCTCAGCGTCTTCTCCGCTTCCAAGCGCCAATACGCGACCCGGAAGCTGCACTTGTGACGCTTCTTTCCCTCTCCCACAATACCTCGCGCTCTTCCTTTCCAACCCGGGCCCGGCAGGGTAAGTATGGGTGATGTGTCCTGGCTTTAGGAATCTGGTTCCATCCTCGCTCGGGATTGTGCTGACCGGGACAGCGAGATTTCTCGTAGGCCGGCCCGGAACTCCGCGTTCCGGGGGGAAGGGAATCTGCGCTGTTGAGGGGCTCCGGTAGCCTGAGAGACTGGCCAGGCTTAGGGGAGCCGAGCCTGCAGGAGTTTCCGGGGCGGGAGCAGCTGAGGGGCGCGGGTGCTTTGGCCGGTGGGTGACCGGCTTGGCTTTTGCCCATACCTGGGGCTTCAGATGCCTGGTCGAACCCTCTGCACCCGGACGCGCCCCGAGGGTGGCAGCGTGAGGCCGGGCTCGGGAGGGAGAACTTGGCTTGTGCTGGTCCCGCTCTGCTCTGAACTTCCTTGTCGCTGGGTTTAGATGGCTCCCGCGAAGAAGGGTGGCGAGAAGAAGAAGGGCCGTTCTGCCATCAACGAGGTAGTGACCAGAGAATACACCATCAACATTCACAAGCGCATCCATGGAGTGTGAGTATCCCTGCAGTCGGGCCCGGTGCCTTGCCGGTCGGGGGACCCGAGCTCATGCGTCTGGTTGTCACTCGGAGGTCTGTCTAGTTGTCGAAAAGCCAGATGGTGTTGAAATCGGTTATTTTTCCTTTGGAAACCCAAATCTGTATTCCATGGCCCCTGTTTAAGGTTTATAAGGTTTTAGTGTGTAATCCTCGGAGGGTAAAGGCTGGAAACACGAGATTGAATAATGGTTTCTGGGAGAGCCAGTTGAGGGGAACTAGGTGATGGTAAAAACATTTCACTTGGTGATTTGTAAACTGAGTAAACCTGGCCGGGCTAAAGGGTAAAAGACGTGTAAAGGAAGGAAAGCAAGCTTGTGAAAATGTCTCTAGACCCAGTAAAGCTAACATATTAACTAAAAAGCTGTGTCCAGCCCAGAATGTGAACAATTAAAGATTATTTTATACCTTAGATCCTGACCCCCACACAAATACGTACTAATACTGGTTGAGTGGTAATACTAGAAAAACAGAGTGTTGTTAGAGAATGTGTCAGTGGAGTTATAGGGCAATGTTTGTGCAAAGGACACATGGCTATTTTGGATTTGTGATGTACGAGAATATTGAGAATGATTTTGAGTGTTGTCGTTTTGGTGTTTTTGTCTAGGGTTTGGTTTTCAGTCCTTAAGCTTAGTGAGTTGTCTCCCTTCTGCATATATGCTTACTGAATGAAGACCAAATCTTTTCTTGAATACTGTTTATTTTTTAAAGGTAGAATACTAATTTTAAAACCTATATCCACAAGCAAGCCCGTTTCCCCCCATAGCACATATGTATATTTCCTATTTGACTTCACTACATTCTTGTAAAGAAAGAGTAATCTTAAGCTGAAAAAAGAATTACTTTGGTTCAGAATCTATAGCCCCAGTTTGCAAAAACTTTCTCAAGTAGTTCTGCCAAGGTTCTAACTGGATAGGATTCTCCAGTCTCAACTTGGACTTTAAGTAATTTTTCCTTAATTCTAAAGTTCACAAAGTGTTTCCATAGATAAAAGACCCCAAAAGCAATACAGAATTGAAATGAGAAGGTGACTCATCTAGATTCTCAGGCATTGAGGTAGTATTTTTACACTGATCTTTACATAAAAACAACATTGAAATAAGCTGGGAAGTTGTTTGGCTTTTAAGTCTCATCTGCTTTCTGTGCTGTAGTTCATTGGCAATCTTTCTCAAAGTTAAAATAAGACAACATACTAATGTGGAGCCTGTTAGTGCCTGAACACAAATTTTGGTTAGCATGTTAGCTATAGCAGTCCAGCCAAACAGCTGGTCAGGTTAAAAATAGAACTTCAGAATCAAGACCAAATTTTTTAATTGAACTGCCTATAGACTTTCACATTGGAGCCCCTTATTTTTGTCGCTTGCCAAAAGTCCTGCTCTTAAGGACCGAGTGTCTAAAGTTAGAATTTCGATATTAAGCTCCTCACAGTAATAGAGGAAAATGTTAGTGAAATTCGTGGGCTAAATTACAGTCCACGCCTTTGGGGGGGGCGGGGAATCTTTTTAACTGGTTAAAGTAAGACCCACACAAATTCTGGTCTCCTTAACAACCATTCTGTAAAATGGTAACATATGACTGACAATCTAGAAACCAGAAACCTGGAGTGAGGTTGAGATTGGTTTAACTTGGCCCTCTGAAAGTCATGTACCAGGGCTGAGGGGTGGTTCTAAGTAGATTTGCGAGTTGGTAATGAGCTTTGGGGAAGGCCTAAGTGTGTGCAGAAACAAGACAGGAACATCCCTGTGTTCTGGCTAATATTGTCTTCAAACTGTCCGTGGCTGGAGGCAAAGTCCCTAACTGGACATTTTTGTCCCCAAAACCTCTTCAGCTGGAGAATTTGGTAGTAATTGGCCCGGAGGAAAGTAATGAGACCTGGCCAATTGGTAACCCTGCTTCCCATCTCCTAATTTTGTATGCATATATCTCTGTTCAGTGAGAAGTACAGTACTCCACGGTATACCTACAGAATTCGCCTTCACCATTCCTCTTCCAGTCACATTCTTGCACACTGGAACATCAGCACCAGAATCAACAATAGAGAGGACCACCAGAGTCCCACTAAGTCATTAGAAATAAGTTTCTTAGACAATTATCATATCTCCCTGATATGAGGAAGTTGAGAGGCAAAGTGGAGGGTTTCAGGGGTAGGGAAGGAAATAATGAAATAAGATGGAATCAGGAGGGAGACAAACCATAGAAGACTCTTAATCTCACAAAACAAACTGAGGGTTGCCGGGGGAGGGGGGGAGAGAGGGTGGTTGGGTTATGGACATTGGGGAAGATACATGCTATGGTGAGTGCTGTAACGCTGAACGTACAGTTTGCCAATAGTAAATACATATTCAGATAAGGGATATCATATCCCTTTTCTTTCACTGAATAGATCTTAAATAGCAGTGGACTTGAAAGATGATGAGGTGATGGGGAGGGACATTTGTTCTGTCTTTCTTTGAAACACTTGGAAGTCTGTCATGTTTTCTTCTGTGAGGTCTTTCTCAGAAAATGCAGGTAGTTCAGAAGTAAATGACCAAAGCCACGAATCTCTCTTTGTAGGATGCCAGCACTCCTGTTGCAAGTTTTTGTAACGGCATCCAGTTCCAGAATCAAAGTGACTTCCCTTTCTGGTGTTCCATTCGGGGCCAGTCAGCGTCTGAATCCTCTGAGCAGGGAGATCCTGATACCTGCTGTAATGTAATTCCTGGGGGCGTGCAAATCAGTAGAGGCCCCGGGGAAGGAATTTGAAGAGTCTGAGAGATTTTTGTTCTCTTTCCTTACTAGCCTGGAATTCCAAGCCATGCCTTCCAAGGCTTTTAGCTAAGGGAGATGATTTTAGTTTAGTCGAGGCAAACCAATACCTTTAAATTTTTCTTTGTTGTTTTCCTGAAGTAGACTCTTCACTAGTGATTGATGGGGTCACTTACATTAATATTATGAATGCATGAGGGAGAATGTTTATTTAACAGATGGAATACAGAATATCTTAGTTTTTTCATTCACTCTAACTCTGGACTCCTGGGATAGTCACTGTTTGAGAATTAATAGTGGGAGCCACTGTAGAAAGATTGTGCATAAGGGGGATTATTGGCAGCCCTGGATTTCTTTTGTGAACAGTGCCATTGCAGCAACTTCTTCAGTCTCATGGAAGGGTAGTGTTTTGATGTGGTTATTGGTGTTTTTAATAGCAAATGTTACACAGCAAAACAGTCTGTTGAGGCACCCAAGGGTGGAACAAAATTTCTTGCCCTATACTGGGCATTCTCTTATCTCAGGAAAAATTTTTTTTTTTTTTTTTTTTTGAAGATTTATTTATTTATTTGACAGACAGAGATCACAGGTAGGCAAAGAGACAGGCAGAGAGAGAGAGGAGGAAGCAGGCTTCCGCCAAGCAGAGAGAACCCGATGCAGGACTTGATCCCAGGACCCTGAGATCATGACCTGAGCTGAAGGCAGAGACTTAATCCACTGAGCTACCCAGGTGCCCTAGGAAAGCTAATTTTATGAGGGATTTAAATATGTGGTAGTACCCGCATTGGGCCTGGTACTTGACTGCATTTCCATGTGTGAGCCAAGGAACATTGTGTGCGGTGTCTCACCTGGGGTCCCTGAGGATGGCTTCTGGGCCAAAAATCCCGTGCCTTTGTGCATTAATGCTGCTAGGGAGTAACCACGTTTCCTTCCTTAGTATAGGGAGCATGTCAAGCACTTAATTGAGTATTAGGCACAGTCCTGGACTCTTTGCAGATTGATCAGGAAATTGAAGACCCTATCTTTCTAGTTTACTTAGTAGGAAATTTAGAAACGAAATGGTAAAAAGTGCCAGGCAGAACGTCAGTCACTGGGTGAAGTGGCGTGCTGTTTTAAAGTCCACACAGATGATGGGACGTTTGAAAAGTGTAGGTGTGAAACAAGTTTTTCAGGCACTTTGTGCTTTATTATAAAACCCCCAGGTGAAGACCTGAATCCTTTGGCCATTTCTTAGTCCTCCGTGATAGGTAACAATTGATAGTTTATTCTTTATTTTTCTGTGGAAATGTTCTATTCATTTTACTTCCAAAGAGTCCACAGTATTATGCTTTTCTTATTGCTCCTCTAGCTGCTGACTTTGTGGTTCTTCCTCATGTCCTCTTTTTAAAGATTTATTTACTTGAAAGAGAGCAAGCGGGGTGGGGGTAGGGGGAGTGCAAAGGGAGAAAGAATGATAAGCAGACTCCATCCTGAGCATGGAGCCCAGTGCAGGGCTCCATCTCATGACCTGAGCCAAAAGTAAGAATCGGATGCTTAACTGACTGTGCCACCCAGGTGCCCACCCCCACATCCTCTTGATCCTCTTTCCAACATTCTGTTAATGTTGATGAATCCTAGGACTCTTTTCCATCTATGCTTGGTAATAGCAAGTAGTCTTAAGGCCTCAAACATAAAACTACTGTTCATTTGGGTATTTAGGCATCACACACCAAACTCCTAGCGTTCATCTTTATCCCTGACTTTCCCATCTCTTGAGGCTTTCCCTGTGTTAGTCATTGTCAAGTGAGCGTGTCCTGTTGGCTCTCCCTTCCAGTTTTACCAATCGCACTGGTCCCACTACCGTTCTGTCTCACTTGAATTGTTAAGAGTTAGCAGCTCCCTGCTCCTGGTTCCCTCCTTCACCCTCAAACACCTGGTCCATTCTCAAACCCTCCCTGCTTCCCATCTTATTAGATTCTAGAAGCCCAACTTCTTGCTCTGATTCCACAAGCTGGCTACTTACTTTAAAATCATACCAGGCATGTACCTGATTCAGGGTAGCTGGTTTTATTTTTACTCTTTCCTTCTGCCTGAATGCTTTTCTCACAGATGCCTAAATGGCTGCTCTCATGATCTGCACATCTTGACTCCAGTATTATCTTGGCCATTTATTTAAACCTGCATTCCCTTTCCCTGATGCTCCCTCTCTCTCTTCCCCTGGTTTATTTTTCTCTGTAGTACTTGCTACTGTCTCATACATTCCATGTATCACCTACATGAGCTACCTGAATAATTGGATTTTGTCTGTTGGACCTACTGCTGTTATTTCAGGCACCTTTTATTTCTAGATGGTCAAGTGTTTAAGTGAATGAACTGAGTTTGCTTGACAGGTTCTAGAAATAGCAAGGAGGTTGAGGGTAGAGCAAAGGGAATGGGAGGCTAAGAAGAGGCGGAGTGGGGTGGGAAGGCAGTCATCTTTCATAAACGTGAAGTCACTGAAAGTTTTAGAGCAGATTTAACTCTGACATGCTCTGTGTGTTACTTACATTGGATTTCATAAAATTCCCTCCACCTAACAAAAGTAGAGTGCCTAGTATGTGCCAGGCCCTGCATTGGGTTACAGAGATGAAAGGTTGACTTGGCCCCTTCTTTGACCTTCACAGTCTTAGGTGGTAGGACACCTTTTTAGACCGGGGTCTTTCCCCACATCCCAAGAAATAGCCTTCACTTGTCCAAATGGTTGAAGCCTATAGTGAAGTTGTTGCTTTTTCACATTGTTTGAAAACATGAAATTCAAATGACTTTATGTACCCTCATGTAAAACAACAAGTACTTAAGAGTTGGAACAGACATGAATTAATGACGTGCTGACACATGCCAAGAGCTTCATTGCATTAACTCTTGTTGAGAGGAAATGTGTACAATTTTAGGCTCACCCCTATTCTTTAAGCCAAGACCAAGTTAATGATGAACCTTTGAATTAGTATTGAATGATGCTCAAAAACATGCCATCTCTTAAGATGTAACAGTATTTTGAAGTGAAGACACTTCATAGTATGTATGTTTTATGTTCAAGCATATCCTATCATTAGCATTTCTTAGGATCAACTACAGAGCTTCTTTCCCACATCACTAAAAGTGGATTGTGCATTTTCTATGTCCCTAGTATTAATACTGGCTGTTGGGTATTATACTGTGGTGTAAAAGGGATTATTCCTATTTAAGGTTTGGCTTAGATTTTGTTTTATGAAAATAGGACAGAGCATGTTACATATTTTATTTAATTCATTTTTTTACTTTGACTCTCAGGGGTTTCAAGAAGCGTGCCCCTCGGGCACTCAAAGAGATCCGGAAATTTGCCATGAAGGAGATGGGAACTCCAGATGTGCGCATTGACACAAGGCTCAACAAAGCTGTCTGGGCCAAAGGAATAAGGTGCTAAAGCTATATGTTATATAATTTTTTTTTATAAAACTTTTATAATTACACTAGCTTTTAACCAATTCTACAGTCTGTGTAAGTTCAGTAATTACCTAATGCCTATGGAAGTATTTCTTTAAAATGTGATGATGGCTTCAAAGGGTGGGGTAGCATCTGCAGGGAAGCCCTTTGACTTGGTATTGGAATGGAGACCCAGATGATGGCGGAGCCAGCAGTGTGAGTGTTGCGTAAGAGCATTGCACAGAGAACAGACTTGGTGTGAGCTGGGAACATGTTGGTGAAAGTAGAGAAGGTAGAGTAGAGTAACAGGTTGGTGAAAGTAGAATAAGATTTGAACAGTCAGTGAGGATAGAGTTAGGAGATAGACCATGTGGCATCTTGTAGGTCATGGAAAAGAGATTGGATTGATCTCTAGACAAAATGGGAAATCATTGGCACAGTGTTTTGTTTTGTTTTGTTTTTTAACAGTAGGCAGTTTTGCCCACCCTCCCCCAGGGGGTGTTTTTGGTGTCATTTCTGGGGATTGCCACAGGTCAGGGGCTTTGCTATATATCCCAGCCCAGTTGTCAATAGTGTCAAGGTTGAGAAGTCCTGCTTACAAGCAGGGGTGTGGTTTTTGCTGTGGAGGATGATGTAAAGTGCTAGAGTAGACCTGGGTGATTTAGGAGGCTGGTGGAACTGTCTGCATCTGTGTAGTATTTCATCAGTAGGGTGAGAGGAGTCTGAGATTCAGCTTTACCGTGCTGGCATTGAGCATTCACACAGAGGAGTGTTTGATAAAGGAGTAGCCAACGAGGTCCCTTAAGATGATGGGGGAGGTGGGGAGTGGCCAAAAGGAGTCCTCTTAAGTTTTGGAACGCTTTGTGTCCTCAGACCAATAAAAGGAGATAGGCCACAATAATGCCACTGTGGTTGAGTGAGAGGAGAGGCTTGTGTGTATAAGGTAGCGTAACTGAGCAGTCTTTAGTCTTCTGTATTGAATGTAGCCTGCAGAGTGGTGTTTCTGCAGATCAGCACTGATCATAGACAAATCCCCTAACAAAGATGGGGGTACTGGTGGAAAGAGGAGAAAGACCTAGCATGTTTGGGCCCATGTTTCTTCATAGATTATCAGCGGTTGCTGTCTGCTGAGACAGGTGTACATCCTGAGATGGTAGCATTTAACGTCCATCTGTGGCTCTGTATATTTTTCAGGGGACTGGACCTGTAGTGCTTGAGCAGATTCAGATTCAGGACAGAGCATCAGAAGCATGTTACAGACGGGGGGCTAGGAGCTGTCAATACTGTTGGCAGCTGTTTTCTTGATAGGAGACATTGACTTTAGTGGCACATTCATATTTTTATTAGGAACGTTCCGTACCGCATCCGTGTGCGGTTGTCCAGAAAACGTAACGAGGATGAAGATTCTCCAAACAAGCTCTACACACTGGTCACCTATGTACCTGTCACCACTTTCAAAAGTAAGTTTTATTCCATCCTGCAAAGCTGTTTGGATTAAAAAAGCCATCCTTACCCCTTTGAAAACCCGAATTATATATCCTAAATACTTAATTGTGCTTCTGTATGCCCAGCATCCTTTTAATAAGGAAATGGCTAACAGGCATAATCAATAAACCTTTGTGTCACAGCGAGGAGAAGTGGAGGAGGATACAAAACAGGTTGATATTTGGATTGTAAAAAGTTCCCAGAATACTAGCCGAAACCCTTAAGAAAAGTTTTTTTTGCAATGTTCAGGCGTGAAGTGTGGTATGGAAGTTGACTGGCCGTCTCTTCTTTTGCAGATCTACAGACAGTTAATGTGGATGAAAACTAATCGCTGATTGTCAAATAAAGGTATAAAACTGCTTTCTGTTCTGATTTTCCTTTTATAGTCTAAGTTGACTCTTTAAGAGCTTAGAGATTAGAGGCGCAGATTCCCACATAGTCAACTACCCAAAATTTACCGGTAAAGTTAGAGAAAAAAATATTAAATCATGAGAAAATATATTTACTCTATCCCCCCCCCCCCCAAAATCCACATATAAGTAGACCCTCATGTAGTACAAGAGTCAACTGTAAGATCTCTGCAGTTCCCAATTACATAGGATCATTTGGAGAGCTTTTCCTAAATGGCATGCCTGTGCCCCTTCTCCCCAGCCCCTGGGGTTTCTGAGCATTTGGGTAGAGCCTAAGTAGGTTTTTGAAGGTGTTATGGAAGTGCCGCCTGGCCTGAGAAAACATTTTAGGTATCTCGGACCTTGGAGGTATACTGTTAATGCTAAGGAACGTTTTTCTAGAGACTGGCATCTAGAACTCAATTAGCATTGGCCACTGTTCACATTCGAAACACTGAAGTGATGGAATTGATAGATTTAATGAAATAATATTTGGTAGTATATCCCTAAGCTGTTTGTATTAAGTATGCTTGTCTAAAGGTATAGAATAGTCTGATTTTTTGATGGGTAACCAGATTATGGCTTAGGTGTACAATTCATACTATATGTACAGCTTACCTTTTTGTAATGGCCCCTGAAGTGTTTTTAATCCCAGTTTATATGGATCTGAATCACAGAGGGGGGAAAATCAGCTAAATTCAGCCTGAAAGCAAAGTGTCACAAGGATTAGATTTCTTTAGTGCTTATACCTCAACATACTGAATGCTGCTGGAGAGGTCCGTCCCTCTTTGAAGCCCCGGGGGTGAGGGTGGTACATAAGCATAGTGGGGGTTGAGGACCACCTACAGTGTATAGCACAGCTCAGGGAGAACACAGACAAGGGAGTGGCAAGAGACCCTTCTAGACACAAGTATAAATTATAAGCAAGAACCAAGTCAATATAAAAATTTCTTTATTAAAAAACTTGGAGGCCAACATTGAAAGCATGGTGTTTGTACACATTTTTGGAAGGACAAAGTGAATACAACCAAATATATTAAAATGGTTTCAATTACCAGCATTGAAACAAAATTAGTGCAAAAAAGCCAAATACAATTGCACAGAGAGTGGCTCTTGGATCTTCAAAGTGAACTTGATATGTGACCTCTCCCATTATCCAAGTGAAAAATGAGAGCTTTTGTCTGGTTTAGTATACATCTGACTCTTCTATTCCATCTGAGAATGAAATCATACTAGCATCACAGCAGAAGTGCCCTGAAATCTCAGCAAATCTGATAAAAGTGAAATTTGCAAGTCACAGCATCAGGGGAATAATGTATGGATACCCTATAGCTCTGGTAATATCCAACTAGTAATTCTCAAAAAATAAATAGAGATGCTTGACTGTTGCATCAATTCCCCTGGCCACAGCTGTGACTGTCAGGTTGTTTATCCAGATACCCAACTTGTGTAAAATACACTCAGAATGATTTCGACTAAACTCTGGATTTTAGGGCTGACAACCCACAAAACTGTTCGGTGCTTTGGTATGGCAGACTCCCCTCCACAAACTGCTCTCTTGCTACAGGTTACCCAGCTTGAGTTCAGGTTGTGACTGGCGGCTCATTTCCAGAGTTTTGAGACTGTACTGATTGATCTTGGCATTTTCAAGTTTGGACTTAATATCCAGTGGCTTTTCAAAAAAGTTGACTAGGGACTGCTCAGTCAGAAGTGAAGCTAAAATATGTTCAAGGGACACAGTCCAGTCCCCTTCTGCCTCTTCAGGAAATGTCTGGGAGTCCTGGGTAGTTCTCCCCGGGCTGGCATCTGCAAAAACCGAGTCCTGCTCTGGAAAAAGAGCTGAAGCCTGCAGCTCCTCCCCACATTCCTGGGAGCAGCTTCCAGAGCTGCTACTTCGCTGCCCCACTTCCCCGATCTGCAGCAGCAGAGTGGTTACCGTGGCAATGGCTTGATATAAGTCATTTTCTTCTGGATCTTCATGGAACATACTGTACAGAGTCTTACAGAACTGGATAAATTCTCTCTGGAATTAAAAGTATATATGGCAGCATAACCAGGATGGAAGTAGAATGCATTTTTTTTTAGACCTCATACTAAGTTCTTAGAGAAAACCACATCATACCATTAGAAGCAGATTATAAGGAAAGGTAGTTTAGCCCTTCTACTCAGAGAACAGACTACTAACAGTGACTCCAGGGACTTTCACCACACACTCAGAAGTGGGCTCTTTGTCTATACAGCAACTATTCAGAAAGGTGTGCATCCTAGAGGACATGGGCACCCTTTAATCCTACAAATCAGTCTGTAGAGAGGGATCCAGAAGCTGTGGATATTTGTTTATAATGATCTTTAATCTTGGATTTACAATAGAAAAAAGTTGGAAATAGCTTAATACTGTGACTGACTAAATTAGAGCTTTTTCATCTGATAGGAATACGATGGGGTAACTAAAAACTGTAAAGTGAAATAATGAAAACAGTGATGCTTGATGCATTTCCAAGTTGTATCCACACTGCTGCTCAATTGGAGAATCCATATGTAATGCGATGGAAGACACTTCCAGTGGGATTTAGCTATATATTTATGCTGGGAATAGGGTCATGGTTGAGAACGGAGTTATAGGAGATCTCTCCATGATTTTGAAGTAAATGAAAGCAAGGTGTTAAGACAGCCTATTTTTTGTTTATAGCAAAAACTGGTATCACATATATCAAAATATTTGTACTGGTGGCTCTGGGGGATGAAATTAGATTTGACTTTTTTTTTTTTTCTTTTAATTGGGGCATAACTGACCAGCAGCTTTGAAATGTGACTATATCCAAGAGATAGCATGAAAATTTGAAACTTCCCAACACTTCTGAAAATTCCAGGAGGGTGTTAAGGCCACATGTACTGTGGTCAAAAAAGACCCAAGAAACACTGCATTGCTAAATTCCACTCGTGAAGGCTCACAGTACACATTAGCAGCAAACAATGAAATCCTTGAATAAAGGACCATTTCCAACTTGGATCCTACATTCCACAAACTTTGGGGGTAATCTTTTTCAAATAAAAACCTAGCATCAGGGGCACCTGGGTGGCTCAGTGGGTTAAAGCCTCTGCCTTTGGCTCAAGTCATGATCTCACAGTCCTGGGATACAACACCACATTGTCAGGCTCGCTGTTCAGCAGGGAATCTTCCTCCTCTCTCTCTGCCTGCCTCTGTCTCTACCTGCCTCTCTGCCTACTTGTGATCTCTACCAAATAAATAAGTAAAATCTTTTAAAAAACAAAACAAAACAAAAAACCTAGCACCATCAGGGCACTTAAATATAGTCTAGATACTGTTCAAAGGTTTCAAAGAGCTTTGCCAGTACTGTATATTATGGTACCGATGATTTTTAAGAAACTGAAGAGAGAATAGTAATCCCTTCTAAGAGAAGAATGCTGTGTCCTCAGTACCCTTCACCCCCAAAAGCTATCACCTCTAAGCAGTAAATCTTCATTGCAACCTAGGTGAATATAGGATGAGTAGGATATAAATACTTGAAAGATAGGATATGGCACAGCTGCCCTTTGTGAAGAGTTTAGAATATCTCGTGTATCTGAACGAATCACAATTCAAGTATTTCCTTTGTAATCACAACATTCAGCTCCTGGAAGTTGTACAAGATCGTTTGATTATTGCTTTAGAGGTTGAGGGGCCCAGCTTAACTTTATCAAGCTCGCCTCTGAACAAATCACTTGGCACAACAGTTATCTCTGCACCTAAGTCCATACCTGGCTCATTTTGGGCAACTCTTTCTCAGTTTTATCTTTTTCTTTGGCTAAATCCTTAATCATTTGCTTCAACTGTTTCTGGTAATCAGTTGCATCACCTGGAGACACAGGAAACACAATATATACTTTAGGCTAAAATTCAGTTAAAGCAAAAAAAGAACACCTTTAGAACTGGGTGGTATGGGAGGAATCCCACCAAATTTCATACACAAGCTGAAAATAGAGATTACATTGGTAACAATTTGTTTTACAACTGACCATGAATGGAGTGTGGTGGCTGGATGACTTCTCACTACAAGAGAATCCTTGAAACCCTAAGCAAGAGGAACAAACATGGTGGTAGGGTCAAGGGGCAGTCACCCAGTATACTGCAACTTGAAAGGTTTCTAGCCTCTGAAAGCAGTGGGCTGTTGACTAGGTTAAGTCTGCTTCTAAGAGCTGTGAAATTGTCAATGATTGCAATGTGTGCCTGCTGCAAGATAATGAAGAGAGGTACATACCATTTGACTTCCCAAAAACTAGGGGTCTTGACGTTGACAATAGAGGATTCTTTAATGGTGACTGGCTGTCTCGATCATTTTCAGTGAGTGCTTTAAAAAAAAAAAAAAAAAGTTACATGGAACAGATTATTCCATCTTACTTAACCCAAACTCAGTAATTTAGTTTCTTATGTAAGAAAGGACCAAAGAAGGGCTAAGCCAGCAGCCTGTGGGTTGCAGAGACTGTGAACCCAGGCATACACCAAGCACTGTCTATACAAAGAGTAAAGAAAACATCTTATAGACCAGATAATGCCTTTTTTCCGGCTTTATGTAGGTACTGTTTTAATTAATGAAATACAGAATCATAGGACACTGCCAATAATGACCTGGAAAAAGGTAGTAAAATCCTTTCCTAAATCTTAAGATATATGTATGTATATACATACAAATTCTAGAAATAAATGTACAACTAGATTCCTGGATGATGGGGTAATTTTCAATTTCATGGCATTTTTTTCTACAGTGAGCACATACTGCTATATTTAATAGTTTTCCAACAAAAATTGAAAAAGAATTACTGAATCCAAAGCATTGTATCATTACAAGTTTTCTTGAAATATACAAAAACAGAGCATTATATTACTGATAATATAAAATGGCATAGCCATTTTGAAAAAAAAGTATGGCATTTTGTTAAAAAGTTAAGCATAGTTATCATTTGACCCAGAATTCCACTCTAACATACTACCAAAGGGAAATGAAAACATACCCAACTCAGAAACTGGTACACAAATATTTATAGGAGCATTATTCACAAGGGCCATGAAGTGGCAACAAACCCAAGTGTCTGACTGATAGATTAGGGCATACCTATCAAATGGACTATCAAATGCAGTTATAAAAGGAATAAGCACTGGGACATGCTACAACATGGATGAGCCCTGGAAACTCGGGAGCATGACACAAAATGGCACACTGCATTATTCCATTTATAAGGAATATCCAAAAATAGGCAATTCTATAAAAAAGGAAAGCAGGGCAAAATGGGTGGATTGGGAGCAAAAGCCAAAGGGTATAGACCTTTTTAGGGTGATGAAAATGTCTAAAACTATGACAGTCATATAACTAAAGATAAAATCATTGAGTTGTGTATATTTTAAATGAATGTACTGTATGATATGTGAATTATAGATCAAAAAGCTCTTATAAATTACAATAACAATTACAAAGTATTACGGACTCAGGATCTTCATATTTACTAATAAATCAGCTGTAATCCAACAAATATCCCCAAGATGGCACCAAAGCCTTGAGAAGCTGATCTTCATATTTGGGAGATAGGTTTCCTGCGTTCAGTGGGTAGGAGCTGTTTATGGAGTTTTGGGGTTTTTCTGTAACTGATATTAAGTCATTTTACCAACCTTGTATAAAACTTATACACATTGGCACATGTGAGCATCCACTCAAATTGTAAGCCTTGTGTGGTCGTTGAGGCAGTCATGATGAAAACAGTTTTTTAGGTAATAACTGCTAGATGTCAAGAGGATACTGGGTCCCTCTGCCTCAGAAATATGAAATGTATACTCAAGTCACTAACAAAATGCTCTAACAGAAGAACCAATACAACCAATTTTCTTGGGAGCATAGCGAGGAATGGTTATTTCAAGTGGAGAGCAAGTGTTGAGAAAGGCCAAACACAGAGCAGCACACTTCAAGGAACCCTTGTGCACAGTTGGTGGGAAAGCAAATATCCAGCCACTGTGGAAAACAGTATGAAAGAATAAAAAATCTACCCTATGGTTCCAGTAACTGCACTACAGGCATTTACCCCTAAAATGCAAAAACATTAAATCAAAGGGTATATGCACCCCTATGTTTATTGCAGCATTTTTGGCTATTACAGTAGCCAAACTATGGAAGCAGCCCAAATGTCCATCATCTGATGAATGGACAAAGATGATGTGGTACACACATACATGGAATATCAGCCATAAGAATGAGATCTTGCCATCTAATTGTGCAACAGCATAGATGGAGCTAGAGAGTATATATAATGCTAAGCAAAGTCAGGCAGAGAAAGACAAATAGCATATGATTTCACTCAGATGTGAAATTTAAGACACAAAACAAATGAACAAAGGGGTTGAAAAAGACAAACCAAGAAAGAGACTCTTAACTATAGAAAACAAACTGGTGGTTACCAGAGGGGAGGTAGGGGAATGGGTGAAGTAGGTGATGGGGATTAGGAGTACCCCCTGTCCTCATGGTGAGCACTGAGTAATGTACAGAATTGTTGAATCACTCTGTTGTACACCTGAAACTAATAAAACACTTTAGAAAGATAAATAAAAAGTTAGAATTCCATCTTCACCATCTTTGTGATTTTTCTATAAATCTAAAAGTTATCCCAAAATAAAACGCTTATTTAAAAACTGAGATGAAATAATTGAAATAAAATAATCCTGTTTAGCAATATTAGATACAGACAGTGATCGTGAAGAATGGCCGTGATGATAGTAGAGGAATAATTATGCATGTCTCCTATGTTAGTAGGAAAACACTTGTGAAAAATAAAGGCAAATTAAAAAACTAAACTCGGGGGCACCTGGGTGGCTCAGTGGGTTAAAGCCTCTGCCTTCAGCTCAGGTCATGATCCCAGGGTCCTGGGATCGAGCCCCACACATCGGGCTCTCTGCTCAGCGGGGAGGCTGATTCCTCCTCTCTCTCTCTGCCTGCCTCTCTGCCTCCTTGTGATCTGTCAAATAAGTAAATAAAATCTTTAAAAAAATAAAAATGAAAAACTAGACTCACTAACACTGGCATAAAAGGCAAAGAACTTCACTGATGCCAAACCATTTGTAATTGAGGAATAACAAGTCTGTGGGAAGGCAGAGGAAGAAAGCTGCTACAGAATGCTCCCGGGGCACACTGCAGTTGTCCAGTTGGTAATGGCTCAGTTTCAGGAAGTGGACCCAGAAAGCCACAAATGATGGTTATATGCATTTCCAACTTTTCCAGAAGTGTTGGTTGTAAAAACCACCAGGATCTCATGACCCCAAAAACTTTCCTAGCCTCCTTCATTGGAAGTTCTGTCAGGGGCCCCATCCAACACCAGAACCATGGCCCTGGGGTCCAGAGACCATGCTGGCATTACTAACCCACCTCTGTGACTTCAAAAGATCCAAGGAATAAGGTTAAGGCCAAGTATGACATCTTAGGTTTCAATACTGTTTTCTTTGTTCCCGGTTACCTGCTGAAACTTGAGGGAAGTATGGACTTACATGCCAGAAGAATGAAATGGTCCTTCAAAAGAGGAGGCTTAAATAACCCATCTATTAAGGCAACCAGGGTCTGCTTCCCTACATACTCCACAAGCCAGCGGTTACCAAAGTGTGGTCCTCAGAACCAGGGAGCCGGAAACAGTGGAGTGGCGCCCAGGAATATGGGTTTTAACAAGCCCCCCAGATGATTCTGATGCATGCTCAAGTTTGGCAACTGCTGTCATAGGCCATACAGCTCAGTAATGAAAATTTGTTATCAGCAACCCCAGATTAAAAACATCTGTTGACTCAAGTCTAAATGGAACTTTAAAAGAGAACTTCAGAGTCACATACAAGGCTTACTTGTGTCAAAGCAGAACAGAACTTAGATTTTCTCCATAGAATTTCTTACCTGGAGGGATATGAAGTCTATATAACAGTTTGATTTTCTCATTCATTTCTCCATTATACATAACATCTTCAAAAAAAAAAAAAGATTGAGAGAAAATGAGGAGATGCAAATGGATAAAGTACATTTGTTGTGACACAACCTCACTGTGGGGAGAGAACTTAGTACGATCAGTACTTGTTCACTCAATACTTCGCTGTCCCTACTACCAGACATAGGGTGTTTGAAATGAAAACAAGAAAAGGTCACTCTTGAGGTGCAGGATAACCTCCTGAATTTTGTCTGGCCTCATACCTTCTGAAAGATTTTAATTTCATGGGCAGGAGTCAAGAACACAGCCCCTAACAAGCCACACCACACCCTGGGCACCCGAGGAGAACAGGAGCAATGATCCTGTGTGTTGAGAGCTTGGGCCCTTCTCACCCTCCTTAAGGAGGTGTAAGTGTCATCATAAGAGGAGCCTGCAGAGTGGTTTCTAAAATCTCCAAATCACATCAGGCCAGTCCCAAATACATTTCACTGCGTGGGTCTGCCCGCTCCACAGTCCACCCTGTCTTGTGTTCACAGACTCCCGTCCCAGATTAACTCACTGCAGTGAAGACCCACAGGGTCCTACCGAGACAGCTCACAAATGCTTTGAATTCGATCAGGTGGTCCATGTTGTCATCCAGGAGCCTGAAAGTCCTCTCTGCGAGGATTTCCGTGTGGGCCCCACAGGTCCAGGGCGAGACAAGCTGAAACAAGTGTGCGAACTGCCGGGCATCTATGCGGTACTGCTCTGCGTAGGGCCTGCTGGGGTCGTGGCGTGGGGCCATGGGCCTGGGCTGCTCCCAGTAACAGCTCATCATGTGCTCTCTCTTCAGACAAGAGGGAGAGAGGGATCTGTGAGAGATGGGAGCACCTGTGGGGGGATGCACGCTTAAAAGCCAGGGTTAACTTGGCCTTCACTCAGGACTCACTTGGCCTCGTAAATTATGTATTGAATAAGAACACTATAACACGAACAAATGAAAAAAGTGCTTACAATCTCATTACTCTAACCAGACAAGTAAAAGATGTCCCTTGTTACCTTGTTACCTTACACTTCATGCCCATAAGATATGTAATTTTGACCTCTTTCTCTAACGTCTTTTTTTTTTATTATTGGAGCACATAATATCTAACAAAACTAAACCATTTTAACCATTTTTCAATGTTCAGCTGCCATAGTTTTAATTCTAGGAGACCTAATTTTTATTCTGTTTTCTCATCAAATCACATCTGAAAACAAAAAAGTGCTAGACAGATCTATAGAACATAAAAGAAACAAGTCACCCTCGTTGCCTGTGGAGAGGGGAATTAGGGGTGGGAACTCACATGTAGAACCAAGTCTCTTTTAAGATTTTACTATTTGAGAGAGAGCACCCACAAGCAGTGGGTAGTGGCAGAAGGAGAGGGAGCAGCAGAGTCCCCGCAGTCCCAGATGTAGGACTCGATCCCAGGACCCTGGGATCCTGACCAGGGCTGACGGTAGACACTTAACCAACTGAGCCACCCAGGTGCCCCAGAACCAAGTTTTTTCACTGCATACTTTCTTACAAGTTTTTAATTTTGAGCAAGGTGAATATATTAACAATTCAAAAAACTGGAAGTAAAAAAAAAAAAAGTGGTTCCAAGTCTTGGGAATATACTGACAACCAGAGCACTCAAAACTGGCCCTTCCCTGAGGGTCCCCTCTTTAGGATGCATCTCTTACACCCACGCTAAATCACCTCTTGGGACATCTTGACTCACTGAGATAATTCCCAATGACTGCAGGCTTCTGCACAATTTTAGCGTCCTCCACCCATCACGGTGGCACGGGAACAAGTATAGAAGCTGTAATATGTGAAACGCAGATCCTTGGATGAAAACCAAAATGCCATTTATAGTTTTACTGTTGTATTTGTTGGCAGCCTAGTCCTTCGGGTAGCCTTCGCAGAATTGTGAAAAATACCACAAGAACTTTTCAGTGTGAAACGACAGTCCAGTGAATTTCCATTCCTAAAAATTCAAGACATACTGCAAAAGTCCATTGTATATATGTGTATCCTGTGATACTAAAGCCCCACAGAATCCTGCCAAGAAAAGTTATAATAAATAAGCCTAGGACTTGTGCAACCAGTTTACACAGAACCCTACAGAAAAACAAACCAATTAAAAAAAAAAAAGACCATGGATGTAAGCAGGTGATACCAAGAAGTACACAATTAGCTGTAGTCAACCCTACGAATGGATAAACAAATTAAAATTATAATAAAATGCAATTTTCTATAAGACTAGCAAAATTGCAAAAGATTCTTAATAAAAATTGGGTGTGTGTGGAATGTAGGACAGGAGCCCTCTTGGACATCATCAGTGTATTCCCATGGAAGTGAAATTTGAAAAATCAAACACAATTGAGCAATACAGGCTAAATATAGTCTATGCATCCCTAGGACCCCATCCCACAGAAACTGCAGCACTGGTGTCCAGGGAAAGGCACAAAGATGCTCAGTCCAGCACAGTTTAACAAAGCAGCAAAAACCTGGAAACATAAATGTGTCTCAACAGATGAATGGTTAAGTAAATGATGGTTCAGCCCTACAATGAAACTATACAGCTATTTTTTCCATGTCATAGGTGGGAGGGAAGGTGTGTCTGAGAGAGAAAGTATAAAAGGAAAAAAAAAAAATCAGGGAACATATTCACCAATTTGTTAACAATAATTACCAGTACAAGGGTAAGACTGTAGGTACAGACAGGATGAGACCCTTTCATTTTTTGCTTAAAAGTTCTTCTTTTTTTTAAATGGTAAGAGTCAGTATACTTTTATTCTTTATTTTGTGATTTTTAATTAAAATTTGAAAATAAAAGTCTTCTTTTTCCCAAAGATTTTATTTATTTATTTGAAAGAGAGAGAGATCACAAATAAGTAGAGAGGCAGGCGGAAATGGGGGAAGCAGGCCCTGCTGAGCACAGAGCCCAATGTGGGGGCTCGATCCCAGGTCCTGGGATCATGACCCGAGCTGAAGGCAGAGGCCTAACCCACTGAGCCACCCAAGTGCCCCTGAAAATAAAAGTCTTAACCAGAACATGTAAGCAAGTAAAATATTATTAAAGAGACCCAATGCTCTCTAAGGCCTGGTAATTCACAAAGAGTGAAAGAATTTAACTGATCATTTAATAACAGCAGGTTTATGGAAGACATAAGTAACTGTTTCAGGTCTTTGGTGTTTCCTGAAGTATTCTAGGACACTGAGTATGTATTACACTGTAAACATCTTACTTAGTCAAGATTAATGATGTTGTTTTCAATTTAAGAGAATAGAAGACAGACATCACAAATCCGAATTTACGTAATTTGAGACTGTTCAACACGGATGGACCATAAGGGCACTCCTGCTAAGTGAAAGAAGTCAGACACATACTCTATGATCTCACTTATATGTAGAATCTAAAGACAAAACAAAACCCCAGACTCAGAAAAAGAGATCAGAATTGTGGTTCCCCAAGGCCGGGGTGAGGTATGGGGGCACTGGAGGAGGTGGACAGAAGGTACAAACGTCTGGTTAGAGTAAACACTAGGGATGTGATGTACACAACAGGACGAGTACAGTTAATGGCTATATGGTGTATTTGAGTTGCTAAGAGAATGGATCCTAAAGTTATCACAAGGGGAAAAAATTCTTTTTTTTTTTAATGTCTAGAAGAGATGGATTCTAATTAAACTAATTGTACTCATCATTCAACAATATATTTAAGTCATACTATATGCTTTAAACTCACACAGTGCTGTATGTCAGTTATACACGTGAAACTGGAAGGAAAAAGTTACATTTGAGCATTAAAAAATTGCTTTAAATTATCAATAAAAATAGATTTCATTAAGTACCAAGCATATTGTTGATCTTGAAAATGAAAGAATGCGTAATGAACTTGGTCAGAGTTACTTGATCTTAACACAAAGTGATCACGCCTGTTCATTCCAGGCTTAGGGAAGGATACAATGAGGTTAAGGAACAGAATCCTTATTAATAACCTATCATGTATTTATAAAACAATGGAAGGATATTGCTATGTGACCCCTTTCCCTGAAAAAATGAAATTCTAGTTGAAAAGACCAGAAGTAGTGGCACCTGCGTAGCTCAGTCAGTCAAACATCCAAATCTTGGTTTTGGCTCAGGTCATGATCTCACGGTCATGAGATAGAGCCCCTGGTTGGGCTCCATGCTCAGCATGGAATCTGCTTGAGATTCTTTCCACCTCTCTCCTCCCCTTTTGCTGCTCCCCCCACTTGTCTTTCTCTATCTCTGTCTCTCAAATAAATAAAAATAAAATCTAAAAAAAAAAAAAAAGACAAGACCAGAAGTATATTTAAAACCCAACTAGAGGGGCACCTGGGTGGCTCAGTGGATTAAAGCTTCTGCCTTCAGCTCAGGTCATGATTCCAGAGTCATGGGATCAAGCCCCACATCACGTTCTCTGCTCAGCGGGGAGCCTGCTCCCCGCTCTCTCTCTGTCTGCTTGCCTCTCTGCCTACTTGTGATCTCTGTCAAGGAAATAAATAAAATCTTTAAAAAAAAATACATGAAGTCAGACTATGAAAGCAAAGAAAATTCAGAGCTGACCAGGAGTATGGAGAGAGAGGATAGTCTGATGGGGCTCTTACATGGGACACATGCAGACTCTGGGCCTGGAAAGAAAGTACTGGAGTGAGTTACACAAATCTGTTTTACAATATATTGTATGTAACACAAATATACTATATATAACATAATACAATATATTGTATATAACACATATATTATATACCTTTGCATGTATAATGGAATCAGACACCATGATTATGAAACTGTTTTACTGGAATTTCCTTTGGAAGTGTATCTTAAAAATTATATTGTATCTAGATAGTTTCTAAGTTTTTCTTTGTAGTTAGTCCTATATAAGTGAAAGAGTTGTAAAGCTAACAACAAATAAAATTTCAATAAACACTTAACATATCATTCATAGGAAAGACAGAAATAGGAAAGCAGTAGGCTCTATCTTCCTTACTCTTATTAAAGATGAATATGGTTAGTACTTAATGAATTTTACTTTTATTAATTTAAAGCAATTGTCTAAATTATATAAATTCGGATCTGTGAAAGCTCTTATTCTCTCAAACTGAGAGCAGTTAGCCTTAAGTAGATGAAATACTTTTCATGCTGAACAACACATTTGTCTGTCTTTATGTTCCTAGCATGCCCTGTTTTTCCTCCTTGAAAGACAAGGAAAGAGGGGTGGGGACTTGGGACACTTTGACTTCTCATATTTTCTTCATGAAACAGAGGAAACTATGAAACTGAAAGACAGGGGCTGTTTACAGAAGACACAGTCCTGAGCAGTCGTCAGCACACATCCTGCTTATCAGGAACAAGGGGTGCCTGGACTCTACTAAGCCAAGGCCATTTCAGTGACTGCGGGGAAATGGGCCATGACAGATGCACGCACAGTTCAGACAACCTCCAGTGCTCCACTTAGAAGTCCCTGAAGTGCTGCTTCTTACTCTGTCCATCAGTTTACACTCTGGGTTCAGAAGTGACAGTAGCTCAGAGTCCCCACCTGGAAGAGCCCTGGAAGCCAGACCCAGAACTTGCTTTCTCCAACTCTTCTGTCTCCCCATTCACTGCCAGGCTATCATGAGTGTAGCAGTGTGCCTGCCTGCCTTCCCTATTTTTATCCAGTATTTCAAGGAAGGAAACTTTCAGCAGGGCACCTGAAAATTTTCTTCATTGGGCAAGACCTGAGTGTTCACCTATATATCCAAATATTAGAAATATGGCTTATTTAGTATTACCAATATGATAGATTATAAGGTAATTTTAAAATGAGTAAGACTACATGGCAACATGGATAAGTGTTAATAATAGTATTAAGGGAAAATAGAAGATAAAGTGGCACCCGTAGCAGCCAAATATAAAAATTTATTTACATGTATTATGGGGGGGTATGAGTCACTACAAAGTATAGGAGGTGGGAATGTCAGTAATGGTCACTGTTCATCCACCAAGGCCTGGGAACTCTGCGTAGAACAGCATGGAACAGGTTACCAGCATCGAAGGAGGCCCTCTGCAGAGCACAGCTCCCGTGTGGGCCATAGGCAGGCGAGACCAAGATGGAGCTGGCAGGCGGGGTAAGCTCCAGCCTGTACTGCCACTGCACAGACGCGGCAGACCCCTCCAGCAGCCGCGTACTCACCCACTCCCGCAGCCCTCCCCCTGCCGGCCCCTGACCAGCTGACAACCTGTCACTCCTTCATCTTCCCAGAGTTTCCTACCTTGAATAAGTCATAGAGTTCTTCCAGGTCTTCAGGAAGAATGGAGACTTCTGGGATAACAACTCGGAGCTTGAGGAAACAACCAACAACAGTGGGGTGAGTTCTCTGCCTGCACCCAGAACGATCAGAGGGAACAGGGGTCTCTTCTGCTCGTGGGGGACACCAGGTGTGTCCTGTCTACCAGAGCAGGCTGTTCCTTTCTGATGCCAAGATCACGTCATGGTAACTTTCTCAGGGTGTTTACCCTCAGCCTTTCCAATTCACACATCAGGGCCTCGGGACAAATGGGTAAGTTCTACACTGAGTTCTAAGGGAAGTCGAACTCTTAACAAAGACGCAGCTTGGCCAGGATGTTCCTCCTGAAGAACAAGCATTGCAGGCCTCTGTGCGAGGCATTTTTCTATTTCGTACCTCATTTAGTCCCGGATGCTGAGTATTAATATCCTCTAGTGTCCTCTTAGTATCGTTTGACAACTAGGGAAACTGAGGCTCATGGGGATTAAATTACTCACAGTCTGACTCTAATACCCCTGTTTCTACACCAGGTCACCCTAATTCAATGCAGGATTGGGGGAGTGGTATTCTTTTTTTTTTTTTTTTAAGTTTATTTATTTTTGGTAATCTTTACACCCAACATGGGGTGTAAAGTTAGGTGTAAAAATCTTTACACCCTACATGGGGCTCAAATTTGGGACCCCAAGGATCGAGTCATATACCAACCAAGTGCCCCAAAAGCTTGGGCATTCTTAGGACCAACCACAACAGAGTCTGGGTTAGGGCCAACTGCCCTTCTGACAACCCGTGACTCACCACATTCTGCTTTGTGGTGTCTTCGTGGCCCTGGAGAACCCTGATCCTGTGCTTACATCGCAGGTGCTCAATCTGC
The DNA here is from genome assembly GCF_009829155.1 of Mustela erminea. NCBI lineage: Eukaryota > Metazoa > Chordata > Mammalia > Carnivora > Mustelidae > Mustela > Mustela erminea. The sequence goes on along the minus strand of NC_045620.1, from coordinate 60,112,504 downwards.
TCCACAGACTGGTCTCCGAATTTCTGCAGAGAAACCTGGAGTTACACACTTACAGAACCCCTTTTTGTACAAAGAGGACAGCAGTATCCGCCAGGGAACCTCCCTCAAAATCCACCCCTAACCAGGTTTCCCAGAGGATGTGGGTGGGGCCAGGCCCTGTCACCTCGTAGGAGTCCCGGATCAGGTCAGCAATGTCAGTCCCAGGGTAGGGCTCCTGGTCGTCGGCGAAAAAGGCATGGTGGCTGCCGATGGGGGGTCCAGGACTGTCCTCGTTCTTAACATGATCTAGAAACCTGAGCACACAACCCACTACTGAAGTACAGTTTCCCCTCCCCTGTGCACCACACCACGCACCTTCCTGGGGACCCGGGGGACATCAATGTCAGGGCACTTTCAGACGCAGCTCATTCATCTCCAGACTCTGGGAGGAGGGCGAGATAGCAACTGCTGTGCTCCCTTAGAGAAAAGGAGACATGCCTATGGCCAGGCTTGTTGATCTGGGCCCATGGGTAGGTTTGCAGGGACCTGGGACTCGCTGAAGTCCATACAAAGTTCCGTGCATATGTGCCATTGTAAGCTTCCATGTTCTGAACGGGAACCTGCCCTCAGCTCCAAGACACCCAAGTTCCGGTCCTTGGTCTCAGGGACTGTAACACACCAGCCCCTACACATCCAGGGTCTGGAATCTCCAGCTGGCTGCCTAAGACCATCATCTCCCAACGCCTGCCTGCCCCAGTCAAGGCCACTGTGAGTGCCTATCTCCTCAGAGACAAGTGAGAGTCCCTGCTCTCCTCCTGTACCCTCTCTTACTTGCTAGACAGGAGCCAGGAAGATGGCGCTCTTCACCACATGCAGGCAACAGTGCCACCTGACTGGCTGACTCTGGTGGGGGCGGTGGGGACTACTGCGTGACAAGTGGCAGAGTGGAAGCAAATATTCCACAGGGACAGCCCTGCTGGGCACCCCCTGCTGCCTCCACCTGGTCTATTTTGCAGAGCCCGCAATGGCCCTCCTTATTTCACCCCCTCCCCCACCCAGTGAGCGCACCTGCTGAGGACCATGAGGGCCTGGCCATCGTCCTTGCTGCTGCACAGGCCCTGGGCATTGGCTTCCAGCACTGCCAGCCCCAGCTGGAAAATGGCTTTGATCCCATCGTAGAAGAAGCAGTCCACAACGCTCACCGCGCTCTCCAGAGGCATAATGCTGAGGAACAGAGTCAGGAACCAGGAGAGAGAGATAGAGGCAAGGGCCGAGAGGTCGTTCATGTGCTCCGCCAGCTCAGGGAGGTGCTCCTTGATGAGCTCCTCAAAGACCGACTGGTCCACCTGGGCCCCTGGAAAAGGCAGGTCATGGAGGCTTGGTTGGGGAAGGAGGCACACTTCCTAAAGTCAGCCTGAAACTGAAACTACTCTGAGATAAGCAGAATGAAACAGAATTTGAGCCCAGAAAAGGACTCGTACCGAACTGATTTTTGACACTAACTAGAGCAATTCAGTGGGGAGAGGATAGTATTTTCAAAAAATAATGCTCAATCAAGTGCATACCTGTGTGGGGGCAGAGGCTGGGGGACCTCAAATCCTACTTCACTTCATACAAGAAAATATATTTGAAATGTGTCATAGACCTCAATATAAAAGCTAATAATATAAAGCTTAAGAAAAATACAGGGAAAAGGCAATATTTCTTAGAACACAAAAAGCACTAGCCACAGAAAAAAACTAGAAATTGGACTTCACGAGAATCAAAGACTGGTATTCTTCAAAAAACATTAATAAAAATCATAATGCAAACTTCACACTGAGAAAATATTTGTAATACATATACCTGACAAGGGTTTTGTGTTCAAAGTAACAACTCTTGCAACTTAGTGGTCAAAAACCTATTTTTCCTTTAAAAAGGCAAAATATGGGACCAGATACTTCAAAAGAAACAATAAACAAATGGCCACTAAGCACAGAAAATTGTGTTCAGTATCATTCATCAAAGAAATGCAAAGTTAAAACCTGCATAATAGATTCCTTCTTCCCTGCTAGAAGAGCAAACTTAAAAGGCCAATTCTGAAAGCTAACAGGGATGTGAGCAACCAGAACTCACACACTGCTGATAGGGTTTCTATGGTCACAGTATATATCACTTTGAAAAACTGACAGTTTCTTATAAAGCTAAAAATCCCTCTAACCTATGACCTAGCAATTCTACTCCTAGGTAAATACCAAGAAAATGGGCAATCTTGATTCACAGAGAGACTTACACTTGAATGTGTATTTCAACTTCACTTACAATAAAGCACTGGCAACAATTCAGACCTCTAACAGGTGACTGGATAAATGAATCACGGTCTGAGAGTACGGTGAAGTATGACTCAGCCAGAAGAAGGAGCAGAGTACCAATGCTCCAGCAACCTCGTGTTGTGAGCAGGAAAACAGACCCAGAAGAGTGCGTTCTCCATGATTACATTTAGATCGAGTTCAAGAACGGGTCCAACTAGCCTGTGGTGACAGACATCAGGAGCAAGAGTTGCCTGTGGCAGGGAAGGGGCAGAAGGGGACTTGGTGGGTTATGGAAATGCTCCAGGCTGTACTGCGGCGGTGCTCACATAGGGATACCCATTACCATGGAGGCTCTGCTGGTCACTGAGGAGTAGGCACTGCCCCCCAGCAGCACCATCAACCAATGGCGGCTTTGGCAGCCTGCCTACCCGTGACCCTGCCTACCCGTGGCTCCGATGATTCTGTGCTATTGTGTACAAGGTTAAGCTGCCTCCCCCAGCATCAAGTGGAAAGGGAAGGAAGCCCATCACTCAGGCACCTGGAGGGAGCCAGGGAAAACAGTCTAAGGCATCCCAAAAGGCCACCAAAGGCACCAAGTGGCACGTCCTTCCTAGACAGCCCCCGCTTACTCCCAGGGGGTCCTCACATTCCCTCAGTTCTTGACTCCAGTCTTCGGGAGCATCTTCCTCCTGACCTGCCCCCACCTCCAGTCTTTTACCAAATTCTGTCTCAAACTGGTTCTTTCGTTTCTGTTTCCACTGCTGCTACCCAAATTTCAGGGCATCTCCAGAAAGGGTATCTGAGAGTTATCAGCAAGCTGAAGCAACGTTTCTATCACTTTGTCCACTAGGAGGTGCTAGACCACAGGGGAAATGCAGATTCCAATGGGCCACAGAAAAGGAAGACACCAGGTGGGGTCACAGGTCAGCCCAGAGCAGGGGGGCCAACAAGGAGCCTTCTCACTTACTGTATACAAGTCGAGGGAGAGGGGGGTCCCAGGCTGCCCTTCAGGTCCAGCCTCAGGAGTCTCCACAAGGGAAAGGGGACATCTGTCTGTGTGTGCTCCTTGGGTAGGGTGGGCCAAACCACCCTCCCTTTCAGGTTGTTTCTTGAACCTCAACATTTTTCTTTTCAGGTAACTTACTCCACCCTTTCGGCAGAATGGTACAGAGATTACACCTGTCGGTTCTGCACACTCAAGAGCCAAACAGCGTTTGTACTGGGGATTTCTGGACAAGGACTGATGTGTCAACACCTCTTTGCCCTGGTTCTGGCCCTGCTCCCCAAGCACAGAAGAGGAAGAGGAGGAGGAAGGAGACAGGTTACCAATGACCCGATGGTTGAAGTAGTCGGGCAGCATCCGCTCACACACGGCAACGAGCAACCAGAAGGCCTCCTCCTCCTTGGCATAGAGCAGCAAAACGGAGGTCAGGATGTTCATGGACTGCACAGGTTCACAGAGGAGAGGGTGGTTAGCATCACACCACGTTGTGCCACAGAAGACATGAAAAACCACACAAGCCCAAAGGGTCCACAGAAGTCAAGGCTGCCGATGAGACACCCCATCTAGCCCAACCACACTGACACTTGTAAAGTGGAATGACTGAGTTTATCAACACGGTCCCCACAAGACACCCTAGGCTGAATGACCAGCCACCCTTCTGTCACTGTCCCCATCTAGGAATGCTGGGGCCAGCTGTGGTGCGGGCTTCAGGTTCAAGTCAAATCCAGCTATTCTGTGTGTATGTTCTCACACACACACACACACACACACACACACACACACACACAAACACACACAACATTCATGGGTTGATTTTGCTTTTCATGGGAAAACAAAGTTTAAACTCTTCTATTTTCAGCTATCAGAAACTTCTCTAACCCCATCTAGTGCTGGGGTGGGGGCAGGGGTATTTTATTTTACCGGGTTCTATTTTGTGCTTGTTTACCACATCCCTGAATACACTTTCCAAGTAAACTCAACAACTACTTAGAGGGCGGCTTATTTCCACTTGTGCTTCCTGAAGGAAAGGGATCGGCCACAAACATTTTTTGCTCCCCCAATAGCATGGAGATTTTAAAAATAATCCCTGTAACTTCTGCAGAGGTCTAGAAAGATAAAGCTCCACAGAAGCGTTATCACTGCCATCCTACAGTGGAGGCCTGGAGAGGCAGTGAAGACAAACTGTCCTGTTCTGGACAGCAACTCATCATGTGCACTGCTCTTTTCAGGCACCAGGTAAAGTTTCTAATCTTAAGTCATCAACCTGTTTGACTATAAGGAGATGATTCCTGAGGCCTTACTTAATACATTCTTTAAGGAAAGCAAAAGCACAGAGCCTACACAGGACCGTCCTGGGTACCAGACAGCCAAGAACAACAGAACCCGAAGCCTGGGTAATCAACACAAGACACGGACTCAAAGATTTCTGCTCCTCCACTGCACACCCTACCTGGCAGTACCCAATTTTGGGGTTCCGGTGGGCATAGGCTGTCAAGACTCTCCTCAAAGCAGCAATTCCGGTTTCATTCTGGAAGGCGGGATGCTCTGGTAAGGAACGGTGCAGGTCCCGCTCTATCTCCTCAGTCACCAGGCAACATTTTCCCATGGACTCCTCCACCAGATTACCATAGTAACCCGGATGCGAGGCGAGATCGGTTACAGCATCTGATGATTTAAAAGGATTTTTTCAAGGGGGTAGGTTACCAGGACAGAGTCAAGCTGGGGAGGGGGCTTTTCCTGCTGGAAGACCTCAATAGGGTCTCATTACTTGAAGGACAGAAAATATCTTGAGACCACACACAAACCAAAAGGACTTTCATTCTGCCAAAAACGAGAAAAAAAAGAAAAAAAATGAAACAATATGGCTTTTCTAAGAATATAGGGAGGGAAACAGCTCATACCAGAAACAGCTGTATTAATACGCTTTTCCCAAGTTGTATTCTCTAGTAATAGGAAGATTGGATAGATGTGTGTATCTATACATACAGACGTACACACAATTTTCATACATTAACTCAACATGAAATTACTGAGCACGTATGTGTGAAACACACAAGAAGGTGCACTTCTGTTTAGTAATCAATTTTCAAGGAGCCAACAAGCTGCAACAAGAAATTCAGGGGCTTTGCAACAACGTGGATGTAACTAGAGGGTATTATGCTAAGCAAAATAAGTCAATCAGAAACAATTACCATATGATCTCTCTGATATGAGGAATTTGAGAGGCAGGGTGTGGGGTCGTGGAGGGGGTAGGAAGGGAAAAAATGAAACAAGATGGGACTGGGGAGGGAGACAACCATAAAAGACTCTTAATCTCAGGAAACAAACTGAGGGTTGCTGGGGGGTGGGGTGGGAAGGATAGGGTGGCTAGGTGACAGACATTAGGGAGAGTATGTGCTATGGTGAGTGTTGGGAATTGTGTAAACCTGATGATTCACAGACCTGTACCCCTGAAACAAATAACACATTATATGTTAATTTAAAAAAAAAATTCAGAGGCTGAGCTCATGACAGGCAGGGCGACCCCGCCCAGTCCACCTACCACCAAGATCCTCCCAGGCCTCTGACAGGGAGAGGACTTCAGGGGTGAGGCGTCCACAGTGCATGAGGCTCCCATTCCCTCATCAGCCAGCACCCAAGCACCTGTGGTCCTGGACCTGTGGTCCCACAGGGGCGCGGGTAGCAGGCGGGGTTCCAGGACAGAGGCTGGCCCCATGCAGGGAGGTCCCAGGAGAACAGGACAAGCCGAAGGGGCCCAGTTCCACCATTAATCGCCAGTTTAGGTTTTTAAATTCTGATGGGGTTTAGTATACTGCCCTCCCCGACTCAACCTTCTGCGACCGTGATTCCCCATCACACCCCACAAACACTCACTACAACATTTCCCTGTACTCAACACTTAACACTAACAGCTGCCACTCAACCCATGACAGCCTAAACGCCACAGCAGTCTTTCTGTCAACACTACCACTTGGAAGGAAAGACAGCTCTTGAGGAGCTAGGTTTGTTTTTTTTATTGCAATGTGTGTGTATGTTCATTAAAGAGGCAGGCTCTATGCCCGTGGCATCAACAGGTATCCCCTGTAGGTGGTTAAGCTGAATCGTGTGATTTTCTTTCATTCCTATTTTCCTTTCAACTCTGAAATTGTTTTCATTCAATATAAAAATAAAGAAGACATTTTTAATTTCAAAAAGGCCTGTCTTGATGAAGAAACCAGCCAAAAGGGACTCCGCAGGTGAAACAAGGTGAGCAGTGATAGACCTATCAATGAATCCCAAGTAAGCACATGCCAGCAATTGTGCTGGAAAGCAAAAAAAAAGCACCCTGGGCCAGAGAGGGGATGGGCTTGGCTCTTCAGGGGAGAGACTGAGAAGAGGGAAGGGAGATGAGTGGTGTGAAGATCCGGGATGAAGCCACAGGAGGGAGGAACTTAAGAAGGTGCAGGGAGGGGGCACTTGGGTGGCTCAGTCGGTTAAGCATCTGACTCTTCATTTCAGCTCAGGTCATGATCTCAAGGTCTTGGGATCAAGCCCCACATTGGGCTCTGCATTCAATGTGGAGTCTGCTTGTCCCTCTCCTTCCCCTTGCTTGTTCTCTCTTTCTCCCTCAAATAGATAAATAAAAACTTTTTTAAAAAATTTGAAAAATCAAAAAAAAAAAAAAGAAGAAGAAGAAGAAGAAGGTGCAGGGAGAAGACAGGTACCCAGGCCTGGCCTCCAGGAGGCTCATGCTGATCTGAGGACAGCAGTGTCACTGAGGAAGAGCAGACCTCCTCCCGGGGCCTCCGGCTGCACCCTGACAATAGGGGCATTACCTTCCTGCCACACCACTGGACAACAGGGGCCTTCCCTTCCTGCCTACAAGGCCCCACCTCTCCTACTGAGCCAGACAAAACGGCCACCCGCAATGCAGAGACATTGCTCAGCACGTCTCGAGAGAAGTCGGTCCCCATCTCTGCCCACTTGCTGGTGAGGGTCCTGAGGAGGGATTCCCAGACATCACCCAACAGCAGCAGAGGGAGAGTCTGAGGGCCTGAGGCCAGACAAGGTCATCGTGGCATGGCCTAGGCAATTCCTAGGAGGAGAAAGTAGGGCCAAAATCTCCGCAATGGTGTCTCCTGGGGATGCCATATGTCTTCCATGGAGGAGGGACTGACAAAGTATGCTGGGGATGTATTTCAATGTCACTGCAAGTGAACAATGTACAGAGGGTTGGTTTGTTTAGTCTAATAATTATTTATTTCTTTGACAAAGAAATCACAAGTAAGCAGAGAGGCTGGCACAGATAGAGGGGGAAGCAGGCTCACTACTGAGTAGAGAAGCCAATATGAGGCTTGATCCCAGGACTCTGAGATTATGACCTGAGCTGAAGGCAGAAGCTTTAACCCACTGAGCCACCCAGGCACCCTGTTTGTTTAGTCTAGTTCAGAACATATGTCCTAGAAAGACACTTCGCTTCTAGGAGGTCCTTTACAGTTCTCAAGACAATCTACAGACTCAAAAGTTATTTTTAAAGGAGAGGCAATCCCTTCAGCTAGACCTCACATTGGCCAAGGAAGACACTGCAGCCCAGAGGTCTCAGGCTAACACAGTAAGGGTGCTGAAGTTCTTGGCTGGGAACGTGGTAGGAAAAATCCAGAGAGAGAGCTCCTGTCTGCACATACATGCTATGCTGTTCAGATCTGGGCCTCTGCTCCAGAAATATCAGTTAGCCTCAACATACCAGAAACACTTACCTGAGAAAAGCAGCCAGAGTTTGCCACGTAACGACTCAGGGATCCCCATAGCTACAAGCTTCCGGATCTTCTCTGTGCGGAACATACACACAGTTCTACCGTATTCCACGAAGTGGTCGTTCCACAGGCTTATTTTTATCTGCTCCCTGGACTGGAGATGGAAATGCTGTTAATGTACAAAGAAGTCCCTCCGAGCCTTCCAGGACAGACCATCCACAACCCACCACAGAGGGAGGCTGCCACTGTTACCAGAGGGACCAAGAGTGACAGGCAACTGGTTTAGCAAATGTTTTGAAACACTTGCAGGCACAGAGGATGTAAAGATGACTAATGCAGAGAACCAGGCCTTCTGGAGCTCAGAGCCCAGCAGGAGCGCTTACACAAATAAAATGCCATTTCCTTGGCAAAGTGGATAGTAAGAGTAGGTTTGTCCAAGTACTCAAGTCTAGAGCAGCTGGGAGGGCAGGGTGGGAGTCGGGGACATTAGGGGAAGCTTCTCAGGATGTTGACACCAAGCCAGCTGTTGAAACATGGGTCAGCTCAGAGGGTGAACTAAAGCAAGGGGGCAGTGCGGGGTGGGGGGATCATAACTTGCCCTGATCTCCAGGGCAGCCAGAGGAAAAACTGAAATCTGAAAAAAATCCCACTGTTCTCATTATCAGACACAAGATAGATACCATTTCTCGAGGCAACTAAAAATCCTTTAAAATTATTATCCCTAGATGACAGGAGTCATTAGTACCTTTTAAGCAACTTGTTTAATATGCTTTTCATTGTCTGCATTCTCTAGTAAGGGGAGAAGCTTCCATATATATTCAATATTCTTACAGCTTTAGTCAGGAGTTCATTGAGCTGCTCTGTGTAAAGCATATCAGAAGGTTCTGGTTTGAATGAATAAAGCTAACAATTATATAGTAGCCCACTGGGCAACAAGACACAGTTTGGGGTAGTAATGTCCACAGACACCCCCAGCACATGTGGTCCCAATGCAGCCTCCCTCCGGACACGATGTCTTTTCACTGTACAATTTCTAGCCTCTTTACCCCACTGGGCATGACATTTCCCTCGGGTTCTCCCTACAAAGAGGACAAGGATAAGGAGATGTAACAGAAATATCTTTTGTCCAGTAGAACTACAGCATAACTACAGCATAGGAGACCTTTTGTTCCAGGAGAGAACCAAGCAATACTGTAAAAGAAGCCCATACAGACACCCCTGGGTAAGAGGAAAAATGCCTGTTCTGCACCTGCAAGATCCCACAAAGGACAGCACTGGTGGCTCTCCAGGTCAAATGGCCAAGAGCTGTGTCAAAGAGCCACTTAAGGGGCAGGTAGGGAAAGCCATCGCCCTTGGTCCTCTGACCACATCCTCCGACCACATCCTCCATGCAACCGGATGTGCCCAGGCAACTGGCACAGGCTGAGCCCTTCCACCTGTCTGGGAGGGAGGGAGGGGTGCCAGCTACTGGGGCATCCAGCAACCGGCACCACACCTGCTCCCTCAAGGCCTGCAGGGCTGGGGTTGGCAGGTGCACAGCCCTCATCAGGTCGGACACCTGGGAACCCCCACTCGTGCCAGCTCCCCCGGGCCCTGCAAAGGCAGAGCCAGGTCACCCACCATTCTTGAGTCTGGGCTCTGGCTGCCCGCCTGCTGGAAGACAGAGATCAGGGCCTCGGGGTGGAGCCGTGGGCTCTTCTCTTTGTCACTTTCCTCGCTATTTTGAGAGGACACCATTTCAAGATCCCCAAACTTGTGGTCACTGCACATGCTTGTTGAATGAAATACAGGTGAAGTCTGCTGGAAAGGAGAAAAAAAAAAAGGAGGGAGCTAGAAGAAAGTCATTACTGTACTTATGGAAGAGTCTTTGTTTTGCCTTTGGAGGCATGAAGGTAACATTTTTTTTTAATTAATTAATTATTTGAGAGAGAGACAGTGCATGTGAGCCAGCAGGGGAGGGGAAGAGGGAGAGAGAGAATCTCGAGCAGACTCCCCACTGAGTGTGGAGCCAGACAAGGGGCTCGATCCCCGGACCCTGAGATTGTGACCTGAGCTGAGATCAAGAGTCCAGCACTTAACTGACTGAGCCACCCAGGCGCCCCAAAGGTAACATACTTAAACATGCCTATGTAGGTCTCAAGGGAAAGAGACTAACATTAGCCCAACAGAGTTGATCCTCAGGATAGAATATGGTCCACACTAAGCTTTCCTGGGAAGGCTGCTCACAGCATACACAGCATGGGGCCAAGAGGGGGCAGACAAGCACCATTTCTTGTATGCTTCCAGAATGGAGAATGACCACCTTCAGAAAACAGCTCTTGGGTACTGAGGGAATATCTCCTTTCCTCCCTGTCACTGTGTGGGTAAAAAGAGGTGAAGAAAGAGAGGGACGGGTGTGAAACAGCAGGAGAGGAGGTCCCAGTGGATCCACATCTGTTTTCCAGCTGTCTGGCCTTAAGGACAATGTAACTTCTCTTTTAACAAGTTCCACCTGCCCCCAAATAACATCCCCCTCAGCCTCAGGGGTGGGGAGCACTGACCCCTCCAACCTGTGAGGAGGGTGCCCACTAACCTGCAGGTCGATACCCCATCAAACACTCTAACCTGGGAGGGGTGCCCTGTAAATCCCTCTAACTTGTGTGGATACCCCACGAACTGCTCTAATATAGGGAGGGGTGCCCATCAACTCCCCTAACCTCAAAAGGGGTGCCCTGCAGACCCCTCTAACCTGTGACCAGGGTACCCTGTTGGCCCTTCGAACCACTTGCTGCATGGGGCACCTTCTAACCTGTGCAGCACCCACTCAGGACCCTGCACGTACCAAAAGTGATACCCTGTCTGATACATAGGCCCAATCAGCCCTAACACAACGTTCCCGTTCTCAAGTAGATCGTGGCTATGTGTACTCCTTTCCGAAACCACTGCCCTAGAAATGGTCAGAAAGACCTTCCCTGGATAGGATCCTGCTGTTTCTAAGCCTCATACCATGTCTTCATCTTGGGAGGTGTCGTAATGCACGGGGCGGTTGGCGTGCACCTGCTTCAGCCTCCCCAGCAGGCCCTCCACCAAGCTCTCTCTGTCCTTCAGCTCGATGAACTGGAAAGCCATCTTGCTCCGGATGCTGATGATAATGGGATTAGGGAGCAGACTGGTATCCTCCATCTTCTCAATGCTCACCACCTATTGCAAAAGGTTACCCATGAAAGGTATGGCAACAGACAAAGGAGGGCAGGCATTTCGACTACCTATTTAGGTATCACCAGACAGAAGGCCAAACCAAACAACTGCCCTAAGGAATAGATGCAGAAAGTAAAAATTATCTAAGGCAGCACAGTCATGACAGCTGAAAGGGGAGAGTAACTCCAGTACCCGTTAACAGGCGAACGGAGAAACAAAAATGTGATCTATCAACACACTGAATATTATACAGCCTTAAAAAGGAGAGAAATTCTGACACATGCTACAGCATGGGCGAATCCGGAGGACATGATGCTCAGTGAAATAAGCCAGCCACACGTGGGCTAATGTTATAGGATCCCACTTAGATGAGGGACCTTGAGTAGTACCAGTCAGAGACAGAAAGTAGAGCAGTGGTTGCCCAGGGCTGGAGAGGAAGGATGGGGAGTGAGTGCCGAATGAGGACAGAGTTTCTGATGGCAAAGATGAAGTTCTGGTGATGGTGGGATGATACCGTGAATGTACCTAATGCCACTGAACCCTAACACCTAAAAGTGGGTCAAGTGGTAAATGTGATGCTATGTATAAGCTACAACAAGAAGACAAACAAATGTTTAAGACAACTCTTGGTCTTCTTGCTTCACTCCTAAGTAAGAACATTTGCAAAATGAAAACATTTACAAAATGACATGGAAGGAGATCACATGGATAAAAAATTCTGAGTTTCCCCAAACAACTGTGCTCAGAATTTGGAGGTCCTGATGGAAACAGAGTGGTGGGTACATTCACCACAGACGTGCCCTGAAACCAAAGGACTGAGCTCTTCAGATCTGGAAGTACCCTCAGGCTGCCCTGAATTTCCAGGAACAGACGGCAGACTGTTAAAGTACAAAGGGACCGGATCCATATTAAACGAAACATTTTTAAGTGTTTCACTCAAGTCCCAGGAGGGCACAAGAGCCAAGCAATCGGACGTTTTCAAGGTGATGTTTTTTGTCAGTTGCCTCTTCTCTTTCCCCTTTCTGTGAGTACAAGGGGTGGAATCCTACCTAAGAGCTGACAGAAAAGCTTTAACTGTGAGGCAGAGCCTTTCTCTGAACAGCGTCAACACTAATGCAGAGGTGAGGGCACGTGCTTCTCGCCAATCACTGCCAGGCAAATTTCAGGGTGTTGGAGGAATGACAGAAAAAGCAACAACCACACGGGGACTGGTCAAATGCAAGCCGTGCTTCCCTCCAGAGGCCCATCTGCAGTGGGCAAAACCCTGCTGGGTGGGCAGCCCTGCCCAGCCAGTCTCACGGCCACCACGGGCTCAAGGAGAGAAGGCGGGCTCGGGAAGCGCCAGCCAGGGCTGCCCCTACCTCTCTGAGTGGGAGGATGACATTGCAGCAGCCATCCTCCTTGCTGGCGAAGCAGACGTAACGGTCGGAGGCAAACATCCGCCCCACGGTGTGACAGCGGCTGAACGGTGTCCACAGAGAGCAGTCCACAACAGCGTGCAGCCTCTCCTGCCTCGGCAGCCTGAAGAACGCCCGGAAGAACTCATTCTGTGCTCTGGCTTCCAGGTCCCTGGCAGAGGAGGGAGAGAGAAGAAAAAGAGGCAGGGACAGTGAACGAACACACGGGTTTACAAAGGGAAACGCTGCGAAGCCAACTGGGGCTCCGGACATGGAAATGGATGAGACCCCACCAGGCCCCGCATGGGTCACAGCTCGTGCCCCACTTTACAGCCAACCTTGGAAACGGGTCCTCAAGGCAGGAGGGGTTGCCTCTGCACAAAAGTAAAACACCAAACTCACAGTTCAAAACAGATACTCCCTTCCTGATTTGAGCAACACTGTGAGTCACCACAGTGATACTTAAACAAGTGTTTAAAAATCCAGTATCAAAAAGTCAGTAACACCAAGTGCTGGCAAGGACGTGGAGAAACAGAACCCTTCGCACCCCTTGGGCGGGAAGGCAAAATGGTGCAGCCGGTCCGGAAAACTTTCTGGCTGTTTCTCCAAAAGATTCAACATGGACTTACCATACGACCCTGAAATTCCCCTCCTAGGCATAGACCCAAGCAAATCGAAAATGTACATCTGCTCCAAACCCTGGACACATCTGCTCAGAGAGGCAGAGCTGGCAACAAGCCTAACGTCCATCAGCTGACAAACAATCAACAAAATGTGACAGAGCCATCTAACAGAAGGTCACTCGGCCACACAGAGCAACGAAATACTGACACACACTACAACGTGGACGGACCTCGAAAACATTACACACACAAAAGACTTCATACTGCCTGAGTCCCTTTAGATGAAATTTCCAGAACAGGCAAAACTCATCAAGAGAGAAAAGAGCAGGGCGCCTGGGTGGTTCAGTGGATTAGGCCTCTGCCTTCAGCTCAGGTCATGATCTCAGGGTCCTGGGATCGAGCCTCACATAGGGCTCTCTGCTCAGCGGGGAGCCTGCTTTCCCACCCCTCTCTCTCTCTCTGCCTCTCTGCCTACTTGTGATCTCTGTCTGTCAATAAATAACTAAAATCTTAAAAAAAGAAGAGAGAGAGAGAAAAGAGCTTAGTGATTCCAAAGAGGAAGGGATAAAGGGAGAAGTGGGGAGTGGCTGCTCATGAGTATGGGGTTCCTTCTTGGGGTGAAGAAAATGTTCTACAGCAAGTGTGGGGATGGCTCCACAACTCTGAGTGGACTGAGAAACCACTGACTGGGAAGCCTTAACACGGTGAATTGTACAGTATCTGCTCCAAAAAGCAGTTCAGCTGAGATCTGTGCTTGACATATAGTAAGTGCCAAATAAACATTAGCTATTATTATCTTTAAAAAACAAATCCAAGCAGTGCCTGGCTGGCTCAGCCCGTTAAGCATCTGACTCTTGATTTTAGCTCAGGACATGATCTCAGGGTAATGAGATCAAGCCCCAAGTCAGGCTCTGCACAGGGCGTGGAGTCTACTTAAGATTCTCTCTCCCCCTCTCCCTCTGCCCCTCCCCCAGTTCTCTCTCTCTCAAAAATAAACAAAAAAATAAATTAATTAATAAAATAGATCCAAGTCAAAGTATCACTGGGGAGAACTCCGTAAGTATGGACAGTGGACAATGGGGAAAAAAATCCTACCCCAGGGGACCCCCCCCCACCCTGAGTCTTGGCTCTAATATCCAGTAAAGCAAGAAGGCAGCCAACTCACAATATCTGCAAATACTGATGAATTTATGTCCCACCCCAAAATTCTAGTAGAGGGGAAATTCCACTGTACAGAGATAAAAATTTTTCTTTGCCACATCAAATAAGAGTTCTTTAAATTCATCCGAGAGAATTTAAACTTAGCTTTCTTATCAGTTGGGTGACCTTAGGTAACAATTCTCTGTATCACATCTTGACATCTATAAAATGGAAACAAAATACGTAACCTTTCTGCTTCAAGGGATCCCCTAAAAACCTAAGAGGATGGCCACAATATTGAAAAATCATATTAGAAATAGCATCTACAGTATGATTCCATTTATATAAATACTATAAAATTTGCAAAAAATGATGTGTAAAGACTTTGTATAAATGTTAATTGTTATTGACTCTGTGTAGTAGCATTTCCACTTTTCATTTTAATTCTGCTTAAATTTCCTACCTGATCATGTATTGTTAACTTTTTTTTTTGAGTAAAATATTGACATATTTTTATTGAAATTTCACCTTGTATGCTCATTAGAAAATAAATATTTCAAAAACTCTTTGGTATATAATACTTTTTTTAAAATTAAATTTATCTTCAGCGTAACAGTATTCATTATTTTTGCACCACACCCAGTGCTCCATGCAATCCGTGCCCTCTCTAATACCCACCCCCTGGTTCCCCCAACCTCCCACCCCCCGCCCCTTCAAACCCCTCAGATTGTTTTTCAGAGTCCATAGTCTCTCATGATTCACCTCCCCTTCCAATTTCCCTCAACTCCCTTCTCCTCTCTAACGCCCCATGTCCTCAAAAAAAAAATGAAGCTATTTTCTTTTAGGAAAAGATTAACTTTTAAAATGTTCCCTAGTGCAAGGTATTAAATGCCTGAGTGATCTTTCAGACACATTCCCCCCCAGCCCACCAGGGCCAGGGCCAGGGCCAGAACTCATACCGAGAGGCCCCTCCTGTGCCAGGTCTCATTCCCAACCCAGTCCTCATTTTCACACCATCACACAACCATCTTCCCAGGAGACCCAACATGGAGATGGGAGAGTGCTTGGAATTTACTGTTTACTATTTACTATCAAACCCTCACAAAGAGAGATTCATGCATGCCCAGAAGGTTTTCTGGGCACAGCAAGAAATTATACAAATTCTACAGATCAAGATGGTCCAGTTCCTGGGGGATAGCTGCCATCCCTTAACACGCAGCACCTGATACTCCATGGATGGCAATTCCAAAGGAGCCTGCACTTTGCCCCAGAGGAACTGGGAAAACATGGTAAAGCACCGTAAATGCTTTAGAAATTCACGTACTATGGGGTGGAAGGCAAGACCCCTCAATATCACCCCAGTTCTCTGAAAGCCGACCTACATTCAGCACATTTACTTTGGAAGATTTATATCTTTGTCCTCAAAGTATGCTAGCCGTGCTGGTTTGGTGAAAGTGAAGCCAGTGCAAACTTCCTGTACGTACCTCACAGGTACAGGTCCAGCCACCACTAAATTCACCTGTTGTCTGCTCCTTCCTAGAAGCATGGTGGTGGGGGCTTTGGTGGGGGGGATACTTTTGGTATTTTACCTTGCAGACAGCTCTTCAATTTAAGACTAAGGTGTTCAGTTTTCTGATTTTTCTATTCAGTGCACCTGCTGCACCAGCCAACTGCTCAGTTCAATCCCCTTCCCCATGGCTTCTGAGCAGCCTGGGTATACGACACGTCACCTCCACTCTGCTTTCTGGGCTGTTCTCTGTCACCAAAGGAGTCTGTCTCTCACACATTCAGCAGCCACAGACCAGTGACCTCGCATTGTAAGAGAGAAAGGAGGGGGGCACCTGGGTGGCTCAGTCATTTTAGCTGTTGACTCTCAGTTTCAGCTCAGGCCATGATCTCAGGGTCCTGGGTTGAGCTCCTTGTCGGGGTCCACCCTGAGCAGGGAGACTGCTTCAGGATTCTGTCTTCCCTCTGCCCCTCCCTCTGCATGCCTGCACCTTCTCAAATAAGTATCTCTAAAAAAAAAAAAAAAAGAAAGAAAGAAAGAAAGAAAAAAGAAAAAAGAAAGCAGCAGGAAGGACTTTCCTAAATCCTCTTCCTTCCTTAGAAAGTCCTCTTCCAATTCCACCTCTAAATACACATTCTACGTATACATGTGGCATTGAACTTTCTGATAGATGGAGATGAAGATCCAGTAGCTGAAGACGAGTAGCTCAAGCCCTTTATGAAGGTCAGAGTAAGACCACTCCATCCTTTTGGTCTGTTTCGAAGCAGGTGGTATTTTTGATGCTTAAAAATATCCGCTCCTCTTTCCGAAGAATACCAGAAACAAAGTCCACTGGTCAAAATTTGCCTTTGAGACCTTCCAATACCTACTAAATGTTCCCCCTCTTCCTCTGTAGAGATGCCCAACACAAAAGAGTCATAACTGACCATTCAGGCCTATAAGCCAGGGCAGAAGCACCCCTAAAAAGATGGAAACTAGCCCAGCAGACCCCACAGTATTTACCCCCAGTGTCCACCTTGCTGGTATGCACTGGCCAAAGCAATCCCTCCAAGAGAAAGCGGCAGCTGAGACTAGAAGGGACGGTGCCACAGACCCTCCTGTCTGAACATATGCCCTTGCATGAGCCTATAGCCATGTGGGAAATAAATGTGGGTTTATCAGAATACAGAGCAAGAACACCAAGTTTGCTCATGGAGCTACAATGAATATGACCATTCCTGCACAACAACAACACAGGCCCACACTACATGCCCACACTCAAAACTCCACACTTCATTCACTAGAACTTAGACCCAAGAAATGAAAGGGTGGGTCCTTCTTTTGTTTCTCTGTGAACCTAGAATTCGATTTTTCTCCCCTTAGTTTTGGTACAAATGTACCAAAAACAGGTTCCCCTGTCTCTTCTCCCCATCAACCTGTTAGAACACTTTTGGGAAGACCTGTGTCAGGCCTCATGTGCCATGGTAACTCTCCCTCCCTCGTGTCATTCATCCCACAGACACAAACCCACTATGTGTCTAGCAGCTCAAGGGAGCTCCAGACAGAATGCTTCCCCAAACTCAGGCTCTGTGGCAGCTGGGGCAGGGGCTCCCGCGTTAGCTCCCAGTGTGAGGATGTCCCCGCTGTGCCCTTGACAGGAGACCTCAAGTACTATCCCTGGCCTTCTGGAATAACGTGGTCTTCTGTCAGCTGTTTGCCCCATAAAACATGTACAAAGATTTCTAGAGGCTCTTCGTGACACACCCACCCACAGACCCATGCCCAGCTCATTTGAAACTCTGGGCAAGAGCCAGCAATAAGGAAGCATGGCAGCACCACCACATACGCATACTTCTCAAAGCCGAAGTCTGCACAGAAAACATGGCATCCCTCGAAAGTGTGTTGACTTGACACACCTTTCCCCTACTCTCCCCCAAGAGCACCAAGGAAAGAGAAGGACAACCTTGCCGTGATGTACCTTACATATAGCGCACACAGCCGCCTGGGTCTCCTGGGCTCGGAGGGGGCATGAGGGAAACCCAGGCCTCGGAAAACAGGGAAGAGGGTGCACATCGACTCAGCTGGGGCTTGCAGTGCCCCCATGTCTTTGAAAGTACATCCTCGGAGCTCCAGCAGACCAAGACCTCAACAACACTGGCATCTAGAAGGCTTTTTCACACTCAAGGCTCCTGCCTTTGCCCTCTGCCCTCCATCGTGCCCCAGAACAGCCTGGAGAAGTAAAAAGCAACTAGGGCTCTGCAGGGTGGGGACTCGCAGGCCTTCCCCAGTGAGGCAGGAGCTGTTCAGGGCTGCACAAGGAGCCCCTAAGAGATGTCGACGCCAAACCAGAATGACAAGGACAGAAAGCCCAATAAATTATACAGCTAGGATGGGCATTCTTAGTAGGGTACAAGAACAGCAGGAAAGGGAGTAAATGTGGGCAGACAAGGCCAAAGAAGTTCTGAAAAGTCAGACCAGGGAGCCAGACAATCAGCCCGACAACAGGGGATGAGGGCTTATTACTGAAGATGTCAGCCCCCTCCCGACCCCTACACCCACCCCCTCACCCCAGGCATCCCCCGCTAACCTTTAGATACCAGAAAGATCTTCCACTGGGGTAAACAGCCTCCATTCACTGCACTGCAATAACTACGTTTTCCTCCAGCACTTTCCAATCAGTCAATATAGATTTTAATGGTGATATTAAATTTGATTTAGTGAAACACATCACCTTCCCAATCTCCCACTCCCCAAAAGCTGGCTACACCACTTTCAACCCATCACTCACAGCTTCACAAATGTTACTGTGTTGGTAAATTTCAGGACCGATCCATTTCTTTGCTCCCCACGCCAGGCCCCAAAGTCCCTTCCCCAGTCTCTGTTTTCCCGCCCTTCTGGATTCTGCTGCTATGCTCCAGAATCCCTGCTCCAGGCCGTCCTCTGCAAAGTGTGAGGGCTGGGCCAGAGGACTCCTGGGTCCAGCTGGCTCGAACTTGTCTGACCGGGTCCTGTTGTGCGATGCACCAGCCCATCCTCCCAGCTCCTGCTGGAGTCCCAGCTCCTCTGGGCACTTTCCCAAAGTCCCATGGGAGTGAGAGTGAGCAGCAATCGTGACTAATCCGCAATCAGATGGCTCACCACACTAGTGACCTCAAAGGCACCTTTCTAAAGCTGTTATCTGGGAAGGGAAGTGAAAATACATCAACAAAAGGGAGCCTGAGGAGCATTCCAGCACTTCTGATTGTACCCTTTGCATCAAGAGACTGTTTTCCTCAACTTGAAAACCTGGGCTCTCTTGGCAGGATGTCAAGTAGACTGAGTCATTACCTGTTTATGTCCACAGGCCTATGTCTCCATGACAGAAAGCTACACGTGAGACCCACGAGGAACTGGTAGGCAAGGACATGCCTTTCACTTTTGGAAGAAGTCTCTCAAAGTGCAGTGACCAGCAAAACATACTAGGAACGAGAATCTTGCCACCCATCTCAGGCCAATCCGAGGCACCTGCAGGGCCTTGTTTTGTCCTTTTCTCTCTCTTCCGCTCCCCGATCATTATTGGTATAGAAAGTAGAGGAGAGGGAGCCTCATATAATTCACCTGAATTCTGGAATGTACACAAAGAATGCTTATACTGATGAATTTTCTTCCAAAATGAATGATTTTGGGTGCCTGAGTGGCTCAGTTGGTTAAGTGACTGCCTTTGGCTCAGGTCATGATCCCGGAGTCCTGAGATCGAGTCTCACATCTGGCTCCCAGCTCCATGGGGAGTCTGCTTCTCCCTCTGACCTTCTCCCCTCTCATGCTCTCTCTCACTTCTCTCTCTCAAATAAATAAAATAAAATCTTTAAAAAAATGAATGATTTTACCACAGGGTCTTAAATGTGACAAACCAGCCATCTGCCTCTTCTTACCCAGTTTCCACCCAAAACCACAATGCTACATCTAGAAGTGGAGCCGTGAGGGACTATCAGGAGATCTATGAGGAAATCACCTGAAACCCTAGTGCCCACAGAGCTGACCAGAGTATGCAGGCCATCAGCCGGCCTCCTAGTGCTCAAACCCAGTGGAGGGGGGGGCGGCAGGGAGGCAGTTCACACACGTACACATCAATGCAAAACCTATAGAACAGATAGACACTTCACTGGGTGATTATAGAAGCCCTTTAACAACTCCTCCAACCGAGACTCGTTTCTTCATTTTTAACCAATCTTTGTAAGCTGGACTAAAAGGACTCAGACACCAAATGACTATAGAGATATTTGGAGATACATGAGAGAGAGCTGGGCTGTCTTCTTTGGACCTAAGACAGAGCCGGAGACGGTAATGGGAAACCCGAGGTCAGGAAGCCCAGGGAGCAGCTCAGGAAGGGGAGTCAGAAGACCCAAGGGCAGCACCCCAAGGATCTCCTTTCATAAGGGAGAGACAAGCAGCAGCACTCTTTTCACAAAGGAAATGTCAGATGCTGAGGACACGAAACCAAGTGAAATCCATTGGAGTTTCACCAAAAAAGTTCACTTTTTGATTCCTGCCTTACTTGTGACAATACATGACCAATTTATAACGCATGCACACAGCAGGGTCTCTAAATACGTCCTGAATACAGGCCAACTACAAACACACTGCCATTTAGAGACCACTGATTAAACACATGTTCTCCCAGATGTTCCAAGAAAATACCAAATGTGTGTAAGGAATTACAGGAAATGTTATAAGAGATTTAAAAATTCTTTTTAATGATGGGACACAGAATGACACAGAACTACCATGTGATCCCACAATTCCACTTCTGGGTATACGCCCAAAATATGTAAAAACAGGCATATGCTCACGGCAGCATCAACGTACAACAGCAAGGGTAGAAATGGCTTTGTGTCCATTGATGCATGAACAGAGAAAGAAAATGTGGCATATCCACACAATGGACTACTACCTAGCCTTAAAGAGGAAGGAAGTTCTGGCACCTGCTGCGACACGGATGAACCATAAGGACATGACACTAAGTGAAATATGCCAGCCACAAAAGACAAATACTGTATGATTCCACCTACATGAGGGACCTTGAGTAGTCAAACTCAGACAGAAAGTAGAGTGGCAGTTGCCGGAGGCTGGGGGAGGAGGGGAATAAGAGTTATTGCTTAATGCGGACAGAGTTTCAGTTTTGCAAGATGAACTGTCCCAGGACTGGATGGAAGGGAGGGTTGCACAATATGAATTTATCCATTTTCAACTGCATGGTTCAGTTCAGCGGTATTAAGGTAGCAAATATTATATTGTGTGTATTTTCCCACATTAAAACTTTTTTTCATGTCTAGTAGTACTAAATAGTAGTGGGATTCTCTAATGATATCAAATCTATCTAGCCACAATAGCACTTGTTAGATGACTTGTTTCTCTAAGGGTATCTTTGTATAAACTCTACAGTTACCTGGTCTAAACCACCAAGTCAGGAATCACAGTCAAGCTTAGCTGAACGCCACCATTTAAATTTTAGATAATGAAGCCGAACTTCTTTAAAATGACTAATAATTCAAGCAACGGCTCCAGATAGCTCCACACATAGCATCAGTAGGGGCAAACCAACCATAAAGAATGTGAACTTAGAGTATTACTGAGGCACATTTCTAATGGCTAACTGGTAGCAAAAATAAATTCATTGTCCTGAAAACCTTTTCTACAAAGCACTTTCAGGGATACCTGAGTGGCTCAGTCAGTTAAGTGCCTGCCTTTGGCTCAGGTCATGATCCCAGGGAATCTCTTAATGTTCGCTAATAAAGCACAGTGCTGAATGGAATTCTATCATGAAGCTATCCATATTATATTTACTTAGAAGTATTTTTTATAAAAATCAGTTTCCAAATATCTGGAAAAAAAGCAGAATTGGATCCAGAAATCAAAGTCAACTGCCAAAAAAAAAAAAAAAAAAAAAAAAAAAAGAAGAAAGAAAGAAAAAAAGAAGAAACAAACAGGGTGCCTGGATGGCTC
This sequence comes from Mustela erminea, assembly GCF_009829155.1. NCBI lineage: Eukaryota > Metazoa > Chordata > Mammalia > Carnivora > Mustelidae > Mustela > Mustela erminea. Next base: position 60,090,693 of record NC_045620.1, on the reverse strand, counting down.
CGTTAGCTGAGCACATGACTCTTGGTTTCAGCTCGGGTCATGTCAGGGTCATGGGATCTAGCCCCACGCTGCACTCACGCTCAGTGCAGAGTCTGCTAGAGATTCTCTTCCTCTCTGCCTCCCCCTACTCCCCCAGCTTGCTCACTCTCTCTAAAATAAATGAAATCTTAAAAGAAAAAAAAAACCTTCCTTATTAAAAAAATAATCAACTATTGCTGCCAATTACTATGTCACAATCATGATCAACACCACAGGAAAATCTGCATCGAGCCACAAGGGACATTTAAACCGGTACAACTAAGACTAACAAAGCACATGTAAATGAATGTGGTGGCCCACTGCCACAGTCCCGTGGGTGAGGAACCGAAAACGGAAGCGCCTTACCGCTTGGTGATCTGGCTCGGCTCCTGCAGGTCTGGGTCCAGGTCAAAGACCTCGTTATCCAGCAGCCTCCGGAGTGTCACGTCGGCCAGCTGCTCCATGATCTTGAACACCTCATCGAGGTTCAGGAACATGGAGAAGTCACGCTCCTTATTCTGCGTCGTGATTCGGATGGTGTCCGTCAGAAAGACGTTGGACGTTCTTTCCAACTTCTGGATATCGACCCATGGGACTACAAGTTTAACTAGAAGAGGGAAAAAAAGGCAAATACGTAGGTTACCCTAACATGTGAGCCAAACTTGAGTGTACCAGCAAACAAGAGTCCAAAGGATTTCCTTAAGCTGAAAAGCAAAGCCAGAGCAGGAAAGGGGAAGCACAAAACTGCTTGACAGCTGTGTGTTAGAACCCAACTCATGTTTCATGATTTTTCTTAAAAGATTTAAGTAAAATTTTCCAAGTTGTTGGCTACTGCACACAAACAGGGGACAGCGTTCTGAAATACCAAGTTAACAACAGGAAAAGAAAACTTCAAGAATATTTAAACCCATGGGGCGCCTGGGTGGCTCAGTGGGTTAAGCCGCTGCCTTCGGCTCAGGTCATGATCTCAGAGTCCTGAGATCGAGTCCCACATCGGGCTCTCTGCTCAGCGGAGAGCCTGCTTCCCTCTCTCTCTCTCTCTGGCTGCCTCTCCGTCTACTTGTGATTTCTCTCTGTCAAATTAATAAATAAAATCTTTAAAAAAAAAAAAAAAAAAAAGAATATTTAAACCTAAATATTTTCAAAATATCCAAAAACTTCTCCATTTACATAATTTCTCGTTTCAAAAGCAGCATTCATGGTGTAAAAAAAGTGCAAAAGAGGATTATTCATGATCTCCTTTAGAGAAACAGACTTCACATTTAGACTGTGTCAAATGACAGTCTTAGAAGACACAGTACAATTTCTATGGAATTCTTTAAAGTAATACAGTACAAACAGTACATTTTATAAACAAGTGTTTTATTCTGGGAAATGTTTCCAATACAGTGATGGCGAGGCTAGCTAGAGCTTACTAATGCAAATAGAAAAAAGAGACACTGTAACAACTTAAAGTGATTTTAAATGTTATCAAATACTAGAAATCTTTTTTTTTTTTTTTCAAAACTTAGCATCCTAACAAAATTTGGCTTAGTCACCATGAACGATAGGTGTCAGAAACTAATTCATTTTCTTTTTCAAATCAAGGAGAACTTCAAGTGTTTCTCTTTCTACTGTTTCTTTCCACTTCTCGCAATAACGTTTTCGGGGCTTCCATGACTTAGAAAGCCACACATCGACTTCAGGCTTGAGATGAAGCTTCTTCAGCTACTTCTAAGTGCTTTCACCTAAGTCTTTCATACAAATACATACAATCGATAACATCAACTTTCATTTCATGAAGCATCTACTTTGTGAAAAGCCCTGCACTTAAGGAGTTCGTTCAAACAGGGAAAACAGACAATAAAATAAGCAACCACTAACTTGACAGAATCTAAAGCAGAAACACAAACGTGGTGCAAATTGTAAGGGGACCAGGGAAAGTTCCTGGAGGTGATAAAATTCTGAACTGAACTTGAAGGGTGAAAGAGGCACAAGACTAGGGAAGGGAAAGACCAGCATGAATTTTGAGAAGCACTGCACAAAGTACAAGAATAAAGATGGTCAAGATCAGGTCAGAGCACAGACCAAGGGTGGGGAAAGGTCACACACACGTGGCGTTATGTACTGAAGGATCAGACCTGAAGCTGGCAGCGTGAGAAAGAGAGCGATGACCCTGGGCAGGAAGCTGTGTCAGCACAATTTCAGAGAAGCCCCTCCCACTGGTTCAACTTGAAATATAAACTTAAATGCAGGAAGAAGAAAAAATGACATATATAAACACATACATACACATATACTTGTTTTATATACACACACAGCTGCCATCCTGCCTGGGTGCTTGAAACAGTATGTAGTTCCAAAAGAAGTTTCCATGGGAATGACTTTTTAAAACTTCAATATACAACCAACACTCATGACTTTTCTTTCTTATCTTGGAATTCTATCACCTCGCATGGTAATGGTCAGTGCATCAAAGTGTGAAAAGTTCATCACTGCCTGAATCTCAAGTGGACCCAGGTGAAGAATTCCCTCCCAATCCAAGGAACAGCTGTACATCCTGCTTCTTTTCCAGGAGCAGTCGTGACCTTCAGGGCTGGGAACTTTTTAAATGCCCTCCTCCCCCAATCAAGCACATTTAAGAAGCAACAATATGTTCCATTCCTTTAGAAGCACTGGGCTGTCAGTTTTGACAATGCGTTTTCAGAGCAACGTCAAGTAAAAAACCTTCAGTAGCTCTACAAAGAGAGCTTCACTGAAATGTTTAAGGCAATGGAAAAAATGAACTCTCACAAAACCAAAGCCCGTTAGTGGTGGTTGCATATGGAAATAAAATTGTCTGCACACACCATTTGAAGTTAATCAAGTATTGCTCATTATCATCTCAACTACTCATTTAAAAATCCTTCATGCTCTAGCTCTTCCTCTCATCTCAGACCAGCACTGAGCTTCCCGAGAGTCCGCTTCCCCTGCGAACGGCAGCACGAGCCTCACTTACGTTCCTTGCCCAGGAAGAAGGAGTAGAAGCAGAGGTGATTGATGCTGAGGTAGAGCCAGCCTTGGCGGGGGACCCTGCCCTTCCAGCAGCAGCAGGAGTAATAGGTGACCAGCTTCTCTGCCTCTGGGAAGTTGAACCTGGCCTCGAACTTCACCAAGGCCTCTCGGAACTTCTCAGGCTCCTCTTCCTGCTCGGCAAGCCTGCTGCTCGTCTCCTCCGCAATCAGAGCCTGACACACAGAAAGGTAAGGGACCGACCCCTCGTCAGGGAAAGGAACAAAGGGAGAAGCAGGCAGAGGCGGGAAGGGACAGCCAAGCATAGGCCCCTGAGGAGTCTACACTGCCACCAACACACACACACACACACACACACACACACACACACAACCCCTCCCTCCCAGGGGTAGAGGAAAGTGGCGCGCCACTCTGTCTACCACCCAGAATCAGGGCCACGGTTGGCGGACTGATGAGCTGGGGGTGGGGGGGCAGAGAACCCAAGATAAGTCTCTCACTTGGCCACTAACCAGGCATGAGGCTTTGGGCAAATCACCAACTTCTAGGCCTGAGTTTCCTAACAAGTTACTATTGTGTGATACCTCCCGGCACTCCCTACAGGGACAGGATAATTCAGTTACTGGCTCAAAAGTGAATCTGATGCATCAGCCCTGAAGAACTATCCAAATTTGAGTTACAAGTTAGTCTGGTTTTTTTTTTAAGATCCTATTTATTGGGCATGTGGGTGGCTCAGGTCATGATCTCAGGGTCCTGAGATCAAGTCCCACATTGGGCTCTCTGCTTGGCAGGGAGCCTGCTTCCTCCTCTTTCTCTCTCTGCCTACTTGTGATGTCCCTCTGTCACATAAATACATATAATCTTTAAAAAAAAAAAAAAAGAGAGAGAGGGAGGAAAAGAGAGAGAGAGAGAACAAGAGCACAAGATGGGAGCGAGGCCTAAGGAGCGTGGCAGAGAGAGAAGAAGATTCCCTGCTAAGCAGGAAGCCTGACAATGTGGGGCTCGATCCCAGGACCCCAGGATTGTGACCTGAGCCAGAGGCAGATGCTTAACCAAGTGAGCCACCCAGGCACCCCAAAATAAGATTTACGAAATGAATCTGAAGTATGGTAAAATTTCAAGTGCTTCTAATTTCTTTCATTATGTTTTCTTCTTTTCCAAGTTTTATTTAACCAGACATCATTAAATAGAAAAATTATAAGAAAACAAATAACTTTAAAAGCATGTCTAACATATAAAGTTCCAGACCACGAGGCATGAAAGGGATTTTAGGAAGCAGAATGGGAGGCACGGGCTCCAGATACAGCCACAACAATGGTGACCATACAGACCTTTGACTTCCGTGGACTGCAGGGCCTAGTGACAAGCACGACTCTAAGCACAGGGGTTTCTTTAAAGCTTGACAGAGCGGCCAGCTGCTCAAGATACGAGTAGGAAAGCCCCAATTTTTGATTCCTTTGGATCTTCCCAGAGGAAAGGAAGAACCAACACCACACAGTGGCCCACAGATATAACCCCATCTCAGACCACAAGAACCCCTCCACCCTCAGCCCCTGCTCCAGGCGAGCAGCCTCCCCACAACTGTTGTCTTTCTTTTTCTTTTTTTCTTTCTTTCTTCCTTTCTCTTTCTTTCTTTCTTCCTTTCTTTTTTTCTTTCTTTCTTTTTTTTTTTTTAAAGGCATTTCAGTTTTGATGTGCAGGAGATTGGAATATGACATCCCAAACTGTGCCACTATGGCATAAGGATTATTCTGAGCTGAAGGCAACTGAGAAACGGCAGACACCAAAAAGGCTCTCTGCCTTCCCCCACTACTTGCCTAAAACAAGGACACCAAGACCCATTTGTGAAGGTGCCTCTCTCTTCTGTGCCAGGAAGGGGAGGGTAACTCTAGACTCTGACCAGCACTGAGAGGAATGTGCACAGCCAACCTCACAAAAACAGCCCTTCTTCTCTTCCCTTCATTTCTCCCCACCTTTACCTTCCCACAGCTGGCTACCCCTGAAAGCCTGAACACCTCTCTCTTTGTCTTGTCCCTTCCCTATAAACATACTGTTCTTTGTTGAGGTGCTGCATAAGCCCCACATTCTAACCACCCCTCTGAGTTACTCATCACTGAGTTTTCCTCATGTGTACACACATCGCACACGGTGATCAACTGTTTTTCTCATCAGTTTGACTTTTGCCAGTTCAATCTCCAGGCCGTAGGAGGAGAACCTAGGAGGCTAGAGGAAAAGCCGCTTCCTCCTCTGCAGAAGCTTTCCTAAAGACACTACAGCAGAAATGAATTTCCTTCCTCCATATTAAAAGGAGAAACTCTAAATCAAAAAACCACCACAGCATACATTAGACAAAGGAGAAGGAGGCACATGAGAAAAATAGCCATGGAAGAGGCATTTCTGTAGCTAAGCCCCAGTGGGATCTGACCTAGGGAACCAAGCTAGTCAGTCGGACCAGGCAGAGATGGTAACCGACAGGCTGGACGAGTCCCCACCACAGCCTGGGTCTACCTGCCAACCCCTGAGGCTAGAGGGGACACCAAGAGGCCACCAGCCAACAAAGCCACACTGCCTGACTCAGGAGACCTTTGGTTCCTACCTGGGGACATCGGAGTCCCGGATACCCAAAGGAAAAGAATATTTCCGCTTTGTCCTTTTAAAACCAAGAATTCATTTTGACACCCTTTACTAAAAGCTGAGGCACTTTTAAGGCAAACGTTTGATGAAAAAAATAAACAAAATCAATGGTCTGGGGGATTTTACTGACAGGGAGGAAAACTAGGCTAATGTGTTAAAAGTGTTTAATGAAGGTAAAAATCGGAATGAGAAATAGTCTCTCTCTGCCTGACGGGGCATATAAAGCACCAGGTACCAATTATGTTGTTGAAATGACAGAGAAGATGGAACTCACAAGATATTCACAGATACCCTCCAAAATAGTCCTGTCTTGCCCTCTCAAAACCTAATTGATTTTAATTCCATTTAATTAACATAGCTGAAGAATAAACAGCCACTTTGGGGAAGAGGAAAGTGCCAGGTCCAACAAAATAGAATGAAAAGATGTCACAACTGCAAAAAGGTGGGAATAACGAGTTTAAGGAGTCAAGCAACATTTCTGCTCTGCAAAAACATAAATGTTGGCATTTTTTTCTCCCTGAAACAAGAGAGAACCTTCCCTTCTATAAAGGAAAACAAAAACTTGGGCCTGAGAGCGTGGATTTTCCGGTTTCATGTGTATTTTGCCAGATTGACCATGAAGTTTGACAAGTGACCAGTCCAGCTCCTCTGACTGTGTATAAAGCCAAGATGTTCAGTCATGGTGGAGAAAACTGTTCGAATCTGATAAAAAATGCTACAGTGTTCAAAATGTCATACAAAAGTTCTAAGATGGGGAATTGGGAAGAAGCATTTCAGTCAAACGACCTACCTTTACCTTCCCCTTGACAAAGCTGGCAATGTCATCCTTATTATCAAAGACAGACAAAGTGTGCAGGAGATTCTGCTCCAGCCAGTCCCAATGCTGGTTTATTTCCTCTAATGTCGCACCTGGGTTAGAACATAAAAAGATACCGAAATTAAAAGTAACTCCTAGATCATGAACTCCTTTTCCAAATATTCTGAAACCTCTGTTTGTGATTAAAACATCCTGGCTTCTCACATCCTGGGCCATAGCAGACAAGGAAGACACCCTCCTTTGAAGCCACGGAGTCCTTCGCCACAGCACTGGGATTTGCAAACACCCATCCACTGCTACATGGGTAGGCCAAGAACTACATGTGGACATCCTGTCGCCCTTGCTGATGCCTGGACTTCCCACCACATCCACTCAAGTGACAGAAACATTCATAATTACGCAGCTGTTCCAAGGGAAACAAGCCCCCCAAAGTGGGCCAATTCCAAACAGTCTCACATAGTTTACCCTGTAAGGACAAGGATCCCTCAAGAGGGACCTCAGCCCAGGGTCACAGAGGAGAGAGCCTTCTGAGAAAGCTGCTACTGCTTGCCCAAGGGTGTGGCCACTCGCAACAGGCATCATTAAATACAACAGCAACAACCTAGGGAACTTCCAGGTATACCAAGCTGTACTTCATATCATTTACAATAATATCCCTTAAAAACATACATGAGAGATTATATACTAAACGTTTGAAATGTACATTAAATCATATCTAGTAAGTTAATTTCCTTCCAAGGCAATTAAAAAGAAATCACCCCATTACTGAAGCATTAAGCAACACTGTTACCAAAAAGCTTAGTTATTTTAGTATTTCCCCTCGAGGAGACTCCTGCTACTCTCCATTAGACAATGGGCACCTTGGCACAGGGACTGTGCCAGCTCCTAGTGAAGGACCCAGCATATAGCAAGTGCTCAATAAAGTCCCCTGCCTTGAAGCAAGCCCGGGATGGACAGGAAAAGGGATGTGTGCATCAGGTGTGCATAGTACAGGAACAGATAAACGCCCAGCTAGGAGGACAAGATTTCCAAAATGGGAAGCAGGAGATAATCTAACCTCTAAGAGGTCAAGGGCTACCCAACACCAATGCAGAATAAGCTCGCCAATGTGAGAGTCACAGTGGTCAACAGAACCACATACCATACACACAAAAGTCAGACATGCATTTTTTTCAACAGCAAACTTTTTGTATGCTATTTGCAGATTTCCTCCCTGCAGAGCATAGATGCATGGAGGGATATTCTAAAAAGCCTAGGGATAAAAATGCCAGAGTTCTTAGAACTTACTGCAGACTTGTGCTTTTAGGATCAGTGAGTATAAAGAACATCTGTGTGGGGACCGATTTTTCTGAACGGACAGTTTAGGAAGGAGTCATCAGAGCAATCCAAGAGAATTCTTCATAAGGAAAAGCAAGAGAGAGATCTGGTCTCTCTTCCTCTTCTTATGAGGAAACCCATCATGGGGCCCCACCCTCATGACTTTCTGTAAACCTAATTACATCCCCAGGCCCTACCTCTAAATACTACCACACTAGGGGCTAAGGCTTCAAGATATGAACATGGGGGAGGAAGATACCATTCAGTCCACACCAATCTACGCAGCTGTCCATCAAGCCACCCCTCCCGCCAACTCTTGCTCTTTAAGGACCAACAGACTGGACATGCAGCCACGTGCAGTTTAGGAGAGCAAGCTGGGGGGCGGGGCATGGTCAGGATCATCTCACTCTCCTCCCCCTCCCACCCAGGAGGCCCTTGTGGTTGCTGGAAACGCCTGGCCCTTCAGACCCCCATTCCTCTTACAAGGGGGAAAGATCCTCTCAAAACACAAGTCAAACCAAGTTCTGTCAGGCTTCACAGCAGGATTCTCATGAAGTTTCTAAGTGTCACCTACCTGAACTCGAGCCCCTCATAGTCTGCTTGGTGCCTTACACTCAGTGCTCAGGTCTGCCCACCTCTGGCTTAAGACTCTGCTGTTCAGTGTCTTCCAATGGCAACCTTGTAGGTGTCAGTCACAAAAACACTTCCTATAATTGTGGGGGTGGGGGGAGTCAGCAATGGGGTCTTCCTAGTGGGGTGACAGCAGATCACACCATTGCAAGAGAGTCCTTGGGTCTTCACTAAAGCCAATAAACTTGCAAGGAGACTTAGGGATGCCTGGACCTCTGCCCTTCTCTTTAAGGTTTACTCTTTCTAGATGTTTGTAATTTCTTATCTATCGTAATAAAACCAACTGGCCAGACTATTTAAGGCAAAGAATAAATGGGAAAAAAATTTGAGTATTTTTTTGAGTACGGGGTCATCAATCTTTGAGTATTTTTTTTATTTAATTTATTTATTTGAGAGAGAGAAAGCATGTGAGCAGGGGATGGGGAGCAGCAGAGAGAGGGAGAGGGAGAACCAGAAGCAAACTTCCCGCTGAGCATAGAGCCTCCAGAGGGCTCAATCCCAAGACCCCACAACCAAGACCATGACCTGAGCCAGAATCAAGAGTTGAATGCTCAAGTGACTGAGCCACCCAAGCGTTCCTTGAGTATGTTTTCATGACCTCCTAATTCATTTAAAAAACAAAACAAAACAAAACAAAACAAAAAACAACCTTGGCATAATGAGGAAGAACAAGAGAAGGGAGAAGACTCACCTTTGTGACTTTTCTATTCCAAGGGCTAGCTCACTACTGTGTAAGGAAGACTTCTGAATGAGGAAATGGAGACTCAAACACTTCTCCAAGGTCATATGTATTGAAGGAAAGGCAAAAGCAGGGTATGAACTCATTCTCTACAACCCTGAAGTACCCTGGTGTCCTCCCATTAATAAGCGGCATTTCAATTTCAAAATAACATTTACATAATCCTTACATCCATTACTCCTATGGTTTGACACTAAAAAAAAAAAAAAGTTATTTTGTGTTTGTACTTAGAGCAATTCCAATTTCCTGAGTGCATCTTTCTGGATGACATGAAACAGGTTTTCATCTATCCTATTAAGCTCAAAGGGACAGCACAGTTCATTGTTAACAGCTAACCAAGCAGGTCATCCTCAGCTGATAACCACAGACACCGTGATAAACACTATATACAAGCTCCAACACAGTCTATCGCATGGAACGAAGACTTGAAACAAAGCCATCAAAATTTTAGGCTTCTATCCTTTAAAAGATTCTTCTACTTATGGGGAGGAGTTTATGTCAGGGAAAGGTAAATTCTAAAACAAAACCACGCCTACACCTTGAGAGAGAAAACAGGCACACAAATAAAAATCTGTCACTGGGCCACAGTTAGATTTCATCACAATCTATGCTGTTCCTGAATACAAGACATAGCTGTATGTCTCTCCCAGCCAAGACAATCAAGATGATGAAACTTTTCCAGCCTACTATCTTCCATTTCCTACAAAAGTTGCCAAATGGCAGGGAAATTTTCCAAACTATAATTTCCTCTGCAGGGAAGTCTTATGATAGGCTTCCAAAATACCGTAAATCAGTACAAACCAACTGCATGTCCTCGGCCCCAAAGGACTAAAAAGGAAAGCCACTCAACAGGTCTCACACACCAACGTTCTAAACCTAAGCTGTAACCAAGTTTCCCAAATTACATGAAGTATCCCATCAGGAGACAGCTTTTTAACAAACAAAGTAGAAAAGAGAATACATGGCACTTTATAAGGCCAATCACTGACTTATAAATTTGTTAGAATGAAGCATACACACATAAATATTTTCTGTCTGTGGGTCATGCTCAAAAAATATCGGAAAGCCACCATATTACAGACGTACAAGTGGTGAGAAATGTAAAGAGAAAATAAGAACATGAGAACATGTCACCCACTGAAGCAGTGGAATGATAAAAAGGCTACAAATACCCAGCATAGCAATATTCTCAGTGTTTCTGCTGTGGCCTTCCAGAATGAAGACAGAGGGCAGCTACTGCATATGCTGAAGCTCTAACCCCCGATATGACCATATTTGGAGACAGGGCCTTGAACAAGTAATTAAGGTTAAGCGAGGTCATAAAGGTGGCATCTGGATCTGAGAGGACTAGTGCCCTCTTAAGAGGAAATGGGCACCTGGGTGGCATAGTTGGTTAAGCATCTGACTCTTGGTTTCCTTGGCTTCAGCTCAGGTCATGGTCTCCGGGTGGTGAGATCAAGTACCGACCTGGGGACTGTGCTCAGCATGGAGTCTGCTTAGAGTTTCTTTCCCTCTCCCTCTCCCTCTGCTCCTACCCCCAGTGCATGCTCTAAAAAATAAACTGAAAAAAGAGAAGAGGAGGAAGAGGAAGAGACACCAGGAAGGCCCCATGTGAGGATACAGGGAGAAGACAACCATCTGCGAGACAAGGAGAGGGGCTTCAGGAGAAACCACCCTTGCCGGCACCCGGATCGCACACTTCCAGCCTCCAGAACAGGGAGCATATCAGTGTTGATTTAAGCCACTCCATCTGTGGTATTTTTGTTATGGCAGCTCTAGAAGGCCAATAGAGCCGTAAAACCAAAATTTATAGGAACACTGTGGATTTTAACAGAAATCCAACTGGCAAAATTATACCCTGTTTTATTAAGGCAAAACAAGATTTCTCTTGCTTCAGGAAAAGGCTTCTATTTCCTAAGAAAATCAAAGTTCAGAGGATCTTAAACATTACCCATACAAAAAGTCAAATCAGACTTGCAAATGCCTATGCAAAACTAAAACACAGTCCTAGAAACCCCAATTAACCACACAACTACCAGGAGTGGTAATTTCTAAATTACTAACTCTAAGGCAGAACAGGCAGAGGTAGTAGACACAGGCCGTTTTTTGAATTCTTGGCATGTGTCCAGGCATTTTGTTAGATAGGTCATACACTTGATATTGTTTATCTTAATAAAAATAGCACAAGGTAGGTGGTATTGTTTTCTGGGTATGAAAACTTAGGGCAGAGAAGAGCCAAGCCCCAGGCCAGTTCTCCTGGCTGCTAAGGCCTAACTCACAGTGGAGATGGGAACCTGGGGAGCTGGGCAGGCAGCTCCCAAGAGCTAAGTCACTTTCAAGCTCACACACACAGCATGTACTCACCAAGGTTTCCCCCAGAGGTATTTTTAGGAAATAAAACAGGCAGCTCGTTGTCTATACCTACAGCTTCTGCACGAACACCGCCATAAATAACTTGATCCAAGCTTCAGTTTTCAAAAGCAACTTTTCTCTCCGCTTAATAACTATTCAACTGAATTAAGGGCCTTCTCTAGCTAACCTAAATCCTAATTTACAATGAATGGACATTCCATGTGTGTAGTTAGGATCTGTTTCTTTGACAAAGCACATTTCTCCTTCGTCCAAACACTCCATGTCAACCACCAAATGCCTGGCCTGAAAGCCATACAGACCACAAAGGGACTCATTAAAAGCAACACTGCCAAGGCAGTGTCATTTCTAAATTTCACACAACACTCATCCTAGACAGAATAACTCAGAAGCAAAGAATTTGAGCAAAAAGTAACAGATGAGCAGGCGAGAGGGTTGAACCAGAGCCTTTCATTTTCAGACACCATACACTCTTCACGTGGATACGCTATCAGACCCATGCCTAGAGCAGTATCCCCACACGAACCAATATCACATCATCACAACTGACCGTATTTTTAACCCACGGACATCTCACTATATTGTTTAAGAAATTAAATGTTATACCTTTTTTCCCTAATGTCCTTGGCCTTTTCTGAATTCAAATTAAGATACTGAGTCCCTAAAAGTACTTGCCGTAAGTGAAAAAAATCAACCTTCCTGACACTGAAAGTAAAATGGATTTTCAATTTATAATTATAACAGTCATTAAAATGTCCTTGTCTTAGTGCTATTAGAAACACTGCTCAGAATTAGAAACAAAGGTGTAGGAAAATCTGACTGTTAACCAAAAGGAAAAAAAAAATCAATAGAAACAGAACCAGAAAGGACACAGATAAAATAATCAGCAGACAAGGACATAAAACAGCTATCATAAACATACTCCAAAGTGTTCAAAAAGTAGAGGAAAGCATGAGGATGGTGGGAGAACCAAACTGAAGATACAGAAAAAGATCCAAACCAAACTTGTAGGGATGGAGAAATAGTGTCTGAACTCAGAAATAGACTGGATGGGATTAAAACTAGGGAATCTGGACACAGTGATTAAAAACTAAAATGAAAAGCAGAAGACAAAGGATTAACAACAAGATAAATAACAGAACATCAGTGAGCCCTGGAACAGCAGCAAGCAGACTACTAATTGGAGTCCTGGGATAAAGGGGAGGGGTGCCGGGCAAAAAACAGAGAACAGAAAAAATTTGCATATATTTGAAGAAATAGCTAAATTTTTTTCATGATTGATGAACACTATAAACGCACAGGTCCAAGAATCTCAACAAACTCCAAGCAGAAAAAGCATCAAGAGAAATCACATCTAATCAAACTGCTGAAAGCCAGTGATGAAGGGAAAAGACGATAATTATAGAGCAACAAAGAATGAGAGATTTGTCAGAAGCAATGGAAGGCAGAAGACAAAGAACAGTTTTAAAAGTATTAATAGAAAAAGGCTAATTTACAAGTACTTGAAGAAAAGGAGTGAATTCCTGTATAACTTGGGAATAATAAAACCTTCCTAAGCATGCCTCAAAATCATCAAGTATAAAAGAAAGGCATTCTGAATCCCACTACATTAAAAAGCCTTTGCAAGGTAAGCACACTGAAAGCAAAGCCACTAAAGGGCATGACAAACTGGAAAAAGATTTTTTTAATTTCATTTCTCAGACAAAGGCCTAATATTCTTAATGCTTAGATAGTGTCTAAAAACGGAGGGGAAGAAAAGAATCGCCCAATTAAAAAAAAGAAGCAAAGGGTAAGAACGAGGAGTTTCTGAAAACAGCCCTAAACATGAAAGATGCTTGACTTCCTCATAATACAAGGACAGCAAACAAGAACCATTGCAGAAACACCTATGACATTGGTGGAAATGCCCAAGTTTGACAACAGATCCAGTGACGAATCTGGGAAAGCAGGTACTTTATCCACTGCTGATGTCAATTTTGTCCAACGGTACAAACCCAGTAGAGGAAGGGACATTTAGGGGTATCTAACAAAGGTTCATATTCATTTACTAGAGATGGGATTGCAGCATATGCACATATGATTCTGCAGCATATGCACAAAGTTATTTAACCACCAGGTTATTCACTGAGCCATGGCCAGGGATGAAGACGCCACAAACGTCCATCAGTAGAGAACAGGATGAATCAACTATGGTACTCAGTTCGATGTAATGAAAGACAAAACAAAACAAAGAAGATAATCTCAACTCTGATACGGAATGATTTCTAGGCTGTGGTCTACGTGAACTAAGGCAAGGCTTAGAACAGAATATATGTGACCTTTATAAAAGGAGGGTGTGAGAGTGTAGAGGATATTTGTAAAAACAAAACAGTAGAAAGCTCAGCTAACAAAAAAGAGAGGTTTCCCTGTGGCAGAGGGAAGGGACAGGGAGGGGATAGCAATCAAAGACTTCTCTCCACAGACCTTGTCTATAGATTGTATAGGTCTGATTCAGGCATTACAAAAGAGTTTTCCTTTTTTTAAAAAAGTTAAATCAATAAGGGGAAAAAAGCAATACTTGAGTACATGGATAGACTTTTCAGGTTACAAAATGATTACACATAGAAAACAGCTATTTTAAACAATGTTGACTATACATCCATAGTTAAATATATTCTAAGGCTAAACAAAGCTGCCAAAACTTAAATTTCACTCAGTACTCTTATTATTAATATTGACAACATTTAGATATAATATGTATGTGGATGTGTGAGATAGTTAATTATGTGAATATTGTTAGAAACCAAGATTTTCAGTGTTCAAGAGAAAAACATAAAATCAAAGCTAAGTTATAACTATATAGTTTTACAGTTGAATTAGAAAGTTCATGTGTGACTCACTAAATTCTACCCCTGAAGTGAATATTACACTATGTTTACTAGCTAGCATTTACACTAAAATCTTGAAGCATAACAAGAAAGTTAATATGAACTCGTGACTTACTTTTCTTTTTTGTGACACATACTCCTTAGCTCATACTTCCTGAGAAGCCTTACAAGCAGTGAAAACCCAGTAACAATGACTGTGCCCTTACATGCCATTCTCCACTAAAAGGAACCAGTGCTACTGGAGAAATCGTGGATGCAGACAGGAGGTAGGAAAGGCACAAAGTGAACGTTCCACATCTCACTGGCCAGAGAGCAGGGAAGCACTCAAAGGTGACTGGCAGCAGGACCAAGTGCCAGAACCCAGAGGAAAGTGCTGAGGGGCAGAGGACGGCACAAGCCCAGTAACAAAAAGGACCACAATTAACAGACACACAATAGATCTATAACAACTGGCTCACCGTACAATACTTCCAACTTCCCGTACTTGGAAAAACTTCATGATAAAATATTGGGAGCAGTACTTGAAATTTTAAGATAATGCTAAAAAGGGACAGGGAGGGAAGAAAGAAAAAAGAAAAAAAACAATTCACTTGTCACCACTGCCGATCACCAGGGCACCAACTCCTCACAGTAACAAGAGGCAATGAAAGGACCAACATCAGCATTCCCCTCCTCCCTTTTCTAAACATTCCATGTCTCAAGGTCACCAAGTAGTCCCAGTTAAGTTCAAGTTCTCCTATACAGTCAAGCCCAAGCTCACAGCTATAAAACAACACATCAAATTGGGGTGGGAGAGTGGTGGGAAATCACAACCTTGTGATATGTAGAGGAAAAAGTTAATAGGGCAACAATAGGGCAGGGTTTAAAATGGGCCAAACCACTAGAGGAAAGGTTGATGGGGAAGAAGGCAATTAAAAACAGCCACCTGAACTCATTAACTAACCCAAGCATCACTAAGACTAGGACACCCAGGGGAACCGGGCCTACTGAGAAGACATGGCATAAAAGACATGGACCATCCCCATCAAGTATTTTTTTAAGAAAATATTAAACCTGAATTTAACTGACCATTTGTAAGTATCTTCCAGTTTGGGGGACAAACGAAGAACTAAGAAAGGAGCTGAGCCATACTTTGAGGAAAGAAACAGAAACATAATGCACAGGACATTATATGTAAAAAAAAAAAAAAAAAAAACTGGCCGAATTTCTTCACCAAGTCAATCACTTGGAGGTGGGGGGGGAACAAAGTTAGGTGGGAGAGGGGGAATGGAGGATTTCCTGACTAAAGGAGACAAAAGAGACATAGTCACCAAATGAGGTATGTGGCCCTTGTTGAATGTGGATTAGAACCACCCAGATCGGGCCCCTGGGTGGCTCAGTCCTTTAGCGTCTGCTTTAGGCTCGGGTCATGATCTCAGGGTCCTAGGATGGCATCCCACTTCAAGCTCCTTACTCAGCATGTAGCCTGCTTCTCCCTCTGCCTGCACTCTCTTTGCTTCTCCTCTCTGGCTCTGACAGAGAAATACATAAAATCCTTAAAAAAATAAATAAATCAGTGGGTGAGAAGAAGGCACAGAGAGTTAAGAGATAACGCAAAGTAGGCAAAACCATGATCCAAAGGCATCTGCTTCCTGATCCCAACACGTGGGCCTGGAAGACGCAATTACACTGTCCTCACTACTTTGGGGTAGGTCTGAAAATCTTCCTAACAAAAAACACACTTTAAGAGCCCTTGTTAACAAAAAAGTCATCAACTTGGATAAACTGACCTCCACGCATAGGAAGAATACTCTGTAAAAGACTTTGGAAAATTTTACGAAAGCAGAGTAAGAAACGAGGGTGAAGGATTTCACGTTCCTGAATTTTCCTTATTATTTTTTTGATCAGGAGGACTCCCAGTCCCAGGCAACTCAGACGCATCAGGTTCTAGCAGAGGTCCCAGAAGCCAGGGCAGCAGCAAGCCCTGAAGTGAGCCCCCTGGGCCGCAGACAGCTTCAGTGGCCTGAAAGCCGCATGAAGGGAGCAGGACAACAGACACAGGCTGGCAAGGCCTGCAGGAGAAGGGCTCCCAGCACCAGAGTGAGTCCAGAGCCTGCTGCTCTCACAGTCTGCCTTTGCTTTTGATCAGTAAGGAACCATGAATTAAAAGTCATTTGCCAAAGTCATCTTAGTTGGAAACCCATGCCTCAGTCAGTCTCCCCACATCAACTAAAACAGAAAAGATAAAACCAGACACCTGACAAGATCCCCTCCGGCTGGTTTCTTCTTTCCAACAGGTCGTGCTCTGTGCAGATGTTAGGCAACATGAAGGAAGCCAGAGAAACGTCAGATTCCCAGCTTCAAGCCTTTAGATTTTATCCAGGTCACACCTACTCCAAAGTAGGTCAAATAACAAATCAGGATTTAGGTAAGGAAAGACTTCATGTGGAAGAACTGTCTCAAGAGGGAGACAGGCGGCCTGTTGCAACAGAGGGAGGGGACTTTGGCTACCTGGAGAACACAGACCCTGGGGCCTGCAAGTATCTAACCCGGTTCAAAAGTGTCTTTTAAACAGCACTTTGACCTTCAAATTTAAAAGTTACATGCAGGCGTTGCCTGCTTTTTAAAATAATTAGAAGCAACATCCCTAATGGATGAACATCTTCGGGGAGTTTAATTCTTTGAGCATAAGCAAAATTGTCTAAAACAGTAGGAGCCTGCTGACACATACTCGCTGACTGAAAAGAAGCATTAGCCATGGCATGCCTCAGCCATTTCCAAGTGAAAAATCCCACACAGAAAATGCCAGCTAGTGCTGTTCAAGGAAATCCCAAGCAACTAAAGACAAACCCGCCAACTCACATGGAGTGGTCTCAGAGTGTGCACCCAGAAACAATTCTAACTTTCCTCCCGCAGGGCTGCCTCCCAGTCTTTCCTTGAAGTGCACAGTGAGTTCTGTTCTGGAAAAAAGATCTGGCTGGCACTGGCACAAAGTTCACCAAGACACTAATCTGATCCACCCTGGAACATTTCCTCCCATAATAAAATTCTGTCTCCAAAGACAAAGCGAACAGTGGTGCAGAACAGGAGAAACTAAAAATGCCAGCCGTGGTCAAGGGCAAAGATAAGAAAGAAATCAAAGAACACTCTGAGAACATTCTAGAAGGACCTGTGCCTGAGCCACTGGTGAGGCACTCCTGACGCAAGATGTGGCCCTGGCAAGTTACAAAGCAACTTATGCCTTGCTTCCTCCCTCTCCGAAGTCAGTTAACTGTGCCTACCTATACGTTGTTGAAGGGAACAAATGAGGAAAGTTTGGGCAAAAGGAAAGTAATTTTTAAGCTGGAAAGCCTAACTCCTGTGAGTCTCAATTTTTAAAAAATATACACTGCACATTTTCATTAGCAGAACAACTACAGTTTCCTATAATGACCTTGGAAATTTCAAAACCATGTATTTTTTTCATTTTCCAAATTGAAAATACTAAGTTTTTTTTTTTCAAACTACATATTTACCTCCTCCTGAGATGCAGGTATGCCTCTGCACATCCAGGCAGGTATCTCCCTCAGATCTGTTTGAAATTCTCTGCACTCTGCTGGTCTAAAGTGGTATCATGGCATCGTCCTGCTCACCTACTTACTTTCTCCTGGTTTTCCTGCTCTCCCTCATTTCACTCAAAACCATGGGACAAAACCTCGCTAAGAAGGTGAATACTTTGTACTTATCTTGTCACAAAAGTAGTAGGGCACTCTGGAGTTCAAATTCAGATCTGTGAAGACATGAGCATTATTAAAAGGTGGTCTGTACAAAGGTTGGACGAGTTTCTCGGAAAGTTCCTACTCTCCTGGCCATGTTCCATCCTATCACTGAGCAAGGCAATCAAGTCCTTTTTCAGTAACCAGAAAAGACAATGCACCCCATAGCTCAATTAATCAATGTTAGAAGGAGTCTAATTCTTACATCATCAGTTTAACTCCTGGAACAAGTGACGCAAATAATCCAGGGTTTCCTGGGTTTCCTCTACTTCCCAGAAACAAGGCAAAGACAATAACTAATTCAGTGTTCAGGGTCATGGTAAAGAATACCATATGTCAGCAACACAGCAACAACACAGAGAGTCACCTACCAAGAGGAACATGCAACAACAGATCAATAACTCATAGCCTGGGCTTTTCAACTGCGGAACAAAGCACAGGCTGAGACATCAGAAGAGAAACCCCAGCAAAGTCTCCTTGCTCCTCCTGGGCCCCCAAATGCCCCTCATGACTAGGTGTCCATGCCATCAGAAGCTGACCTACCCCAGGCTGGAGCCCGGGACTACTCCTCTCCTCACTCTGCTCTTCCCTCCTCTCCCGACCCAGACCAGGAACTGGCTCCTGGGATGTGACTCTCCGGATCCCAAACACCATGGCCTTGATTTCTTCTCTGTGCTGATCATTATATCCAATTTCAAAGGGAAAGTCCCCATGCAATAGGTTAACGCAGCCTTAAAAAGTCAGATCCAAAGAGACAGGAAGCAGAATGGGGGCTGCCAGGGGCCAGGGAGGAAGGAATGGGGACATTGGGTGCAGAACTTCAGTTTGTGCAAGTGAAAAACCCCTGGAGTGGGTTGTGGTGATGGTTGCACAACAGTGTGAATGTACTCAATGCCACTGAACTATACACTTAAAAATGGGGAAGATGGCGAATTTTAGGTTATATATATTTTACCTCAATGAAAAATGGTTTAGGTTTTTTTTTTATTTGTTTTTTAAAGAAAGCAAGACCCCTGTTTTGCACATTTTTCTACTGCTCAATGGTCCTGGCCCCTCGTTACAGAGCTCCTGACCCAGGGCCTCGCCCAGCATGGAATATCCCTGCCCTGGCTTCTCAGAAAGTGCCCAGAGGTCTTATTGGCAATTGCATGCCTCACCTCCCACGCCTCATGGACAGGAGACTTAAGTGCTAAGCCCGTTACCTTCTTTGACTAGCAGACCACTTACTCACCCCCAAAGCAGGAGTCCATACTTGACTGCTCTGGCTTATTTGCAGGCCTACCATTTGCGAATACCATACTCTATCCTGGATCCTGGAGGGTTAGCGGTGGGCAGGACCCTGAGAGAACTTTTTATCTTCATTAGAGGGCAGACTCAAAAGAAAAAAAAAATGTGAAGTGACAGCAGTGTAAATGCTGGAAAGGCTCCACCAGCAGAGTGGGAGAAGCAGTTGGAGGGGTGTGTAGGCAGGGGTGGGGTCTCTTGGAGGGGGCATCTGAGCGCCAACTGAAAAGTAGGGCACAGCCCTCCACACCCTTCTCTTACACAAGTCCTCACCACACTCACCATGCATCTTTTATACACTGAGAACAGTGAGGTTTATAAAGCTTTTAGATTCCTTCATCCATGTAAGTCAAAAAATAATAGCAACTTATCCTTATCCCCTTCTGACCACAATCATCCACAGATCTGCTACCAAGTAATAGTACTCACCCAGGGGATTATCCTCCTAGCTCTTCTACCTCTGCTTAAAAACAAGCAGAGGAAAAAAAAAAAAAAAAAAGGGAAGAAGAAAAAAAAAATTCTTCTCAAAAGCTCTCCTATAGTCCCCGTGCAGTGCCGTGCAAAAATCAAATGAAGATATAAATCATTCTTGCATGCCACTCTTCCTGTTCCTGCCCACGTCCTGGTGCCGCCCAGGCCCTTCCTACAGTTCTTGTTTTTGCTTTATCAGAGACTTAAAACCCTGGGCAGGGATCCTTTCTCAATGCTCAAGACACAATAAAATATTAAATATGGTGAGTCAATATCACAGTGCGGGACGCCCAAGTAACTCCCAGGAGAGGCCTAAGTATCTCCATCAGTACCACAAGCCCAGGATACAAATACCCTTCCTGTCCTCTCTTCCCCAACCCAAGAGAAGCAGCACTGGAAAGAACCACCGCTCACACAGGGGACTTCCGTGGCTAATACAGCAGAACATGAAGCATCCTAGACCTGCCACGGATCGGGTCCAAGGCAAACCCTCAGCCAAGCAGAAACTAAAGGAAGCAGATCCTGGCTCAAGAGAAAGAACATTCGAGGAATTCAACCTGCTCAGGACTGCCAGGGTGGGGCGGGGCAGGAGGCAAAGGGGGTAGGGAGAGTGTAAGCTGCTGCAACCTTTATGCACGCAGCTTGGCGATACATGGACAGATGGCCTTAGAAAGTACATCCCCAGCTGCTGCATAACTTCCTTACTACATGCTGGTCAAGGGTCTTGCCACCCCTACTTTCCTAATCCTCATTCCAGCTCTACCTGCCACTTGCAGGTTGCTCTCTGGATTCCCCAGGGCCCTGTGAAGCCAAGTGGAGGGAGACCATCCTTCACACGCTCACTCACGAACCCCCGACACCCAGCATGGCAGGCACCTAACATTTCACATGAACGGACTTTGGGAATTGAGAAATATCCTGATATATTTAAGTGTATGATTGTTCATTTAGGTTTTTAAAAATACTGAAAAATCAGAACTAATTAAGTATCTAATAAGGGACTGGAAGAGTAAATTAGGCTACAGCCATAAGGTTGAGGGCCGTGCAGCCATAAATTCACTGTGGTCTGAGATGCTCCATGAACCATGGTGGCTACTCTAGATGCTCCCCTTGCCCCAGCCACACAGATTCAGGAAATGAGCAGGGTCCCCCACTCTGCAGACTCCCCCGAAACCAAGGAGAAGACAAAACTCTTGATGTTCACATCAAAAGGCCCAAAGCCAGAGCAAGACCCACTGTCTGGCCTGGGGCAAAGTGACAGGAGAGAAATCAGAGAGAAACTGGAGAAAGGAACAGGGGCTTGCTGTCTCACACCCCATATCCAACCCAGCAGCACACCTGTCCTCTCCACTCTGTCCCCAAAATACTAGTCCAACAGTCCTATGTTGGTGCAAATGCCACAGGGTCAGTCTTAGAGGACCATGTCCAAGCATGGGGTGCAGAGGAAGAGCACAGCAACCAAACCAACACCTGGCAGCAAAAAATGAGAAACAAAGGAGCACAAGGTGTTCCGAAGACAGGAACTGTGTCCTAGAAGGAAAATGGAAGTCTCAAGGAGGAAAGGGAAATTCTCATAAATGCTTCATGCGGTAAGACAGCAAGAATGTGAACTCAGGAAAGTAAGAATGCCAAGATGAGAAAACAAAAAAACAGAGAAAAGGGAGAGGAGACACCCAAGAAAATGATGGAAACACAGCCAAATGAGGGACGCATGGGTGGCTCAGTCAGTTGAGGATCCGACTCTTGATTTCAGCTCAGGTCATGACCTCGGGGTCCTGAGATCGAGCCCCACATTAGGCTCCACGCTTAGCATGGAATCTGCTTGAGATGCTCTCTCTCCTTCTGCCCCTGCTCACATGCTCTCTCCCTCTCTAAATAAATTAATTAAGTTAAAACATAGCTGAATGAGTAAGTTAAAGCAATTAAGTATGGGATACATGGCTGAAAACAGAACTATTCACTCAGAAAAGGACTACGAAGAGCATGCAGGATGCTAGTTGAAGAGACAAATAAAAACAAGAATGAAGGGGCACCTGAGTGGCTCAGTGGGTTAAGCCTCGGCCTTCAGCTCAGGTCATGATCTCAGGGTCCTAGGATCGAGCCCCGCATCAGGCTTTCTGCTCGCCAGGGACCCTGCTTCCTCCTCTCTCTGCCTGCCTCTCTGCCTACTTGTGATCTGTCAAATAAATAAATAAGATCTTAAAAAAAAAAAAAAAACAAGAATCAAAAGACAAGTTATCCAACAGAAAGAATCTGAGGTAGGGATTCCAATAAACGGAACATTAAACACATTTAAAAAAAAATACACATAGAGAACAAGAAAATTTCCTGAAGTGATTAAAGAAATCAATCTGTATACTGAAAGAGCACACTGAATTCCAGAAAAATTTAACACAATGTGCTCAAAGCAGTAACAGATCACAACCAAGTTACTAAACTACTTAACCTCAAAGATACAAATAGTTATAGGCACGAAGAGCACATCACCCATAAGAGGTTAAAAAGGAAGAGAGAGAGAGAAAAAAAAAATGACCAGCCTGAGATTTCTCCCATTGCCTTGTTAAATACAGGAAGACCCTAGAGTAATGGCTACTATGCTCTAGAAGGCCAGAGACTATCACATCCAGCCAAGGTGTTACTCAAGTCCAAAAGCAAGGGACACATCCTTGTAAACGTGAGACATTACTGGGAGAAGAAAACAGGAATCTAGGCAATCAAGACATTAGCCAAAATTGGGTGCCTGTGTGGCTCAGTTGGTTGGGCATCGACCCATACGACTCTCGATCTCAGCTCAGGTCTTGATCTCAGGGTTTTAAGTTCAAGCCCCATGTTGGGCTCCACATTGGGCAAGGAGTCTACTTAAAGAGAGGGAGAGAGAGAGGCCAAAATTAAAGATTCCATATTAGGAAAACCATACCTGAGTAAAAGCATTAGATCCATTTAAATAGAGGACAGAGCCAAAGAATG
Organism: Mustela erminea; assembly: GCF_009829155.1. NCBI lineage: Eukaryota > Metazoa > Chordata > Mammalia > Carnivora > Mustelidae > Mustela > Mustela erminea. The sequence continues at coordinate 60,067,857 of NC_045620.1, read as the reverse complement.
ATGGACAGACAGCATGGTGACAGACAGAATGAAAAGTACAACATTAAGTTAATAACACATTTTTAAATGAGAAACTGGAGAGGAAGGGGAAGAATAAGAATGCTGGCATCCTTGTCCTCTCAACTGGGGAGTGAAAGCAAATGGTCAGAACTGCAACACTGCTTTAACAAGCCACAATCTTAACCCTGTGATGCTTTCACAAATCTCTTCCCTTAACCTTCCATGAACCTGTTAGAAAATAAGCTCTTGTGTTAAGGAAACATTTATTTTTGAACTTTAACATTTCTCTGGTTTTACTTCAGCTTCTGGTATACTGAGATCAAGTAAAAATGTAATACTTTTGTTACAAAATAGCACTGCCAATTATTAGCACTGTAATTATTTTATTACAAAATAGCAGGCTGCATTTTTACAAAGCTACTTCTGTCTTCAAAACAATCATCATCCCTGCCCTAAAAGCAGTATAAAGTGTGCGATGAGGTGAACCCAGGGTGACCAGAGGTTAACTGTGGGTGACTAGGATGTGGGGTGAGACACATTCTCTTCTTTGTACTTGTCAAGTGTTGATGGATCATATCGAATGTGTGCCGTTTTTATGATTTTATACAAATACAGAAGGATTTATCTTAACTAGAACAAAACACAACAGACTGGGGGGAAAATACCAAGATGTTAGCAGTGCTTAGAATTGGATAGTGGATATGCTAAAAATTTTCTTCTCTGTCTTTATATTTTTCCAGGAAAAAAAATTGATGTTAAAGAATGTGCAATAATGGAAATATTTGGTACCTAGTAAAGTGTTAAGAGAAAAAACAAAATTAGAAGTCCCTATGTATATTAGTCCATGTACACAGAAGAATGATCAGCACTGGTGGAGGGGTCTGGAAGATTTCCTTGTCCTCCTCTCTTACCAGCTTAGCTTCTGGAAGGTGAACATTTATGACTTGAGTAGTTAAAAAGACGCATCTTATTTTTGTTTTTGAATAGAAGGGGCTCCTCAGATGCAACGATTCCCAGCCCCCGAGACGCTGGTGTAGCAGGTAGACCATTAGATCGTGTAGGAGGACTGAAACCCCAGATGAAGAGGGTGAGGGGATTTTGAAATTCCGGGCACAGCAGTCCAGTGATGCAGCATAAATGTGGGAGAAGAAGGGTGAAGACTGCCCTGAGTCAGACACAGCCCTCAGATGCTTCCCCTGTCCCATTACCATAGGTGCACACACCCAGGAAGACATTCGTTAGGTCAGAAACAAAATTAAGGAGAAAAGGGCTCCTTCATACTCAATGAGATCAAGCACCCGGGAATAACACACCACGCAGAAGCCTGGCATGCCCAAGTTAAGGTGCCCAAGCATGTAGTCTTTATGTGCTTTTGATGGCTGGAAAAAAAAAAAAAAGAAAAAGAAAAAAAAAAGAGCTCATAAAAGCAGATGAGTTACTAAAAGGAGTTACCTTCAAGCTTCACCAACATGCAGATACTCAGCATGCTTAGACCATAAGGTTTGCAATATTCCAACCGGAACAAAACTCACCAGTGGCTATGGCCCAGTAAACGTCTGATCCACTCAGTAACTCACCACATGCTATGGGAGAATAAACCTGGGACCCAGGCACCTGAAGCAGAATTCGAAATGGAGCGACCCGTGCATTGGAGTCCAGCACTGCATCCAGAGCGCCTACCAGGCGACCTTCAAAAGAAAAAAGAAAGGGCACCTCTGAGCACGGGGACCAACTAGCTGCCTACTTCCTGCAAACAGTTCAGTTGGCAGATAGACTCGACACCGGAAGGCAGCAGGCGTGGGTCAAGTTCTTCAATTCAGCTCTTGAGGAACCCGAGCTCCATGAGGCCCAAGGCTCGGGCTGCCTAGTACCAGTCACCCAATATCTGAAACAGGGCCTGACATTAACAGGCCCTCAGTACAGATTTGCATAATCCAATGACCAGAGGGAACAAGGGGCCCTAGACAAGTCATCTAACCTGCCTGCTTTCCTCAGCATCTCCATTACAGAGGCAACATGTCTCCGTATGGAAGAGCTGGGATCTGTAGTCAGAATGCCTGACTCAAGTCCCAGCTCTCCAGTTTTCAAGTTGTGTGACCTTGGGCAAGTTCCTTAACCTCTCCGTGCCTTGGTCTCCTTTGTAAAAGGGAATAATCACAGTATACCTACCTCTAGGGTAATTGTGAGAATTAATACATGCAACATTTAAAAGGTCTTAGACTATTTATTGCCGGGGTGTAAGAAGTACCGTTATTATTATATCATCATCTCAAAGGTAGATGAATAATCCTTGCCTACTCCAGAAGGGGGCTGTGAGAAGCAAATAATAAACTGAGTCCTTCACAGACCATAAAGCATACAAAGTAAAGGTTTATCATTCTGCTGTAATGAATATCATCAAGAATCCACAGCAAACACAGAAACACACACCCCCACACACCAGGTGGCAGACAATTTTATATTGTCCCACTGCTGTTAGGAGTGTTTGCCAAGCTTCTGCACTGTAAAGTTACTCCTTTTTCCCTTTGTAATTAACAAGTATTCTGTGAAGTACTTTGAAACCATGTTCCTCATTACATTTTCAACTCATTTGTTTCTATCAGTATGGTTTCGTGTTTTTCTACTTTATCCTGTCTAGTATTAGGATTATTGTGACATTCGCACGGTCTCTGACTTGGCCAGGGGAAGCCCCTTCAAGCTGGTTTCTGTGTCCTTTGGACATGTCCCCATTACTCCTTCTACTCTCTGGCATGGTCAAATAATCCCAGTTCCTCCTGTATTTTTTTCCTGCTCTAGCCCTGGAAGCAGTCATTTCTCCAAGAAGCCCTGCTTCATTCAGTGAAGAATAGTATTTAAAAGCCAAGATCTGGGAGCCACGTACATTTACTGCTCTGGATGTGTATGCTCCCAGAACCCTCAGTGGACAGAGATGCATGGATATGCATATATGTATGGGGATATGTGTGTTTACATATGTATACACAAGTACACGTTAACAGTTTTATCTTTATGCTGATTTTATACTTAAAAACAGAGTTCACACCAGTACCTCCAATGGCGATTGCATACCACGTTATTCCAGTTTCTTTCCACATTTGCAACTCTCTTCTCCAACACTGGGGAACCCGGCTTCCATTATTCTTAATGTATTTACTTATCTGAACCATCCTCCTGTTGCTCCAACCTCCCCTTTTTGACAGATGCCCTCTTCACCCTGTTCAGGCTCCGACTGGCCACCCACCCCATCCATACAATCCCCCTGACCTGTCCTAATTAATGGCTTGAGGGAAAGAAGGAAAGGTACATGAGTTTTTTATAGCAATTATTCCTTACGCTGCTCAGAATTTTTGCCCCCTTACTGGTTTGCACTTGACTTACAGATAATTGAGAGGGGCTGAAAGCTGTCAGGTGGATTAAGGGGCTGTTACTTTAACTCAGAACCAGAACAGCTGCTTAGGGAAGCTCTGTGATTAAAAGCAGGGGGTGGCGGGCGGGGGTATACAGTTAAAGATGCATTCGTACACACTGATAGAACATGTTTGTCTGTCAAAGCCTGGAGGGGGGCGTGAGTGATAGGGAAGTGGGGGGACACTAGAAAGGTGCTAAAAACCCCACCCATCCCACATGCAGACTGAGCACTTCCCAGTTTCAGAGATCAGTTGTAAAATCCGCATCTAGTTTGCTAATAAGACAAACCTGAGCAACAAAAGAAGGAAGTGAGAAGGGTGGGAAATAACAGCATCAACACAGCACCAAAGCAATCTTCTTGATCTGAAAGACTGATTTTACCCAGGAGTTTTTGCAGTGATCAGGATGTCTTATACCAACACAACCAACTTGGTACCGTACCGAACTTCAGGGATGGGAAGGTGGGGAGGACAGCAATGAAGCATAAAAGGGACATCTAGTTTCAGCTCTACCCCATCAAGAATTTGAAGTCCTCACTCCCGTCACAACAACAAGAAGTGAGCGAACTAGCAATCAGAGGCCTTTCTGGGACCCATCAGAGAACTAAGGTCACAGGTCAAAATCATAGCCCAGAAATCTGGAGAGAAGGGACAGTCCAAAGTCACAGCCAAGATCTGCTCACCTGAAGCAGAAGCCGCTGGGGCCATAAGTGGTAGGAACACTTCAGGGGTGGTTCTGACAAATTGCTGGAGGCTGAGTATGGACTAGCAGGACAGTCAGAAACTCCTGATGGCCACAGTCGTAGGGGGCCCCAAACCCACAGAGTTTTACCACTAGGTCCTCATTATGAAGAGCCAGGAAAAACCCCCAAATGCGCGCCCAGGGAACCAAGAGTCCTCACAGTGCAGTGATCTCAGAGCATTCTCCATAACACAGGCCTGTTCTCCACGGGAAAGACTTTTCCAGAACCTCACCCCAGCTGGGCAAAGGGTGTTTCTCTGACTCCAACCTGCTCCAGTCTTCCAGTCTCATCTAAGTGGAGGGTGGGGGAGGGAGGCATCCAAGAAACACTAGTAAGGACACATCCCAGGAACACAGACCCACTGAAAGACCGAGATTCTCTAAGATTTACAGGGCACTTCTCTTCCCTGTACTTTACCACCTTATCAATAGACTCCGGCCTGACAGCTGGGAAGAGCTGAAAGACTGAGTCCATGTGAGGAGTTTGGGTTTTTCTGGTTTTTTTTTTTTTAAGTAAGCTCTATGCCCAATGTGAGGCTTGAACTCATGACTCTGAGATCAAGAGTCCTACGTTCTAAGGACTCCCGGTGGTTCAGCCAGTTAAGCGTAGACTCCTAGTTTCCATTCAGGTCATGATCTTGGGGTCATGAGATGGAGCGCCCCCTTAAGCTCCACGCTCAGTGTGGAGTCCACTGAAGAGGTTCTCTCTCTCCCCACTGGAACACATACATGCACTCTCTCCTGCCCCCCGCCAATAAATTAATTAAATCTTTTTTAAAAAGTCACATGCTCTACTGAGAGAGCTAGCCAGGCACCCTGCAGTTTATTCTTAAAGAAGCCCAAAGACAGAGAGACTAAAGCAAGGACACCTGAGGAATCAGAGAACCTCAGGCACCTGTTGCTGCCACCACCACCCCCGGCCCCCGCCCAAACACAGCCCAAGTCCTGATCAGAAGCCAAAAAAACTCACACTAAAGCACCATTTCTTCAGTTCTTAGCAATCCACACATCCTGTCCAGAAACAACTACAAAGCATGCCGAGACACCAGAAAACACAGTCTGAAGAGACGAAGCCAACACGAGTGAACAAGCCTCAAGCACGATGCAGAAGAGATGCCTGGCTGGTACTCCCAGAACCAGCCAAGTCATTAAAAACACGCCTGAGAAACGGTCACAGCCAAGATGACAGCTACAAGGGAAACGGTATCTTGAGAGGGACCCTGGAGCAGAAGAAGGCTGGAGAAACCTGAATAGAACACGGACTTCGGTGAGCCATCACTGTGCTGGTTTTCTACTGCTGCTCCGACAATAACACAAGAGCTTGAAACAAAACAAATTTGTTATCTCACTGTTCTGTAGGTCGGAGATGTGATAGATCTCACTGAGCTAGAAACATGGTGTCAACAGGTACATTCCTTTCTGGAGGCTCGAGGTAAGAATCGCTTTGCTTCCCTTTTCCAGCTCCAAGCGGCCCCTTCCTCCATCTTCAAAGCCGCCAACACCAGGATGAGTTCCTCTTCCAGTTTTAAAAACACTTATGATCATATTGAGCCGACCACCTGGATAATTCAAGCTCATCTCCCTATATTAAGATCTGCTGATTAGTAACCCAACTAATTCCACCTACACCCTTAATTCCCCTTTGCCATGGAGCCTAACACAGGCTTGAATCCATTCTGCCTACCACGATAACCCATCAATATCAGTTCATTCATTATATCAAATATACCTCACTAATACGTCAATAACAGGAGAAACTGGGTGTGGGGTATAAGAGAACTCCCTAGACTACCTTAACAATGTTTCTGTAAATCTTAAAACTGTTCTAAAAAACAGAGTTTAGTGGGGGCGCCTGGATGGCCCAGTCAGTTAAGCATCTGCCTTCGGCTCAGGTCATGATCTCAGGGTCCTAGGATCGAGCCCCACTTTAGACTCCCTGCTCAGAGGATAGTCTCCTCCTTCTCCCTCTGTGCATGCGTGCTCTCTCTCTCTCTCTCAAATAAATAAACCAACCATTTTTAAAATAGTTTAGTTTAAAAAAAAAAAAAAAAGCAACAAGGAGAGTCAGGCCAGTCAGCAACCCCCTGCAGACAAAGGCTCTCCACATCTGTGCAAACTGCCCCTTCAGGAACTGCAGGAACAGACGGGCTCTGAATCTGAGGTCACCTTGAGCACCCAGGGAGGGAGGAGCCAACCACAGCCCAAGCACAAGAGAAGTAGCAAACAGGGGCCAAGATGGCAGAGAAGACGCACAAGCAGGAGGCAGGTCAGTGAGAGCTCTCAGCAGGAAAACCAAAATGAGAAATGAAAAAGCAGGAAGAAAAAAGTACCTTTAAATTTCTGCTGAATGGTGAAGGAGAAAGGTTAGTATGGCAAAGAAATCATTCAAAGTCAGGAAAAAATAGGGTAAGATGTCCATAAATTTCAAATGGGGCAGAAAGAAAAAAAAAAAAAATATATATATATATATACACACATCCATAAAGCAAATATATGGCAAAATGTTTACACATAGCTCCTACACATAGCTCCTAGTGTACACAGCCCTACTACTTGTCTTTTTATAAGGGAGCTGAAGCTAACTCACATGGATGCCTTTGAGGCAATATAGATTCGCCAACCTCAGGCTCATTAAAAAGAACAACTACTGAAGTTGTACATAATGTCCACTTTCTCTTAATCCTTTAGCCACCTTTGGAGTGAGGGATGGAGCCGCTAAGGCTCTGAGCCATAGGAACCCCTGGCCCTGGCCAGCTCCAGCCCCAAAGCAGACCTCCTCTCCCCATCTAGGGCTGTGTAAGACAGAGTAACAGTGATTTTCAGAAATGCTCCATCCTCTACGAACCCACACTTCGAACTCCATTCAGACTAACTTGGCTCTCCCAAGCCCCGACTGGTGAAGTCTTCACTCTGTCTCTGCGGATGAATCCCCCCCAAATGCAGGGCAGCCCCCATGGAGCACTCTGGTCTGTCTTCTGCGGCAGCTCCATATGGTTTGTCTGGCTCTGCAGGAAAACCCTCCTGGCGGCTTGCAAGTGCAACTCTCCTATTTTTAGGCTATTAGAATAACAACTCTGGCTGAGATAGATGTCGAGTGACAAGTTTCATAATTAGGGCCCAAAAGGGGCCTATGAATAATTTGCTTCTAAGTGATAATGCTGTGGTCGTTCATTCTGGCTGCACCTCGTGCACCACCAAACTTAGATGGTACCAAGTTTAAGACGAAAGGGCAGCTACTGACATGGGACACACAGCAACACTTGGAGAAGCCTGCCCACTGCCTGCTGATCTGTACAATCTCTGTGCTGGGCCTGGGCCTTAACCACAGGTGGCAGGGACAAAGTGCCCTGCTCCTACCAGCAAGAGCACCCTTGCATAGTAAAACTCATTTAAAACACAGCAACACCCAAGCCTCCATGGAAAGCATCTTAAGGAAAGTCAAAAAACAGAAAACGGTCTATTTTTGCCCCCTGCACTGAAAAAGAGCAGGTCCTCCTAATGGTGCTGGGCTTAGAACAGACCTCAGCCCCACGACAAAAGAATTCTTTTACTCCAGGAAAGAGCTTCTCCTCATGACACAGAAGCCATCGATGTGACAGCACCACCACCGCCTGTGGCTCAGCACCATAATCCAGGTGGGAAACTAATCTGGCTTCATGTTCAGTTTGGCTGCTATTGCTGCTTTGGAGACTTAGGGAAAAAAGCAAAGAAAGACTCAGAATAAAGGGAAAAACTTTTATTTGTGAAAAGTAATAAATAACCTAAAAGATCCCATGAAATTCTCTCTACTATCTTCAAAAAAAGAAGATAAATGTTGGGGATATTTGCATTCTCAACAAGAGAGCTCTACCTAAGTAAAATTCATAATCCAAATTACTAGACTCCAAGTGTTTGTTTTTCTTTTTACAAAGCGTTTTATATAATTCAATATACCTCTTACTGTGTGTTCTGTATGATGCCCGCTATTTTCAGAATTTGGTTGCCCGGTGGGCCAATCCACAGGGTGAGTCATGCGGGAAGCTCTAGCGTCGGACCCCGGATGAGCTTGTCTTTGTAACTAAGTGGCTAACGCAGCAGCCATGTGCCCATCCCAGTGACCGGGTGAGCCGGCCAAATCCACATGAGTCTGGGAAAGGTCAGGTCCAGAGAGGAGAGCGTCAAGGGCACCACGAGGGAGGGATTCTGGCCCTGGCTCTCGAGAACAGAATGGGCAGCCACCAAGCCCCACCTGTATATTGCATCCCAGATACACAATGACCCTTTGCCTTCTCAGGAAAACAAGAGAGGATGGCGGTATGGTGGCAATCTCTCATCAGCCAGAAGGAATTACAATGCAGACTGACTATCCTGTTCATGCTGGACTCAAGGGAGAGAGAATTCCTTTTGCCTTCATGCAAGGACTGTGAAACTTCTTCACTGGGAACAGAGTTTCAGTTTTTCAAGATGAAAAGAGCTCTGGAGATAGACAGTGGCCACAGTTACATAACAATGTGAGCTGTACACTTAATACCAATGGACTGTCACTTAAAACACAGTTGAGGGACACCTGGGTGGCTCAGTCAGTTAAGCATCTGACTCTGGATTCCAGCTCAGGTCATGATCTCAGGGTTGTGAGATCGAGCTCTACACAGAGTCTACTTAAGATTCTGTTTCCCTCTGCCCCTCCCCCCATTTTCTCTCTCTCACTCTCTCAAATAAATAAAAATCTTAAAAAAAAAAAAAAAAGACAGTTGAGATGACTAGTGTTATGTGTATTTTACCACAGTTTTTTTTTAAAAAAGCATGATAATTCCAATGGTCAAATGTCCACAGCTGGGCTCCTAAAATAAATACAGAAACAACTTATCCTAACTCCATTCCCCAAGTGATGAATCATAAATGCGTTTGAACATAAATGTGCTATGGGTCGACACTCCTGAACCCTGACAAGTTCTTCTAGTGGCTCCATAAATAATCCTTGGATGGGGACCAAGCTGCCTGCTTTGGCTCAGACCAAACATAAGGATCCTGTCATAGTGAACCTCCGAGAGGGGTGACGTAATGCTCAAAGTGCATGACAACAGGAATCCTGCACAAAACACCATCATGACAGCCAGTTCCAAACACAGGGACTGCCCTGCCTTAACAGACACATGTTGCTATGGATATAATGAACACTATCTTGAAAATTCCCCAGCATTTCCATCCACTTGACCCACATTTATCTGGTCTTCTGGCATGATGGTTATGTAAAGCAATTAGGATCAAATTCTTATGGTGCAGGAATGATTCAAGGCTATAAAATGAAAGGTAAGAGGCAAAAAAATAATAATCAACAAAGAGGTGGACATTAAGACCTGATACCATCTCAAAATGAAATGCTGGCCGCCAGGAGCATCTGGGAAGAAAATGAAAGGTCAGAAGCAAAAAACAAAAAACAAAACAAAACAAAACAAAAAACAAACAAGAATCAACAAAGAGGTTGACTTTAAGACCTGATACCATCTCCAAAGGAAATGTTGGCCACCAGAGGCATCTGGGAAGAATGAATGCCTGCTCTACCTCTATACTTCCAAGCCCACCACAATTCAGGGTCGCCCAGATCTCTTCCCTCGACATTGACATGTCATTTTCAGCCCTTCCCAAAGGCTGTAGAACCATCCTGAAGGTTCTAGCCCAATGCTAACCTGCCCTTCCCATTCTGTTCAGCTCTTTTCAGATAACTGTCACCCTTTCTTTTTGATATACAAAAAGGTAAACATAATTAATATATGAGTTTGAAGACAAGTACACACCCATGAAACCATCACCACAGTCTATGCCATAAACATGTCCATCATCTCCAAAAGCTTCCTCCCACCGTCTTATTAATATATAACATTGTGATAAGAACATTTAACATAAGATCTACCCTCTTAGCAAACATTTAAGTACAAAAGATTGTTAACTACAGGCATTATGCTGTAAAGTGGATCCCTAGGACAGGCTTATCTTGTATAACTGAAACTTAGTACCACCTGACTCATTCCTCCCCATTCTCTGCTTCCCCCAGCCCCTGGCAACCGCCATTCCATTCTCTGCTTCCACAGGTCTCACTATTTGAGATTCGTCACGACATAAGGGTATTATGTAGCATTTATCCTTCTGTGACTGGCTTATTTTGCTTAACGTTAAGTCCTCGAGGTTTACCCACATTGTTGAAAATGCCAGGATTTCCTTCCCTTTTAAGGTACTGACACTCATTTTAATCCTGTACCTTCCTCACTTAGATTTCAGGAACTTCCAATATGAAGACTAGAACCATCCCCTAATCCATGAAGCCTAGAAAAACAAGCCAAAAATCATGTTATACTGACCCTGAGCCAATCAAACGTAACAACAGCAGCTACACTCCCTTGCCAGTTTCTGCTACTTCAAAACAATCAAAATCCTTTGGCAAAACATCTCTGAACTCTCAATTTTGTTGAGAAACTGTCTGTTTAGGTCAAGTCTTTAAATGGGCTGGTGTACTCTGGTACCTATGGACTTCTACAGCAGACTTCTGTTTGAGAAGTAATAATTTACCACCTTTGACAATGAGGGTTTAATAAGCCCAGCAGGCATTATTACCTATACTCCCAAAATCACATTAAGAGAACCAGTTGTAAAGAATATCTTTTCCAGGGGAACCTGGGTGACTCAGTTAAGCATCTGCCTTCAGCTCAGGTCATGTTACCAGAGTACATCAGGCTGTTTAAAGACTTGACCTAAACAGACAGTTTCTCAACAAAATTGAGAGTTCAGAGATGTTTTGCCAAAGGATTTTGATTGTTTTGAAGTAGCAGAAACTGGCAAGGGAGTGTAGCTGCTGTTGTTACGTTTGATTGGCTCAGGGTCAGTATAACATGATTTTTGGCTTGTTTTTCTAGGCTTCATGGATTAGGGGATGGTTCTAGTCTTCATGTTGGAAGTTCCTGAAATCTAAGTGAGGAAGGTACAGGATTAAAATGAGTGTCAGTACCTTAAAAGGGAAGGAAATCCTGGCATTTTCAACAATGTGGGTAAACCTCGAGGACTTAACGTTAAGCAAAATAAGCCAGTCACAGAAGGATAAATGCTACATAATACCCTTATGTCGTGACGAATCTCAAATAGTGAGACCTGTGGAAGCAGAGAATGGAACAGTGGTTTCTTCTGCTTCTCCCCTCGCTCATTCTCTCTCTCCCTCTCTCTAATAAATAAATAAAATCTTAAAAAAAGTATCTTTTCCAAAAATCTTCCCTAAAATAATGAAGTTTAGTCTCAACGTCCCCTTCTAAAGCAATATGGGTTTATTTTCCTTTATTACCAAAAAAACACACATTTTAAACTATATAAAACCACTATAAAACCATTTTGAACTATATAAAACCACAAAAAAGAATATTTGTCTCCCATCTTGCCACCTGACAATAACCCTTGACATACGCCCTTTTGGCCTCATTTCTAATTAGTCACAGATAAAGACTATTCAGTTCCCACACTGGGCATATTGAAGATATTGAAAACAAGGCTGAGCATGAAGTCCAAAAATTTGTCCCCTTCGTGCTCAGAAACAGTTAGAGGAAGGTTGTCAAACTTGTTCGACAAGACTCGTAAGTGGTGCACAGACCAGTTTCCCAGGCAAATTTCATTAAATGCAGCCTGCTGCCCGATAGCACCTTCTGCTGTTACAGTCACAATTCCGCCCCCACCTCCCCAACCACACTGATGTTTAATGGCCCTGTACATACTTAAAGGCAGGAAATGGACCTTAGAGGCGTTCAAGGATTGCAGAAAAATAAATAAGGGAGGGCAACAGTACCTCCTTTGCAAAATGGAAATCAATATGAGAGTCAAAAGGGTCACTGAAGCAAGACATTTCCATAGACTCAAGTTCAAAATGAAAGATAGTACTTTGCTGGATTCCAGATCCTGGAATGGAAAGAGCTCTCTGGGGAGCCTTAAAACTGCAAACAAGTCTTAAAAGGGATGAGTCTGCCTGTTTCATCAGGCTTACCAGGCTACATGCATTTCACTACAGCAACTCAGAGGCAATTAAGACACTTTTAGTGAGCACCTACTAGGTGCCAGGCACACTGTAGTTTGATTAACCCTTCCCCAAAAGTAAAGTCTTGTCGTTGTTTCTAAACTGTAGCCAGTGAGGCCATTCATCTTGAGAGTATGCAGGTGTACCAAAAGAGGTCAAGTGTAGCACACCACAATTTGACACAATTGTTTACAATACCCTTTACTACCTTGCCATAAAGCCCATACTTCTGACTTCGGTTTCAACGTTTCTGTCCTTGATAACAAGTGTTTTTAGGCATCAAGCTATACCTAAATTGCTATTACTCAATCTTAGATGTTTATAACCTACACAAGTTTCTTTTTTTTTTTTTTAAGGATTTTATTTATTTATTTGTAAGAGATCACAAGTAGGCAGAGAGGCAGGCAGAGAGAAAGGGGGAGGCTTGTCCCCACCAAGCAGACAGCCTGATGCGGGGCTTGATCCCAGGACTCTGGGATCATGACATGAGCTAAAGGCAGAGGCTCACCCACTGAGCCACCCAGGTGTCCCCCTATACAAGTTTCTTATTTTTTTTTTAAAGACTTTATTTATTTGACAGAGAGAGAGATCACAAGTAAGCAGAGAGGCAGGCAAAGAGAGGGAAGCAGGCTCCCCGCTGAGCAGAGAGCCCAATGTGGGACTCTATCCCAGGACCCTGAGATCATGACCTGAGCAGAAGGCAGAGGCTTAACCCACTGAGCCACCCAGGCACCCCACAAGTTTCTTACTTTAAATGCACATACCAGAGGGGAAAGGCAAGGGATCTTTTATCAGTCCCGACACCGGCCATCCCTGGCTCCTGGTGTGACTTTAATAAGTATTTGCTTAATAAATCCTCTGAGTAAAATAAAATCAAAGAACACGGCTCTTTAAGTTCACTTGAAGAAATTATTTTTTCATATGCTGCAAGTAACTGGAGTTTTTGTTCGCTGTGGATTTTGATCCTGAAATTCGATTACTCAGAGTCTGCCATCTGTCACCCTTTCAGAGACTTGCAACAAATCGACAATTGCACGGTTCTGTTACAGAACTCCACTAATCTTGTCTTACACCAGGCAGGAGGTAAATGTTTCAGTAACTAAATTTATCTCAGAGATGAAGCAGATTTTCTTATTTTTTTGTTTTGTTTTGCTGTTAGAAGAAAGCACACAGCATGGGAGTCTCAGCCTGTCCTAAATACTACTCTGAAATGCTGAGTCCCCTCCCCATTTCTAGAGGATCAGACACATGGTAATTTAACCATTAATTCAGGAAAGGCAGAAAAAGGACAACAAGGCAAGCTAGAGAAGAAGGAGAACATTCTATCTTCCCCAAGAACAGCTGTTCTAATCCCATGGAAATAAGGAAGTGGACTTACTCCTATGGCCGATGGTCTGTTTTCCCCATCCGGTGACACTACTGTAGAACCGGTCTGTAACAGGCCACCAGTCCACACATCTCACAGAATCTGTTGCCATCTTCAGGTCCTAAGAAAGCCTTGGTACAGGGCTTAGGCATGTGCAGGTCATGATAAGGTCCAAGGCAGAATTGGGGAAGAAAGGGACAGAAGATAAAATGACAGCTTGCCTCTGTCTATACAGCCATCACACACCATGGGAACAGTGGCCACCTAGCTCTTTAGAAAACACTTCTTTCTGAATCCAAGATGCCCATCTACCAATGCCCATGGGCCGAAAGCTGGTGGGGAAAAGCAAACATGGAGCCAGTAAGTAGGGAAAAAAATCAAATAAAATTAAAATTTAATAAGATCAAAAGAAGAAGCTCTAGCAGCTGTAATTTACTTTCTCAGAATCATGGATGGCTCTTTATTACAGGCGTTTTCTATGGGGAATTCTGATCTTGAAACCTGACTGTTCAACGCCTTCCTCACTTAGGAAAAGCTGCTGCAGCCTTCAAGACTCTGAATCCCTGCAACATGCCAGTGCAGGGTTGGCCAAATGCTCTGACATTTATTCTGCAGACATCCACCCCACGGTAATGGTGGAACCGGGATATCTCTGGCCCCAGTGCTTCTGTTCAGAGCACTTTTGCGCTTGAGAGGCTGGCCGCCAGCAGAAACCAGGTGAAGTCCTTATCATATAAGGCTGAGGGAATAGGAGGATCCCAAGAGACCAGCTAACTTTCAGCAGGATGTTGGTTAGCCAAGACCTAAAAGGCTTCTCTTTATATCATTTAAGAGGATTTTAAGTTGTTAGAGCGGTGAGAGTAGGAGTAAAAATAAATACAAGAAAAATCCCCATTCAATCCCACCAGATCAACAAATCAAACTAACTTCATGTTTCTGTCCTGGCAAATGGGTGGTATTTATTTCACTGAGAAAGGTGAAGTGGGTCACAAAGTAATATCTTAGTACTCAGCTGGTCTCCCAGAGCTGAGTAATGTCTCCAACACCCTGAGAAGACCCAGAAGACTATGGACTCCATTCCAAAGGAAGCGCCAAAGAACCCTCAGTTGATCTAAACTAGGGAAGTCATATATCTAGGAGTCACAAAGTCCTGGGTTCAAATCTCGCCTCTGTACCTCATTAGCTGTGTGGCTTAGATAAATGTCCTCACCTCCACTACTCTCTCTTTCCTCCTATGTCTGGTGAGGTCTGCAAGGATCTTGAAACATGTTCAGAGTCCCTGGGCCACACACCTGGTACAGACTGAGTTGTGCCCTCCCCCCCCAAAAAATGCCGAAATCCTAACCCCCAGGTCCTCACGATGTGACCTGACTTGGAAATCAGGTATCTGCAGATGTCATTAGTTAAAATGAGGTCATACTGGGATAATCTAACTAGTGTCCACATGAGAAGACAGCCATGTGAAGACAGACACTCAGGGAGAATTCCATGTGCCATTGAAGGCAGAAATTGAAGCTGTACAGCTGCAAGGACTCTCAAAGACTTCCAGCTATCACCAGAAGCAAGGAAGAGGCAAGAAAGGATTCTACTACAGGCGTCAGGGAGCATGGCTTGCTAACTTCCTGATTTGGAACTTACAGACCCCAGAACTATTGTTTCCTTGTTTTATGCAATAAGTTTGTGGTTCTTTGTTACGACAGCCCTAGAAATCTAATGCATGGCCCCACTCAGGGAGAGCTAATGGTCCACGTACATGCACACAAAGAGGGAGAGAGCTTCCAACGTACAAGATACAACCGTCTTTCTGGACCCAAAGTGGATTGCATAACCAAGCCCTATTTATTAATTGTTAACATTATTTTACCTATTGCCCTGGCTTGTCAATAATCTAAGTATAGGAAAAGACAAATTCAGGGAAGAGGCACCCATTCATTCGAAGTCAACGGCAGTTGCTTAGAGGAAAAAACATTTCTTAAGCCTTTAGAAGAGTGAACACCTTGGAGTTTGCCTGTATGGGGAGGTAGGGGAGAGAGCCCCCTGCAGAGAAGCTGGAGAATGTGCTCCTGATAACTTCCTCGTGATCAACATGAACAAAATGCTTATTTAAAGAAGTTCCTGAAATAGCCAAAGTTACAGTTAATTTGGTTCCTATTGGTCACAGAGTCATGCTTAGATGAGGACTGGGCCCACTTCGGTGTGGCGGGGCAGAGGGGTTTCAAAGCTCCTGGCAGATGGCCAGGCCCCCTGGCCCCGCCCAGAGACTCCAGTCCTATGAGCCGGGTTGGGGCCTGGCCTTGGCATTTCTAAGTGCCCTTAGGAGGTCTCATATGCAGAGGGGTGGAGGGCTGCTGGCCATTCATCTTCCAGCAGGTGGTCCAAACCTTTTCTACTCCACAGAAAACTGCGGGACCCTCTCACATGAAGACTCCTCCAGCCAATTGGCCTGAAGGAACAGGGAGGCAAGGAAGGTGAGTACAAACCACGCTACTCATACATTCCTTCACACCAGTCCCTAGTCCCTACCTCCCTACAGACTGCGAAGCCCACATGTCCTTTCCACCCATGGGTCCCATCTCCATCTTCCATGTTGCTCCCTTCCAGCTGACCTCAGAAGAGACACAAGCCCCTCCATTCATATTCCTGACTCTTTCCCTACTGGACCCAGTTGCATTAATGACCCCTTTGAATCTCTGAAACAGGCATTCCCAGGGCACCTGGGTGGCTCAGTCAGTTAAGCAACCAACTCTTGGTTTCAACTCAGGTCATGATCTCAGCATCATGAGCTCAGGCTCCGTGTCAGGCTCCACACTCATCATGGAGTCAGCTTGAGATACTCTCTCTCCTTCTGCCCCTCCCTCACTTGCTCTCTTAAATAATATATAAAAATCAATCAATCAGTCATGTGTTCCCTCCAATCTTTGGCTTCTGTGCACAGTAGCCTGGGGAGCTTCCAAAATACCGAAGCCTGGGCTAGGCCCCGGAGTCTGATGCAATTGGTCTGGGGTACTGCCTAGGCACTAGCACTCTTCATAGGCTCCTCTGTGATTCAGCTATGCAGGCTGACTGAGAACCATCACCCCAGGATCTTTCTCCAAATTCCATAGGGCTCATGACCCTGCTATTTTGCCCTTGAGCTGGTGGTTCTGTTCACTATTCTCCCCTTGAAAGTTGCAGAAAAGTGAAACACACTTGCCAACCGCTTTATTCTTTTTTCTATTCCATTTAGCCTCCACACAGACAATTCTTCTGCAGGGTCCCTGAAAGGACAACGACCATGTTTTGACACACCACTCATTCCATTCAAGCCTTGTTTTCTTATCTATAAAATGAGGTAATAATCCCCCTCACTGGTCATGGTGTAAGGACCAGATAAAACAAGACAATGTATTTGAAAATGTCTCTCTCCACAAAGCAGGCAAAATAACCCAAGTAAGCAAAGGACTGGTGTGGAATCCTGGTCTCCTGTCCTCCTGGCTGCTCCTGGCCTCCCTTGTGCCTTTGTTCGGGAGCTTGTCCCCACCGTTCAGGGAGAGTCCCTCATGCCTGCTATAGCCAGCACTAAGGGGAGGGAAGGGCAAGAGGCATCAAAAAGCCAGCTCCTCAGACCAGACAGGGCTGACATGAAAACCCACACATGCTGAGGGCCACCCTGACCCTTCTCAGCCACTGTTCCTAATGCAAACCATCTCTCATACACCCTCAGGAATAGGCCTTCCTGGGCTCTGATCTGCATCTGTCCACTTGTCCTGCACATCTCAACATCAGCTGTGGGTAACTCCATGGGTTCTCAATCCTGATTGAGCAATGGAACCACCTGGAGAGAGTTCAAATCCTAACCCAGAAATGTAAGAGGTATGTGGTGTGGCCTGAGGTGGGGGTAACTAAAAACTCTCCAGGATCCTGAATCACTGGTTCTGGTCTATTATTTGCACAATAAGCAGGTCCCTTCATTATCTGATGAAGCTGCTAAAGAGACTAGAAAGTGAAGGTAAGAATAAACCAATCCACAATAGCCAAGACATGGAAAAAACCCAAGTGACCATCAACAGATGAATGGATAAAAGACACGGAATAACACACACACACACACACACACACACACACACAAACACAAACACACACACACACAGAGGAATATTATTCAGCCAAGAGAAAGAAGGAAATCCTACCATTTGCAACATGGATGAAACCTGAGGGCATTTTGCTAACAGAGAGAAGGCACAGAAAGAAAAACACTGTATGATATCACTTACATATAGAATCTTAAGGAATGAACCCGTAAAAACAGAGTAAATTGGTGGTTATCACAGGCTGGAAGGTGGGGAAACTGTGGAGCTGTTTAAGGATACACACGTGCAACTAACAAATAATTTCTGGAGAGCTAATGCACAGCATAGTGATTAGAGTCGACAATACTGTATTATAAACTCCAAAGTTGCTAAGAGACTAGATCTTAAGAGTTCCCACCACAAAAAAGAAATAATAATTATGTGACAGGATAGAGGAGTTAGCTAACACTCAGTGGTAATCATATTGCAATCTACAACCGTATCAAATCAGCACACTGAACACCTTCTACAGTGTTATATATCAATTATACCTCAATTTTTAAAAAAACATAAACCAATCCACCTGTAGGATGAAACCACCTGTCACTCTCCTTAGTAAAATAACTAAATTCCAAAGCACAGAAGGCCCATGCAAGAAATGCCAATCTCAGCAGAAACACTGAATAAGAAACAAAGTCCCAGGAAAGCTCTAGACAGACTCAAGGACACAGTGGACAGCTGGTGTATGTGTGACCCCAACACAAGCCTGCCCTCTACCAGGGTATAGGCTAAGGGCATAAGGCCTTTGGAAATAAGGCATTCAGAGGGGATGTGCACATACGCCCACAATCATATATACGGAAGAACTTCGAAACAAGGTAGTTATGTCTTACAGCTCAGAAGCTGATACCTATTATATTTTAAATATTTTATTTATTTATTTTAGAGAGAGAGGGTGCAAATGTATGTGCTTGAGCAGGCGGGAGGGACAGAGGAGAGGGAGAGAAAATCTCAAGCAGACTCCACACAGCGCGGAGCCCCACACAGGGCTCAACCTTCATGACCCTGAGCCGAAATCAAGAGTCAGAAGCTCAATTGACTTTGCCACCTAGGCGGCCCCCGATCCCTATTATTACAGAGAAATGCTAGCAATCCATTAAAGGGCTTTTCGGTTTTTTAACTTCTTAGACTTTCTGAAATTTAGCAGCCCAGAAATACTGAACTTAGAAGTCACACGACAATACTGACCAGCCTCAGCTAACAGAGTCTATGACAGAGCAAACCTCCATCTCCCCTGACGGAAAACAGCAAAGCATCTCAAATCACCAAGGGGCTCTTTGGAGAGGAAAAACAAATAAAGTCAGAGAAAAACACTTCCAAAAAGTGTTGCTGAAAAAGTACAAAGCAATACCACGGTCTATCCTTCATAACATTGTTATCAGCCATGCCTATGTGTACACAAGCCATTTCAGTCCCCCCACCCTCCTTCCCCACCCCCACACTGTGGATATTGTTCCTACCGTCATCAGCTAACACCTATCACACAGACAGCACATGCCAGGGACTGCAACAAGCTCTTCCCACGCCTCACGTCTGTTTAAGACTCTATGCTGGGGCGCCTGGGTGGCTCGGTGAAGCACGGGCTCTTGATTTTGGCTCAGGTCACGATCTCAGGGTGGTGAGATCAAGCCCCACATGGAGCCAGTTTAAGACTCTCCCTGTCTCTCTGCCCTTCCCCTTCCCAATACATGTGTGCACACGCTCTCTCTCTAAAAATATAAACAGGGGCACCTGGGTGGCTCAGTGGGGTAAACCTCTGCCTTTGGCTCAGGTCATAATCTCAAGAGTCCTGGATTCCAGCCCTGCATTGGGCTCTCTGCTCAGCAGGGAGTCGGCTTCCTCCTCTCTCTCTGCCAGCCCACTTGTGATCTCTCTCTGTGTGTCAAATAAATAAATAAATCTTTTAAAAAATTAAAAATATAAAAATATAAATAAATAAAACATTAAGAAAAAAACGACTATGCTAAAGGTGAGCATGGTCTTACCCCTTGAGGCTCAGAGGGATTATGTAGCTGGTACAAGGTCACACAGCAAAGTAACTGGGGGAGGAGTCAGGGCTCACATACAGGGAAGTTGTCCCCAAACTTAGCATCTCTTACCTCCAAAACTTAGACTAACAGCCTGTGCTTTTTTTTTTTTTAAGATTTTATTTATTCATTTGTAAGGGAGACCATGCACTCTTAAGTGGGGGAGGGGCAACCTGCTGAGTGGGGAGCCCAATGACAGGGCTCAATTCCCGGACCCCAAGATATGACCAGAGCCGAAGTCAGATGCTTAACCGACTGAGCCACCCAGGCATCACTAACGGCCTGTGCTTCTGAGCAGACTAACTCAGCAGGGAGAACAGAATGGCAACACAGGCCTGTGGCACTAGCAGGCTACTTGCTAAATGAGGAATCCTTGGAAGTCGGGCAGTCATATAGCCCTGGGGCAGTTACTTCACTGGTGGGAAAAGGTGGTTTCCCCGGGAAACATCTACATACCTATACCCCATGCCATCACAGAGACCCCTGAACTTAGGAAGAGCCCCTAGGGAGCCAACACCTACACTCCCGGGTCCTTAGGGAGGAAAGGGTCTGAAAGGAGTCCCTACCTGGCACCTACTGCCAACATGTCCCCTACATTGTGGGGCCAACAGAAGCCAGGCTAAATTTCTGCAATTACTGGACTCTTTCATTCAACCAAGCAAAATATAGGCTATCTGTTCAGGAGTGAAATCCATATCCCACAAGAAAAGCTAGGGAGAAAATATGGAGTAAGTAAGTATGAATACTGTCCTGGCATGGCATAATGTCTCTGGCAGGACTACTCACAGAATCCAGTCACTGGTAGCAATGTGAGCTCTCCATGGCATTCAGGACTGTCACCACCAAGGACATGATAAACAGGAATGATTACAAGACAATGATTACAAGACAATCACATCCTAAAGGATGGGAAAAACAATCCTAGTGACAGGTAGGATGTGTGCTGAGGACCACCCAACTAGAACAGGGGCCCAATTCATCAATACCTACGTGTTTTTTAAGCACCCACCCTTGGGAAGAATCCACACGGACCTCCTAACCATCCCCTGTGAGAGGGCCATGAGGTGGAAGAACAAAGTGTTATTTATTCACTAATAAAGCGACCGTGAGCAAGGCACTGTTTTCATAGCTTGGCACAGTATAGCATTGAGTGTCAGTAAAAGTTAAGACATGAGCAGTGACACAGGCCACCTCTCCAGTCTTCAGTTCCTCATCCCAAACACGAGGGTCCCATTCACAGACAGCCCTGAACTAAGGAACCAAGAATGAGCACATGCCTCAAAATGACGAAGCTGCTGCGAACCCACGGCAGTTACGTCCTGCAGACAGCCTGGAGGGGATGGCGTGTCGGGGCAAGCGCAGGAAGTAGGTGTCAGTGCCCAACTCTGGAAGGAGGCTGACTAAATCATACAAATACAGAAAATATGTTGTGACACATTTTCTAGTGCTATTATTCTGTGAAGTAAAAAACGAGATACAGAGCGCCTGGGTGGCTCAGTCAGTTGAGCATCTGCCTTCGGCTCAGGACATGGTCCCAGGGTCCTGGGATCGAGACCCCGCATAAGGCTTCCTGCTCAGCCAGGAGCCTGAGTCTCCCTTCCCCAACCACACCGCTTGTGTTCTCTCTATCTCTCCCAAAATAAATAAAGTCTTTAAAAAAAAAAAAAAAAAGATACAAGACTGCATATCCCTATGAGTGTAATTATATGAACAAAATTCATGGATAAAGCTAGAAAATCAATTCAAAAAAGTTAACTGGGATTTTGGGTTTTTCTTTTTTTTCCCTATTTATTTTCCAATTTTCTACAATTAGCATTTATTTATGAGATCGTGGGAGAAAGCATCACTACAAAATATTTTTAATGTTTTCTTTTTTAATTTAAAGAATGAAATTAAGACCAGAAATCTTTCTTATACTATATTGACTAAGTTTTGTTAAGTCTATGCGCACACGCTCTCTAAAAATATAATAAAACATTAAGAAAAATGACTCCCTGTGCTAGAGGTGGGCATGGTCTTACCCCGAGGCTCAGAGAGATTAGAGGATAGCCAGCTCTTGTGATTGCACATTACATAAAACTGTACATGGAGCCAAGATGCACTTCCAGACTAGTCAGGAGCCCAACTGTTAAAGGCTTTATTTATTTGTTTAAAGATTTCATTCATTTGCCAGAGAGAGTGAAAGAGCACAAGCAGGGGAAGCAGCAGGCAGAAGTAGAAAGAGAAGCAGACTCCACACTGAGTGGGGAGCCCAATTCAGGGCTCCATCCCAGGACCTTGGGATCATGGCCTGAGCTGAAGGCTGAAACTGAACTGACTGAGCCACCCAGGAATCCCTGTTAAAGATCTTAAAATAACTTTCTTAGGGGCGCCTGGACAGCTAAGTCAGTCAACCCTCTGCCTTCAGTTCAGGTCATGATCCCACGGTCCTAGGATGGAGCCCTGCATCGGGCTCCCTGCTCAGCAGAGAGTCTGCATCTCCCTGTCCCTGCTCTCTCTCTTTAATAAATAAATAAATCTTTAAAAAATAAAATAACTTTTTAAAACAAAACAGTATGCCCAAATTTGGAAGCTCGGCCCAGCAGGGTTCTCACCAGCGCACAGCTCACATCACCACACTGCAAGCCCTTCACAGTGGTGCCAAATGTTGGTCGGAGTGTAAAATGTGTTTTGCCACAGCCAGGAATATAGACTTGCACTGTGGTGTGTGTTGGACAAAATATCAGGCCCAGCAGCAGTGTAATGTGGGTATGTGAGCTACAGCAAATGAAAAGTGAGAGGCGCAGCAGAATGTCAAGGCAGCACCTATGTTCACCGGAACACTCAAGGTCAAGGCCTTGCAAACACATGAAAAAGAGCAGGAGACCCAGAGATTGACAGATGCACAAAGGGCACACCAGCCAAAGGCGTGACAGCCAAGAGATGGTGTGACACCACAGCGCTGATCGGCTGGAACTGTTGCTAAGAAGCTGAGCTACAATCCAGCAGGATTCAAAGTAGGCGCAATTCTGAGCCACACTGGGACCCACTGCTCTAGATGCAGGAAGCATCTCAAGCATGCTCCAAAACCAGTGCACAAGACCAGGGGGAAGGTGCATACCTTGTTCTCAAACTTGTCCCTTCACAAGCTGTGAAAGCTTTGTGTTTTGTTTTTTCCCCCACGCTGTCGTTCTAACCATTTCTCCTAAAAGAGACCATTCTCCCCTTCCTGTCTGGAGTTACAGTGTCACTGCTACAAGTCTACCTTATAAATGAGAGGAGGACTCATTACTTTAATAGACAATTAGTGGTGAAGTGTTCATGGACTCCTCCGCAGGCCAGAGAACACATTTCTCCCACAGCCACTGGCCACATCTCCACAGAGCACCTTACAAACATACAGTCAGAGGCTGCCAGAAACAGCAAGAGAGAAGAGGCAGAGGATTCCCTCTAAAGTAATCTCCAACAATAGAATAACTCAAATCCTTTTTCCTTTCTTTACATACATTTAAGAAAGCACTTTCATCATTATATAATATTAAGTGCAGGTGGGTCCAAGAAAAGTTTATTTGATATTCCAAGGCTCTATGAGAAATGCTTTCAAATTCCCTAAAAAATAATAGCTATAGGGGCCCAAAAGGGTTGTCTGCAGGCTAACCAAGATTTAAAAACTACCAAATTCCCATCCCCCAAATCCAGAAGTCTCATGCTAACACACAACTCTTCTAATTTAAGGGAAAAACGTCATGATAATTTAATATACATTCAGTTGGCTCAAGGGGAAAGAACAGATTTGGCAAGGGTTTTAAGTAAACTCTCAGCTGACAGAAGGTGAGCAAGGGTTAGTCCCCAAGAGAATTCACTAAAAGCAAGACTGAATTTGAGGATGTGGTCTTTTTTTTTTTTTTTTGGTACACAGCCCAGGTCTACCAGCTGCCAGCAGTAGTTGCAGATTATTACTTAGGAAGCTGGGGGAAAAAAAAAAAAGGAAAAGAAAATCCTACAATCAGAAAGTCACGAAAGGCAAAAGGCCAAGCAGGCAAAATTCTTCTTCAAAGCGCTTAGAGACATGGCAGGACTTCCCCCACAGCAGAACAGGACAAGTACTCCCCTAAATGGGCTTGGGAGCAGAGATTCAGAGCCCACACGTCGTCAACTGAGCCAAGCTCTTTAGTACACAAACCATCTCACAGATATACAATACAGATCACCAAGGAATGCATTCATGACATTTGTGCGTGAATTAATTTCCTCTGAGCAAATGATATTTTTATGCTTGTTTAAAAAACAAGTGGTCTCCCATGACAGATGCATTCACCATCCAAACAATCGAGTGGCCTTCCGGTCACTTCTCTGTCCAACAGCCAACAAGCGTAGTCGGCAACCCAGCACCTCCGGAGCCCACGGGGCGCCCGGGGCCAGGGTTCAGATTCTGAAAACAGACTCCCACATTCCTGAACCTGCTATTCACAGCCACTCCCTCTCAAGAGGAGACAAAATGAGCAGTTAAAAAAAATTGTAGGAAATATCCCATTTTCCATGTCTTACGTATCCAGATCTGAGTAACAGCATTTTTACGTATTTATGAATCTCCTGCTAAGTCGGAAACCTGAGAAAATAAAGATTAAAAAAAAAAAAGCTTCTTCGCATAAGTTTTATTTTCACATAGCAAGGCAGATTCTAATCTATTAGAATTTCATTTATTTTTAAAATCCTTATTTCTGTTTCAAAAACGTCCTGCCTTTACTTCCAGTAATCCTCTGAAAAAAAGCAACCAAAACCACAAGCCCCCAAGATCAGAAATAAATCATGTCGGGCAATGTTTCCTGTCTTTTTACACCTAATAATTGTGTGAACTAGCTTGCAGAATCGGTACAGCAACTTTTATGGTATAACACTGATATGGAGCTCAGAGGCTTAGGGATATCTAAAGGCATTGTTTAGAAACTGTCACCTAATTTTTTTTTTTCCTTAGGGCAACTGGGTGGCTCAAGCAGTTCAGCATCTGCCTTTGACTCAGGCCATGATCCCAGAGTCCCAGGATCGAGTCCTGCATCTGGCTCCCTTCTCAGCAGGGAGAATGCTTTTTCCTCTCCCTACCACTCTCCTACTTGTGTTCCTGCTCACTCGCTCTCTCTGTCAAATAAATATATAACATTTTTAAAATTTTCCTTTTAATAAAATAAAAACTGTCACCTTTCCCTAATACCAAAGTTAGGCAGAGTAACCAAAATACATATGTTAAATTCAGAGATATCCCAAAACCTCATTTGAGTTTGCAACTCTTCCTTCATCCATCAGACATTTTAATTGTTGGCATTAATTAATTACAGTAGTTCATTAATTAGAACTAGAAATTAATTAGAACTAGAAATTTGAACCCCGTCCTCTTCCCCTTTAGACTCTATTAGGTTATAATGTCTTGAAGGTAAGAATTGTCTACCACAAGCATCTCTGCTGTACACATACAAACTTTCCATGACTACTTGTTGAGTGTTACTGACTTATCAGCTTTATAGAAAGAAAAAGCGCCAGGGCTCTGTTATCAATAGTCTGACAAATCAGATGGATATACTAACCTCAGTTTGCCAAATGAGACAAGTGGCCTAGACAAATCTTCACATACAGATTAAATGAGATAAAGTAGATGAAAACACTATAAAAAGTACAATACAATATGCAAAAATGTTGCATTAGCGTAATAAGCAGTAATTTTTTTAAAAAAATAGGAAGTCTGGAAGAAAAAGGCATTACAACTTGCCTGTTCTTTCCTGGAGAAAATGAAGACTGACAACTGTAAGTAATAAAGACAAAGTCAGTTGTAGACAATGACCAAGTCTTGAGGCAGGCAGGGCAAGGGAGATTTCCTATTTAATTCTCTGGAGACAGCTTCACTATTTCTTGAGCAGCTTCACTATTTCTCCTCCTCCCCTTTGCTTCCTCTCCCCTCTAAGATTAGAAGGACTCTCCCTATTCACTTATTAGATGTGACTAACCCCAGATACACAGGAACTTGAGGGTTTATTCCTCAGAGGTACTTGGAATTCTGGGCAAGAGCCAGAGACTTGGCACCCAAGCTGAGAATAGTAAGTCTTAGACCCAACCTGCCCCTAAATAAGCAGATCTTGAAATGCCAGAAATTCTCAGCTCACTTCACACACCACAGAAGGGATATGTCCACCAGCTATGGATAAGGCTTAACTATGAAGAAAAGAAAGAACTCTGCAGTCAGAAGAAGACTCAGCAGGAGATGGGGAGTAGGGGTGGCAAATGGGTAAAGGGGGCCAAAACGCACAACCTCCAGTTATAAAATAAGTAAGTCCTAGGGAGGTACTGTACAGCATGATACCTATAGTGTATAATACTATATTGTAGGGGCATTTGGGTGGCTCAATCAGTTAAGTGTCTGACTTTTTATTTCAGCTCAGGTCATGACCTCAGGATCGTGAGATCAAGCCCTGTGTCAGGGTACGCACTGAGGGTGGAGTCTGCTTAAGATTCTCTCTCTCCCTCTGTCCTTTCCTGCTCACACAGTCTATCAAAAAAAAAAAAAAGAAAGAAAGAAAAAAGAAAAGAAAAAAATAGTACAAATAATAATACTGTACTATACTATACGTCTGAAAGTTGAAAAGAGTAAATTGTAAAAGTTCTGTCACAGGAAAAATGAATTTGTAACTATGTACAGTGATGGACGTTAACTAGACTTATTGTGGTGATCATTTCACGATATATACATAAATTAAGACATTAGGTTGTATACTTGAAACTAGTATGTTATATGTCAATTCTATCTCAATTTTAAAAAGATGATGACGACGACTAAACACAAACAGAATGCTTTGAAGTCACTTACCTTTTAGAGCCACAAGGAACTACAGAGATAAGAGGGACCAACCTGCTCAATGGACAAGTGAGGAATCTGAGCCTCAAGGAGGTTGGGTAGATGTCTCAGGGGTCACACACCATTGGGAATTAACTGCATATGAGAGACTACATAGTCTGGCTCCTGAATCCTACTCCAGGCTCTTCCCCCTGATGCTGTTTCATCCTTCAAAAGTGAGGACAACCACACATCCTCACCTACAACTCCCAATTATTCCAGGATAACAAGGGAGGATAAACTAATATCAGCTAAGCACTGTGACTACCAAGCACCATCCTAGTACTGCAGGTCTTTTTTTGTTGTTTGTTTTTGCTAATTACTATCATAATTACAAAAATTATATTAGTAGTATTAGCTCCATTTTACAGAAGAGCAAACTAAGGTCCACAGTCATACAAGTAAGAAAAAGATCTCTCTCCTTTTCTACGTCCTAATAGTCCTATCCTTCCCCAACAACACTTAAAGAAAATTTGATAAAAATGTAATTGATAAGGAGCGCCTGGGTGGCTCAGTGGGTTAAGCCTCTGCCTTCCACTCAGGTCATGACCTCAAGGTCCTGGGATCGAGCCCCACATCATGCTCTCTGCTTGGCAGGGAGCCTGCTTCCCCCTCTCTCTCTGCCTGCCTCTGCCTACTTGTGATCTCTCTCTCTCTCTGTCAAATAAATAAATAAAATCTTTAAAAAAAATGTAATTGATAACATGGTAGAAAAATCTACCAAAACTAAATTCACCTTAAGCATTCCACTCCATATTTTAACTCTGAAAAACAAACATATGAAATCCAAAATTCAGGTTTACAACAGTAAACCTGAAAATGCCCAACTCAAATTCTAGTTCTTGGTTTTTGTTTTTGTTTTTGTTTTTTTTTAATGAATTGCAATGTACCTCTAAACAAACTTCAGTTCTCTTCAATTCTCCACGCAACCCTAATGGGAAGAGAAAAAGGTCGCAACCCTAATGGAAAGAGTTAGGCTGAGAGTATTCAGAAAGCTGGGGACCCAGGACCAGGGCCACAGCCCCATGTGGCCCCAGCAAACTGAGTACAGTCCTAGCCATCAGTCAAGTCCACAGAGGCCAGAAGAAACTGAGAATCAAGAGTCTCCTCGAAAATTAAATATAGAATTCCTGCAGGATCCCACAATGCCACTTCCAGGTATAGATCCAAAAGAACTGAAGGCAGAGACTTGAATAGATATTTGCACATCTGTGTTCGTAGCCGCATTATTCACAATAGCAAAAAGGCAGAAGCAATTCAGCGTCTATGAATCAATGACTGGTCAAGCCAAATGCAATATATACATACAATGGGATTTTATTCAGCCTTCAAAGAGTAGGAAGTTCTGACACAGAATACAACACAGATGAACCCCAATGCTTAGATAAGCCAGGCACGAAAAGACAAATACTGGGGGTGCCTGGGTGGCTCAGTGGGTTAAGGCCTCTGCCTTCGGCTCAGATCATGATCCCAGGATCAAGTCCCGCATCGGGGCTCTCTGCTCAGCAGGGAGCCTGCTTCCTCCTCTCTCTCTGCCTGCCTCTCTGCCTACTTGTGATCTTTGTCAAATAAATAAATAAATAATCTTAAAAAAAAAAAAAGACAAATACTGTATGATTCCACTTCTATGCAGGACCTAGAGTAGTGAGACTCATGGAGACAGAAAGTAGAATGGGTGTTGTCAGGAGGAGGGGAGAGTGGGGAGGTTGTGAGACAGAGTTCCCGTTTGGGAAGATGAGAAAGTTCTGGAGATGGATGGTGGTGATGGTTATATAATGATGTAGATGTACTTAGTGCCACTTAACTGCACACTTAAAAATGGTTTAAATGGGGGCACCTGGGTGGCTGAGTCCGTTAAGCAACCAACTCTTGATTTCCTTCAGTTCAGGTCATGATCTCAGGATCCTAAGACAGAGCCCTGCGTTGGACTCCACGCTCAACAGAGGGGCGACTTATCCTCTCCCTCTGCCCCTCCCACTGCACTTACGTGCATGAGCTCGCTTGATCTCTCTCAAATAAATAAATGAATAAAATCTTCTTTTAAAAAGAGTTAAAATGGGAGGCATCTGGGTGGCTCAGTTGGTTGGGCTTCCAACTCTGGATTTCTGCTGAGGTCATGAGATCAAACCCAAGGTTAGCCTCTGCCCTCAGCAGGGAGTTTGCTTGAGAGTCTCTCTCCCTCTACCCCTCTCCCAACTCCCCCACACATGTGTGCATGTGTGTACGGGTGTACTCACGCGCACTCTCTCTCTAAAAAATAATGGGTAAATCTCTTTTTTAAATACTTAAAATAGTAAATTTTCTGCTCTGCATTTTTAGAAATTTGTTACTTAATGTCTTTTAAAAACAAAACAAAACAGGGGTCTCAACAGACACCAGCCCAGCACAAGGTGAGGGGTAGCAGGTCTAGGGGAACTAAACTCGGCTGCAGGATGAAGCCATAGGAATGCCTGTTTCAGGAGTCCCTTCACCTTTCTGTAAAGGGCTAAACTCAATCAAGTGAGAACAGAGCAAGAGCATCACTGCCTCAGATCAGTCAGGCCCATCTGTAAAAAACAGAATATGGCTGGTGGCCTCCAGAACCCCAGCTCCAACATTCACCCTGCTGTCACCCTCAGGGCATGACAACTGGAAGTCCCGGCAGTGGCACAGAGGTCATCCCCATGACTGGGAGACTTGAACCCACAGCTGCTGAGGTTATTTTTAAATAGAAAAATGAGCCCACTTCATTCCAGTCACCTACGGAGGGCTGCTGAGTGGCTTCACAAAAATGGAAAGGGAGCAGGGGCGCCCAGAAGCACCAGAGGAGCCGAAGATGCCAACACTTCCAGAGCACAGGCAGGCTGAGCCTATGGACAATGTCCATACCCCAAGACAGAGCCCGGAAAGGCCCTGAGCCAGGCTGCACTGCCTTAGCCCCTGATGAGGAAAAGGGGTCAGAAAGACTTCAGGGGGCCAGAAGCTACTTCAATTCATCTGGCGCTGCCACAGGGCTCAAAGACAATGTCCCTAAGGCCAGCAAGAACCCAAAATACAGGGGTCAGGAGCCCTATCTCACTTGATTCAACAGTTCAGTTTTTAAGGACAAGGACTACAAAAACCAACCTCTTCTAGTGTGGTAAAGGCAACACAGAATATTTTAATGAAGGAAGTTTAAAATGAGGCTGACATATTTAAGGGGACTTCAGGGCACACTTGAGAATTTGAGTCTGAGGTTAATTACTAGAGAAGTAATTACTAGAATAGAGAGACTAGAGTCACTCTAGATTAATTATTGTAGTGGAGTTAAGTTCCCTGAGGGCCGGACTTTGTTTTGTTCACTGCCTGGAAAAGAGGTGGGCACACGCAAGCACACAGTAAATACTTGCTGAATCCATTTGTTTTCCTAGCTTTTCCTTCTTTTAAAATTCAACTGCTTGTTGACCACAATAAAGGTCTAACCGAACACTGTAATATATAACACATGATATATGAAAGTCACTTACAATTTGGGGCAGGTGGTGAATATCTATACACACCACCTGCCCTGTTGCACATGGCACCTGGGCCCACAAGAAACCTCAACTCTTTAAAAAGCAGGTTACATGGGGCATCTGTGTAGCTCAGTTGGTTAGGCGTCTTGACTCTTGATTTTGGCTCAGGTCATGATCTTGGCATCTTGGGATCAAACCCTACCTTCAGCTCCTCACTAAACTTGGAGCCTGCTTAAAGTTCGCTCCCTCCTTCTTTCTGTCCCTCCACCCTGACCCTGCCACACCCCCACTCTGTACTCTCTGTATGGGGGGGGCAGGTTACAACAATGTTTGTCCCAATAAGAAAAGCAGAGGGTGCGTAGTTCAGATTCACAATAAATCTAATTTTTCCAGCAGAAATTTCCCGAAGGGTTATTTTTTGTAAGTTACAGTTATATTTTATATTTTGGTATTATAGGCTAAAAATACCTCTATCAAAGTGGACAACTGTTTCAAGTTCACATTTAAAGTTATTTATCTTTTTATTTGGAAATAATTTCAAGTTTGTAGAATAGCTTTGGGAATTAAAACAGGACAAAGAACACTCAAATACCTTTTGCTATGAAACAGATCTGTCTACTGTTAACAGCATATTCCATTTGCTGTATTTGTTCTCTTTTGATACATGATATAATATGATATAATTAAGCACAGACATTTTTTCTGAATTGTTTGAAGGGTGACCTATTCCTATGAATAAGGAGAGGTATCCTCTTATACAACAATAGCATCATTATCAACCTCACAAAGTATAACACACATGGTACTTTTATCTACCATTTGTATTCCAGTTTCGTCATTGATCCAACAACAGCATGTTGATAGCATCTTTCTCCTTCCCCGTTCAGGACCCATTTTAGGGTTGGGCGTTACACTCAGCCATGTCTCTAATTTCCTTTAATCCTCAGCCTTTACTGCCTTTTACCACTGATATTCTGAAGACAAAGGTCCCCATCCCCCTTTGTTTTTGACAGTTTTGATCAACCAAGTTATTCTTAGTTTAATTTTTAAAAAGCTTACATCTGAAATATTCATATTTATAGATTTTTCAATTTATAGATTTCTCCACACATTTTTAATCATTTGCTCTGTACTTAAAATGTACATCTCTCTGAAACTATGATGGGAAAACAGTCCAGTGTATAAAATTCTGATTCTAAATACAACTTTTCAGGAATGTGTATGTCAATATTATTCATACAGCAGATTAAAGCATGTGTTTTCAAAGCTTCTGCGATTATGATCTCTTTTGGTGTGAGTATATCTGCCATTCAAGTCTCTCTCTTAGAGTCTCCCTGCCTCTCCCCCTTCTCTCTTTTTTTTTCCCTCGTTTCCCCACACCCCCTCCCTCCCACACACACACAGAGACCTTCTAATGATCCTTCTGGTATAAATGTATGCTCACCTGTGGAGATTCTGGTCTTGAACCTTACCAAGATTTCAAGTACCATCAACACATTTCTGGTTTTGCCTATAGTTAGGGTTTCTGCAAACCTTAATTCAAAGAAAGTAAGTGTACTATGATATGCTTCTAAATTAACTTTTCGCTATGAAATATAGAATACTCAAATCCGGCTTTCCAAGTCATATAGGAAGTTAAAAATCACACAAGAAAAGCAGCTTTTGCAGTGGGAGACAAATCCTATTGAAGAGAACTTTCCAATTCCTAAAGAGGCTCTCCAAACCCCTCTCCTCAAACCTGAATGTTTTATTTGGATAAATGAGGACAAGCAAAGGACTGCAAGACGAAACAACATCCACTTTACACAGACCTTTTCACTGTGAGTATCAGAGCAACAGACATCAGACCTGTAGATCCAGTAAATGCCACCATCAACCTCACCTAATAGCAATTCCCAAGTTATTGCGCCCAAGTGTAGTGTCATCACTCTTAGCCTCAGCTGGCCATGAAGCTGGCTCAGGGACTTCACTTCAACCAGCAAGTAGCCACAAGCAGACACACATTTCATGTTAACTCATCTACTTCAACACCATGCACCAGCCAAAGGCCAAACAACTGCTATATGGACCGCCTCTCAATCCAGGAGCAGGGGCCCTGGTGTGAGCTCCCTGGGGGCTAGAGGCCCCGGCTCCACAGAGGCCCCCACTTTCCAGGAACTCCTAGTCACATGAACACAAGAAGGGGGCCCTGCTGATTTTAAGGGTTATTTTTCAAGCAATTTTTGTCCTTCATCTTGATTTTGGAACCTAATCCCCACCTTAAGAGGCAGGTCCATTATACTGAGATTAAACACTATCCACTTTGAAACCTGAATGAGGGTCCACATTCTCCTTTTTCTCAAAAACATACAGGAAACTATAGGCTAAAACAAAAACACACGCAAATGCGCATGCATGCACACAGAGTTTTGAGACTGGTTTTACTAAAACCTAATCTCTCCAGCCAAATTCTTGCCGTGATTGAATCCTTGATAGATGGAAGATTGTGACCTATACATTCCTAAAGAAATGTTAATGCCTGGCTTACATTTTACATGTCATTGCAATAGCAATATAACAGAAACTCAAAATCTAACTTTAGCTCACTATGCTCCCAGCGTAGGTGTTAATAACCAAATCTCTCTACCTGAGGTTGAACTTAGTTTCTTTTAAAATTGTGTCTGTCATGCAAATACTGCTTCGCAAGGTTCCTTCCAAACCTTCATCACTAGGCCAATCCCATTTTTTTAAAAAGAGAGAGAGCACAAGCCCAGGGGTGGGGGGGGTGGGGGTGCGGAGGGACACAGAGAGAGAAGTTGACCCACAGCTCAATCCCAGGACCCTGACATCATGACCTGAGCCAAAAGGCAAATGTTTAACCACTGAATCACCCAGGTGCCCCTAGAACAATCCCATTTTAATTATGCTAACACATTAAAAAAAAAAAAAAAAGAATGCTAACACATTTTCTTATTAAAACATCCCTATATCCCAAACATTGGGCCATGTATTTACTTAAAACACTGTTGAATGGACTCAATAATTCAGGATAGTCAAACTTCCTGGTCAATCTTTATAATTTACTGAAATGATATTTAATCTGTATTTTCCTTCTAGAAATAAATTCTATCATATGAATGCTAATAACATTATTGACAACAAAAGACTATTTACATAGTCAAAACCCCAGACAAGATGGTTCAAGGGGCATCTCACACACAGGCACCTCAACATGGCACCAAATGCCAAGCAAGTAACAACCAATTTTTAAGTTGCTATGGTTTCCTCAAAGAATTTCTTTTGGCTATTGATACAACCACTGTCCAGTCTGAGCCAACATCCCTGGGATCCATTTAAATTAGTTCATCCTTTTGGTGGTCAGTTACAGATTCTTTGAGGTAATTTTTTCCCCCAGTACTGAGTACTTAACTTTATTTCCAAACCAAACTTCCTTGGGAATTGTCTCTTGAGATCCTGCTCACCTGGATGCCTTACCTACTTTGCTGACCTATTCGAATCTTAGCCATTGCCCACTTCAAGGCCCAGCAGCCCCTCCCCAACTTCACACCTACAGATGCAGCTTTCAATAGACGCTCTATCATTTGCTGACAAAAAATAAGTTTGAAATAATAACCAAAAACCCACCAAATCCCACCTTGATAAAGCTGCCTCCACATGCAAGCCCACTTCCTCCCCAGCCTTCTACGCCCACATCCCACCTAGCTGCACCCAAAGTGCTCCCACTGAGGGTGCCAATGTCCCATGAGCCTTTTCCATACCATACTGCAGAGACATCTGGCTTCCCTCCCTCCTTCTTGAATAAACTTTTCTCTTGACCGTTGGTAAATACACTCTGCTCATTTCCTTCCATTCTCCTGACCATTCCCCGTCCCCTCTGTTTTCCTCCCCTACAAGCCTTTCTAGGTGGCTCATAAGCACATCAAACTGAACTTGCCCAGAGAGCTTCTCAGAGGCCACAGAGCTCTTACGCAGACTGTTTCCTCTGCCTCTTTCCTCCAGGTTTTACCCACCTAACACCATCCTACATACCCTGCGGGTCTTAGCTAAGATCACAGGTCCTCAGAGAAATGCTCCCTGACACTCCACTCTATATTAGCTCCCCTGTTATTCCCTCCCATTGCCACTGCACCCCCAGCAATTACCATCATTTATAATTCTGTATTTCATGGTTTAATAATCACTTTACCACCACCACTAGCTTTCCCCATTCCCCTAGGTGATAAGCTTCATGAGAACACAAGGCCTGGCATTATTGAATGAAATGTTCTGTTGGCTTTTTCCTTCTTCTCTAAATACAAATAATTAAATGGATTTTGCAAACATATCTAGAAACTACGACAGTTTGAAGTATGAAATCTCCCATTGCTATTATTATAAAACCCTCATAACAATAATAATGATACTAGTAATTGTTTTGCAGGCAAAGAAACTGAGACCTCAGAAGAAATGGGTTAGTCACAGAACCACATCTCTGAGGCTAGGTCAGAGATGAAAACATAACTCTAAACTGATTTCCTCTCTAGAGAGAAAAAAAAATCCAGAATAGCTATCTTTTAATTTCAAATAAAGGTACCTGACTAGATTAGATGCGTTTCTGAAATTAGATCCTAAGCCTCTGTGAAACTGACACACCCCACACATGCTAGACATTTTGAAGGCTAAATATAGTTTACTGAGAGGACAAATATCTGAGGCCTGGGCAATCCAAGAGTAATCATGGTCCATAGGGCAAGAATGCAACAATGCTTCAAGGCCTCTCTTTATCCCCATTACTCATACAGAGCTGGTAACCAGAAAAAATGCCAAGCTCTCCCAAATTTTAGATTCAGTCCACATTTTACCCAATTTACATGTGCCTATAAAGGAACCTATAATTCTACAAGGTTTGGTGAGAAACACAACAGCCCCCTCACCCCTCCCTACTCCCACTTCCCACCTCCCCAAAAGCAACCACTTCCAATTCTTAACTAATTCTTTTTGCATTTACCCTTGCAACTCTGAAGAACACGTTTCTTGAATTTTTAGTTGAGCCATTCACTAAAAGCTTTCAGAAGTAGAGGGTTTAGTTCCTTTTCACTGAGCACCACTACCTAGCACTCACGCCTCTCGTAGGCTTGGTTGGATCACTAGTCAATATTTACATTATTATAACTATGTGAACATTATTGAGAGTTAAGCTTTGTGGTAAAACTATGAAGCCAGTCCTAACTATACAACTTTTTATTTTCCCTGGAGTTCACAACTGCCCCAGAATTTTTGGTTGACTTAGCTCTTTATGTATCAATAATTTACCCATGGGATGCCTGGGTGGCTCAGTCAGTTAAGCGTCCCACTCTTGATTTCAGCTAAGGTCATGATCTCAGAGTTGTGAGCCTGAGCCCGGAATCTGGCTCCACACTGAGTGTGGAACCGGCTTGGCCTCCCCCTCGGCCCCTCGCCCCACCTCATGCAAACACACTCTAAGAGAAATAAATAACAATTTACCCATAATTCCTCTCTAGCGCACAGACCTCCCTTCAGCACATGCAAGAACATTAGGTGCTTATTGATTTCCCTTCTCCTCGGAGCTGTCCTATAGACTTCTGACCCACTCTAAGCTGGACCTAGAGCTGGACCTAGGAGGTCTCTCAGACATCATCTCAGGATTGCCCTTCATCATCATCCTAAAGATTCACTTTTAAGGATTTCTTTTTAAACAAGTAACAGAAAGTATAAACTCTTGCACAAAAAGATTGTACACTTGGCTGCATGGAAATTAAGAATATTGGTTCTTCAAAAGACCCAAACAAAAACAAAAAGTCGTCATAGGGTCACCCGGGTGGCTCAGTCATAAAGCATCTGCCTTCCACTCAGGTCATGAGCCCAAGGGTCCTGGGATGGAGCCCCACATCAGGCTCCCTGCTCAGTGGGGAGTCTGCTTCTCCCTCTCCCATTTCCCCTGCTTGTGGTCCCTCTCTCGGTCTGTTTCTGTCAAATAAATACATAAAATCTTAAAAAAAAAAAAAAGTCCACTCATAGAGTGAGAAACATTTTTAATATTTCAAAAAGAATACAGAACAGAGCATGTACACACACAAACACACACATAGCTTCTAAATTAAGAAAAAGGCACTTCCCCATGCCCTTGAGGTTACAGAGCCATGTGACTTGCTTTGGCCAATATAAAATGAATAGGGGTGCCTGGCTGGCTCAGTTGGTAGCACATGCGACGCTTGAGCTCAGGGTGATGAGTTCAAGCCCAACACTGGGCATAGAGCTTACCAAAAAAAGGAAAATAAATAAATAAATAAAATTAATAGAAGGGATGGGTGTCAATGCCAGGTGCAAGCTCTAAAAACTAGCATGAGATTCACCAAACTGTCACCCCCTACACCCCACCCCTCCATAACTATGCAACCATGGAAACATTAGGAATGGAGCCTCCAGTCAGGCCATCTTGGAGGGGCCTACATGAGAAAAGAACCCTGGGGACCCACACTGGATATATACCATGAGGGAGAAATAAACTAATGTGGGTGCACAGAGATGTTTGGGGTGTTTGTTATCATAGCATAATGTAGCCCATTTTGGTTGATACATCTGACATGGTCACTAACAGGTATAGTCTCTGGAGAAACTTCCATTCATATGAACACTACACAAGAATGTTCATAGCAGGGGCACCTTGGTGGCTCAGTCAGGTAAGCGCCTGCCTTCTGCTCAGGTCATGATCCCATAGGCCTGGGATTGAGCCCTTTAGCGGGCTCCTTGCTCAGAGGGGAGCCCGCTTCTCTTTCTGCCTGCCACTCCCCCTGTTTGTGCGTGCTCTCTCTCTCTTTAAAATCTTAAAAAAGAAAAAAAAAAAAAAAAGAATGTCCACAGCAGCATTATTTGTAATTTAAAAAAACAACTAGAAACCCAAATATCAACTGACAAGAGAATGAATAATGGATTACTACCTATCAGCAAAAATGAATGAACATGGCTACACACATCAACATCGTTCAACAGTAGAGAAGCACAACTATATGTATATATGCATATGTATATATAAAACTATAAATATAACTAGAATGTGGAAAAATAAGCTTCAGGAAAAATAAATATTATTCCTTTTGTATAAAAGTTATAAAAGCACAGAAAACTCAACAATGTATTAAGGAGGGGAATGTAATCAGAAAAACTTAGGAGAGCTCTTAAACATTGCAAATATTCTATTTTTTAGTGACAGGTGATAGGTATTATATTACTTATACTTTATATTTACATTATATCCTCTTATGCACATAGATCTCCCATCTTAAAGCTTCAGGCAAACTACAATCTTATTTATTATTTTTGAATATTTTGAATATCCATTCTCTATCAGTAACTACTTGTTCAGAAGAAAATCAACCACAGCATACAGTACCCTTTCCTCAGGAGAGTTTCTTTGGGGCTGTTTATTTTGTTGTTGATTTTTCCTTCCTTTTTTAAAGTGAAAAGCAGGAAGCAGAAAAATAAAATCTGGTGGAACAACAGACCCACCAAATGTTCAGGAATATTAATGACTCAACTCCGCAGAGCTGTGTCAGTTGGCTGGTGATGTACTAGGGAAATCATTCTGGGTCTGTATAGGGTCATTTACATAAAGGTTACCAACGGGCAGTTCTAACAGCTGGGCTGGCACAGCTGACAAACCACCACTAGTCCTTACAGGCATGCAGGGCAGGCCTGAGAAACTGCAATGACAACGCTATTATATATTCCTGTTTTTTGCATAATTCCCATTTTTAGGATGATATGAAACATTTCTCAGCCTCAAAGGCTCACACCTATCATTTCTACCTCAACAGCCATGGATTTGCTAGGTATTTATTGAGTGCTCTAGTGCC
Organism: Mustela erminea; assembly: GCF_009829155.1. Lineage (NCBI taxonomy): Eukaryota > Metazoa > Chordata > Mammalia > Carnivora > Mustelidae > Mustela > Mustela erminea. The sequence continues at coordinate 60,029,995 of NC_045620.1, read as the reverse complement.
AGAAACTGTTCAGTGCTGGAGGCATAATGGTGAGGGACACAGATCTGGGAGCTCTGTCCTGAAGCTCAGGATCGGGTTCCCCAGAAAGTGATAAAGCCACAAAAGGCCACAGCACAGCACAGGGTAAGCACTATAAAGGAAAAAGCAGAGGCAGGAGAAGAGGATCAGAGGAGCGAGGGGCCCAGGGCACCATCACCAGGCAATGGACCCAGACTGAGATCTGAAGGGTGGGAGAGGGAGAAAAGAATTAGCCAGGCAGAGGGGGAGGTGAGGGCACCTCCCACAGAAGGGACGGCAAGGCGAGGTCCTGGGAAGTACCTAACAAGCTGGAGTGTCTGTGCTTATGAGGAGAAAGGGAAGGAGAAAGACGTGGTACAGGATAGCTCATGCAACACCCAAGCAGCTGTTAAAATTTGTTCGGGGCTGGTTTCAGTACAAATGATTAAAGTTATTAAAATTAGGGGGGAAATCTGTCCTGGAAATATGATCAGATTTACTACTTTCATTTAAAATAAATTCCTCCTCTAACCAATGCTGCCAGAATACAGTCAGGATCATAAAATCCTATCCCTTCACGGCTAATAAATGAATTCTTTAAAAGCTACAAGCCTCTCAATCATTTTCAGCTCTTCCTAAAGAGTTCCAATTAGGCTGAGATGGCTGGCTCTAGCCTCTGCTACTGCGCCACCCACACATTTGTACCTCACATTATTCCTCGAGGGACACAGTCCCTGCCTTGTTTGATTACCTAATTACAGTGCCCTTCTTATGCTTTCATTAAATGCAACTGTTGGAAACCCCCAAGCTTTTACTAATAGCTTATCAGCCCTTAAAAGTAAATCAGTCATTTTACCTGTATATCTGTATTAGAAGGTATCTTCCATTTTATGCTCCTAAAATCAAAATACTTCTTTTATTTGTGTTTCTTCCTTATTGTGCTTTTGGAAAACAAGACCAAAGCACAAAAAACTCTACAGCCATTATCTGGGAAATCTACACAATGCAAAGACTGCCCCATTAAACCGAAAGAGTTTTGTCAGTGGTGAAGATTAAAACCACCAGCAAATTCAGGGGCACCTGGCTGGCTCAGTCAGTCGAGCATGTGACTCTTCATTTCAGGGTGGTGAGTTCAAGCCCCACATTGGGTGTGGAGCCTACTTTAAATGAATGAATGAATGAATGCAGGCAAAAAAACACCAAGAAGTTCAGCTACCTGAGCAAGACTACAATCAATGTCGAATGGACTCGCCAAGAAAGGCAACACCTGGGCTTCACCAGTTTCCAACCTTTCAACAGAGTCATTCTAAGCAAGACTAATGACCCCACATGAATCTCTGGTGTCAGTTTCATATCCCCCAGACTTTGGGACACTCTTCCAGTGACAGCAGACAATTCACTCTGGGCACGGTCACTCACACTCAATGCCTGGAACACCAAGGTAAAGTTCCCTTTATTTACTAAGATTTAACAAAAGATTTCAAAGAAGCTCTGTAAGCAAATCCTGTTAGCACAAACTGCTATTTAAATATTTAACTTTCCAATTATACTTATTAAATACTGCAATAATAGGGGTGCCTTAGTGGCTCAATCAGTTAAATGTCAGACTTTAGCTCAAGTCAGGATCCCAGGGTCCTGGGACTGAGTCCCTGCGTGGGCTCCCTGCTCGGCAGGGCATCTGCTTCTTCCTCTTCCTCTGCCCCTCCTCCCACTCACCGCTCTCACTTGCTCATTCTCTAATAAAAATCTTTAAATACATAACACATACATACATACATACTTTGGTAATAAGTGTTTTCTATATCCACTAGAATGCAAACTTCTTTATAACACTTTTATTCTAAGAAGCCCTTTCGTTAGTCAATTCTACAAGTATGACTTTTTTTTTTTCCAAACCTGAAGGTGGCAAGTGCAGCTAGCTGAGCCCCTCATATAGTTTTAATTCTAAGCCTTGTTTTAATTAGAATTTAATTGCTGGTAAGAATGTAAAATGCTGTAGCTACAGTGGAAAATAGTTTGTAACCCTCTAAAGTAAGTTTCATTATTGTTCCTGTCTTGAAGCTGTTAAACTAAGGCTCAAAGAAACGAAATAAACTAGCACAAGGCCTCTCTGCCCTGGATTTGTAACCAAGAGGCTTATCTTGACTCAAAGCCCCTATTTTCCACTACACCCTGCTTCCTCCTGTGACCATAGCTATTGAGGAAACTGTAAGCCCCTATTATAAATGCAGTGACAGGAACAGGGGCTGAAAGTAAACATTCTGGAAAGTAGAAAACATCAAAATTTTCTTCAAATTACAATTTTTTAACTGCCAGCTTCTTTGGGGAAAGAAGTACAAGATTATACAGGAACACACATAATAAACACTGAAAAATAAAAACGTTCAGAGCAGCCATCTGGGGCACTGACATTCAGTCTTTAAAGCTATGTTTGGGGCGCCTGGGAGGCTCAATCTGTTAAGCATCAGCCTTTGGCTCAGGTGGTGATCTCAGGGTCCTGGGATTGAGCCCCCCATTGAGCTTTCTGCTCAGCAGGGAGTCTGCTTCCCCCTCTCTCTCTGCCTGCTTCTCTACTTATAATCTCTCTGCCAAATAAATAAATATTTAAAATAAATAAGTAAATAAAGTTACGTTTGTGCTGCTCATTTTAAGTGCTTCAGGGAACGCTGGGGGAGAGGACAGTAAGGGTGTGTTCTGTCAGCCCCTCCCAAATGCTAACTTCTCCCACTCAGTTCTCCCAGAGCTGACTAAACTTATCTTAAGAAATATTCCCATACACCTGAAACTAATGTAACATTGTGTGTCAACTACGTTTAAATTAAAACATTAAAAATAATTTAAAAATATTCCCAAGGGCTAGAGACTATATCCAAGTGAATACTTGCATACCTTAACTTCCTCCCTTCCAGAGCAGCAAAATCACTTCTGTCCCAGGAGCTCTGGAAACATTTTATGATGCTATATTCAGCCACACCATGTTCTAACTGGAGGAAAAGGTCTCTGACTCCCACTACTATCTCAAGCCCAGGATGCCCTTCCCCAGATAGATCCTAGGGGGTGGTAACAGGCCACCTGAAAAGCTGAGGCCCTAATCCTTCCCCCTAAAAGCCGGGTGCTACAAAAAAAGACAAAAGGAAGAGGTCTTTGTTTCCCACCCACTACCTCCAGCTTTCCACAGTGATCATACTGCCAGGTAAACAGGAAACCCAGAAGAGAGAGGGGATGTTCCTATCTCATGTGATCAGCTCAGCCTCAGTCAGAAAAGCCGGACCTCTCCCTCCACCCAGCCTTTAAGAAAAAAATAGATTCCATCATTCATGCATATATTCATTCACATATTCATCCTACAAACGTTTAATGAGCATGTACTATGTGCTAGGCACTGTCATATGTAAAATACCTGCCTTCCTAAAACAGACAATTCAGCATGGGGAAACAATGAACAAAATGAAGGAGTATATTGTATGTTAGAAAGTGAGAGACAGCTATAGAGAAAATAAAACTGGAAATGGATACAGGGAATGTATATAGGTGTGAGTGTATGTATATTAATAGGAAGATTAATTATAATCTTCAATGAAACAAAACCTTTTATTTCTGTGGGTGGGCAATTTTTAAAACATGTCAGATTAAATGCCAAGGGAGATCTCATATGTTTAAGCTCTTACTGATAACAAATTCAGCATCACAATAAAAAAAAAAAGACACTTCATTACCACTCCCTTACATTTTATTTCCAACTCCTCTCAAACCATTTCTACTTGCTTCTCTCCAAAAAAAATATGCAGAATATGCATGTTAGCCCTCATTATTTTCATTAAGTCAGTCTGAAGTCTTAAACCTTTAAAATAAATTGCTAAATTAGAATTCTACATATTCTGAAAACCACCACCAACATGAAGCTGCCTTCTGTGTCACATAATCTTGACTTTACAACATATATAAGTAGTTGGGTTAGGACCAGCTCATCGGTGGATGTGGTAACTCTGGGTTGCTCAATCAGCATGGCTCTGGTTAGTTGCTTCCCAGCTAAAAGCCTGAAGGTAAAGTATCTAGCAGCCAAAGAGATGTCACACTTCTAACATCAAGAAGAGGTTCTGAGTCCCCAAGAAATAAAGCAAAGTGTCATCTGCCTTTTTATGGGGTTTTTTGTTTTCTCAATTGTATTGTCTTTAACAAGAAAATGGTGCATACTCAACGTAAACCCAAATCCAAAGTATATGCCAAGTAAGGTCAAAGCCACAGATGACATGAGACCTGTTTGATTTTGGAATGCAACAAAGAGGGGGGCTGCATCATTTTGCATTCATCGCAGTAGGCTCTAGACAATAAAGCCAGGTTCTCCGGAAGGGAGGTTGACCTCAGTCTCTATCAGGCATCGTATCTGAGGCTTTGGCCCGCTTGCCTGGACCTGTCTCCCTTGCTAGAAGCTGAATACCCTGAAGTCTTTCTCAAGGCAGTCACAAGAACACCCCACAATATCAGCAAGCAATGGATTAATGATAAAAAACACTTGCTGGGCAGATGTTCCACACGGTCAAACCCTGTCCTCACCCTCCACTAAAAGAGACCATTTACAGGCCAGGTACTGTATTTAACACATCAAAAATTAAGACACACTGCCCTGGAAGGACTGGGGGGACAAACCACATCTCTGGCCTCTTTGTCTCTGATGGGCCTCACAGGGCACCACCAACCTCCATTTCCCAAGAGCTCTGGCATGAAGTGCCACTGTGCTGCTCAGGGACTCACCAAGGCCTCTATGGCCTCCGGCCTCCTCCACTAACTCCCTCCCTCAGAGCCTAAAGCAGCTCCCAGAGCAGGCCCACCTGCTGCCCAATCTGTCCCCACTATTCACCACTACAAGTCACTCCACTACTACGCCCTTCATCCAGATTCCTCAACTACCCAACCACCCTTCCATTCAGAATGCCACCTAATCATGCCCACTCCTTGACACTCAGTGAAATCCACCCTCTCATGGCATCCAACTGCCAGCTTTCTCACCTTCCGAGTCTAAAGTACAGGAAGGGTAATTCCCACTGCAGTTAGTTCTATTTCAGGGACTATTGATCACATCTCCCCATTCGACTTTACTCCAGAAGAACCTTCCCCCAGAATAAGCAAACACTGGAATCACCAGCAGTGAGCCTAGAGACCCAAACTCAGTCTCTTGACCTCTCTTTCCAGCCTTGGTCTCATACTCATTCTCAGTTTAAGCAGGGATGTAATAGGGGGAAAGATCTAAGGTCTCTTTTATTTCAGATTCCAAAATTTAAAAATTCCATATAGATTCCCTAGACACAAGTGAAAAAGGCTAATAAACTGTTCCCCCACTAACCCATTTAAACAGGTGGCCCAGCTATGCCAACTGGCCTCAATTTTTCCAAAGGCTTGATCTTCACAGAGCTCTGGAGAGTAACTTTTAGGAAAAAAAATGATCTGTTTTCTACAAATTTTACAAGCCTGAGTTTTTTCCTCCTATCATTGCTTGTTAGAAACAAATGGGGGCGGGGGGTGGAAATGACCTGCTCAATTTTGCTACTAAGATCAAAAGCTTGGGATTCGCCCTGCCTCAGTTTCTCCTCGCGGTGAGCAGATGGTCTCCGGCCCGCCCTGCCCACAGACCCGACAATCCCAGCTTGCCAGGGTCTCCGGAGCAGCGCCCGGCCGTGGGCCGGCCGTTCGTCCCCAGCCGAGACACCACCTGGAGACTCGGGCGCTTCCAGATGGCCGAGTCGGGGCCGGCTGAGGCGCGCCCCGCTGTCACCTGGCCCTGCACCGCGGCCTGCGCTCCTCCCGGGCCGGCCCTTGCCCCCTAGGCTCGCGCTCCAGTCGGCGTTTCTCCTTCGATTCCTGAGCCAAGTCTGGCCTCCATGCGGTCACTGGGCCAGGCAGCGAAGGCACCTGCCTCGCCCGCAAAAACGCACGAGCCCACAAGTCCTTTTTGCTACAACCTCGACGGGGGCTTGCAAGAGAAATGCAGAAGAAAGGAAAACAAGCCCGAGGCCGGGCCGTCCCGGCCGGGCGTCTCCCACGAAATCGCCCCCTGCGCAGCACCTCGGGCTGGGGGCCGCGGGCCCGGCGGGGAGCGAGGTCCGGGGCCCGGGCCGCTGCGCCGGCCAGCCCCGGCGCGCCCCTTACCCGTGAGGCGGCCGCCCCCCTCGCCGTGCCCGCGGCGCCGCTGCAGGATGAAGTAGCAGCTGCTCTTCTGAGTCACCCAGAGCTTCAGGGCGTTCTTCAGCAGCACCTCCTCGGGCTTGAGCCACATCGCAGCGGTCCGACCGCGCCCGCGGGCCCCGGCTCACATCGCCCCGGCTGCCTGCTGCGCCGGGCCGAGACCGCTCGGGAGGAAGCGGCGGCCGCAGAGACCGCAGCCGGCCGGCGTCCTGCGCTCCGAGAGTCCCGGGAGCGCAGCCGGCGCAGCTCGCAGCTCGCAGCCCGCGCAGTCGCGCAGGCCCCGCCCCCACCCCGGCTCCGCCCATAGACCCGCCCCGAGTCCGCCCACCGACCACCCCCACTCCTCCAGCTCCAGTGGCGCCGCCTGGGTTTCCGAGTCCCGGCCACTCCAGCGCACAGTTCCGGAGTGGAGGGAGGAAGTCCCATCACGGCTGCCAGGTACCCCCTCCTCTCTCCGCTGCGCTTGCGGGGAGCGCCTCGACTCTTGTCTTTCCTCCGCCGGTACTGGGAGACAGCTCGGGACCGCAGGACTGGTCTCCCCGCCCCTCACTCTGAGAGGAGGAGGGGCGAGGGAAAAGGACATCTTGTTCTCACAGAGGCAGGTTGCCCAGCTGAGGGCATTTGTTTTGAGGGGCAGCAGGATGCACTACGGAAAACCCAGGTGTGTTTGGCATACCTAGCATTTAACATAACAGGAACATTTTTACATCAAAAAATAGTATTAAAATTTTAAAATAATTGTTTTCTAATTTTTAAAAACGCTTGGCCCACGTTTTCCATGCTCTCGTGAGGGATCCGACAGAGCAGCTGAAGAGGTAGCGATGTTGTAGGACCCTGAAGCAAGGCGTCAGACCAAACTCAAACTGGATGCCCTCGTGTGTATATTAGGGCCCCCCTGCGAGTCCCCTACCCCGCAATGAAACCAGTCGCATTTGTTCTAAGAGAACTGAAAGGCTGGGAAATACGGAGTAGGTGATATTAAAGAAAAGCTACAGGGAAGGTGGAGGTAGGATTTTTTTAATGAGTATTTCCTCAAAGCTCTTGTAGAAATAGACAAATGGAGCTGACCTTGAACGGCCTGGTTGTCCTCCTCCTAGCTGTGTCCTTGGAAAAGCAGAGAATCCCAACGCCGCTAGCAAAAGAGAAGTAAAGAAAAACACCCACCAAAACGGCCCTCAGGTTTTGACAAAGAGATCCCTGACAAAATGTGACTTAATTAGGACAGAACCGAAAAGTTGAAATAAATCCCCCACCCAACACGTGAGAACTGAGTGACACTTCTCTCTGGCAACCAGGGAGTCTGTCTGCAGAGGATCAGAAGGGGTCATCGCAAAGCCTAGACCTGACCAGGTGGCTGGAAGTCCCATGAAGAACCCTGTGCAAGGGGCAAACAGAAATGCCCACCCAGGGGGCAGGGACATCTGTGGTTCAGCACTGAAGACCACTGACAAATACCCTCTGAGTAAAACTGAGGAAAGAAGTCAGCTGTGATCAGGGGGACTTGGGCACACTGGAGCATATGGCCAGGGATGGCAAGAAAATATTGCTTCCAGAAACATTCACAGGAAACTCCATCTCTCAGACATGCTGCCAGGTCTTGGAATTTCAGAGACTAGGAAATGGGCCCTGCCCTGATGGACTCACAGGTAAGCTAATGAGCACAAAGCATAGTGGAAGTCATGGTGGGAACAGTATAGGGATGCAGAGAGTGAAGAGTCTGTTCCTCAGGGAGGGGACTGAGAAAGCCCCCACAGAACAGCTTTTGCCTGACTGGGTCTTGGGAAATGAATATATATTTGCCACCAGGTCCAGCAGAAAGGACATGTCTGGTAAATGGATCAGTATATATGACCTTGTGGTTTAGGGCACAGGGAATGCATCCTACAGAAGTCAGCCTCCTGGGCGCAGAGCAAGGTGAAGAAGGTTGGGGAGGGGCCAATGGAGAATATCCGGCACGGCGGTAACAACATCCTCCTCTTGCTCACGTCTGGGTGTTCACCACCTCTTCTTGGTGTCATGGTTTGAATTATGTCTCCCAGATTTCTTAGGTTGAAGTTCTAATTTCTAGTACCTCAGAATGTGACTTTATTTGGAAATAGTCACTGCAGATGTGATTAGTTAAGTTACAGTAAGGTCGTTAGGGTGGGCCTCAGTGCAAAATGACTGGTATCCTTACAAAAGGGAAATTGAGACGCAGAGTTGCACACAGAACACCTTGAGAATTTGGGAGTTGTGTTGCCACAAGCCAAAGTACTACTGGAAGCCAGGAGAAAGTCCTGGAACAGATCTTTTCCTAGTGCTCTCAGAAGGAACCAACCCTACCAACACCCAGATCTCAGACTTCTAGCCTCTGGAACAGTGAGACAATTTCTGTTGTTTGAAACCACAGGGTTGGTGGTGCTTTGTTATGGCAATTCCAACAAACAAATACAGCTGGCTCCCTAAGCCTGTCCACACCTGTTGAGTAGCAAGTCTCTTAAACCATTCTGAGTTGGATTCCGTTTCCTGCCAGGACCCTGATTGCTGCCTGGAGTGGCCCCAGGGTAAGTTCCTCAATATGGAATTCTGGCTGGGTTACTCACCTATCTGTGCGTGCAGAGGGAGCAAAAGAGATGTAGTCATCTGTGGCCCACAGATGCAGCAAGATACTCCAATTAGCACTGTGGTAGTGTGAGGGGCAGACGGGGGATAAGGCTTTGGGGGTTCTTGCTGTTGCACTTGATTGCAATAATGATAACTACAAAGGTTGGAGAGCAAGATGGCTGTTTCTAATTGCTCTAGAGAGTTTGCTTACTTGTTTGTTTATTTGTTTAAAGATAAGCGGAAGTATTATGTTCCCATCTCAAGGTATAGATGTGGTGAAATCCAAAGAATCCTTTATCGGGTAGAGCCATAGGACAGACGGGTCATCTTCGGATCTCAAATACTGTAGTTCAGGTTACAGAATTATTGGGAAGGATAAATGCTCCATCTCAGCAAGTTCTCTTGCTACAATTAGGATGCCGATAGGGAAGTAGAACTTGCGATGGGAATATTTGGTTGGATGCAGACAGTGATAATTACGTGGTACAGTGGAGGTGTTAGCTAAAGCTACAGTGGCAATCATACTGCAGTATAAATGTATCAAATCAATTCGGTAGTCTTCTCTTACCCTCGGTTTCAGTTACGTGCTGTCGGCCACTGTCTGGGAAAAGCTGATCTTCCTCTTATCTATCGACAGAAGGTCAACGGTAGCCTGACGCTAAATACAATGCCAATGTCATTCACCTCACTCCATCTCATCACATGAGCATTTTTTAAAAGATTTTATTTATTGTTTTATGTATATGAGAGTGAGGGAGCTTGATCAGGAGGAGGGGCAGAAGGAGAGGGAGAAGCAGGCTCCCACTGAGCAGGGAGCCTGTCACAGGGCATACTCCTAGGACCCTGAGACCATGACCCGAGCCAAAGTCAGATGCTTAACTGACTGATCTGCCCAGGTGCACCTCATCACATGAGCATTTTATCATCTTACATCATCACAAGAGAAAGAAGGGTGAGTACAGACAAAAAGATATTTTGAGAGAGACCACATTATTTACATAACTTTTATAGCAGTATATTGTTGTAATTGTTCTATTTCATTATTATAGTAGTTAATCCCTGTGCCTAATCTATAAATTAACCTTTATAATAGGTACATATTCATATAGGAAAAACAGTATGTATATAGTATTTGGTACTGTCCATGGTTTTAGGCACACACTGGGGGGCTTGGAACATATCCCCTGCAGATAAATGGGGACTACCATGTGTTGTACCCCTTAAATTTACACAATGTTATATGTCAATTATATCTCAGTTATAAAAAAAAAAGTTGGATGCAGAAACTTGAAAAAACAGGAGACAGAGATTAGCACAATTAGAATAGAAATTGATAAAATTATTCCAAAAAACTATCAAAAAAGTTATTAAGACAAATGTATAAAAGCAGATAAATCCAAAAGATATTGAAAAATTAATATAGTCTTTACAAAAATTGATCAATAGAAAGAAAAAAGATTCAAAATAGAGCTTCATAAACGCAAAAAATTAGACTCCATTGCATATTCTAGAGTTACTGAACAAATAATGCTAATATATTATTAATAATAATTTAAAAAGCTGAGTTCCCAAATCCCAAACCTCCCTTGCCAATAGAAGCAGCATTTCCCTCTATGAGGAAACTAGCATTCACTAATGTGAAGAGGTTTGAAGACTTCACCTGAGGTGTTTGCCTCCCATGTAAATGCCTGTTCTCCTCAAAACCTGCCCACATGGCACCTCACTGGCTCCAGGCCCACAACAAGAATAAACTCCCAGCATAGCCCAGAAAGATCATTTCAGGGTCTTTTGGGGTGGGGGTAGAAATAGATTCATACAGCAAGGGAGTTAGAATATCCTGCCAATATACATGAAGAGAAAGCTGACAGTCATATATAGGCATGGAATCTAAAGTGTTAAACCAAGGAGGATGAAACATAAGGTTGGATTCAGCAAAATGTATGAATAAGTATGTACTCACTCAGGACTCCTGATGTAATGTGTTATATTCAGCACCTGTGGGTGGCTCTAACGTTTAATTCCTTCGTTTATTGAACCCTGGATTTAACAATGGCCTATAGTCAATGAGGCTGAGAAGCCAAAATTTCCCTGGCATATACTAGACTAAGAAAAGAGTCTGAAGATTCAGGGGGTAAGAATGTTTGAGTGGGTATATTTTTTCAACCAACTCAGCTACCACCCCCCTGACCACACCATGCGTCTTCATTAAGACATTAAAGATGTAGGGAATTTCTTTTTCTAGTAAAGTCAGTTGAAGACCACCCTTCTACTGCAAACAATCACAGAAGCTGGACAAAGTATAAAAGCAAATCTCTTTCAAGTCATGAAAGAACTACTGTGGCAGCACAGACATGTCTCTGGGGAGGTGAAACTGACGTACAATCAGGTTCTTCCCTTCAAAGTCTGTGATGATTCCTAAGTTGCAGCTAGGAGACTAAGAAGCCAAGCTCATCTTCTGGAAGTTTACAGGCCCAGAGAGACAAAACTTGGAGTTAGGATCCCCTAAGTGTGACATCCCCAGAGTAGGGGGAAACCGGGAGAAGACAAGACTTCACAAAGAGGAAGCCCATAAGCTTCTCAGTGCCTAATTAAAATAAAATCTCCCCCAACCATAATTACCTCCCAGGAGCAAAAGTGTATACTCCAACAGTTGATAACACCATCCAAGAACCTCAATTTTTTTTCTGTGATCTTTCATACACCATATTCAGCATCAGTACATTAGTATAATAGGAAACAAGACCACATGATTAAGAATCAAGAGAAAAAAGAATAAGATCTATTAGTAACAAGTTCACAGAATAGCCATATATTGGAGTTTCCAGACACAGAATAGGATTTTATATGTATATAAATATTAAGTTCAAGAACTGAGATAAAAGTAGAATTTCACTGCTTTGGCTCGGGTCATGATTCCAGAGTCCCAGGATCAGTTCTGCCTGGGGCTCCCAGCTCCACAGGGAGTCTGCTTCTCCCTCTGACCTTCTCCCCTCTCATGCTCTCTCTCATTCTCTCTCAAATAAATAAATACAATCTTAAAAAAATAGTATTTCAGCAAAGAACTAGAAAAAAATGTATACATTTTTGAAAGATCAAAAGGAAATCTTAGAATCGAAAAAACACAACACTTGAAATTAAGACTTCCATAGATGAGTATAAAAGGAGACTACACAAAGTTAGAACATTAGTGATCCAGAGGATTAATCAAAAAAGACAGCTGATATTTCTCCCAAGAAGATATGCAAAGACCAATAAGCACATGAAAAAATACTCAACATCATTAGCCATCAGGGAAATGCAAATCAAAACTATAATGAGAAGCACCTGGGTGGCTCAGCCAGTTGAACTTCTGCCTTTGGCTCAGATCATGATCCCAGGGTCCTGGGATCAAGCCCTGCATTGAGTTCCCTACCTGGAGAGCCTGCTTCTCCCTCTCCCTCTGTCACCCTCCCCTGCTCGTGCTCTCAATCTTTCTCTCTCAAAATAAATAGATAAAATCTTTAAAAAAAAAAAACTATAATGAGATACCACATTGCACTCACTTGGATGGCTGCAGTTAGAAGACAAAAAACAGACAATAACAAGCGTTGGTGAAATCAGAACTGTCAGACATCACTGGTGAGAATTTGTGTGTGTGTGTGTTTAAGATTTTATTTATTTATTTGTCAGGAGGAGAGAGAGAACACAAGCAGGGGGACCGGGAGGCAGAGGGAGAAGCAGGCTCTCCTCCGAGCAAGGAGCCCAATGCGGGACTTGATCCCAGGACCCTGGGATCATGACCTGAGCCAAAGGCAAACACTTAACCTACTGAGCCACCCAGGCGTCCCTTCTGGTGAAAATTTAAATGGTGTAGTTTCTTTTGAAAACAGTTCTCAAAAAGTGAAAGTTACTATATGACCCAGCAATTCTCTTCCTAGGTATGCACCCAAGAAAAAGGAAAATCCACATTCACATAAAAAATTTTACATGAATGTTCAGAACAGCATTATTCATAATAGTTAAAAAGTGGGAACAACACAAATGTCCATCATCTGATGAATGGGTAAATAAAATGTGTTATAGCCATACAATGGAAGATTAAAGCCATAAAAAGGAATTAAGTACTGGTTCAAGCCACGGTATAACATGGTTGAATCTTGAAAGCCACTATGCTAAATGAAAGAAACTAGACACAAAGAGCCATGTATTCTATGATTCCGTTTATATGCAATGTCCAGAATAAACAAATCTACAGACATGGATAATGGGCTAGTGGTTGTCATGGGCTGGGGGGAGTGGGGAGGGGGAAAAATGAAGAGTAACTGCTTAATGGATATGGGGTTTCCTTTGGAGAGATAAAAAATGTTTTGGAAAATACGATGATGCTTGCACAACATTGTGAGTATAATGAAAACCACAGAATTGTACACTTTGAAAAGCAACTTGTAGAAAATGGATAGTAATGGAAATGATTCTTGTCCAAAGCAATGCAAGTAAACTTTGGTCCATAGGGATGCCCCTCCATAAGATTTTTTTTTAAGATTTTATTTATTTATTTGACAGAGAGAGAGATCACAAGTAGGTAGAGAGGCAGGTAGAGAGAGAGAGGAGGAAGCAGGATCCCTGCTGAGCAGAGAGCTCGATGTGGGGCTCGATCCCAGGACCCTGAGATCGTGACCTGAACCGAAGTCAGAGGCTTTAACTCACTGAGCCACCCAGGTGTCCCAAGATTTTAATCCATTTTGTATCTATTAGCAAATTAACTTCAACATTCCGGCTAATACCTATATCTGTACCTATTTATCTGTTCTTCACATTCTCCTTTGAGCTAGTCTTAACATCTTAATGTTTCCCTCATTAATTACAGAGTTGAATGAAACTGTTACTCCATGTTCATTTGATGCCTACAACGAGAGTCATGCTTTTAGTGTTTCGAAGATTATACTTTGGCAGTAAGAAAAAGAGAAACTTGACCGGCAGGATGCTGAAATTACTTGACTGTGGTAGAAAGATGGGGAATGGAAAGAGAAGTTAACCTTTGCTCCCCTACAGAGAATACAAACACCCCCACTAAATATAGCCCCTAGCCCCTCACAAAAAGATGCTACTTTTCCAAAACCCTTGGCAAAGCACGTCTGGAGAAATAGGCCGGTCTGTAGGACTTGTCTTTCTGAGAGCACCCAAATCTCAGTGGCCCACCTCCTCCTCACTCTGACTAGTGGTTTGAGAAAGAACATAGGGACACAGACACAGATGCGTCCCCTGCCTTGGGATGGTAACCACTCAGTGATGAAAGTACGCCTTCATTCACCTACTTAAAACTTGAGTGACACTATCTGCCTGGGAGTTGGGATTAGGTTAGAATGACAGTTAGGGCTCAGGTTAGGTTGGGGTTATGGTCAAGGTTAGGTAAGTGTTAGGTTAGGGTGAGGATTAAGGTTAGGTTAGGGTATAGGTTAGGTTTATGGTGAGATTTAAGGACTTAGCTATCAGGTGATTGGCCATTGTGGCCATGGGTTTAATAAGAAACACCAGAAGTCTTTTCTTTAGAAGTGGGAAATGGCTCATATGAGTCTGTCCTTGTCTACAGTGCTCTACCTTTGGGTGGCAGTGATCCACGACCCTGGGCCTCGACTCACCCAATTTCATGTCTGTTCTACACCAGCACCTCTGTCAGTATCAGTCCCTTCCTGACATTATTTCTTGCCTCTTGAGCTTTTTTTTTTTTTCCAAACATACAAAAGAGGAATAATGAAAAGGAGAGCAAAATGGGAAAGAAAAACGGAGTATTCTCAGACTTATACCTGAAATCAGAAAGAAGTTCTAACAGAACCCATTTGGTTTCCATTCACAATTAATCCTCTTTAATTCCTAATAGAATTGTTATTTGTGTTTTCCGTAAGTGTCCATTGGTTGCCAGTTAGTTTCTAAATGTAATAATTTTCCATTTTGCATCAACTTAATTTCTTTAATCCTTGAAGCAATAAGTGTTTTTGAAATTATTGATTTCTTTTTGAGCCCTATTTACAAGTTCTGCTAGTTGGCTTGACTTTTGGCTCGCATTTCCAGCCCTGTAACTTCTCCCAGTCATGCCTTTGTGCTTCCTTTTATAACATGACCACTGTGAGGGCTAACCTGTGACCTAGGGCATAGATTCTTGGTCTGTTGATGACAGCCCATTTTAAAGTAATGTGCAGGGAAGTGTCCTCTTTGTATTCACACATCCTCTCACAGTGCCTTCTTTCCAGGGCTCAAAACCTGCCTCAAAACCAGTCCAAAAAAGAGTTGTAAGAGATTCAGTAAGTCAAAGAACATCCATGGAGTCAGTGCAACTGGCTAGCACTATGTGAAATTCCTGGGATGCAGCAGGAATAAATCCTAGATCTGACTTCAGATCTTACCAAGGATACGTTTACCCAACGAAGGAGGAACACAGCAAAAGGACTCTTAAGCACTAAGCACTGTGCTTGCTGTATTTCCAAAAGGCATCTCACTTATTTCTCACAATAAACTTTAAAAGGAAAATAAAATTAGTCCCATTTTACAGATGAGAAAATTCAGGCCCACAAAAAAACTTTTGTAACTTTCCAATATCACACATCTGATCGATGGCAGAACCCAGATTTGTCTCAACACTTTTCTGAATCCCAAGCCAACACTTTTTCCGTTAATGCACACCTGATTTGATCAGTGTTGTTCACCGAAGCACTTTTTTTCTCCTTAACATTACTTTCAGTGACTATTAGAGCCATCACCCCAATTACTGGGCTTCAAGGAGGCAGACCTGGAAGAGAGAAATTCTGCTTTCCCTACTTCACGTCATGAGGCCATGGGCACATATCCTAACCTCTTAGAATTTCAGTTTCTCCATCAGGATGTGTGTGTCTCACTGAGATGTTATAACGTTCAAATGAGATAGGCTACACCACACACCTAGTACAGGGCTTTTCCCACGTATGTCTTCTAAATAATAACTGTTAAATTGCCTCTAGCCCTGTCCCTGGGCATAACTGTGACATCTCTCCTCTCTGCCTGCAGTTCCAAAGTTGCTTTCAGGTCATGAAGACAGAAGGACCTACCCCAGCATTCTCTTAAGCACAGGTGTGCATATAAGAGCAGAAGCCACTGGACCAACTTTTCACTTCTAACCCAGGAAAGGGGGATAGTAAGTCACTAATGATGACTTATCTATATTGAACCACTACTGAAAATAGACTTTAGTCAATTCGTTATACATAACTGGTAGGTTCTTTTTGGTAAATGTCACTGGTTTGAGATAGAATGTTAGGTCTCCCCTGAGCCCCATCCTAAAAAACATAATTTGTTAAAATGGAAGCAAGTCACAGACCAAATTTCAGGGCACATTCGAACGTGTATTAAACATTTAGAGACACTTGGGTGGATCAATCAATTAAGCATCTGTCTTCAGCTCAGGTCATGATCCCAGGGTCCTGGGATCAAGTCCCGCATTAGGCTCCTTGCAGAGTCGGGAGCCTGCTTCTCCCTCTGCCTGCCACTCCTGCTGCTTGTGTGCTCTCTCTTTCTCTCTCTCTGACAAATAGATAAACTCTTAAAAAATTATTAGAAAGAGAGCCCAGGGGCTTCTGGGGGCTCAGTCGGTTAAGCATCCAACTCTTGATTTCAGCTCAGGTCACGATCTCAGGGTCCTGAGGCAGAGCTCCCCCCATCAGTTTCCATACTGGGCATAGAACCTGCTTAAGATTCTCTCTCTCCCTCTCCCTCTGTGCCCCCCACCATGTTCTCTCTCTCTTAAGAAAAAAAGAGAGAGTGGGCGCCTGGGTGGTTCAGTGGGTTAAGCCGCTGCCTTCGGCTCAGGTCATGATCTCAGGGTCCTGGGATCGAGGCCCGCATCGGGCTCTCTGCTCAGCAGGGAGCCTGCTTCCCTCTCTCTCTCTCTGCCTGCCTCTCCATCTACTTGAGATTTCTCTCTGTCAAATAAATAAATAAAATCTTTAAAAAAAAAAAAAAAAGAAAAAAGAAAAAAAGAGAGAGAGCCCAGTATAGTCCTACACCCTGTTCTATAAGCTCCTAAAGTCACAGACCTCTAACCGCACCTGGCTTTAAGTGTTAACTCAAGACAAAATCATAGTCATATCCCAGAAGCAATTTCCTGGTAGATATCAGACAACCAGAACCCTCTGAGTCAGAAATTGGACATAGGAATGTTTAATTCAAGACTCACATAGCATTTTAGGGGGTGAGAAGCAAAGGGCTCACTGCATTTTAGCCAACTCACCTTCTCAAACAAAACAAATTTCACCAATAAAATCATTGGTCTAACAACCACTGGGCTGATGAACAGACTTTCTGTTTGCCGATTGGAGACAAAGACAACTGGAGTGTGACCATTGGATTATATGCTCCCTAACTATCCCTAAGAGTGTGTATTCACATTTAGAATCAGAGTGTCTGAGGCTGTCTCCAAAATGTGAATTAAAACCAACTAGTACAAACATATATATCACTTTATAACCCATGCTGAAGTATCTTAAAGTGAATTCCTGCCAGTACCATGCTGCCATCTGTCTTCCTAGAGTCCTGGGAATGCATGGCTCTGTGGCTTAGTTAGAAAACGATCAATATAAGCCCCCTCTTCAGGGATTTGTACAGCAGGAGGGTCTGTGCTGTTCCCTTTTGTAAGGACGGTACACAGATCCTTCTGTAGTCAAGGACAGCTCATCTAACCTCTGCTTGCATTTTTTCCCATGTCTATACTTCTATAAAGAACATTAACATGTTTGGAAAGAGTCCAACAAAATACAGTTAGTGTTCAGCTCTTTAGAAATCCCTTCCCAGGGACTGTGCAGGCTCAAACAGATCAGGCACTTCTCCCTGGAGAAACAATGCACAAGAAGGAGGCCAAGAGAGAAAGGAGAACTAGGAGGGAAAAATAAATCTTGTGTTGTTTTTTTTTCTCTTAGTTCTTCTTACAACTCAAAAAAGGTTATAATCTGAGAAATCATATCAAATAGCAATGCTTATGAGTCTGTACAAGTGCCAAGGAAAATTACACAATTAGGAAATGTACAAATGAGCCATGTCCTGTTCCAAATTCGTTCTCTCCTTTACAACCAGTTTGTTTCATTTCTTTATGAGATAGAGAACCTATGTGAATAACCCCCACAACATAGATGGTCCTTTATTATTTATATCATGATAACATTAAATCAAAGGACAAAGCTTTGAAACATTCTAATTAGTAACAAAAGATTGCTGAGCTATAGCTGATATAGAATGTGAATTCTGTTTCAATAACAAGCTTCTTAAGTGGGAAGAAGATTTTGATAAATTAAAAGGATCTTTCTAAGTCAGAATATTCCCAAGGTCAAAGTTACAGTGTTCTTTCTGAGGAGCCAGGATCTAACCTAAACATGGTTTGTTGTTTTTACTGTTGGCGTATTCAGCACAAACAAATAAGTGATTTCTGATCGTCACTCAGGAGGATATATTGTAAACCTCCCTTTTTCACTTCTTCACATCCATTGATGTTAGCAGGGGCTCACTCTTAATGAAAGGTAAAATTTGGGGCGCCTGGGGTGGCTCAGAGGGTTAAAGTCTCTGCCTTCAGCTCAGATCATGATCCCAGGGTCCTGGGATCGAGCCCCGCATCGAGCTCTCTGCTCAGCAAGGAGCCTGCTTCCCCCTCTCTCTTCTGCCTGCCTCTCTGCCTACTTGTGATCTCTCTCTGTCAAATAAATAAAATCTTGAAAAAAAAAAATAAAAGAAAGAAAGATAAATTTTAGGGGCCCAGTTCAAAGGAGATAGCCTAACAAAAAAGGGCCTCTGCCAAGGCTCACCATCATGGTATTTCTGAGGACTCAGGAAAGAAGATCCTAAAACCTTCCCAAGAGAAGAAAATACACAGATCACAAACAAAAGATTAGGAATCAGAGCAATCTCATACTATCCCGCAATAACACTGGAAAGTAGAGGACAGTGGACAAAAACCTTCAAAAATCTAAGGGAGAATGGTTTTAAACTAGGAATTCCATACCCAGCCAAATGTAATCAAGGACAATTTGTTAATCAAGTGAAGGCATTTTCAGATACTTCAAAAACTTTTCTTGCCAAATAGACTTTCTCAGGAAATAGTGAAGAATGTGAAAAGAAGGAGGAAATCAGGGAAAAGGGGAAGAAATGGGAGCCAAGAAGTATAAGACTCAGCACAGGAGAGTCAAAGGGAGCTCACCCAACAAGGTCAAAGTGAGTCCCTGAACAACAGCCCCATATAATGCAGGCAGCCCAGGGGCAGCAGGAGAGTTTGGTGCCTGAGGGATCATCAGAATAAGAACTAGGTTGGTTGCAAGGAGCTTGAGCTCTCTGGCGGATGGTTTGAAAGTGAATCTGTGTTGAAAACAAAGAAAATAAGAAAAATAAGCAAAATTTTCAAATGAGGAAATTTTTAATGCAAAGGGGATAAAGATTTACAAGTGAGAAATGTAATCATATAAATAGGACTTGGCTGTGAACGGTATTAATTTAATCAAAATAACAACCAGTGAATGTTGGTCTTCATTATGGTGGGAAAATGGGGAGTATATTGGGGGAAGGGAAGGGCAAAAAAACTAAATTCTCATCATTTGTAATAGGAAGTTAACTGATAATAGCTTACGTTGAAAGTCAAGAATTAGTAAAACCTCTGATTTAGGAGCAGGGAAGCAAATAGCAAAAGAAAGAGCAGAAAGAGTTGAAAGAGGTTGGAGGGAGTGGGCCTGAGAAGTGAGGAGGGGTATGAGCAGGAATCTGTTTTGTTTTGGTTTTTAATTTATTTTTTATTTATTTTCAGCATAACAGTATTCATTATTTTTGCAGTGCTCCATGCAATCCATGCCCTCTCTAATACCTACTATCTGGTTCCCCCAACCTCCCACCCCCCGCCACTTCAAATCCCTCAGATTGTTTTTCAGAAGAATCTGTTATTTTAATTTTGAAGAAAGGTATGTCTTTTTAAAAATTTGATTAAGTTTTTTTATCTTAATTCAGTAGAGTTAACATATGGTGGTGTATTAGTTTCAGGTGTGCCATATAGTAATTCAACCATTCTATACATTACTCAGAGCTCATCATGATAAGTGTACTCTTCTCTTTTTTTTTTATCACAAGTAGGCTTCTTCTCTTTTTTAAGATTTTGTTTGTTTATTTATTTATTTGAGAGAGAGAGAAAATGAGCACAAGCTGGGGGAGGGGCAGAAGGAGAAGCAGACTCCACTTTGAACAGGGAGTCCCGTGCTTGACTCGATCCCAAGACTCTGGGATCATGACCTGTGCCTAAGGCAGACGCTTAACTGACGGAGCCTCCCAGATGCCCCAGTAAGTGTATTCTTTAATCCCTATCGCCTGTTTCACCCCCATCCCCTCCCCTCTGGCAACCATTGGTTTGTTCTCTATCGTTAAGGTTCTGCTTCTTGGTTTGCTTCTTTTTTTGTTAGTTCCTTTGTTTTGTTTCTTAAATTCCACATACGAGTGAAATTACGTGATATTTGTCTTTCTCTGACCTGTTTTGCTCCATCCACGTTGTTACAAGATCTCATTTTTTATCACTAAGTAATATTCCATTGCATATATATATATACACCACAACTTCTTTATTCATTCATCTATCAATGAATACTTCAACTTTTTCCATAATTTCATTGTTGTAAATAACACTGTGACAAACATAATCATGCGTGTATCTTTTTGAATTAGTGTTTTTTTTATTCTTTGGGTAAATACCTAGTAATGCAATTACTGGATCGTACAGTAGTTCTATTTTTAATGTTTTGAGGAATCTCCATGCTTTTCCCACAACTGCTACAATAGTTTGCATTCCCACCAACAGTGCACGAGGATTCCTTGTTTTCTAACAACCTCGCCAACACCTGTTGTTTCTTAGATTGTTTATTTTAGCCATTCTGGCAGGTGGGAATTGACATCTCATTGTAATTTTGATTTGCATTTCCCTATGTTGAATGATGTTCAGCACCTTTTCAAGTGTCTGTTGCCCATCTGGATGTCTTCTTTGGAGAAATGTCTGTTCATGTCCTCTGCCCATTTTTTTTTGAAAGATCTTATTTATTTATTTGACAGAGAGAGAAATCACAAGTAGGCAGAGAGGCAGGCAGAGAGAGAGGGGGAAGCAGGCTCCTTGCTGAGCAGAGAGCCCGATGCAGGGCTCAATCCCAGAACCCTGAGATCATGACCTGAGCCTAAGGCAGAGGCTTTAACCCACTGAACCACCCAGGTGCCCCATTCTGCCCATTTTTTAACTGGATTATTTGTGGGTTTGGGTGTTGAGTTGTGTTAAGTTCTTTATATATTTTAGATACCAACCCTTTATTGGATATGTCATTTGCAAGTATCTTCTCCCATTCAGTAGGTTGTCTTTTAGTTCTGCTGATCATTTTCTTCACTGTGCAGAAGCTTTTTGTTTTGATGTAGTCCCCATAGTTTATTTTTGCTTTTATTTCCTTTGCCCCAGGAGTCAGATCTAGAAAAATGTTGCTATAGCTGATGTCAGAGAAATTACTGCTTGTCCCCTCTTCTAGGATTTTTTATGGTTTCAGGTCTCATATTTAGATGTAAGAAAGACATGTCTTGTAAAAGTATGTACTCTGATAAGTAAAGTTTTGTTTTTCATTTTAAAGAGTGAGCAGGAAGGGTGCCTGGGTGGCTCAGTGGGTTAAAGCCTCTGCCCTCGGCTCAGGTCATGGTCTCAGGGTCCTGGGATGGAGCCCTGCATCGGGCTCTCTGCTCAGTAGGGAGCCTGCTTCCTTCTCTCTCTCTGCCTGCCTCTCTGCCTACTTATGATCTCTGTCTGTCAAATAAATAAATAAATAAAATCTTTCAAAAAAAAAAAAGAGTGAGCATGAATTAGAGTAGAAAATGAGTAGAAGAATTTAGAAAAATCACATTTTCATAAAAATAAAAAAAATCACATTTTCTTAAAGATTTATTTATTTTTAGAGAGAGAGAATATAGGGGTGGGGCAAAGGGGGAGGGAGAGAGAGAATCCCAAGCAGACTCCGTACCAAGCACAGAGCCCAATGTGGAACTTGATCTGAGGACCCTGAGATCATGACCTAGGCCAAAACCAAAAGTTGGGTGCTCAACTAAATGAACCACCCAGACACCCCTAGAAAGATCACACTTAGGGGCACCTGGGTGGTGCATTCAGTTAAGTATCTGACTCTTGGCTTCAGCCCACATCGTGATAGGCTCATGGGATCAAGCCCTGCATTGGGCTCCACACTTAGCACAGAGTCAACTTAAGACTTTTTCCTCTCCATCTCCCTCTGGCCCTCCCCACACTCACATGATCTCTCTCTCTCCCTCTCAAATAAATAAATAAATAAATAAAAATAAGAAAAATCACATTTAAAGATGGAAATGATTAATTTAATTTCAGATGGCTGAGACCTGTAGTTTCCTCACTTTACCCATAAGAAAACAAATAGCCAAACTTAAATTATCTATTTTGGTTGCTGGGGATGTGGAAAGATAAGTAACCAAAATCCACAGATTCTTCCTATCACCTGATACCTACAAGGAAGGTTTGGGCCTCTGGTGGCACTAACTCCCATTTCTCAGTTCAGCACACCCATCAACCCCCATCCTAGGGGACTGGGCATTATTTCAGATGGTTGGAAATGAGGAAAAGAGATTACTGGGTGTTCCTTTGCTTCAGCATATGAGGCTTGGCATTTCGTTGTCAGGACTGTTTTACAAGTCCAGAGGGACAAAGGTTAACTTGTAGATTTTTGTCTCATGTAATGCAAATTAATTTCTGTCCCATGGAAAAAATAACCCCAAAGGTTATAGCTTATGTCTTTGTTGGACATTATCCAGTTCTGTATATAAACCAGCACTGTATTAAATTGCTGATGTATACCGAAGTTTTGCAAATGCTTAGTATTTTATTAGTCACAACACCTTAATTGTTCCCTCATTAATTAGTGACTTGAAAAAATCTTTGACATTTTCATTTTATATTTGCATGAGAGTATGATGTTACTGTTGTGAAGATTATATTTTAGCAAAGACTAAGAAGAATTCTATATAAGCATTAAAAAACTCCTATTCTTAGATCTAGCCTTTCAAACACATATTTACAGAAATTAAGGTATTTCTTTTTAACCCAAGCAACCAAGTGGAAGAAATTGATTGGGTTTTATCCTTTTCTGTTCTGGTTGGAGGTGCCTGTTAGATTCAGGCAACTAAGCAAAATGCTTTCAGGGAGAGCTTTCCAGTCTCATTGGATAGGCCCAGTCTTCATAGACATTACAAAATAAATGGAAATAAAACCAAATCCATGGAGGCAGTGATTTCCCTTAGAGTCTAGAGTAAGACAAGATCATACTCTACGCTAACGGGAAAGGCTTCCTTCCCAAGCAGGTGTCAGCTAGAGCTGGGACTTCAGAGGTGGGGCAAGGGAAAAAAGAGAGCACACAGTGAGCACAGACCTGGAGGCCTACCTGAGGAAGACCTGTGGGAAGATGGAAATCTTGAGAGCAGCAGTAAGGAGACTACTCTTCTCCTCCTACTAGTATTACTACTGCTCTCTCCACCCCATTCCTTTGACAATTAACAATATATTACCTCTCTACAATTTATTCATTATCTCTTCATGTATTTTAGCCCATTTGGGTTGCTATCACAAAAATACCATAGGCTGGGTGACTTTTAAACAGCAGGGATTTTTTTCCCATAGTCCTGAAGGCTGGGAAGTCCATGCTCAAGGTGCTGGACAGACAGCTGGACAGACAGCAGTCTTTCACGGGGTCATCCCATGGCAAATAGGGCAAGAAGTTTTCTAGGATCTCATTTATACCAGCCTTTAATATTCACATCCTATTCACAAAGGTCATGACCTAATCACCTCCCAAAGAACCCACCACTTAATATATCACCCTGGGGAATAGGTTTTAACATGTGAATTTGGGGGGAGGATGGACAGAAACATTTGGTCTACAGTATTGTGTTTTTTTTTTTTTTAAAGATTTTATTTATTTATTTGACAGACAGAGATCACAAGTAGGCAGAGAGGCAGGCTGAAAGAGAGAGAGGAAGAAGCAGGCTCCCTGCCGAGCAGAGAGCCCGATGTGGGACTCGATCCCAGGACCCTGGGATCATGACCCGAGCCGAAGGCAGTGGCTTAACCCACTGAGCCACCCAGGCGCCCCTACAGTATTGTGTTTTTAAATTAGATGGTAAGTTCTTTTTATTGCCATAATTACACTTATGGGAAAACAAAAACAAAAAAATGTATTCCAAAATGTTGATACTTTGCTAGGACTGCCAAAACAAGATACCACAGACTTGTGGCTTAAACAGCAAACATTTTTTTCCTCACAGTTCAAGAGGCTAGAAGTCCAAGATCAAGGTGCTGGGAGGGTTTTTTTCTGATAAGGTTTCTCTCTTTGATTTGCATGTAGCCACCTTCCCACCATGTCCTCACATGGCCTTTCCTCTGTGCACCCACATCCCTGGTGTCTCTTCCTCTTCTTTTTTTTTTTTTTTTAATTTTTTATTTTTTATAAACATATATTTTTATCCCCAGGGGTACAGGTCTGTGAATCACCAGGTTTACACACTTCACAGCACTCACCAAAGCACATACCCTCCCCAATGTCCATAAACCCACCCCCTCCCCCCAGCAACCCTCAGTTTGTTTTGTGAGATTAAGAGTCACTTATGGTTTGTCTCCCTCCCAATCCCATCTTGTTTCATTTATTCTTCTCCTACCAACTTAAGCCCCCATGTTGCATCACCATCTTCCTCTTCTGATAAGGATAGTAATCATATTCTGTTTGGACCCAGCCATATGACATCATTTATCCTTAACTACCTCTTTAAAGGTTATATCTCCATTACAATCACATTCTGAGGTATACTGGAAGTTACAACTTCAATATATGAATTTGGGGTGGAAGACACAATTCTATCCTTAACACATGGTAAAATTTCTAAGAGTACAAAATAATACACATTGAAAACCATCTCCCATCCACCTGCCTTCAGTCCCATGTCCTCAAACACACATTGTGATCCACTTTTTATATGGCTCTGATGCAAGTTCTTTGAATGTTGAGACCATGTGGTGTAATCTTTACAAAAAGGAGAGGTGGGCCACTTGCTCAGGCCTGCAAAGGGAGGTGAGCCTCAGACCTTACAGGCCAGCACAGCCCTGACCTCTGCCCTTCTCAGAATGCCTGGGGGAGGGTAAGAGCAGCTCCTGCTGTTTGCTGAGAACACATCTTCTGTATGTGTCTCTAGACAGAGAAGTAAAATGGGAAGGAACCATCATCTGGGCGAATTTTTCATACAGGGAAGGGAGAGAAAGTCCAGGGCAGCAAAAAGACAAACAAAAATCAAATTCTGTGGCCTGGAGATTTCTCCAAGTATTCTAACCTAGTGGACCAAATAATATGATGGCTGCTATTTTTACATTTTGAAAATCCCTTTAATTTGTATAGATGCATAAACTTTTTTTAGTTAAGTAACAGCCTTATAAGATATAATTCACACATTATAAGACTTACCTGTTTAAAGGACAAAATCCAGTGGTTTTTAGTGTATTCACAAGGTTGTACAACCATCCCTACTATCTCATGCCAGAACATTTTCATCAAATATTCTAAAAGAAAGCCTATACCCTTTACCGTCATCCCTATTCCCCATTTCTCCCAACCCCTGGCAAACACCAATTTGGGGGGTGTCAGAAGGGGCAGAGATAGAGGGAGAGAAAGAATCTTAAGCAGGCCCCACACCCAGAATGGAGCCCAATGGGGGGCTGGATCTCATGACCCTGAAATCATGACCTGAGCTGAGATCAAGAATGGGATGCTCAACCAACTGAGCCACCAAGGTGCCCCACCCACATCAACCTTCTATAGAGTTGTCTATTCTGGGCTTTTTATATACAAGGAATGATACAATATGATGCCTTTTGTGTCTGGCTTCTCTTGATTAGCATAGTGTTTTTAAGACTCACACACATTGCAACATTCAGCACTTCCTTTTTAGGATGACTATTATCTGTTATGCGTACACACCACAGTTTGTTAGTCTCTTCACCAGTTGATGGACATTTGGGTTCTTCCCTTCTTTTAGCCCTTATGGCTTGTGCTGTCCTAGACATTCATATACAAGTTTTCTCATGTACACGGGTTTTTAGTCCTCTTGGGTACCTATGAAAGAGTACAATTGCTGCATCATACGGCAACTCTGTTTACCTTTTTGAGGGAACTGCCAAACAGTCTTCCACAGTGGCTGGTTTGCTTTATATCTCTTCAAGCAATGCATGAGGGTTCCAACTTTTCCATACCTTACTAACACTTGTCTCTGTCTTTTTTGATTATAGCCAGTGTGGATGGTAGTGATATTCCAGTGTGATAGTCATTGAGAAGTGGCCTCTCATTATGGTTTTGGTTTACATTTTTCTAATGGCTTAGGATGTTGAGCATCTTTTCAAGTGGTTACTGGTCATTTGTGTGTGTGTGTGTGTGTGTGTGTGTGTGTGTATGTATATATATATATATATATATATATATATATATATATATATATTTTTTTTTTTTTTTTTTTTTTTAGAACACTGGACAGATCCACTGCCCATTTTTTAAATTGGGCTGTCTTCTGATTTTTGACTCTTGTATATTCAAGCTAAAAGTTCATATTGGTCTGCTTCGACTGTCAAAACAAAATATGACAAAATGGGGGACTTAAACAATAGAAATTTATTTTCTCATGGTTTTAGCCGTTGAAAGTCCAAGATTAAAGGGCCAGCAGGCTTGGTTTCTGGTGAGACCTTTCTCCTTGCCTTGCAGACAGTGTCCTCTTATGGATTTCTTCCTCTGTGTGGCCACATCCCGGGCGTCTGTTCCTGTTCTTATAAGGACATTGATCATATTGGATTAGGGCCCACCCTTATGATCTTATTTAACCTTAATGACCTCTTTAAAGGCCCCTTTTCATGTACAGTCACATGGGGTTAGAATTTCAAATTTGAATATGGGGAGAACACAGTGCAGTCCACAACCAAGTCCCTTATCTTATGTATGATTTATAAAAGTTGTCTCCTATTGTGTTTTTTCACTTTTTTGATGATATCTTTGGAAGCACAAAAGTTTTTCATTTTTATGGTGTTCAGTTTATCTGTTTTTTTCTTTTTTGTTACTTATACTGTTGGTGTCATATATAAGAAACCACTGCCTAATTGAAGGTCACAAAGATTTATAACTATCTGTGCTTCTGAGAGCTTTATAATTTTAACTTTTAGATTTATGTTTTTGATCCATTTTGAGTTCATTTTTGTATATGGTGTGAGGCAAGGGTCCGACTTCATTCTTGGGCATGTTAAGTATCCAGTTGTCCCAGAACCGTTGGTTGATAAGACTATTCTCTCCCTATTGAGCTGTCTTGGCACACTAGTTGAAAATCAATTGACCATAAAGGTAAGAATTTATTTCTGGACTTTGAATTCTATTTCATTGATTTATATGTTTATGCCTATACCAGTGTTACACAGTGCTGGTTTTTATAGCTATGTAGCAAGTCTTGAAATCATAAAGTGTGAGTTCTCCAGTTTTGCTTTTCTCTTCTTCAATATTGTTTTTTTTTCTACTTTGAGTATCTTGCATTTCCATAGGAATTTGAGATCAGCTTATCAATTTCTGAAGAAAAAAAAAGCCATCTGAGCTTCTGATAGGAATTGCATTGATTCAATAGATCATTTTGAGTATTATTACCATCATAACAGTATTAAGTTTTCCAGTGCATGAAAGTGAGATGTCATTCCACTTACCTCAGTCCTCTTTAATTTCTTTCAACAATATTTGTAGTTTTCATTAAACAAATCGTGTACTTCTTTTGTTAAACTTATTCCTAAGTATTTTATTGCTTTAGATGCCATTCTAAATGGAATTTGCAGGAACATTTTGAAATGCAGTTGAATTGCTGAATGTTTATATTCAAGGAAATAGAGTTACAGTTTTAAAGGGAAAAAAATGGTTTCCTTATAGCAGAAATCTTTAAAATGTCCCTACAAAGTCTCCCCATTAGCTCTGCGTCACCATGCTCTCATTTTCTTTTCCTTTCTGCCCACTCTTTTACCTGAACGCACTCACTTGAAACATGTGTGAACAAGCTCTAACCAGCCTCCCTAAGGTGAACAAAAGAAAAGGGAAGTGGAATAAAGAAGCAAGGAGACCGACTGTTTCTGTTTGCTCAACAGCTGCCAAGGGAGGCTTTTTTTCCCTAACATTGTGCACACAAACTGTACTATCTATGACGTTATATCCTAAGCTCCTTCCTTGAAAAAAAAAATTATGGGACAAAATTGCCTGCATGGAGAAACATGCTTACAGAAGCCAAGGACCTTCTGGGATTTGCCTTAATGATGGATTGTCCTGGTGACTATGAATTATGGCTGAGGCTAATAACTTCAGGGATTGGAGATGAAGCTGCTATCCATGGAGCCCATTTTCATGGACATATGGAACTCCTTACTCTGTAATTTATACCCTTTCTGTGATAGAGCTAGCTATGGACAGACCCCAACTTCTGGAATTAGAGGTTGATTCCTTTGGCTTGAGACATTAAGATTAAAAATCAGTTCTCTCTGGGCTGGGTTACTTAGTAAACCTTTAGAAGTATTTTATGGCTGGGTGTGTTAACCTCTCAAATCAGATCTCTAGAGCATTATCTGAAGAAAAAAGGGCAGGAGGTATCTGACCATGAACAGTCCAAAGTGTCATTCTTCTATGTTCACCAAAATTCCAACACTCAGAATTTATCTGTAACCACTAATACAACTTCAGGAAAAGGCCAGGCAAGCTTGTGGGTAAGGGAAAAATAGAACACGCCTTTAAAAATATCCTATAGGCTCGAATTGTCAAGATTTTTTTCCACCACTGTTACCTCAAATGAGATTTATGTGGGCTTTTGTCCACCAGAGTGGTCTAAGGCAATGTCCTATCCAGGATGTTCCCGAGAAGCTCCCTTTTAGTGGTCATATTTGTGTTTTTATTACCAGAAGGCTGGGCTTTATCTTCTTTGAAAATCACAAATATAGTGGTTTCGTATTGCCAATGGGCAAGCTATTTCTTTTTTTTTTAATTAACATATACTGTATTATTTGTTTCAGGGGTACAGGTCTATGATTCATCAGTCTTACACAATTCACAGCACTCACGACTGCACATACCCTCCCCCTTGTCCATCACCAGCCATCCCATCCCTCCACACCCTCCACTCCAGTAACCCTTACTTTGTTTCCTGAGACCAAGAATCTTTTAAGGTTTGTCTCCCTTTCTGCTTTGTCTGGTTTCACTTTTCCCTCCCTTCCCTTGTGATCTTCTGTTTTGTTTCTCAAATTCCTCAAATCAGAGAGATATATGATAATTGTCTTTCTCTGATTGGCTTTTGTCACTTAGCATAACACCCTCTAGTTCCATCCATCTCATTGCAAATGGCAAGATTTCATTTTCAATGCTTTCATTTTCATTTTGAATACAGTATTCCATTATATATATTAAAAACCCCACATCTTTATCCATTCATCTGTTGATGGACATCTAGGCTCTTTCCATAGTTTGGCTATTGTGGACATTGCTGCTATAAACATTGGGGTACAGGTACCCCTTCGGATCACTACATTTGTATCCTTGGGGTAAATACCCAGTAGTGCGATTGCCGGGTCATAGGATAGCTCTATTTTCAACTTTTTGAGGAGCCTCCTTACTGTTTTCCAGAGTGGCTGCACCAGCTTGCATTCCCACCAACAGTGTAAGAAAGTTATCCTTTCTCCTGAGCAAGCTATTTCTTTTTTTTTTTTAAAGATTTTATTTATTTATTTGACAGAGAGAAAGATCACAAATAGGCAGAGAGACAGACAGAGAGAGAGATGAGGAGAAGCAGGCTCCCTGCTGAGCAGAGAGCCCAATGCGGGACTCGATCCCAGGCCCCTGGGATCATGACCTGAGCCGAAGGCAGAGGCTTAACCCACTGAGCCACCCAGGCGCCCTGAGCAAGCTATTTCTTGAGTGTGCTTTTTTTTAACTGGACACCTAGCTCAATTGATCCCAATACCCTCAGAGAAGAAGAGCCTGATTTTAAAAACAGAGCCACAGGAGGGTCACACTTGATCCAAAGAAAGGAACTTCAAACTTGGCCCTAGAACTTCTGATTCACTGCTCTCTCATCTCTGGGAGACGAGGAAGAGGCAGTCTGCAGAGTAAAAGCTGGCTCTCTAGGAAGGCTTGAGGAATTCTGAAGGGTCCTGGACATGCAAGAGTTGAGCTGAACTTAAGGACCTAGTTTTCTTTTCAGATGTCCCCATTCTGACCAAAGCCATCATTATCTCCCAGGGCAGAGACTACTGGCTGTCCACCAAAACCCAGTCCTCCCTTCTCCCTGGACTCAAGGCTGTACATATTTCTCAGGCTCCCTTGCAGCCTGGAGTGGCCATGAGACCAAGTACCCTCCAAGGAGGAAGCAGAAGTCTTACTTGGAAGACAATTCTAGAACTGGCCTGTAAAGCCATTCCCTTTGCCCCTTCCTTCTAGCTAAATGGTCCTGACCCAGGCCTTCTTGGAAGCCAGCGGTGGGAAATGGCAAGGTGACCATCACCCTATGCCCCTGAGTGACTACATGGAACAGACCTCCTGCTGATCCCTGTGTGGCCTGTGAGTGAGAAAGAGATAGGTATCTGCTTTGAGCCATTGCAAGTTAGGGCCTCTTGGTCATAGCAGTTAAGAATTTTGGCCAAGTCAACAACATGCTACTCATGACTTTCATTGCTTACCCTACTTAGTATCTCTTAATCTCTTTCCCTCTCTACCTCCATTGCCACACCAATCTGAGGCCCTCATCATCTCTTGTCTGGACTGTCGCAACAGCCCCTTCCTGGAAGACGAGGGCTCTGTGCAGGTCACAACTGAGATGCACCCTGAACATGGGCCCCCTCCAGTTTACCACCTTTGCACTGCTGTTCCCCCAGCCAGAAATGCCCACCCTCTCCCCATCCCTTCCTCCGCTCTACATCTGGCAAACTCACCCTCACCCCCAGCTTCATGGGCTGCCTTCCCTGAGAGGCTGTGACTCTGTCTTGTGACTGTTGCCATTCTGTCAGCTCCTAGTGGCAGGTCTGCATTCTTGTCACTTCTCTCCCCAGTGCCTAGACTGGTGGCTACCCATGCAGGTGTTTAATAAATGAAATCAGTGGGTGAGTGACAGTTTCTGGGTACTCTGGCATCCCTCTCTCCCCCATTTGATGCTACCATCTGAAAAGTCAGGGCTGTCTCATCAAAGGCTATCCTTTGGGCTTTGGCCCCTGTTCTGGTTGTCACTCTAACGCAGAAGTTTCTTCTGCCACTTCAAGAAGCACAAACATTCAAGATACAAGCAATAAACAGATTTGGAGAGCTTTCTGTGCACAACTGTTAAGCTGTTGACATTCTCCATCCTCACTCCCCCTCTGGTCTCAGTTCCTTGGCTCCTCATTCACTCAGAGAAACAGGATGGAATAAAAGGCAATATGACTTCACGGAAGGTCTGAAACATGGAGTTTTCCAATCAGGGATGGCTTCCTGTCAGGCATGCTTATCTCAGTGCAGGAAGCTTTCAGCCTTCAGGATTCCCTCCTACATCCCAGCCCTCTGCTGCACCCTGTACCCAGCGGTCCAGGGGCTTGTGGAATAGGTAGTTTCTCATCTCTGCCTCCAGCTACTTCAGAAAGTAGCTAAGGGGGAGTTCTGTGGTGAGCACAGTGGAACTGAAGCCTCCTGTCCCTCGCAGAGTCCTCGCCATGGTGCACACAGCACTTTTACTCCCCGAGGGAGGAGGCCATGATGACAGGCTACTCTGGGCTTGAGGAAGGACAAAGATGACCTTATTCTGATAATGGCCACCATGTTGAGCTGGAAAACTCCTGACCTCTGAAGGCTCTCCCCTCAGGCAAGGATGATTAGCGATGTCTCTTCTGAGAGAAGAGGTGTCTGTGGTTTGAATTGCTCAGGAAAGCAAGGATGAGAACCAAGAGGGCAAACATTTTCTATGACTGACCCACACCTGAGAACACACCCCATCCGATTCATCAGGAGGCCCATCCTTTGAGCTCATGGGCATTTTTTTTCTATTCAATAATAGCAAGAAGTTGTTAGGATACAAAACTGTACATAATTCATTTTACCCAGATCTGGAGTTATTCTGATCACTTGCGGTCTGTGACAAATAACCAGAAAGAAGTAGCTCAACAAACGAAACTCACCTAATATAAGCTCTACATTTATAGAAAAGAAATAACAAAATTTAAGTACTCACTTTCTAAAGCATTAGTGTTAGCAGATCATTTCTAGGGATTATTCAGAATGTGGAAATGACCTATAGCTTTCCCAAATGAGTCAACTTATTTCTGCGTAGTGGGTGGTAAGGGCAAAGCTCAGGGATGAGAATCAGGAAATACAGGCTCCAGCTCAGCTCAGCTCTGGCACTTGTTCTGATTACAAAGGGTTTATAGCCTCTCTGTCAGGTCCTTTGATTCTCTGTTTATCCAGGACCCCGTGCGTTCTGCAGGCTGTGTTTTACCCTTAAGGAGAGGCAGGACTAGGTTCAGTTGGGGACTACATATAGCAGGATGCCCTGACTCAGGGCTGTCACTCAGTGACGTTATCCAGCATCTTAACATAACTGGCCAAGCCCACACAGTGAGACAGTTAAGTTTTAGGGGGAAAAATAATGCTAAACCTTGCTCTTTGCACTCTCTCTGATACATTGTGAAAGCATTCCTTGACCTCCTTTCTCTGCCTCCTGACCTTCAAGTGTTTCAGTGGTTCCCTGGGCTCTCCTTTCCTCCTGAATTTCTCTTGAAATCTTAAACGTTGAATTTCACGGTCATTCTAAGGTTATATGCAGGATTATCTTCCTGCCTTCCTTTGGCTGGTGCTTAATTCTGTTTCGGAGGAAAACTAGCCTTTCCTACTGCCCCCACTGCACACAACACACAGACAAAAAGACATTTGCAGAATCATCAACATTTAATGATTCTGCTGAAATTGGTCTCCTCGGATGCAGCTAATGGAGTATGTGTGTCTGCTTTGAGATTCCTGACTGTCCCCAAGGCGGCTCCAGTTCTTACCTGGCCCCTTTATCAAATCTGGCCATCAGATACCATCAGATTGATTTCACTTGGGGCCCTTAGGCGGAGGAAGCAATCAGAACAAGTTGGCTGAGGGTTTAAGGTGAGCTGAAAGGGACAGCCACACTGGGCCCGGAGCTTGCACAGGTTTCAAGGCCCCCTCCAAAATGTTTCAGTCCTAGAAAGAAATGTTATGGGCTCCAAAATGCGAAGAGAAAACAGCAAAAGCAAATTAATATTTATTTCTAACACTGAACTGTAAAATCTTTAATTTTTTTAATAGCTGCGTGCATTTATTATGGAATATCAGCTCCCTGAATGTGTCTGATGGGGTGTGATGGGAGGAACGGGGCCCAGGCAGTGGGAGGACACCCAGGCCCCAGGAGGTGTCTGAGGCCACTTGCAGGCAAAGAACCCAGGATGTGCACACTAGACTGAGGCCCTTCTCTGCTGTGTGACTTTGCCCTTGCAGGGTACCCTTGAGTACCTC
This sequence comes from Mustela erminea, assembly GCF_009829155.1. Taxonomy (NCBI): domain Eukaryota; kingdom Metazoa; phylum Chordata; class Mammalia; order Carnivora; family Mustelidae; genus Mustela; species Mustela erminea. The sequence continues at coordinate 59,996,630 of NC_045620.1, read as the reverse complement.
CTGCAGGCATGCATCACAGGCAACCCTGGTCTCTGTCCTAGGTCCAGCTTTGGGTTTCATGACACACCCCTGGATCCTTAGCATAAATTCTTTTTTGCTTCATCTAGGTTGAATTGGTCTTGCTACTTGTAAATAAAAGTCTTAGGGCAAGAACCTGGGGCCACTTGACTGCCCCTCTCACCCTTTCCACAACAGGCCAATCTACAGATCTTCCTCAACTGACAATGGGGTTACGTCCAGATAAGCCTATCCTAAGTTGAAAATACACTATGTTGAAATGCATTTAATGCACCTGATCTACTGAACATCACAGGATATTGCCTGTTTACCCTGGTGATCATGCGGCGGCCAGGGAGCTGCATCTGGCTGGTCTGGAAAAGAGCAAAATTACAAATGTCAAGTATGGTTTCTACGGAATGCCTAGCTTTTTCATTCCATCATGAAGCCCAAAAAATCCTAAATTGAACCATTGTAAGTTTAGTGACCATCTATACTTAGTTGGTTAAAAAAAGCAATGAATATTAAAGCTTTCAAACTAGCCTCCATAAAAGCTGGTTTGGGATATCTACTGAATAGTCCTTTTGCTGGAATTATCTGCATAAGTAATTTGTTGTTGTTGTACAATAATAACTTTGTGTTTATTATGTTTGTTGTTGTTTAGGGTCTGTCTCTTTCTGCTATAAGTTTCATGCAAGATGGGTGTCTTTGTTTTCATTATCCTTTATTAAGCACCCAGTGGGTGCTCCATAAATAAGTCTTAGAAGAATGACAATCACAGTCCTGCTAGAAATACCCAAGCCCAATTGTACTCCTACTATTAGAAATACCTGCACTGGGGTGCCAAGCTGGCTCAGTCAGTGGAACAGTGACTCTTGATCTTGGGGTGGTGAGTTTGAGCCCCCATGTTGGGGGTAGAGATTACTTTTAAAAGAAAAATCTTAAAAGAAAGAAAGAAAGAAAGAAAGAACCCTTTTAAGTCAATTAAACTTTTTTCATTACTTCCAGAGTAATTCATGAGCAAAAGCTAGATTTAGAAGAGGACCATTTGATCATTCGGATCAGATCCCTTAGTCTTACAGATGAAGGGGAAAAGGCACAAACAACAGAGACAACGACTTGCCCAAAGTCTCACTGCCCAAGTGTGATAGCACAAGACCAGAGCATGAGTCTCCCTACTCAGGATCGTTCTGTTACAGCACACAACCTCTTGTTCTTAGTACCTGCAGATGAGGCACTAGGCAAGGACTGCTTTTCCCTGTGCTGCCCATCAACACAAACAGCACAGCGGGCACACAGAAACTGGATGATGAGGCTTTGGATTTCTTGTCCCCACACACCAACAACACAGAAGCCCCAGACCCAGGGACTGTGGCAATCAGTTTTCTTTCCACACTGATCATTGGAACAGGAGTTACTGAACTAGCCTGATCCTGTACCCAAGAAGAGGGGGGTAGCCTAGGCAGTTTCCAGGATGAAGCACATTTCTTTTTCTGATCCCTGATTTTCCAGATCGAATAGTTTTTTTGATTAATCAAGCTCCCAAAAGGTTTTGCCCCAGGAGCAAGATCTTGCACTAGACAGAACCAGATCCTGTTTTATCTGCCGGCAGATCCTTGGGAAGAATCAGGAATGGAGGAGCTTGGTGAAAATGTCAGGGCAGTTCAGCTACATGTCTCACTAACAGACCAGAGTGAACCTATTCCCCAACGCCCCTGTGAGAAAGTTCCAGGTGCTACTGAATTGTGATTAGTTCAGAGTATTTCTGTTTTATTTGTCATCCATAATTTAGAATGACTCTAAGCAGGACAACATATCTATAGTGGTCAAGGTATGAGAAGAAGTTATAAGTGAGATGTAGTAATAAGATGAAAACTCTGATAATCTGGCATAAAATTCATTCTACACATGCATTTTTCCCCCTTATTATAAAAAAAAAACTGGGAAAATCTAGATACTTGGCAGTCAGAGAGGTCTGGGATTGGAGAAAAACTAGCCCTAAGCCCTAGAATGTAGATGGTTACTCTAGAAATATAAAATGGGCTTTATAAAACAAAAACTCCCTTGATTTGTCACCACAAGGGGGTGATTTTTTTTTTTCCTCCAAAGAAGTCTGCTCCATGGTCTTTGTTATCTGAGCTGGCTGGTCAAGACAAGTTCTAGCTGTGGGTACCCCCGGCTGGCGAATAATTTGGCATCCCTTCAAACTGACATTCTTTAAATACTTTTCCAACAAATGTTCTTAGTGGAGGCAGAAAGAACAGATTGTCTACTAATAAAAACTGTATACCTCTTTCTTTATGTTCATCATAAAGTATTTATTATATGCTTGTAAAAGACAAAAATGCACCAGAAAACTAAGATTATTTTATTTAGGCTACGGTAACCGAAAAAACATTCGTTAGTGAGGAATGCCTCCATGTATAGGAAAGAGGCTTGGGTTTTATGGAGGCGGGGGCGCTCAGGGAATCACCCGTCAGACCTATCCATCAAAAGAAAGCATGGACAGCAGGTCTTACCTAAGTGAAATGTAGAAAGGTAGTTCTTTGCAATAAGGGTGTAGGGTCCAAAGGCAGGCCGCCCCAAGATAGGCCAATTTGGCATGAAAACTATTTGAGTTAAAAAATGATCGATACCCAGCAAATTCAGAAAAAGTTCTTTACCTCTCCTTTAATTGCCTAAAGAGAATTAAGATAGAGGACCTGCTCCAGTAAGGGAGCTATTACCATAGATAACTCCCTCGTACTATGAACTAGGTGTAGTAGACAGGGAGGTGGAACCTAGCAAGGTCACTTTGACCAAAGTCTTCTGGGTCCCTGGGTGGCGTGGTCAGTTAAGTGTCTGACTCTTGATCTCAGGCTCTTGAGTTCAAGCTCCACATTGGGCTCCACACTGAGTGTGGAGGCTGCTTAAATTAAAAAAAAAAAAAAAAAAAAAGTTTTCTGTGTCCTGATTTTTCTGAGTGGCCCAACAGAGATGTGTTTATCAAACATTTACTCTGTTTCATCTTACTGTGAAATACACTCCTTCCCTTTGAAGTCACAGACCCCTACCCACTTCTTTTTATTTCAAGATGACATCTAGACCTCATTTTGCCTGACTTGTCTTTGGAATTTCCACGTCTGTGTGGATTTCCTGCATGTACGAAATTGAATTAAATCTTCTGTTTATTTGTCTTATATCATTTTGATTCTTAGTTCTGCTGAAAGGACCTTGAAGGGGCCAGGAATTATTCTCCAGCAAACATTAGCTGTTTTCCAGAACACAAAAAGGTGGGGACTGTCTTAGCCAGAACTGTTTTCCTGGAGAAGAGGGCTCAGGTCAAGTTCTGCACTGGCAGCACTGGAATTTGTAAAGAATTGTCTTTCATGTCACCATTTTTCTGTTACTCATTACGGCAGAGTGTAAATCATTCACACTCACACAGTTCTTCTCATATTATATTTACGTGCTCCGTCTTCTGGCTTATGTGCAGCAAACACTTGCCTACTTTTCCATAGCTCTTGTTCTCCAGTTGTTTTTGTTGTTGTTAATATTTTCTGAATCTGGCAATTTCATGGTAAAAATATTGAAGAGTTTATAACTTAGGTTATAAGATAAATGACTCATCTCCAGTTATCAGCACTAATCCAGGCATTATTTTGTCTGGCATTATCTTGTCACATGGTTAATCTCAAGTTAAGGGCTGGGTCTCCTGTGCATAGGACAGTTATCCCAACGCACAGTGCACAAGTTTTCCACAGTGATGTGTTGGCGCTATTGAGGAATGGTGCGCTGATTGATTTGGGGATTCCCCCCCGCTTCAGGGCATTTTACATTTTGCTAGTTATGGGAAGAATCCCATGTGGAATTAATGGGCACCCTACTTCCCACTTATTCTAATGATTTTTAAAGTATTTTTGAGCTATAATTAATGAACCATAAAATTCACCCTTTTAACGTGTATAATTCAGTGGTTTTTAGTACCTTCACAGGGTTGTGCAACCACCACTATCATCTAATTCCATAATTTTTATCAGTTTTAAAAGACACCCGTACCCATTAGCAGCCATTCTCCATTCCCCTGTTTTTTTTTTTAAGATTTTATTTATTTATTTGAGAGAGAGACAGTGAGAGAGAGCATGAGCAAGGTGAAGGTCAGAGGGAGAAGCTGACTCCCCATGGAGCTGGGAGCCTGATGCGGGACTCGATCCCGGGACTCCAGGATCATGACCCGAGCTGAAAGCAGTCGTCCAACCAACTGAGCCACCCAGGCGCCCCTCCATTCCCTGTTAAAGACAAAAATTGAGCCCAGTAAATCTGAGGATCTAACTGGCTTTATTAAATGACTCAGGAATTGGGAGGCATCCCATCTAGCAAATAGAAAGGAGCTCGGAGGAGCTGCACAAAATGGACTGTTTTTATAGGAAGGAGGGTGGGCCAAGAACTTATTAGGGGGAAAAAAAAAAGATTATTTCAGGTGAGGTCACTTTCCCTAGGGAGAGGAACATGGGGGTCTTATTACGCAGATTACCTCATCTTCCTTTGTGGAGGGAAATGGGGAGGGCCCACGTGACAGATTATTTCATTGATACTGACCAGAAAATTCCTGACTGACTGGTTAAGACCACCAGTCTTAACTGGGGGAGAGGTTGAAACTGTTATTAAATCTTGGTTTTCTGTGATAGGGGGCAAATGACTCAATTTTGGACTTCTTTGTAGCACCCCATTTCCCTCTCTTGCTGGCTCATAGCAACCATTAACCTATTTTCTGTCTCTATAGATTTGCCTACTCTGGACATTTCATTAAAATGGAATCATATAATATATGGCTTCTTTTGTATGTATCTGGCTCATATAATATATGGCTTCTTTTGTATGTATTTGGCTCCTTTTGCTTAGCATATGTTTCAAGTTTCATCCCTGTTGTAACATGTATCAGTACTTCATTTCTTTTTATTGCCAAAGAGTATTCCATTGTATGAATGCATCGTATTTTCTTTACCCATTCATCAGTTGATGGACATTTGGGTTATTTCCACTTTTTAGCTATTATGAATAATACTCTTATGAACATTTTCATACAAGTTTTTGCATAGACATGTTTTCATTTCTCTGGGATACGTACCTTCCTAAGTAGAATTCCTAGGTAGAATTGCTGAGTCATATGGTAATTCTATGTTTAGCTTTTTGAGTAACTGCCAAACTGTTTTCCAAAGCAGCTGCACCACTGTTTTACATTCCCAGTAGTACTGTTGGAGGGTTCCAATTTCTCCACATCCTTGCTGACACTTGTTATTGTCCATCTTTTTTAGTATAGCCATCCTAGTGGGTGTGAAGTAGAATCTCGTTCTGGTTTCAATCTCCCTAATGACTAAAGATATGAACATCTTTTCCTGTGCTTGTTGATCTTTGTGTATCTTCTTTGTAGAAAGACAGTTCTCATTTCTTAATTAGGTCATTTGTCTTTTTATTGCTGAGCTGTAACTGTTCTTTATGTATAATGGATACTAGTCCTTTAACATATATAATTTGCAAGTATGTTCTCTTTTCACTTTCTTGATAGTATTCTTTGAAGCACAAAAGTTTTTCATTTTGATGAAGTTCAGTTTGTCTACTTTTTCTTTCAATTTTTTTTGTGTTTCTAATGATGGTTTAGTGCCACATAGACATTCCTGGCCGGGGGCTGATTGGCATTCTCTTGATCTGCTTCAGGCTAGAGTCTTGAAAACTTTGGAAAATATTTTATAAAATGTGTATTGCTGTAATTACAGTCTTTCTCTTCAAAGATGGTAATCACGGCAGTGTCCAAACCCCTAAGCACTGTCTCAGAAACCTCCAAAGACACATCATGGGGCAAAGTGGTGCCACCTCTTCCTGTTTGAAGTCTTAAAAGACTGTTACCATTTTCAATCCTGTAATGCAGTATTTCCCTGCAAAAAAAAGTGGATTTTTAAAAAGATTTTATTTATCTATTTGGCAGAGAAAGAGAGAGATCATAAATAGGCAAAGAGGTAGGCAGAGAGGCAGGAAAAGAAAGAGAGAGAAGCAGGCTCCCTGCTGAGCAGAGAGCCCAGTGCAGGGCTCAATACCAGGACCCTGAGATCCTGACCTGAGCCAAAGGCAGAGGCTTAACCCACTGAGCCATCCAGGCACTACCCCAAGTGGATTTTTTTCAAAAGATTTATTTACTTATTTTAGAGAGAGAGAGAGAAAAAAAGAGAGAGTGCCATAAGGGAAAGAGGGAGAGGGAGAGAGAAACTTTAGCTCTGCTCAGCACAGAGCCTGACGTGGGCCTCTATCTCAAGACGCTGAGATCATGACCTGAGCTGAAACGCAGAGCCAGATGCTCAACTGGCTGCACCACCCATAGGCCCCTCCCCCAAGTGGAATTTTTAGAATGTCCTTCCCCTGAGACTCCTGCAGAAAAAAGACCCCATGGTCAAATAAGGGTGTGTCAAAGCTCTGTAGAAGATTCACAACCCATGTTAGAATAATAAAGTCACTGAGAAGTTCTGCAATAAACATGTCTAACTCAAAGATTTTCAAATTGAGCAATAAATGATTACAAACAAGGAACTTAAGTGAACTTAAGTAAAATAAATTTATGAGCTAGTACACATTTGGACAGTCATGAAAGGATAGACTATCTCAGGGAAATAGCCACCTAATGCATTGAAAAGTGGTAACATTCATGTCAGGGTGAAATGTGAGCCCCAGAGCCCTTCTCCCTCCAATAGCCACACCATCTGGAACACATGGCCTACAAAATAGCCAGGGAAGGGAGAGAATGGAGGAGCTTGTTGGTAGTTTTCTGTGGGCTGGATCTAGATGTTCCCCACACTGTCTTGGCCATGATAGTCTCATTTCTCAAGATACAATGTGCTCTCTCTGTGTGCTTTGAACCTTTGTTCAAATGCATATAGTATGGTACTGCACATACCACGCACTTTGGGAAACACGGCTTAGCTAGCACATATGGCTTCAGAATAGGCATCCATGCTGATTGACTAACTGACAGCATATGAAGAAACCCCTGAGAGCAAGCACTATGGCCTCTGCTCCTGGACCACCTTCCCATTGTGAGGCTCCATCTGGCCTCAGAGCCCAGTCCTCAGTGTGGAGCCAGAGCAGGTATTCTGGCCCTGCACTAACATTGCCATCAAGTGCCATCAATCATGTGTATTTCTACAAAATCAATCAATCAATCAATCAATAAAAATTTTAAAAACCAGGGGAGCATTTGGAAGATCACATGCCAAAAACTTTTTACATCTTTATTTTATCAGAGAGAAAATTTGACAGGAGCAATTGAGTATGAATTTAAATTGATCAACTGAAAGTCGGGTCAGTGGGTTATTAATGGGATAATATGGTTCTGTATATTAACAGACTGGGCAGAATCCTGAGAAAACAGCCAGTGCATTAACACGGCCATTATTATTGAGTGTCTGGTCATATAACAAAAATAGAGGAGAGGGGAAAAAAGGTAATGCTAGTGGTAAATACTTGATGTTTTCCCAGAAATAAAACCAGGTCTTAGTGTGGTCAGTGCATCAGAGGAGACATTGTGAGCTCTGTAGTCTAAGGACATAAATAGCTTGAAAGACGCATTAATATTTTACACACAAAAATCAATATCTCCTCACTGAACGCATATGATGTTATGCTTCATTAAAGTGTATTTAAAGCCTTTTCAACATCAGGTGGTGTTGCGGAAGAGAGTAAGAGCTACAGAGCATGTTGCTGTGAGAAAGAAAGAAAGGACTAGATTAATAAAAAGGGTTAGAAAAAGGCGCTGTGTGTCCCTGGGATGTGAGATTCTTGGGAGGGTCTCCTAGCTGGAGAGCGGGTCTGGCTCACCCTCTCCGAGGTGGCTCAGTCTGCCCTCTGCCCTGAGCCACTGCCAAAACCTGCGTAGGGCCCACCCGACAAAGGCGGCTGTGGAGGGGGGTGCAGGGCCCATGGCAGGGCTGCCTGTCAGCACCCAGATTGGAAGGGCAAGGTGATAACAGGAGCCAGGCCCTGGCTCTGCCTCTGTGTGACCCTGTCCAGGTCACTTCCCCCACAGTAGGACCTGTTTTCTCCTCAGTGACCAGCATCATGGCTAGGCCTGAAGGAAGCACTGTCGGGGCCTGATGCATGATGCGCCCTCCAAGATGGCCGCCACCCTGTTGCTGCGCATCTGCCCACATTTCTTTTTCTCTTTTAGCACCCCGGTCCCTCTCTGCCATTCCTGGCGCCCTGCGCTCCAGCCTGAAGTCAGAGGCCGTGCTGTTTCTCTCCAGGCCCCCACTCTGAGCTCCAGTTCCTCAGTCTCCTCGAGAGCCTTCCACAGCTCAGCCTCCTCAGCGGAAAGGGAGAAAGATTGCGTTTTGCATCTGCTTGAGCGGTTTTGAGGATTAAACAGGGTGACGGTGACACATAGCAAGTCGGAACACACTGCGGCTCACGAGCAGATGCTCAGGAAATACGGGTGGTCGGTACTTTATCAGGTATGTAACCAGTGGTTCCGAAGCTAACAGAAGAGGGAATTTCAAAGGGGTGGTGATGGGTACCGAATGTGTTCCGTGTTGTGACAAAGAAGAGAAAAAGGAGCCTTGAGGACAATCGTGTACCAGGCAGTCAGTGAGGGTGGGGTCCTTCCTCTGCGGCCGAGGGCAGCGGCTGGTTGAGAAAACGGGCCTTCCAGATGCTTCTGTCTTCTCTTACACATATTTCCCAGGTAGTTCATTGCAGATGGTTATGCGCCTTGCCTGAAGCTAAGCCATCTTTTTTTTCTTTTTCTTTTTCTTTTTCTTTTTTTTTTTTACCATGTCTGCTCAGTGCCCTGGCCCTTCCCTGTCACTGCACAGATAAACGAGTAGCATGGGTTTGGGGGTGAAAAGTGATATTGTAACTGAAATTGTACTGGGCTCCCCAGGCTGTTCTGGCACCCCATACCCCAAGGCCAAAGTTATGCAGCCATATCTTTTAAAAAACCCCAAATCCACTGAAAAGCATCCCCCAAATAATGTGGATAAAGTTTCAGGGAGCGGAGAAGGAAACGTTCCACTGATATCACACCAGAAAACACTTTTTTAAATCTGCCATAGCCTTTCTCTTACCTTCCTAAGATGCTCACGTATCTCTTCTTGTCCATCCCTGCCTCTGGTGCCTCTCCCTCTACCCCCTTCTCTTCAGCCTTCCTCTCCCCTTCCGACTACTCTTACACACACCCCACCCCCACCCCACCTCCCCTTTCTATGCTTTGCCTCACTATCTCCAGCCCTGTTCCAAAAAACAAAGCTCCCACCTCAGGCTACACTTATAGGAAGGCAGAAAAGAAGGAATTAATCAAGAGGTAGTATTTTCCTAGTCACAAGGTAAATATAAATTCATCTTTAATAGTTTTTATACTATACACATTTCCTAAGATTATTTTTCTCTGTTCTAGTAGCAAAGTAGCAAGAAATGAAACATCTCTTGTCTGGTTAGGGAAATGTAAGTTACTGACCACTTCTCTCTCATAAGTTCTCAGCCTGGAGAAGACACTCTTGGAACATCTAACATGAAATTTAGTTTTTACTTTGCTTTGAGGCTCAGTAGCCTAGTAAGGAAATACAGAACTGAATTTTATGTAAGATTTTTCTTAAAGACCCCGTTTATTTTAAAATGCATGTAATTCAAAACTAGTAATGGTGAGTATTTTTGTTTAGCAACTAAAGTATGTTGCGACACAGTTCTCCCTGGATCTTGTACAGCAAGGCACAGACTGCCTTTATCTTGGATTGTCTTTTTTTTTTTAATTTTTTTCTCTTTTAAGATTCCATCCATTTATTTGACAGAGAGAGAGAGTACAAGCAGGGGGAGCAGCAGGGAGAGGGAGAAGCAGGCTCCCCACTGAGCAGGGAGCCCAACGCAGGGCTCAATCCCAGGACCCCAGGATCATGACCTGAGCCAAAGAAAGATGCTTAACCCACTGAGCCACCCAGGCTCCCCTGGTTTGGATCATCTTTCCAAGAATCTGAGTATAACAAATAGCCCGGTTAAAGGGTGGACATGACTAAAGGTGGCCTTCTCTGTAACGAAGGTCAGACATGTCTGCTGTCTGTTATAAAAGATGTAGTTTCCACACTCTCTGGCTCCTTCTGCAGTATAACCCACTGTGGTGCCCATATCACCCAGCCGTCTCTGTGTTGCCTGGGAGTGGGGGCTCTGGGAACTGGCACAAATTCAGCTGGGCTGGCTCTTGCTGTTGCTGTGAGTGTTGGGGAAGGTCATCAAAAAGACACGATATGATACCAGTTGACCTGTGACCTGGATCCCAGCATTTGAAGGCTCCTTACCCCTTCCCCTGTCCTTGGAATGTAGGTCCCACTTGCCTTTTCTGCTCCTGGGACATAGGCTTGGGATAGTGACACACTGTTGAGAACACCTACACGGTATGCATGATGGAACCCAGTTAAGGTCTCTATAAACTTTCAAGATTTGGCGGGCGGGTGTTGGGATCCATCCATCTTGCTATATCACCCAAGATGAGCCTCATGTGTAGGTTCCTTTTTTTTATAAAGCTGTCACCTACTGGGGTGCCTGGGTGACTCAGTTGGTTAAGCATCTGCCTTTGGCTCAGGTCATGGTCTCAAGGTCCTGGGATCCAGTCCTGCATCAGACTCCCTGGGGAGTCTGCTTCTCCCTCTCCCTCTGCACCTCCCCCTCTGCTCCTGCTCTCTCACTTTCTCTCTCTCAAATAATAAATAGAATCTTAAACAAAAAAAAAAAAAAAACAAAACAACAAAACAACTGTCACCTACCAACCCGGAGTAGCCTGCTTCTTTCTTCAGTCTCTCCCTGTCCTCTCTATATGGGGACTGATTTCAGATGATACCTAGGAAGCTCCAAGAGGGTTGTGGTCTAATGTGTGAACAATAAACCATCCTTCATCTCTGATCCAGGACTCTCCTTCTCTACCCTCAGTGATGTACTCCCAGGGAAACTCCAGTAAGCACAGTTGACCATTCACCAGGCTCTCCAGCTTGGAAATGGTGGGTTCATGGTCTCCCTTCTTCTAAGCCTGGGAGCACCGTCTCCACTGAACACGAGGTCAATGATGAGCTGAGCCAAGACCTCAGCTCAGTGTGTGCACTCGGAGTTGCTAGCTGGAAATTTCAGTGGAAATTAACACTTGTTCTTCTTAGTTTACTATACTTCAAAGGCTGGTGGAATGGTCTTTATTACATCTGGTACATTTTTCTGTTAAAAGGGATTCTGTGAGTTAAAATGTTCTCTACCTGAAGGCCATATCCCCTGTCATTGTTTGTGAATGAGTCAGTGTAAGGAGGTCATTTATCCTCAGTACGTTGGAAAGAAGGAAAGCAGGAAACACAGAGCTTGTGCCCTGGAAAGTAGGGAGATGTTCGTCTTCCTGTGGTTCCTTCTGGTGTTTTCCATTTAGAAGGGTTAGAACTAGACAAATGCTGGGAAGAAATAAGACTTAAAAGAAAAAAAACATTTTTTAAAAATTAAGATGGTAGGAGTGCCTGGATGGCTCAGTCCTAAAGCATCTGCCTTCGGCTCAGGTCATTATCCCACGAGCCCCACATCGGGCTCCCTGCTTTTGGGAAGCCTGCTTCTCCCTCTTCCACTCCCCTTGCTTATGTTCCCTCTCTTGCTGTCTCTGTCTGTCAAATAAATAAATAAAATCTTTAAAAAAATTTTTTAAAAAAACCCAGACATAGGCTTATGTTTCTTTGGTGTATCTATGGTGTCTCTAGAGAGATTCTAAGGATGTACAAGCATTTTCATAGATTTAGGCTTTTCAGAAAAGGAAGGGTGGGATAGGGAGAGGAGAAACATTCCTGGGAACCCAGGGGATTACAGTTATATTTGTATTTTTTTATTTCTTAGTCGGGGTGACAGGCAGATAGTGCTTAGTATGGTAATGTGCTATGTGCCTAATGTGTTTTATTCTTTAATGGAAAATGATTCGAGATAACCAAAATTCAGAAAAATAATTTCACATACTGTAGATTTATATTTCTTTCATTAGATTTGGGTTGGTGTTTATATTGGAAGTAATTATATAATTTTTAAATACAGTTGATCTTGTGGTTTCCCTTAATTTTAAAATAAAAGGTAGCAGGGAGCACCTGGGTGGCTCAGGTCATGACCCCAGCATCCTGGGATCCAGCCCCACGTTGGTCTCCCTGCTCAGTGGGAGTCTGCCTCTCCTTCTGCTTCCTCTCCTTCCCCTACCCCTGCTCATGTGCACTCAAATAAATTTTAAAAATCTTTTAAAAAATAAAAATAGGTCAACTAATCTTCGACAAGTCAGGAAAGGATATCCAGTGGGAAAAAGACAGTCTCCTCAACAAATGCTGTTGGGAAAATTGGACAACCACATGCAAAGGAATGAAACTGGACCATTTCCTTACACCATATACAAAAATAGACTCAAAATAGATCAAAGACCACAATGTGAGACAGGAATCCATCAAAATCCTAGAGGAGAACATAGGCAGCAACCTCTGTGACCTTGGCCACAGCAACTTCTTCCTAGACATGCCTCCAAAGGCAAGGGAAACAAAGGCAAAAATGAACTATTGGGACTTCATCAAGGTAAAAAGCTTTTGCACAGCAAAGGAAACAGTTGACAAAACCAAAAGACAACTGACAGAATGGGAGAAGGTATTTGCAAATGTCTTATCAGAAAAAGGGCTAGTATCCAAAAATCTATAAAGAACTTATCAAATTCAAGATCCAAAGAACAAATAATCCAATCAAGAAATGGGCAGAAGACAGGAGTTGAATATTCTATCTTTATTACTTTTAACTTAAAAACAGTGTTATAATGCAGAGGTCTCCAATACCAGGCTCGGACCCAGTAATTTGCTAGAAGGACTCCTAGAACTCAAAAAAAGTGGCTGTACTCCCAGTCATGGTTTTTTACAGAGAAGGGATTACAGATTAACATCAGCAGAGGAAAGAGGCACATGTGTCCAGGGGTCAGCATGTGCAAGGTTCCGCGTGTCTGTCCCATCACACGTGTGCAGGCCACCTGCTCCTCCTGGGAACAGGGGCGGGACATGCTGTATTGCGAACCAGGCACCTCTTATTACCAAAAGTATTGAAAAAAGGACGGTATCAGTGTATTACCTACATAAGACACGAGATTATTAAAGACCAGAAGAAGCCTCGGAAACTGTTAAAAGTGGTTGTCTCCCTGTAGAAGAACATCTGGGGAGGAGCATGCCAGGAGAACACTGTTACTCCCTGACGAGCCTGTTAGAACTATTCCATCTCGCTACTCTCAATTTGGTAAAATAAAAATTAACTAACGTTTTAACAAATTAAAAAGATGGTGAAAAGTCAGTCACGTTTTTAAAAATCATAAAAGGATTATAACAATAAACCATGCTTAATGTTTTAGAAAATGTAAGGAATGTTGGAAGATATATCCAGAAAATGTTCTAGGAAGGAAAACAGTGACAAATGGAAACAGGTAGTATCTATGTGACGGAGAAGTTCCAGCATCGTTTTGAGTGCAATTTTTTTTTTTAAAGATTTTATTTACTCACTTGACCCAGAGAGATCGCAAGTAGGCAGAGACGCAGGCAGAGAGAGAGGAGGAAGCAGACTCCCTGCTCAGCCGAGAGCCCGATATGGGGCTCGATCCCAGGACCCTGAGACCATGACCTGAGCCGAAGGCAGAGGCTTAACCCACTGAACCACCCAGGTGCCCTTGAGTGTGATTTTTAAATGTTATGTTTATGAACTTGAAAAAATGTGCAAGGGCTTTTCTGGGTTCCTTCGCAACATGAGGCCCTTCCTTTTTTGCAAAAGGCAGTGGGTTCCAGGTTGTTCCCCTAGAGCCTGTGGGAAGACGGAGGCACATCCAGGGAACCTAGAGGGTTAGTTCAGAGGAGGCCAAGTGAGTGGGGCTCTAGGAGCCCCCACTTCAGTAGGAAGGGCTCTCCTTTAGTCTGATTTACCTAGTTGTGGCCTCTCTGGGATTTCTTATGAGAGGGGCGACCTCTGCTGGTAAAGCTCTGAAAGTACTGCCAGAATCCAGACCTGCAGTGATCCTGTGCTTGAGGAAGGATTCTATCCTTAAATTAATTCAGAAATAGCTCAGATCACTGCATCTCTAGGCACTGAGCTCTTTATCTGGACAGTTTGTGCTAGATTTGGGCAAAGGGATCTGGTCTGCTGAAGCACCAGCGCAGCAGCAGTTGCAGTTCAGGTGTTGGACGTTTGGGTGCTGGTGGGCTCCTAGGTTAGCAGGTTCAAATGGTCAGATTATAGGTGAGCAGGGGTGCTTGGGTGGCTCAATGGGTTAAGCCTCTGCCTTCAGTTCAGGTCATGGTCTCAGGGTCCTGGGATCGAGCCCTGTATCGGGCTCTCTGCTCAGCAGGGAGCCTGATTTTCCTGCTTCTCTCTCTGCCTGCCTCCTTGTCTACTTGTGATCTCTCTCTGTCTGTTAAAAAAAAAAAAAAAAATTGCAGGTGAGCACGGGAGCAAGGGATTATGGCTCTCTAGGGCCTCCTGGTCAAAACACTGGGACTCTCAGCCGTTCTTTGTCAGCAAACATTAACTGAACGCCACAGTGGCCAGGCACTGGCGGGGAGCTGGGTATCCAGGAGTGAAGAAGGACATGCACCTGACTTCACAGTGGGCAGGCTACTTGATGATACAGGCAGTTCTAGAACACTGTTATACCACCTGTTTCATCTGCCTCCCCTACAGACACTGTCCATGTTTCTGCTCTCTACTGTAGGAAGCCCACCCCACTGAGGGCCACGTCAACAGCTTCCTTAAGCCCCTGGCTTTGGTCGGGTTTGCTCCAGCGCGAAATCTGAGTGGGCAGAAGAGTAGGATATTTAGGGCATTTCTTTTTCGAGCACATATGAAGGGCAGCAATCCTATATGACTCTTTCCTTCTGGCTTCTGACAATCCTTCCTTCCATTTGTTTCTTCGGAGCTGGAGATGTCCTGGGGAGTTGCACTATTGCTTGTGACTCCCTACAGCCCACCCAAGCTCCCCTAAAGTTATGTCATTTGAACATGACATCTGTCTCCTGTTGGGACCTTAACCAAAGCAACTCTGACAAGTGCAATGTTAGGACAGGCGCAGAGCCTAGCACAGAGTAGAGTATATCTTGTTATGAGGGTGTGTAGAAGAGGTGGTGTGAATTTTGCTGTGTTCTGACTTGATCGGCTGATGTGACATTAACAGGCAGTCATCTTATGATTCAAAAGCCCATCAACACGCATGCCTGGGTGGCTCAGCTGCTTAAGCATCTGCTTTCAGCTCAGGGCCTGATCCTGGGGTCCTGGGATCAAGCCCTTCCTTGGGCTTCCTGCTCAGCAACCCTGCTTCTCCCTCTCACTCTGCCTGCTACTCCCCCTGCTGTCTTCTCTTTCTCTGTCAAATAAATAAAATCTTAAAAAGAAAAAAAGAATGGCCTTGATAAAGCAGTAAACGTTAGTAATTGTATTAAATCTCATCCCTTAAGCACATCCCTTTTTAATATTCTAACAAATAGGAAGTACACAGAAGGCCGTTCTGCTGCATCCATAGTCATTTCAAAGAAAAATGCTTCTGCACTTTGCTGGGATAATTATGAACTGAATTATCCCCCTCCAACCCCCACAGAACACCATTTTTACTGGCAAGCACAATTAGCAGGCAAATGATGGCTATTCAGAGTCAGGCACGTAGCAAATGTTTTCCTGAAAATGAATGAAGTAAATCTGTCACGTCAAGGAAAACTACTGGTAGTATTTGTTGCCAAAATCTGAGGGTTCATGTGAAAATGAGAATTTTGAAAAACTTGTCTCTGCCACTGTGAGCTTCACAGCTTCCCAGTACTTAAAATACTTTTCTGATGAGATCAGTGATGATATTAATGTGATTTTTTAAATATTGTGCAGTGAAATGTCTCAACATTCAGAAGATCTGCATATCGCAGGGAGCATATTTTCCAAATGACTAATGTGTGAGCATCCGGTAAAAGATGTCCACAGTATGTAAGCTGGACTGACAGATTTTAATGTAAATGACCATGAAAACTCATTGATACAGTTTCAGATACTGATCTGAAACCTTTAAGAAACTATTAACTTGTTGAGTTTGGGTGATGTATTGAAGAATAGCCAGAGTTATGTAAAAAGGCTGTAAACTATTCCCTTTTCAACTAAGTGCCTGAGTCTGGATTGTCTTCCTATAGAACAAACAAAACATACCCAACAGATTAAATATGGAAGCAGATATGAAAATTGAGCTCCCTTCCATTGAGCTAGACATTCAGGGTACATAACACTACCCTCTCTTCTCACATGTGTTTTATTTTCATTCTTATTTTTTATTTTATTTTATTTATTTATTTGACAGAGAGAGATCACAAGTAGGCCGAGAGGCAGGCAGAGAGAGAGGAAGGGAAGCAGGCTCCCTGCTGAGCAGAGAGCCCGATGTGGGACTCGATCCCAGGACCCCGGGACCATGACCCGAGCCGAAGGCAGAGGCTTAACCCACTGAGCCACCCAGTTGCCCCTCATTCTTATTTTTAAGTGAATAAATATTTAAACATTTTATCTGTCTTATTTTTTAATACAGTAACTTTTGAGAGATATAACCCATATAAACAAAAGCTTTTTGGGCTCATCGATCTTTTTTTTTTTTTTTTTTTTTAAGATTTATTTGACAGACAGAGATCACAAGTAGGCAGAAAGGCAGGCAGAGAGAGAGGGGAGGGGGAAGCAGACTCCCTGCTGAGCAGAGAATCCGATGTGGGCTTGATCCTAGGATGCTGGGATCATGACCTGAGCTAAAGGCAGAGGCTTTAACCCAGTGAGCCACCCAGGCACCCCATCATTGTTCATTTTTAAGAGAATACAGGATTTCTGAGTCTGGTAAATCTGAACTGTTTGTCTGTGAGAGGGAGGTCTGGATGTCCTTGGGCAGTAAGGAGACATTCGGGAGGTGGAGACACTGGGCAGTCCATGAACCCCAAGACCTGTATGGGCATAATTTTTAAAAATTTTTTATTTAAATTCACTGTAGTTAACATATACTATTTATTAGCTTCAGAAGTAGAATTTAGTGATTCATCAGTTGTATGTAACATCCAGTGCTCGTTCCATCAGGTGCCTCCTTAATGGCCATCACCTAGTTAACCTCTCCACCCGCCCACCTCTGCTCCTGCTACCCTCAGTCTGTTCCCTGTAGTTAAGAGTCTTTTATGGTTTGCCTGTGGATGGGCATGATTTTAAATATCATGGGAGCCAAGTTTTTGTGTGCTAGGCACTGTGCCAAACTTCTGTGGTCATTATCTTACTTGTAAGAATCCTCTGAAAGTTGGTTCTATTAAACTTGTCACTTCCAAATGAGGAAACAGACTTAGATCTCACTTCACAAGGCTGGTGACAGGTGGGGACTCAAGCTCAGCCAGCTGGCTTGGGGTCCTGTGTTGAGAACCGTGACTCCATGCTACCCTGGACACAAGGCTGTTTCCTTTATGTTGCTTTTCCAACAGAATGAAATAGTTCATGAAAATCCCATCTCACTTTCACCCTCCAAATGCCAAAGGACCCGCCCTGTAGCTCGCACTAAATTATCTTGGGGCACGCATAATGAGCTCCAGTACAATTATATGCAAACAGAGGCAAACCCTGCCACAGGGAAATGAGAGCAATAACCACTTAGTTTTTCATTTGTTTCCCCTTCTGAGTTCTTAATTCACAGTTTACAATGCGTGGCTGTTTTCAGTACTGTTGTTGCAGCAAATGAATGGACCCAACAGTTCTCTTTAGCAGGATCATTCATTGCTGAAAGGAACAAAAGGGATAAGTTTGGTCTTTTTCATTGGGAGGATTTAGAAATGCTTGAAATCAATTTCATGTCAGATGGATTGTGTTGAGGTCATTGAAAGGCTAAAATGAAAGTTTTACTGGAGAAGGTGAACCCCTGAAGCCAATTTCATGCTTAAAAATCCACAAAGAGTAATCCTTTAAAAATAAACCCAACTTGGGATGCCTGGGTAGCTCATTGGGTTAAGCGTCTGACTCTTGATTTCGGCTGGGGTCATGAGGGTCTCTGGGTGGTGAGATCAAGCCCCACATTGGGCTCAGTGCTCAGTGTGGAGTCTGTCTGAGATTCTCTCCCTCTTCCTCTGTCCCTCCTTCTGCTTGTGTGGGCTTGTGCTCTGTCTCTCGATAAATAAATAAAATATATTTTTTAAAATAAACAATTTTTCCCCTTTGTTTTCAAGATAGGTAAGAGGGCACAGGGGGAGCCCCAGAGAACAGCTTCTCTCCCTGTGGGTTTTCTTTGTTATCCAGAAGAGGAAACTGAGGTTCAGAGGTGTCAACAACCTGCCCAAAGGTACAAAACAGAGGAAAGACTAAGCTTCTTCTCATCTAGCGTAAAGGTTCCTCAAGGGCAGGGACTAGGTCTCACTCACACGGTAGCCCCAGCCAGGGCAAGGGGGCTGGCAAATGGGCATGGCAGGTGTCTGCTGAGCTGATCCCCAGCCCCAAGCCCTGTGAACTTGACTCAAGCTCAAGGCTACCTACCTGGCTTCCTACTCTTCTGACATTGTTGGTCAAGTGGTCTGAGTGCCCTGAATTGAGAAGGAACCCCAAACGATCTAGGACCACAGGCAGAATATGGGAATATGGGACAGCTTTGAGGGAGAATAAAAAAAAAAAAAAAATGGAAAGAGCTTTCTGATGCTAATGTATTCACAGGAGATGGCTATTCAGCTGATGGGCAGAGAACCAAAAGTTCCCATTGACTCTGCCTTTCTTTTTGCCTCTCCGTTTTTTCTGAAAGAACCATGGGAAGAGATAAGAAAAATTAACCACGAGAGCAATTAGACCGTGCTGCAGGGAGACTTACACTGTTTTGCCTTGTGCTTCATGCGTCCACATGGCAAGTGGATGGAAGCTGCTGTCAGCAGTCTGGGACAGAGCTGCTGGAGTCCCTGCAGGCAGAACAAAGGAGAAGGGGACATCTGGCCTTCCTTTTAGTTTGGAAAACGGGAGAGACTCCAGGAAGAACACATAGGCAGGTGTGTGAGTAAAAAGAATAAATTCCAATCATACACTTACAAACCATGTTTTTGTCTTTCAGTAAGATTTATTCCACCGAAAATAACACATGTTGATTTGGAAGTCACATGAATGTAAAAAGAAAAACAGGTATCCATCTAAAGACAACCACTGTTTACAGCTTTAAATGTGTGTGTGTGTACGTGAGTGTGTGTGTGTGTGTGGGTGTGTGTATACATATGTATCACCTTTGTTTGCTTTTGGCATTTTCCATTATACTGTAGGAATGTCGCTATATATTTTTTAACTTTATTTTGAAATCACTGCAATCCTACTTCAAAAAAAAAAAAAAAAAGGGAAGAAGAAGAAAAAGAAAGAAGGGTGCCTGGCTGGTTCAGCTGGTAGAGCACGTGACCTTGATCTCAGGGTCATAGGTTCAAGCCCCACATTGGGCGTGGAACCTACTTAAATAAAAAAAAGGAAAAAAAGAAATAATTGCTGATTCACAGGAAATTGCAAAAAAAAAAAAACAAAACCCACATAGGGAGAGTTCCCATGTACTCTTCACCAGTTTTCCTTAGCGGTAACATCTTGCGTGACAATGAAATACAGTCAGTTAGGAAGCAAGCAGTTGCAACATACGCGCGTGGTTCCTATGTAGTTTTATCTCACATGGACACCTGTGTCGTGTAGCTACCTTCACAATCACCATACAGATCTGTTCTGTTAGAGTCACATCACGCTCTGCCCCTCTGCCCCTCCCACCACCCCAATCTCTGGAAACCATTCATCTATTTTTTAGCCCTAGAATTTTATTATTTCAAGGCAGTTATGTAAATGGAATCATAAGCATGTAACTTTTTAAGATTGGTTTTCTCTACCTAGTGTAATTCCCTTGAGATCCATCCAAGTTGTTATGTGTATCAATAAATGCCTTCGTTTTTAATTGCTGTATAGATTTACCATATACTTTATTTTATTTATTTATTTATTTTTAAAGATTTTATTTATTTATTTGACAGGCAGAGATCACAAGTAGGCAGAGAGGCAGGCAGAGAGAGAAAGGTGGAAGCAGGCTCCCTGCTGAGCAGAGAGCCTGATGCGGGGCTTGGTCCCAGGACCCTGGGATCATGACCTGAGCCGAAAGCAGAGGCTTTAACCCACTGAGCCACCCAGGCACCCCAAGATTTACCATATACTTTTAACTGGTCAGTAAACAAAATTGGATAACGACCACATAGTATCCAGCTGGTAGAGATGCTCCAGATTTCCTAGCTATTCCCTTATCATTAGACATTTAGGGATTAGTGAGAAAATAAGTGCTACTGGATATCTTGTCCAAGAAAGGGTCTCCTGATTCTGATTTCTTTAAGATGGGCTTTCAGAGTTGGAGTTATTTAGACGTAGGCTATTAATGTCTTTCAGACTCTTACTGCACATTACCAAATGACTTTTCCAAAAGGTGCACTTATGTTTACGACCCCACTGGCCATTTAGAGACAAAGAAAAGAGGTCTCCCCAAGTTACAGGCTGAATAACAAAGGTGTAACTTGCTTTCTGTAAAAGCCAACTCCACAGGAGAAGTTAATGGGCCTGTTATGTCCAAGATGTACTTGGTTTGGCATGCATATCCTAGAGTTATCTTGGTCTTGTGGTTGCCGCCTACTGTGGCTGACATGACTGGTATGGCAGTGGCCAGGGGGCCTGTCCATGCTCTGAACCGTGCCTTCTCTGAATTATGCTGGATACCTCAAAGAGGCTGATCCCTGGAAGTAAAGAAGGAAAAGTGAAAAAAAATCACAAAATCTCAGATCTGAGAGGACAAGTGACTGACAGGGGTGTGCACACCACTGGCACATCGAGCCCACCAATGGCAGCGACTAGCTGGGAGCTCTATCTTCATGACTGACGAGCAGCTTCAGTGAAATCGACCCTTGCTGTATCGTTAGTGACATTAATCAGCTAACCTATGAGTAAGAATCAAATCCTAAAGTTGCTTCATTCACATCGTGCAAAGATCTCTGAAACACTGACATTCCTTCTAGGATTAATAATTCAAAAATTTTGGCCAAAGATGCTATGTGTCCTACCGTCATATGTTCAGTGTCACAAGCAGTCCCAGCCTCAACATAGGACATACTGATGGCTCTAGTCCAAGGAAATGCAGTGGGTTCTCACCCGTCAGAACCTCAAGCCAGCTAGGGGAAAAGTGACCAACTCTACAGGCAACTATAATCTAGAGCCAGACCTGAGAGAGCCTGGTGAACTCAAGTCCTGGTCCCAGCAGGGGAATAGACAGGACCAAGGTCTCCTGGTCATCTCTGCTTAAAGAGGCAGTGGTTCTCACCAGAGTTGGACATCCAGAGTTAGGCTTCCTAGAAGCCCAAGAGATCCAGTTGGATCTAGAGAGGGGAAAGAACTGAGGAATTACGATTTGTGGTTCAGCTCACGGAAGCTACTGCAGCATGCATGAGCAAAGGTTATGAGCTGGGAAGGGATGGGTCCACTAGCATATACAGACCCTTTGACCTCATCTCCCCTGATGTTAAGATGTGTAGCTACAGAAGGCAGCAACTGGATACACGCTCAGCATTGCTTGGACCCACACTCAGGACTGAGGTGGTCCCAGTTCCTCTGCTCCCTGCGTATAACCGTGGTCTGAGCTATTTGATTGTCTCCCTTTTGCTCTGAGTTTCCTGGGATTCCGGCAGCCACTTGAGAGACAAGGAAACATTTCCTTGCCTCCTGCCAAAATTAAGTTCACTCTCTGTTATGGGTTGAGTTGGGGTCCACCTCTCCCAAATTCACACGCTAAATTCTAACCTCCCAGTTAGGATGTAACTGTATTTGTAGAGGGTCTTTAAAGAAGTGAGTTTATGAGTTTATGTGGGCCGTAATCCACTATGACTCATGTCCTTGTAAGAAGAGGACATTAGATAGAAAACCATTGGAAGATGCCAAGAGAAGATGGCCATCTATGAGCCAAGGAGAGAGGTCTGAGAGGAAATCAACCCTATTGATTACCTTGATCTCAGACTTCTAGCCTCCTGAACTGCGAGAAATAAATTTCTGTTTAAATTTCTATTGTTTAAGCCTCGTTGGGGGTACTTTGTTACAGAAGCCTGAGCCAATTCATGGACATTTCCAGCTACCTTTGAAAGGGAAATAAATGCCCAGAAAAGAGAACAATGAGAAAAAAGCATGAGGATTTCTTAAAAAAAATTTTTTTTTAATTTTATTTTTTGAGAGAGAGAGAAAAGCAGAGCAGAGGCAGAAGCAGAGGGAAAGGGAGAAGCAGACTCCCTGCTGAGCGGGGAGCCTGCCTTGAGGCTCCATCCCAGGACCCTGAGATCACGACCTGAGCTGAAGGCAGACGCTTAACCCAGTGAACTACACAAGTGCCCCCAAAGCACAAGAATGTCTACAAAAGGATGAAGACAAAAGCAAACATCGGACAAGAGTTTAGCTCAGATATGAAAGCCAAATGTCCTTCGACCTTGGCTACCCAAAACTCAGCAAGGGAGCAGCAAGTGTTCTGAGAAGTTTCTGAACCAGGGTCACAGGATCCAATTTCTAGCAACTACATACCCTCTCTCCGCACCACTCCTGTGAACCCCAGCTGCAAGTCTCATTCTCGGGGAAGAATAACGACAACTGAACGTGGATGAGAGAAGTAGAAAAACCACAAAAGACAGGGGGGCCTGGGTGGCTCAGTGGGCTAAAGTGTCTGCTTTCCGCTCGGGTCGTGATCTCAGGGTCCTGGGATGGAGCCCCACATCGGGCTCTCTGCTCAGCAGGGAGCCTGCTTCCCCCTCTCTCTGCCTGCCTCTCTGCCTACTTGTGATCTCTGTCTGTCAAATAAATAAATAAAATCCTAAAAAAAAAAAAAAGAAAGAAAGAGAAACTAAAGACAGACCCCAAGAATTCAAAAAAAGTATAACAACTAGAGGACACTTTGTACAGAGCAAATAGTTCTTTATGCCTAATTGGCCCTTGTCATTACTGTCTCAGAGGATCATTAAACTGTGTCTGCACACTATCTGAAGAAAGGGAAACAAGATCTAGAAAGAATTTAAATCCATTTCAGCAGGCTGTTTTGACTATATGGTAATGTCAGTTATCATAAAGGATAAAGTGATTATCCAATCTGGGGGAGGGGAGAATTAGTTAATTAATTAATAGTTCATTAACTATTAGAAAAGTTGCTGTGGGGCTGACCAAGAGGTCACCAAGCTCTCCTGACATTATGAGAGCAGGGCTTGATCTGTTGTTCACTGCCTTTCGACAGTGCCTACAACACTGACACATACTGGGAGCTCAAAACAGTATTCGTTAAATCCCCAAATGCTAATTTCAAGTCTAAGGATACAGAGGTGAGATGAATGTGAAGGATGGATACCAAGGCATAAGCTCAGGAGAGCTTAGGGCCCTCAGGAGGCTGAGGATAAGCTACTCAATGTGTGCCATTTTGGCATATTGATTATTTAAAATAAAATTTCTTTTTTTAAAAGATTTTATTTTTTGATTTGAGAGAGAGAGCAAGCCAGAGAACACAAGCAGGGGGAGTGGCAGGCTGAGGGAAAAGCAGGCTTCCAGTTGGGCAGGGAAACTGACACAGGGCTTGATCCCAGGACTCAGATCCTGACCTGAGCCAAAGGCAGATGCTTAACCAACTGAGCCACCCACGTGCCCCATAAAATAAAACTTCTTAAGAGGCAGCCTGGGTAAGAAGGACACTCAGACCCTCCTCTGCCCCGCTGAAATCTTCCTTGCAAGCAGTAACCTCCCTGTACTCAGAGGTAAAAAAAAAAACCCTCATCATCAGAGATGGGAAATTTAGAGCAGAAAAACCTGTACAAACACCCCTGTTACCTCTTACTAATTTCCTACCCCAGCCCAAATTCTGCATAGAATTCCTTACTCATGGAAGCTTCCAAAGTTGTTTTCTTTGTCCTGTCAGTTCCTCACAGATTTATTTCTCTTTGTCTATAAAGTATGAAAACTTCCTGCCTTGGCCATTTCTTGAGGTTTCAATTTTATTATTGGACCTCTCTGCCCATGTAATAAAAATCTGGGTTTTTTTCCTCCTTTTAATCTGTCTCCTATAAATCTAATTATTAATCTAGTTGGAAGAACCTTTTACCAAGGAAAATGGTTTTCTCTCCTTGGCCTCTGCTGGGTTGAATAGTGTCTCCCCAAAATTCATGTCCACTTGGAACCGTAGATCGTGTTCTTATTTGGAAATGGAGTCTTTGTAGATGTCATTGAAACTGCATGGGGTGCCTGGGTGGCTCAGTGGGTTAAGCCTCTGCCTTCGGCTCAGGTCATGATCTCATGGTCCTGGGATGGAGCCCCACATCGGGATCTCTGCTCAGCAAGGAGCCTACTTTCACCTCTCTCTCTGCCTGCCTCTCTGCCTACTTGTAATCTCCCTCTGTCAAATAAATAAATAAAATCTTTAAAAAAGAAAGAAACTGCTTAATAGCATCAAGTTGCACAAAAATAAAAGTGGCTACACTGGTGTTTCTTCGGGGAAGGTTGATTTATTTATTTATTTATTTATTTTTTAAGATTTTATTTATTTATTTGAGAGAGAGACAGTGAGAGAGAACATGAGCGAGGAGAAGGTCAGAGAGAGAAGCAGACTCCCCGTGGAGCTGGGAGCCCGATGCGGGACTCGATCCCAGGACTCCCGGATCATGACCTGAGCCGAAGGCAGTCGTCCAACCAACTGAGCCACCCAGGCGTCCCGGGGAAGGTTGATTTAAAGTAATCTTTTGCATCTCTTTCACAAACCTCCCCTTCTCCCTTCTTAGCCTTTTGTTTCAGGAACCTGGTGGCACCCTGAAAATGACTAACACTGGGGAGGCTGGCAGCACAGACAGGGCTCCTGCTGAAACTGGCTGATCCTGTAATTTCAAAGAAGGGGAAGGAAAGGGGGTGAAGGGGCTCGAAGTTTTGAGAAGGCCATAGCCTGCTACAGACTTATTGCCCTGCAAAACCAATAGGGGCGCCTGGGTGGCTCAGTGGGTTAAGCCTCTGCTTTCAGCTCAGGTCATGATCTCAGGGTCCTGGGTCAAGCCCCACATCGGCTCTCTGCTCAACAGGGAGAGCCTGCTTCCCCTTCTCTCTCCCTACCTGCCTCTCTCTGCCTACTTGCGATTTCTGTCAAATAAATAAACAAAATCTTTAAAAAAAAAAAAAAAAAGCGCAATAGTCTTTAGCGCAGACTCTGCCTTCGAGTTATTGTTGGCCCCAAAGTACGAAGGTGGGTTTCTGATAACAATGAAGGTGAGATCCTATGGGATTAGGGGGGACCCTCCGTCCACTGACTGCTGAGGTGGTAGAGCTAGGTTCTTGTCTCCCAGAGTTGAAGAATGAATGTCAAGGACAAAGGAGAGTGAGTAAAGCGATAGGAGTTTTTATTAAGCAAGAGTCCAGGGAAAAAAAATAAGCTTTCAGGAGAGGGGTCCCGACAGAGCCGCCACTGAGGGCTTTTACGGTTGGTCTTTTATTTAGAAAGCTAACCAGAGAAGTTAAATCTTTCTGACTTCTCTACTGGCAGCACCATTGATTAAGGACTAGTGATAACATCTTTATTTTTTTTTAAGATTTTTATTTATTTATTTGAGAGAGCGAGTGAGAGAGAGAGAGAGCATGAGAGGGGAGAAAGTCAGAGGGACAAGCAGACTCTGCATGGAGCTGGGAGCCCGATGCAGGACTCGATCCCAGGACTCCGGGATCATGACCTGAGCCGAAGGCAGTCGCCCAACCAACTGAGCCATCCAGGCGCCCTAGTGATAACATCTTTAATGGCTTACTTCCTTTTAGGGTCTGATTATTTTCAGTTGACCACACGAGACCGTGATAAATAAAACTCCTCCCTCGGACAGCAAGAGCAAGGGTGCTCTAGAATGTTCCCTTATCTCTGATTTCCTTACACCTCCACATTTTGGGGATTTCTGTGAGCCTGATCCAGTAGCCCCCTTACCTATCTCTCCCTATCTAGCCCCGCCTGTCCCTTTCTCCCTGGTGTCCACATAAGAAGGCCATGTGACACCCAGACACACAGGAAAGAAGGCCATGTGACTACAGAGGCAGAGACAGAAGTGGTGCCAAAGGATGCCAGAGACTCTGGCAACCACCAGAACCTAGGGGACAAGGGAGAATTCTTCCCTAGAGCCTTCAGAGGGAACGTAGATAGCCCTGCCCACCAACACCTTCATTTTGGACTTTAGGCCTCCAGGACTGTGAGAAAACAAATTTCTGTTGTGTTAAACTACCAAGTTCGTGGCTGCTATCAGGAAACTAATGCAGGACCTGAAAGTTGTTTTCAGGGAACATGTAGGAAACTCTGGATATCATCTCAATTTTGAAAATGGTCCTACAGAAAGAAAAGTATTTAGTTCTTTTGGTGGCGGTGGGTCATATGTTCAAATATTTTGAAATATCTTCAAAAAACAGTAAAACACACTTAATACATTATATATATATATATATATATATATATATATATATATTTGCTATTACAAATAGAACCCACAATGTAAAATGACTCAAACACAGTGTTTATTTACCATAGGAAAAAAATGAGAATTTTTTTAAGGGATTTTATTTATTTATTTGACAGAGACAATAGGAGAAGGAACACAAGCAGTGGGAGTGGGAGAGGGAGAAGCAGGCTTTCCGCAGCAGGGAGCCCAATACGGGGTTCTATTCCAAGACCCTGGTATCACTACCCAAGCCAAAGGCAGACTCTTAACAACTGAGCCACCCAGGCGCCCCAAAATGAGAATATTTTCAAGCTAATTGTAGGGGCCACTATATAGAGTTAAAAGGCTGGACTGGGCCCAACAGTCCAGGCATTACCAAATTGTACTGGCTGTTAGAAATGTTGTTTTGGGGGCGCCTGGGTGGCTCAGTGGGTTAAAGCCTCTGCCTTCCGCTCAGGTCATGATCCCAGGGTCCTGGGATCGAGCCCTGGAACGGGCTCTCTGCTCAGCGGGGAGCCTGCTTCCTCCTCTCTCTCTGCCTGCCTCTCTGCCTCCTTGTGATTTCTGTCTGTCAAATAAATAAATAAATCTTTAAAAAAAAAAAAAAGAAAAAAAGAAAAGAAATGTTGTTTTGGGGCTACCTGAGCGGCTCAGTCAGTTGGGCCTCCAACTGTTGATGTCAGCTAGTTTTGATTCAGGTTCCCGAATTCAAGGCCATTCATTGTTGGGCTCCACTTAAAAAAAAAAAAAAAAAAGTTGTTTTGGCAAGACCTTACTAATGGGTAATCTAGCAGTAAGTTGAAGACTTCATAATTTGCATACTGGTGATCCAGCCAGTTCTCTCCCTTCAGTTTTACTTTAGAATGAAGGTGGCTCTTAACTAAATGGTTCTTGAGCTGCCAGCTATGTTCAGCGCAGATGGATTTCCCCAACTTGCTTTGTGGAAATCGCTGGAGAAATTCCCCAAGTTCCTTTAGAAGCTTAGGGAAGAACTGGACAAGTCTGGGGAGACCCACTCGGGATTCAGCCCAGCGTTCCCATTAGAGTCACCTGGAGAGGTGTTAGGTATTTTTTAATACCGAAGCCGCCATCTTTGAGGGCTGGCTTTACTATTGCTAAAGGTTCTTGGGGGGCTTCCAACCACAGTAAAGGCCCAGAATCAGTGTCTTAGGGCAGAGAAAGTAAAAAGCTGCACAACAATTTTGTAAATGAGTGTTTATTGGAAACCTTTTCTCAAAATCCTGTTAAAATAACCATATACAAAACCCTCAAGTGCAATATGATCCCATTGTGCAAAAGGACTGTAAAACTGGAAATTAGGTTATGAGAAATGTTCTTGTTCGGTGACTCGCATTTAAACAGTTTAAAAATCACCAACAGTCACGTATAGATATTGAAAAAACTATTTAGAATTTAAGACATTCTTCCAGACAATACCGTGGCCCACATTGACTCGGACCGTCGTCCGGTGCCAGGCGGTGCCTGGGGAACACCTAGGAGGTCCGCCTAGGGTCGCCGAGGTGCAGACCCCACCCCCCGTGCCGGCAGGTTTCGCGGCGGGACCTCCGCCCCGTGAGGCCAGAACCTCGCAGGCCCCCACCCCACTTCCGGCCGCTTCACCCTGCCCACCCAGCCACTAGAGATTTCCCTGGTCTCGCTCCGGCCGCCTCGCGTACGCTCTGAGCTGCCTCTTTGCTCTGCGGCGGTCTGGCTTCCCCGACGTGTTTTGTTTGCGACGCTGTCGTGTAACAGCGCGCTTTACGGCCGTGGGGACGGGACGAGCAGGCGCCAGGGCTACTGCGGCCGGGAAGCAGGGCAGGCGGGTGAGGTTGATGCCCGGTGGCGGGGTGAGCTCGGCGTCTGGCCGGCTACTCACCGCCGCGGAGCAAAGGGGTGCCCAGGAAGCGGCGGGGTCGGCGTTCAGGAGCGGTGCGGGGGGCTCCGTCGGGGTCGGCGGCAGAAGCGGAGCAGGCGGCCCCGGGCTGGGCAGTGGAGGCCCGGGGGGGCCCACGGGCAGGATGAGCCTGACCCCGAAGGAGCTCTCGAGCCTGCTGAGCATCATTTCGGAGGAGGCGGGCGGCGGCAGCACCTTCGAGGGCCTGTCCACCGCCTTTCACCACTACTTCAGCAAGGCCGACCACTTCCGCCTGGGCTCGGTGCTCGTCATGCTGCTGCAGCAGCCGGACCTGCTGCCCAGCGCGGCGCAACGCCTCACCGCGCTCTACCTGCTCTGGGAGATGTACCGCACGGAGCCGCTCGCCGCCAACCCCTTTGCCGCCAGCTTCGCGCACCTGCTCAACCCCGCGCCACCGGCCCGCGGCGGCCAGGAGCCAGACAGGCCGCCGCTCTCAGGTACGCCCGAGGCGCGCCGCCCCTGGTCCTTGCAGCCCCTCCCTCCCGAAGACAGGTGTGCGCTGTGGATAGACTGGGCACTTGACGCCTGAGCTTGTGCGAGAGTTCATCCCCAAGTGAAATTGTCTCTTTTTGAAATTATCTAATCCCCCCCCACCCCCGCAAAGTATGGAGAAGGGGTAGCTTAATTACAAAGTATGGAGAAAGGGCACCGCAAATTATTCCTCTCCACTGTACGGGCCGTAAAGTCACGCAGCTGAGTGGAGCTTGACAGCTTTAGCAACTCAGTTTTAGTTAATGTAGAGCCCATCTCAGGTGTGTGACGTTGTAACTAATGACACTGCCCGGGTTTTAAGTCTCAGTCGAGTAACTAGAAGTAAATAGAGTAAATAAAAGTTCAGAACCCGAAGAAGTTGTTGTACGGAAATAGACATTATACGGTGTTTAAGGACTTTGCAGCCACCTTCCTTGGTCTGATGCGTGTTTCTGAATGATGTGATAGGGAGAGGTTATAAGGTAGTCTCAAGTTCATGGCCTAACTCAGGAAAGGCATGACTACTGGACGTTACATAAAATGTATATTTGTGCAGTATTGGTGAGGTCAGATCAGTGGATTTCATTCGAGGCTGCCTTTTTTTTTTTTTTTTTTTTTTAAACTCAAAGAGATTCTTTGAGACTTGACTTTGGGAGAACAACTGAGCCAGGAAAGGAGAAAGGCACAGAAGGGATGGTGATTAGTGATAGAGTACATGGAAAACTAAGACAAAGACCAGTTTACTGGGGGAAGTAGGTAGAGGCAGGGAACAGTTTGACCTCATAGTACTAAACCAGTGGGAAAAAGAGCACTGTATAGGTAGGGGCCACTATACAGAGTTAAAAGGTGAAGGCAGTGGATTTTGAGATAATACCAAGTTTTTCATAGCACAGGAGGCTTCTTTGTAAGCTAGTTGGTGTTCATGCTTGGCACCCCTTTTGGATCTAAAGTATCTTCTGGTTGGTTTCCTGCACTGCTCTTATGTAAGAGGGGCAAACTTCATGTTGGATAAGATGCCCTTAGGGTACTAGTACTGAACTAGGCCTTCAGGAAGTTTAAGAATGCCCAGAAAGTAATGGAACATGTCATGGGAAGTCAGAACCCAATCCACCATCGTAGGGGACCCTTAGCAGAGAATGGGGACAGTGTGGGATTTACTCAGAGAGCCTATAGGCAAAGGGAGGATGACTTATGGTAATTCTCCAATGCCATGAGTCTAAACCTCGATTCAGACCATAGACTGCATTGTAAGCAGAAATTTGCCAGGGAAAGACTCCATGGATAGGTTATTTTACCTCTCTTTGCCTCAGTTTCTTTGTTTATAAAATGCAGATAATAATTCCTAGCTTACAGGGTTATTATGAGGAATGAAAGTATTTATAATAATTGCTAACCATTATTAAGTTTCTCAGGTGATTCTGATGCAGAGGTAGGATTGAGACTGTATCTAGATGTAAATAATATGGCTTCCCTGCACTCAAGCTTGCGGTCTGGTTGGGGAGACATAAATGTAGCCATAAGCTGATGTAGTAAGCTTTGTACTAGATGTCACATACGAAATGCTCAGTGGCACAGATGAACAGCCACCTTTGTGGCTGCAGACATTCTCAGAGGGAGTAATGTTTTTGCTGGATATTGATTAGAGATGAGGTAGGGGATGTGTGAGCGAAGTGTGTGGCCCTGTCAGGTATTCTTAAAAAACTGGGTATATTGGATGTTTTGAAATCAGGAATATCGAGAAGCTGGGAGATTCTCTGCAACCGGAGTGTAGGATATGTGGGTTGGAATGGAGTTCAAGAGATAAGATTAGGAAAGTGGATCAGGACTAGATTATAAAGGGTTTTATAATGGTGCAGAATTTGGGGTTTAATTCTGTGTAAACAAGTTAAGTAACGTGCAGATTTGTACCTAGAAAT
This sequence comes from Mustela erminea, assembly GCF_009829155.1. NCBI lineage: Eukaryota > Metazoa > Chordata > Mammalia > Carnivora > Mustelidae > Mustela > Mustela erminea. The sequence continues at coordinate 59,965,830 of NC_045620.1, read as the reverse complement.
AGTATAACTAAGTAGTAGTGGAATGTGGACTGTGGGTGATGGATTGGTGGGTAGGAATCAAAACTGGGAGCTGGGGAAATTAGGAAGGCTGGCCTAGAGTCCTGGCCAGAGAGGAGGGGAGGGGATGGAGGTGAGGGAACAGAATCTAGTGACAATGCTGCTGTGGGATGGATGAGGCTTGGTGAGCAACTGAACGTGGGACAGAAGAGAACAGCATTCGGCACTGTGGGAATTTTGTAGCTGCACTGTGCATTGAAGCAGGTATGAGATGCGTATTTGTGCTGCTGAGGCTTCCTTGTCTCTTCTGCTGGTACATTTGCTCACAGTGTTGGAGGAGAAAGAGAAGCATTTCTGAGCACTAGGTTTTTTATTTGTTTTTGCTTGCATATGTAAGCTTCAGCCTTTGCATGTTGGAAACAAAGTTTTTTGGTTTGTTTTGTTTTTTAAGGTTTTATTTATCTATTTATTTGAGAGAGAGAGTGTGGGAGAGAGCGTCCAAGCAAGGGGAGCAGCAGGCAGGAGAAGCAGGCTCCTCACTGAGCAGGGAGCTGGACCAGGGGCTCGATCCTAGGACTCCAGGATCATGACCCGAGCCAAGGGCAGCCACTCAACCAACTGAGCCACCTAGGCGCCCTTGCAACAAAGTTTTTCACAGGTTGAGCCTCTGCCTTCGGCTTGGGTCATGATCTCAGCGTTCTGCGATCAAGCCCCGCATCGGGCTCTCTGCTTGGCAGGGAGCCTGCTTTCTCCTCTCTCTCTCTCTCTCTCTCTCTCTGCCTGCCGCTATGCCTACTTGTGATCTCTATCTGTCAAATTAAAAAAAAAACAAAAAAAACAAAACTTAAGTCTCACTAATATTGCCACAAATCAGAGAATTTCAAATGGCATGTTTACATTTTCATAAATGTATATATTTGATTACCTGAAATTTCATTATAATTTTGTCTTTAAAATATGTGAGTGGAGATGGCAAGTAGCATATGTTAATTTTATCAGAGTCAAATCAATTTTTAAAAATAACCATTGGAGAAATTGTTACACGTTTTTGTTTACAGGATTTTTGCCTCCTATAACTCCACCAGAAAAGTTTTTCCTTTCCCAGCTGATGCTGGCACCCCCAAGAGAACTCTTCAAAAAGACACCTCGACAGATTGCACTGATGGATGTTGGAAACATGGGCCAGTCTGTGGATATTAGTGGGCTTCAGCTAGCCTTGGCTGGTAAGGAATTGGTGGGCTTGGGTATTCTTGTGTAGTAACATTAGGCCCTGCCCCCCCCCCCCTTTTTAAGGGAGGTTCTCTAGTTAAAATGAAGATCTTTGTAAATGTGCTAAAAGCTTGGTAACTTCCATGAAAAGCTAACTTCAGTACTGGATCCTTGCTAATATGGCATATAAATTCATTTTGAGTTTTCATTTGAATTGATTGCTTTTCCAGTTTAAGAAGAATGCTGGATAAAATTTAGTAGGCTTAAAAAAAATTTCCTGATGTCAAAGTGATCTACAAATTCAATGCAATTTCTATTAAAATCCCAACAATGTGTTTTGCAGACATAGAAAAACCCATCATAAAATTCATACAGAATCCCAAGGGACCCTGAATAGTCAAAATGATTTCTCTTGGTACCCTTGTTGAAAATTATTTGACCATAAATGGAAGGGTTTATTTCTGGGCTCTCTATTCTATGATCATTGCTTTGTCTGTCTGTATTCCACTTCCCCATGTTTTATTACAGTAACTTTGTAGTACCTTTTGAAGTCAGGATGTGTTAAAACTCCCCTGTGTCCTACATTTCAAGATTGCTTTGGCACGTATAAATGAATGAATGGGTTCTCTTGAAGCAGAAGTGTGTTGTGATAGAAAATAGAGGGACTTTCTTGACTTGGATGGCCAGACAGAGCCTCTCTGGGTAGGGAAGGTAAAGAGGCACCTTTCACTTGACTATTCTTTGAGTATAAATATGGATGAATGGGTCTTACCACTTGAGAGTGATTCATTAGGGAAATTCTAATATATAGGCAAATTTGTGAACCCTCGACCTTGTGATTGAGCTGCAGTACTAACTTTGACAGTTCCCCATCCTTCTTAGACTTAATGCATCTGTGGTATTTGGTTTCTTACATAAGGTGACATTGTTCAATAAACTACTCTTTCCTTGGAGCATTCTGAACCTTTGAACCTCACTTTTTAACTCCTGGGTATCAACAATATAACTAACAATGGTTATTATCTGAGACCAAGAAAAAAAAAATTTTTAAGACTTTATTAATTGTCAGGGAGAATGAGAGCAACAGGCAGAGGAAGCCGGCTCCTAGTTGAGCAAGGAGGGGGATGTGGGACTCAGTCCTAGGACCCTGGGATCATCTCCTGAATCAAAGGTAGACAGACACTTAACCAACTCCACCCAGGTGTCCCAAGAGAAATCTTTTTAAGACTTTTAAGATTGAAGGTTTGTAGAAATAATCATTAGTCTCTAGTGCTAGATACAATCTATTCATGGAAATAAAACAGTTTCTTTACAGACTGTATGAAATAAAGAATAAATAAATACAATTCTTTACAGATTGTATGAAGCTGGGTACAGAGGTGACAAGCAGTTTCAGTCACCTTACCCTTGGAAGGGATATATATTCTGAGGGTTCTAGCTTTGTGAGAATCAGGTCTGACCTCCCTTGCAACTTACAATGACTTGAGTTAGTCTGTGAGAAAGTTTTAAAGTATATCAAGCCCGGAAAGCAGTATGTGCTAGAGTTTGTCTAGGAAGAGCTTGGCAAAGTGGCTAAGCTTGCTGTTTGCTATTCCCCCAGACCGAAGATGCCCTAATCCATTCATTTTCACAAGTACCAGGGGAAAAAAGTGATAGACCGTTCTTCTCTGGAGCTGGCTACCACAGATCGCCTTTGCAGGGACCTGCAGATCATATCTTGTAGTAGGATCCATGGACCAGAGGTTATTTATGGAGAATGCAGTTGCATTTTTTAAAATTTTAAATAAACAAGCAGACAGGTCAAACAAAAGTAATCACAAACGGCACTTTTACCCTGTTAATAATGTCAGTATTCATTTCAGAGGTTTTATTAAAAGTTCCTTGGGGTGCCTGGGTGGCTCAGTGGGTTAAACCTCTGCCTGCGGCTCAGGTCATGATCTCAGGGTGCTAGGATTGAACCCCGCATCGGGCTGTCTGTGCAGTGGGGAGCCAGGTTCCCCCTCTCTCTCTGCCCACTTGTGATTTTTCTCTGTCAAATAAATAAATAAATAAAATCTTTAAAAAAGAAAAATCCTGACAAACAACCTGCACTTACTAGTTTACCACTCATTTTGCCAATTTAAACATTCTTCCACATTTTGGTAGAGAGTATGTTAATTTTTTGTATTTTAGCGATCAGAAAACAGCATCTCAGGATAATTTTAATTAGCATTTTTCGTATTAAATGAATGCATCTGAACATGTTATATTTCTAAGGCATCTTTCATGTCTGGCCATTTTTCCATTGGATTGATGGTTTTTTTATGAACATGGGTAGTTCTTTAAGGAATCAGGAGTCCAGCTGTGTTTTCAGAATTATAAAATCTGAAACATGCAGTTCTAAAACCTGCATGTATTAAGGAATTACAAAGTGACCCTGGAGCAGCCATTCTCTAGGTTAAGAAGTGGAAAAGTTTAAGGAACCGGAGGCTCCCTGTGTGTTTCTCTTACTAGCTACTTCCCACCTCCTCCATCACTAAGCTCACTTTTGTGGTAATAATCATTCATAATTTACTTTATAGTCCGCCCTCGGTACGTGCCTGTAGTTTAACTTAGGATGTTCTTAAACTTGATGTATATGTGGAATCATAATGTGTTCTTTTGGGTGTTAGTTTTAAGGTGAACCCATGTTGATGAATTGTAGGGCTTGCCTTTCGTTGTTGTGACATTCATACAATGTAATACCAAGTTCTTCATCCATTTTACTATTGATGGACATAGTGTTGCTGTGAACATTTTGGTACATTCTCCTGGTGTACATATGTGTTTCTTCTAGAGAGATAAGCCTATGTAAAACTTGACTAGCTAATAGCACACTACTTTTCAGAGTTGCTGTGCCATGTTTCATTCCCATTAGCAGTGTGCAAGTTATATGACATTCTCTGCATCTGATAATTTCAGGCTTGTTAATTTTTGTCATGTAGGGTGTGTAATAGTATCTTATGTTTTGACTGATTCTCCCCTGCTTCCCTTTCTCAGTGAGGTTGAACATCTTTTCAGATGTTTATTGGCCATTCAAGCTTGTTTTTTTTAAGTAAAGATTTTATTTGTCAGAGAGAGAACACAAGCAGGGGAAGCATTAGGCAGAACAGGCAGAGGGAGAAGCAGACTCCCCACCGAGCAAGAAACCTGATACAGTACTCAATCCCAGGACCCTGGGATCATGACCTGAGGCAAAGGCAGATGCTTTACCGACTGAGCCACCCAGGTGCCCTTTTTTTTTTTTTTTTTTTTAAATAAAATACTTTTTTAAAAAAATAAAAGTCAGCCCATTTCTTCTTTATTAAAAAATTGATTTGGGGGCACCTGAGTTGCTCAGTGGGTTAAAGTCTCTGCCTTCCACTCAGGTCACGATCCCAGGGTCCTGGGATCGAGCCCCACATCAGGTTCTCTGCTCAGCCGGGAGCCTGCTTCCTCCTCTCTCTCTCTGCCTGCCTCTCTGCCTACTTGTGATCTCTGTCAAATAAATTAAAAAAAAAAAATTGATTTGTAGGAGTTTTTGTTTTTGTTTTTGTTTTTTTAAAAACTGAAGTACAGTCGACAACATTAGTTTCAGGTTTACAACACAGTGATTTGACAGCTCTATGCCTTTATTTAGTGCTCAATCACATTAAGTGTAGTTACCTTCTGTCACTATACACAGTTATTGTATTATTAACTATATTACCTATGCTGTACTTTTAATTCTCATGATTTAGTTATAACTACAGGTTTGTACCTCTTAATCCCCTTCACCTATTTTTTTTTAAAATATTTTATTTATTTATTTGACAGACAGAGATCACAAGTAGGCAGAGAGGCAGGCAGAGAGAGAGGAGGAAGCAGGCTCCCAGCAGAGCAGAGAGCCCAATGCAGGGCTCGATCCCAGGACCCTGGGATCATGCCCTGAGCCGAAGGCAGAGGCTTTAACCCACTGAGCCACCCAGGCACCCCTCCACTTCACCTATTTTAACCATCTTCCTCCTTCCGTCCCCTCTGGCAACCACCAGTGTGTTCTCTATTGAGGAGTCTGTTTTTGTTTTTTGTTGTGCTTATTAGATTCCACATAGATGTGAAATCATATGGTATTTGTCTTTCTGTGTTGAACTTCATTTAGCACAATACCTTCTAGGTCCATCCATATTGTCACAGATGGCAAGATTTCATTCTTTTGTTTTATATTCTTTTTCACAATATTCCATTTTGTGTGTGTGTGTGTGTGTGTGTGTGTGTGTGCGCGCGCATATATATGAGATACATACATATATATGTATATATAATACATAACATATATATGTATATATCATACATATATGCATACACCTACACACACCACATCTTTATTCATCTATCCATCTATACTTAGGTTGCTTCCATATCTTGGCTGTTGTCTTTTTGAAATAGTATTTTTGTTTTCTTTGGGTAAATATCCAGAAGTAGAATTACTGGATCCTGTGGTACTTCTGTTTTTAGTTTAGAGGAATCTCCATACTATTTTCCAGTTTGCATTCTCTGCCAACAATGCTTAAGGGCTTCCTTCTCTTCACATCCTCACCAAGACTTGGTATTTTTTTCTGACTGGCTTGAGGTGGTATCTCACTGTGGTTTTGATTTGCATTTCCCTGGTGATTAGTGATGTTGAAAATCTTGTCATGTGTCTGTTGGTCATCTATGTATCTTCTTTGGAGAAATGTCTGCTCTGGTCCTCTGCCCATTTTTAAGTCTAATTTGTGTGTATGTGTTGTAGGAGTTCTTTATTTATTTTGGATAATAACCCCTTATATAAATCACTTGCAACTAGCTTCTCTCATTCAGTAGGTTTTCATTTAATGATTTTCTTTGCCATACAAAAGCTTTTATTTTGATGTAGCACCAGTTGTTTATTTTTGCTTTTGTTTCCCTTGCCTGGGGAGACTTATCCATAAATAAGTTGCTAAGGCCAATCCAAGAGTTTACTGCCTGTGTTTTATTTTAGAAGTTGTACGGTTTTGGGGTGCCTGAGTGACTCAGTCTGTTAAGCATCTGCATTTGACTCAGGTCATGATCTCCAGGTCCTGGGATCAAGACCCACCTCAGGCCCCCTGCTCATCAGGGAGTCTGCTTCTCCCTCTCCCTCTGTGCACATGCTCACTTCCTCTCTCTAATAAAAAAATCTTAAAAGAAAAGGTTTATGGTATCAAGTCCTAATATGTAGGTTTTTATCCATTTTGAGTTTATTTTTGTGTATGGTATAAGAAAGTGGTCTAGTTTCATTCTTTTGCATGTAGCTACTTAGTTTTCCCAGCACCAGTTATTGAAGAAACTATCCTTTCCTCCAATTGTACGTTCTTAACTCCTTTATGGTAGATTAATTGGTCATTTAAGCATGGGCATATTTCTGGGCATTCTGTTTTGTCCTGATATTACACATTTTGATTATGATAGCTTTGTAGTAGTCTGAAATCCAAGATTGTGATACTTCCAGCTTTGTTCTTTCAGAAGATTGCTTTGGCTATTCAGGGGCCTTTTGTGGTTCCATACTAATTTTAGGATTATCTGTACTAGTTCTGTGAAAAATGCTATCAGCATTTTGATAGGGATTACACTGAATCTGTAGATTGCTTTGGGTAGTATGGACATTTTAACAATATTTGTCCTTCCAATCCTTAAGCAGGGAAGGTATTTCCATTTCTTTGTGTCGTCTTCACTTTCTTTCCTCAGTTTTAGAGTTTACAGATCTTTCAGCTTTTCGGTTAAAATTATTCCTGGGTATGTTACTATTTTTAGTGCAGTTGTAAATGGAATGGCTTTCTTGATTTCTCTTTCCACTGCTTTGTTATTAGTGTATTGAAATGCAGCAGACTTCTGCACATTGATTTTGTATTCTGGAACTTTAGTGAATTACTTTATCAGTTCTAGCAGTTTCTTGGTGGTCCTTCAGGTTTTCTCTATATAGTATCATGTCATTAGCAAATAGTAAAAGTTTTACTTCTTCCTTACCAGTCTATTTATTTTTTTGTCTGACTGCTCTGGCTAAGACAGGATTGTGCTGAATAAAAATGGGTGACCTTAGTCGGAAAGCTTTCAGCTTTTCACCATTGGGATGTTAGTTATGGATTTGTCATATATGGCCTTTATTAGGCTGGGGTATGTTCCCAATATACCCACATTGTTAAGAGTTTTTATCATTAACAGATGTTGAATTTTGTCATATGCTTTTTCTGCATCTATTGAGATGACTATGTCCATTGTATCCTTTATTTTGTTAATGTGGTATTACCATGTTGGATGATTTGTGGATTTGATGATTCCTGGAAACTTTCAATCCAGGAATAAATTCCACCTGATATTTCTGTTCTAATCTTTATTATTTGCTTTCTTCTATTGGTTTTAGGTTTTGGTCTTTCTCTAGTTCATTTGGGTGTAGGGGTATGTTGTTTGAGATTTTTTTTGCTTGAGGTAGGTCTGTATTGCTAAACTTCCCTCTTGGAATCACTTTTGCTGCATCCCAAAGGTTTTGAACTGTTGTGTTTTCATTTTCATTTGTTTCCATGTACTTTTTAATTTCTTTTTATTTCCTGGTTGACCCATTCATTGTTTAGTCGTTTGTTACTTAATCTCCATACGTTTGTCTTTTTTTTTTGTTTGTTTTTTCTTCTTCTAATGTCAGGTATTGTCAGAAAAGATGCATGATATGACTTCATGTCTTTTTGAACTTGTTTTATATATTTGGGTGCTTCTCTGTTGGGTGTGTAAATATTCACAAGCGTTAGATCTTGTTGGATTGTCCCTCTTATGAGTTTATAGTGTCCTTCTTTACCTTTTGTTAGTCTATACACTTACTTAAGGTTTTTGTTTTGTTTTGAGAGAGAGCATGTGCACTAGTAGAGGGAGGGTCAAAGGGAGAGATGGAGAAGCAGACTCCTACTGAGTGCAGTCTGAATCCCAGGACCCTGAGATTATGAGATTATGAGCCCTGAGATCGTTACCTGAGCCAAAGTCAGATGCTTAACCAACTGAGCCACCTAGGTGCCCTTTTTTATGTATGCTTGTAAGTAGGCTCCATGCCCAACATGGGGTTTTAAATCACGACCCTGAGATCAAGAGTCCCATGCTTTACCAACTGGGCCAACCAGATACATCTAGAGTTTTTGTTTTAAAGTTTAGTTTGTCCACTATAAATATTGCCACCCAACTTTTTTTTTTCCCCCATCCATTTGCAGGGAATATCTTTTCCCTACCTTTACTTTCAGTCTGTCTTTGGGGCTGATGTTTTTGTCTCTTGTAGGAAGCATATAAATAACTCTTTGTCTTTTTATCCATTCAGTCACCCTGTGTCATTTGATTTAAATGTGCACTTAGTTCATTTAAAGTATTCATTGATAGGTACTTTTTGTCATTTTGTTAGTTTCCTGTTTGTTTTTGTAGTTTTCTGTTCTCTTGATCTCTTCCCTTATGATTTGATGACTTTATTTAGTGTTATGCTTCGGTTCACTTCTATTTTTTGTGAATCTGTTATAGGTTTTTGGTTGGTGGTTACTGAGGTTCATATATAATATTCTTTGTATACACTAGTCTAAATTAAGTTGATGGTTGGGTAAGTTTGAACACATTCTGAAAGCACCGTATTTTTAGTCTCCCACCCCACATTTTATGTACATATTGTCCTATTTTCTACCTTTTTATTTTGTGCCCTTTATTACAGATAAAATTGATTTTACTTCTTTTGTCTTTTAACCTTCATACTAGCTTTATAAGTGATCTACTACCTTTAGTATGTGTTTGTTTTTACCAGCAAATTTTTTTCTTTTCATAGTTTTTCTTCTAATTATGGCTTTTTCTTTCTGCTTATAGAAGTCCTTTTAACATTTCTTGTAAGGCTAGTTTATTGGTGGCAAACTCCTTAAACTTTTGTCTGTCTGGCAAACTCTATCTGTTCTTCAGTTCTGAGTGATAACCTTGCTGGGGCAAGTACTATTGTTTTTTTCTCAGCCCTTTGAATATATCATGCCACTAGCCCTTCTGGCCTGCAGTTCCTGCTCAAAGAACATTTTTAATGTTCTTTCAGTAAGGCTATATGATAGCCTTATGAGGTTTCCCATTAACTGTGCTTTTCGCTTGTTTGTAAGATCCCCTTTAATTTTTGATGTTTTCGTTATGTATCTTGGTGTGGAGCTTTTTGGGTTCATCTTGTTTAAGGCTCTCTGCCTCCTGGACATGGCTGACTGTTTCCTTCCCTTGGTTAGGGAAGTTTTCAGTGACTCTCTTCAAATAAGTTTTCTGCCCCTTTCTTCTTTTGGGACTCCCTATAATGCAAACATTATGCTTGATTTTGTCACAGAAGTTTAACTTATCCTCATTAAAAATTTTTTTTTTCTTTTTGTCATTCAGCTTGAGTGCTTTCCATTACCCTGTCTTCTAGATCATTGATCCTTTCATCATCTGCTAATCTGCTTTTGATCCTCTAGTGTAGTTTTCATTTCCATTACTGTATTCTTCAACTTCATTCTTAGTTCATTTACTTTTTTCTCAAGTCTAGTGAGGACCTTTATGACTGTCACCTGAACTCATCATCAGGTGGATTTCTTACCTCGTTTCCTTTAGTTCTTTTTCTGAGGTTTTGTGTTTTTGTTGTGGTGGTGGTTATTCAGAACTTCCTCTGTCTCCTCATTTTGTCTGACTCTCTGTGTTTGTTTCTATACATTAGGTATGTCAGTTGCATCTCCTGGACTTGAAAGTAGTGGCCTTATTTAGAAAAGGCCCTGAGGAGCCCAGTACCTCAGCCCTCCCTGGTCTCCAGTACCAGGCACTGCAGGGGTATCTCCTGTGTGGGCTGTATGTACCTTCCTGTTGTGACTGGTCTGTAATGGTGAAGGGTGCTCTGATGGATGGGACTGGACCCCAGCACAACTAGCTGAAAGGCCTGACTGCATATAGCTGCTGCTGGCTTGCTGGTGGGTGATGTTAGCTCTTGGTGGATTTGTAGTTTTTGAAAAAAAAGAAAAACAAAAAACAAAAAAACATATTTATACTGAATTGCCCTTTGTTTGTATGTGTTGCAGGCAGCTTTTTCCAATAAGTAGCTTGTCTTTTCTCTCTCCTTGTGATACCCTCAATTTAAAAATGTCTCTTACTTTAATCTTTTTACAGAACGCCAGTCTGAATTGCCAACCCAAAGTAAAGCTAGCTTCCCTAGTATTCTCAGTGACCCAGACCCAGACTCTTCTAATTCTGGATTTGACAGCTCGGTTGCCTCTCAAATCACAGAAGCTTTAGTCAGTGGACCAAAGCCACCTATTGAAAGTAGGTATATATAATTTTATATACTTGGGTTTTATTTTACCAGCATCCTGAGGCTTGTTTTTTTAAAACATGGTGTTATTGTTGCTCCTTAAACTTGAATTCAGTAAGAAAGCTCCTAGTGTCTACTAGAACATAGTAGAGGTGGTCAGTTAAGTTAGTTTCTTCTTTAATACAATTACCACCAAGTTTTCTATTATCAGTAGCATTCCTGAAGATATAAGTTCTGATTTTACTAAAATGAGTCTTCTGTATATTTTTATAGTGCTTTATTAATTTTATCACTCTCATTACCTTCTCCCTTATAAAATTTTTCTGATCTTATAGTTCTTATTTTACTTTAATTCAAAGAAAACACTTGAACTTGAAATAATACAGCTATATCTTTTGGTTTCACAGGCTTTTATGTTTTAATGATGAAGGCATGCTTTATGCTTAAAAATAAGAAAATGTTCACCAAATTACAGTGTTACCAGGAGTTTAAAACTTACATGACTTTACTGTCATTATCAGATCTTTGTCATAAATGGGCTTAATATCTGAAGTCTCAGCCAATGGCACATACTGATTTTTTCTTAATACTTGCTTAGGCACAACTTTGTGTTGCATGAGCCACCAGAAATATATGTGAAAAGCAAATCAGTTAGATACCGAGTCTAGCTAAACATCAGGCTACCTTGTGGGAATGTTTTCCTTATCATATAAGTAGTACTTATGAGGAAGTGTTAATAATTTTGTTTTTTCCTGTAAATGGTCTGAAAAGATTGAGATGCTAGTCCTAGTGATGAGATTGAAGAATGACTGATGATTCTTAGCCAGAAAATCTTATCAATAAACTAATCTCACATTTGGCAGGGGCTAGGATCCATGATCAGAATAGGCCATTTTAGGCCCTGTGAAATTTATTCAGTGAAAATCTCAGCCAGCATTTATTTTAGTGGGTTTATAGCTTAGAGATCAATCTTATATCAAAAATAGTTGAGGTATTGAGTCACTGCATTTTCTGATTGTACTTTTATTGTCTCTTATGAAAATGAATATGGGATTTGTGGATTTAGGGATTTATGAAAGTCTCCAGATTCATTTGAAAATGTTAAAAGGCAGCTATGCTTTTCTGTTTCCTGATATTTCATCTCCATTTTGCCACCTCAAGGTTGTAAGATGCAAAGAAAATAATCAGTACAAATAATAGTGGTCTCTGAGTAAAATTGTGGTAAGTAAGAGTAGGATGAATAAGATCAAATAGTATTTAATTTTTCCCATCAGAACTTTTACCAGTATGTGAAGTTGTATCCTTTGCTTCTGAGTGGTGATCATGCTTGAATTAAAGATGATCAGATCATGGTGTATTGTCTTTCTCTCTTGAAAAATAGATTTGGTCTCTAGCATGGTAACGTTAGGTCAGTGTTTTATTCTGTTGGTATTCTGAATAAAAACCCTGACTTTCTGTATCATCTCTGCTTTGGATTTTGAAGTCTGAGAGTTAAATGTAGATGTGTGTAGGTGTTAGCTTACTGATTAAAAAAAAAAAAAAAAAAATTCCTATTCTTATTACAGGCCATTTCCGCCCAGAATTTATTCGTCCACCACCTCCACTCCACATTTGCGAAGATGAGCTGGCGTGGCTGAATCCAACAGAGCCTGACCATGCAATTCAGTGGGACAAATCAATGTGTGTCAAGAACAGCACTGGTGTGGAGATCAAGCGAATAATGGCCAAAGCCTTCAAAAGCCCTTTATCTTCTCCTCAACAAACACAGGTATATATTTATTGTAAGCATTTTGTCTTTAATATTCCACATGATAAACAATAAATGATCCTGTCAACAGGAGCCAGCAGTAGGAAGTGTTTTAGATCCAAGGAGTCTTGGCTCTCTGGATCTTTGTTCTGCTTTTCCAGCTTTGGTCATTTTACTCTGGAGGGGAAAGACAGATTTCACATTTTTGGCACACTGTATACATTGTTACATTTAAGCTGAACAGTAACTCTACTGAGGGTACCTGAGATTATTAACATTCCATTAAGGAGAAAGAAAATTGAGATCCAGGGAATGTAAACTAGCCTCCATCACACATCTGGTTAGTAGTGTTGGATCTGAGATTGAGAGTAGCTCCTGCTGCCCACATGTAAGACTCCCCTTGTGCGGGAAGGCAAGGACACCTGGTGTGTGCTTTGGTGAATTTTATTATCTGTCTTGCATACTTTCACATTAGAACTTGTGAGGATATACTGACACTTCTAATCCAGTTTACACCAAAAAAATGGTATTTCTCAAAGTCAAGTAATAGCTGTGTTCACAGTTCTTGTTTGCTAGGCCATTCTGAAACACAGTCCACTGTGGTATTTGCAGGTAGGCAGGGGAAACAGTGGAGACAATTTGTAAGCAAAAGCACTTATTTGGCAGAAATGTTTTTGAAGATACCTATTTAGGTTGCAGAGTGTGAGCAGGACCTGAACTGTGCACTATAACTGTAGAGAGAGCAGCTCTCCGTCTTCCTGTCCTGCTTCTCTCCTCAAGGATTTGTGCTCTTGTTTCTCATGTCCCTCAGCTGTCTGTGGTGTGTGCTTTTCTGGAGAGCCGGTTGGCAATTAAACTATTTTAGGTTCTAACAGATGACAGAAAAAGTCTACAGAGATATTAAGGGTGATATTGTTATAATCCAGACAGTATTCTATCCAACCAGGCAGTACTGAGTCCGGTTTAACGCCCAGGAGGGCTCACTAGCATGTTTATAAACAGTCTTTACAGTTTAGTTATAAATTTGAAAATCAAGACATGATTTTAATGGCTTGAGGGAAGAAATTTATGAAGTTGGTTCAATGCAGACAATTTTATAGCTTGTTTTTATCGGCAGGAAAGAGGGTATTTGACTCAATAACCTCTTTTTAAAAATTTTGTTGTATTTAGCTCTTGGGTGAGCTGGAAAAAGACCCCAAACTCGTTTACCATATTGGCCTCACTCCAGCCAAACTTCCTGACCTGGTGGAAAACAACCCTCTGGTTGCTATAGAAATGCTGCTAAAGTTAATGCAGTCAAGCCAGATCACGGAGTATTTTTCCGTCCTGGTCAACATGGACATGTCTTTGCATTCAATGGAAGTTGTAAATCGGTAAGTTTTTATACTCAGTTGGGTGGGGGAGGGGGGCTTGTAACAAATTTTAAGGGTTGTGTTTTTTTTTTTAACCTTCTTGAAATTGTACTAAAGACTGTGCTTTTAAGCTAATCAGCCAGTGAGAAAAAGCCTGGCTTAAAGCCAGGTGATCACAAGTAACATGTCTAAGAGTGTTCTTTCTAGAGTGGGAGAGGAAGCATGAGGTTTTCAACTTTTTTTTGTCACTGGCAAAACTCGTTAGCTGCTTGTTGAAAATATACTACCTCATTTCTGCATTCTCCTGCACAAATCTTTCCCCTCTGTAGACTCCTACTTCCTTCAGAGGCTTCCTTCGACTCCAGTCCTTGGATTGACCTACCTCTGACCTACCACTGCTCCCCCTTCACTACATTCTTAACAGCATTATTGTCTTCACCAGATACTTGGTATTTAGTCCAAGAATAACCACATCTTTTTATCAGTTTATTATTCTTTCTAGAGAATAATTTCAAGGACAAAGTCTGTTCCATGTGCCCCCCACCCCCATCTTTCCTCCTCTCAAGAGACCACAGCACTATTCCTCAGAGCCATGGTTCCTCAGTGCCTTATGGAAGGTTTTACAGTTATATTTCACATTTCTTTTGGAAATGCACAGTGTATAATTAGCATTGCATCTCTTTATCTGAAAATGGAATTCCCATCCCATCTTTTTGTTTTCCTTAAACATTCCACAGAATCCTTTGGAAAATACCAACTTTCCTTTTTAAGACTCCAATATGCTACTATACCTTCTGTCACATTCTCTCCCGCTCTCTACCACTGTGTTCCTAAATACACCACATTAATCCCAGATTCCAAGTTTTTCATCTGATCATTCACTAGGTTATTAGGAACACTTAAAGGTTTCAGTTTAAGCCACTTGACCTCTCAAGGCTTTTCCCATCTTTTCATTTACACTGCTTCTTACAACCCCCCCCCTTTTTTTAAGCATTTAAGTTAGATAGTATACTATCAACTTACTAAACTATACCTTCTTCTCAGATATGCCGCCTTCCATAGCACTTAGGTGTAATTGGGGTTTAGTAAATGTTACTTATGAGAGTGTGAACTCTGATTCAACCAAAATCACATAGAAATGTGGTGTGCAAAAAAAAAAAATGAGTAATTACCATGTATAATGCTAAGTATAGACTTAAAAAATGTTAGTGTCCTTTATTAACAACCAGGGTGACAGGCTCAGGCTTATTTGCATAAATATGTTTAAAACTAGGTAACTGATCATAAATCAGAAATTTTCACTAAATAACCATAAAATCTAAAATTTCTCTTTGGTTAACAGTATTTAATAGCCCTAACTTTTTAACTTTATGAAACAGACTAACTACAGCTGTTGATCTACCTCCTGAATTTATTCACCTTTATATATCAAATTGCATCTCTACTTGTGAACAAATTAAGGATAAATATATGCAGGTAAGTAACAGAAATTTTGGTAAATTTTATACATACCTGCCAAGAAAACGGGTACACTAATTTATTTTTTTTCCCCCCAGAATCGTTTGGTGCGTCTTGTGTGTGTCTTTCTCCAGTCCTTGATCCGTAACAAAATTATTAATGTGCAGGACTTGTTTATAGAAGTGCAGGCATTCTGTATTGAATTCAGTAGGATACGAGAAGCTGCTGGCCTTTTTCGTTTGTTGAAGACACTGGATACTGGAGAAACACCTTCTGAGACCAAAATGTCGAAATAATAACCTCATCAGAACCACATTCTTTGTTCAGCTGTATTGTGACTTAATTTTTAAAACTGTTAGAACCTTGAGTGGATCATTTGGCCTAATGCATATAAACACCCCTTTATCTACTTAAAGCAAAAGTTTCCTTTCCTAGATGACTTTTTCCTTGAGATGGATTTTTGGTAAGAACTTGGAAAAATGTGTCTCTTAGATGTCTTGCTGATAATCAGGAGTAACGGTTATCTACAAGAAGTTACTGCAAACAAGGAGATGAGGTTTAAGCACTGTAGAGCAAAGTGCCTGTTTTTGTTTCAAATACAAGTTACAGGCTACTGATAAATTGAGAATCTAGTTTTCTTAAGAATTTGTCATACTGCCCTTGAGATGAAATCAGTTGAATGTTTTTGAATCAAGTGGCAAATAGAAGTTTGGTCCTGAAACCCATTTGTGCGTATAGCCCTTAATTTCTCATGAAGGACAGTTTGAACTAAGGACATGCTTCTAACTTGATCCTTTCTTATCACGGGGACTTAACAGACTACAAAAATACATGCATTTCTTGGGCCTCTTATAAACATGGGAACTCTTAGAAACCTTTTTTTGAGACTACGATAGCTGGTCTAAGTTTTGTTTTTTTCCTCTTGAGATGTTTGTTAGTTCTTCAGTTATAAGTCTAAGATAGTTATTTTTTTGTCTTAAGGAAAAGTATTAGTCCATGCTTTGGGAGATATCACTACTGAGGTTTTACTCAGGTAAAACCTCCCTGAGTGGGAACTGTACCTGCTGCCTATGGTAGGGCAGATGGCCTGTTTGCAACGTAGAACAAGGTGGCATCGTGTGGGCTGTTACTCCTCACTTAACTTTGGACAACAGTGCCTTACATTAAAGTTTTTTATGAACTGTATCATCTGATGTGTTTTTTTACTTGAAGAAACCGTGAAAAATTCCTAATTTACTGAGGTGCCTCTCTATATTCTTTATAGGGAAATCATCTATTCAACAAGAATTACCTTCCAGTTTAACCCTCAGCAAAAGTTAAAACCACTAGGTATGGTGTCCTTTAAAATGAGTAAAAAAATAAGTTTCAGTCTTTTATTATTGGCAAAAGTGCTTACTCCCACTAGATTTATAAGAAATTTTATGTTAGCTATTCTTATGAAAGTAAGGTATTTGTAATACACTTAAAGGAAAAAAGAACCCAAACCAGTGTAACAAGAGGAATGCCTTTAAACATGCAAAATTTTAGCAACCTTGATTTCTGTCCATACCTAAAAGTGGACATCACTGTTTTACATACTTGGTTTGGGAAAAGAAACCGTTCATTATGCAGATAACTTTTTGGAATGGCAAGGTTTGGACCACTGCAGAAGCAACCCAAACTCAAGCTCCAGAACCTACTGATTTTCTGGTAACACTGAATGGGTGGCTAACAGCACTGTAACTCATGCCTGAACAAAGATTATCTAAGATGTATTTTCTCTATAAGGCACTTCACAGCCTCCATGTGCCCAGAACAGTAGATAACACTATACTTGGGTGCCATTTTAAACTGAAATCACCAAGGTACAAAATTTTAGAAAACATGTACTAAACAGACTGTGGAAGAGACACAGTATTGACAGTCTGAGAGCTGAAACAAGAAGGCAAAGCGTCCTCTTCTTCAACCTCCACTGGAAAAGTGTGTTTGGTGCCTCAAAATTTTCACCACACTGCATGGGTATGTGTCCACCACAACTGCCAAAGCACCACACATCGCAGAAGCATAGCGTATGCCATACACATCCTGATTTGGGGGTTACAGATAAATTTCAGTAGGCAAATTTACAAACATGGACTCTGCAAATAAAGAGATGGACTACTGCTAATCATTTCAAGATCAGACTATCGGTGTTGAAAGAGGGAAGATTTTTAACTCCGGCCTATAAAGAATAGCTAGTAATATTTAGGGGAACATTTTTTTTAAAAGATTTTATTTATTTATTTCTTTGACAGAGAGAGAGAGAGAGAGACCACAAGTAGGCAGAGGCAGGCAGAGACAGAGGGGAAGCAGACTCCCTGCTAAGCAGAGAGCTGGATGTGGGGCTTGATCCCAGGACCCTGAGATCATGACCTGAGCGGAAGGCAGACACTTAACCCACTGAGCCACCCAGGCACCCCAGGGGAACAATTTAAAAAGAAAATGTCTGGTTTACATTTACAACACCAGCAAAAGGTTCTTAAACATGTTTAAAGGTAGAAGAAAGTTTACCTGAAATAAATTACAATCCTGGAATTCAGTTAACAGTAATCAGCTTTTAAGTGTAGCTCAAGATACCACCATGTTTAAAACAACACAGCTTGAATTCTCTGGATTTTCTAGCTCCAGTTTCTAGCTGTAAAATCTTCAGATCACCTGTTAAGACAGCACTAAGTTACATCTTAGAGTAGAGATAAAAGATACTTCAAAAAATAATTTAGGGATCCTAAACTGTAACTATTTCAAATAATTCTCTTAATAGTGTTTATAATTTAAACAACTTTAAAGAAATGGTTATCACCTTTCTTACAGAGTATACACTCCCACAATCTTTTTTTTCCCCTTAAAGATTTATTTTGAGAGAGATCAGGGGAGGGGCAGAAAGTCTTAAGCAGACTCCCCACTGATAGGGAGCCAGACATGGAGCTAGATTTCACAATCCTGAAATCAAGAGCAAGATACTCAACCGACTGAGCCATACAGGCACCCCCATTTCCACAAACTTTTAAGCAGCATGTACCACTTTAATACATTCTGTAATGATTCATTCCCATGAAAAACAATGGATCCTGTATTTAAATTTTAAAAATTTAAACAATTTTTTAAAAGTAGGCTCCACACCAGGTGTGGAGCTTGAACTCACAGCTGTGAGACTGAGACCTGAGCTGAGATCAAGAGTTGGACACTTAACCAACTGAGCCACCCAGGCGCCCCTCATGTACCTAT
The DNA here is from genome assembly GCF_009829155.1 of Mustela erminea. NCBI lineage: Eukaryota > Metazoa > Chordata > Mammalia > Carnivora > Mustelidae > Mustela > Mustela erminea. The sequence continues at coordinate 59,947,535 of NC_045620.1, read as the reverse complement.
TTTAAATACTTTGAGTAATAGCACTTTAACATTTTAAAGATACCTAGAAAATTAATGCATGGGAAGAACTTTTTACATATTCTTTAAAATTCTTGCACCCTCTACCTACTAAGACATTTTGCTGGTTTCACTTTAATCTTTTTTTTTTTTTTTTTTTTAAATGCAATCACTACTGTTCTTAGCAGAAAATCCCTAAGATGCTTCCAAAAGCACTTAAATCCTGGGATCCAATACCTGTGCAGTCAAGCCTGCAGGAAGTACTGGTGGTGTTCCCAGGTTTCTCATTAGCCCATAATATACAAGCTTACACCTCATCAAGAAGAAGGGATTGACTTTTATTCTTAATGGGATGCACATATCTTTTTCAATTTATAACTTATTTTATACTTTGCTCTTAGAATAAGAGCAAATCTCTAGCTGCATGGCTGATAATGATATTGTAGAAACTTCTCTTTCATAACAATTACATGTTAGCATTTTTTAAAGTGAAATGCTTGTCTTTTTAAAACTTCAAAAATGAAATTAACTGGGAAAGGCGTAGGTGGCTTTTCTAATTGGTTGTTGCATCACAGAAGCATAACGTATGTCATATACAAGACTCACTTTGGTTCAGGCCAGCATCCTGTGCTTTGTAAATCACAAAATATGGTTTGTGCTGAGCTCAAAGAAACTCCTTTTGACCAAACATGTAATTATCTCAAGTTCTAGTCAGTAACATACACATACTGATTTAATCTCAGCCTTCACTGAGCAAATAAACGTTAATGTTCTCAAAGGAAGAGACTTGCCAATTAAGCTATCCTCTTAGGGAGTTTGGTTATACTAGGTATTTCATCCAAGTGGGAACACACCTGTTCTTTATGGTTCCAGCAGTCCTTGATTTAGCAAGTATACTCTATAGTATGTAGAAAGGTATCTACTACTCATTTAAGGGCTGATGGCTTAGATTCACTGATTATTTTTTCTTAAAAATACCTGAGATTTTGGGGGGGGGGGCGGTGGGGAAGACCCCTCTTGGAAAGCCTGCCCAAGTGCAAAACTTCAATCCTGATGTTACTGAGGTCAGACCAGTGGTTCGCTTCCGGAGATTTTGTCATCGTGCACCCCACAGAGAGCAAACTGCTGATGGGCACACTGCAATTCGGCCTTTTACTGTCATCACTCCTCAGTGACTGCAGGAAACAATCTCTCAGGGAAGGTTTTATATATTGAAGATCCCCAAAAAGTCACCAAGCAAGGAGGTTTACCTGCTGAAGATGCTCTGTTTTTTTGCACCACTCCTCGCCTTTGTGGTTTTTCTGGAGGGAAAACCCAGAAGCAGCACCAGCAGGCAGCAGATGACGGAGTGCTTCAAGTTCACAGCCAAGCTGCTTCCTTCACACACTGCCTGTGACTTTGAAAGTTAAAAAAAAATATGTTGTTTCTACACTATTTGTTAAAAAAAAAAAAAAAAGCTTTTATGACAACTGTTAAAAGGAAAATTACTGCCATAAATAGTATGACTAACCTTAACCAAACCTCTCTGGTTTATTCTTCCTTCCTTACATTCCCCATTATTCTGAGTAGCATTTCATCAATTTTATGTCTCAGCAAAAATTCTGCTAATATTTTATCTCAGAAGCTAAACTGGGTCAGGCCTGGTTAGTACTTGGATGGGAGACCCTTCTCTATCATTTATTTCAATCTAAAAAAAAAAAAAAGCCTAATGGAACTTTCAAAGTATTGCAGTTTTCTATTTTCTCTTGATAATTCCTTTCTCTGCTATTGAAGACATATTTCTAGAGATGAGACCAGACCACAATTCCTCCAATCTCTTCTATTTGTAGTTTAGTGTTCAGACTCTTTAATTAAGGAAAGCTATGTCTGATAGCTGCTAACAAAGAAATCTCACTTGTGTAATTATCAAAAACAATTTACCTTGATCCGTCATAGTATTCTTTTTAGAAGTCTGCTTTATTGGATACTATAGAGAATCATTAATTAAAGCCTTTTTCCCAAGTATGTATCTTAAAATACAAAGAGCAAAAAGTCTACTTGGTACAGAATCAAGGACATACCTTCCTATTCTCAAAAAACCACAGAAGGCAGATTTCAAAGATAATGGCTATTATGGAAACCTACTTTGAGGCTGTTAAAATGAGAGCTCAAAGACAAATTTTCTATTTCATCAGCTCCTCAAATTGAACCTGGCCAGAGTTTACTTCAGTAAAATGGAAAAAAAGAAAAAGTAAAACTCACCAAGTGTTTCACTATGGCTAGAATCCAGGTGCAACAAACAGTTTAAAAAAATAAACTATATACAATTAGATGCAGCTTTAAGAATAAATTCTTTAGATTTTTAAAAGTTATATTTTTCTCAACATTTATTTTTTACTCACAAAATAAAGATATACACAGCAACTAGCTTAGAAGGAACAAAGGACAACAGTTAAGAGGTAACTCTCCCTCACCCTCCTCCACTCCCACCTCCAAGAGGGAGAAGACTATGTGTGTGCTTAATCATTTTAGAAAACTTAAAGAGCACAATCTCCAAAAGCTTTACATTAACCTGACCCTTTCACCTACAAGAACAGCCAAGATTTTAAAAAGGATAGATGACACAAGGTCATCATTAAGTCTGCTTTAAACCAATCAAGAAAACTGGTTGCTTGTTTATTTTGTAGTGACAACCAAAATTCTCCATCTATTACCTTTTTAGTTGTAAAGATTAAATAGTACTTGGGACCAATACAGTCGTCATTTACTAAAAATAATTCTGCCTACTCGATTTCCCTTAAGGCAATGAAAAAAAATTTTTTTTTTTAATTTTAAGGCAATGAAAAATTTATTGCTCAAGTGTGATGCAGACAGAATCTTAGCTTTTTTTATTTGTGGAAAAAATGGACAAATTTCCCTCTCCTTTAAGGTGTCATAAGAAATTAGAAATTAAAAAGGAAAACTGCAAAGCCTAAAGTCCATCTAGTGCTTTTCCTATAATTCCAAGTGAAAATCATGAAGAAGTCTTCTTAGATTTCGAAGTCTCTGGATGATGACATGGAGGTTCAAGAAAGCTATAGATTTCTCTCATCTCATTCACAGGTTTAATGTTCTAGAAAAATCTTTCCTCCAGGGAAAACTCATGATCAATCACTGAATTATACAATTGCATTTCCATTGGTCTAAATTCAGTTGCTCAGTCTAAAATCATCCTTGAGAAACAAAATTAATCCTGTTCTTACAGTACCGTAGCAGCTAGTCTACTATTCAGAAACATACCCTGACCTTTAGAGTGCCTTCCTAGTGGTCTCTGTAATAGTCCAAAGCAACATACTGTTTATCATAAATGATACATTTTAGTAGATAAATATATTAAAACTAATCAAAACGTCTCTTTAAGAATAAAATAGCCCTTTGGATATCAAATCAGAATCTGAAAGGTAAAAGAATGTACATTATTTTCAAATATACAAACTATGTGCTGAAGTTTAAAAAAAAAAAAAAAAAGTCCTTTGATTCGAGCCAAAGCTCTATCCATGATGTGGTCATGAGGATGTGCGTGAGGAGATGGGTCCTCCACGTTGCAGGTCACTCCTGCCCGCTTCTACAACAAAGCAACAAAACCCAATGTCACTTCGCATATTCTAAACTGTAATTACATAAACAGATCCTTTAGAGGCTATAACTCAAGAAACAACAGAAAAATTTAAACAAAACTTACATGTAAAAATGGCAACTCATTTCAGAAAGTCATGAAAAATATACAAGATCTTCTTCACATATATATTATGAGAGGTTTTCTAGTATTAGTCTAACCAACATTACTCTGATCAGCATGGGGCTATAAAGAAATGACAAGTCTTGGTTGGTGGTATTAGTGTATGTTTTCAAAAGTAAGCCAGAGAGCTGTGACAACGACAATGACGATGGTGTCACCACTGCCCATGAAAACAGCGAGCATTTACTGGATTATGTATGTGACCCAATGAGGACTAGGATATTATTATACTCATTTTACAGATGATTAAGCACAGGCACAGTGAGGTTAATCTATCTTGGAAGAGGAACAGGTATTTAACTCTGGACAGACTGTTATTACTAGGAAGAGTAAGACAAAATAATTTAAGCACAAAGGTTTCTTACAGGAACAGAATACTCCTTAAACTCAGAATACTTGAACTCACCTACAGTCAGAGCCAAGAAGGTCAACTGGACAACAGAAGGAGCACTCGCCAGGGAAACACCCTCCGGCAAGTAGTCTACTATTAATAATTTCCATGTTTTATTTCTGGTTGCTCCTAAGACCCCAGCAAATGTTTTCTCAACTTTAAGTGAAGCCATATTTTATTCTGGAAGTACTAATGTCTGCTTAAAAGAACTGATTTCTCCTATTTAACATTTCTCAAATTATATTGGTATGGTGATAAAGTAGAAAGAACATTATCATTTAAAATTACCTGTCAACTTACTGGTTAACAAATACTTGGAAATATTTTTATTTATTTATTTTTTTTTTAAAGATTTTATTTGTTTATTTGACAGACAGAGATCACAAGTAGGCAGAGAGGCAGCAGAGAGGAGGAAGCAGGCTCCCTGCTGAGCAGAGAGCCCAATGCGGGACTCGATCCCAGGACCCTGAGATCATGACCTGAGCCGTAGGCAGCGGCTTAACCCACTGAGCCACCCAGGCGCCCCACTTGGAAATATTTTTAAAAAGGTGGGGGGGGGGGACAAAAAAAAATAGAAACCAAGTGCACATGCACATACACATGCGTGACACACATACGTACTCACATACACACACGCGTGCGCGAGCACATGAAAGTATGAGGGGGCCCAGCTTCTTCAGAAGGCATCTAACATTCTGTTGTTCTATAGCCTAGCTTCTTTTTCCACCTTTATTTCTATGCACTACTTCACATGATAACATCTTAGCTGAGAGGAGAGATGCTGATAAACTAATGCACGACAGGTAACAAGAACACAGGAAACATGGGAGACTGCTTTTGAAAGACATTTTGTCAGGATAAGAGTCCTCAGCAGCATTTAATTATCTCAAGGGTGGTCAAGTACAAGAGAAAGGAAATTTAGTTTCTTTTCTGGAGACTGAAGGCAATGGCAAAAACCACACTGGCATGTACTTGAGCTCAATTTGATGGAATCCCTAAGGTGGTTCAAGCCCAGCAAGAGGCCAGGGAGCTAATTAGGAGAATGCCCTTGCCACCTTCCAGGGTTATGAAATGAATGCTCCCCTTCTCTTTCACAATGTGGTCTTTTCCCTCTGATACCAGTTTAAAACCCCAGTTCTAATACTTCTAGCTATCTTTGCCTGACAGCTTAAACATGTCAAATACAAAAGTGATTCAGTTTGAGTGTCACTGATTTGGAAATTATGTGTCCTCTTCCCGTAATGACAAAATTCAAAATTAGAAGCATTAGTTCTTCCCAGCTAAAGTAATATAAAAATTCTAATGGGATTTTCTTTCACTTAGCAAATAATTTGATTACTTTTTTTTTTTTTTTTTTTAGAAAATGTAGAATACGGGCGCCTGGGTAGCTCAGTCGTTAAGCATCTTCCTTTGGCTCAGATCACAATCCCAGGGTCCTGGGACTGAGCCCCGCATCAGGCTCAGCAGAAAGCCTGCTTCTCCCTTTCCCAATGCCTCCCACTTGTATTCCCTCTCTCGCTGTCTCTGTCAAATAAAGAAATAAAACTTTTTTTAAAAATGCAGACTAGTACAGAGTTTTTTTTTAACTCAAGATGAAGGGATTTGCCTTGGCAATATCAAAACATTGATATGTATTATTCACTAGCTTATTAGTCACTAAAATAATTACAATTCACTAAATATTGGGAGAACTGATTAAACATTTGGGGAAAAGTAGGTTAAATCTTCTCTTCAACCATGTGGATTAAAGATTTAAAGGTAATAAAATACAGAACCACAAATATTAGTAAGATATGGGTTAATATACTTAGATCCTGAGATGAGGAAGGCCTTCCAAAGTTAGCATGCTATCAAAGGCAGAATCATGAGACAATATGTTGGACTAGAGAAAAATGAAACATTTCTGTCTACAAAATATATCAACCAAAGGATACCAAAATTGGGTGAGAAATATACAATACATTCGACAAAGACATGAAAAAATTAGTTTCTCCAGAGCAAAACAAGGTAAACATGAAACAGGCTACTAAGGGAATAAAAATAACAAACAATTATGAAAAGGTACTCTCTCGGTAATGATAAAAAAGGCAATTCACTCTATTTTAGCTCTCAGAATGATAAGAAGCAATCGGATAAGTGGTAGGTATACACATGATTTCAAAGTGCTGAAGTCCACCAAAAGGGTGCAGTTTAAAGAAATTCTAGTGAACTGGAGCTGTGACACTACGTACCACACAGAATCACGCACCTACCACATAAAGAGCTTCACATGTTAAGGGGAAAACAGGTTACCTAACAGCACATATATGATACTCTCCCCATCCTTAAACACAGAAAACATCTGAAAAGGTATTTACCAAAATGTTAAAATGGTATTCACAGGTGTGGGATTATGGGTTTTTTTGTCCTTTATGCTTTTCTGCATTATTTTCCCCACCTGCTAACATCATTTTGTTTTAGAATCTGCAAGGCACTTACCTAGTAAGGCTGTGTTTTCACCTGCATCTTCTTTGAAACTAGTGTCACACGGTGGTGCAGAATCACTAGTGGAAGACGAGGGCAAACTGCTCCCCTCACTTCTGTCATCTTGTAAACTGATACTCAAATTTGCCACCAAAACACTCCCAGGGGTAGGTTCTGGAGCAGACGTCTCGGGCACATCTTCAAGCTCTCCCTTGAGAGAACAAAAGAAAATACCTTGTCTGAATAACACAGTCAAAGCTTGTCTATCATTTCATAATCATTACTCATAATTCCTATAAAGTATTTACTTTTATACACAATATAGGGCAAAAACACTAATGTCTTCTTTATTTAGCAACATCAGAAAATGAATTACTTCTCAATAGGCAGCTTTCCAAGACCTAAACACTGTTCATTTGAAAAACTGCTTTTCCCCTTGATGAAAGGAATGCCACCTTTTAAACTCTAAACCGTTGTCAGACACACTTTCCTTGCTTCCTGAACAGGGGGTGTGAATTAGCCTGGCTGTGGCTGTGATCTTGGATGATTGCCTCAAACTGCCCTACTGTCTTACTGTGGGCACCAGGGTTTCAGAAGAACACAGTGTCTGACAACAGAGGGCTTCAGACTGCGTTTGATTCACTTTAGAAGAATCCGTTGTGGATTCTATCAGCTCAAGACAGTGTCTATCCGCTGTCAGTGTACCTGCAACTCCCCCATTTGCTGTGTTAAAGAAAAAAACAGGGTAAGGAAAGTGACAGCCCAGTCTCAGAGGTTTATCCAGATACCTTTCTGAGTAATGCCAGAGCCAGAGTCATGCTGTGAGAGGAAACCACTTGTGAGGTAACCTGGTAAAGGAGGGGTGGCTGTCCGTTCACATTGAGCCTGAGGCTCACGCCAAGAACATGGTGCTGGTTCCACCTCCCTCCCCAGGCTTCCGGGTGAGGGCACACCATATGGCTCCTCCCGCTGCCGCCCCACCCAGTTCTAGAACAGCCCTCCTCCTGAACCACATGGTACGCTGCCTCCTTCTCACTGCTAAGTAACTGAACACCCTCAGAACAGACTCCAGACACATCAAACCACAAATCCTACTGAGTAGCCTTAATGTCCAAAATCCCACCCAGCCTACCCTCATCTGTTTTCCCAGATAGTTACCAAAATACCCGCCAAACTTAACCACCTGCCAGTCTCAAAGCCAAACATGGTCACACCCTCATCTGCAATATACTGATCTGGCAGGCAAATCCTTTAACACCCAGCTCAGACTCCCCTCTTAAAAAAACCACCCTCTTATCTTCCCACTCTACCTGGCAGGGTAATTTCCTTTCTCCGTGCTCCTCGGCACTTCAAACATACCTCCTTTGCAGCGTTGTGCGTGGGTGTATGCCCTGGCCCTCACAGTCCAGAAAGTGAAAGTCCACAACCAGAAGGGCTGCGTCTTACTCATCTTTGTCTCCCCAAGTCAAGGTCCAATCTAGCACCTGAGAGAGCACTCCTTTGATACATGCTGAATGAATGCGCTGAATGAATGAAAACAACAACGACAAATGGCACATCAAGAAGGTTGTAGCTGCTAACACAAGGACCACCTCTTAAGTTCACGTGAAGGACTGATGGCAGCCCTCTCACCACAGCTGTTTCCTTGGGAGCAAGAACTAGTTGTCATACGACAGTGTGTCATCACTGTCTACAAAATCCAATGCAGGAGGGGCAAAGGGAGTAAAGAAAATGGCACACTCATCAAAAATTGTAAAAACAATTAAGGGCAAGACAAGTTAATTTCTTAGAGTTTGATTTAAAGTTACTACAGGTTCTGTTCTTCAAAAAAGAAATCACACTTCTAGGACATAGTCAAGCTTTCTGAAATTACTATTCTAATAAAAAATCAATCCAATCTGATGCAAAATAAATCTTCATTTTTAATGTGTGAAATATATGTATGTATATGTAGCTCCAAAAACAAAACTCATGAGGATTAGTCTCAGTGCTAAGGTTTAGTGAAATACCCTTACAAAAATTTCTAGACATGAAAAGCAGGTTTAAAACTACTGACCATAAAGAAAATAACTTAAAATGATCATAAAATATCTTAAAATGATCTACCTAATGAAAGAAAAGAGAAAGGAGAAGAGGAAAAAGGAAAAATTTGCCAAAAAAAACATCTGTCGAGCTCCCTGTATTGTACTGTTTAAAATGCTTCAAATTCCAGGAAGGGGGTCCAAGACAAAGGCTCAGTTCACTAAGTCTCAAATTCACTGTTATGCCCCTGCTAAACAGAGCCATCATTATTAAAAACTACAAATAAATGTTTGAAATTCTAGAGGAAAGACAAACTTTCTAGACATCAAAGCAAGACAGTTTTTTTTCAGTAAGAGTTCTTGAATGCTGACCTTCCTCCTTTCCTGTACCTATGGTGGAGGCATTCTGGAACTCATACTTGAGAAATCTAATTCACAGGGACGCCTAGCCTAGGTGGCTCAGTCAGTTGAGCACCCTTTAGACTCTTGGGTTTCAGCTTAGGTCATGATCTCATGGGTCATGAGATTGAGCCCTGTGTTGGGCTCTGTGCTCAGTGGGGAGTCTGCTTGAACGTTCTCTCTCTCTCTCTCTGTCCCTCTCCCCCACTCGTGCATGCATGTGCGCACTCTAAAATAAATACATCTTACCAAAAAAAAAAAAAAAAAAAAAAAAGAACAAAAAAATATGATTCATGGAAAATGACAGTGGTAATCAAGGCAGTTGCTCAACTATCTTTCCAACACCCGCCAAGCTAGAATATGAGAGGACTCCTTGAGGGCTACTGGGGCTATAAGGTGCATGAAACACTTACCACAGAAAAAACTCCTTGAGGTTTCTAACTCTATTGTAATTATTTTAAAAAACCCTAAAAAAATATGTTTAGCAATAAGAAAAGTATGTGACATTTAAATTACTTTTTCTAAAGTAATAAGATCATTAGTTCAAAACTATTTGCTATTTAATCAGGAATCTTTTAAGACGTTAAAAGATTATATGAAAATTCTAAAAACAATAAAAAATAACAATCTAGAAAAATCCGGCTTTTTTCACCTCTATGTGTTCCCCTTTTGGGTGGGACTACTGGTTAAAAGCTTGTACCCTTGAATTAAGCAAACCTGTATCTGAAAATAGATTCCCAAGTACTAGCTGTGTGACCTTCAGTGAGCTACTCGGCTTTTCTAAGCTCAAGTTCCTACTTAGTAAAATAGGGAGAGAAGCAGTCCTTATCTCCCAGACTGGCTATGAGGGTATGATGCAATAATGTGTGTAAGGCCCTCAGCACCTGGCTGGCTACTATGAAGAACTCTCTTTCGCTCTGCCCTCATGTCTTCATTTTTGGAGGAAGGTCCTATGACCACCTAAGTACCACAAACCAATGGAACAAATTCCATACAGGACCAATTTCCCCAGTAAGATATGATTTCCAAACCCAGAAATTTGAGACCTGGTGTCGAGAAGTGTTGGCTTCAGTTTCCTCATATGTAAAATATGCATCTTGAGCCAGAAAATGTATGAGGCTCCTTTCATTTCAAAGATTTGTAATTCTTGTTTATATGAAACTGAGGAGTATATATACCTTCTACAGGGCAGCATAACAATATACTGCACTAAGCAATTACAAATACTCGGGGGAAACATATGACGTATCAGTCTATAATCACAAAAGCAGTAGAGTTCATTAACTTTTTGGGATTTCTTAAATATTCATTTTTAATCAAGAGGAAAATTTCTTCAGGGTACCACAAAGATGTTTGAAGGAGCACTTAGTCCACGCCTCTTGCCTCTGGTCAGTAATGAAATTGAATCACTTAGAAGAATTGGGGCAGAGATTGAATATAAACAAAAATGTAACAAACCCAATATCCCAGGGCTTTGATGACATCAAGTTTACACATTGGACACGTGCGGTGATCCAAAAGCCATGGGTCAATGCATATTCTATGAAAAATATGCCTAAAAAGATTAAGTATGTGTTAATTTTTTAAAATAAATGTTTGTATCTTATAAAGGAAATAACACATTCTGCTAACTCATCTTCTCAGTACAAGTTAAACGACTTCATATCAACATTCTATTCACTTACTCTATGTAATTACCTATTCTACTTTCCAAGTTAAACAGAGTCTGGAACTTAACAGGGAAATTTTCCCTTCTTGCCATGAAAATAGCATGGTTATTTTCGCTTCATGCTAGGTTGTATTTTTCTGTGCCTTTGTAACTTACTTAAAAGCTGTTTAGGAATAAATGTGGCATAAATAAACCGACAGCTAACTAATAATAATAAACTGAGAGTATCTTATGTAAGTTCACAAAATGAATCAAATGGAAATACAGCAAAACAGATTATCTCTGGGTCTCAGGCTTAAAAAAAAACACTTATTTTCTGTCTCAACATATTTTTGTATATTCCACATTCTTACATAATGATAGCTTTTCAGAACTGAAGAAGAAGTAAAAACTGCCTTTGTATTTTCTTTTTACTGACTTGTCTTAGTCAGCTAACTTTGCCTCCTGTATAGTGAATCTGTTTCCCACAGGATGAAGATAAGGAGTCAGGCAGAGTGGGTATAGGACCCATGGCTCCCACACCAGCTGTGTGACGTGACACTGGAATTCTGAACTAGTTGCTTAACCTCTGCATCTCCACTCCAGTTCTCAGCAGCAAATACGTAACATGCTTACAACGGTGCAGGACACAGTAAACACCCAGCAACTGTTCGCTATTCATGCTGTTGTGTGAAGACCTCTTCTTCATACTGAAATCTGCTAATGCAGTTAAAAATAACACTATTTAATTACGTAACATAGTCTAGCCTAGCTAGTCTTCTGACCTTTCTATCCTCAAACTGAAACTGAAACTGACTAACCCAATGGAATAATCTTAACAAAAATGCACATGTTGGCTTTACTGGGAAATCTGTTAATGCACAGAAGAAAATTAAGTAAAAACCCTAGATCAGAAGACCAGGAAATGTGCACAAGCAACATGTCTGCTTGTGAGGGTGTAGGACAAAACCCAGCTCAGCCATGAGGACGTATCTGGTGTAACAAAGAAGTGAGCCACAGGCCACTCATTTATGCTGCATTCCACGCATCATTTTTAAGTCAGAAAGACTTGCCCTAAACCATCTTAGATGAAAATTCTTTCCTATTTTAATAACTTTCCACAGGAGGGGCGCCTGGGTGGCTCAGTCATTAAGTGGGTCTTTGGCTCAGGTCACCATCCCAGGGTCCTGGGATCAAGCCCCACGTTGGGCTCCCTGCTTGGCAGGAAACCTGCTTTCCCTCTTCTACTCCCATTGCTTGTGTTCCTGCTCTCACTGTCTCTCTCTCTCTGTGCCAAATAAATGAATAAAATCTTAAAAAAAAAAAAAAAAAAAACTTTCCAAAGGATATATTGACAGTAATTCATTAACTACCCACCACACCACCTCATATAAATGCCTGTAGACAAAAGTTAGCTTTCTTTATTCTGGACACTTTTGTTACTCTGATATTCATTTGTTTTCACTACAGAATTACTGAGAATTTAATCTACTATACTTATATATATACTACTTTGTAAACATAAAGGAAACCGTAATTATATATTATTAATTTCTGACCTTCTAATAGGTGGGAAGCATAATTCAAATTAGTCTGACTGAAAACATATTTTTAGATACACTTCTGGTTACAGCCATTTCTTCTAAACAGTTATCAGTTAAAGTATCCGATTATTTAAAAAAAAAAAAAAAGGAAATCACAACTTCCCATTGCTAAAGCAAAGCCCCTAGTGTACCTAAAGTGAGAAATATTTATTTTGCAGTTACCCCAGAAGAACTAAAAGCGAGGGTGCAAATAACAACAAACTACTATCCTCCTTGACTTTCTGCTAACCATTTCTGGCCCTCCCCCCTGGGGCCTTCACCTGTCATGCTTCAGTTTCCCTGCTCCCACATAATGTACGTTTTGAACGGCTAGATGTATGACAGAATGCTCAGGATTCTAATGAAATCTTGCTTAAGACTAAAAGCCAATCTGTGCAAAGATATATAATGGGTCTGCCTGAGGGCCTGAGGTCTGCTAAGCAATTCTAAAGTAATATAATCCAGAAGCCTAGAAGGCTTGAAGCTTGCTTCCTAAAGGAGGAGCTGATCACAAGATCATGTGACAGCATCACATCATAAAAGAAACATTAACACTTTTGTCAGAAATCTATCCAGTAATTCGTAGCATCTCAGGAAAGAAAAAAAAAACATACTTGCATGGCAGAATTCTGATAACATCCTTTACTTTAAAATTTTCAATACACACTGCACAGTTTTCAGCATCAACATCAATTCCCTATAAAAAGGAAAAGAAAAGAGTTCACTGTATCATTGCTACATGGTCTTGATAAAACTCACAACATCCTGGGTAAAACAATGACAAATTTAATAATACCAGGGTACAACCAGAAGCTAAACACAATCTCTACTCAGTATTTACTTTTTACCACTATCCAGAGATTTAAGGAATCTGGCTGAAAAGGAAAAAATGTCATTGTGTACCTAATCAGACATGAACAGTTTTGATACTAGGGTAGTGTTCATGTTTTAAGGGTTGTAGAAATGCAAATACTTACTTTACTGTAATAAAAATTATTTTTCAAATATAAAACTTGTAATGCATCATTTTTTTTTAAAGATTTGTTTATTTATTTGACAGACAGAGATCACAGGTAGGCAGAGGGGCAGGCAGAGAGAGGGGGGGAAGCAGGCTCCCTGCTGAGCAGAGAGCCTGATGCGGGGATCGATACCAGGACCCTGAGATCATGACCTAAGCCAAAGGCAGAGACTTAACCCACTGAGCCACCCAGGTGCCCTCAAATATAAAACTTGTAAAGAGAATATCCAATAAGCTACTTGTTTCTAGAATCATTAAAAACAAAACAGGAGCACTTTCACTAGAATTTGCTAAAGAACATAGTTACAACTTGCAAATGAGAAAACACAAATGGCTAAATATCTGAAAATATTCCCCTCACTAGCAATAAAAGAATTACAGATTAAAATAAATTACTGTTTTTCATCCTTCAAATTAACAAAGGTAAAAGGAAATAAAACTTGCTGGGGAAGTTGTGACAAAATCTCCACTTCTAAGAAGCTATGGGTCATCAACCTTTTTTTCTTAATTTTATTTATTTTTTTAAGATTGTATTTATTTATTTGACAGAAAGAGAGGACAAGCAGGGGGAGTAGCAGAAGAAGAGGGAGAAGCAATCAGCAGGGAACCTGATGCGGGCCTTCATCCCAGGACCCCAGGATCATGACCCAAGCCAAAGGCAGCCACTTAACCGACTAAGTGACCCAGCACCCAGGGTCATCGACCCTTTTGGTAGTGTCAGCCCTGCCCCATTTCCCTGGGTAACTCCCACATTGATCCACCTGGCCTCATCCCATCAAAGCAGGCACAGCCAGAGGGTCATCTAACCCAAGACAGGTCAATGAAACTCTCTTTGATTCTGGGACGGATTCAAGAACTACCAATCAATGTCTGCATGTAGCTCCAATGTTAGCTACCCTGTCCTTATGTAATTATTTTTAAAAATACACTGAGCCATGTACATTACTTGTTTGCAAGCAAGCAGTAAAAACTGATTATTATTATCAGAGACTATATTAGAGTTCTGTAACACTTAAAATTGTATGTTTCCACTAAAGTAAATATTATCTCTTATCATATGCCACACAAAATTGATGAAATAATTTTTAAAGTCCCTAATGGTCTGTACGTGTATACATTATAGTGAATGAGTCCATAAGAAAAGAAAAACTAGAAACCAAACACCTCTCTAGAACTGCACAAGATGTAGATTTAAGAAAACAACATTTTTCTGTACAGACTTAATCAAAATAATCAGAAAATCCATGTGTTGGAACCTGGCTAGCGTTGGTCAAAGGAGCATGGGACTCTTGCTCTCAGAGTTTATAAGTCTGAGCCCCATATGGGGTGCAGAGAATACTTAAATAAAACTTAAAAAAGAAAAGAAAAGAAAAGAAAAATCCACATATGTATCTCACAGACCATTTAGGGATCTTTTTTTAACCATTATTTTGACAATTTTCAAAAACAGTAGAATCACAGTTTCAAAAATGTTCTGTAAAAAGAAATACTCTGGGGGCTCCTGGGAGGCTCAGCTGGTGAAGCGCCTGCTTTCAGCTCAGGTCATGATCCTGGGGTCCTAGGATCGAGCCCCATGTCTGGCTCCCTGCTCAGTGAGGAGTCTGCTTCTCCTCTGCCTCTAACTCTCCCCCTGCTTGTGCTCTCACTCTCCCTCAGATGAATAATTTTTTTTTAAAGATTTTATTTATTTATTTGACAGACAGAGATATAGTGAGAGAGGGAACACAAGCAGCGGGAGTGGGAAAGGAAGAAGCAGGCTCCCGGCCAAGCCGGGAGCCCAGTGCGAAGCTCAATCCTGGGACCCTGGGATCATGACTTGAGCCTAAGGCAGACACTTAACGACTGAGCCATTCAGGCGCCCCTCAAATGAATAAATCTTTAAAAAATCCTAAAAAAAGCAAACGCTCTGAACATGAAGAGGATACTATCAATTTACTTATGTTCTCAAAGACTTAATTCAGTATATTATACATTTAAATCTCTATTCATATTTATAGACTGAGATTTCCTGCTATGGAACAGAAGACATATTCTAAGGGGAACATAAAATTACATGCTTACATCAAGTGACTGGCTATGTGCCATACATGCAGAGTATGTCACAGGCATTCAGTGGAGACTCTCTCTCCAATGACCCTCAGTGGTCTGTACCTCAAGTGCTAATCTCAAGCCGTAACATGAGAAACTTTGTTTTGTTTCACTTTTTTGTTCACTATATCTATATGGGAAGAAACCAGTATCCTGCACAAACTGTTAAAATTCAACTGATGGGGCACCTGGGTGGCTCAGTGGGTTAAGCCTCTGCCTTCAGCTCAGGTCATGATCCCAGGCTCCTGGGATAGAGCCTCACATCAGGCTCTCTGCTCAGTGGGGAGCATGCTTCCTTCTCTCTCTCTCTCTCTGCCTGCCTCTCTCTCTCTCTCTCACCTACTTGTGATCCCTGTCTGTCAAATAAATAACATCTTAAAAAAAAAAAATTCAACTGTTATTTCTATATAAGGCATTAGGGAAAGAATGGAAACCAACAATATAATTCTAAGAGTATCTTAAAAAGAGTATCTTAAACTTTTAAGTATCTAAGATACTTAAAAGAGCATCTTAAAGTACACTTGAAGAATATACTTTAAGAGTATCTTAAAATATTAAAATGATTAATATCAAAATCCAAAGTTTTTAAAAAAATCAAAGATCTATAATTTAATGAGTATTATTTCTGCTTTAAAGTTGGTCCAAAGAAGGGATACATAAAATAAGTGCAGTTATTCTCTTTTTTGAATGGGGAGTAGAGGGTGGAATAGATGAAGTCTCAACAATTTGGTGAAAAGAAGTAAAAATCAAAATAACACAACGAACCTATACCTAACAAGTCAACACACTTACCAACATCTCAAGACAAAGAAGACAGACCATTTTTAAAAAGTACTATTACTGCATTAGCAACTGTTTTCCTCTTAAAGAATCGATCCTCTAAGATTCTGAGGTTCTGCATTTAGGATATGTCTCATTCCCAAAATGCTTTAAAACTCTGGTATGATTCTGACCTTTTATGTCCCAGGTGAGCCATGTCAAAATGTTTCGTTTTTCCCAAAAGTAGTTTTAAGTACATCTTCCCTCCCTTCTCTATAAATCCCAGTTTTTTCCCCTCCCCCTGTATTTAAGGAAACCAGAGAGAATGGACTTATAGCCTATAGCCTCAAATTTAACAGAAATGAATTTAAAGTATCAAAGGTCTATGGTCCAAGGGAACTTGGAAGTTCTTTACCTTCCTTAGAGTCACCTTGGTCTGACCAACAGGTAGAACCTTCTTTTTTTTTTTTTTTTTTTTTAAGATTTTTATTTATTTATTTGATAGACAGAAATCACAAGTAGGCAGAGAGGCAGGCAGAGATAGAGGGGGAAGCAGGCTCCCCGCTGAGCAGAGAGCCCGATGCGGGGCTCGATCCCAGGACCCCGAGATCATGACCTGAGCCGAAGGCAGAGGCCTAAACCACTGAGCCACCCAGGCGCCCCAGGTAGAACCTTCTTAAGTGAGGGACATGTCAGTCCTATCCAGTATGGCAGCAGCCAGCCAATAGGACCCTTTGAGCATTTGGAATGTAGCTAGTGTGACTCAGGAATGAATTTTAAGGTCAATTTTATCCATTTAAAGTAAAATAATTGGGCGCCTAGGTGGCTCAGTGGGTTAAGCCGCTGCCTTCGGCTCAGGTCATGATCTCGGGGTCCTGGGATCGAGTCCCGCATCGGGCTCTCTGCTCAGCGGAGAGCCTGCTTCCCTCTCTCTCTCTCTCTCTGCCTGCCTCTCCATCTACTTGTGATTTCTCTCTGTCAAATAAATAAAATAAAATCTTTAAAAAAAAAAAAATAAAGTAAAATAATTGTATACAACTAGTGGCTACCTTCTCTGGTGCCAAGGGGTTTAGGTGGCTCTTCACATGTGCAACTGAGTACTTCTGTCAACTCTTCTCTACAATGAATATAAGTATGCAAGTTAGTACTAACTCAAACTAGTCAAAACTCCACATGTTCAATGTGCATTTAATAGACTGGAAAGTTTTAGTTAGACATATAAACAGATACATACTTTAGTCTAAAAGAAACAAAAAAACCCATGAAAATGTTACCTTTTCTCCATGCTTTACAGTATGAAGTGGAAGCTGGCCAATGATTTTCTTAGCTTCTTTCCTATGGCTCTTAGATAGAAAAAATATTATTATCACTAAAAATTTTAAGTCATTATTTTAAAAAATTCACCTAAGCTTACAGAAAAAATCTTAAAAAAAAAAAGTTAAATTGACTATAATGAAAAAAACAAAAATTACCATTTACATCTTAATGTATAAAACAGCCACATATAACTTAAGAGCTGTTTGATCAAGAATATTTATTTTCAATTCCATGCCTGAAGAAGAAACCAATGCCTATGTGTAAACATTGGCAATAGAGTAGGAAGCTGAGGATGGGAAGAGGGGGTCCCACTGAT
Organism: Mustela erminea; assembly: GCF_009829155.1. Classification (NCBI taxonomy): domain Eukaryota; kingdom Metazoa; phylum Chordata; class Mammalia; order Carnivora; family Mustelidae; genus Mustela; species Mustela erminea. The sequence continues at coordinate 59,929,778 of NC_045620.1, read as the reverse complement.
TCATCTACTAATATCTGTCCCTAAAAAAGAAAGACGTTTTCACCAAGTCAGCATGTACAAGATGACCAGAAAGGACTACCTACAAAGCCAAAAAGAGTGGCTTTTCAAGACAATAGGTAAGTATAAAATTCAAAGGCCTATCTGTGGAAACCTCTGTCTCTTCAAGTGCCCTCTTCTTTGCTGTGACAGAGACACTATCTCTCTGCAGATAAATGGCTTCGAAAGTTGCCCCACAGCAGAAGCCAGGAAGCCCCTCCCATCTTCAGGCCCAGGGTTCTCCTTGTTTTAAACACAGAACCACATCTACTCTACCTCAGGCCTATTTATTATTCCTTTATATCTGAAAAAGAGAAAGAGGGTATTCAGAGGAACAAAACATGCAAAAATGACCCCATTTAAAGATATTTCCCACAGAACAGAAAATTTAATACAGTCTAATTAAAAATTATTTTTAAAAAGTTATATTAATTAAATAGTACGAGTGAAAATGAAACCCAAAACCCCAAAACCCCACAAAACTCTAATATAGTTGCAGGGAATATATAAGAAATACTTATGAACTATCTTTTAAAACGCAAAGTTAAAAAGAATTACCCATAATTACCTGACTTCCAAACTGTGAGCCAGTATATAGGAAACGCTGTATATAGTAAAATATCAGCCAGGCTAATGAGATAATCATCATGGTGATGAAGGCGATGGCCACAAATACCACAGACTGACCACTGATGAACTCCTGTACATGACGGGTGCCAACCCCTATGGTCATTTTCACTGCAATGCCTTTCTGCACCAGATCCAAAATTTCTCTTCCTTTTGGGTAGCTCACCATAATGACCACTATATTTCCAGTTCCTGTGGGGAAGAACAAAAAAAAGTCAATATGAAGAACAAAAATGAGATACAGAGAAAGTAAGAGAAAAATACGAGAATAGTACAGCTTGTCTATATGTAATATCCAAAACTTACAAAAAATATTTAATTTTCAAGAAAAACATAAGTTACCAAAACTGGCCCCAAAACAGAAAACAGACTGACTGTATTAGAAGAATAACAGTTCTCTAATAACTATTCCCCCAGCAAGGGTAAGAGCCCCACTCAATTCCACGGTGAATTCTACAACCAAAACTTGAACACTGATGGTACTAAAATTATTCCACAGTATATTAAAGTTAAAAAAGAAGTTTAAAAAATTATTTCTAGAAAATAAAGCTAAACATGGGAATAAACCAAAAGAACCAGACTAATTTCACTTATGAATATTAATACATAATACCTAGGGACGCCTGGGTGGCATCTGCCTTTGGCTCAGGTCATGATCCTGGGGTCCCGGGATCAAGCCCAGCATGAGGCTCCCCACTCACCGGGAAGTCTGCTTCGCCCTCCCATGTTCTCTCTCTCTCAAATAAATAAAATCTTTAAAAAAACCTCATAATACCTAAAGTATGCTTATTAATCAGAGGGAGGCAATCTGAGAATTTCTTCTATGATCACTATTATTTAACACTAGTCTGAAGGAATGAGCAGACATAATATAAAAAAATTAGGAAAGGGGTAAAACAGTTTATACAAATCTATCTATAAATTAATATAATAACCATAAATTATCAATTGAATTCTTTAAACTTTAAAAATGCTGTTTCTGAAGTTCACTAGGGGAAAAATAATCACAAATGATCAGGAAAACTTTTTAAAAGTAAAACCTGAACTAACCTTTACAATTAAAGAAATTAAAACAGTGTGGTAGTAGCTAAGGAAGACAACCAGAAAAAAGGGGTAGAATCGAAGTCCAGAAATTAGACCCAAATACAAAAAAAACCTTAGTATATGATAAAACTGTAATCTTAAATCAATGGGATACAGAATAATTTTTTAAAAATAGTATGGGGATAATTGGGTCTTATCTGAGGGAAAATAAAAAAGCTGTATCCCTTTCTCACAATTAATGGCAAAATAAGTTCCAAGTAAATCAAAGATTTAAATATATAAAAGAGAGGAAATTAAAAAATGAAAAATTTCCACATAACTGAAAAAGAGCAAAATCAAGGAATCAAGAGCAAAAAAGCAAATGGCCAAAGTGGGGGTGGCGAACACATTAATATAACAAATACAGAAAACAATTTCCTGTAAGAGAAAGAGCAACAGAAAAACAAAGGAAATGAAATCAGTTTCCAGAAAAGACAAAAAGTCTTTTTTTACGTATCAGCTTTAGTTAGATAAGAATTCACATGGCATAAAACTCACCCTTTTAAAGTATACAATTCACCATTTTTTAGTATACTCATAAAGGTTCTGCGACCATCACCACAATCTAATTCAATTAACATTTTCATTGCCCCAAAAAGAAAACCTGTACACCTCTGTGGTCATTCCCCAACAAATAGATTTTAAACTCATGAAAAGTCATGGTACAAATGAAAACATTAAAAAGATCTTCAACTTATGTGCATTGCATCCTGAAAACCTATCCTAAGTTGAAAATATCCTAAGTAGAAAATGCACTTAATATTGAACATCACAGCTTAACCTAGCCTACCTTAAAATGCTCGGAACACTTTTAAGTCTACTGTTGGGCAAAATCCTCTAACACCATGCCTACAGGAAAGTGCTAGCTCAAGTAATTTTCTGAATATAATACCAAAAGTAAAAAAATTAAATGGTGATCTGGGTAGAGAATGGTTGTTGACCTTTGTGATCATGTCGCAGATTGGGAACTGGGGCTGCCGCTACAACCCAGCATCATGAGAGAGTCCTGTAGGACATATCACTAGCTCCGGAAAGGATCCAAATTCAAAATTTGAAGTATGGTTTCCACTAAATGTGTACTGCTTTTGTACCACCATAAAGTCAAAAAATTCCAAGTCAAACCACAATAAGTCAGGGACCATCTGTACCTATATGACTGGCAAAGGTCAAATAGTTTTGATCCTCCATAATGGCAAGAATGAGCACAAATCTGCATTCTTGCCCACTGCAGGGGGAGTTTAGTATTACAGTCTTGCATGGAGGGCAATGGCTATCAAAAAAATTTTATTTATTTTTCCCAAGAAATTTAATGCACAGCAATTCCATGTCCAAGAACTTATGCACAAATACACTTGCATGTGTATACAGGAGCTATCTGTAAAGATATCTGTTGTTAAATTTATCTTCTCTAAGTTTTTGCCATCACAATCTAAACGTCCATCAATAGGAAAAGGGTTACATACACTATAGTATGTGTACACAGATTGAGGCAGCGACTCCATTAGTATGAACAGTAGGCAAGACTACTGAGGGGAAAGCGCAACATGTCAAACTATGTGGATGAAAGATCTGCATGTCACATCAATTTGGACTGCCTCTGAAAGGCGACCCAGAGCCTAGGGACCCTGACTGCATCTGGGGAGAGGAGCTGGACACAATAAAAATTCTGTACGATGTGCACATATTATCTACTCAAAAACTAATTTTAAAAATACACATAAAGGGGTGCCTGGGTGGCTCAGTCGGTTAAGCGCCTGTCTTCAACTCAGGTTATGATCCTGGGGTCCCGGGATCAAGGCCCACGTCAGGCTCCTCACTGAGCAGGGAGCCCCCGCTTCTCCCTCTCCCTCTCCCTGCTGCTCCCCTTGCTGTGTTCTCTCTCAAATAAATAAAATCTTTAAAAAAAATAAATAAAAATAAAAATACACATAAAGAATGTTCCCTGGCATCACTTCAAAACTGTGTTTTAACAATTTTATTGCAGAGAGAAACTTTAACCTGCAGCAAATCCGCTGTGGCCCCCTGCCATCAGGATTTAGTTACTGAAACACCAGAAGGGCACCCTTCTAAGGTGGCTCCTGCCTGGAAGCCAGTCCTTTGACCAGGGCCAAAAATGTCACTTAGCAAAAATTGTACTTGTCTCCCTACTCACGCATTCTGCCATGTCATCAACTGGGGAGACACTATAAGGAGGAAGGCATTTCCTGCCTTCAGGAAAACAAACATCTAGAAGCTGAGAAACACAAGCACAGAAACAATTATTAGGATAATTATACCACTTACAATTACATGCCACTTTATAAGCTGAAAGCCTTTTCTCATAAATCTCTTTTTGTGGAAAACTTCAAGCACATACTCAAGTAGAAAGAACGGTTTAATGAACCCCATGTGTTGGTCTCAGTTAAAAAGTTATATGCAGAAAATAAATGTTTCCATGCCACAGTCACAGCTACATAAAACTTCGGTACTGACATAATGTTCTTTGTGTTAAACGGGGGAAAACCAACTTCGGAGCACTTTCACATTTACATCTCACTTGAAGCAGAGAAGCCAAATTACCATTTTACAAATGAGGGCTCAGAAATTGGGAAAGCTGCTGAATGTCATATACCCAGTTCGAGGGGCTGAAAACCCAGTACCCATGCATTATCTCTGTCCTGCCTCCTCATGTGGGACCCAATCTTCAAAACCACACAGACTCGGTCCATATCTGTCATCCACTGTCTGAGTCTGGAGAAACTACCCTCTGAGAGTATTTCTTCAGCTATAAAATGAGAATGAGAATTTTTCTATTTTGGACTATTTCTTATTTACTAAGAAAGTGGAATACAAAGTGCTGCAGAAATGAAGTGATAATTTTGTGTTAGGTGGAGAGAATGCTTTCCCTAGGAAGCACACTTGAGCTACATGTTGAAGGACAGGAAAAGTTTACCAAGCAAACAAAGGGAGGCTTTTTAGGCTGTGAAATAATCATAAAGACATATTTGGGATAGTGAGGTCCAATCTGGTTAGTGACTAAAATACAGTTGTCCCCCTTATCACAAGGGATACATCCCAAGACCTCCAGTGACTGCCTGAAATTGCAAATAGCAACGGATGCTATATATATGCTGTTTTTTCCTATACATACCTATGATAAAATTTAACATAAATTAGATACAATAAGAGATTAACAACTAATAATAAAGTAGGGCAATTGTACAACATGCTGCAAAAAGAGTCATGAATGTAGTCTCTCAAAATACTTTGTACTATACTCACCCTTCTTGTGACAATGTGAGATGATAAAATGCCCATGTGATCAGATGAATTGAGGTGAATGACGTAGACATTATGACCTAATGTTAGGTTACTACTAACCTTCTGACTCTAAGTCGGAAGAAAGGTCTACTTCCTGACCAAGGCTGACCTTGGGTAACTAAAACCATAAGGGGGGTGACTACTGAATATGTAAAGGTATCTTGTTTATCTCTTTATCCCCAGTGCCTTACATAGAACCTGAAGTGTTCCATAAATATTTGTTGAATAAATGAATGAATAAATGAGAGGTGGAAGAGAATTGAGACTAGAGAGGTTCTTGAACACCAAAATTTTCAAAGGAAGGGGCAACTGACACACAGTACTTCTCAGAGGGATCGACTGAACTGAAAACACTTGCAATATTAACTTGAAATTTTTCACCTAGGAAACTAAAACAGTTCACTGATTTAAAAGAAATCATAAAAAAAAAAATACTGTGTCTAGGATGACAGCTAAACCATTTGCTATACTAATTATAGCAGCAAGATTGCTTCGTTAACTTCTTTAAATTAATAAAATGCAGGATGAAGGCTCACTGATATTCTAGAACATCTTTTAGGATGAACTGGAGATACGGCAGCTGAGTAAAAATGCACTAGCTTGGGGTCACCATGTACATGACTGGAAGGGATACCAAGCACAGGCACCTCACCTGGCCCTGCCCTTACTTCATCATGCACTGCCACCTCCCCCGGCCAATCCTGTAGAGCCTCAGGTACACATGAGAGCAAATCACAGCTTATTTCCCAACTACACAGCTGAGTTTCTTCAAAGGACACACAGATATGCAAAGACTTGGGAGAGGAGAAAAAGTTCTTAGGATTTTTCTTCCCTAGTCCTTAACACTGTTACCAGTCATGCTTCTGTAAAAATGGTCATCTTATGCAATCCCTCTCCCTCCCCCAAAGAATCTATACCTCTCACCATTAGACAGGAAAACTCGAAGGCAGTTTATTTTTGTCTTACTTAGCACAATGTCTGTGTACAGAGTACAGGGTCATAAACCTACTTGTCAAATAATAAATACCAAATATAGTACTCTTTAGCAAGCCAAACTGTCTGTAATATAAAACTCTTCCGTGCCAGAAATAAAACTGCATATATTTCTGTTTCCTTTCAGATGTCAGTGTTTCTCTTACCACTTGCTCAAAAACTAAGAAGTAAGAAATCCTGTCTTGGTCAATAGGTTCAAAATTCTAGAGGTTACATGTAAGTCTAGTGTACCATTTCTCTCCTCCCAAAGGAAACTATTTAGATTTCAGCATTCTTTGAAGGGAGTGGGAACTACTGAAATATTTAAAGTGGTGGATTAGATTTCTGCTCTAGAAAACTAATTCAGGCAGCAAGAAATACATGTAAAGAGTCCCGGCAAAAGAATCCCATTAAATTTCGGGTTTTCTTTCTTTCTCATAAATTCCGTGACCTCTCCACCTTCTGCCCCCAAACCTGGAAAAATTGTGGTCAAATCTTCAAGATTCAGCACAAGCCCAACACAGGGCTTCTCAGCACCACCCACCCCTTTGTGCCTGCAATGCATCAGTTCCTTTTAGATACAGCTCTAGTAGGTGTATAAAACACCTACTAGAATTTCTTTATAGGTTTCTCTCCCTCACTAGACAAGTACTACCTGTTCTTATTTCTTAGTTTTTGTAGCCAAGTATCATGCAGTGGTGACCCATAGAAGAGTTTCTGTATGCATCAATCTATCTGAAAAATTGGCTGTATTCTAGTTGAAATGCCCCAATACAGAGAATATTAATAGAAATCGTACACCCAATATGAATGCAAATGTCTCTGAGATCTGAAGCTATTATGCAAAACAGAAATGTTTTTATGGTTGACTAGGGAGTGTTGGGAGGGCACAAAAAACAAATGTTTAATTCTTTTCTTGGAAATTTAAATTATGTTTTGGATAATTTGACTTGCTCAAAAATATTTTGTATTTGTTGAATATACAACTCTTTGCAGGGTTCCTAAATGCATTACTTTATCTCAGGGCTTCAGTCTCTTGCAATGCTATTCCCACCACCAAGAATGCCTATAGCCCAACCCCCCCACCCTTTCACACTCAGACACACCCTCTCCACCAACATATCCTTCAAAACTCGATCTTTCTGGGAACCATCTTAGTTAAACCCACCTTCTACGTGTGGTTGTGAGGTGCCATTTGTTTTCCTACAGCACCAAAATACATAATTAAAATCCACATTTTTAGATCGTTTTGAGTACAGCACATCATCATCATGTTAATATACAACGTCAAAAATTTATTATTCATAAACTATTTATCATGCTCTGCAAATGCAAAATGCACATCTTCTATAACACTAGGGACTTCTACATTTTTGTCATTTTCCTCCACCCAACTCTGGCCCCTTCTTCAAACATAGCTCTAAGCCTTGCCAGTAGTTGGCACTCAGTAAACAGCTATTAACAGAATGAATGAAGTTAACATATACAGAGTGAATGAATGAATCTATGCTTAAAAGGACATGCCAAGATTTCAGCTAAAGGATCATCCTATTTGTTAACCAACAATAATCAAACTAAGTAAGGCCAAGGCTCTAAAAAACTTTTATTTTTTTCAAGTTTCTTTTCCTTTCTTTTTTAAAAAAGATTTTATTTATTTGTCAGAGACAGAGAGTGCACACAAGCGAGAGAGTGGCAGGGCAGAGGGAGAAGCAGGCTCCCTGCTCAGGAGCAGGGACTCTATCCCAGAACTCGGATCATGACCTGAGCTGAAGGCAGACATTTAACCAACTGAGCCACCCAGGGATCCCTAAGAACTTTTGTTTTAATGATTTGACTTGTATCAATTTTTACTCATCTTGGTCAAACTAACTTCTAGTCATCCCTGCAGTATGTGTTTTAGATGCCCTTCCTTTATGCTTCCTAAGCAACCAGGTGTGTTAATTCCATCAATATTCAAACCATATTGTCTGGAAAGTTGTTTATCACTCCCACCAGGTAACAAACTCCTCAAAGGCAGGCATGTGTCATGTACTTCTATACCTGAGCAAGCACAATACTTAGCCCAAAGTGGCTACTCATTATTCTGTCTGCTAAAGTAAAGAGAATTAACTAAGATTAATTAACAGTCCTTACAGTTGTTCTCACAGATTATCTTAAAATCATGATTTTATTTTTAGAAACACAATAAAACACTGATTTATACCCAAAGTATCTTGTACTGGATTTAGTACAGTCAAGCAACAGGCTTAAGAAAAACTGCAGAAATTCTCCCTGAGATTTGGGAAAAGACTCATCATTCAATTTTACAAGCAGCCATCTCTTATCTGTTTTGCAGAACACGAGTGCTACACAGAAACATCAAAACCACTGAAATCTGTGGTTTTTCCTGCCGCCAGCCACATTCTGACAAAATCCAAGAAACCTAACTTGAGCTACATTCAAGGTAACATTTCAAATTCAAGTATGTCAAAGCCAGTTTGTCTTCTGACTTAATTCATTCCAATTCTTAATGCTATTTCATTCTCAAAAAGTCATGATACATCTGTACCTTTTTTCCCAGTTGGGCCAAGTTCTGTGAAGGTCATACCTTTCCATTCCTATAGTCACTGCTACAGTATTGGCCCTTATACAGTTGACCCTTGAACAACACAGGTTTGAAATGTGTGGGTTAAATTATGCAAGGATTTTCCCCCCAATACAGTACAGTATAGTAAATGTATTCTCTCTTTGATTTTAATATAACATTTCCTTCTCTCTAGCTTATATTATAAGAATCTAGCTTATATTTCCTTCTCTCTAACTTATATTATTATGTGCAATACATAATAACATATAAAACGTGTTTACTGTTTATGTTATTGGTAAAATGCCCAGTCAACTGGAGGCTATCAGTGGTTAAGTTTTGGGGGAGTCAAAAGTTATACAGAAAATCTTTTCCAGGCGCCTGGGTGGCTCAGTGGGTTAAGCCGCTGCCTTTGGCTCAGGTCATGATCTCAGGGTCCTGGGATCGAGTCCCACATCGGGCTCTCTGCTCAGCAGGGAACCTGCTTCCTCCTCTCTCTCTCTGCCTACTTGTGATCTCTCTCTCTGCCGAATAAATAAATAAAATCTTTAAAAAAAAGAAGAAAATCTTTTCCACTGCACAGGGGGTTGGTACCTCTAAGCCTTGTGTTGTTCAAGAGTCAATTTTATTTCTCCTTGGATCAGCCCAATGGACTAGCGTCTCTGCAGGTTTTTCTCTGTTTAAACTACTGGTCACAATGCTACCAAATTAATCTCCCTTTAAGTCAGTGGTTCAAAACATTGGATGACTCTGTCATCAGTAACCGCCCCCCCCCCTTGGTATTATCTGGACACATTTTTGGTTGTCACAATTGGGTAAGTACTGTTGCAATCTAGTAGGCAGAGGCCAGGGATGCTAAACATCCCATTAATGCACAGAACAGCCAGCCCCTCCCACAACAAAGAATGATCTGGCAATGCACAGACCCCCCCTCCCCTTACCATGGACCAGTTTCCTCATCCAAAGAATGGGGTTAAAGCACCTGTGTTAAAAGGCTGTCAGGAGGATTAAGGGAACCACTGCACGGAGAGCACTGAGCACACTGCCTACACACTGGGGAACTTCCACACATTAAAAAATAATTGCTAAAGCTGTTACTTTTATCTCTTTTCTCAAACAGAATGATTCTCAGGGTAAAAAGACTAGAATGGACGTTGATAACAGAAGAGAAACTCACGAGGATTTAAAATAAACATCAACGAGGTGTTTTTTGGGGCCTGGCTAAATTATGTCAAATAACATAAGCAAGGTGGCTGACCCATGATTAGAGCAAGTGCTAGTACCCTGGAAAAATGCTAACATCATTATCAAAAAATGCAGTAAACAGATTTAGGAAATTGTAGTCCCTGCGCCAGCCATTCAAAAGAAAAGGTCCAAATGAAGATGTTGTAGACTCAGAAGAGACTGCAAGGACCCAGACTCAGACAATCCTGACACACTAACCTCTTTTCTTTGACAGAACTACTAAAATTGGGGGCACCTGGGTGGCTTGATCAGTTAAGCATCTGCTTCCAGCTCAGATCACGGTCACAGGGTGCTGGGCATTAACCCTGCATAGGGCTGCCTGCTCTTCAGAGATTCTGCTTCTCCCTCTCTCTCAGCCTGCTTGTGCTCTTTCTCTCTCTTTCGGTCAAATAAATAAATAAAATCTTAAAAAAAAAAAAAAAGAACTACTAAAATTGGGAAAACATCATCAATAGGATGTATCAGGAATGGTCTCTGAAATCTGACAGGGCTTTTCATGGTAGTTTTATGGAAACACGGCTTGGGTACAATGACAATTTGGTAGACTTGTAATCACTGGAATAGCTGCACCAAAGGTGGCGCCTCACCCAATGCCACCACACAGGCCTCTGCTCCTACTTCCTCTTCCAAAACCACTTCCTTCTGTTGCAACTGAGAATTTCCCTCTACTAAGGCCAACCCCTCCGAAGTAACCTAGACATGGCCTTCTTAAGAGTGGACTCTTGGGGTTACTTCTCACTGCTGGATCTCTACCACATCACTACCATCCAATTTCAATATGCCCTACCATCATCCACCCTAACCCCCCCTTGTCCCATAGTTTCTGCACACTTCTCAGCACATCTTGAGCTGTGCTTGAAAGAACTGAATTCTCTCAATTCTTGAAAGAATTGTTCTAACATTCTCCATTTTCTCACCTCTCAACTGATTTCTATTCCCATCGCAGCTAAAACAGACCAAATCCAAAGTCTCTTTTCTGTCACTAGAGTTAAGTTTGAACTTGCTTTTGAGAAGTCAAAGCAGAATGAAAAACAAAAGTACAGGAAATAGGATGTCTGACTTGCAGCAGCAGCAACGTTTAAAAAAGACTTTAATCACAATAAATTCAGAATGAGTCATGATCTTAAAAATCGTAACAAAAAAATGTTCACTCTGCTGGGTTCAGGTCCTATAGCACTCAGATTTCAGTTCTGAGGAGGACATCTTGCAAAATTAGATTCTCAAACTGTCACCAGGGCTTGAAGAAGCAACCTGTTGCCCTGGAGAATAGGTGTGTGGGAAGCGTCTCCTGGCAAAGAGCAAGACCTTTTCCTGAATGAACACAACCTGGAAAATTTCATCTAAACTCAAGACTCGAGGGCTAGCAGTAGGGCCGGTTATTACAACCTTACATGTAGAAAGTGAGAAAGCATATCCGCACTTAAATCCAGCTTTTCTGACTCAGAAGTTCAGAATACACACGTTTTATGAAAGTGGAGAAACCAGAGCCCGACCAAACCACCACTTGACATTGGTGAAGGGACTGCCAGACCTTGGGAGTGAGCTAGGAGCGAGCTTCAATTCCTACCTCACTTGACTTTGTGAAAACGATGAATGGAAAGGGACCCATGATTGAGCAATCCTGAGAATTTCCACCACAATCCTCTTCGGGTGGGTGTTTATTTCTTTCGTTCTCCCCTACACCTGAAGGGCCTCCAGAGGGCATCCCCCCTGCACCTGAAGGGCCCAAGGCGAAGATCTAATCAGGCCCGCCTACGGCCCCAAAAAGCCCCGGGGGTGTCACGGCGCGCCCATCGAGCTTCCCTCCGGGTTCCTGACCTCCAGAAGCCATCAGAGTCGCGCGCCAAGCCCCTTCGCGGCGTCTCCCTGGGAATCAAGGCCGAGGTCGAGAGGGCTGTCGCCCTTGACTAAGCTACAGAGTCCCCCCCCCCCCCCGCCGCCGCCTCCCTGCGTCCCCCGGCCTCCGCTCACCCGCGTGGGACATGGGCGTGGTGAGGTTCCCGTGGCCCTCCCCGTTGTAGAGGACCACGGCCGAGGCGTTCCTCCGCGCCGCCACCAGCACCTTGTCCTTGAAGGTGCAGCCCCCGCGCGCCACCAGGGCCACCCAGGGCGCGTCCCCCTGGCCGCCGGGCGCCGGCACGAGGAAGCGAGTGTCTGGCGCGCAGCCCTCGGGGTCGCGGTCCGCCGCGCGCGGGACGCCCACCAGGCCCTGCGCGCCCTCCTTGGGCGAGCTGTCGCCGAAGCGGCCGCTCTCCGAGACGCTCCACACGGTGCGGTTCGTGTGCGGGTCCACGTACTCCGTGCTCACCACGGCCGAGTACCACTCGAGCGCCCGGCCCCTGGCCCCGGGCACGTTCAGAGCCAGCGCCAGCAGCGCCAGCGCGCCGCGGGCCCCGACGCCAGCCTCGGGTCGCCGCCGACACGCCATGGCCCCACCGCCGGCCCGAAGAGGAGGAGGCCGGGGCTGGAACCACGCGCGTGCGAGGCCGCCGAAAAGAGTTAAGAACCAGGCGCTTGCCGCCGAGCCGGATAAGAGCCAGGCGGGTCGGCGGGCGGGGCTGCGGCGCACGCGCACCTGGCGGAGCGAGGAAGGGGGCGGAGAGTGGGGCGGGGCCTTCCTTGGCCCCTCCGGCGCTATGTGCGCGGGCTGGAGACTGCCCCCTGGCTCTGGTGCCTGTGTTCTACTCGTCGCACGCCGGCAGGCGGTCCGCGACCCCGAGGGTCCAGCGGACGCAGAGACCGGGTGCTAGTCGCTCACGCGTCGTTTCGAGCCAGGCAGGGCGCGGTGGCCAGGGGTCGAGCTTGTGTAACCTGACCTCGAGCCCCCCACACACACCCCCCAAGTAAGGGGAAGTGACTGTGGGAGAAACGGGAAGCTCCTCCGTGAGCGGGTCGAGAGGCGTGGGAGCACGGTTATGTAAAGTCGCTCAGCCGATCTTTATGAAGAATGTACAGTGCAATTCCAGGCGCATGGCACAGGCCTTGCTTGTTTAGAACCAAGCTACTGCTGTTTTCTGCACACGCTTTGGGACCGATTTTGTAATGCTAATTGATTTCTTGTCACTTCTCTCCAGCACTGTACTCAACAGCAACCTTTTCTATTATGGTATTTTATGTATAATCAGTAGTTTTGAAATACATGCATCAAACTACCTATTTAGATGAGCGCTTACGTTGTACAGCAATAAATAAATAAAGAGAAAGGGATTTGTTTGGAAATGAATGCTGGGTGGTAGGTAGGCCATTTAAAACTGCCGTGGATACAAAGCCTTACCACTGCAGAAAAAGTTGAGACCATTAATTTCTGACTGACGCATCTTCCTCCTTCTACAAGGGTCTATAATTGAAGGAAGTAGAATGTTGCCAGCTCACAGAAAGGGTTTCTGTTGGGCCTTAAACCTTCTCGAATTTCGGGCGCGCTCAGTTGAGGCTCTGCCGAGGCTCAGGTTCCTGGGATCCAGTCAAGTAGCGTGAAGTATGTTTCTCCCTCTCCCTCTGCCCCTCCCCACCGTTTGCTCTCTTTCTCAAAAAAATAAAATCTTAAAAAAATAAAACACCTTCTCATTTTTCCTTTTTGTAAATCAGCCTCTCTTGGACTGCATTTTAAAACTGCTCTAAAATGCAGCCAGGCCCACAATCCATAGCTCCCCTCTAAGTGGGATGTCCTTTCCCTTTCCCAACAGGAAACCAGTTTTTAAAAACTTAAAGGAATGCTTAAGGCGGTCCCCTTGTCCCAGGTCTAGAATAAGGGAGATAAGTTATCCTCTTCATGGCAGGCTGGAGAACAGGTCCTAGGACACTTACATTGTGCTCCAGCAAAAGAGGCACTTGTAGTTCCCAGAATATGCCTTTGTAGTTTCATGTTATGTCTTGCAAATTCCTTTCCCTCTTTCTGAAATCTGCCTGCTCCTGGCTCTCGTCCTGGCAAACACCAACTTAGTCTTCAAATTTTATCTCAAAAGCTCTTTCTTCTGAAGTCTCTGGTTCCTGAAGACAAACTTAGATTTCCCTCCTGTTTTCCATGTTGCTTGTGTATGTTATGCTTCTACCTTAACATTACACCAGCAATACTGCTTTCCAAACCGAGGGGGTTTTTTAGTCTTCTTACAATACTGGGAGTTTCATGACCACAAGGATGTGTCTTTGCTTTGTCTTTGTCTTTGCTACCTCAGCGAGCACAGTGTCGTGTGTGTAACCCATGTTTATTAAATGAGCAAAACAGCTCTTTTTTTTCTCTTCTGTTGCAGAGTTAAGGACTCATGATTGTTTACAGGCTTGTTGCTCAAAAAAGTTAAACAGGTTAAGGCCTTGCAGCTTTTAAGCCCCTGAGGCTCAATCCAGCTTCTTGGTTTTCCTTTCTTCATCACCAGCTTCAGGCTGCAGCTGATTCCAAGGCTACTGCCACTGGGTCAGACCCTTAGGACCTTCATCCCTACACTAGTTCAAGTGCTACTCAGTGTCTTCAATGCCCCTTCCCTACTGCCCTAAGAAGAAAAGCTGACAGGCCTCATCCCCACCACACTTTTTAGAGGGGAGGAGGATAGGGTGCAACTTTCATTATTTTTTCTTTTGTTTTATTACAGAAAATTTTGAATGTTTCCAAAAGTAGAGGGACTAATGTAATGAAGCTCTATGCACTGATAACTTCAATTCAACAATGATCAACCCATGACTAATTTCAAGTATACCCTTAAGCCACTTCCACTGGGCCCTATTGGATTATTGTAAAGGAAATCCTGGACATTGTATTTTATTTGTAAACATTTTCATATATACCTTTAGAAGTAAAACCTTAATCGCAGTATTATCACCATACTTTAATGTCAAATATCCAGTTAGTGCATAAATTTCTTCATTGTCTCTCGAATAGTATCTTATATTCAGTCTGTTTGGACCAAAGTTCAAATATTCACACATTGCACTTGCTGGAAATGTCTCTCAAGTTTCCTTTTTTCATCATTTTTTTTTCTTTTACCTTTTTAAAGAATTAGATGATTTGATTTTTCTTTTATTGCAATGTTGGTTGCTGTTAATGTTATCATTACCGAAATCTACTGTTTCATTGTTTGCAAAATGGTGATACTCTATCATTCCTTCTTCATTTTAAAGATTTATTTGTTTGAGAGAGAGAGAGAGAGCACACGCCAGCACTGAGCGTGGGCGGAGAGAAGAGGGGCACAGGGATGGGCACAGGGAGGGGCACAGGGAGAGGGACAGGGAGAAGTAAGAGAAAAGCAAACTACCTGCTGAGCTCAGAGCCTGACTCTGAGCTCTAGATGCCAGGAACCTGAGATCATGACCTTGAGCCAAAACCAAGAGTCAGTCACTCAACTGACTGGGCCACAAAGGCACCCCATTCCTTCTTCATTTTATCAACTGAAATACTTCTATAAAGAGACACCTCCCCTCACCAAATAGGGGTTACACTATTTATTTAGAAGAGCCAGATTAAATGTTTCTTTTACTTATCGGTTTTCAGAATAATGAATCCCTAACTTCCCCTCAAAGACAATTATTTTTAGAAGTTCAATGGCTGTCCACTGCATGATAGAGCCAGGCAAGAGAATTCTTTTAAAATCGTCACTAATGGGATGCCTGGGTGGCTCAGTTGGTTGAGCTGCTGCCTTTGGCTCGGGTCATGATCCCACCGTCTTGGGATGGAGTACCGCATTGGCCTCCTTGCTCAGCGGGGAGCCTGCTTCTCCCTCTGCCTCTGCCTGCCACTCTGTCTGCCTGTGCTCACTCTCTCTGACAAATAAAAAAAAAAATCGTCATTAATGCATACTTGATGAGTTTCAATCCTTTGCTGTTATTCTTCTTACTGAAGCCCATATTCATTCTCTTATCGCTAGCCCTCGGGAACCTCTTTAGATCGGCTCCTAAATCCATTTGACTCCTCTGAGAGCTATCCTGCTTTCTGTAGTTAGCAGAGCATCAGCCATTTCTCTGAGGACACTTGTTTCCTTTTAGTAGGAAATGCTCTTTAGAGACCACATCTGTGCCCTGGCTTTCCACCCGCCTCCATTAATCATAATAATACATGTTCATTGTTTTAAAAAAGTCAGAAGGTATAGATAAATTGAAAGAAGATTAGAAATACCATAATGATACCAGAGAAATACTGCCAAATGTTGGTAAACCACATTCCAGACTTCTTTTCTATGTCCCTATAATTTTTTTCCTATACATTTTCTTTAAAATGACAAAATACAGTGCTTATTATTTGCCTTTTAAAAACTCAGCAAAGTTTCATCAACATTTTTCTACATCATGAATACATTTCTCCAGGATTTTTTTTTTTAAAGATTTTATCTATTTATTTGAGAGAAAGAGAGGGAGAGAAAGCATATGAGCAGGGGGAGGGGCAGAGGCAGAAGGAGAGGGAAAAAGAGAATCAGACTCCCTGCAGAGCAGGGAGCCTGTCTCGGGGCTTGTTTTAGGACTCAATCCCAGGACTCCAGGATCATGGCCTAAACCAAAGGCAGACGCTTAGTCCACTAAGCTACCCAGGTGCCCCTCTCCAAGATCGTTTAAATGACTACAGAGTATTTCATCATTTGAAAGCAGCACTTTTTTTTTGTTTTGTTTTAAAGATTTTATTTATTTATTTGACAGAGAGAGAGATAGCCAGAGAGGGAACATAAACAGGGGGAGTGGGAGACAGAGAAGCAGGCTTTCCGCCAAGCAGGAAGCCCAATGCAGGGCTTGATCCCAGGACCCTGGGATCATGACCTGAGCTGAAGCAGACACTTAACCACTGAGCCACCCAGGCGCCCCAGTAGCACTGTCTTTATAATCAATCCTGTTTTGGAGCATATAAATTCTTTTCTATTTTTCCATATTATAAATGAAAACATAATATTTAAAAACTTACAAATTTTTCCCAATTGATGTTACAAATATTATAATATTTAAAATATATAATATTTATCATTGAAAATTTACCCAGTCATTTAATGTTTTCCCCATCGGCGCAGTTCCTAAAAGTGAAATTGTTGGACCTGGGGTAGGTATGTTAAAAAAAAAAACTCTTTTTAATGTAATATGTTCTCATGATTCAAAATTCAAAAAGTATAAGAGGATGCTCATTGCAACACTTGACCCAGCTACCCCAAACCAAGGCAACTAACATTACTAGTTTCTTGTAGATTGCTCCAATATAATTCCATACTTACACCACAAGTTAATATATATATTTACTTTCCATCCCTCCTTTTTTCCACAAATGGTGAAATATTATACACTGTTTTGCACCTTACATGTTACGCTTATTTGTTGAAGGTCTTCACATAATAGTTCCTAAAGAGCCTTCTCTTTCTTAGGCTATATAGGGTCTCAATGTATGTTCAGTTTTGTGTTTTTTTAAAGATTTTAATTATTTATTTGACAGAGAGAGAGAGATCACAAATAAGCAGAGAGGCAGGCAGAGAGAGAGAGAGAGAGAGAGGGAAGCAGGCTCCTTGCTGAGCAGAGCCCAATCTGGGACTCGATTCCAGGACCCTGAGATCATGGCCTGAACTGAAGGCAGAGGCTTAGCTCACTGACCCACCCAGGAGCCCCAGTTCAGTTTTTCCATCATCTATTTAACCAGCCCTTAACTAACAGAGAGTCAAGTTATTACCAATCTTACGCCATTACAAATAATTTTGCCATAAAGAACCGTTTACACATTATCCATAGGGTAGATTTCTAGAAGTGGAATTGGTGGATGCAAAAGTGAGTGCATTTGTAATTTGGGTTGATATTCCCACAGTGCTCCCCAAAACTCCAGAGGTTTTACCAAATTCCCTTCCACCCGCAGTATCTGAGAATACTTTCCAAAGTAATGTGTGTCAAACTTTTTGACCTTTGCCTATCTGACTGGTACATAATATGAGAGTGGTTTTATTTGGGTATGTTTCTTTGCTGTTTTTTACTCCAAACTGACCCCCTGGTCCCTACTTATCTTGCTGTCGATCGTTATTTGGAACTGAATGAGGAAATTTTAAAAATAATAGACATGGCAAAGTATCCAGTTATTTTGTTCCTTGACCTTGATAATTTTTAAATCAGTGGTTCTCAGCTTGGCTGGACCAATGAATCTCTTGGGGTATCTTTTAAAAATGCCAAGGCTGATGGGGCGCCTGGGTGGCTCAGTGGGTTAAAGCCTCTGCCTTCGGCTCAGGTCATGATCTCAGGGTCCTGGGATGGAGCCGCATGGGGCTCTCTGCTCAGCGGGGAGCCTGCTTCTCTTCCTCTCTCTCTGCCTGCCTCTCTGCCAACCTGTGATCTCTGTCTGTCAAATAAATAAATAAAATCTTATAAAAAAAAAAATGCCAAGGCTGGGATGCCTGGGTGGCTCAGTGGGTTGGGCCACTGCCTTCAGCTCTGGTCATGATCCCAGGGTCTTGGGATCGAGTCCCGAGTTGGGCTCCTTGCTCGGCCGGGAGCCTGCTTCTCTCTCTGCCTCTACCTGCCACTCTGCCTCTCTCTTTCTCTCTCTCTCTCTGACAAGTAAATAAATAAATAAATAAAATCTTTAAAAATGCCAAGGCTGAAACTGTGGTGTGAAATACCCCAATGGCAGATAACTGACATTATACATTTGGTAAAACCTGAGAACGGTACAACATAAAGGGTGAACCCTGATGTAAACTGTGGACTTTAGTTACTAATAACATACCAATAGTCATCAATTCATCAGCGTTCTTCAGCTGTAGTTAATGCACCACACCAATGCAAGATATGAATAGTAGGGGAACCTTGGGGACAGAGGAGGGGGTATATGGGAACTCTTTGTACTTTCTGCTCAATTTTTCTGTAAACATAAAACTGCTCTAAGAAATAAAAAGTGTATTAATTAAAAACAGAACAACAAAACAACCCAAGGCCTACTGCCCTTGGAGGTTCTGGTAATTGGTCTGGAATGGAGCCAGGCTTAGATGTTCTTTAAAAGGATTTTAGGTGTTGCAACTCTGTACCCATGGTTGAGCCACTACCTTAAATGGTAACTGAAGCCCCAGTAAACTTCTCAGTTTACAAAAAAATTCCCTAGATGGTTGTAATGCACAGCCAGTTCTAGTTTAAAAGCAGATGGATGATGGTGGGTATTAAGGAGGGCACATATTGCATGGAGCACTGGGTGTGGTGCATAAACAATGAATTATGAATTACCGAAAAAAAATTAAATTTAATTTAAAAATAATAATAAAAGCAGATGGAAAATGAGTTCAACTCTGATCTGAACACAGAAGACCTTTACAAATACATCTGGTCAAGGCAAGCAATGAAAGGTAGCCACAGTTGGTTCTAGTAGTTCTCAAAGGGTGGTCCTTGAACCAGCATTATTGACATTACCTGGAATTTGTTAGAAATGCAAATTCTTGAGCTCCATCCCAGACCTACTGATCCTAAATTGAAAAGGGGAGGACACAAGAGGGCCCAGCTGTCCCTGTTTTGACAAGCCTTCCAGGTGATTCTGATGCACAGGCACATTTGAGAAGCCCTACTCTAATCTCATAAAATGATTCTTCCTGGTACCTGGATTTTGACCTTGAGTAGTTGGATTTGGGCCTTGCCCCGTGAGAAATGATAAACTGTAGCATTATGCTTATAGACGTCATATTTTTGCCAGAGCCCCCATGTTAGCTATAATAAATTCTTAATGGAGTTCAAAGTTGTAATTAAAAACCAAAGTCATTTGAATGTGTAATATACCAACTTTATTTTATTCACACCAGAGACTTTAATTGTGCTACCAAGACCGACTTTCTTCTTTCCTTCCCTTCCTTTCTCTTTTGCCTGTAACTGGATAAAGTTTTTTTTTCACATCTACAGATATTTTTTCAAAATGGTATTTACTAGGAAAGTTGTACTCAAATAACACTGTATAAACAAACACAGTACTACCTATCCGTGTGCTTGAAGATCTTCAGTGTGCAAAAGAATCCCCAATAAAGAAATAGCTTCGAGAATGCGTCTGCTCTGACCGACAGGGTCATTCTTAATCCCCAGTGCAAGAATTTTGAGTGGCTCTTTGCCTCATTTATTGACTTTATAATACAGGCATTGACAAAGAGTCTCATTTACAATTTTACAATCTTATGTATGTGAGAATTCTCCAGTTCTTTGTTCTTTTGGATAGTGGCTTTTTTTTTTTTTTAAGTACAACATGTCATCTGCAAATAGTGACAGTTTTATTTCTTCCTTTCCAGTTCAGATGCCTTTTTTTCTTCTCTTACCTAACTGAGCTGGCTGGGACTTCCAAAATTATGTTGAATAAAAGTGGCAATAGTGGATATCTTGTCTAGAGGAAAAGTTTTCAGTTTTTCATCAAGTATGATGTTAGCTGTGGGCTTGTCATATATGACTTTAATATGTTGAGGAATGTTCCCTCTACACCCACTTTGTTGAGAGTTTTCATCATAAATGGACATTGAATTTTATTAAATGCTTTTTCTATATCCATCAAGAGGATCATATGATTTTTAATACCTCATTTTGTTATTGTGGTGTATCATACTAACTTGCAGATGTTGAGCCAGCCTGACATTCCTGGAATAAATCCCATTCAGTCATGGTGTATGATTTTTTAAAAGATTTATTTACTCATTTATTTGTTTGGTGGGGGAGGGGCAGAGGGAGAGACCCCTGCTGAGTGCAGAGCCCTATGCAGAGCTCAATCCCATGACCCATGAGATCACAACCTAATCCAAAATCAAGAGCCAGATGCTCAACCAACTGAGCCACTGAGGCACCCCAGTGTATGATCCTTTTACTGTATTGTTGAATTCAATTTGCTAATATTTCGTTAAGGATTTTTAAATCTATGTTCATCAGGGATATTGGCTTGTAATTTTCTTTTTCTGTGGCACCCTTGTCTGGTTTTGCTATCAGGGTAATGCAGGCTTCATAAAATGGGTTTGGAAGAGTTCCCTCCTCTTCTTTTTTTAGGAAGAGTTTGAGAAAGATTGGTATTCATTTTTCTTTGAATGTTTGGTAGAATTTACCAATGGAGACATCTGGTCTGGGGCCTTTTTTTTTTTTAATTAACATATAATGTATTATTTGTTTCAGCGATACAGGTCTGTGATTCATCAGTCTTACACAAGTCACAGTGCTCACTATAGCACGTACCCTCCCCAGTGTCCATCCCCAGCCACCCCATCCTTCCCACCCCTCTCCACTCCAGCAACCCTCAGTTTGTTTCCTGAGATTAAGAGTCTCTTATGGTTTGTCTCTCTCTCTGGTTTCATTTTGTTTCATTTTTCCTTCCCTTCCCCAATGACCCTCTGTCTTGTTTCTCAAATTCCTCGTATCAGTGAGATTATACGATAATTGTTTTTCTCTGATTGACTTATTTCGCTCAGCATAATACCATCTAGTCCCAGCCATGTCATTGCAAATGGCAAGATTTCATTTTTTTTGATGGCTACATGTGGGCCTTTTGTTTTGGGAAGGTTTTAGATTACTGATTCAATTTCCTTACTAGTATTCAGGTTTTCCATTTATTCATAATTTAGTCTTGGTAGGCTGTATGTTTCTAGGAATTTATCCATTTCTTCTAGATTGTCAAATTGTTGGA
Source organism: Mustela erminea (assembly GCF_009829155.1). Lineage (NCBI taxonomy): Eukaryota > Metazoa > Chordata > Mammalia > Carnivora > Mustelidae > Mustela > Mustela erminea. The sequence goes on along the minus strand of NC_045620.1, from coordinate 59,908,389 downwards.
GTATAATTGTTCACAATTATTGCTTATGATCCTTTGTATTTCTGTGATGTCAGCTGTAATAGCTCCTCTTACATAGAAAACCCTAAAGACTCCATCAAAAAACTGTTTGACTTATATACAAATTTGGTAATGTTGCAGGATACAAACCAATACACAAAACCTTTGCATTTTTATGCACTAATAATGAACTACCAGGAAGAGAAAGTAAGGAAACAACCCCATTTACAATTGCAGCAAAAAATAATAAAAGACCTAGGAATAAATATAACCAAGGAGATTAAAAAAAAAAAACCCTCTATACTGAAAACTATAAGACATTAAGGAAAGAAACCAAAGATAACAAAAATTAATGGAAAGATATTCTGTGCTCATGGATTGGAAGAATTTACTACCCAAAGCAATCTACAGATATAGTGACATCCCTATCAAAATTCTAATGGCATTTTTCACAGAAATAGAACAAACAATCCTAAAGTTTGGAGCCGGAAAAGAACCTGAACAGCCAAAACAATCTTGAGAAGCAACAAAAAAGCTGGATGTCTCATATTCCCTGATTTTGACTGTAACTGTAACTGTATTACAAAACTATAGTTATTAAAGCAGTATGGTGTTGGCATAAAAACAGACACAGGGATCAATGGTTTGGAGTAGATAGTCTAGAAATAAACCCAACCATATATGGCCAATTAATTTATGATTAAAGAAGGCAAGAATATACAGTGGGAAAGGGGTAGTTTCTTCAGTAAATGGTGGTGGGAAAACTGGACAGCCATATGCAAAAAAATTCAACTAGATGATAACCTTATACCATATACAAAAATTAACTCAAAATGTATTAAAAACTTGAATGTAAGACCTGAAACCATAAAACTTGTAAGTTCCCTGACATAGGTCTTGGTGTTGATTTTTTTTATTAATTATTTTCATTAACATAAAATGTATTATTTGCCAGAGGGGTACAGGTCTGTGAATCGTCAGGCTTACATACTTCACAGCATGGTGATGATTTTTTAAATCTGAGATCAGAAGTAAAAGCAACAAAAACAAGAATAAACAAGTGAGACTACATCAAACTAAAAAGCTCCTGCACAGCAAAGGAAATCATCAACAAAATAAAAAGGCAACCTACTGAATGAGAGAAAATATTTGCAAGTCATATATCTGATAAAGGGTTAATATCCAAAATATATAATTATACAACTCAACAGCAAAAATAAAAAATATGATTTTAAAATGGGCAGAATATCTGAATAGTCATTTTTCCAAAGAAGACAGATGGCCAATAGGTACATAAATGGATGCTCAACATCACTAGTGATCAGGGAAATGCTAATCAAACCACAATGAGATACCAGCTCACCCCTGTTAGAATGTCTACTATCAAAAAAGCAAAAAATAGCAAGTATTGGGAGGATGCAGAGAAAGGGAACCCTCATGCACTGTTGGTGGGAATGTAAACTGGTACAGCCACTCCGGAAAACAGTATGAAGGTTCCTCAAAAAATTAAAAATAGAACTACCACACGATCCAGCAGTTCCATTTCTGGGTATTTATGTGAAGAAAACAAAACACACATTTGAAAAGATGCGTGTATCCCCCATGTTCACTGCAGCATTATTTACAATAGGCAGGATATGGAAACAACCTAAGTGTCCATCAATGGATGAATGGATAAAGAAATTATAGCGCACGCGCACACACACACACACACACACACGAATATTATTCAACCATAAAAAATGAAAATTTATCATTCATGACAACATGGATGGACCTCAAAGCCATTATACTAAATGAACTTAGGTTAGGTGATGGGAGAAATGGGTGAAGGGATTAAAAGTTCTAAAAAATTTAAAAATTAAGAAAATACATAAGGTTAACTACTCAGCATTTCTACTTCTAGGTAGTTATCCCATAGATAAAATTCCATATGGGTGAGTGGCAAAAAAAAAAAAAAAAACAAAAACAAAAACCCAAAACCAAAAAACACATCTCAAGGTTTGCTTGCAGGTAAGCAACCTAAGGCATACGTTTTCTCTGCACACCCAAGTTATGATATGACTTAACACTTTTAAGTGTTACTTGGGGCACATCATTAACTTGGCTGTCATTGAAAGTATCTGAGTCCTCCATGCTATTTGTTATGCTCCACAAATAAGTGAAATCATACGATAATTGACTCTCTCTGCTTGACTTATTTCACTCAGCATAATCTCTTCCAGTCCCGTCCATGTTGCTACAAAAGTTGGGTATTCATCCTTTCTGATGGAGGCATAATAATACTCCATAGTGTATATGGACCACATCTTCCTTATCCATTCATCCGTTGAAGGGCATCTTGGTTCTTTCCACGGTTTGGCGACTGTGGCCATTGCTGCTATAAACATTGGGGTACAGATGGCCCTTCTTTTCACTACATCTGTATCTTTGGGGTAAATACCCAGTAGTGCAATTGCAGGGTCATAGGGAAGTTCTATTTTTAATTTCTTGAGGAATCTCCACACTGTTCTCCAAAGAGGCTGCACCAACTTGCATTCCCACCAACAGTGGAAGAGGGTTCCCCTTTCTCCACATCCCCTCCAGCACATGTTGTTTCCTGTCTTGCTAATTTTGGCCATTCTAACTGGTGTAAGGTGATATCTCAATGTAGTTTTAATTTGAATCTTCCTGACGGCTAGTGATGGTGAACATTTTTTCATGTGTCTGATAGCCATTTGTATGTCTTTATTGGAGAAGTGTCTATCCATATCTTCTGCCCATTTTTTGATATGATTGTCAATTATCATATGGTTTCACTTATTTGTGGAGCATAACAAATAGCATGGAGGACATGGGGAGTTAGAGAGGAGAAGGGAGTTGGGGGAAATTGGAAGGGGAGGTGAACCATGAGAGACTATGGACTCTGAAAAACAATCTGAGGGTTTTGAAGGGGGGTAGTGGGAGGTCAGGGTACCAGGTGGTGGGTATTATAGAGGGCACGGATTGCATGGAGCACTGGGTGTGGTGCAAAAATAATGAATACTGTTATGCTGAAAATAAAAAATAAATTAATTAAAAAAAAAAAAAAGAAAGTATCTGAGTCTGCCTCCCCTTTTCTAGGCATTCTGCCTTGCTTATAGGAAGCCCTGTGCCAGGTGTGTGGGAGGAGGTTGGTAGAGAGGGAGATTTTGAGCAAGATCCCAGAGGTCGACCCCTACTCCTTCCTCTTCATTGTAGCCACACCCACTCCAAACTCCAATTCTGCATCTCTGTGTTGGATTCTAGGCAGCTGTAATGGCTGCAGGGGTCCAAGTCTAGTTTTCCAAAGTGAGTCATAGGAGGGCCTGACCTTAAAAAAATGAAGATTAAAAAAAATAATAAAATGAAATAAATAAATAAGATGCGACTTCATTCGGCCCTGTATCACGATGAGTATCTCAGTCAGCATAAGGCCTTTCGGAGTGCAGTATACTGGCTCTGACAGGATCCAGCCCCTGTGGACATGTGAACCCCTCACTGTCAAGGTCTCTGGTGGTGCCATGAATTCTGTTTCCATACTGTTTCCCCACCTATCATCCAGGGCAGGAGAAGGCTTTGCAGGGCTAGACCCACAGGGAACCTCACCTGAGATCTCAGCACCTTCCTGGTAGAGCTTTGAAGGCTTGTGTTTCCTAGGGACTGGCTCCCTGTCTTCCTCCTTACTCTTAAGAGCGTGAGGCACACTAGTCTGCCTCTGGAATCCTTCCCCTAATCCCTAACCCAGCTTCTCTCAGTTAGTGTGTACACTCATTACCCAAGAACTTGTTGAAAGAGTGTCTGGGCTTTACCCTTAGAAATTCTGTTTCCAGAGGCGGGGTGGGGCCCATGAACTCACTTTCTGATTTCAAAAGGTGAAAGTGCTTGAGAACAACTTCTCCTGTCTGCTTGGCAAAACCTCCCTGGGCAAAGAGACATCCAGCTCTGCGCTTGCTTGGACTGGGGAGAGGTGTTGGGGGATGTGGGCATAGAGAGGAGAATAAACAAATTCGTATTTTGAAATAAATATTACCAACTAGAAACCATGAAATTAGGTTCTGCTACTAAAACATCACTTCTTTGATTTATATGTGACTACATGCATACTGAGACTCCTTTGAGATTGAAAAAAAAAAGTTTCAAAAGAAGCTTAAAATCCCTTTTTCCTAGAAAAAGGACCTTTATGATGGCAGGGACTGTGGCTGTGTATATCCAGATAAGCACAGTGCTGAATGAATGAATGAATAATCACTTGATAAAAATATAAAACACACATATTCACCTTTATGCAAGTTTATCCAAAGAAGGACCAGAATGGATATTATGTAATTGTTAATAGGGTTGTTTTTGGTGTTGGTACTACTCTGGGTGAATAAGTATGTTCTTAATTTAGTTTTATTTCTCTATGAATTAAAAAAATATTTTCTCTATTTTATTTTTTATTTGTATTTATTTATTTATTTTTTTTAAGAGAGTGAGAGAGAGTGCATGTGAGAGGAGGGGGCGGGGGCAGAGGACAAGGGCAAGACTCACAAGCAGACTCCATGCTCAGCAGAGAGTCCAACGCAGACTTGATCTCACAACCCTAAGACCATGACCTGAGCCCAAATCAAGAGTCGGACACTTAACCAACTGAGCCACCAGGTGCTCCTCTTTTCTCTATTTTAGATATTTTCTTCAATGCACTTGAATAGTTTTATTTGTAAAACAATAAATATTATAAGCTTGAATAAAATCAGGGTTACCAAGTCTACACAATCTTCCTAATTCTGCCTGGGGTGTGTAAGTGCATGTTGGGTGAGTATAGGGCAGAGGGCACCTAGAGGTACAAAGAACAAAACTTTGCTAGTTTCCCTGGTGACTGTGTCAAAGGTAGTGCCCATTTCATCTTCCAGGTGGATCACAGAGTCCCTGGAGTACCTGCCCCAGGGTGAACTTCTACTGGACTCCACTCAAACCAGAAAACTCAGGGAAGCTCCTGAGAAGAAATCTCCCTAGGCTCATCTTAGTCTAATTCTAGGCAATGATGGCTCCAGAATATGGGTCTAAGATGGGTCAGGGGTGCTAAAGTCCTCTCTTAACTTTTCAGTCACTAAAAGAACTCGTAAATATAGCACCAAGGCACAGAAGGGGTAATTTAGTAATGTTGGTCATTAGGCCGTAAACTGGAACACTATCAAACATACTTTCCAGGAGTTGAATCAGACTATAATCACACCCAGACTTGGGCGCTCCTTTACACAATAGCCTATTTGTTTGTTTGGTTTTTGTTTTTTAACCATTTAGTTACCTCTTTGGTCTTCTGAACATTGGCAGCTTTAAGAAATGATGGAAAAACCTGACTCCGTTTTCCTAAAATTCTCTATAATGAATTTTCAGGAAGAAAATTTCTGCAGTCCTTTCTGGCATTCCTGCTTATTTGTGATGCCAAATCCAGCATTCTCCCTTTGGACAGGTCAAGTTATCCATAATACACCAGATTATCACTGTCCAAGAGAAGTACAATAGGAGCTACATATATGTAAACTTAAATTATTTAGTAACCACATTAAAAAGGTAAATAGAAAAAAAGTAAAAAGAAACAGGTGAAATTAATTTTAATAATGTTTGACTCAGTTGAATATACTCAAAATATTTCAATATATACTCAGTATAAAATAATTGAGGTTGTTTATTTTTTTTTGTACTGTCTTTGGAGTATAGGGTGTTTTACACTTCCAATACATCTTAATTAGGACTAGCCACATTTCAAGTGCTCAGTAGCCAAATGTGGCTAGCACTATTTTACTGGACAGTGCAGGACCAGGTGAATACAGGTAGATTCCCTGAAACATTGCTGTGTGTCTAGCAAGAACATATTACTTATTAATGGACTCAAAATACAACTGTGTTTTGATGTCACCTACAGGTTCTTAAAATATCTGCCAAACAATTCACTCAATCTGGCTTCTTTCTCAAGTACCAAAGATCTTTTAGTTTCTAGGATTTTTATGCACCTAGTATCTCCTGTTTTCAAAAATATGATTCTCTAACAAATATTTCTAAATAGATCAATGGAAACTTTGTCTTACTGCCATTTGCAAATTTAACTCCAGTATCTGAAATAACTAATTCAATCGCTTCTTGGCCTTTTGGCTAAGATCAAGTGTGAAATAACTAATTCTCCAGATGATGAAAATTATGAAGTTGGGTACTTACCCAAACACTTGTATCAAACTTTTATTCTTGTGAAATAAGCAGGCTATGATTTCCTATAAACTCCATAAATATATAGAGTTGTAAATGATTGCTAAAAGCCCATAAACAAGAGGTGGGTAAGGCTGCAAGGTGCTGGCTGTGATTTGTAAGTTCCTAAGTGCATCCCTGGGACTGGGTCACCCCAGTGACTATGGCTTGTGTTAGCAGAGCCGGTTAGACAAAGTAATAGTTCACCATGGCGAGAAAGTCTTCCATTTCCCCCAGTTTGTGGATTTCACTGTTCTTTTGGAAATAAGTGAAACACTTACTCCTTTATACCCATAAAATGAGCTAGTCTTCTGAGTACATTTATGAGAAAAGTCAAGGTTCTTCATTAATCCTATTTAGATAATCAGAGAAGAACCTAACAACAAAATAAATGAAAGAAGGCATGTGACCGTCTCATCTGCCTATAGGCAAATGCACTATTTCCTTCCTGAATTTTTGGTTAGTCTTCAGAAATATTTGTTTATAGTAAGAAAACATAACTCCATTTTGTAGATAACTGTTATATTTGTTTTTAGGGGAATTTTTCTGTTTCTTCTAGGTCCTTTTTATTGCCGTAAGGTCAGTTGTAATGTCCCAACTTTCATTCCCAATTTACTAATTTGAGCTCTTTTTTCTTTGTCAGTTTAACTAAAGGTCTATCCGTTTTGTATTTTGCTTGTATTTTCAAGGAGCCAGCTTTTGGTTGCATTGACTTTTCTCTATTTTTTCCCCCCTGTTCTCTATTTTATTTATTTCTAACATAAGCTTTACTAAATTATTTCTTTTACTTGCTTTGGGTGACATTTGCTTGTCTTTTCCTAGTTTCTTTTTTTAAAAAAGATTTTATTTATTGACAGAGAGAGAGGTCGATCACAAGCAGGCAGAGAGGCAAGCAGAGAGAGAGGGGGAAGCAGGCTCTCTGCTGAACAGAGAGCTCCATGCGGGGCTGGATCCCAGGACCTGGGATCATGACCTGAGCTAAAGGCAGAGGCTTAACCCACTGAGCCATCTACGGGCCCCCTTTTCTTAGTTTCTTAAGGGGAAAGTTTAGGTTATTGATTTTAGACCTTTCTTCTTTTTCACTAAAAGCATTTACAGCTGTAAATTTCCCTTTAAGCATTGCATTAGCTCCATCCCATAAATTGGCATATGTTTCTCATTTTCATTCATTTCAAAATATTTTTGAATTTTTCCTTGTTTTATTCTTTGACTCATAGGTTACTTATGAGTGAATTGTCTAATTTCTACGTATTTATGTATTTCCCACATTTCTGTTGCAATTTTTAATTTAATTCCACGGTGGCTAGAGAATATACTTTACACTAATTTAATCATTTAACATTTCCTGGGAATTGTTTTGTGGGCCAAGGTATGGTCTGTTTTGGGGAATGTTGTATGTGTACCTGACAGGAATATATATTCTGTTGTTGTCGAATATAGTCTTCTATAGCTGTCTCTTAGTTGACTTACAGTGTTACTCAGATCTTCATTTCCTTGTTCATCTTTTGTCTAGTTTTTCCATTCATTATTTGAAGTAGGGTAATGAGGTCCATAATTATTACGGTTGAGCTCTTTGTTTCTCCCATTAGCTCGGTCAGATTTTGCTAAGTGTATTTTAGGGCTCTCTTGTGAGGTGCATGTATGTTTATAATTGTTATGCCTTTTTGATCGATTGATCTTTTTGTTATTATAAAATGTCCTTTGTTTCTGGTAACAATTTTTGCCTTAGAGTCTATCATGTCTGATATTACCACAGCCACTACAGCTTTCTTTGGTTACCTTTTGCATGGTATAGATTCTTCCATTCTTTTAATTTCAACTTATTTGTGTCTTTGGCTCAAAAGTATGTATCTTGTAGAAGTACATAGTTGGATCTGATTGCTTGTTTAAGAAATGCCTTCTGCCATTCTCTGCCTTCTAAATGGGATGCTAATTTAATTTATATTTAATGTAATTATTGATAAAGTAATAACATTACTTTAATGAAGTACAATTTACATCTGCCAATTTACTATTTGTTTTTTATATATCTTAAATCTTTTCTGTTTTCCATTTCATTAATCCTATTTAGATAATCAGCCTATGTGTTATGACCAGTTTTTGTGTTAAATAGACATTTTTCTAGTTTACCATTTTAATTCACCTGTCATTTATTTTAGAATATTTTATAAGTGATTTTCTTACTGGCTGCCCTATGGATGAAAATAAACATCTTGTAACAATCTAATTATGATTAATACTAACTAAATTTCAAAAGAATATAAAAACCTTGCTCCAGTATAGCTTTGTTCTCTCCTCCCTCCTTTTCTGCAGTTATTCTCATACAAATTATATCTCTGTAATTATAAGCCATCAACAGAGTTTTATAATTATTGCTTTATGCACTTGTGCTTTGGATCATGGAGAAGAAAAAATGTAATAAACAAAGAGCATAATTAAACTGTCTTTTTATATGTATCTCTGTAGTTACCTTTACCAGGGTTTTTTATTTCTCTTTTTTTAAATTTTATTTTTTATTTATTTTCAGCATAACAGTATTCATTATTTTTGCACCACACCCAGTGCTCCATGCAATCTGTGCCCTCTATAATACCCACTACCTCGTACCCCAACCTCCCACCCCCACCCCTTCAAAACCCTCAGATTGTTTTTCAGAGTCCATAGTCTCTCATGGTTCACCTCCCCTTCCAATTTCCCCCAAGTCCCTTCTCCTCTCTAACTCCCCATGTCCTCCATGCTATTTGTTATGCTCCACAAATAAGTGAAATCATATGATAATTGACTCTCTCTGCTTGACTTATTTCACTCAGCATAATCTCTTCCAGTCCCGTCCATGTTGCTACAAAAGTTGGGTATTCATCCTTTCTGATGGAGGCATAATACTCCATAGTGTATATGGACCACATCTTCCTTATCCATTCATCCGTTGAAGGGCATCTTGGTTCTTTCCACAGTTTGGTGACTGTGGCCATTGCTGCTATAAACATTGGGGTACAGATGGCCCTTCTTTTCACTACATCTGTATCTTTGGGGTAAATACCCAGTAGTGCAATTGCAGGGTCATAGGGAAGTTCTATTTTTAATTTCTTGAGGAATCTCCACACTGTTCTCCAAAGAGGCTGCACCAACTTACATTCCCACCAACAGTGGAAGAGGGTTCCCCTTTCTCCACATCCCCTCTAACACATGTTGTTTCCTGTCTTGCTAATTTTGGCCATTCTAACTGGTGTAAGGTGATATCTCAATGTGGTTTTAATTTGAATCTCCCTGAGGGCTAGTGATGATGAACATTTTTTCATGTGTCTGACAGCCATTTGTATGTCTTCATTGGAGAAGTGTCTGTTCATATCTTCTGCCCATTTTTTGATATGATTGTCTGTTTTGTGTGTGTGTTGAGTTTGAGGAGTTCTTTATAGATCCTGGATATCAACCTTTTGTCTGTACTGTCATTTGCAAATATCTTCTCCCATTCCGTGGGTTGCCTCTTTGTTTTCTTGACTCTTTCCTTTGCTGTGCAGAAGTTTTTGATTTTGATGAGGTCCCAAAAGCTTATTTTCGCTTTTGTTTCCTTTGTCTTTGGAGACATATCTTGAAAGAAGTTGGTGTGGCTGATATCGAAGAGATTACTGCCTATGTTCTCCTCTAGGATTCTGATGGATTCCTGTCTCACGTTGAAGTCTTTTATCCATTTTGAGTTGATCTTTGTGTACGGTGTAAGAGAATGGTCGAGTTTCATTCTTCTACATATAGCTGCCCAGTTATCCAACAGCACATTAAAAAGATTATCCACCATGACTGGGTGGGCTTCATCCCTGGGCTACAAGGATGGTTCAACATTCGCAAATCAATCAATGTGATAGAACAAATTAATACGAGAAGAGAGAAGAACCACATGGTCCTCTCAATCAATGCAGAAAAAGCATTTGACAAAATCCAGTGTCTGTTCCTGATTAAAATGCTTCAAAGTATAGGGATAGTGGGAACACTCCTGAACTTCATAAAATATATCTATGAAAGACCCACAGCAAATATCATCCTGAATGGGAAAAAGCTTGCAGCCTTCCCGTTGAGATCAGGAACACGACAAGGATGCCCACTCTCACCACTCTTGTTCAACATAGTATTAGAAGTTCTAGCAACAGCAATCTGACAACAAAGAGAAATAAAAGGTATCCAAATTGGCAATGAAGAAGTCAAACCCTCTCTCTTCGCAGATGACATGATTCTTTATATGGAAAACCCAAAAGACTCCACCCCCAAACTACTAGAACTCATACAGCAATTCAGCAATATGGCAGGATACAAAGTCAATGTACAGGAATCAGTGGCTTTCTTATACACTAACAATGAAAATACAGAAAGGGAAATTAGAGAATCGATTCCATTTACTATAGCACCAAGAACCATAAGATACCTGGGAATAAACGTAACCAAAGAGGTAAAGGATCTGTATTCAAGGAACTACAGAACACTCATGAAAGAAATTGAAGAAGACACAAAAAGAATGCTCTTGGATCAGAAGAATAAACATTGTTAAAATGTCTATACTGCCTAGAGCAATCTATACTTTTTAATGCCATTCCAATCAAAATTCCACCAGTATTCTTCAAAGAGCTGGAGCAAATAATCCAAAAATTTGTATGGAACCAGAAGAGACCCCGAATTGCTAAGGAAATGTTGAAAAACAAAAATAAAACTGGGGACATCACGTTACCTGATTTCAAGCTTTACTACAAAGCTGTGATCACCAAGACAGCATGGTACTGGCATAAAAACAGACACATAGACCAGTGGAACAGAGTAGAGAGCCCAGATATGGACCCTCAACTCTATGGGCAAATAATCTTTGACAAAGTAGGAAAAAATAGACAGTGGAAAAAAGACAGTCTCTTCAATAAATGGTGCTGGGAAAATTGGGCAGCTATATGTAGAAGAATGAAACTCAACCATTCTCTTATACCGCACACAAAGATAAACTCAAAATGGATAAAAGACTTCAACGTGAGACAGGAATCCATCAGAATCCTAGAGGAGAACATAGGCAGTAATCTCTTCGATATCAGCCACAGCAACTTCCTCCAAGGGTTTTTTTTATTTCTTTGTGTGGATTCAAGTTACTGTCTAGAGCTCTTTCATTTCAGTCTGAAGAACCTCCTTGAATATTTCTTGTAGTGCAGGTTTGCTAGCAGTGTGGGTTATCCTAATTTTTTGTTTATCTGGGAATGTCTTGATTTCTTCCACATTTTTGGAAGTGTAGTTTTTGCAGGTATAGGATCCATGGTTGACAGTATTTTAATTTTAGCATTTTAAATATGTCATCACACTGCCTTCAGGCCTTTGTGGTTGCTGATTAGAAATAAGCTGTTGGGGCGCCTGGGTGGTTCAGTGGATTAAGGTCTCTGCCTCTGGCTCAGGTCATGATCTTAGGGTCCTGAGATCGAGCACAGCATTGGGTGCTCTGCTCGGCGGGAAGCCTGCTTCCCTTCCTCCCTCTCTCTGCCTGCCTCTCTGACTACTTGTGATCTCTGTCGGATGAATGGAATCTTTAAAAAAAAAAGAGAGAAAAAAAAGAAAGAAGCTGTTAATATTATTGAGGATCACTTTGATAGAATGAGTCACTTCTCTCTTACTGCTTTTAAGATTCATTCTGTCTTTCGACAGTTCGATTATGAAATGTCTAAATGTAAATCTCTTTGAGTTTGTCTTACTTGGAATTTGTCGAGCTTCTTGCAGACATGCAGAAAAATATTTTTAAACAAAGTGAGCAGTTTTTAGCCATTATTATTATTATTATTATTATTATTATTTTCAAGCATTCTTCTTTCTTATCTTCTCTGGGATTCCCATTATGTGCACACTGGAATGCTGGTGGTGTCCCAGTTGTTTTGTTTCTTGTTTTTTTATTAGTTTCAGAGGTAGAATTTAGTGACTCATCGGCTGCACATAACACCCAGTGCTCATTACATCAAGTGCCCTCCTTAATGCCCATCACACAATTATACCACCCACCCACCCACCTCCTCTCCAGCAACCCTCAGTTTGTTTCCTAGAGTTTAGTCTATCTCATGGTTTGCCTCCCTCTCAGTTTTCATCTTATTTTATTTTTCCTTTCTTTTCCTTTTGTTCATTTGTTTTGTTTCTTAAATTCTGCATATGAGTGAAATCATATGGTATTTGTCCTTCTCTAACTTATTTCACTTAGCATACTACCCTCTAATTCCATCCACATCATTACAAATGGAAAGATTTTATTCTTTTTTTTTTTTAAGATTTTATTTATTTATTTGAGGGAGAGGGAGAGAGGATGAGTGATGGGGAGGGGAAGAAGGAGAAGGAGCAGACTCCCCGCTGAGCAGGGAGCCCAACATGGGGCTTGATCCCAGGACCCTGAGATTATGACCTGAGCCAAAAGCAGATGCTTAACCAACTGAGACATCCAGGTGCCCCAAGATTTCATTCTTTCTGGTGGCCAAGTAATATTTCATTTTATACACATGCACACACACACACATATATATATATAATATACAAATATAATATATATGTATGTATGGGTATATATATATGTATGGGTATATATATAGGTATATACCTATACATACATACATACCACATCTTCTTTATCCATTCATCTGCTGATGGACATGTAGGTTCCTTCCATATTTCGGCCATTGGAGACATTGCTGCTATAAACAAAGGGGAACATGTGCCCTTTCAAATCACTATGTTTGTATCCTTTGGATAAATACTGAGTAGTGTAATTTCTGGGTTGTAGGGTAACTCTATTTTTAACTTTTTGAGGAACCTCCACACTGTTTCCCAGAGTGGTTGCAACAGCTTGCATTCCCACCAACAGTGTAAGAGGGCTTGCCTTTCTCTGCATCCTTGCCAATATCTGTTCCCTGAGTTGTTAATTTTAGCCATTCTGACCAGTGTGAGGTGGTATCTCACTGTGATTTTGATTTGTATGCCCCTGTGCCGAGTGATGTTGAGCATTTTTTCACGTGTCTGTTGGCCATCTGTATGTCTTTGCAGAAATGTCTGTTTATGTCTTCTGCCCATTTCTTGACTGGAGTATTTGTTTTTTGGATGTTGAGTTTGATAAGTTCTCTATAGATTTTGGATACTAGCCCTTTATCTGATAAGATATTTGCAAATATCTTCTCCCATTCTGTAGGTTGCCTTTTGGTTTTGTTGACTTTCCTTTGCTGTGCAAAAGCTTTTTATTTTGATGAGGTTGCCCCACAGTTTCTGAGGCTTTTTCATTTTGCCCTATTCTTTTTATCTTCTGTTTCTCAAACTAGACAGTCTAAAAACAAATTATCTTCAAGTTTTCTGATGATTTTTTCAGCCATCTCAAATCTGGTGAGCACTTCTAGGGGATTTTCCATTTCAGTGGTTATACTTTCAACACCCAAATTTCTGGGGTGCAACACCCAAATTTCAGCTGGTTAAGTATCTGACTCTTGGTTTCAGCTCGGGTCATGATCTCAGGTGATGGGATTGAGCCCTGTGTCAGGCACTGTGTTCAGTGTGGAGTCGGCTTGGGATTCTCTCTCTTCCTCTCCCTCTGTCCTTTCCGCTCATGTTTTCTTTCTCTCTCTCAAATAAAGAAATCTTAAAAAAAAAAAAAAACCACCCAAATTTCTGTTTTTTCTTTTTAAAATAATTTCTATTTATTGATATTATCTATTTGGCGAGGCATCATTCACAAACTTTTCTTTTTCTCTGTAGATATACTTTCCTTTAGTTCTTTGAACATATTTATAATAGCTAATTGAAAGCCCTTGTCTATGAAGTCCAAAGTCTGGGTTTCTTCAGAGGCAGACTTCTTTCCCCATGTCTGTATACGGGCCATACTTTTTTGCTTGTCTCATGTATTTTGGTTGAAAACTGGAAATTAGATTCTCCCCATTCAGCATTTATTGCCATTTCTGTTTGTTTAGCAACTTTACTAAACAGATTCTATAAAGTGAGTATTCTTTGTCATCCGTGGCCACTGAATATTCTGTCCAGTTAGCTTCATGGTCTGTTGATGATGGGTCTGAGATTTTCTGAAATGCCTCAAACCGGCAAGTCTCCTAGCTTTTGCTAAAGGGCTCTGAGCTTACGTGGGGGCATGTTCCCAGTGTTTTAGAATGCAGTTTACAATTCTGCCCTAGGTTTCTCTTCTGGACTGTGCAGAGCATCAAGGTTATCTAGGAGTGAGGGACCCGGGCCTTCTCAGTCTTTCCTCAGTACGCACACACTTCACATAGGCACGCCTTCTAGATTCCCAAGAATATGCAGGAGGTTTTCAAAGTCTCTGTGGGCATTTTACTCTCTGGCTTTTCAAGGGCTTTCTCATTTGCCCCAGGCAACTGAGAAGTTGAAAAAATAGCTGATTATCTTTAATAAAGGCCCCTGGGAAAAGGCTACTCCCACTGAATAAGCTCTAAATGAGGTAATGACTTTTAATGGAGGAGGGTAAGACTGTCCAACAGCCAATATTTTTAACTTATTCACCTAAAATATGTACTGGAAAGATACTGTGTCCTAGGGCAGTACCCGAAGTGTGGACTGTGTCTGGTGCCAGTCAGTGAACTGTTTGTTAATGGTCTGACATGAGATAAAGAGCTTGTACCAGGGCGCCTGGGTGGCTCAGTGGGTTAAGCCGCTGCCTTCGGCTCAGGTCATGATCTCAGGGTCCTGGGATCGAGTCCCGCATCGGGTTCTCTGCTCCGCGGGGAGCCTGCTTCCTCCTCTCTCTCTCTCTCTGCCTGCCTCTCTGCCTACTTGTGATCTCTCTGTGTCAAATGAATAAATAAAATCTTAAAAAAAAAAAAAGAGCTTGTACCAGAGTGTAAATCAATCTACTGTTTCCTTTACAGTGAAAGTCTTGATACAAAAAAAAAATTTCAGCTGAACCGGGTAATGTGCTTAACGATGTGGACCATACTTTGACACTGTGAGGCACTGGACAAGGGAATGCAAAAAGAAAGATGGCATTAACTTGCTTATGATAGAGTAGTAGAGATAAGATGTTCCTATTTCTATGCATTCCTAGGTAAGTTGTAATAATTACCATAAAAATCTCCAATCAGTAGTGAAAGAGCTTCCAAGGAGAAAAATCTCGCAATGCTTTACTGAAGCTGTGAATCTGAACTAAACTTTGAATGATGGTTAAGATTTTCTTAGGGATGAAAATAATTTTTTCCAGTTTTATTGAGGTATAACTGACAAATAAAAATTGTGTATGTTTAAGGTATACAATAGGACAATTCTATACACTTATACACTGTGAAATAATTACACAGTCAGGTTAACACATCAATCCCTCACATAATTTTGTGTGTATGTGTGTGGTGAGAACTCCCAAGATTTATGCTCTTAGCAAGTTTCAAGTATACCATACAGCATTACTGCATGTTAGATCCCCAGAACTTGTTCCTGTTATAACTGAAAGCTTGTGCTCTTTGACTAACATCTTCCCATTTTCCCCAGCCCCTAGCAACTATCATTCTACTCTGCTTGAGTTCAACTGTTTTAGATTTCACAGATAAGTGATATCATATAGTACTTATCTTTTGGTGTCTGGCTTGTTTCACTTAGCATAATGTCTTCCAGATTCAGCCATGTTGTCACAAATGGCTGGCTTTCCTTTTTTTAATGGCTGAATTTTATCTCTCTCTCTCTCTCTCCTTATCTCTCTATATAACTCAAATATATGATTGATATACACGATATATGTACATAATATGTGTAATATTTTCTTTATCCATTCATTCATTAACACTTAGGTTGTTTCCATATCCTATATTTCCATATATAACTAGAAATGGGATTGCTGGGTGATATGGTAGTTCTAGTTTTAATTTTTGAGGAAGTTCCATATCATTTCCTATAGTGGTTAGTTTATACTCCCACCAACAGGGTTTCCTTTTCTCCACATCCCTACCAATGCTTGTTATCTCTTGTCCTTGGGGTATTAGCTATTCCAACAGATGTGTGGTGATCTCATTGTGGTTTTGATTTGCGTTTCCCTGATGATTAGCAACACCAACATCTTCTCAAGTACCCTTTGACCATTTTATACGTCTTCCTGGAAAAATATCTATCTAGGTCCTTGGTCCATTGCTTTACTGGGCTGTGAAAGATGGTTATGAATGGAGTACCGGGTAGGGGGAAAAGATAAGGCATTTGAGGTAGGACACAGTAAAAGAAAAAGTTTAGAAATGGGAAAAAAGAGGCTTGTGTTTGAAGACTAGTGAGTAGTGAATTTTGAATAGAAAATAAGGTATAGAGGTTTGAGTGAGGTAGGGCCAGAAAGTATCTGAGGCCACATTAGAAAGGACTTGGATTCCACACCATGGGGTTTGTCCTCTGCTCAGTGGACAATAGAGACCCGTTGACATTTTGTGAACCAGGAAGTACCATGGTTCTACTTGATTTAAATAATAGCCTCATAGGGGCACCTGGGTGGCTCAGTTGGTTAAGTGACTGCCTTTGGCTCAGGTCATGATCCCGGAGTCCTGGGATCAAGTCCCACATCAGGCTCCCAGCTCTGTGGGGAGTCTGCTTTTCCCTCTGACCTTCTTCCCTCTCATGCTCTTTCTCACTTTCTTTCTTGAAAAGTATCGAAAGAGTAAAAGACTAGAGTGACAGAAACTAATTAAGATGCTGTTTAAATAATAAGAGACCAATAATGAGGGCCTGAAGCAGAGTGGTGGTAGTGGGATCTGTCAGAGCTATTATTGAGGCAGCATTTACAGGTCTTAAAACTGCTCAAATATGAACAACATGGGAAAGAAAGGGTACTTGAAAGGATGATGGTGCCAAACCAAGGTAGAGAGGGAGCAGGTAAAACTGGTTCGGTAGGAAGATAATGAATTGGCTTGGATTGAGTTTGAGGTTCCTGGCAAGCTATCCAAGTAGAAATACACAGGGACAATGTAGGTCAGCAGCTTGAGAGAAAGGTGAGGCCTAGCAATCCTAACTTGAGAGGCAACAGCACTGAGATGATTAGGGAGCTACGAGGATTGAGATGCTCACAAAGAAAACTACTTGCAGACAGAAGGGAGAGAACCTTGGAGGTAGGTTCTCTCCCTTTAGCCAAGCAAGAACCTTAGGGGAAGAAGGAATGGTGGTTGGCAAGGGTAAGGGAATTAGGAAGAGACATTGAAAACGGCAGATAAATGTTTGGGGAGGAAGACCCCAAGGATTACCTAGGCTGTAAGTGTAACCACTAAATGCATTAAGTTGTTTGAGGACAAGCAAGATTGGTAATTCCAAGCAGTAGTAGGATTGAGGGGAGCATTTTCTCTCTTGGAGTGGGAGAGATGGAAATATTTGTAGGCTGATGAGAAGGAACAGGGATAAGGGGAGATTGTGGGTAGAGGTTAGACGAAGTGCTTGATGGATGAAGTCTACAAAAAGTTGCTAAAAGGGTGGGATTGAGGTAGAGGGAACAACCTTAAAAGGAAGCAAGGATGTATTTTTCTTGGACATGGGGGAGAAGGATGAAAATGTGAGTGTGGACACATAGACATTTTGATGTGTGAAGGCAGGAAGCTGAAGGCTTTCTTATTGGCTGACTCACTCTTCTCAAGAGAATAGAAAGTGAGGTCACCAGAGACTGGCATGGGCCAGGTGTTGGGTTTTGAAACTAAGGGAAAGGACTGAAGCAGCTGTTGGGGAATGAGATTGAGTCTACTAGAAATGGGCAAGCAGATTTCTGAAGATCACTGGGAGCCTGAGTCTAAATCGAAGAATTAGCAGAAGTAAGTGGCATGATCACCCATGTAGGGTCCCTGGAGGGCAAAGTGAAGAAAACAGTGAGATCTTCCAGATATATGTTCTGGTCAGTTATCTACATATTTTACATTATCACTGCAAGTGCAGAGCAGGTTCACACTTTACTTGGCATTGTAGTCCCAATACCCAGTACCATAACCGCGTTCAATTTTAAGGGTTTATTGTTCAAGTTCATGTTCATGTTCATGTTCATATAAGGCCTTACTGAATGAATACACAGATTATGCAGCAAGATTAAGATTTTCATTAACTGACTACCATCGAGCAGAAGAAGAGGATGGAAGTTGATAAACAGTGTTATTACTAAGGCTGAGTCAGTGCCTCATCAGCAGCTGCCCATCTCCACATGCCAGGGAGAAGATGCCAGAACCTTGGAACCCTCTTTCATGTAGAAGCTGAACATGCCTACCAGTGGTGTGAAAGAGATTCATAAAGCCTCCCCCAACCCCTCCTTTCCTTGGTCACCAGGCTTACCTTGCAGCCTCGATCTCTAATTCTGCTTCCTAAGATCTATGAGGTCTAATATCAAAGCCACAGTTGTGGCTTACTACAAAGATTTTATCCTCTTTTAACATTAATAAATTAGCATGATGGCTTATAAACCATTTGATTCATGAGAGGCATATTAATTTATGAGTGAGTTAATAGGACAAGTTCAAAAGTTGCAAAGCTGGGCATTAGTATCAGGATCAGAGGCAATTTTCTTGTAATTATACTCTTATATTGCCAAGATTGAAGTCAAGAAATTCAGAATTTAGTGCTCTCTTCAATTAGGAGTATATAATATTTTAGCCAAGGACGTGGGCTTTTCTTAAAAAAAAAAAAAATCAGAGACCTCATGAGGAAGGTATAAGACAAAATGAATAATCATTTAGATATTACATGAACATTTGCAGTCTACAGACCTATACTCTCAGAATTTCATATATTGGGGCAGAACATTCCTTTAGGCCCAGATGACTGTGAATCTGCTGTGGCCCTACAGTGAATCTCATTGACCTCAAACAGCAGGGGTGTAAGTGACTGCTGCTGCTGGCGTGCTTCTGGCCAATGATGGGGTGCTTCAGCCAGAGAAGTGGAGGCATCTGCATTCTTGAAAGACATGGATCTCTTCTGATGGCCAACTTTGGCTGGAATCTCTCCTTTGGCAGAACCTTCCTCACGTCACACAGAGGTCTAGGACACCTCCAGCCAGTCTTTCTTCTCTGTCTTTTTCACTCAGGGTCAAGTTTGCATGGGTGTTAATGCTGCTTCCAAACTTTCCCAGTTCCCTCCCCATTATCTCTCACATAATAAAATGTTTGCACCATTCATCACATCTTGTAGTTGGCTTCTTGGAGGACCTGGACTGATGCAGAACTTTGCATCAGGAGCCAGAGGCCAAGAGGGACTAATGGCTAGCATTACTCTAGCCACCAAAGGGGCTGATGGTATTGGATTTTGGTTTTTGTCCTTGGAAGCTGAGGGTCCCAATCTGAGTTCAAAAGCCAGAGGATCAGGGGGATGACAGTATTAAGTCCCAGTCTGAGTCCAAAGGCCTGAGAACCAGGAGCACCAATGCTCAAGGACAGGAGAAAATGGAATGTCCTAGATCAACCAAAAGAAAAAATTCACTCTTCCTCTTCTTTTGTTCTATTCAGACTTTGAATGGACTGGGGGGAATGTCACTTGTGTTGGTAAGGCAACGCAAGTGGACATTTACTTAGTCTAGTGATTCAAATGCTAATTTCTTGGGAAACATTCTCACAGACACACTCAGAAATGATGTATGAGCAGCTATCTGGGCATCCCCTAACCCAGTCAAATCAACATGAAATTAACCACTGCATGTAGGTTTCCTCTACTCCATTTAACAGGTAAGGAGACAAAGGGACAGTGTTGGTGGATTAAGATTTGGCGGGGGAACATATTTCTGTGACCAACCACTGAGCTAAGTGTGGTGGACATCTGTTGGGGAGTGCTTGCCCAGGGCCCACTTCCTGTTCCTCTACTAGCAGCACCATTGCTTTGTTTTGTGTAAATAGCTTTCTACGCTGGATACAGTCTTGCTAGGAATATCACTCAAGATGCTCTCCCTCTCTCACTCAAGTATTGGCAAGTAAACTCAAAGAGGGGCTCTCTCCCAGGACCTGAATTAGAGCAGCACAAAACCAGAGAAAGCTGGAGAACATTCGTTCAGAGGCCAGGACTCTGGAGCGCATTCCCTGGGCTCCTGAACCAGACCTCTAGGAGCCAGGAACTGTGGCTCTCTTTCAAGTCTGTGGCCATCCCTAAAGCATCCCGAGACTTTCCTTTGGTTAAATTTAGGCAGAGATGGTTCTCACTGGATGTATTATATTCCATTTTTCAAGAAAATCCTTTCAAGACAAAATCAGAAAAGACTAGGAAGGAAGCACTGAAGTTTCTCCTCTCACAATTAGGATCACCTTTCTCTGTAAAGACACCATCATATTCAGGGTCTCAGAGAAATCTCTCACGATCCTCCTCCTTTTCCTCATGGATAAGAGGAGCCTGCCTAGAATTCTATAATTATGGACTGATGGGGCCTGGCACATATATTTAGTTGTCTGACTCAATGATGGGATCTCTCAAATCACACCTGGGAGTGTCCACCTTGGTCTCATGTTGTGATGGGGGCCCCACCAGTGGTAGCCTGAGGGGCCTCTTCTGGGTCTCCATTTCTGTATCTCTAATGTGAAGATTGGATTGTCTGCCCTATAAGGCTCCTTTCTCACTCTCAAGTTTTCTCTCTTTCTATGTGACATTATGGGTAGAAAAAGGAATGTAAAAACAACATTTCCTCTGAGCTTAATGTATGTCAGGCCCTATTCTATGAACTATGTATGTATTAACTCACCTAATTGTTGCATTGCCTGCCTCTGTGATAGAGGCTCTGTGAGGGCGTGGGCTTTGTTTTGTTCACTGTTGTAGCCTCTCTGTGCTTGGCATGAAGTAGATGATCAATGAATGTTACAACAGATGAATAAACAAGTTGAAAAATAAGAAAAAAAAATCAATGGATGAATGAGTAGAAAGGGAAAGAGACCAGTCGTTTTTTTGTTTTGTTTTGTTTTGTTTTCCCCAAATCTAGTTCTGTGGTCTTTTGGCTTTCTTGAAGCTCAGTTTGGGTTCTCATTATTTCTCCAGTAGACAATTTTTCCTGAAATAGTTCTTTATTTAGCTGCTGTGAAGATATGATTTCTGCATCTGCTTCATTTCTCTTTTTCCTCTCTCAAGCAGAACCAATAACTGAGCCCAGTGATGCAAGCATTTAGCTGAAGAATGGGCATCGTTTATTTTACCAGGATCTAGGTAAAAATTGGTCTTCTGGTTCTGAGATGGCAGGTTACAGCCCACATAACCTAGTTCCAAAGGGGAGTTTTCTATGACCAGATCACTGTGGAAAAACTTAAGCTTAGCATTTTTTAATCACTTATTTATTTTGAGAGAGAGAGAGAGAGAGAGAGAGAGTGTGTGTGCTCCGAGTGGGATGGGGGTATGGGGGAAGGGACAGAGGGATAGGAAAAGGGAATCTCAAGCAGACTCCCCACTCAGATTGAGCTGAATGCAGGGCTTGATCCCATGACCTTGAGATCACGACCCGAGCTGAAATCAAGAGTCCAATGTTGAGCTGATTAAGCCACCCATGCGCCCCTTAAGCTCAGTTTATGATTCAGTCACCCAGAAGTGGACAGCTGCAACGTTGTGTCTTCACCCAGGAGGCCATCTAAAGGTGACATGGAAGACAAATCCTGGGCAGGACTGCCCAGATGAAGAGACAACCAAAGAGATGGTCTATATCGCTAATGGTTTGGCTAGATATCCAGGGACCTGGCAAATAAAAGACTGGGGAAGAGGAGGCCTGAGAAGGGGGAATGTGCATTGACAGCTTGGAATGTGCCAAAGCTGGGAAAACATTTAACACCCCATGTGAATGTGCACCAGGGAGCAGAGGAGGACCCTCACAATCAGAAGAACAACACACCCTGTTCTGTGGATGTCACTTAGCCTCTTTTTCCTGCCAGCCTTGCCTTCACCCCGTGCAGGTGAGGATGTGGACAATGTGTTGACTCGACAACCTATGCTTGCTTTCACAAGAGTGGTCTTGCTACTGTGGCCACTACACGTTGGCTCTGCAACCAACAGATGTCAGTGCTTGGCCTCCAATATGGCACCATCTCCAAAGGGATCCACCTGGTGGCAGGTTCACTGCAGGGACTGGCATTTGACCATGGGGGTTCTTCATGCCCTTGAACCAACAGGCAGGTTGTCTGGGTGACTGATCCTATTTACCAAGAGGAAAGTCTCCTGATACACAAAGGGAATATGATGTGTGGGAAACCTCTTAGTAAAATGTAAAAGAAGGCTACAGCAACCAGTAAAGAGAGGGCTGCTAAAGCAAAGAAGGTTGGGGTCAATCCTCTGGGGGAAGAAACTCACCTGAGCTGCTACCAGAGATGAAAAGGAACATGGAATGGATAGTGGGAGAAGGAAGTGGGGCTTATCAACCATGGCCTTGTGACCAGTTATATAATAAGGACTTTAATGGCTGGTATATTTTCTTTCTTGTTGTTTATATTTTCATCCGTAAAAATTTCCCTCCTCCTTTTCTCTGTCATTTTATATGAGGAGTGAGGGTGATGATTAACTTTCTAATTTGGTTCTTGGATTATAGAACATATGGACAGGAATTAATATCACCGAGGGTGAGATACAATGAAGGAAGGGCCTTTAAATCGCCCCTTTTCAGGGAGAGTGAGAGAATCTTTATTTGTATAATGTGTACTTGCGTCTTTTGAGGTGGAAGCATGAGGTTTCTTGGTGATGATGAATGGACATTTAAACAATAATTGAAGAGGTAGACTGTGCTAACTAGTGGCCAATTGTCTCTTATAACTGAAATGCCCCCTTTCTAGTTGGTTCTGTAATGTGAAAGCTGGGAGTCTGCAAACCCTCTTGGAGTGTGGAATCTTGGAAGACCCCGGCAGTCTTGCTGGCTGACTTCCTTTCACCTTCTGCCAGTAGGAAGTGGCAATGGCAGATTCAAAGGTGTAAGAAGGGGAGAAACTGTTTCTTCAGTAGGTGAAATCCCATGAGTATTCAAGAGTGTCTATGTTCAAATTAACTGGAGAATAAAAAATCATTTTATCAGCTTTTCCAAATATTTGGGCCTTGTATATGAAGTTGCTAAGTGGCTAAAAAATTACAAGACCAAATTACATTGTACTAAAAATTGCAAACATCAGCATGGGGTCATTATGGCTAATGTCACAAATACCTATCAAATTCACCCTGGCCATTGTGACTGTTCTCTCTTGAAAAGCCTGTGAAACATTATCCACCCAGTAGGTCACTGGGCATGACTGATTTATTAAAATGTGTAAAGACAGCATACATTTTTTCTCAGCAGTAACATTAGGAGCTTCTTTGATCTCTGTTGACTTTTTAGCTGATGGGATTTGGAGATCTTTGCTGGCATCAGAAAGGACAGAGTTGTCACTGTTTGACAGCTATTTGATACTTGACCTCTTTTAGCTGAGATGATTAGAGTCTTTGTAGAAATTATATATTAACACTTGGTGAGTAATTCTGTGTCTTAAAGGTCTGTGCAAATACATATAAAACATATTTTTTTGGTTGCACAATATTGTGAATGTACTAAATGTCACCAAATTGTACATTTGTAAAAAATATTTTACTTATTTATTTGACAGAGAGAGATCACAAGTAGACAAAGAGGCAGGCAGAGAGAGGGGAAAGCAGGCTTCCCACCAAGCAGAGAGCCCAACATGGGGCTCGATCCCAGGACCTTGAGATCATGACCTGAATTGAAGGCAGAGGCTTAACCCACTGAGCCATCCAGGCACCTCACCAAATTGTACATTTTAAAATGGCTAATTCTAGGGCCCCTGAATGGCTCAGTCAGTTAAGCGTCCGACTCTTGATTTTGGCTCAGGCTATAATCTCAGGGTCGTGGGATTGAGCCCTATGTTGGGCTGGGTGTGGAGTCTGCTTAAGATTTTCTCTCCCCCTCTCATGCCCCAACCTCCTAAAAAAAAAAAAAAAAAAAAAGCTGATTCTATGTTATGTGAATTTTGCTTAAATAAAACACTTTTCTTAATGTATCTTTTCCACGCTGAAAAACTTATTTGCCTATCATTTCACCTAGATTCAAGGACATTTTAAAAGTTTCTCATTGAAAAAAAAAAATGCTTCTCATTGTCTACTTCAGCTTATCCTTAATCTGAGAGCTATTTCACAGGTCTCAGATCTTGGATCATTTTTGTTTTGGGGGGAACTCATGATTTTCCATCACTTAATAGATGGAAAAAGATATGGAGGACTTGTTGCACTGGCTATTGAACCCTGTGATTTCAAAAGGCTCAAAATAATCAATTGTGAAAAATACACAGAAATCCCAGGATACTTTCTTAGGCATGCTCAGAAAAATCACCAATTTTAAATTTCTATGAGTTTGTAGGAAATCATTAAAAAGGAATTTTTGGGGGGGGAATTAAATTGTGGGAATTTAAGATGATTATAATGAAATATTATGACATGAATGCAAATAGTTCTGAAGCTTGGTATTTACTAATTTTATTTTTCACAGTTTCTGTCTCTATACATAGTAGCTTGGTTTTTTTTCCCAAAATAAAGCTATATAGAGGCTCTGCAGGAAAATCAAGTCAAGTGGAACTGTCGTGGGTCTGCTTTATATATTGCTGAGGATTTTTCTAATATCAAATTATGAGGACCATCATTTGTCTGGAAATTTTAACCTTACATATATGGGCAGATAGATCCTTTCTTTATTATATTTTATCTTTATTCTAGATTCCAAATTTCAAAATCTACTGGACTTCAATTTTTTACAAAAATCCTATATTCTTAATAGTTATGCCCATTTATATTAAGAAAACCTTTTACTGTATATGCGTAGGGGCTACATCAGACTCTTTCATTTCTCCCAATTTTTATGACTTGGGTCTCTGGCATAATGAATAAAAAGTGATTAGCATTATTATTTTTTTTTTTAAGTAAGGAGAAGCCCTAATTTAACCTCATTAAACAGAGCAAGATCCAATTCATTCATGTAAACTGAGTTTTGTATTCAACTGGGTCTTATCCTTCACGTGTTATTCCTTTTTTATAGGAGCTAATTTTCTTTTTAAGATTTCATTTATTTATTTGACAGAGAGAGAGACAGCAAGAGAGGGAACATAAGCAGGGGGAGTGGGAGAGGGAAAAGCAGACTTCTCTCTGAGCAGGGAGCCCGATGTGGGGCTCGATGATAGAACCCTGGGATCATGACCTGAGCCGAAGGCAGCTGCCTAACGACTGATCCACCCAGGTGCCCCTATAGGAGCTAATTTGTCAAAAATATATACTGTGTAAGTTTCCTCTGGCTGCTGTAACAAATTATCCCAAACTTAGTGGCTTAAAACAACACTAATTGGGGTGCCTTCAGCTCAGGTCATGATCCCAGGATCCTGGGATGGAGCACCATATCGGGCTCCTTGCTCGGCAGGGAGTCTGCTTCTACCTCTCTTTCTCCCCACTGTTTCCCCTGCTTGTGCTCTCTCACTCTCTCTGTCAAATAAATAAAATCTTAAAAACAAAACCATACATTTAATGTCCTAAAGTTTTGGAGGTTAGAAGTCTAAAATGGTTCTCAATGAACTTAAATCAAGGTGTCAGCATAGCTACATTCCTTCGGGGAGGCTCTAGGGGATAATTCATTTTCTTTGCCTTTTCCAGCTTCTGGAAGCTGCCTGTATTTCTTGGCTCATGGCCTCGTCTCCAAAGCCCGCAGTAGCCGACCGAGTCTTTCTCACATTACATCACTTCGACTCAGACTCTCTTGCCTCCCTCATTCACTTAAAAGACTTGTGATTACATTAGCTGTACCCAGATATTCCAGAATAATCTCCTCATCTCAAGATCTTTAACTTAATCACAAAGACAAAGTCCCTTTTGCCAACCCATTCACAGATTCTGGGGATTAGATACGGAAACCATTGGCAGGTCATTAGTCTGCCTACCACATGTACCATAAAATAAAGCATAAACACATAATGCTACAGAAAGATACTGGCAAAAGATTCCAATTATATTAATTTTTAAAGAACATAAAACAGTACGATATACTGTGTGGGGGAACACACGGTTCATGAAAATAAATGTGGGATGATATACTGGCCATCTGTTGCATAGCAGTGACCCTGGGGAAAGGAAGAAAGGAGAGGAAAGGGTTAAGGGCATCAATTTATTTCTTTAGGAAATCTGAAGCAAAATGTTAACATCTTGTAAATCTAGGGGGCTGTTAACATGAATGGAAGTCTGTTACATTCTCTTACAAGTAGTATTACTTCATACTTGTTAACTAAGAAACATTAAGTTAGTATCCAGCAGCATCTCAGTGTCGAATAACCTGAACTCACTTCAATGTGAGTTTGCTGTCATAAAGAAACCAGTTTTCCATAAGTTGTTTTTTTTTTAAGTTTTCCATAAGTTTTACAAAGCATATTGAAAAGTGAGTAAAAGTTTGTTTTGCTTTTATGACATTCGTTGTATGATCTGCTTTTCCACACAATATTCTACCAGGTTGTTGGTTAGAACTCACGTGGGTTAGCATTTAGCAGTCAAATTGCTATTTCAATTCAAAGTGTTGATCTTTTCTGATTCAAGCACAGAACTATCTAGTTACTTGTGGGATTTGAGTATTAATTTGATGACTGACCAGAATGGCAAGAAGAAATGAGAAAAGACCTATTCACTGAATGTGCTCACTGGGTACTGGGGAAATTACCCCAGAGATGTCCGTTCTGAGATACTGCCTAATAAAACTATTAGATTTCAAAAAGTAGATAAAGTCTTAAAGGCCTCCAGGCAAAAATATCAAATGAGTTGCAAAAGAAAGAAGAATTAGTCTGGCAGCAAACTTTTCAGTCTATATACCAAGAAAGCAACAATGGACAGCATTTTAAAAACAAAACAAAACACCAAAAAACCTCTAAGAAAACCCAAGGGTTTTATCCAACCAAGTTGTTCTTCAAATATCAAGGCTAAAGAAAAATAGTTTTAGACATAATAACATAGGGAAATCTGCATCCATCAATCCTCCTTGAGATTTACTACAGGATGAGTATTAATTAACCAAATGATGACTCCAAAAACTTCAGGAAACATGATGGTGAGTATTTTGAAGCATATAAATGTGCCTCTAAGATTAAGTCAAAAATTGGGACAGGGGCGCCTGGGTGGCTCAGTGGGTTAAAGCCTCTGCCTTCGGCTTGGGTCATGATCCCAGGGTCCTGGGATCGAGCCCCACATCTGGGCTCTCTGCTCAGCGGGGAGCCTGCTTTTCCCTCTCTCTCTGCCTACTTAATCTCTCTCTGTCAAATAAATAAATAAAATCTTTAAAAAAAAAATTGGGACAAAGGTAGAAGGAAGACCAGTGTATAGAAGTTATATATTATAACAAAACTGAAATAGAGAAACTAAATATCAGAGAAGGGAACAAGGAAGTAGAGAATAGAATGAGCTTACTAGTTATTGTAGATTATAGGGGGGCTTTAAAGGATACTGATTAAAAAAATGAACCAGATGATAAAAATTAAATAAGAAAATAAAGGAGAGACCTAAACATGAGACTGAAGCCAGAAAGTTCCTAAAAGAAAACATAGGCAGTAATCTCTTGGGCATCAACCATAGCAAATTTTTCTGGATAGTTCTCTTCAGGCAATGGTAACAAAAGCAAGAATAAACTACTGGGACTACACCAAAATAAAAGGATTTTGCACAGCAATGGAAACTGTTGACAAAACAAAAAGACACCTATTGAATGGGACAAAATATCTGTAAATGATGCAACCAGTAAGAGGTTAATATCCAAAATATATCAAGAATATTTACAACTCAAAAAACCCCAACTAATCCAATTAAGAAATGGGAAGAGGACTTGAATTGACATTTTTCCAAAGAAGACATCCTGAGGGCCGACAGACACATGTAAAGATGCTCAGCATCACTCATCATCAGGGAAATGCAAATCAACACCATAATGAGGTACCACCTCCCACCTGTCAGGATGGCTAGTATCGAAGGACAAGAAATAGCAAGTGTTGACGACACCGTGGAGGAAAAGGAGCCCCATGCACTGTGGGTGGGAATGCAAACTGGTACATGAGCCACTGTGGAAAACAGTATGGAAGTACATTAAAACATTAGGAATAGGAATAGGAAACAACAGGAATACCACACAATCCAGGAATTCCACTGTTGGGTATTTACCTGAAGAAAATGAAAACATGAATCCAAAAAGGTACATGCAGGCCTATGCCCATTGCAGGATTACTTATACAACAGCCAAGTTATGGAAGCAACACAAGCGTCCATCGAGAGATAAATGAATAAAAAAGATGTGATATGCGGTACACACACAGGAATATTACTTAGCCATAAAAAAGAGCAAGATTTTGCCATTTGTAACAACATGGATGGACCTGGAGGGCATCATGCTACGTAAGTCAGTCGGAGAAAGACAAATACCACGTGATTTCACTTATATGTGGAATCTGAAAAAACAAAAAAACCACCCCAAATAATAAAAGACTCTTAAATACGGAGAACAAACTGGTGGTTACCAGAGAGAAGCTGGGTGGGGGGTGCGGAGGGTGAGATAGATGAAAGGGATTGAGGTGTACAAACTTCCGGTTATGAAATAAAACCAAAAAGGGGGAAAAAGAAGAAAAGAAAACAGGAGAGCAAGGGCATTAAAAACTTACAAAGGACTCTGCCTCTAGCAAGATAGAGTAACAGGGACTGGATTCACTCTCCCCTCCTAACATGACTAAAAGAAAAGACAAAAGCTGTGACACAATGGTTTTCAGACATTGCACCTCTCGTAAGGAAGAACAAGGATTCCTGAGAGGAAACATTCAAGGAGAGGAGAGCGAGTGCCGACCTTGCTGTTTGGAGACTATCTCCAGGTTGTGGGGGAGCGAAGTAGAGCCCAGCGGTTTCCCTGAGTTGAGGAAATGGGGTCAGAAGTTCTGGGAGGCCCAAATGGCTATCGTGTGCAGGGTAAGGTGTCAGGAGACAGCTGTGTGTGTGTACACACACACACACACACACACACACACACGCACATGCACACAGCGCCAGAGATTGGCAGAGGGTCTTTTTCTAGTCTCCTCAGTGCATGTTTACTAGGAAAGTACTCAAGGCTGTGGAAAGAACAGCCTTTCAGATTAAAGGGAACAATCCTGAGAGGTCACAAGGGGCTAGGAATTGTTCTAGCGCTCACCAGCCCGAAGGGGAAGCCTCATAACTCATGGTGAGCCAGTAGAGTACTCAGAAAGTCACCCCCTCGGTAATGGAGTCGTAATAGTCACAGATGGAAAGGCTGTTCTGATCCCACCTAACCAACCCAAAAAGCAAAATGGAAAGGATCAAACTGTTTTTAAATAGCTTAACTTCATCCCAGAACAAAGCTTAATGATATTTCTAGGAATACAAAAACATCTAGTACTCAAAACAAGATACAATATTCAGTCAAAAAAAATTCTGGTGTTCTGGTATTCAGTCAAAAATTTCTGAGCACACAGGGGCATGTGGCTGGCTTAGGCGGTAGAGCACACGACTTTTGATCTTGGGTTGTGAGTTCAAGTCCAACATTGAACCTAAAGATTACTTAAAAATGAATCTTAAAAAAAATATTCTAAGCACGTGAAGGAGCAGAAAAATACAACCCACAGTGAGGAGAAAAGCAAATCTACAGAAACAGGCCCAGAAATGATAAGATGATTAGGTCAGTAGGCAAAGCAAACAGTTAATATAACTGTTAATTATGCTCAAGAAGGAAGAGCTTGAATGTGTTAAACAGAGACAAGAAATATGTAAAAAAGACACAAATGAAAGCTCTAGAGATGAACCACACACAGGAATTAATAGCCAATTAGACACTGCAGAAGAAACAAGGCCCAAGTACAGAGGTAACCACCAGAAGAAAATATGAACTTTCCTAACTACCAAAAATCTTTTAATAAATAGTAGTAAAGAATGCACACTTTTTGTTTTCTTAAGAGAGTGTACGTGTGTGCGGGTGGAGAGAGGGAGGGGCAGAAAGAGAGAGAGAATCTGAAGCAGGCTCTGGGCTTGATCTCATGACTCTGAAATCATGACCTGAGCGAAACCAAGAGTTGGACACCTACCTGAGCCACCCAGGCACCCCAAGAATGCACATCTTTTAGAAAGGGAAGTACAGTAAATAAAATAGATATCACTATAAAATTGGCCAGAGACCAAACATACCAGTTACATCAATAAATGTGAACAGGTATAACTCATCTACTAAAAGAGTAAGATTTTCACTTTGAGGCATAAAACTAGACCCAACAATATGCTGCAAGCAAGACACATACCCCAAACAAAATGATGCAGAAGGACTATGCATAAAAGTATGGGTGAAGGTATATTAGACTAACAGAAAAATAAAAGGAGACAAAACATAGAAATTATCACAAAAGAGCTTTATGCTTACCCGTATACATTCTGTAGTATTTATTAACAGAATTTTAACTTTTCAAATTGATCAATGGACACTGAAAATGGCTCTATATTTGTACCTGGTTTCACTGCCTTTTTTATGTGGGACCGACTATAATTACAGCTGCCACTCAAAGAAAGACTGACATGCCAAGCACAGCACCCAGAGGTACTTACACTTCTCATTTAATCTTCAGAACAATTCTTATGGTATTTATGTATTATTACTCCCAGTTTACTATGGAGAAAATAGAAGGTCAGAGAGGTCAAGTATTTTGTCCAAGGTCACGCAGTAGTAAGTGGTGTAGCCAGTACTCAGCCTCAGGTCTGTCTGAGTCCCTTGCCCTGGACCCAGCTGGTACTCTATCTGCCTCATCTTTTGTGAAGTCCTGATGAGGTGTTTCAAATATGGACAGGTTACCAGACTGCATGTTAAATACGATGTCACCTATAAAAATATGCCACGTAGAATAAATACGTATTATAATCTGCATCAGGGTGGGTTGGAGCTCCACATTGGGCATTTTGGTGGAGCTCTAACCCATAACCCAGTGATCAGAAGCTACACGCTCCACCAACTGAGCCATTCAGGCACTCCATACCTTTTCTATTTTTAATACAAATAGGAGGGCAGGAAAAAAAAAAAAGGAGGACAGTGCTGATTTACTTTAAATGGCCATTGCAACATGGGTTATTGTATAAAGCAAAAGTTTACTTCAGGATCCTAATTAATTATACTAATATATAGATATACATATATATATGATCTCCCATTTAGTTTTTCTTTGGGCACAATCATATGAACAGAATCATTAATTAATTGTCGTTTTGCTTTCCTAAAATATTTTGATATTATCATAAACATGCTCTTATTTTTCAGATTTTATTTTCAAGTAATCTCCACACCCAACATGCATTGCGGCTCAAACTCACAACCCCAAGATCACAAGTCCTGTGCTCCACCGACTGAGCCAGCCAGGTGCCCCTGACTTGCTCAACTTTTGAACTGTGCCATTTCCATGGGTTATGGATCCTAACACAAACCATATTTGTATTCCCGACCTGAGAAATGTGAAAATGCAGACTGTATACACAAATACAATGACAAAGGCTTTCATAAAGTTGCATTTATATGAACGTAATTTTCATATATAGTATCTCCATTCAATTAGGAGCAGTAGCAACTTTATTTTTATCTGGATTTAAATTCCGTAAGAATTCTAGCAATGTGCATAATGAGAATTCCCGGCCTCAGAAACTGTGTGATATGATAAATGTTCATCATGTTCAGCTGCTGAGTGTGGGGGTAATTTGTTACACAGCAATAGATAACCAAAACATGATATAGTCTAACTCCACTAAACCAGTGATATGGAAGTTACTGGTCATCATGGCAGGACATCTCAAAACTTACTGAGTAGTTCTAATTAAGCCAATACTTAATAAATTGTTGGAGACAGAATGTCTCACGGGTTACAGAAAGGGGCCTTCCAATACAGCTTTGATAGTGATATTAAGCGTTTACTAATCACCATCTTCTGGAGAGCGAATCACTAAATGTGGATTATAAGAATAATTTGGCCGCATCCTCTGTTGGGGAATAAAGATGATCTTGTTTGCTTGTCTCTGAATTTAGATGAACAACCGCTTCAAACCCATTCTGTTCTTTTGATCTATTTTAAGCCTGTCAAAGAACTCTGAATAAGAATTCAGCTTTCCTGATGGCTGGGAAGGGAGGGGGTGGTCATCAATATGAGGCAGAACATGTGGATCTGTGGATGCTGTCCTAGCCTGCTCGGCTCAGCCAAAGGCCATCTGGACAAACCCCAAGTCCGATAAAGTCAGGTTTATTGGTTCAAGGAAATAGAGCCTGCATACCAGCAGAGCCCTGGGGCATTTGACCAAAGAAAGAAAGAGATAAGGTTATTATGTAATTTGGGGGAAGGGAGTTTAGGTAAAATTTAAATGAAGTAATGTTTGGATAGCCTCAAGCAAAAGGGCTGTGTGTTAGAGGTCAGTTCTGGGTGTTAACTGCAAATCAGACTCACGGCTTTGCTTCTTGGAAATTAGCAAATGAAGATAGCTATAGAAATGTCTTGTCTAGAAAACCCTTATCTGGAGACTGCATTTGGGTTGAAACTGTGCCTGTTTTTCTATGTTAAA
This sequence comes from Mustela erminea, assembly GCF_009829155.1. Lineage (NCBI taxonomy): Eukaryota > Metazoa > Chordata > Mammalia > Carnivora > Mustelidae > Mustela > Mustela erminea. The sequence continues at coordinate 59,875,665 of NC_045620.1, read as the reverse complement.
GACATAGATCTTGCGGCAAAAGTGGGATCTTTCATTCTCACCGATTGGATTTTAAAGAGCCAAGTTTCCGACAGCCAGTGATTTTAGAGCACAGTTTCTCACCAAAAAACAGAAGTCACTCAAAATGGGGGTTTCTGACCTTGGGAGTAACACTGTTTTTAGTTAACTTTGCAGCTGGCTTTGTGTGTGCTCTGCCAGCCAGATTTCAGGGTAGGGCAGTTTTTCCTTTCTCAGTAGAGTGAAGAGGGAATTGTTTGAATCTTTATTTAAAAAAAAAAAAAAATCGGGGCGCCTCTGTGGCTTAGTGGGTTAAAGCCTCTGCTTTCGGCTCAGGTCATGATCCCAGAGTCTTGGGATTGAGCCCCACATCGGGCTCTGCTCAGCAGGAAGCCTGCTTCCCCCTCTTTCTCTCTCTGCCTGCCTCTCTGCTTACTTACGGTCTCTATCAAATAAATAAATAAAATCTTTAAAAAAATATCACCAGCTACTTTGCTGAATGTACACCATAGATGAATACAATAAAAAATAATTGCTATGTTTCAGAACCAACCAACTCCCAACAGTCATACTGTTTCACTGTTCCCAAATACTTTTAGGTCAACTACATCATTCTTCCACAATTACCTATAAAAAAGTGGTGTTCACGTCAGAAAGGTCCAGAGCATGATCTTAAAAGTAATTAAAACATTGTATGACTCAGGAAATGTAAGTTAATGCAGGAACAAATGTTTTTTTATTCCATGAGAGCCTAAGAGATCGATGCCAAGAATGTTTCTTCCTTGTTAGAAGGTGTTAATCAGTGTCCAATCAGAAAAACACTCAAGATTAAAAATTCCAGTAAACAGAGATTTAATGTAGGGGCTTGGCTACAAAGACATTGGAAGGGCTGGAAGAGCCAAGTAGTGGGGGCTGGGAAAGAGATGGGGACCTACTGCCTGGCTGGGGGACTGGGTGTGCATTACCATTCTTATATTACCAAATCAAGATAAAAATCTGAATCACAATTTGATACTGAAAAATCCCCAGAGTAGCCTGTTGAGTGGTGGTTCAGAGCATGGACGTAAGGTACCAGCGATTCCTAGCCCCGAGACTCCAGGCAGGTTTTCTCACATGGCAATTAGAGGAGGACCTCCCTCCCAGGGTTGGGGCAGGGGCTAACGAGGGCACACCTGGTGAACAGCTTGTAGCAGGCCTGGACCACACATCAGCAGTCCTTCAATTTGCTGGAAGCGGCACCTGCTTTTAAACCTGAGGCCATGCCAGGGACGGCCACTCATGCTGGTGGAGAATGGAAGGAAAATTACATGGAAAGAACCAGGATCTTCCTGAAACCCCTGCAAGTGTTGAGAGCGGGGAGGGGCGGTTGGAGTCGGACAGTCTTGAGTCAGTCTTGTTTTTTTTTTTAAGATTTTCTTTATTTATTTGTCAGAGAGAAGGAGAGCACAAGCAGAAGGAGCAGTAGAGGCAGAGGGAGAAGCAGGCTCCCTGCTGAGCAAGGAACCCAATGTGGGGCTCCATCCCAGAACCCCCAGATCATGACCTGAGCTGAAGGCAGGTGCTTAACCAAACTGAGCCACCCAGGTGTCCCTTCCTGGGTTTAGTACCTGCTGGGCTGCCTACCTAGTCCTGCGCCCTGGGAGTGCAGGTCTGAAGAGCTTGCTGAGCTGCAGGTTTCCCACGTGGAAAACAGAAGCATTTTCTTCCTTGCAAGGCAGATGTAAAAACTAAATGAGGTTTGTTTTTTTTTTTAAGTATGTGAAAAACCTAGCTTATAGCAGTTCAACGACAGGAACTGTCACAATTAAATAATTTTTTAATAAACAATTAACATATAAATAATTACAAATAATTGAAATAATTAGACATTTAATTAAAAATCACTATCAAAATGCCATATTGTATCTGTCCTGTCCTCATGTGCCGGAAAACACTTATCTGCGTATGTTCTCAAAGGGAGAGCGTGGTGTGCATTCATGTACACCACGGATACTTCATTAAAGGTGGCTCGGGGCCACACTTCCTCTCTGGCCTGGATCCTGCGTTTTGGATTCCGGATTCTTTGTCCCCGGCTCCCTGGTTCTGAAAAGGGTGAAGTTCCCGGATATCGCCAGCAGGTGGCGCAGCGATCCTTTGCCAGGCTCTCCTGAAAAATCCGCCAGGTTTGGAAGCCTGGGAAGTCAGAAGCTCTGTCAGGGTCAGCAGTTTATCTGGAAGTGTCCAGGAAGACGCACGATCTCAGTGAGGGGCATGAAGGCTAGGGATGAGAGTCACAGCAGGAGAAGGAGTAAAAAAAAAAAAAAAAATGTCCGTGAAAGGTACCCATGGGACTTGGGGAGGGGCTCTGGCCCAAAGCCCACATTCTTGCCAAAACGTTAGCCAAGTGCTTACCTTGCGAGCCATGAACAGCGCGCATTGTGAAATCAGCCCCCTCAAGCAGCTCACAGTCTTACCGAGGAGTCTGACACACGGACAAACGGCTAATATGAAATGTGAAAATAACGCGACAACATGCCATCATCTATCTTTAACCCCTGTGCTCCGCCAGGCGCTTGGTGATACTCTTCCTTCTCTGCACACGAAGAAGCCGGGATTCAAGGGATTCACTCATTTCTCAAATTCACGAAGTTGAGAAACAACAGATTCAAGCCGTGCCGCTCTATTTGAAATCACTGCTCCTTCAGGAGAGCAAGACAAACAGCCCCGCTCCTTCAAAGAGCACCACTTGAGATTACTCTCAGCAAGCGTGGTCAGGAACACGGCGGCGGGGGGTGGGGTGGAGGGGCCGCCTGGGTGGCTCAGTGGGTTAAGCCTCTGCCTTCGGCTCAGGTCATGATCTCAGGGTCCTGGGATGGAGCCCCGAACTGGGCTCTCTGCTCAGCAGGGAGCTTGCTTCCTGCGTACCCCCCCCCCCCGCCCTCCCCCGCCTGCCTCTCTGCCTACTCGTGATTTCTCTGTCAAATAAATAAATAAAATCTTAAAAAAAAACCCCACAAACAAACATGGCGAGCAACCGCTACTAGGCTCAGGTGCCCCTCTTTTTTCCCTCCTCCCTGCTGGCACCTCCCACCTCCTGCTCACTGTCCACTCACTGACCAAGGCATCTGGCTCACCTTCACCACCATCTTCTGGTCACTCCAGCGGCCTCCCACAGCCACAGCTTGGCCATGGTGATAACTGACAGTTCGGCTCTAGGGAGCATTAGTTCCCACGTCTCCCTGTTACAGCGACCTGGCCTTGCAACTGGTCGGCTCAAGTGCCCCCTTGCAGCTGCGGAAAATTGGTAAAAGGAAACCTCACTGAACATGACGTGAGGAGGCCAGCAGGGGGAGCTCTCACGCACTGCCGTCGGTTGTCAATTGCAGACCCAACGGGAAGACTTAATTAACCGGCAGGGGAGAGGCCCTTCAGTTAGCTACCACTCCACTCTCCAGGCAGGAGGGAGAAAGGGTTCTCTCCTCCCCGCTCCCACAGCCCAGCCAATGGGAGACTGTCACAACTCAGCCAATGAAAAGCCGCCGCACGTTGAACTCCCCGTTTACACCAATGAACATTGTGTTTGTAACAGCTCACCCACCTCCCCTGTTTCCTCTATGAAAGACCCTCCTCTCCTTTGTTTTGTGGAATTGCGTGGGCCTCCTTGGCCCAAGTTACCATTCTCTACCATTCCTGAATAAACCCATTTTTGACGGGAAGATAGCTGACAGTTCTATTTTTAAGGTTAGCACAGCTATTCTTTGCAGTCCTGGGTCCCCTGACAGCTGGTCCAGCTTCTCCCTGAGGTCATCTCTCCTTGACTTCACTTCCTTCTTTCCCCAGCTTAGTTCCCATTATGTGGCGTATCTGCTACCCTTAAAGAACACCCGAAGCTCCCCCTTGTCCCACCCTGCTCCATGGTGCAGGCTTCTACCTCAGTCACCTGTGCTTACTGGTGTCTGCATCCTGCAGCTGGTGGGAAACCTCTCCGCAGGCGAGCCTATTGGAAGAGGAGGGAAGGCAATTCTGAACAGAGCTGAGGTGGTGCTCATCCGAAGGCTTCGGAGTCCTAGGGGAGGGGAACGAGTACGCGGGCTCCCAGGGCTGAAGGCTCTGGAGCGGCTCTGACATCTGCTTGAGAGAAGGGGGAGCACCCAAGGAGGAGCTTGGAGGTGTGGAGGGCCACAGGGAGGATGTGGGCCCTGGATCTAAGATCGGACCAATTCTGGCGCTGTGGCTTTCCTGTGTTCTACTTGGTTGCAGATATGAACAACCAGTGTATCCAGGGCAGGGGTGGGGGCGGGGTGCGGGGGAGGTGTGCCAGGTGGTTCCAACAGAAAGCAGTAGGGATGTTGGGGATACTGGCCAAAGTGCTGGAGAATCTACAGACATTTCCAGAAGACCTGGCTTAAAAACCTGGTTGTTTACAGACTGTTTACCAAACAGAAGCGTCCTGAGGGCAGGGCCTGTTCTCCATGGAATCTTACCCTGTGGTGGGTCACTCCTTGAGCAGGCTAATTCAGATGATGAATCAAGAACGTTGGGGCTCTGGCAGCAGGATAGAAGGCCATAGGAGAGAAGGTGCAGCTGCAGAAGGTGTCCGAAGGCACTGTGTCAGAGATGAGTCACTTCTGGAGATGATCTGCTCAGGACCCGAGGCCCTGAGGTCCAGTCAGGGGGGTGGGTGACTGATCCATCTCCGTTTGCCCAGACCTTCCTGACTCTACCACTGAAAGCCCCATGTCCTGGAGAACCTTCAGTCCTGGGTAAATGGGCCGAGTGTTCTCTAAGTGGTGGACGGGAATATCTCTGAGAAGCCAGGATATCAGTTGGTCTATGAAAGTTGCAGGATTAATCACTCTTGCGGACCTGTGTCTTTTTTTTTTTTTTTTTTTTGTGCCACCCTTGATGTGGGACTCCTTGAGTATGTTTTCTCGGCAGTGAAAGGGAGCTTCGTCATAACCCTGAGCTCTAGGCATAACAGGTACACTAAAAATGGCAAATACTTCCAAGAGCGGGAACGCCAAAGTGTGGCTACATCAGCGTTTTCAAGTCTGCAAGTTAAGTGCATCGTACTCAGAACCTTAAAGAATCCTATTGACAAAGCTCCCCTGCTAATTATTTTCTATTTAGCAGAAATTTCAATGCTGATGTATTATAATAATGTCTACTTTCTTAGGAATAGAATAATGTCAATTTGCAATATTACATAAAGGGACTAAGTATAAATATCATAATTTTATTTAATTGAGCATGAGAATCATATCAAGAATGAAACAGTCTTTGGTTAAATAGACATGTCTAGTGTTGAAAATAGATTTCACACTCCACATGCATCATAGCATAGACAAACCATAGCTTCATTATAATTCAAATTGTCTAATAACAGACTTGCCGTTACAGCAATCAAATGTGCATCAATAAATTATTCTAGACATGTTTTATTTTCAGAGCAGTATTTGATGGTTAACTCATTAAAAGTGAAATACAGACTTTCTGAAAAAGTTGAAGAAATACAGTTCAACCAAAAAATAACTCTTTCCTAATGTGTCAATATATACAAGGTATATTGAAACAACATCAGAATTGTATGTTCTCTGTCAACATGACGGATATGTACAATTACTGTAAATAAAAACATGGGGGTTAGGATATAGTTATTGATAGAAACAAAAAAATTCTTTCCCAGAATATTTAGGAATATCCCAGGAAGATTGCTGGGAGCCCAGTTCTTTGCTATAAACCTCAGGGGAGAATCAGTATGTACAGACTCGGGTACCTATAGCTTACTCAACATGCTTATGTCAGAAACTTGAAGATATCCTTCCTTTTCAAGTGTCCCACATAAAATCTATATAGAGATAAGTTGAATTCTTATTAATTCATATTCAATCTGAAGTTGAATACATTTAAGGAAACTTAAATCTTCTCCCTCTTTCACAGATGCGTATGATTAAAGGTTAACCAAAGACAACCAATGTCTGTTCTGCTAGATTTTGGCATAGTTCAGTTCTTTGTTTTCATTAGGGACTAACAAGAGATAGCATAAATGCCTTAACCTAAGCTAAGCCTTTTATTTTGTTTGTATTAAACTTTTTACTCCAAGATAATTATGGATTCTGAGATAATTGCAGAAATTGTAGATTCCCATGCAGTTTTAAGAAACAATACAAAGACATCCTGTCTGCCTTTTACCCAGCTTCCCCCAAGGGTAATATCTTGCAAAACCATACCATATCCCAGCCAGGATTTTGACATTGACACAGTCAAGACACAGAATGTTTCCGTCATAAGGATCCCTTGTGTCACTCCCTCCTCTCTAGCAACCTCTAATCTGTTCTCCATTTCTAGTCTTTTGCATTTCAAGATGTTGTATAAATGGAACTGTACGGCACGTAATACTGTGGGATTGACTTTTCACTCAGCATCGTTCTCTGGAGAGTCATCCAAGTTGTTGCTCATATGGAAAATTATTTTTATTGCTGAGTAGTATTCCACGGCATGGATGTATCACATGTTTAACCAGCCACCCATTAAAGGACATCTGGTTGTTTACAGTTTTTTGAATTTTATGAATAAAGCTGCTATGAACATTCATGCAAGTGTTTGTGTGAACATAAGTTTCCATCTCTCTGGGATAAATGCCCAACAGTGCAATTGCTGAGTGGTATGGCAGCTGCATGTTTAGTTTTACAGGAAACTGCCAAGTGCTTCTGCAGAGTGGCTGTTCCATTTTACATTCCCACCAGCTCTGTATGGCTGAAGCCATTTCTCTGCACCCTTGCTGATCTCTGGTGTTGTTACTTGATCTTAGCAATTGTGTTGAGTGCACAGTGGTCTCTCTCTCACTGTGGTTCCAATTTTCAGTTCCCTAAGGATCAAGGATGTTGAGTGTCTTTTCATGGACTTATTTGTCATTTGCATATCCTCTTCAATGGAGTGTTTGTATATGTTCTCCATTTTTTATTTGGATTAAAAAAATTGATGAATTTTGTGAGTTCTCCACATATTCTAGGTATTAGTCATTTGTCAGATATGTGCTTGCAAATAATATTTTCTCTCAGGCTGTAGCCTGTTTTTTAATTCCCTTACTATGGTCTTTTTCAGAGCAAAAGTTTATAATTTTGATGAATTTATCAAACTTTTCTTTATGGATTGCGCTTTTTGGCATCAAATCAAAGTATTCTTGAGGCTTAGCCCTAGGTCCCTACAATTTTCCATTTTTTTTTTTAAGATTTTATTTATTTATTTGACAGAGATCACAAGTAGGCAGAGAAGCAGGCAGAAAGGGAGAGGAGGAAGCAGGCTCCCTGCTGAGCAAAGAGCCTGATGTGGGGCTCAATCCCAGGACCCTGAGATCATGACCTGAGCCGAAGGCAGAGGCTTTAACCCACTGGCCACCCAGGCGCCCCCAATTTTCTATTTTTTTAAAAAAAGTTTTTTAGTTTTACATTTTTTATATTCAGGATTGTGACCCATTTTGAGTTCATTTTCATATAAAGTATGAGGTTTAGGCTGAGGTTTTATTTGCCTCTGGATATCCCATTGCTCTAACATTTATTGAAAAGACTATGCTCCCTCCAGTGAATTACTTCTGTACCTTTATAGAAAACCCAACTGAGTATATTTGTGGTTCTTTCTCTAGATTTTCTATTCTATTGATCTATGTCTGTGCCTCCACCAATAAAAACCATACTGTCTTGATTACTGTAGCTAAATAATAAATTTTTACATTGAATAGAGTGATTTCTCCTACTGATCTTTCTTTCATAAGAGTGTTTGAGCTATTTCAAGGTCTGTACCTTGGAATTTTTAGAAAAACTTGAAATATCTACAAACTTTGCTAGAATTTTGACAGAAATTTCATTAAATCTGTAGATAAATCTGGGGAGAACTGACATCCTTGCTACTTTGTGTCTTTCAATCCATGAACATGGTGTATCTCTTCATTTATTTAGGTCTTTGATTTCTTTCATTAGCATCTTTTAATTTTCAGCATATAGATCTTGTACATGTTTTGATAAATTTATACCAAAATATTTCTTTTCTTTGGAGTGACTGTGAATGGTATTGTGCTTTTGATTTTGCTTTCCACATTGTTCATTGTTAATATTTAGAAATGTGATTACATTTTGTGGACTGATCTTGTATCCCGAAACCTTGCAAAGGCCACTAGTTCTATGAATTTTCTTTCTTCTTTTTTTAATAGATTCTTTGGAATTTGCTATGCAGACAATCATGTCATCTGTAAACAGAGATATTTTTCTTTCTTTCTAATCATATGCATTTAATTTTTCTTGTTTATTGCCATGTGTAGAATTTCCTACACCTTTCAACATTTTCATCAATGTAAATTTCCAGAGATTTGCTGAAACATACCAGCCTGAATGGGGCCCATCATTCTTAAACAGATGCACTCTCAACACTCTTCTTATCATCCAACCTCTTTAGACCTCATTTCCTAACGTTTGGATAAATAACCGATAACATTCATTAGTTGTTATAAATGGCACCCACGCTGCAAAGCCCCTTGAAACAACAGAGAGGGCTTAATGAGCTGAGTGGAACCTGATTATAAAAGCAAACTTAGCATACAAACATTATTCGTAAGACAGAATCTGGAGGTAGTGATGCCCAAAGAATTAAGGTATGAGGTTGACTTGTGAAATAGGTGGTTTATCCTTCCAGTTTCCCCCTCTTATCTCTAAACTGGGGGTAGCGAAAATTTTTAACTCAGAGATAGAAAGTACCATGAGTGTGACCTTATTCTTATGTATTAGAAATTGTTATTGTTAGGAACTCTTTTGAGAATTGGATTTTGACAAAAAAAAGAATTCTGTGCATCTTACTATGCTTTTAGTAACAGGCACTTAAAAAATATTTTGACATCTCAAACTGTGTTCATGTCTTAATATTTAAAATAAAAGTATAACCATTAATAACATGTTACTTATTTAGGAAATGTAAATTTCCTACAGATAGTGTCATGTTTTGATGTTATACAACACACCTAACCCACCACAGAGGGTTCATAGCCATTATAAAAAGTTGGAAAACTGGGTACTGCTAGATCTTTACAGACTTCAATGTAAGAGGTCTTGGATGTACACATATAGGTCCTCTAGGCCTTAGATGTGTACTTGGGTACAATGTCGTTTCTTGCAAAACCAGGAGCTCCTGCATATAATTTGTAAAAATTTACATCTGTAGTAACAATCAAATTTCAGAGACTTTTTTTTTTTTTTTTGGTAGTTAACAGTAGCAAATTAATGACAGGCATGTTAATCCTTACTTTACTGATTTTGCTGATTCAATGACCCCCGTGCATTTCAGTGACTCTCTTGTCTTGTTCTCAAGATTGGAAATCATCTAAGTATTGCTCCATCCATGAGGTGTGGTGAGTCAGAGCCTGGGATGCTGATTTAGCCTGTCTGACCCCAGTTTCCTCGTCTATAAGTGGCAACGATGATATGGTTCTCATTGGTTGTACGGCTGACAGGAGATGACCCTGCCAAGAGCCTGGTCCCAGACTAGGCAGGGAGTGTGCCTTCAATTACTGCCTTCTTTGCTTCCTTGTACATGGTCCTTGCTTCCTTACCTCCCCCCTCTCCTCCCTACATGCCACAGAATGAGATGCATCTTATTTTGGATGCCACTCCTCGTGCCTAAGGGACGGGAACCTTCCGTCAGAAACATTAGCCGTGGGGACCTGGGGAGTTTGGTGCTGAAGCCAACCCATTCCACGAATGAATCACCACGGCCGGCTCACACAGAATGCGGCTGCGCCCAGGGCTCTGTGTTCTCACGAAGTTTGTCAGGCTACAGTGGGACCAAGGCTTCCTCAGTGACCAGGACATTCTAGCAAATGGGATTTGATAATGCATCTGTAGTCTGGTAAGTAGCACGATGAGGACTCCAGAGACAACCCGTCCTGCGAGCTCACTCCAAATGCAAGACCGAGGCTGTGTGATGCAGGTTTAGCTCCTTCGTGCTCCCTGTGAGCTTCAAATCAAGACTGCTTTGGGCGGAGCAAGCAACAAAAATACTCTCACAATACAATGCAATCACATGGCACACACTTTTTTTTTTTTTTTTTTTTTGTCCTAAGGGACGGAACGGCAACTGTCTCCACGTGTCACTTTGACAACCAACGATGATTCCCTAGTCGGTGAGACTGGTTGGAATAAGATACAGAGGTTATATATACGTGTACCTGCGTGAGCTGGGGGTTTGCAAATGACCACTCCAATCTCCAGCCTGGCACGGGGTTCCCCGGTCACCCTCTCTCGTTCTGCGGGGAGGGTGACAGGGCGGCCGGGAAGCCGGCAATAGACAGACAGCTGTCAGGCGCTGGCGGGCAGTGCCACGGAGAAGGTTTTCGTTTCCCACAAACCCCGAGGACCTTCTTACCGCATCAGGCCTTTCTTGGGGCTGCTTTGAAGTACTCCTCCTTGGAAATGTCGGCTACTCCTCCATACCATTTCTGCAGCCAGATATGTTCTACCTTCATCTTCATAAAGAACCATTCATACTGACGAGGCCACTTCCTCATCACGGGGTGTCTGCAGAAGTAAAGGAGAGGTCACAAGACAGTGGCTCCCGTCAGCAGCCGGGCCCTCCTGGGGCCCTGGTCCTTAGGAGGCCTCGGACCCCAGGCCTCTTCTGGACTGAGGCTAGAGGCAGAAGCCAGGGAACCAGGGATGGGGTGGGGGACAGCCTCAGGAAGGCAGGAAACGGCCACCTGCACAGAGGGGCAAACCAGCCTTCTACTTACTGACATTCCACTTTCTACTTACTGACTGGCTTTCTCCCTCACGTGAAGAACACATGCATTCTTCTTCTTCTTCTTTTCTTTTTTATTTTTTTTAAAGATTTTGTTTATTTATTCGACAGAGAGAGATCACAAGCAGGCAGAGAGGCCCGCAGAGAGGAGGAAGCAGGCTCCCCGCTGAGCAGAGAGCCCTACACGGGACTCGATCCCAGGACTCCGAGATCATGACCCGAACCGAAGGCAGCGGCCTAACCCACTGAGCCACCCAGGCGCCCACATGCATTCTTCTTAAGGGCAGGCACTGGACTCACTTCTTTTAAACTCATAAAAATAAAAAATTAGATTCCTATCTCAACATGTCAGAAACAAAACGAAGGCCAAGCGCAGACTGGGAAGGCTATTTGCAACAACGGAGACGTGATAATAGGCTGATGGCCTTTTGCAAGGGACAATTTGTTTTGAAGTAACTGTAAACACCCAGAGAGGTTGAAAGTACAGTACAACGAACTCTTTCTTTTCCCCCAAACCATTTGAAATGCAGTTGCTGATCTGATGCCCCAACCCTCCAAATACTTGTGCCGTCAAGAGAATTAAAGGATTTGTTGTTATTTTAAGCAAATGCGTTTTGTACTTGGAACTGGAACGCATTTTGGCACCTGCTGGCATGGGGCAGGTTTACGAATTCCTAATCCAGGGGCCACTGGCTTTGTGGCTTTGCGTGAAGGTGGTGAGTGGCAGGTGGAGGGAGCTCGGGAAGACTCATGGTGAGGCCTTAGAAGAAGGGAAAGACGAGGTTGGTGGAAGCAGGAGATAAAGGGGCCCAAGAACATAGTGTTAAAAAATGTGTCAACACAGTGCCTGCCGTGATGCAGAAAGCAGGAAATGAATTTAATAAACCCAGTGGTCTACCCAAGATTTTGGCCTCTTCTCACTGCCTACCATAACACGAAAAGAGGAGTGTTTAGAAATAGAGGGGACTTGGGACACCTAGGTGGCTCAGTGGGTTAAGCATCTGCCTTCCACTCAGGTCATGATCCCAGGGTTCTGGGATTGAGCCCTGCATCAGGCTCTCTGCTCAGCAGGGAGCCTGCTTCCGCCTCTCTCTCTGCCTGCCTCTGCCTACTTGTGAGTTCTCTTTCTCTCTGTCAAATACATAAAATCTTAAAAAAGAAAGAAAGAAAGAAAGAAAGAGGACTTTATAAAGATAAATAGAGTTCAGGGGCACCTGGGTAGCTGAGTCGTTAAGCATCTGCCTTCTGCTCAGGTCATGATCCCTTGATCTCTGGGATCAAGCCCGCCTGAGCTCCCTGCTCAGTGGGGAGTCTGCTTCTCCCTCTCTCACTCTCCCTGCTTGTGTTCCCTCTCTCACTGTCTCTCTCTGTGTGTCATATAAATAAATAAAATCTTTAAATATATATATGTGTGTGTGCGTGTGTGTGTGTGTATCTCACATGCACGCACACGCACACGAAATGAGTGTTCTTTTCTCACCTATGTTCTGAAAATCCTGCATTCATGTTGATGTATCCAATTGCGATCCAATTCCAGAGTTCATTCCCATTTTCTCTATTTGTGTGTGTGAACCCCTTTTCCATGACAGTGGGCAACCACACTTCCACTCTCCTTTCTACGTTTACTTATTTGATGGTTCCTCTGTATGGAAAATCTTCCCTTCTCCTGGGGCTATGGGCAGCGGTTCCAATTTACCACCTGCTGTCATGTCACTCTACCACGAACTTAGACAAAGTGTTAATCTGCTTGTTTTGATGAAAACAATCCCTGCACCCCAGGGAGGATACCTGCTGCTCCTTGGCCCAGCTCTGACCTTCCACTCCAGGTGGCCCCTACATGGACATGCCCCTCACTCCAGCCCCCCCCAGACCATCCCTCCCTGCCCACACCCTCCTCCCCCCTTCCCAAGCTCTGCTCTCTTGCTTGTTTGACCCCTAGAGCCCTGATTCTTCAACTTCAAGATTTTTTTTTTTTTAAGATTTTATTTATTTATTTGGGAGGGAGGGAGACAGAGAGAACTAGCAGGGGGAGGAGCAGGCAGAGAGAGAAGCAGGCTCCCAAGCACTGAGGAGGGAGCTCAAAATGAGAGTCAATTCCAGGACCCCGGGATCATGACTTGAGCTGAAGGCAGATGCTTAACCAACTGAATCACCCAGGTGTCCCTCAATTTCAAGATTCTTAAACTTCAACTTAAACAGTGAATTTCCAGGCAAACCGACTTTCAAGCATATACAAACCTTGAAAACATGGCTTGCTTGGCAAATTCCACTTCTTCTGGAGATACGGCGATCATCTGGCCAGTGAGTGTCAGACGGGCGCATCGGGGGTCTTCTGGGTCAACGATATTTTTTCTGCACTCAAAGAACGTTTTTTACATGTTAAAAGATGATAGAACATCAGCCTGAAATACCAAAGATTTTATTAAAAATGAAAAATAGTCATGTGGTGGGTCATATCATTCAGGTTTTTAGATTGTGTGTGATTCCTTTCACATATTTTGACGCAGGCCACATGGAAGGTGTGTTTGGGTGTTACACTCCGGTCTGCACCCTCGGGGCAGCAAACACCCAGAGTACCCTCGTGCAGGGCCCATGTACCAGCCCAGTACTCTAAGACCGTGGTTGGAAGCTGCTGTCCAGAATCATGATGCTGCTTTGCACACCTCTAGGGAGTGCCACTCGCTTAAATACACTTTGAGTGGTACTCCTAAATAAGGCAGTGGTGACAAAGGTGAAGGTTTTCAGACATCACTATCAGAAGGAGGAGGTTCCTCACTCCGCATAGGGGACCCTGGAAACAATGAGAACGTTAGTGCGACTGCACGTGTGACTGCTTGAGGAAGTGTTCCCGCGGTGGCAGAATTCTTCTAAGACTTGCTTTCATTGAAGGAGTCACCTGGCAGTGAGGGTGTATTTTGTTTTCTGGATATGACTCTTTCTCTGGTGAAATAGAATGCTAAAAGAATATGACCTGATATGGTATGACATTTAATATAATTCTCCTAATTAAAAATTCTCATTAGAGTCACCAGATAAAATATCATATGACACATAGTTATGTGAGAAAATTATTTGTTGTTTATCCAAAATTTAATTTTTCACATATTTACTTATATGTATATATATGTATATATTTACATAAACTTCACCCTTTCAACTGTGGAGGGTTGTTAGGATACTCAGGGCTGTGCAACCATCACTGTAACTGAATTTTAGAACATTTTCATCACCCCCCAAACCCTAGCACCCACTAGCAGTTATTCCTCACTCCTGACCCTGCACCGCATCCCAAGAAACCGCTGGTCTTCTCTCCATCTCTAGAGATGTGCCTGTTTTGCAAGGACAAATAGAATCTGTCTTTGGGACTATCTTCTCTCACTTAGCATTGTGACTTCAAGAGTCATCCGTGCTGTAGCTTGAATTAGTATTTCATTTTTTTTATTGCAGAATATTATCACCTTGTATGGCTAGACCCCCTTGTGTTTATCCATTCATCAGCCGACGGCCATCTGGGTTGTGGCCGGCTTTCGGGTCATTACAAATAATGCGGCCATGCGCACGTGCACATGTGTTTTTGTGTGGACATGTTGTTCAGCGGTGGAACTGTGAGAAAGGGAATCGCCAAGGTTACGTCGTTTAACTCTGTGCGGAATGGCAGAACTGTTTTCCAAGCAGCTTTTGGGCTATCTTGCCTTCCCACCAGCAGTGTGCCGGGCTGGTTCCTCCGCATCTCGGCCAACACCCATCTTGGTCTGTCTTTTTCCTTCCAGCCGGCTGAGTGAATACGAAGCCGTACCTCACTGTGGTTTTTGTTTGCATTTCCCTGTTGGCTAATGATACTGGCCATCTTTTCATGTGCTTATTGGCCATGTGTATATCTTGGCAGAAATGTCTGTTCAAATCCTATGCCTGTTTTAATTTGGACTTGATGTGAAAGTTTTTTTTAAACTTTCATCAAGTCCTAATTACATATTTTGCTTTTGTTTCCATTTATAATTTTTTAAAAAAACTCCCAGCAACCTAGGGCAGAGGATATTTATCAAAATCCTACACATATGTTATGTGTCATGAAAAAAGACAAGCATGTCCATATTACTAGATATTGTGGTTTTTGTCATAAGACAAGAAATAGAAATAGGTATAAAGGTTGGGAAATAATAAAGTTATAGTTATTCACAAAGGATATGACTGTATACAAAGGAAAATGCAAGAAAATTCACACTCAGAACATTAGTATTGAAGAGAAAGATCAGCAAGATTTTTGAAGTCAAGGACAATAATTATAAAACAACTGCATTGCTACTTATAAGCAAAAAACTATTTTTAAATATTAGAAAGTATATAAGAAAGGGGCTCCTGGGTGGCTCAGTTGGTTGAGTGCCTGCCTTCAGCCCAGGTCATGACCCTAGGGTGCTGGGGTCGAGCCCTGTATCGGGCTCTCTGCTCGTGGGGAGGCTGCTTCTCCCTCTCCCTCTGCTGCCCCCCTGCTTGTGCTCTCTCTGACAAATAAATAAATAAAATCTTTTTTTAAAAAAAGTATATGAGATGGCAACAAAACCTCTAAAATACCTAGAGATAAATTTAACAAAAATTTTGTAATACCTTGGTGGAAAAAATTATGAATTTATTGAAATGCATAAATGGTCTAAATAAAGAGAGAGCTATCCCATATGCATGAATGGGAAAGCCCAATTAAACAGGGATGTCAATTTTCCCAGAATTAATCTTTATAGATGAGGTAATTTCAATTCAAATTATTTTTTTCCTTAAAATATTTTATTTATTTATTTGTCAAAGAGAGAGACAGAGAGAGAGAGAGCAAGCACACAAGCAGGCAGAGGGAGAAGCAGGCTCCCCGCTGAGCAGGACCCTGGGATCATGACCCGAGCCGAAGGCAGACGCTTAACAGACTGAGGCACGTAGGGGTCCTTCTACTGAAATTCTGATTTTTAAAAAAGACTTTATTTTTAAATAATCTCTACACCGAATGTGCAGCTTGAACTCACAACCCTGCGATCCAGAGTAATGTGCTCCTCCTGACTGAGCTGGTCGGGTGCTACCAGTCCTACTATTTGTTAAATAGAACTAAACAAGCAGAATCTAATCTTTACCTGGGATAACAAAGGTCTGAGAATAGTTAAAACCATGATAAAGACAAGCAATATGGTGAGGGGTTTCCTCTACCAGGTAGCAAGCCCCACCGTAGAGCCATATTAATTAAGGCAGTGGGTACCAGTGCAAGGACAGATCCAGGGAACAGACCAGAAGACCCAGAAATAGATCCATACTTTTATGTTACTTGACATATGACAAAGACTGAATTAGAAATTAGCAGGCGAGGTTCTATTTATTCAATAAATAGTGTTGGAAAAAAATGGTTATCTGTATGAAAATATCTAAAAATAGATCCCTATATCACACCTCGTACGAGTAAATTCTACATTTGAATTAATGATTTAAATGTATAAAGCAAAGCCCTAATACTTTTAAAAGAGATATTTTATTTATTTATTTGAGATAGAACGAGAGCAAGTGAGCAAGATAGCACAGGCAGGGGGAGCAGCAGAGGAAGAGGGAGAAGCAGGCTCTCCACTGAGTAGGAGCCTGACTTCGGGGTTCGATCCCAGGACCCTGGGATCATGACCTGAACTAAAGGCAAATGCTTAACTGACTGAAGCCACCCAGATGCCCCAGACCTAAGACTTTAAGGACAAAATCTTTATGACTTCAGGGTTGGAAAGAATTTCTTAAGCAAGACACAAAGTGTACAAACCATAAATGTAGATGAATATGACTTATTAAAATGTAAATTCTTCCTTAATAAAAGACTTCATAAGTCAGCGAGGGGTTAAGTCTGTTCACTTCCATGAGCATTTCTTATTCTATCAGTGAGTGTGGTAGGCACAATTCTGGGACGGCCATGGTCATCTCTACCCCTAGGGCGCCACCCTGTATATTCCCTTCTCCTAGAGTGTGGGCAGGAGATGGCCCTCGCTTCTAGCCAAAAGAATATGGCAAAGGTGAAGGGATGGTAAGCCTATGCTTATAAGGTGTCACGCCAGTGAGAGAGACTTAGAGACTGTGGGAGAGACAGAGACTGTCTTACCCATGGGAGAGACTCTCCTGCTGGCCTTGAAGAGGTCAGCTGCTTGGAGTCACAGTCAGCTTCCCTGGCTATGGAGGGGACTGTGGTGGCTTCTGGGAGCTGTGGCCTCAGTCCTACAAACACAAGAAACTGAACTATTCCACAAGGAACAACTCACAGGTAACCAGAGCTCCATAATGGGATGCAGCCCCGCTGACATCTTGCTTGTACCCTGAGCAGAGGACCCAGTTAAGCCATGTCCAGAATGGTGACCCCCCCCAGAAACTGAGCTAACAGCTTCCTGCTATTCCAAGTCCCTGCCCTAGGGTTAATTTGTTGCATAGCACAGGGAATTAGTACAGTGCGTTTGTTCAAACTGTAATATATTTTTTAAAGATTTTTATTTATTTGATAGCAAGAGAGAGAACACAAGCAGGGGGAGTGGGAGAGGGAGAAGCAGGCTTCCCGCTGAACCCCGCCCAATGCAGGGTTCGATCCTAGGACCCTGGGATCATGACCTGAGCCAAAGACAGATGCTTAACAACCGAGCCACCCAGGCACCACCAAACTGTGATTTTTAACCAATAATTTTTCCCCCCAGTTACATTGTTACTGATTTCTGACTCTACATTTTGGTCAGAAAGTTATCCATGTGGTATCTATTGTTTGATACTTGTTAAAATCAGCCTTAAAGCCTCATGGTCAGTTGCTGCGTGCCTGAACAGAATGGACATTCTCCAACAGTTTGGTGCAAGGTTCTACAAATTACCATTACAGCAAGCATCTTCAAATCTCTTATATCTTTGCAGGTTTTGTTGTTATTTGCTTGCTCTGTCGGTTACTAAAAGATGCACTAAATATTTTAGAGGCCAAATTACTGCATCTCTGTCCTTTCCTCTCTCTCTCTCTCTCACACACACACACACTCTCTCTCTCTCCCTCCCAAAGTAGTTATGCCATAATTTTTATTTTTACTCATATAAATACTGTGTTTACAATGAACACAGTGTTTACATAAGCCACTATGAATAAACTTTTTATACAACCTTTTGTTTTCACTTGGAATTAGTAATAACTTCCCCTTTTTCTTTTTTGTTTAATTTTCTACAAGCCTCCCATTTACTAATTCCCCAACTTTTCTTTTTAGCACAACCAACACCAGATATATTTAATCGTATTCAAAAGAACTGAAACGTAAGTTCATACAAAACCTTGTACATTGATGTCGCTAGAGCTTTATCTCTAACAGCCCCAAAGTAGAAATAAACCAAATGGCATCAAAATAGACAGAATATGGGCTAGCCATTCAACAGGCTATTTTACCATCTTTAAAAGTTTTTTTGTCCTATTTTTATTTTAAAGCCCATTCTTCTGCAATATATTGTCTTCTGTCCTGAATAATTGTTTCCTTCTCTTCGTATTGTTTTAATTTCCCCTAGTTCTTTCTACCTGTTCATTTTGCATGGTAGAGATTTTCCTCAAATAGAGATTTTCCTCAAATGTTTTCCTTGGATGTTTGTTCATTTTTAAAATGTGCTATCCCCAAGCCACTTAGAAATTCTGACTGCATGGGTATGGCTTTCTGACTAGTGGACTTCACTCTAAGGTGGTCAGCTTTGATGGTTCTGTTGAGGGACCCTTAACTATTCGGTATCTGTTTTTGTTCTATTTTTTTCTCTTGGGCTGTTCAGTATCCCTGGGGAAATCCTCAAAGGATTCTCAGACGAAGCCTTGTTGAAGATGAGTTCCATCCATAATTCACAGGAAAAAGCAAAAGCCAGTCGAAACAGAAACATTAGAAATAGATACCCAAGATACACTTCATTGATTATAAGGATATCTAAAATGAATAAGATCTCCCAATCTTTAATCGAAAGATTAAAGCGTAGCTCTTTGGAGGTCTGGTTTTATATATGGACCTTATTTCCAACTCTTCATCTGACCCAGTCCAAGCTATTGTTTCTTCTTTCCTTTTGTATTAAAACCTTACCTGAAAAAATAAACAACAACAACAACAACAACAAAAACCAAAACAAACCAACCAATCAAAAAATGCCTTCCCCTCCAGGTGCCTGGGTGGCTCCGTAGGTTAAGCGTCTGCCTTTAGCTCGATCCTGGGAGTGAGTCCTGCACTGGGCCCTTTGCTCAATGGGGAATCTGCTTCTCCCTGCCCCACTGCTCATGCTCTTTTTCCTCTCTCACTCTGTCTCTCAAATAAAAACGAACGAATGAACAAACAAACAAAAAACCAAACCACCTAAGCCTCTATTTTTCTCAGACTGGTAAACCCCACTAGAATTCTGGTTCTGGTTTTTGGTTTCATCTTCATTTTTGACCCCTAGGGATTTCTTTTTGTTTCTTATGAGAATGCATTTAAAAGAACGTTTTTCTTCCTACAATTTTTAGATTGATAAAGTCCATAGTTGTATTTTAAAACTTTAAACCAAAAATTTTTCTTTTTTAAGATAAAAACATAGTTTCCATGTAGAAGATTTAGAGACTATAAAAATATGTTAGAAACTAAACATAAGTGTGTTTTAAAATAAACTTGGAATTCTATCCTACATAGAGTTTTTATCTTATTTTTTCCTCCTAAAAATTAAATTGTGAACATTTTATTTGGAGAAGCACATGCTGTGAGATCTATTTACTCACAGAATTCTCAACCATTTTTCTACCGTTCCTGTCCACTGAGCATACAGAAGGGGCTGGAAGACTACAGCTCTGATGCTGAGTGATGTCACGCTGTACTGTGAGGCTGTCTGGAGGAGCCAGGTCACAGGAAGTGCCCAGTGTCCACTCCCAGTGACCTTGCGAGCTGAAGCCCCACGGATGGAGCCTCAGTTTCTTCTCTGGAAAGTGGGGACATTAATTTCTTGCCTGTCTTCTTCACAGAGTTCAAAGATCTGTAAAAGCACGATGAGCATCATAAGGAAGTAATGAATGTTGTTCTCACACAAACCTGAGACTATGGTAAGTTAATGTGAGCAGGTTAAAGATAGAGTAACTCTTCTTTGAGGCAGACTAAATGATTTCCCTTCCCCTGCCTCGAAAGATTTTTCTGGCACTGCATCTCATTATCGAGTGAGAAAACTTTATGATGGATTGTTCTCCAACACATCAAAGGAGAGAAGGAAGCAGGTGACAGGTTGCATTTCCCTTTTGCTTGTGGCCAGGTATAGCCAGGAGAAAGGAGGATAAAGTGCTCTTCCCTTGTCTGTCCTGCACAGTCTGTGTGGTTGAGTATCCTAATAAATAGTAAATGCAGGACGACGTGAAAGGCATATAGTGAGGTGGCTAAGAGCATGGGCTCCTGCCACGCCTGACTAGCTCAGCTGGAGAAGTGTGCAACTCCTGATCTTAGGGTTGTGGGTTCGAGCCCCACATGGGGCATAGAGATTATTTAAATAAAATCTTAAGAAAAAAAAAAAAAGGTGGGCTTCTAATCAGCCTCCGAAACTGGAATCCTCTCTGTGACTCAAACTCTTTATGCCTCAGTTTCCTCACCTGTAAGAAACAGACATGAAGAGTTCCTGCCTCATAGTGGCGTTGTGAGATGTCAGTGTGGGGAGACAGGGAGACTTCTCGTTCAGTGACGAGGAGGGTTAACAGTGGGGATAACTACTACTCAGCCTTCAATCAATTGGTGAACCTGAAAGAAGATACTTGACATCTCCCTACAGGAAGTACCCATTCTATTCTACTTGTCTCTGCCGTAAGCTGTAAAGAGCTGCCACAGCTCAGGGAGGTCTAGGGTGAAGCGGCAGACTGCGTAAATCTGTCAGATTCGGGAGTTTTCTTGCCCACGTTCTCCATGTTGGCTGGTCAATGTTAAAGGTGAGACTTCACTATTCCCTCCACTTTAATCTTCTTTTTTTTTTCTTCTGGAGAGAAAGAGAGAGACAGAGAGAGCACAAGCAGGGAGAGAGGCAGAGGGAGAGGGAAAAGAAGGCACCCTGCTGAGCAGGGAGCCTGACTCAGGCCTTGATCCCAGGACCTGAAGATCATGACCTGAGCCAAAGGCAGATGCTTAACCATCTAAGCCACCCAGGCGCCCCTAAGCTTTAATCTTTTATTTCTCACTTGGTTTAGACCAAGCAAACGATGGCCTGTGCCCTATTTCTGTTTGGTGTGACAGAGAAGAATGGATTTTACATTGTTCGAGATGGAGAAAATCCAAAAGAAGAGTAATTTTATGACCCATGAAATTGATAATGAAATTTGGATTTCAGTCTACTTGAAAAAAAAATTGTATTGGCACACAGTCACATTCGTTTGCCTGGGGCTGCTTTCACACTACAATGGCAGAGTTGAGGAGTCATGACAGAAGCTGTACGGCCCACCACACCTCCAAAATATGCCATCCTCCCCCTACAGAAACCATTTTCTGACCCCTGGGTTGGACTGTGGGGCTGTTTGGGGCACCTGGGTGGCTCAGTGGGTTAAGCCTCTGCCTTTGGCTCTCCTCATGATATCAGGGTCCTGGGATCGAGCCCTGCATCAGGCTCTCTGCTCAGCAGAGAGCCTGTTTCCCCCTCTCTCTGCCTGCCTCTCTGCCTACTTGTGATCTCTTTCTCTGTCAGATAAATAAATAAAATCTTTAAATCATTGGTTCTCCTGGAACCCCTGGAATCCCTCTGTGAGGATTAAAGGCATGAATTCACGTAAGGTAATGAGAGGAGTGTCTGGCCTGTCATAAGCCCTCAGAGAGTGATGTTGCTGCTGCTGCTGCTGCTGCTCAACTCCCTTGGGGGCTGAAAGGGTGGAGTGGCTGGAGAGTTCCAGAATTGTACAGCCTAGGCTGGTGGTGGTATCGATCATGAAGTAGCAAGAAGACTGCCATGGACCAAACTGTGTGGCCCTCAAAGTCCGGTGGTGAAGCACAAGCTCCCAGTGGGACTGCATCTGAAAACAGGGTCTTCAGAGAGGTAATTCAGGTTCATGGATGACTTAAGGTTCATGAGGTCATGAGGGTGGTGTCCTCATTCAAAGATAAGCAGATCTTATATGAAGAGAGCAGGGAGGGGCATGTAGAGGGAAGCCCATGTGAGGACCAAGCAAGCAGGAGGCCATCTTCAAACCCAGGGGAGATGTCTCAGGGGAAACTAACCCTGCTGACACCCTTATCTTGGACTTCCAGCCTCCCAACCTGTGAAAAAATAAATTTCTATTGTTTCGGCCTCCCAGTCTGTGGTATTTTGTGACAGCAGCCTGAACGAGTCCAAAGATAGCAGGGACTGAATGGTGACTCTGAAATGGTGACTAACACAATGAAGTCCCTCGGCATCATGGTCAAACTTGTCCCCACTAGAAGAACCTTGACGGTTTCTAGCTGGGCTGCGCATTTCAGTTCTAATCTACCCACCTAGTTACCAATCTGTCTGTTTCGCTTTATAATTTGATGACACCTTGAGAAAATCCTAGCATTTCTTTTTTCCTCTTTGAAATCCGGTATCATTATTTGGCATTCATATATCTTCATGGGGATGTTTTGTCTGCTTGAGGCCCTGGACCACAGAGGGTCAATTGACCTGGTGGGGTCCAGAGACTGGGTCACTGAAATCAGTCTTACAGACACTGTATCATAAAACGAAAGCCCTGAAGCATGATTCACTAAAACTCATGTTCACCCATTAAACTGCATTCAAATCTTGAGAAAGGTACATCTGTTAAGCAAAGCGTATATTTTGCTGACATTTAAGGAACTTGTATTCACCTGCCTGGAATCTTTTCTTTATTACACAGCCTGCTGAGTTATAACGAGAGAGAGAGTGGACATGCCCAGCTTTAGGTCAGTTGCTTCATGTGAGAACACTGTGTACTGTTCAAAAGTATTATAGTCTGTTGTGTTCAGGACACCGCAAAAATGTAGTTGCTGAATTGTGAATTTTTCTTGTGGGTTAAGATGAAAGAATGATGGGAAGAAATCCACAGAATAACTACAAAAAACGAGTCTACATAGAACTTTGTAAAAATACCTGAGACAGGAGAAAATAAGCAAGAACAGTAAACAGGAACTAAATTTACATCTACTGGAGGACACTGTCAGCAATTGTACCTAATTCTTTGTTCACTATTAGGGCTAATTTCTTCACAAAGTTGCTCTTTGATAAAAGCAATGAATTAGCATTCATAAGTAAGTCATCACCAAATTTAAATAGGGGCCATCACATTAAAATAGGGAGCGTTTTGCTTCTCCACTGGTGGTGATTACCCAGAATAGAAAGGAGATTATGTAATGATGTATGATATGTTGGCTAACTGAATGTAATTAAAAAGAAAAAAAAGGAGATTATGTACTTAAATAGGTACACAGAAAACTTTCCCTTTACCCAGCTAGACTCAGTATAAGTTCCTTCCCACCTGTGGTAGGCAGGATAATGCCCCCTACCAAAGATGTCTGCAACCTAACATGTGACTGTGTCAACTTACATGGCAAAGGGAAATTGAGGCAGCTAATCAGCTGTCCTGGATTATGCAGAGGGGCCCAATGCTGTCACAGGGGGAGTCAAAACACAGCGTCAGAGAGATGTAGCCATGAGAAAGACAACCGGCCATGGTTGGCTTTGAAGGTGGAAGGGGTCACAAGTCAAGAAATGCAGTCAGTTTCCAGAAGCTGGAAAAGGTAAGAAAATGGCTTTTCCCCTAGAGACTCCAAGAAGGCACACAATTTTGCCTACATCCCGAGTTTAGCCTACTTTAAGACCTGTTTGGGACTTCTGCGCTGCATAAGTGTAATGTAATAGATTAGTGTTGTTTGAAGCTCTGAGGTTGTGGTGCTATTTCCACAGCAAGAGGAAACTCATTTAGCATCTGAAAAAGGAGGGGTGGCAGCCCCAGCCTTGGTCACATGAGCACAACACACTGAGGTTACTGGGGGGACCTTTTCGTTTCTGAGAGCCTCCTTTGGTGAACAGGGGCTAGAGACCGCACTCTCCTTCCTCTGGACACTGTACTTTGCATACTGTTTAGGCATTCACCTCTCCCTGACACAGTGTCAGGGAACCCTATCCCATTTACCCCCCCAGATCCCGAGGGCTGGGATCGCCTACACCAGCCTGCTCTATCCCTGGGCCTGAGCGATGGATTCAGGGATTGGCACAAGAAGTCTGGTCAGCAAAGCTCAAGGAGCTACTTGCTGGGGATTCCGGGATGGCAACCCCCTTAATCTTCTTGGAGTCTACCTGGAAGAGGGGCGCACCTTCACTGGACAGAAAGAGGGAGTGGCCTCGAAGTTGCCGGCACCACATCTGGATCACAAGTGGGGCCGCCGTTAAGGTGTAGCAGAGAAGGCAGAGAGGAGAAATGAGAAGATCTCATTTTGGCTGGTGCGGCAGAGGCCCTAAGAAAAACCTACCTCTGGACTTTTCAAATATGTCAACTAATGAATTTATTTCCCTAAGCTCCTCTGAGCTCTCCCCCCCCCCCCCCCCCGCTATTTCTTGGCATCTGAGAGGTTCCTCACTGACAGAAGGGTTTGCAGTTTCTGGAACTCTCCCTGTTCTGAGAATGGATCTTGGGATTGAAGCATGACCACCTGAAGCTGTGGGGTATTAATAGTGATCCACAAACTGTTCTTGATACAGGCAGTAAAATCTTGATGGAACTGTGTAAAGGAAGGATCATTCCCGCATGCATTCGTTTCTACTAATACTGTATTGCGCAAAGCAAAGATGGCCCGTGTTTAAAAAATATTCACAAATTTGTGCGTTTCTCGGAGATAAGGCTCCCTCCACACACTATCCATTTGAAGGCAAATTTCTAATGTTTCCGACGTCTTGTGAGCAGAGGACTCGCTTCCTTTGGTCAGGACCGTCTTTTCCAGAAGATGTTTATAGAGCAGACTGCCTTGGAACATACAGTGTTTCCATCTGGGACAAAGGGCAGGCTTATTTACCCACCCATGGTCTTCCTCAGGGATGGTGGTCGGGGTAAGCAGGCTTGCTCTTTGTTACGTAAGACTCTGTTTCTCTAGGCTGAGGGTTCCTCTCTTGTTGTGCAAACCATTGTGTGTACAGATGCCCTCTGGCCCTCATCACCTCCCATGGAACTGGGGCCCACGGGAACCCCAGCCATAACACACCGCTGCTCTGGTCACTGTAATTGTGGCGAGCAACACAGTCCCTTGTCTCTGACCCATGAGTTTTGTGTCTTCCGCCAGGATCTGCAAACCACGACAGGCTCACTTGGTGATTAGAAGGAGCACGGCCAACTTGCTTGCAAACAGGGTCAGGTCTTAAGACCTGTCACAGTCCTCAGCACCACATAAAACTGTTAAGTTTCTTTGCTTTTGCTTGGAATTCATTCAAATCAGAGAGGTAAAAATAATATATCATGCTGATCCCAGGCTCTGATTTGAATATGCATATATACCTTTGAGTAACAAAAATTGGGGAAGGAGTTATTTTAAAGCGCGATCTGCCCATTAAACAAAAATATTTTGTTATAGGGATTATAGAGTGAAATAAGGAAAAATGACTTTCTTGGTTCGATATCTGGAATCCAGCGGTGGCCTCTTCTTTCTGGATTAGTCCAGGACCCTCCTGGTCCATCCCCAGACTGGGGATGTGTGTAGCTCTGGCAGGAAAGGAACTGCCTCTTCTCCTGAAGCTCCCCCATGTCTGTCCGTTTACTTCTTGTTCCTGGTTATCACTTTGCACAGCGCCCCAGTCTGATACCCCATCTGCTATTTCCTGACCTTCGACTCTCGCTTACCTGCATTCCTTGGCTCCTGATAGAGCAAGAAAATAAACTCACTGCTAAAGAAACAATAACTGACTGAGGCTGGCCAGGAATTCGTGCGTCTCTGTGTGACGGGGATAGAGGATGCCACGGGTGGATGGGGGGGGGGGTGAAGGGGAGCCAGCACATCTCAGGAAGGGCTGCTCTTCTGTTTACAAAAGCACATGAATGAGTCTAAGTGATCAGGGCAAGGCAAGGCCCCCTCCCCAGTGCACCCAGGCTGGTGCACGGGAGGAAAGGCAGGTAAGTGCATACAACCCTGTAAAAGGTGTCCTCCCTGGTGTCTTTGCATTTTGGATCCCGGTACCAGCAGGAGACACAGAAGAGTTTGTTTTTGTTTGCAGAGGTTGCTGAAACTCAGAGAAGAAAAAGAAAGGCCCAGGCAAGAGACATGGTGTTTGGAAGGGAGCGTGCAGGGAGGCTGGAGGCTGGAGGTAAGGAGCAGAGGCGTTCTCCGTGCCCGCAATGAGGGGCAGCCAGTGACCGGAGCAGGGACACTGTGGGGTCTTCTGAGAGGGGGGCAGGGGTACCCTGGCAGCTCCTCATCTGCAGTGCTGGGCTCTGACTGGATGCTGCCCTGAAACCACCCAAACCACCAGGATTCCACCCAAGCCCCCTATGCCGTTCTGCCCACACCGCCGGAAGCCCGTCCTGGGCAAGCGGGGCTTGCTGCTCAGCTCCTGTGATCTGATCGTGCTTCTTGGACCCACCATGGCTCCTGGGTCAGAGGGAGCGCAGCCACTCCCTGAGGAGGTGCCACAAATCCCACAGGAGCCCTCAGAGCGTGCTTTGCTTTGGTCCTTATTCTGTGTTAAAATGGTCTAGCTGTTGGGGCTTGCACCTAAGAGGTAACCTGTCTGGCATCGCTCGTTTAGGTGTCCCTCCCCAAATCCTACTACCCATCTTGCCCGGAGTCGTGCAGCAAACAATGGATCCAGCAAGAGAAGCTGCGTGGCCCTCTGCCACTTCACTCACTTGAGAGGGTTGAAGGAAAGAAGGCCGCCCCAGAGGAGCTGAACCCAGAGGCTATGCGTGCTCAGTGGGGAGCAGAGCTGTCCCTCTGCAGAGACCGTGTGTGGGGAGGGGATGAGCAACCCTGCACCCTCCACGTCTGCTCTCCAGCTCTCAGCCCTCAGCTCCTAATCCGTCAGAGGGAAGGTGGCAGCCTAGGGCCAGGCCCTCATGGGCTGTAGGTACTGCTAAGCACCCTGGAGCCTGGTCCCACCTTACAAGGAAAGCTGTGCCGCTTTGAGAATCACATCTGCCTGCAGCTGCAGCTGCGTCAGCCTCAGCACTGCCGGCTCACAGGCACCTCCAAGGGAACGGGCTGGGAAGGCAGTGGAGAGCCTGCAGACGCCCTGCTGTCCAGAGCAGGGGGTCCTGGGACTGGGCGATGTGGGGGGGTTGAGACTTGGGCTCTCCTGGAGAGGCAGGCAGAAACGAAGCACATGCTGGGGAATGAACTAACTCGTAGTTACTGGGACTAGAAAATGTGAACACATCTTTAACCCGGGAAGGAAGAGGCAAAAAAAGGAAGCGACTTTCAAGAGGTTCCTGTCTTTGTTGTTTTTGTTTTGTAGATTTATTCATTTACTTTAGAGAAAGAGAGGGAGGGACAGCGCATGAGTGGGGCAGGGAGGGGGCAGGGAGAGAGGGGGGTGGATCTCAAGCAGACTCCGTCCAGAGCCCAACCTGGGCTCCATCTCAGGACTCTGAGACCATGACCTTAGAACTGAGCAGAAATCAAGAGTCCAACGCTTAAAGGACTGAGCCACTTAGGCTCCTCAGTTTCTTAGTTTTGAAGGACAGGTCAGGTTGGGTTGGATGAGATGGAAATGGTGGACAGACAGATGCGAAGGAGAGGCTGAGCTAGTCGAAATCACAGCTCCCGTGTGGATTTCTACTCTGCTCCCCTACTGTGGAGCGATGTGGTTTTAACAGTTAGGGGCCCTTTATACACGTGGTCATTGCCTGGGGAGTGCTTGGTAAGTATTGTTTGAAAGAAAATTTGCCTAGTTTCATCACAATATTTACCATGTTCCTTTGTATACAATACACTTAATTCAATTAATGTTTAATTGAATTGTATCTTCCCACCACATCTCTACATTATTAGAATAACAGCCTTCCCTCACAAATTCCTTTGTAATCCAATTAGTTAAAGTCTTTTTTCTTAGACATTTCTTACCGTTCTACATAGATAATTTAGGTACACTTCTGTGTTGTCTCAGGAGAGTTACTTCAAGTATGTCCTCTGATGGGGGAGACCCACCTCACAAAAGTGAAAGGACGCTAAGCAAGACTACATAGAATGAATGAATGAATGATTTTTAAAAAGATTTTATTTATTTATAAATATTTATTTATTTATTTGACAGAGAGAGAGAGAGAGAGAGAGAGAGAGAGAGCATAAGCAGGGAGAGTGACAGGCAGAGGGAGAAGCAGGCTCCCTGATGAGCAAGGAGCCCAATGTGGGGCTCTATCCCAGGACCCAGTGATCACAATTGGAGCCAAAGGCAGACGTTGAAACAACTGAGCCAATTAGGTACCCTAGAATTTAAATGTCTATATTGAATCCTGAGTTTTTCTCCTTCTTCCAATGACAAAAGAAGAGAAAATTAGACAAAAATGCATTAAGAAAATACTTGCAAATTATACATCCAACAAGAATCATATCCAGAATATAGAAAGAACTCTGGCAACTGTATAATAAGAAGGCAAATGGCCCAATTAAAAGCAGGTAAAGGTATTAAATAGTTTTCTAAAGAAGATACACAGATAGCTAATATGAACATGAGAAGAGGGCACCTGGGTGGCTCAGTTGGTTAAGCGACTGCCTTCTGCTCAGGTCATGATCCTAGGGTCCTGGGATCGGGTCTCACATCAGGCTCCCTGCTCCACGGGGAGTCTGCTTCTCCCTCTGATTTTCTCCCCTCTCATGCTCTCTCTCACTGTCTCTCTCTCAAATAAATAAATAAAAATTAAAAAAAAAAGAACATGAGAAGACACTTAACATTAGTAGTCATTAGGGAAGTGCCTATCAAAACCACAATGAGATACCACTTCATACCCACTAGGATGGCCATCATAAACAAGCAGACAATAACCAGTGTTGGTGAGGATGTGGAGAAACTGGAAACCTCATACATTGCTGATGGGAAGATAAAATGGCACAACCAGTGAAGAAAACATTCTGTTCCTTAAAAAGTTAAACATATACTTACCCTATGACCCAGCAGTTCAGGTCCACTCTTAGGAGGATACCAAAGAGAATCGGAAAAAAAAAATGTACAAAAACTTCCAAATATTCATAGTAGCATAATACATAACAGCCAAAACATGGAAGCAAATGTCCATCAACTGATGAATAGATCAGTAAAAACAGATAATTAGAATGCAGCATATTCAGACAATAAAATGGTATTTGGCCATAAGAAGGAATGAAATACTGAGACATGCTAAAACATAATGAACCCTGAAAGCTGATAAGGGCAAAACTCTCTAAAGATCTACAAGGGAGGGGTGCCTGGGTGGCTCAGTGGGTTAAAGCCTCTGCCTTCGGCTCAGGTCGTGATCCCAGGGGCCTGGGATTGAGCCCCACACTGGGTTCTCTGCTTGGCCGGGAGCCTGCTTCCCTTCCTCTCTCTCTGCCTGCCTCTCTGCCTATCTGTCAAATAAATAAATAAAATCTTAAAAAAAAATAAAGATCTACAAGAGAAACCATTCTAGATTTCTTTCTAAGTCAGCATGACTGTTCATAAACTTTGTTCCAACCCAAAGCCTGATTTACGGCCCTCCACGCATACATTGTACACCTGCTTTGTGAAGGAGTAGCCCAAAGGAAACCATCTTGTCCTTGAGATAGTGATCAATGTTCCTGCTCCCTGAATTCCTTGATGATAAAACTCTTGATTCCTGCCTATATGCTAATCCATAATCTTTTGAGCTTCTAACAGGATGTAAAAAGTATATAACCTTGTAAAAACGATTCATTCTCCTGAGTACTTTCTTCCCTATGAAGAGCATGTTTCCCTGGCAGCTATCCTAACTTGGGCTCGATTAAATGCTCTTTCTTGCTGTTAGAGATTCTAAAAGATTTGTTCATTTTGCATTGACAAAGCATTGTGCTAAGTGAGAGAAATCAGTCATAAAAAGCATACATTATATAATTCCACTTACCGGAAATGTCCAGAATAGACACATTCAATAGATAGACAAAATAGATTAGCACTTTGCAGAGGCTAAGGGCCTCGTAAGAAAACACATCTATCTTAACAACCCTAAAAGCTTTCTGGAAAGTGTATGTTTACGGGAGTTACATCCTTATCATGAATCCAAATCGTTTCAGCGTAAAGTAGAATCACGTCTAACAGGTGACTGATGGGGAAAGGTAGGCAGAGATGTGGGGAAGAGGCGGTGTAAAGACCCAGGAACCAGAATCATCGGTGGACCTGTGAAACGAGTGCCCTGGGAACCATGAGGACAGAACTTCATGGAGCTGAAAGGAAATTACGGAGAAAGAGGTGGCCGCGGGTTCCTGGGAGCGCTGACCTGGGAAATGAGTAGAAGACAGGAGAGAATCCCCGAACACCCGCTCGGGAAGCCTTCTCCCCACACAGCTGCCTTCTCTCCCAGACAGCTCTTCTGAAAGCAACTCAGGTTAATGCGAGCTGCAGGACTGCAGGGGTGTGCAGGCAAGAGAGAAGAGGCAAAGTGAACCTGGACAGAGAGCCATCTGTTTAGAAGATTTATATGTTGCCTTCGAGGGGAATGAACAAAATTCAGTGAAGAGAAATTGAACTCAGCTTCTTCATCTGATGAGGGCTGGGCCCAGCGCTTTGAAATGCATGTCACGTCTCAGGTAGACAAAGTGCGGACGGAGATGCAGCTTGGCCGCTAGTAGGCGAGCTGTTGCAAGCACATGCTTACACTGTGTGCTCACTTGCCCGAACTCTTCTAGAAAAGGATGAAAAAGAGAGCCTTCCACACACAGCTCTTGGTGCACAAATCCCAGAGCCTGCATTTGGCATTAGACTGGGCTAAGGTTTTTTAGCTACTGTTCAACATCATCTTTTCTTCCTTACAAGAATGGTTAAAATGATGTAGGCTACGGGACATTCCTATTTCCAGAATTTCTTGCTATTTTATGCAAAGAAATGATTAAACTTGGTGCACTATTTCAGTTGCACGTGCCCAACAGCATTTAGCCTGTGCTCATGGCATAAAGGCAGACCAGCCCTCCCACCAACACCCTCCCACGTTTCACCAAAGGAGCTTCTCGTCCTGTCAAAGTTTCTGTCACATGCCAGGGCTGCTCAGAGGAGAGGGCGGGAACCTGTGTGCCAGCACATTGTCCCAAACTCTCTAGTGTGAGCAGTACTTTTTTGATGTATGATTCTTTAATGTTGAATTGCCTCTGCAACATGCACCCCTCCAAGCAAATAATTCTGAGGGACCATCATTTCTCAAGGGATCCCACTGTGTTTTACACACCCACCCAGCTGCAATCCATTCACAATCTGGCACCTGCCTCTCAGAAACTAGATTCCTTTACAATCCAAAATCTTAGCATCTCCTCTTAACGCCCAACCACACTGAGCCCTGGTCAATTAAAGAGCTTTGACAAGCTTCTTGTTTGGGCAGGGACGCCCTCAGATGGGGGAAATGAATGAGCCATGGCAATATTTCATGAAAAGCCTTTTGGGGGAAAAGTAAACAGGTGTTCTCAGATCTTTTTTTTTTTTTTTTAAGATTTTATTTATTTATTTGAGAGAGAGAGAGAGAGCACAGGCAGATAGAGGGGCAGAGGAAGAGGGAGAAGCAGGCTCCCCAGTGAGTAGGGAGCCCAACGTGGGGTTTGAGCTCAAGACCCTGGCATCATAACCTGAGCTGAAGGCAGACGCTTAACCGACTGAGCCACCCAGGTGCCCCTCAGATCTTTCTTTCTTGATAACTAAGTAGAAACCTAGCCTGTGTCTCAATTATCAGATTTTTTTCATTGCAGGGATAATGCTGCTGATAAGCCCCTTTAGGTTCTATTTATTTCCAGATCTTCAAAATGAAAGTTCATCTAATGCCAACGAGCAGAATGTCACTCAACAGAAGAGCCCTCCCTGGCCCAGACAACTTGCTTCGCCTTGGTTCTCTGAGAAGATGCAAAGCCTAGGCTCCATGGTGTTCAGGCCTGCATACTCCGTAAGGAAAGATGTTTCCGCAGAAGAGAAATGTCTCCAGTGGGCTTTCTTTGTCAATCAATATTTATTGGATGTTCATACCATTGGGTCTCTGGTGAGCATAAATTCACTTAGGCATAGGAGCCTCTCCACATGCTGGTGTCTTCGAGGGAAGAGGAAAGTGAGAGAGTGGGGGTTGCTCATTGCTGGTGAAATCTTGTAAAGTGGAATCTTATTCTCAATCTGTCATGTTAACCTGAGCTGAGAAACCTGAGCCTTGTCCCTTAGGAACCTCCAATCCTACCCTTTTTCGGCACTGAAAGGTGCTTTCTGCTAATTATCCAGTCAGATTCTTTTTCCAAATGATCTCCTCCAGGAAGAAGGGCAGGGTAATAGCACCCAATTCGATATGCCTTGTGTGGGAATCAAGACAACTGTGTGCAGTTAACTAAGTCTAGTATCTTTACTGTGACATTTTAGGGTATGTTCAGGGACCAGAGGATCAGGGTGGTAAAAAGTTTGTGGGGAGCCTCATAGCTAGATGGAATGGATTATCCCAGGCTGAATTTTACAGATTCACGAAAAGCTCTTTAAAGTCCCCATAAGCCTGTAAGATACGGAGAAATACTTGTTCCTTTGCTTATCCTCAAGATGTTGGCCTCGCCCAGCTTCAGTTAAGGAAGGACATTTGCTGTGTATTCTCTTCATCATTAAACTTCCTGAGAGTTTTGGATACTCAATGTCTTTCAACCATAGCAGTTTTTTAAAAAAATAAATAAATAAATATATATATATATATATATATATATATATATATACACACACACATATATATGTATACACACACATACATATATATATATATATATATGTATGTATTTGACAGAGAGAGAATAAGCAGGGGGAGCAGCAGGCAGAGTGAGAGAGAGAAGCAGGTTCTCCACTGAGCAGGGAGCCTGATGGGCCTTGATTCCAGGACCCCAGGATCATGACATGAGCTGAAGTCAGATGCTTAACCACTGAGCCACCTAGGCATTCCCTCCCCCACCATAGCAGTTTAGATCCAACTTCATTGTTAATCTGCAGGCCAGCTGATAGACCCAAGTACCATTTTTGGGAGGCATGATCTGCGTCAGCATACATGTGGTATTACTGAATGAAAAACACTTCTTATATACAGTGGAATATTCCTCAGCCAAGATAAAAAGGGAACTCTGCCACTGGGGACAACATGGATGGCCCCTGAGGACATTATGTTGAGCAAGAAAAGTCTAACAGAGAAGGACAAATACGGTATGATCTCATGTACATGTGGAATGCAGAATAAGCCAAACTCACCAAAACGGAGAGTAGGATGGCAATTACCAGGCACTGAGGACTGGGGGAAATTGGGGAGATGTTGGTCAAAGGATACAGACACGCAGTTGGAAGATGGGTAAGTTTTGGACAGCTAACGCACAGCACAGCGATCAAAGGCAATGATAATACATTATATGCTTCAAAGTTGCTAGGAGACCAGATCTTAAATGTTCTCACTCCAAAAAATAAATAGGAATTATGGGATGTGACAGAGGTGTTAGTGAACGCCATGGTGTAATCACACCGTAATATACAAATGTATCAAATCAACCCGTTGTGCACCTTAAACGTACGATATTACATGGCAATTCCATCTCAATAAAAAAACGCATTTCTTAGCTACACGCTAAACACCTCTATCAGCTTTGATGACAACAAGCTTTTAGGTTAAACCTCTCAAATTAATAAAACTAGGATATCAGCCAACTATTAAGCCAATTAGCGAAGACACAGGCTCTCTTCTCTATTTTGAGGGGGAGGCAGGCTCCCGGCCGCGCAAGAATTTTGTTATTTTTCCCAAAGAAAGCATTTAAGCCGGGAATTCCAGGATCTGATGTAGATTCTGAGGAATTCATCTTGAGGATGAATTCAAGGTGACAGAGTGGACTGGGCGGGGCGGGGGGGAACCAGTGGAGGTGACTGAAATATACGCCCTCAGAATGGTAATAGTTGGATATGTGTGTGACAGGGCATGCACGTTTAGACATACACGTGCATGCACACACACTCACACCCACAGCTATCTGTCTGTGTGTGGAGCTCTACAAGCAGAGGGCTGATCAGCCTGCCCTCGCAGTACAATCAGATGCACTGGGGCAGGAATTGTGCTCAGCCCTCATTCTGAGGTTGTGGTCCCTGGAAAGGGGGCTCACCAGCCCGTCCCAGTGCAGACTCCATGGGCACCAGGGCCGACCCTGATGCATGCAGAGGCAGGCTATAGCTGAAATGCCCGGTGGGCCATTCAGGAAATGGCTGGGAAGGCACTTCTTTTCCTTCTCTAGAGCATCGGAGGCCACGCTGCTTCCTTCCTGTCTGGCCTTGGTTTGTGGTTCCGTGGCTGCGGGATCCTCAGCCCATGCATGGCCCTCAGGGCCCACACAGCCCTGCGAGGCATCCCACAGAAGATGGGCCCTGGCTTTGTCTGCCCACTTAGGGTGAAATGGGAAAACCTCCGGCCCTCCCCAGGGGCAGAGAGCGTCAGAGGACCGTGAGCACACAGCCTGCACCGAAAGTAAAGGTACAAAGGCTGTGGCACCTTTTCAATTTCCATGGACACCAGCTTTAAAGACCGAAGACAATGCTCATTTTTCTGAGTATGAGCTGCCTTCCGAAGGTGGCTTTGATTTATCAACATCATCTGAGAAATGGGAGTTGTTTTTTTGTTTTTTAACCCTGCTGCTCTGTGGGAAATGCTTTGATGTGCTTGACAAAGAGCCCTGGTCACAGCCGCCATCCCTCTGGGCTGTGGGATCAGGTAGGAGGGCGAGCTGGATACAGCCTGGCCGGGCCATAACCTTGAACTTCTTGCGTGTTGGGGTAGTTCTTAGTCATGGCCATTTCCACCTGATGCCATGCTATGCTCCTGTGGTCTGAGGAGCTCCCACTTGGTTTAATTATTCAGGGCTCCGGTGTCAGTCTGTCTTTCTTGTGAAGTCTCTGTGTTCAACATCCCCACGATTCTGGAGCCCAAGCCCAAAATGTAACACTGAACTTGGATGATGAAGCTCGCACAGAGGAAACACACCTGGGTGCAGGCGGTTCATTGGAAGAAGTGGCCCTGGGGGTGAGAGCACGCCCCATGGCCTGGTCACCTGAGCTGCGGGGCTTCCTATGGCTAAACTTGATTTCTATGTGCATTTCTTTAAGCTCGATTTTAATGCTTCAGAAGCTCAAGCAGGCAAGCAGGGAGCAGTTCTGAGGAGTTTCGAATGAGTATCTAGACACAGGGGCACCAAGGGTGGCAGCTCATTCCTTCTCTTCCAGTCCAGATGGGCAATGGTACTGAGACACCGAGGCCCTCAGGCCCGGCAGGGGGCTGCCTTGGGTCCTGAGCTGAGCTGCTTCGGCCAGCTACCCTAGCTGGTCCCTGGGGTTTGCCCTTTCTGCAGCTGGTCAGCACACACACCATGCACAAAGGCATGCCCAGTTCTTAGGGACCTGGATCCCCCCAGCGAGGACCTCTCGAAGCCAGATTTCTCGGGGCTGCCAGCTTTCAGCTCCTACTGACGTCCGCCTGGGACTTTCCAGTCCACAATCCCTCCTACACCCTGAGCGCTGCTGCAGCTGCACGGCTCTGTGTTCTGCTGTCTGTCTTCATGAGCAGGTGTGGCATGGACACGCTCTGGCCTCGTGATGACTTTGAGGATGTCTGACTTAGGAACTGCTCAGATGTTTAGAAGGGTATCCTGGGAATATCCTTCTGGGGCCAGCAAGCGTGGCTGCCCAAGAACAGAGAGACTCTTCCATGAAAGAGGAAACATCCCTTTTTCTGGCTTCTTGCCGGGCCCTACAGAGGGAACTGGGTCCGCTGAACTGTCTCTAGCCCGATGCAGTCTCTCCTTCTCGTCAGTGCCCAAGGGTACGCGATGGGGTCTTTTACCTGGGTGACATTTGCTTTACTACCACCCCCCGAAAGAATGAATCAGTTTGTTTGCTTAATATGTTTTTTATGCTTTGCTAAAGAATACCGGAATTTTGGAATTGGGATGAATCCAGCCTAGTTCCTAAAGCGTCACTACCTTTTACAATGAAGCGACAGAGTCCTGGGGATTGGGGTACTTGCCTGGGGCCACCTGCTACATTCGCTGCTCCTCAGGGGGTGCTGCCAGGCAGCCCCCCACTCGAGCTTGGGGCAGAAATCTCCCAGACAGGATGCGATTTCAGGCTCTACACAAGTGCAGGATTAAAGTTCCATCTGCACTTAAGTGTCTTTTCCTTTAGACTTTTTGAAAAAGAGGGTTAAAGAACTTGGGGTCTTTGTGCACACATCTCTGGTTGGGTGGGGAACGGCGGGTTTGAAATTAATTTGAAAAACGATCAACAGAGAATGAACTAGGGAGCCCCCTGGAGGGCGGTAAGTGGATTCCACGCTCCAGGCGCCTCACAGACCAACTACTGGATCCCTCCTTCACCAGCCTCCCCTTCCTACCTCTTGTCCATCATAACAAGAGTTGCCATTTGCCCACCAGGTATTGTACAAGACCCTCACCCCTCCCAGTAACCCTATGAGGCAGGAATTATTATTCCCATTTCACAGAGGAGGAAGCGGATGCCCCCAAATTTGAAGCCACTTGCTCGCAACCACACAGCTTGGTGAGTGGCAGAAATCAATCTGATCCCGAAGAGTGGAAAGCCACTCTTGCCACTTCAGGTTGGTGAGAACACATCACTTGGCATCACACGGCCCTGCTAAAGTCACGTGATGCAAAGCGGTCCCACCCCACAGCCTCCCTGCTTTATGCAGCGGACCTCGGAAGGCAAGGCCAACCCCTTTGTCTACCTGCAGAACTCTCCTTCCGATTCTGGCAGCAGGAGGGAAGCCATGGGGTTCTTCATCAGATCGGCCACTGCAGGGTCCTTGGGTGTCACATAGAAGAAAGGAGTCCCAGTGCTGTTGTTCAAGGGGCCGTCGCTGATGGGCAGGCAGTTCCCAAACGGCAGTCCTGGGATCTAACAAACAGCGCAAAGGGCTTTTTCAATGCAAGGTTTTGGATTGATCTGAGCTGGGAGCTTCACGTGTGTCTCTGGCCAGGAAATATAACAACGAGGATGGCATCACTGTGGTTTTGACAGGTAGTAAATGAAGGCACAGTAGTTTCCAACTGACCCAGTTCACACGGGGAGGGCTCCAGAATTTCTACAGAGGAGCTGAACAGGGGCATTCTGTGTGGAAGAACAGCTAGGAGATTGTCCTTGAAGCTGCTGCATCTACATAGGAAAATGCTCACTTTACACAATTTAAAATTATTTGTGGGAGGGGAGATGAAATTCATGGAAGGGTGCTAGAATATTTCCCACAAGCTGCCCCTGGGATCCCCACTCTCCCAAGGTTTTGAAAACTTCGGGGATAGAACTTAGGTCTTAACTTCAATATCTTATGTGATCTCTGGTCTCCGGGGGGAACTATTTCTTTTAGAGCCACACCATTTTCTTATGTATTAGTTACACTTTTTATTGTAATCAATATTCCATTATATGATTCAGCAACTCACCCTAGAAGTCACAGAAACACGCTACACTCACTTTTGTTCATGATCATCCAGTGAAGGAGGTCATGTTCTCAGATATTTCTTAGGTTTTTCCAAACCCTGCTGGTTTCTGCCTCCCAATCTTCCTGAGCTTTATTTACTCTTTACAGAGTGCTCCTTATTGTCACTGAGCTCAGAACTCAAGGGTTGTCCTTGTCTTTCCAGTGTTATATGGCAGGGGTGTGTAGACTTGGAATAAGGGATGGCTCTCCTCTTTGAAGAAGACGCAATGTTAAGGAGTCTTCCAAAATGGTAATATAAGTTCATTCACAGATTCTGTTTTTCAGCTTGTCCAACTGCCTAGAGTCATGCTTTGCACACATGATGTGTACATAGGAATTATTATCTAACAGAGCACAAGCAGGTGGAGGGGCAGAGGGAGAGGGAGAAGCAGACTCCTTGCTGAGCAGGGAGCCCGATGTGGGGCTCGATCCCAGGACCCTGGGATCATGATCCCAGCTGAAGGAAGACGGCTAACAACTGAACCACTCAGTCACCCCACAATTTGTGTTTTAAACCAAGATCAGCTTCATATTTAAGCTTCATATCTTCATAAGGTGTGTCTTAGGAGCATAATATATAACTGTGAGAAACCATTTGGAGACTGTGACTGTGGTTAAGATCACTGCCATAATCAGAATAAACTTATTTAATTTTTTCAGAGTAAAACAGGAACTTCAGAACTACATAGCCCTAACCACTTAACTTCACATAGGAAGAAAGCAAAGTGGACAACCCAGTGACTTGGCCAGTTTCCAGATGGGTGAGACTGATACCCACACCTGGCTCAGAGCCTGCCTGCTGCCCAATGACCTACAATTCCCCCAAAATTTGTTTTTGCTTAAATTAAATAGGATTTCAAACTACCTCCCTGTAATAAAACCCTTATATGGATCTTACCAGCCCTGAAAGCTTTCTGGAGGGTGTGTACATCTCCATATTTATCCGTGCCATTTGGCTTAAGGTGGAAATCTGGCTAACAGGTGACTAAAACATTTGCGAACTGAATGATAAAATTGCAGCAGAAAACATCTCATTCCAGCATGTATACACTTTGCACCCTAAACCTCCTTTCCAGGAAAATTCTTGAGTTCCATTATTTCAAAATGTCAATTTCCACCAAAACCCCGTGGCATCTTTTTTCCAGTAGGTGACCAGGAAGTTCGGGTCTGTTGGGTGCCGTGGGCTGGGAGGCCGCACACGCCTACTCTGGGATGCCAAAGGCAGGTCTGGCTTCTTTTGTCCAGGTCTGGACGGGTCAGGCACTGGTTATGCGTACTTCTCTTTGACCATCTCAAGACTGCACTTCAGTCCCCATCCACCTGGCAGGATGCCTGGCTGTCAGCACCTCCCCCTCTGCCACGTTAAGCAAAGCACAATCTGGTTCCATTATTTATGCGCCGTCCACAGTGCAACCCAGCCCGCTGGGCACGTCTGTGAGACCTGGGTCCGAGCCCCGGGGGCGGTCTCTAGCGTTTCCCCGTCCCCAGGCCACCGCGAGGCACGCACCTTCAGCCGGCTCCCGGCGGGGCGGCTTACCTTCTCGTGGGCGGACACGGTGGCCAGGCAGCCCCAGGCGCTGCCGTGGGCCAGGAAGCGGGCGATGCCTGGGCGCAGCCTCGGGCCGCTCTCGCGACGGTAGGAGAACATCCCAGGCGGCGCTGGGGGCGGCCTGGCGCGGGCGGCGCCTGGCGGAGGCGGCAGGTGCGCGTCCTCCTTGTGTGCGGAGGCCGGGAAGCTGCGCTGCCAGATGCTGCCCGAGTCCTCCAGCAGCGCGGGCAGCGCCTCCTCGGTGGAGGCGCTGTCCAGCTCCTCGTCCACCTCGTTAGTGACGGCCCAGGACACGGAGCTCACGATCACATAGCCCGCGGCCGGGGACAGCAGGGCGCTGCAGCACAGCAGCCAGGAGAGGCGGGTGGCGGGCCGCGCGGGCCGCTGGCCGCGGCGCACGGACATCTTGCAGCGGCGCGCCCTGCCGCGGGGACCGCCTGGAGCGCGCGGGCGGCTGGCGAGGGCTGCAGCGCCCCCCTGCGGCGGCGGACGCGCGGAGCTGGACTCCGCTTCGGACCGCCGCAGGATTCCCGGGCGGGGTCCTCACCGCCTCACGCCCGCGCTCAGAAGTCCAGCCTCCCTCCCGGAAAAGCCGATTC
This sequence comes from Mustela erminea, assembly GCF_009829155.1. Lineage (NCBI taxonomy): Eukaryota > Metazoa > Chordata > Mammalia > Carnivora > Mustelidae > Mustela > Mustela erminea. The sequence continues at coordinate 59,836,154 of NC_045620.1, read as the reverse complement.
CACTTGCACGCCGCACGTCCTGCAGCCGCCGTGCGCAGAGTCCTCACCGCTTGCCAGCTCCGGGAATGGGCTGGTTTCCTGTTGGATGGCACGGGTTCTGCAGCCAGAAGGCGGTGGGCGTTCAAATCCCGAATCAACACATTCCTCTCGTCACCAGCTCTGTGACGTGCCAAGTCACTCAATCTGTCTGTGCCTCAGTTTATTAGAAAAACGAGCAAACCAGAGTAGCTAGCTCATAGGGGTGTTGGATGGGTGGATTAAGTTAACATCTGCAAAGACTCAGAACGGTGTGTGGCATGGAGCGGGCATTATATTTGGTAACAGACCAAGGTAGAGATTGGTATCATTTTATAGAGGAGTAAACGGTGAAGGTAAGATCAGCACGGAGTCAATCTGATGCCAAAGCCGATTCCCTTCCTCTGTAAGGACAATGACCGTCTTTACGCTTTACTCAGACAGGAACGCATTGTCGTCAGTTCATCTGAAAGCAAAATCAAATGTTTACATATCAACTAAAGTAAAAGAGAGCAGACACCCAGAGACGAAGTGCCTGGGATGGACGAGGCAGAGAAGTGTATGAATGCACCACAGTTTTAAAACATTCTCTTACTGGTGGAAATTTGGGCTATTTCTGATAGTAATTTTATAGATATCAACATAATTCAAAATCATTTACATTTTTGCTTATAGCATTCCCTTATCTGCCCATAAAGAGATATATTCTGGGACGCCTGGGTGGCTCAGTTGGTTAAGCAGCTGCCTTCGGCTCAGGTCATGATCTCAGCGTCCTGGGATCGAGTCCCACATCGGGCTCCTTGCTCCACGGGGAGTCTGCTTCTCCCTCTGACTCTGCCTTCCACTCTGTCTGCCTGTGCTTGCTCTCGCTCTACCTCTGAAAAATAAATAAATAAAATCTTAAAAAAAAAGAGAGAGATATATATTCTGTTCTAGATTTTCTATCCCAAATCAAATAGTCCTACTTCCAATTTGTTATGGATCAAAGTAACGAGAACTAGCACCAGACTTTTTGTAGGTATTTTGGCAAATGTTCCACTGGGTAGTAACCAGAGGATCCATTGTCTATCCTGCCCCCGCCCCCATCTACCCTCCTCCTTTTCACTTCTCTTCAAAGCCATTATTCTTTAAAAAAGTCTACTTAATTGGGCACCAGGATGGCTCAGTCATTTAGTCTGCCTTCAGCTCAGGTCATAATCCCAGGGTCCTGGGATCAAGCCCCACATCAGGCTCCCTCCTCCTCGAGAAGCCTGCTTCTCCCTCTCCTACTCCCCCTGCTTGTGTTCCCTCTCTAGCTGTGTCCCTTTCTGTCAAAAAAATCAATAATCCTAGTAAAGTCTACTTAATCTCCTCAGTGTACATCAGGGTGGCCTCCTCCCATCCGACCCAACCATCCTTCCAGGATGCCCTCTTTCTGTTGGTAGTCTCAGGGGAGTTCTGGTATTCTTCTCCTAGGGATCTTGTCTCCTCCCATGGCTCTGCCATCCTTATTTACTGCTGACTTAACCACCTCTCTCCTTCGCCCCCAGAATGATGTCTTGCAGAGACACTGGAGCAAGTCATTAAAAACATGGGCTGCCTCAAACGACTTCAGATGAATTCAAATCCTGCTCTATGACCTACTGGCTGTGTCTGCAAAATAAGGACAGTCACAGCTATCCCAGTGGGCCAGGAGGAGCTCAGAGCTGAACGGCCAGAGACGCTCAGCATAGCAGCTTTCCCTTCATGAGCTCCTCAGGGAACTGGGCAAGCCTGCTGGCTGCCTCCTTCCCCCAAGGCTCTTGCTCTTGACCAGGAGGGACTCCCTCTTCCTTTGAGGCTCTGGTGAAAGGGGGCGTTTTCCTCCACCAGCCCCAGCACATGAAGTGAAGAATAAATGCCTGATTCTTGCTGTTCATTGCCAGCCAGAAGAGGTCCAAGCTCCTTAATCTAGTATATAGGTCCCCTGTAGCCTGTGTGTCTGTCCTCACTGCATGTCCCTCCCGGACTCTGCAGCAGCCATACCAGCCTCTTACCAGTCAGCAAGCACCTGCGCTTGGCACTGGGTAGATAATACAATTAACATTTTGATCCATTTGCCCCCTCACTCTTTACTCCTCTGCTCATTCATCAAGTCACATGATAACAATTTAAAAATATTTTGATTAAGAGGATGTATGCAGCAAATGCATAAAATACATATGTACAATTTAAAGAATCACTAAAAAGAAAATCTGTTAAAAACACTCAGTGAGAAAATATTACCACGACCATTACCAGTTCCCCAGAAGCTCTCCATCTGCCCCTCCCCCAAATCACAATCCCTTGCCTCCTTTCCTGGGGGTAATTACTATCTCGACATTTGTGATACATATTTCTTTGCTTTTCTTTACAGTTTGACTTCCTACGTATGCATCGCTCCATGCTGTAGATTCCCTTTTCCCTATTTTGAACTTTATGTAAATGAAATCGTGATTGATGTATTTTTTTGTGTCTTTGTACATTCAGTCAAAATTCTGTTTGTGGGAATCATCCTTGTTTTGTTGTTTGTGGATGTATATGGCTGTATAGTATTGCATTGTGTAGCTATATGATCATTTATTCAAGTATTGTCAGTAGATGTGTTAATAGGTTCTCTTAGGCAGATCAGGTGGGGCCAGCAGATCAAGAGATAAATGCCATGGCAAAGGTGATTTATTCTACTCATAGATCCCAAGAAAAGGGATCTTTGGGCAATGGGGACAGGAGCCAATGGATAAATATTCCCCATTTCCAGGTCAGAGGTGGGCAATTCACTTTATACAGTTTCTCAGAGGCTGTCCAGCAAGATTGAGCCCTAGTTGCTTCCACTGACTCTCAATGACACCCCCTTCGAATGGCTTTCCTTTCTCCCTGGTATAATCATTCTAGCGCACCACTACTGTTCTTTAAGACTATCCCAAGGTAGGGGTGCCTGGGTGGCTCAGTGGGTGAAGCCTCTGCCTTCGGCTCAGGTCATGATCTCAGGGTCCTGGGATCGAGCCCCACATTGGGCTCTCTGCTCAGCAGGGAGCCGCTCCCCTCTCTCTCTCTGCCTGTGTCTCTGCCTACTTGTGATCTCTGTCTGTCAAATAAATAAATAAAATCTTAAAAAAAAAAAAAAAGACTCTCTCAAGGTAAACTACCCGAGTGCCATGTTCTGGTCTAGACCTTAGGCAGGACCTAAGCTAAGATGTTGGTGCACACATTCAAGAGTTTCTCTAGAGTATATACCTTGTTGTAGGATTGTTGCTTGTGGGGTGTAAGTATGATTAATTTTATTATGTAATGTGAAACTGATTTCCAGAATGATTGTACCAACTTACTTTGCTACTATCGAGGTATGAGGTTCCTGTGGCTCTGCATTCTCATCCACACAGATTATTGTTAGATTTTCTGGGTTTTTTTCTCCTCTTCCCAGACTGGAGGATAAGAAATGGTAACGAATAACTTTTATTTTAATGACTAATGTGACTGGTTGATCACCTTTTCATCTTTTATTGGCCAATTGGATATCCTCCTTTGGGAAATGCCTGTTAATATCTTTTTTCTATTTTTATTGGGTTACCCTGTGGGTTTTTTGGTATTGATTTGTAAGAATTAATTTTATTTTCTGTACTCCAGTGTTTTGGTGTTGAAAAGTGCCACAGCTTATCTTTGCGTAATTGTTAATATTAATCAGCCCCAACTTCATGGGGGCTGATGGAGCCCCAGACAGCTGCTAAAACATCATTTCTGGGTGTGCCTATAAGGGTGTTTTAAGAAGACATTAGCATTTGAGTCAGTAGATGAGGAAAGAAGATGGGGCTCAACAATAAGGGTGGAATCACCTGAACCTTGAGGGTCTGAATAGAGCTGAGATACCCATCTTCTCCTGCCCTTGGACATCAGCATTCTTTGTTCCCAAGTTTTCAGATTCTGGCTGGAACTGACTCCATTAACACCCCTGCTTCTCAGAGCTTTGGGTTTGGACTGGGACTACACCACTGGCTTTCCTGGGCCTGTAGCTTACAATGTTGCAGATCTGGGATTTCTTGCTCCATAATCACATGGCCTAATCTATGTTGTTCTACATATTAGTAGTGATTTCTGTTTTATAGGTGACTAAGATTCTCTTGTGTGAATATACCACTTTGTTAATTCATCCAACAGTTCATGGATACTTGTGTTATTTCCTTTTTTTTTTTTTTTTTGGCTATTATGCATAAAGTTGCTTAAAAAATTCATATACAGGTCTATGTGGGGACACATGTTTTCGTTTCTCTCGAGTAGGTACTTAAGAACAGGATTGCTGGGCTATATGGTAATTATAGGTTTACCTTTATAATAAATTGTCAAGCCTTTTCCCCTAAAGTGTCTATATCATTTTGCTTTCCCACTGACACTACACGACAGTTCCAGTTGCTTCACATCCTTGGCAACACTTGCTATTGGGTGGCTTTTAATTTTAGCTATTCTGCTAGGTATGTAGTGATATTTCATTGCAATTTGAACTTAGATTTATCCAATGACTACTAATATTGGTTAGCTTTAAAAAAATAAATAAAACTGAGCAAATCTCATGAATAAGTTAAGCCTCATACCCAACTGCTCAATAAAAATATGTATTCTCTCCATCAGAAAGGATGAATACCCAACTTTTGTAGCAACATGGACGGGACTGGAAGAGATTATGCTGAGTGAAATGAGTCAAGCAGAGAGAGTCAATTATCATATGGTTTCACTTATTTGTGGAGCATAACAAATAGCACGGAGGACATGGGGACTTAGAGTGGAGAAGGGAGTTGGGGGAAATTGGAAGGGGAGGTGAACCATGAGAGACTATGGACTCTGAAAAACAATCTGAGGGTTTTGAAGGGACGGGGGGTGGGAGGTTGGGGTACCAGGTGGTGGGTATTATAGAGGGCACGGATTGCATGGAGCACGGGGTGTGGTGCAAAAATAATGAATACTGTTATGCTGGAAGTAAAAAAAAAATAAAAAATAAATTAAATATTAAAAAAAAAATATATGTATTCTCACACACAAAAAATATTGGGCAGCTTTTTATGTGCATGCTTACTTTTGTCTATCTTCTTTGGTGAAGCATCTGTTTAACTCTTTACTGGTTTAAAAATCTGGTTGTGTCTTCCCATTTTTGAGTTGGTGAGAGTTATTTTATATATTCTCCATACCCGTCCAACCCGGTATGTGTTTTGCCAATATTTTCCTCCCAGTTTGTGACCTGTATTTCCATTTTCTTTACAGTGTCTTTTGAAGAACAAACATTTAAAATTTTGATGACATGTATCAATTTTTTTCTTTCATAGTTTGTGCTTTCTGTATCCTAAGAAATCTTTTCCTACCTAAGCCCATGAAAAATATCTATGATGTTTTATTCTAGAAGCTTAATAGCTTTATCTCTTACATTTAAGTCTATAATCCATTTAAAGATGTTTTCTGTGTATGGATGAAGTTCATTTTGTCCCTACAGAGATCAAATTGATCCATCACTCTTTGTTAAAGAGACTGTCCCTTCTCCTGACTTACATGTTATTTTTGTTTTAATGCTGTATTTCTCTTAATACAATGAGACATTGTTATTATTCTTTTTTCCAGTCCACATTTATTTATTTTTAAAGATGTTATTTGAGAGAGTGAGCACAGGCACACTTGGCGGCGGGGGGCGGGGTGTTGTTGCTGAGGGAGAGAATCTCAAGCAGACTCCCTGCTGAGTGCAGAGCCCAGCTCTGGACTTGATCTCAAAACCCTGAGATCATGATCTGAGCTGAAATCAAGAGTTGAACTCTTAACCCACTGAGCTACCCAGGCACCCCAGTCCACGTTTATTTTGATTTAGTTCCATATTTAGTTCCTCACTCTTACTTGTTCTGGTATCTCAGATCTTCCATCTGTGAACATTTTCTTTGTTCCTGAAGCATATCCTTTAGAATTCCTTTAACGAGGGCCTACTAGTGGCAAACTCTCTTTTGTTTGTCTAAAGTTTACTTCTCTTTCACTCACAGAAATTATTTCCTCCGAGTATAGAAATTCTAGCAGTAGGCATGTCTTCAACATATGGAAGTTATCATTCCACTTTTGGTTTCCATGTTCCTGCTGAGAAATCAGGTTTCAGCTTCATGGCCACTCCTTTGAAGATGACTGCTCTTTATTTCTCCTGTGGTTTTAAAACCTCTTCTCGAGGTCTTTGGTATGCATCTAGGTATGGGTTTCTTCCTTCCTCCTTTCTTTCCTTCCTTCCTTCATTAGAAACATTTTAGACCTCTCTGGTTTCTAACCTGTCTTTCATATCTGTTGTCTCTTTATCTTTGTACTACACTTTCGATAATTTGTTGTTATTGTTATGTTTGTGTCTATCTCCCACCACCAGTTCATATGTTTGGGGGTGGCTAGATCTGGGGATAGGGCCTCGAAGGAAATAATTGAAGTTAAGTGAAATTGAAAAAGTGGGCACTGATCTGATAGAATTAATGCCCTGATAGGGACATCAGAGAACTCTCTTTCTCCCTATATATGGGCACCAAGGAAAAGATGATGAAGTGAAAAGGTGGCCATCTACAAGTGGGAAGAGGACTCTTACCAGAAACTGCATCAACTGGAAACTTGATCTTGGATTTCCCAGACTCCAGAACTGCAAGAAAAGAAATTTTTGTTCTTTAAGCCACCCAGCCTGTGGTTTTGTTATGGCAGCTCAAACACATGAATACAAGGAATATTCTGAAATGGGTTTGTCTCTTATCCTATTGATGGATATTAGTCTTGTTATCAGCTATTGTCTATTATAAATAAAGCTTCAATAAGTATTCTTGTACAAGTCTTTTTGTGAATATATGTTTTCTTTCTTTTGGTTAATTATGTAGAAATAAAATCACTGCTGATATATTAGGTATATGTTTATACAAAACTGTATTATGGACTATTTGTGGCCCCACCTTCATATGTTGAAGCTCTACCCCTCATTGTGATGGTACTTAGAGATGGGGCCTTTGGGAGGTAATTAGGGATAGATTAGGTCCTAAGGGTGAGGTCCTGTGATGGGATTGGTGGCCTTACAAGAAGAGGAAATGAGAGAGTTCTTCTGCCCAACTTCCTGCCCCCAAGGAAACTGTGTAGGGAACAGCAAGAAGATAGTTCTCACCGGGAACCGTGTCACCTGGTATCTTGATCTTGCATTTCTAGCCTCCAGAATTGTGAGAAAATAAGTGTTTGTGTTTTAAGCCACCCAGCTTACGATATTTTGTTATGATAGCCCAAACAGGAACACAGCCAAACTTTTTCTAATATGATTTTTACCATCTTATAGTCGTGCTAGCAGTGTATGACTAGCACATGAGGTCTCTAAATGATGTTTGTGGTCATAGCATTTACCCAGAAGGAGCTATTTTGAGTTGGAACTCAGTTACTTGGCTTACTAACATTTTCCAGAGATTTCAGGTTTGTTTACTGTAAGCAATCCAGAATCATGGGTATTTGCTGCTATCCCAAAGGACTCTCCCACTGGCAAATAATCTCAGGTTTGGTTGCAGGAGACTGGTCCTCAGTATCCTTGTAAGAAGATTTGACTAGTAATGGGAGAGAACAGATTGCAGATCTACTGCTCACTCATTACTTCGTGTTCATAAATACTTTGTAAAGAACAATGAGAGGCAAGTGGTCAGAGGTAACAAAGCATGGTTTAAAGTTTGGGGTTGGAAATGTACAAGTTGTGCCTACGATGCCTTCTTGAGTCAGAAAAGAAACAGAGCTAGAAAAGATTAATGGGTCATGTCAGAAAAACACAGGAGGCAAATCAGAAGGTCTTCCACTGGGAAAAGATGGAAAATTTAAGCATCAGAAAGAATAATGGTGGAAGTTATTTTTAAAAACTGAACGTACATTTATTTACCGTACTCCCTGGCAATTGCTCTCTTGGGCATTTTCCCCAGAGAATTAAAACTGTATGTTTCCCACAAAAATCTATATACATCAGTGTTCATAGCAACTTTATTGGTAACAGCCCCAAAATGGAAGCAACCCAAATGTCCCTCAATATGTGAATGGCTAAACAAATGGGCATATCCATACTATGGAATACTACTCAGCAATAAAAACTGATACACGCAACAACTTGGGTTGATCTTACAAACATGATGCTGAGGGAAAAAGTCTCAGGCTCAAAAGGTTGCACATCGTGTGATTTCATTTATATAACATTCTCAAAATGACAAAGTTATAGATATGGAAAATGGACTAGTGGTTGCTAAGGGTTAGTGATGATACATGGGGGGGGGGGTGTGTGTAACCATAAGAGGGTAGCCTGAGGGAGGTCTTTGTGATGGTGGAAGAGTCCTGCATCTTGATTGTGGTGGTGGTCACATATATCTACACATGACAAAATGTCACAGAACTGTACACAAACAGCACCAACGTTCAGTTCCTGCTTTTGACATTGTACTATAGTTGTGTAAGGTATAAGTAAAAGTAAAGACAGACTCTCAGTAGTCATCACTGAAAGTTATCAGGGCATCTGGTTTATTTTATTTTTTCTAAAGTAAAAACAATCCAAGCATTTATCCTGCTTTTCCTCTTACATTTCAATTATATTTCAAGGTAACCAATTTGTTGATGAGGGAAAGATTTTCTTTCTAGATAAATTCCATCTAATACATCTAGAAGGAATTAGAAAATTAAGAAAAAAATCATTTTGCAACCTCTAATGAAGCAATCAAGATAGACAACAGTAATCAATATATAAACTACTAAGTGAAATTTTGAGTGGACTCTCATAGTGGATATACCAGCCTGGTGATACGTGAGCCCCGTGATCAACCTCAAGCCTTAATTTCACCAAATGTGGGACAGAGGCCTGTCTTAGTCTGTTTGGGCTGCTGTAACAAAATACCATAGACGAAGTGGTTTAAACAACACACATTTATTTCTCACAGTTCTGGAGGCTGAGAAGGCCAAGATCAAGGTGCTGGCAGATTTGATGTCCAGTGAGGGGTATCTTCCTGGCTTATAGATGGCCACCTCACTGTGTTCTCACATGGCCTTTCTTCTTTTTCTCTTTTTATAAGGGCACTAAACCCATCACAAGTGCCCCACCCTCATGAGCATCTAATCCTAGTTTCCTCCCAAAGTCCACATCTTAAAACACTGGGGTCTAGGGCTTCAACATATGAATTTTGGAGGAACACAAACATTCAGCACATTACAGTGGCATGGAGTATTAATAGTGTATGCACAAGTAGGAATTGCTCAGGGCTGTCTATGAAGCGTTTTAAAAAATTTTGGCCTAACCTACGAAATGGGAGAAGATATGTACAAATGACATATCTGATAAAAGGTTAGTATCTGAAATCCATAAAGAATTTACCAAATTCAACAGCCCCAAAATGAATAATCCAGTTAAGAAATGGGCAGAAGACATAAATAGACATTTTTCCAAGGAAGACGTCCAGATGGCTAACAGATACATGAAAAGATGTTCAATATCACTCATTATCAGGGAAATACAAATCAAAACTATGATGAGATACCACCTCACACCTGTTGGAAAGCTAAAATGAACAAGTCAGGAAACAACAGATGTTGGCAAGGATGCAGAGAAAGGGGAACCCTCTTGCACCAGAAAGCTGGTGCAGCCATTCTGGAGAATAGTATGGAGGCTCCTCAAAAAGTTAAAAATAGAGTTACCTTATGACCCAGCAATTGTACTACCAGGTATTTACCCAAAGGATACAAAAATACAGATTCGAAGGGGCATATGCACCCTGATGTTTATAGTGGCATTATCAACAACAGCCAAATTATGGAAAGAACCATTGACTGATGAATGGATAAAGAAGATGTGGTATATATAAACACTGGAAGATTACTTAGATATAAGAAGAATGAATTCTTGTCATTTGCAAAGATGGAGATGGAGATAGAGCATATTATGCTACGTGAAATAAGTAAACCAGAGAAAGACAAATATCGTATGATTTCACTCATATGTAGAATTTAAGAAACAAAGCAGATGAACGTAGGGGAAGGAAAAAAAAAGAGAGGGAAGCAAACCATAAGAGAGTCTTAACTATAGAGAACAGCTGAGGTCGCTGCAGGGAAGGTGGGTGGGGGGATGGGTTAAATGGGTGACGGGGATTAAGGACACTTGGGAGGACACTGGGTGTTGTGTCAGTAAGGCTGTAAGTGATGAATCACTAGATTCTATTCTTGAAACCCATATTACACTATATGATAACTAACTAGAATTTATTTTTTGTTATTTTCCATAGAACTTTTATTTTTTATTTTTAAATTTAATATTATTTAAATTCAATGAACATATAGTGTGTTATTAGTTTCAGAGGTAGAGGTCAGTGATTCGTCAGTTGCATATAACACCCAGTGCTCATTACATCATGTGTCCTCCTTAATGCCTGTCACCCAGTTACACCATCCCTCCACCTACCTCTCCTCTAGCAACCCTTAGGGTTTTTTTTTTTCTATTAATTAACTAGAATTTATTTTTATTTTATTTTTTTTAAAGATTTTATTTATTTATTTGAGAGAGATTTATTGAGAGAGATCACAAGCAGGCAGAGAGGCAGGCAGAGAGAGAGAGGAGGAAGCAGGCTCCCTGCTGAGCAGAGAGCCCGATGCGGGGCTCGATCCCAGGACTCCAAGTTCATGACCTGAGCTGAAGGCAGCGGCTTAACCCACTGAGCCACCCAGGCGCCCCAACTAACTAGAATTTCGATAAAAGCTTGAAACAAACAGAAATTTTGGCCTGAATCTGCCCAAGTTTTTATTTTAACTTCTAGATAATGGAAAAATAGAATGCAATAGAATAAGTTATATAATTCAAAATGTGGAACACCCCACGGTATGAATAGCCCAGTTTCTTCAACAAATAAATGGCATGAAAAATTATGGATGTATGGTTATAGGTATGAAAAGATTTAGGAGACATAAGATGAAGTTTAATCTATTATTATATATAATTATATATATATATATAATAATCTATTACTGAGGTAAGTTGAGAAATCTGGATGTGGGCTAAATATTAGATGATATGAAAGAATGGATTTTTTGTTAGGTAAAACATTCAGTTACAGAGATGTCCTGCAGTATTTACTGTTACAATATTTGCAAATCATGTATCTGACAAGGGACTTGTATCCAGAATATCCAAAGAACATCTGCAACTGAATAACAAGAAAACAAATAAGCCTATCTAAAAATATGCAAATGGGGTGCCTGGGTGGATCATTGTGTCAAGTGTTCAACTCTTGTTTTTGGCTCAGGTGATGATCTTAGGGTGAGATTGAGCCATGTATTGGGCTCCAAGCTCAGAGTCTGCTTAAGATACTCTCTCTCCCTCTGCCCCTCCTGCTGCTCAAATGCTCTCTTCTCTCTCAAATAAATATATACATAAAATCTTTAAAAAAATCAGTCAATACATACATACATACATACATACCTACAAATGTACAAAGGATTTGAACCCCCAGACATTTCTCCAAAGAAGTCACACAAATGGCCAATAAGTACATGAGAAAAGTCTCAACATCATTAGTCATTAGAGAAGCACACATCAAAACCACAATGAGATACCACCTCACACTCACTAAGATGCCTATAATCAAAAAGGCAGGGGATAGATATTGGTGAAAATGTGGAACCATTACCATTTCCGATGGGAATATAAAATCGTACAGTCACTTTGGAAAAGAGTTTGGCTCTTCTTGAAAATGTTAAACACAGAGTTAGAATATGAACAAGCAATTTCATTCCTAGGTATATATACCCAAGATAAATGAAAATGCATGTCCACACAAAAACTTGTACACCAATGTTTGTAGAGGCATTATTCAAGTGGAAATGTCATTATCTACATTTCCATTCAGGGAAAACAACCAAGACGTCCATCAAATGATGAATGGATAAATGAAATGTGATATATCCATACAATAGTATACCATTTGTCAATAAAAGGAATGGTTGCTGGGGGCTGGGGGAAAAGTGAGAAGAGTGACAGTTTTGCCCCCAACCTGATACACACAGCAGCCTTCTTTGTCACCTCCTGGATGTGGAGAGGGGGTAGGGTGGGAGGGCAGAGGCACGTTTACTTCTGACTCACCCTTCCCTGGAGCTTATAAACCTTTGGGTGCTCTGATTTGTGAGTTCTGCTCCTAGACTCCCTACCATGGGTTACTCAGTGACTCTGATTCATTGTCCCACACTTCTAGAAGATCATCACAATTTCTTTTTTCTACTTTCTTTAGATCTCTTTTCAAATTATACCTTGTAAAGGAGACCTTGTTTGAGAACCCTATAAGAAGTAACACCTGTCTCCCCATCACTATCCCCATTATTGTATGTTATTTTTAGTATTACACCTAGTAATAGCAATCACTACCTAAGACATCAGACTTCCGTTAATTAGTTCCATGTTGGGGTCTTCTACCAGGAATATAAAGGCCGAAGGGGCAGGGATTTGCCTGTTTAGTTCCATGATGATCCTTGATGCTTAAAGTATACCTGGTAAAAGAATATACATGACAAATATTTAATTTCAGAATACATCGCCATACATTGTAGATCAAATACCTGTGTTTGTAAGGTCTGTCTGCTGCCAGAGGGTGAGTGGATTCAAATTCAGCATCATTGTGGGTGTAATTTTATGTTCCAAGATCTATGGGCTATTTCATGTGCTTCTCTTTCTGCAAGCACCATACTGACACTAGTGATGGGCCCTGGGCAGGTTTCTGTTTCATGGTGTCATTAGTATTTCTATTTCAAATGACTATTTCAGAAAATACTATTGCTTCTGTGGCAGATGGCTGAGTGAGCCCAGGTGAGGTTCACAAGGTCCAGCCCAGAGCAGCATAGCTGTCTAAGCGACCTGAGGACCAGTGAGGAATAATATACACAGTGTGGCTGTTTTAAGCCATTAAGGATTAGTTTGTCATGCCCAGATTATGAAGGGATAGATGGTGCAAGCAGAAAATAATCTTTGCCACTAGTTCTGTGAATTATTTCTGGCTCTTGGATAAAAACCCAAGTTTGGGGAAGGGGCCAGAGGGTGCTCTTAATTTATGCTCATGTTCATGTTCACATAATAGACCACCAGTAACTTTCAATCATAAGAACTGTAGATTTCACATCTACTTCTTTATGGTTTAAGTGATGTCATCTTGATCTAACGGTGACTTGGTTTACGTTGGGTGACCATGTCAAAAGGATGCCCCCAAAGCTGCTGCACTGAGTGCTTATAGAGAGGAAACCCTTAATACTAAGAATTTGCAAAGACTTACCAAGAATGTTCCATCTGGGCGAGGCTACTCTTTGGTGATCTAAAGAGCTCTTTGAAGACCTTGGGACATGAGCTCCTGCTGTGGCGAGGCTACTCCTTGTTGGGAGTAGAGCAACATGCAGGGGCCCCACGATTGGGATCCTCTTCCTCGCCGACACCAGCACCTTGGCTCTGCTAGCATTGTGTTCTAGCAACAAAATGCTTTCAGTCTGGGCTGGCCACTGGACATAGGCTCTTGGTTGGCTCAGCCGACTCTTCTGAGAACAAACTTGTGGAACGGTACACCTCAGTTAGATTTGGACTTTCTTTCTTTCATCTCCCCTTTGAGTGGAACAGTAGTGTAATTAATCTATCACTTGTTTTGAGTATGTTCTTTCTTTATTGGCTCCTGAAGAGACATTATCCTGGATGCTACTGGCTTGTGACATATTATCATTATAAATTATAATTCCCTCAGTGAATTTTTGTTAAATAAATTATTGGCAAAGACAATCTCAGTCTCTGAGTATAATTTTCCATGAATGAAACAGGAACCACCTCTGTTGAGTAATTAGAATGTCTGATCCAGAGTAATAATCCAAATGTCAAACTCTATTAAGGATTAACATTTCTTCTTTCTCCTGGCTGAGAACCGTGTTGGGTCTTGAGGCCTGAAGTGGGGCAGGAGGATGTGGTTAGATTCTTGGTCTCCTTGCTGGGTCTCCTGCCTCAGCTCATCAGGGAGGTGGATTGAGAGGGGAAAAACAAAGATGTACATGGTGGAGCAGTCCCATTTTCACACCGGTGCTCGCTGGCCTCAGAGGCTTTCCAGCCTGGCTCACTATCTCTTGAAATCTTGCAGGCTTCTTAGCCGTTCTCCCAGCAGGAACCTCTAGCAAAGTCCCCATTATGTGTGCAATGCCTTCTATTTTTAAAAATACATTTTCACACATAACATATATCAGAAAAGTAAATCAAATCATAATGTTCGTGACGCATTTTCACAAGGTGAACACACTTGTATGGCCACCCCCCAGCCAAGAACTGGAAACATTATGAGGGTCCCAGTAGCCCCTTTAACTCCTCTTTCTTACTATCCACCCTCATCTGTACCCTAACTTCTAACCCCAGAGAGAAGCAATTCAGATTAGTGCCTTTGATAAACCTGGTTGGCTTTTTCAAGGACGTTATGTCGTCTGCTGGCTCTCAGCTAATCAGTTTACCCCCAAATATGCAAACAAAATTCACTGTTCCCAGACGGATACATCTTGGTGCTACCTTTGTTCCTTGACTCAGTCTCCTACCCCTCCACTTACATGTGAGCAAACAAATGATACGCAGGGTCACTGAACAGTGAGCAAAGGAATATCTTTGAGTTAGTCTTTGACAAACAACTCTCAGAGAGCTTAAGTAATGAGGTAATATATTAAGTGTGGGAGTAGAGGGCCTTGAAAAATGATACTTCTTTAACCAGAAAGATGAATAATTCTTAATGAATCTAGAAACATAAAGTTCTTGTGTTTCTTTAAAATTTCCAAGCATTTAGGGAAATTTAATTCATTTCTTAAATAACATGAGCTCAATAAAATATTCTCCATTATCTCCACTTATGCCAGAAATCATGTTAAGCATGAATTGTTAAATTCCTTTTAAATATTATAATCAGTTACATAAAAATGGGTCTGGTTTTAACAAGGATCTATTCTTAGCTTCAGCATTTCTTAGGATTTTGCAACAAAGAGAGGAATAAAAAGTGATTCAAAGCAGGACATCGCCATTTACTGCAGACACAGTTGGGTTCAAAATTTGACCTCCCTTTAAGAATGTTCTCAATGGACCAATGTGTAAGCCTAACAGTCGGTATCAAATTACATTTTGTCTGTTCCTCACTGCCTGAGGGGATCTTTCTGCAAATTCTATTTCAATCAAGGCACTACCAAGGGGAAGAAAACTGTGACCACTGGCCTTTTACTCCTTGTATCAGTTTGTATTCTTCAGACTTTACCTTTCTCAGAGATCTATTTCTCTACTCCCAACAAGATTCCTCAAATGTCTCTTCTGTTAAGTTCCTGATAAACACACCTGAAAGGCTCCAAAGAAAAGCGATAGAGGCAAAAGTTTTTCTCCAAATCGGTTTATATGATTCATCAAAACGAACTTCTTGAAATACATATAAACGCACCATAGACAACGCTACCTCTATTATGTACATAAAATCTTCTTATCAATACAAAAACTTTAGCATTTAATATATTTTTCAAAGGGAAAATCTATGTTTTCTTACATCCTATTCAAATAAATAATCTTATATATCAGCACTGCTTTCCCAGAAAAAAAAATATTTTCAGAGCTTTGGGGGTACATCTGATATGTGAATTACAAATTTTTGTCCATCTTTTAGGGTTACCAGGGCTTCTTGTCCCACAGGAACGCTGAGTCGGACTGTGCTTCCTGTGGCCTTGTCCTCCAGTAATAGCTGGATGAGCTGCAAGGGGGAAATGTTTTAAAAGGCAAAGATAGAAAGAAAAGTTATTTCCTGTTGCAGGACCCACCATTTATACTCTTCTACCATGCCCTCACCCCACCATGGGATCTCAAGTGGAAGCTTCTGTCTTTATTTGTTCATATTATGGGAGATCTTAATTTCTTTAAGGAGTGCTCGGGGCCTGGTGAAGACTTCAAGGAAGGAATCTCAAACCTGAGATGGTACAAGAAAGAGGGCCCATGGAGGGTGAAGCAGGCGGGCTCTCTTTAGGAAAAAGAATGGGCCTGTTGTTTGTGAGTTGCTAAGATCAATCCAGCACTCTTCCATTAAAGACACAAGAGAACGTGGATTCATTGTGAAAATCAAGAAGGAACCTGTGAAATGTCTAAGGGGCTCCATGTGGTTGCAATGCTCGTTCACTTGGGCTGTCTTCCAGATGGATACCAATCCCTGCATTCTTGGCTCAAATTCCCACATAGACTCTCCCTCTACCATTCATCAAGTATACCAATAGATAAGGGCCAGGGGGGAACCATGAAAAGAGTCATTGGTTAAATTAACAATCAGTTGGGTAGTAATAGATTTGAGAGATTCACCGATTCTAATGTTAGCTTAGGGCCTGCTCTAGGATAAGCCATCTAATTTGCCTGAGCAAGGTTTCCTATCAGAGAAACAAGGATACTATGCTTTCTTTCCCTTAGTTCTGATGGTACTGAGATTAGCATATCCTTGGACATAATTACTTTCAAATGGATAGAGACATATTTTCCTGGTCTGGTTTCATAGATAACCCCCTCCACCTTCCATAAGTGAATATATTTTACAAAGATGTACACAAGACAACTTCAAATGCAAGGTTAGTGAAAGTATTTCTCACTCTTTCTCCCTAAATTTGACAATAACCATCACCACCCAATGAGAGGACGTGTTTCTTCTCTCTCAAAAAAGTGGTCTTTACTTTTGTCCTATAGCTCAAGAGTCCCTTGTTTTTAAATATCTTTGCCATGTTTTCCTTCTTGAGTACATGCCCTAAAGTGAAAAATACATAGTATGTTTTTATTTTTTATTTCTAAATATTTTTTTAAGTGACCTCTATACCCAATGTGGGGTTCAAACTTAAAAGCCTGAGATCAAGATTTACGTGCTCTACAGACTGAGCCAGCCAGGTGACCCTCCGTGTGGTATGTTTTTAAAAGAATATTCTTTATTTAGTATCTGTGATTTTTTTTTAACTTTATTCTTAAACACTCCTGGGCACCTTCCTATGTTGAATGCTGCTGGTGTGTAGAAGAGTGACAGATGGATACGGCAGTCCAGAATGCTGACTCTGGATGTTTTCATAGGTGCAGGGCAGCACTAAATTGTTCAAAGAATGAGGAAGCCACAGATGTGCAGCTGAATGGGCTGTTAACTCGTGGCAGATGAATGCAGATGGGACACAGAGGGTGTGCTTTTTTGTTGATGAGGAGTGCAAATGCTGAATGATAAATGCAATAAAAATTAGATGAGCGTAACTTTTTGGTGTTAGAGTGTTTAAGTCATTATAGCTAATTCAGCAGGCATGCACAAACAGAAGCAGGTTTAATTAATCTCTAATGCATATTACTTTGGGTTATCTGACATTCATCTGCCTATATTGCTTTATTATGTAGTTCAATTAAGTATTTAATGTCTTTCTCTACTGTTTCCACCAATTAAATATAGGTCAAACCCCACTGCAACAAACTTTGGAGATGCTAGGGGATTGGGTGGAGTGTCATGGAAAGGGACTCAGATTAAGTTTCTTTGGAGAAATAATAATGATGACTAATGATTATGGGGTCTTACTACGTTCTAAGAATTTTGCAATCATTGACTTATTTAAACTTCATAATAGTCCTATGGAATTAGATATTATTATTCCCATTTTGTAGATAAGGAAGCTGAGGAACAGATAAATTAAGCAACCTAATCAAGGTTGTCAACTAAGAAGGGAAATTAGGGCATTTGAACCCAGGAAGTTATGTACTAGAATTGCCCACTTACGTTCCCAAATCATCAGAGTCGAAGGTATTTTCAATTTATTCCCAAGTTATTGCTTTTGGAATTAGAGCACATGGTAGCATCTTCTGGGGAGAGAGAGGGTGTTAGGAAGGGACAGAGATCTATAAAGGTTTGAATCCCTACTCTGTCAATTATAGCAAGGTGACCCTGGAAATATTACTCAACCCTTCATGAGCCTCAGATATGTTATTTGTGAAATGGGGGTAATGTTGGTACATCTCATTGGGTTGTTGAAAGGGTGCATTTAAATGTCCAGCACAAGGAGCTGACAGTGTCTGCTCTCCACCAGCTTTCAACTGTGGCCCAAGAAGTAAAAGTTTACTCTCAGTTACTCTGGTGACCAAGGGCCATGTCAAATTTGTCTACAGTCTTAGCTATCTCCCCAACCAGTGAGTGTAGAGATATACACACTTGGAGCTGAGCACCCAGCACAATCGCTTGTCCTGGCAGGGTTCCATAGAATGCTCCAGAGTGTACGGGCCAGCCCTTGTGGGGCCCTGTTGCAAGAACAGGGTACATTGTCCAGAGGGTCAGAGTGCCCGGAGAGACATTCTGCTGGGCACAGCCTGGCCAGCTGGGTCTAAATGGGCCTTCTCTCTGCCAACAGCCCTGACGTACCAGCTTGTGAATGATGCCCTAACTGTCTCCAGCTGTTGCTCTCCTGAGGGGGCCCCGCTTTCCTGCCCCTGCCGCTGGGTCCCTGATTTGAGATCAGTATGTCACTATATCCCTATTTTATGCCTGTCATGTCTGCTTCACATACACCTCTCAGGGGAGGTGAGTTTCTTATTTATGGACACACATCTGAATCTACTCCACCAACAGCATCAATGACCAATGGATATATGAACTTACTATTGTAAGAAAATAAAAACTGTGGGCTTCTGGGTGGCTCAGTCATTAAGCATCTGCCTTGGGCTCAGGTCATGATCCCAGGGTCCTGGGATCAAGCCCTGCATCAGGCTCTCTGCTCAGAGGAAAGCCTGCTTCTGCCTCTCCCACTCCCCCTGCCTGTATTCCCTCTCTCATTGTCTTTCTCCTTCTGTCAAATAAATGAATAAAATCTTTAAAGACCACTAACTCTACAGAATGCTCAAATACACTTCCATGATCACACAGGTTTGGGAAACACCACACACTCTATCTGATTCTCTATCACAATATATGTTAGCTGATTAAAGATTCTTATAAATCCCCAAGAAAACAAAAACCAAAGACAGAATTTGTAAACCTGAGAGGCATTTCTTTTGCTCCTGCTTACATAATTTTTGGCATTCCATCTAAGTAGTGCTCAGTAACAGATTCTCTGGGGGCGCCTGGGTGGCACAGTAGGATAAGTGTCCAACTCTTGGTTTCAGCTCAGGTCATGATCTTAGGGTCCTGGGATTGAGCCCCATATCAAGCTCCCTACTCAGTGGGGAGTCTGCTTGTAGATTCTCTCCTTCTCTCTCAGCCCCTCCCCTTGCTCACACTCTCTCTCAAAAAATAAATAAATCTTCATTAAAAAAAAAATTAACAGGGTTCTCTGCACACTGCAGTATTTGGAATGAGGGTTTGTTCAGGAAGGAAAGGTTCTTGGGAGGGTCTGGTTATTGTGAGGACTGTAGGGCATGGACAGTTTCAGGCTGTGACTCATTTCCATGAGCAAGACCACTGTTCACTCCGGTGAAGGGCAACGCCTCTGTCTGGATCTCCTGCCCAACTCGACTCCTCATCTTCTCAAAAGAGGACCAAACTCGAGGGTGCAGAAGAAACACTATGCAAAGTGGCTAAACTTCCAAACACGTCTATAGAAGTTTTAGAAATTAGTACTAAGGTCACTTTTTTTTTTTTTTTTTAATTCCAGGTACACCATCCCCTTTCTCCACCCCAACCCCCACCCCCGCCAGCTTCCTTGGTCAACAGAGGAGTTTCAGTTGCTTATTCCATCAGGTTGGCTCCTCTTTCTGGCACTCAGAGAGGACCCCCCTCTCTGACCTCTGCAATCTGAGTCCTATTCCCCTTGGGGCGTGGATCACCCTCCTCTGATCTCATGTTGTGGGAGAAGAATGGACTGGAGATCAGGCAGGCCAGGTCTCTGATCTCTGTTCCACTATTTACTTGCTGTGTCTTTGTGCAAGTCACTTAGCTTCTCTGAGCCTCAGTGAACTCAGCATGGTATGAAAATGATAAGAGCAGATACTCTGCAGTATTGTAAGGCTTTGAGATAATGCATATAAAGGGTGTATAGTTTGTATTAGATAAATAACAATTCTTTTTTTTTTTTGAGATGGGGAGAGGCAGAGAGAATCTTTTTTTTTTTTTTTTTAGAGGAGGGAAGGGCAGAGAGAGAGAGAGAGAGAGAATCTTAAGCTGCCTCCATGCTTGGCATGGAACTGGACATGGGGCTTGATCTCATGACCCTGAGATCACGGCCTGAGCTGAAATCAAGAGTTGGCCACTGAACAGATTCAGCCACCTAGGCTCCCCAGCAATTCTCATTTTTATATCTTTCAGGATGTACCCCAATTCCATCTTTTCAAAATCCAAAACACCAGAGGTGTGCTCAGTGCTTCTCTCTTAGTTCAGTTAGCTCAGTTAGTCTAACCATGCCTAGTAAGCTGTGGGAAGGCGAGACCCAGGCCATTCAAATATTCCATACCCCTGAGTGTGCCGGGGACCTATCTATGCACCATGAACTTGAGCTGACCAGTGATCAACAGATAAGCTATTATAATCACCTCTGGCAAAATCTCCCAAATCAAAGACAAATCTAGAATTGTGTATTGTTGTCAGTACAAAGTGATCTTTATGGGCTTCCTAACCATGTTAGAGTTCTTTTTTTTTTTTTTTTTTTTTTTTTAAAGATTTTATTTATTTATTTGACAGAGAACACAAGTAGGCAGAGAGGCAGGCAGAGAGAGAGGAGGAAGCAGGCTCCCTGCTGAGCAGAGAGCCCGATGCGGGACTTGATCCCAGGACCCTGAGATCATGACCTGAGCCGAAGGCAGCGGCTTAACCCGCTGAGCCACCCAGGCGCCCCCATGTTAGAGTTCTTATTTTGTTTGCAAAGACTGCAGAAGCTGGGGGGCCCTGTATCTGTACCTTATTGCCCGTGTCAGCGTCCACCAGGAAGCCCAGGACCCTGAGAACCACACTGCTCACACCCACGGAACATCGGCTCAGGCCCATGTGTTTCAGGGTCACTCGGTGTGGATCTACACTTGGGCTTTCATACTCCTGAGTTGGTGAAGAATCTGGAGGGTGGAAAGGGTCCTGGTCTGGCTGGACAAGAGACTGGTCATCTGATAGCATTTCCGTGAGATTTCCCACGTCGTCGTCTTCCTCTTCCTCTTCTATGCATGACTGAAGTAGATGAGTCACAAATTCCAAAAGCAGCAAATGGAACAGATGCCAGGAGCCTACATTGAAATAACTCCAAATGAATAATTAGATAGACAGATGGGCAAATAAGCAGATTACTCTGACACTACCAACTTTTCTGAGGCTTTTCATTCCTGTGTAGTGAGGCCTTCTCACACCTGTAGCAGATCCTGGGGGATCCTGGGCAGGCATTCCAAACCCATGAACCCCAGCAAGGTGGCTTTTGGACAGAAAGCACAGATAACTAAATAGCCTGGCCTTGAGAGGGAACTTAGAGCCCATCTAGTGTGAGGTGGGAGAAAAACAAATCTGACAGAGAAAGAGGTATCATTCCCAGAGCTGGAGAATGTGCCCCTCAGCGCCCCGTGGCTGGCATACGGGGCAGTAAGGGATAGGCTGGGAGGAGACGGGTCGGCAGAGTATGGGAGGGAGCAGCTGCGGATAGGAGGCTGGAAATGTAGCGCTGCTTTCTCCCTGTTGCAGCCTCCTGCCGAGGGAAGCAGGGAAGAGAGCCTGGCAGGCCTGCAAGGGCAGCCGTCAGGGAGATAGTGTAGGAGCGACAGGAGGGCACGTGACTCAGCTGAACGATCCAAATCCCAAGGGCTTTGGTCTTCCAGGAAAGAAGGATAATTAATGTTCAGCTGAGAAGTGAGGCAAGGTTGGGGGGATGGGGATCTGGCTTATGGCTATCATTAAAAGACACTTTCTTAATGAAGGTAAAACCAGGGCTCTCTACAGATATAAAATGAACATGTGTCAAAGATCTCGTGTAAGTCATTTATTAAAGAGGAAGATGATAAAATGTTGCCAACTGGTTCAAAGGAGAATTCTAAGCACTGAACATGAATAGACGGTAAAGAATGTACGCAACGATGCCCACAGATCTGTCCTCAAGGCTGCAATCCATAGACCCACCTGACACGTTAGTCTGCACTTCCCTTGGGGAGAATCATTTGCATTATTATTGATACAATACAGAGAGCTGTAAAATAACTCAAACACAATGGAAGGTTGGAGATAACTCAGAAGGGTGTGCTGAAACTTCTGCCTATTTCAAAGGCTTTTTGGTCCATTTACAACAAATTTTTGTCCGTTTCAAAACCTTATATAATGTTTGTTTTTGCCTGATGGATCTGGGGCGGGTGGGATGTCCCGACCGGGTCTGGAATAAGCCTGACCAATAATCCCTGGCCCACTTAACTGTGTGAAGAGGAAAACCCAGTGTAAATACTTTTTTGGACACCATAGGGAGGTCCGAAGAGGGTGAGCGGTAGGGTTGGGGGCAACAGCTTCAGGGCTGGATTTCTTATCATGAGCCCAGCACATGAGCTCTGCTCCATCACTTTGCTCTGGGAGAGCATTAGCATACAGCAGAATCATTTTGGATTCCATGAAATGGAAGAGTCTCATTACTAGTGGGTGTCCCCTACCTGGCAGCTGACAGCAGCCACCCTCGAAAGAGTTCCAGAGCATTGGCAATACTGGTCTGCCTAGATAGTTGACCAGATAGTTTGCAATGGATGCTACACTTCGCTCTTTCCTCTCTCTCCATACAATGGTGACTGTATCAATCCCTATTCATGAAATTTAAATTTGGGTCCCCCAAAGAACCCATTTCCCCCCATCTCAGTTGGCTCCCTGGGTGCTTTTCTAAAAACACCCAAGCACACAATTCAAAAACAAGAGGAGGATTGTTATGCATCCAACCACGATGGGGCGGGAAAGGGAAGCTTGGTTAGACTGTTTGATGGACTATCATGATGCCATTAAAAAACAATTATTGTGGGGCACCTGGGTGGCTCAGTGGATTAAGCCGCTGCCTTCGGCTCGGGTCATGATCTCAGGGTCCTGGGATCGAGTCCCGCATTGGGCTCTCTGCTCAGCAGGGAGCCTGCTTCCCTCTATCTCCCTCTCTGCCTGCCTCTCCGTCTGCTTGTGATCTCTCTCTGTCAAATAAATAAATAAAATCTTAAAAAAAAAAAACAATTATCGTGGCTTTCTATGTCTATGTTGTATTTTACAAAAAAAGGTGAAAAGAGGGGAAGCTGGGTGGCTTAGTCCGTTGAGCGCCTGCCTTCGGCTCAGGTCCTGATCCCAGGTTCCTGGGATCAAGCCCTGCTCAGCAGGGAGCCTGCTTCTCCCTCTCCTATTCCTTCTCCCCCTTTGTGCTCTCTCTCTCTTCCATCTTGCAAAAATAAATAAATAAAATCTTTTTTAAAAAAGGTGAAAAGAAGGTGACTGGATTCTATGTAGAACACAATTAATAGCTAAGCTGTAATAACATTTTTAATTTCAAAATGTCTTGTATTCTCTGACTTACCGAAACTATCTCTGTGGCACAGAGTCATGGCTTTGCTCACGGCCGTGAGGAGGAAATTCCATCTTAGCTGGAAGCCGGCGGCCAATTTGATAAACTCTTCTTTGCTTCTGCTTGGCTATTCCGTTTTTGTGAGGGGAAAAAACGCTGGGGTTTATGACAAAATCAAGAAGATCATGTGCCACAGATCACAGTTGCCACGCACAGACGCTCCCACGGGGCCCAGGCGGGAAGGGAGGCAGAGGCACACTAGCCTAGTTCTGGTCTCCCCACATCTCCTGCAGAGATGATTCCAGGGCAGAACCCTTTGAAGTTGGTGGAGAGAAGGAAAGAGGTGGGAAACTGGCCTACATTTTTTGTTTGGATCCCACACTGTTTTTCAAAAGTGGTCATTTGTGAAGCCCAGGAGAGGACTCCCGCAGGCAGCCTCGCTCGGCCCACCGGGCAGTTGCCACCAAGAGAGCTGCTGGCTGCTGTGTGCTGGGCAAGTCCGAGAGGGTGCAAATGCGGCTCAGGAGCCCATAGTAAGGAAAGAAAGGGTGCTGATTTTGGAAAGCACGAAGCTGGCCACTATGCTGTGTGCATGACCTGAGGCCCAGAAGGTTCCACCTGGGAAGCCAGCGGACAGCCTGAGTGGCACTATACTGGGGACTGTGAACTCCACAAAGACGGAGAGTCGCCTTGGGCCGCACTTGCTCTGGATTACAAACCCACAGGATCCTATGAATCTCGTGGGTATGCGTTGGAATGAATGCCCCTAAAGGCTTCCTAAGTCTCATCGTGTATGTGGACCACACATGCGGCTCGACCGCAAGTCTCTGAGGAGATGTTGAGACTGGTGAGAAATGAGGGAGCACCCTTTTTCACCTCTGCTGCTCCTCCCTCTGCCCACTGTGAGTGCTCCGGGCTCTGGAAGCTGGTGGACCCCATCCAGGAGCGGCACCCTTGCCCTCTGGGCGCCCAGTCCCCCTGTTGGTGCTTCTGCCCACCTAACTCAGGGCCCCCGGGAGAAGCCCCACTCAACACACACAAGGACACTTTTGAAAAGCCTGGAGAGAAGTAGCCCTGGGTGACCAGCATGCTGCACAAGGGTTCAAACATAAACCCTGAATGCTGTAGCGCATTCCTCTGCTTGCCACCCACGTGGCACTTCAGGCTCCCCTGTTCAGAAACTGCTGCTGGGCCGCAACCGCTCTGAAAACTGGGAGACCCTACCCGTGACCCAGCGGGCCGGCTTCCTCTGCTGACACTGCCAGATGCTGGCCACTGGAGCCATTAGTCATCTCCGACATGCCTCAGGGCTTACATTTTCACAGTCTGAGTATTTTATTGACAATAGTCTGTTTTTTGTCAGCCAAGCTGTTGTACAAAAACAAGTCCTTCAAAGGCATGATTACAAAAATACCATTTTTCTAGCATGCCTCATTTGTGAAGGCTGAAGATATGGGGGTGGAGTCTGGGGAAACACTGAGGGTTACATGGTCTAAAATAGGGCGAGCCTCTTGGGCTGCTTCGAGGTAGGATTGGCATTACTGGGCTCATCTTGGTTCAAGTCAGAGGTGGAGAGAATACCCAAAACAAGGAACAGGGGCTTGAAAGCGTCTATGGGTGAAGCTGTCAAATGAACACCTGTCTCCACAGCAACACAACCGGAGACACACTTACACTGTTACCTGTGGGCTTTGCTAAAGCCCAACGAGGAGAGATCAAAGCCATATAGCATCTGGAAGGATTATCACCCAGAAGCAAGGATGGAAACAGACACCTGCCAAGGGCTGGAACTGACTTTCAAGCTCCCTCCTACAAAGTTTTCTGGTTTATCTCTAAAGTGTGCAACTGTACTGTCACCTGATGTCTTTGTGGCCTTAGGCTTACCTGTGCCTTTTCTCTGATGGGGAGGACAGGCATGCAGACAGGAACAGGTAGGGCAGGAAGGAGAGAAAGAAATGTGACTGGAGGCTTAACAGAGAAAGCCCAAAGTCGTGTTTCCAGCACAGGCCCTCCAAGCCTTAGCTCTTTGCTCCAGAGACGTCTGCTTCTTCCATAAATGGTCCTCCATTTTCCCATATGTTCATTCTGCTCTTGCCAGTCTCGTGTAAACATTGTTCCCTTTCTTAGATTGTTTTAATCCTATTCACCTTCTACATCTTGTTTAAATCCCACCTCCCTCATCAAGGCCTTTCCTGACTGCCTCAGCCTTTGGGGGACAATGCCTCAAGGCGGGCAGCCTTGGGCTGCCTTGTTTGGGCCTAGGTTTTAATGCACAGCCCCCAGCTCTTCACCCACCACCCCCAAGGCACCACTGAGCAAGGGTGCTGTGGCTTTCTCCGAAAGTACTCTCAGCTCTCACAGTGCAGCTGCCGAGGCCAAGGATGGGGACAACCAAGCCAGAGCAACGCCCTATTCAAGTAACGCCCGAGTTTCAAGTCGACCAGAAGGACCAAGCCCGTCTGTATCTAAAACGATACATCTCTGATTTTGTGAAGTCAAGCCTGCCACTTGGATGGTTCCGCAAAATACCCAGACCAACACTGTTTTCCCCAAAAGGACAAAATCCCTCTTCCTTCTAGACACTCTGGCACTCATCCACACTCACCTGCGTGCACATGCTCACCCGCCCTGACACACACTCACTGGCACCCTGATGTTCACCCCACACTCGTGCTCGCTTGCACTCACCCATGCTCATCCGCACACACATGCTCATCCACTGGCACCTGCACTCATCTGCACATACAAGCTCACTTGTACATACAGCTGAGGCCACACACGCTCACCCAAGCGCATGTGCTCACCCACAAACACACACCTGTATGTGCCAGCCTCTGATTCCTGCCTTGCTGCAGGAGGGAGTGAGACACCGCTTCCCTATTGTTAACAGCCGCACCAGCCTTGATACATTTCTGGCCAGAGAAAACTCTTTCACTTCTTCAGGGCATGGGCACTGGTGCTAAAACATAGCTAGAATGTTCAACAGCCCCTTCTTCCCTTTAAAAAAAAAAAAAAAAAAAAAAGCACCCTTTTGTACCTGGAAGACAAATGTTTGGAGATTTGATGACAGACAATTCAGGAATATGCTTAGATCTGTGGATGTCCCCAGCAAAGAAACCAAACTGCTTAAACCTGTAAACAAAAGAAACAAAAAGATTGCGAGCGAAGTAGCAGGATTTTACTGTACGTATTTGTGTACCAGGTGACCTAGGGGACAACACTGGAATGGCAGTTCAAAGGAATTCCCTGGGGCCTCACACTCTTTTTGAACGCAAAGGATGATTTCTAACGCTGGATTTGTCACCTCTGCTGTCAGCTGGTTCAGAGATACATGGTCTTGCCTCTTAGGAACCACCTCTGTCACTGATTGAAATGGAAAAAAATATTTTGAAATAATAATAACTACACCTTATAATTATACAGTACTCAGCTACAGATGAGCTCATCACACGATACAGACGTGAGCTCACCTACCCTTGCTGTTTCACAAAAGGGGTAGTTTATTAGTGTCCTTTAAACTCAAGGTGGACTTCAAAGCCAATGAGGGTTGTGCCTTGCCTGGGGCTATAAACTCAGTTAGTACAGACCTGAAGGGTGGAGCCCCAAGCAAGTGTGACGTCAGGACTTGGGTCCTTACCTGTACAGGCAGCACCGAGCAAAGAACAGCCTTGGGCTCTCCCAACTTTTGGAATGCGGCTGTGCAACAAGCAGAGTTTAGAAACCTGCGGAGGTTGCCATGGCCTTGACTGAGGCTTAGCCAGGTCTCATCTGGAGGATCATCCAGGGACACCGCAAGCATTTACCTATTAGACGCCAGCAGGGGCAACCAGAACATTGTCTCCTGCTGGCTCTGTGCTCTCTTGGAAGTTCTAGTCACAAGAATGCCAGTAGGAGCACAGGAGAACTGGCCTCGTGCCCTCCTGGGGCTCCCTAGACTCTGGCTAGGGGCAAGAGCATGCTTTGGGGACCACCCAGAGCTTGGGGGAGAGCCAGTAGCCTGGGAGGAGGGCCTTTTGGGCTCCTACTAATGAGCCCTGCTTGTCCACATGGCTGAAGTTTGCTAGGTTAGGGGTTTACCTTCTCATTACTTGTTTGGGAGGGGAAGAGCTGGGATTCAGGACAGCCAGGCAATAGGGGCAGGGGTGACCTGCCAACAAGTATGGATCTATTTAAGTATTTAAATAACCGGTATAATCCTACCAAAGTCAGCCCTACTTCAAAGAAAGAGGCCAGGATAACTTGTGGTGCATTTATGCACTATTGAATCCACGTATTCATCTAGTTATAAAGGAACGTGAGTGCTACCTTGCGCCAGCGCTATGTTGGGTGGAACAAGATGAATAAGCCACAGCTGACAGCTGAGGACGCCCACAGGTTCTGGGGAGGCAGCTGTCCGCATAGTAAGTGTATCAGGACAGGGCCAGGCTCATGGAGGGTGAGGCTGCTGGACCTTCCCAGGCCATCCTGGTGGAGAGTCTGGAATGCATATGAATGGATCACAGCTCTCATGGCCCCTCCTGGTGACTCTCTTACAAAGGCCTAGAGATTCACCAGTAGTCTGGGAAAGGAGGTCATACACCTTCCACAGCTCTCCCGCTGAAATAGCACCCAGGTTCAACCCCCTGAGTGAAGACAGTTCTTTCTCTCACTACTTTCGCTTCCCGGAGATGAAGCAATGCTGTCAGCCTGCTTGCTGAGCTCTTTGTGGAAGGGAGATTTTTCCCCTGAAAGATATTTACAACTATCAGATAGCAAAGGGCAGGAATATCTACATATTTAACATCACTTGTTTGGAAAATAGTGAAATATGGTAAGAGCACCATATAAGAGCTAAACTTCACCTTGTTAAAAATAATACTTGGTGATGCTAACAATAGTGACAGCAGAATCTGGCAAGGCAGGGAGCTAACTCAATCCATTTTGGACAGTTAGGAAAGATGCTGTTGAATCTGCATGTACAAGATCGATGCAGAAATGTTTTTTCCAAAGGAGACACTCCAGGTTGGTTTTCGGGAAGAAATACTGGGAAGCAACAACCATCCTCCTCTGTTCATTCATTCAGCAAACGTGCGTTAGCACTGGTGGCCTGGCGGACCCTTCCTCACGCCTGCAGGCAGAGATGTGTGAGCAGATAAATGAGAATATCAAAGAGGAAAGTAGGTTCTACCTCTATTAAGAATTCACAAACTAGTGATGGCCGTGCCAACCCCAACTGTATCCCAAAAGTCCCAATAGCGCAAGGTGCAGAGGGAAGATTACATTTCATCTCCGCGTGTGTCTCCAGGACGGCGCTACTTGGATTACTTGGCAGGGCTTTCTGGGACATGTCCAAAGCACCTCGACTGATGATGGCATGTAGATCTGACTTCAAAACGTTGACTCTCCTGTTATTTTTCAATACCATTCTCATAGTCTAAAAATAATGGAGAACCATAATACTTCATTAAATCTTGTCCTTTTACTTTTGCCTAACCCCCCTTTTCCAAACGACTAAGATTTTTAAAAAAATTTTTTTGAGAAGAAAGAGAAGTAGATTTGGGTATTATCCACGAAAACTGAATCCTACATGACAACCGAAATGGGCAAATTGCACACATTCTAGGATGGCCTTTCTGAAAATCACCATTTGGAGTGCTTCTGCTCAGAGGCAGATGTGGACAGGGCTCTCGGGACTCTGTGGCTCTTCCTCTCCCTGATTCTTGTTCTCTGCACCTCAGTCCATGAGCCTGAGCTACTCTAGAGAGCAGCGTGGTGGCTCTTCCTAAAACTCTGCAAGGAGAGTGAGGCTCCCTGGACGCCAGTGTTGACCAGCTCCGGAGGGGGACTGTGGGCACTCAGACACCGTCTCTGTCCTGCCCGCTTGCAGGCTCAGGCCATGAATTCAGCCCCTGGGAGCTGACTTCCTCCGCCATCCAACAGGGACACCCAATCCCCTCCATTTCTGGGATCCATGGACAGAGCAGTCGGTCATTCTCAACCTCAGCCTCAGAAGCAGGCCCTGACGCTGCCTCCTCCATCTGACGGGGGAGGAGCCTGAGGGCACCTGGGGTGCTGAGCAAGCCATCGTGTTCAGAAAGAAGATTCAGAGCAGCGTGGCTCTAGAGCCTGAGCTTGGTGCATGGGCTGGCCATCACCAGTGGACCCAATCAGGAATGAGAAAGTGCTGGAGATTGGGATGGGCTGTGAGCACAGGCAGGACACAAGCCTGGGAAACGTGGAGTTGAGGAGAGTCTTGTGCTGGGAGGACAGAGATGGTGACGGGGAGGACCCAGCAGCGCTGCTCCCGAGCTGGGGCCGATTTGGAACAGATAGCAGTGTAAGTGCTGTCCTGATCTGGTGGCCACAGGATTTCAGAATTACAGAATCTTTCTTTCAGCCCTTCTCTGCCTTCCTCAAGCACTGAAGCTGCATAAATAACCCAGGAGGGAAAAGGTCAGAGCTGAGAACAGTTTTCTGGCAGGCCAGACCCACGGAGTCCATGGGGCCGCGCTCAGGCTGAAGGGCCCTGTCCGTCTGTTCTAGGCTCTGCCTTGATGTCCTTTCATCTCTGACACTGGCTGGCCCTGGTCGGCTCTTATGAGGGGTCTTCTTCTGTAACTTTAGAACACTGACCTACTTCTTCTGCTTCTTCCTCCTACGGGGAAAACCTTTCTGAGCAGGGGAGCACTGGGGTGGGCTTCTAGCTGAGAGTTTTGGGCACACTATGCCTTCCCAGTTAGTGGCCAACAAGGTCCTCCTGTCTTCCCTGTGCTCTGTAAAGGGATAGATATGGGCTCCCTACAGAGGGAGCTACCATCGGCTCTTAGGGCACACTTGCAGCTTTAGGAAATACATACTTTGCTTTAGGAAACTGCTTTGCTCCCTCCTGTCCTTTAGGCTGAAACCTACCTTTGCCATGTTGGAAAGGTATGTCTTCCTTCTTAGTCTTTTGACAAACACAGTCACTTCTGTTAAGAACAATACACGCGGCCATTATTAATACTGTAGCTTCAAGTTTTTTAAATAAATATATTTATTTATTTATTTGACAGAGAGAGAGCACAAGCAGGGTGAGGAGCAGAGGGAGAGGGAGAAGCAGGCCCCCCACTGAGTAGGGATCCCAGTGTGGGGCTGGATCTTGAGACCCTGGCATCATGCATGACCTGAGCCGAAGGCAGTTGCTTAACTGACTGAGCCACCCAGGTGTCCCTGTAGCTTCAAATTCTTATGTATAGAGTGGGGGAGGGGACGCACAGCATAAGCATGACTCTTTCCCGAATGACTAGGAGATGCTGGCAAGGGCCACTTGACTAAGACCACTCCCCCCACCCCTCCATGCTGGAATGTCATGTACTCCCAGCCTCTGATGTGCCTGCTTAAAGGAATTTAGGTATTTTGTCCAGGAATTTTGAGTTCCCCCAACAAGGTCATCTTTCCAGGGCTCTCCTCAGTTGCTGAGGAGAGGCGCCCGGGTGGCTCAGTCAGTTGAGCGCCCAACTCTTGATTTCAGCTCAGGTCATGAGCTCAGGGTCCTGGGATCAGCCCCACATTGGACTCTGTGCTCAACGGCGAGACTGCTTCAGGATTTCCTCTCTCCTTCTATTCCTTCCTCCATGCTTGCTTGCTCTCTCTCAAATAAATGAATAAATCTTTAAAAAAGAAAAGAGATCCAAGAAAAGGAAAGGGTGAAAAGAGGAAACATAAAGGGAGTGTGTGCATTTATTCATCTGACAAATATTTATGAGGGACACTTGTGCAGTGTTTGCTCCATAAATGTGTGCTGGGTGTTCGCCGGATTGTTGGACAAAGGAGGGCAGCTGCTACCCTCTAGGAGCTCACCCTCTGAGGATGGGTCGCCAGAAGTGCAGACGCCTTCCCCAGAGCAGGGTAAGTGCACCTGGCAGTGAGAGCCACCTGGGGAAGAAGCAAGGAAGGGATGTGTGTGGGTGCAGAGGGGAGGGAGAGGTCTGTTTGAAAGAAGGTGTTAGGTGTGGCTTCATTTAGTATGTGCAAGTTAGGAGTTAGGGAGGGGTGAGGGCTTGGTGGTGGAGGGGAATGGGGGTTGGGGATGGGACTAGCAGTCTAGGCAGAGACAGGAGCAGGAATAAGGGCCTTTTTGGAGACAACCCGTCTTGTGTTGCTGGGGAGCACCAGAGCAGAGGGAGGGGGTTGGGGACAAGGATGAGGCCAGAGGCCAAGCTATAAATGATTCTGGATAGTGAGTGAAAGCCCACGGATCGACCAAGCCGCAGGGGCCATGGAAGGTTTTAATGGGTCTGATCACTGTGTAGAGCCATCGCTGGGGTGGAGGGAAGTGTGACCGAGGGGGTGAGGCTGGAGGCAGGATGATCAACTAGGAAGTTCTGAAGTAGTCTTGGGAAGGGACGGAGGAAGGAGACCAGGCTTGAGTGGTGAAGTCCCTACAGGAAGGCTGGAGTGCGGCTTTGTCTCCTCACTTCATGGACCCTCTGCCACTGCAAGTTCCAGACCTCATGCTCCCCGCAGCACCCTCTTTCTGCTGATTCTTGGTTGGCAGTCGCATAGCCCATGGTCCCTGCCTGGCCATGGGAAGACTCTCAGTGTGAGTACTGAACACAGTAAGGGGAGCAGGGCTGGTGGGTTAAAACTAGAGCTGGTCCTGATCTGTGGGCACTCTGAGAAGACAGCAAAGAGCATGCAAAGAAAGCAAGACTCAGCCCTGAGCAAGCTGGCCCAGGAGGAGGAGGGCCTGGGTGAGAAGGACATTGAAGGCAGCTACAGGCTGTGGTGGAAAACCTCACAGAAGCAGAAGGGGGGAAAGAGGTATTTCCAGGACCAAAAACCTTGTCTCGCACATGCGGGAGAGCGCTGGCATTTAAGCTGCTGTAGGCCTTGAGGCAAAAGCAGCCTGGGGAAGTAGTCTCCAGAGGCTACCTTCGGGCAGCAGGATGAAAGGGAACATGTTCTAGAAAGTCAGTGTGGAGACTGAGACCACAGAAGTGTGAATGCCCCAGTGGCCCAAGAGGTGTGAAGAAGTTAAGGACAAGGGGGAATGTCTAAGGAGGGAGTGATGTTTTTGGAAGGCAGTGATGTTTTTGGAAGGCTTGCTGTGAAGCCACACAAAGCAAAAAGAAGCAGAAGAATATTGGAGCCAGAGCCCTGGTCAGGCCTGCTTACAGGGCCACCGAGCCCACGGACTGTAGGTGGCCCTCAGGGGACTGGTTTGAGAAGGCAGGCTTTAGCCACTGGATGGATGCAATGCCAGCCACTCCCCTGCCTGGGCCACAGTCAGCAGCACCTTCCCTGCACCTCTAACCCTCTGGGCCTGCCAGAAACCCATGTTAGTATTTATAAGGGACAATGGATGGATTAGCAGAAGGACCCAACACTGCACTCCAGAAAAGGCCAGCAGATTCAAACCAGTCAGACCTTGTGCACTGCAGTTTAGCACAGGAGGAAAAGAGTTAAGCCACAGCTGAGGTGTCCTGCCTCAGTATGAAAGTTAGAAACTTTATCTACACTCACAGAATTGATTTTTTTCATTGAAACCTACCTTTGAGTTTAGAGATCTGTACAAGGGCTGGAAAACCTTCCAAGGCATTAAGTAGCCACAGCTTAAATTTCTTACTGAATAACCGGACAGACTTCAGGTACTGAATAGAAACATCTTCCAAAAAGTCATGAAGGAGAACATCCTCAATTCCCTACAACAGAATTGTCAAGAGGCTGTGACTGCCGGCCACAGTAGACATCCTCTAGTTATAAGTGGTCACTCTCAGCTGGGCCACAAACTCAGAGAGAAAGCTACCATGCAGCCCTTGCCACTGCTCAGTGTGCAGGGTGTGCAGCCAGAATGGGGTTTTTTTCCCAAAGATCTTCAAATATTGATAATTGATTCCAAATTTTCAGAAACACTATTTTAGCCCATAGGAGGCAAATCAAACCCAACTACATAAGGACTGAACCCAGACTCCAGTCTTCAACCTTTGTGTTAAACACATCGAAACACTAGGTTGTTCCCTAAAAAATAATTAAGTAAGAGGTAAAGGTTCGTGACCAGATTCAGAATCACAGAAATTATATATAACTGATCCTCCAAATAACAATAATTGCTCTGGAGGTCGAGTGTTTAAAAAAAAAAGCAATGAGAAAACCTGGCACCTCTCTATATTCCAAAACAATTATTCCAGTTACTCTTTTTAAAGATTTCTTTTGTTGAGGTTACCAGAGAAAGAACTTTGACTCAGTGCAGGGCTCACTAATCCCTGGAACCATAGGTCACCAGGTGTACTGGCTTTTTCTTTCTATGAGGTGACTCTTGCTAAATTCATAAAGAAAAGCTGAGTTTTAGGGAAAGATCAAAAAGATCCATCAACATCATGATTTACTCCTTAGAGGGCCTGAAGTCCCTGGAGCCTGCAGAACAGGAGGGCTGCAGTTCTAACACCAGCATCTGGTAACAGTTTCTGGAAAGGACACAAACCGGCAAGGCAAGAAAAGGTCTTCCTACCTTGTATAGCTGCACATCGTAGCATTTAAAGAGCTGGCACACATCGGGCAATGTCATAAGCATGACTGTGTCTTGCTGCAGAGATTTCCAGAAGGAAGTGAGCAAGTCCTCCACCTGATGAGGGAACAGAACCTACCTTCAAGAACTCATTTTGCACCTGGTGAGACCGATCTGCAGTTATATACTTAATCAACCCCAAATGATAATGGGATGAATGTCAGTCCAGTTAACGTATAGCTCAGCCTATCAGCTTTTCCAAGCTGAGTTTTAGAAGTGTTCTTTCCAGTAACCCAGTGAAAATTGCCGGTGGGAGGATGTGAAATGTCATTTTCGAGTTTTCTAGAATGAAGGCTGCTTCTGACCACAAGGGGGCTCCTGTTGATTTGTAATAGGATGAGGATCTGGCCACAGGGCAGAGACCACAGATTAGAACAAATGTTCATTGACTGACTGATTCCCTCAATTATTTGTAAGCTCAGAAGGACATGTAACAGTATGTCATCAAAGAGGCCTCCTTGATAAGTTAGAATTCACCTAAGAACTGTGTGAGCAAAAGGGCACTGGTATCGTTCTCCGTGGAGCTTTCCGCTGACCCCTTTTGTTGTGGAACAAAATGGTGGCTTCCTTACTTTTCTTTATGTTTGCCCATATGGACTCTTCAGACTCTATTATTGAACCAGGTGGCCAGTCTGAGACCCTTGCCTTTTTAGGATTTTTGCAGGCTCAGATATTTTGTGGCTTTGAAATCCTGACACAGGACCCGCCAGTGACTCCAGGCAAGGAGCTATTCCTGTACACAGGCTGTCAAGGAAGTAACGGCCAGCTCTCAAAGGACCTGACGACTAGCCCATGATTTGAAATCCAGTTGTCGGGGCAGTAATTCTAGGGAAGACATCTCCAAAGAGGCTCACAGATATTGAACAAAAAATGCAATAGTGGTATACACAAGATTATTTAATTCTTTTAACTTTAGAGCATGGTTTTGGGGGTTGGTGGGTTTATGAATGAGGCAGCAACCACGGGCTCATCTCTGCTAACTCCCTCACCACCCTTGTCCAAAGTCATCCAGATGCACACATGCATCTGCTTCAGAAATATTTCTCCCATTTTTTCCATCTGTCTCTCTGATGTCATTGTCACTGCTCCAGATTTGACCCCTTGGCTCAGTTCTCACATTGACTATGACAAAATGTCCTCATTGCCCTCTGCTCCGATTTGGCAGTCCTGCATCACTGCTCCCCACCACCTTCTCAGTCAATCAGAATTCTTCACAGGGCATGAGGCCCTTTCTAGTACCAGACTACTTTCTCCACATCCCCTCTGGTTCTCTCCTTAAGAGATATTTACATCTAGTCATAGTGACCCTTCTGCCATGTCACCCCTGAGAACATCTTGCTGCTTGCCTACATCATTGGTTCTACCTGGAACTCCTTTCCTTCTGCAGTGTTGAGTGTCTCTGAACCTCTGCTTTTCTACTGCAATCAATAGCATCATGGCTTCCCCTTGGTAGACTCTCAAAAAAAGATACCTTTGCTATTTTTCCTCTCGCCCCCAAAACAATCTAATCAAACTGTTGTTCTAGAACTTGCCATATTGTATCACATTTATAATTTTTTTTGGCTTATCTTGCTCCTTTTAGTACCAGATTATAGTCTCTTAAGCCTTATGGAGAATACCTTCCTAGTTCCAGAAATGGTACTAGTCACAAGGTAAGAATTAAGTTAATGTTTGATGAGCAAATGAAGAATGTGTCTGCTTCACTATAATGCTTTACCCTGAACAAGTACTAAATGAACTCATGCTAAATGAATATTATCACCCAAAGTTCACATACTTAGAACACTAAGTACATCAGAAAAGCTTTTATTTACATGTGTGCTTGTTTCCCTGGATTTTCTACAACAAAATATAAAATTCAGAATGGTTAAAAGATTTGGTTGTGTTTTCCATAGCCAATTCTAGAATAAAACCCAGTCGTTATAACACAGATGACCCTGCTTCAAAGTCTTGCTTCTTTTTTAGTTAACATGCATCAATAAAATGGCTCTTTAGCATTACTGAAAATTCTAAGGTAAATAATATTACCAGTATTTTACTCAAAATCAGCAGGAATTAGTTCTCAAAAAGCAGCTGAATTATATTTGAAGCATAAGGTTATATTAGCACCTTGGAAAATTTTCAAGTGATTAAACTGAATAAAAATATCACCCAGATGTCACCTCAGTGTCCATAAATAGGTGACTTCTAAGGACTACAGTGCAATGAATTCCCACTCGGCATCCCTTGAGGGGGTCTTTTCAAGTAAAATGCTTAATAATGAGTCATAAATACTTGTATTTTATAGATAAAACCCTACCCTCTCAAGTTCTTGGTTCCTCACGTTTTGTAAAATATCTTGGCAATAGTTGCAGTATTCATCGGCAAGAAAGGCCATCTAGGAAGATATGGAAAATGATTTCAATTTTAAGGTCACTTCAGGAATGAACTGATCCTCAATGACCTCTCTAAGCCCTTAGTGGCTGCTGCTTGTGTTGTTCTGCTCTGAGAACAGCTGAGTTCTAACGGTGTTGTCTACTTAGGTGGCACAGTGCATACACATCATTGGCCTAACACAGACATAGCTTTAATTTTGATGTCAAAAGTCCAGGGTCTGTACCGCCCACTAAAGAGGCCACCAATCTCTGACATCTTTCTCCCTAAACCCCAATTTCCCCCTTCATATTCCCCAGTCTCAGTTTCTAGAAAATCTGCTTATCTGTTCTCTGCTCTGTCATAGGGAAGCCCTCATTCTAGATGACACAGTGGTCCCAGGTAGCCTTTCTATAGCATGTGAGGGGAAGAGCTGAATTTCCTGACTGCCACCAACTCCAGGAGGGAATGTTGGCGCTCACAGTTCTGGGAGAAGGCAAATATTACTTCATCTGGTTCAAATGATCACAGCCAAAATAAGAAGACATCTTCCGGGCATCAGAGGCATGAAAAGTTAGTTTCTCCCATATGTGCAAGCCTACCATTTTGTAGGAATACTTCTTTGCCAGTTCTTGCTCCCAGAATGGACATCTCCTGAATTCAGACAAAGGGGATCCAACTGGGTCTGTCCTTATCGGAGAATGATTTTCACACTAGAAACCATTTACACATAGATTATCTCTTGAAAATAAAATGCATTTTCTTGCACATAAACCATGTAATAATCACATTACCATTACAGGTTAATGTTCTACATAACCATCTAACCACATCTCTGGACATATTGATCCAAGCAACTTTTCCCCCTTACTTCATTCTAAAGGATATTAACTTTTTCCTATATTCTATAAACTCTGGTCATCAGGAAGTAGTTAGGACTAAATATATTACCCAAATGTGTCACTCTTGTGTTCATGTATTATATATGCTGTATAGTAATATGTGATAAAAATACTATCAATGAATAATTTAATACCACAAATATATTTATACAATCCTTGTCTATATAACTGTCCCTCTGAAATAAAACCATATCCTATCTAGGTCATGATGCCTGTATTATAAAAATGGTTAGTTATATCAGAAATCCCAGGGCCTGACTACCAAAGAAAATGAAGAGCACAGACTTCAGGAGGACAAATTACAGAACAGTAAAACCTTTTCATCAAGGAGGAAAAAGGTAACATGGCAGGAAATGAATTCAGCATTCCTTCCTGCTGTCCCCTTTGAGCAAGAGAAGGCAGGATCACTCCTGGTTGATTGCAGGACCTTGATTGTATTTTAAATGACTTCTTCAAGGTTTTCCAGAATGACTTTGGAATAATTTCCATCTCAGTGGAGTAGACAGAAATCATTTCTAGGAGTTGGAAATTGAGCTCATGAAGCCTGCCACGTTGGATTGCCACACGCATGAATGTTCTCTTCATTCTCTCTCCAACCCAATGGTTTGCTTTGTGACAGTACAGTTCCAAGATCAGTATTTCATCCTTTGGTCTTATATCCTCAGATCTCATATACTTAGAGCCTCACTGAGCTACTCACTTATATCTTGCTTAGTAGATTGCTTATGTGGGTTTGCAGTATGTTCCTGTCTATAAGCCAGATGAGGGCAGAGTGGCCTTCTGGACCTCCTGCACCCACCCTCCTGCACCCACCCTTATGGATAGGAGTGGCCCTTGGCCACCATCCCACAAGCCGCTACACACAATCGAGAACAGACACTGCCAGCTTCCTCATTCTCTCATGCTCCCTTGTTATCAACCCATATCACAATGAGGATCAGGGGAACTTAGGAGACATGGTCAACAGTCTTTTCAGTGTCCTGAAATCTGTACTACTTAACTCTTTGTGGTCCTGAACCCCTTTGAGAATCTGATGAAAGCAATTGTCCCCTCCCTGGAAAAATGCACACTATGCACTTAATATTGTGAAGATACCAAGTTGAATTTCCTCTTACTGATATTTTTAGAATAAATAGAGGCATGGGTGTCTAAATAAATACATAAAGTAGTTGCACGGAAAGGTGCCATCTCAAAGGATGTCATTTCCAGTGGGTGCTGTTTGGTTCTCACTAAGTTTGCACTGGGTGCTATTCAACCCTTATGCCTCCCATTTTGGAACACTGGCTTCATTTAGAATCATGGGATGGCAACCCTTGTAGTGTGTGGATGTGGGTCATCAGGAAGGATGGGGCAGTTTTGTGGAGTTCACTGGCCTGACTGTCCATCTTCTATTAGAGAAGCACTAAGGAATCATCCAGTCCAATTCTGGCTAGCTTCTCTTACCTACCACATCTTACCCTAACTACATCCCTTTCCTCCATAGCACACCCTGACCTCCTGTATTCATCAATGCTCCTGAGACTGATGTTGCTATGATCAAAGCCAGTGTTTCTCAAGTGTGGTCCTGAAACCACCTACATCAGAATCCCCGGGAGCACTTGGGGTTCATATCCCTCGGGCCCTAGTAGATCACACGAGGGCAGAAATCTGTCATTTTAATAAGCCTCCCAAGTGAGCCTTATGGACGATCCAGTCAAGAGCCAGAGTTCCAGGAAGACTGTTCTTTGTCTTGCTGCAGAAATCTCTACATTTCAACGTGGCAAAAAAAATCACAGTTCTACCTGTTCAATGTAGTTGAATGTACTATCAATGTACTATCATAGTAATGTATACTATACATTACATACTATTGTAGTAATGTAAGAAATCATTACAAGGCAAATGTGAAAGTAATCAATTACTAAAAAAAAAATAATAATAGAAAGCAAAGTTACGTGTTCCTGGAGCTAATTCCTTCCAGGTTCTTCCTATGAAAAGATTTTTTCTTTCAGAAAAAAATTTTTCCAAAAAATTGTTTTAAAATCACAAATTGAAATCTTTCCTTTACAATATAAACAATCAGAACTCTAAAGTGAAGTATGTTATAGAAACACTGAAGTTGGGATTTCTGCAGAAGGCATTCAGGAAAGAATCAGAGGGATTCCCATTCTGGAAAAATAATTCAGCAAAATGACAAAGAAAAAAGTGGGAAATTCATTTAGATTTCCTAGGTATATCAAATGCACTTTGGGATTTTCAATAGTTCCAAAAAATGACACTGTAATCTTCAGTGAGAACGTACTGTGTGTCACACCCTAGAGATACCATGGGGGACACTCTGGTCAATATCTGACCCTCTAGGCATTATCTGCCTCCCCTATCAATTCTCCTGGATGCTATTGGTCCTTCCTGCATCCTTGATGACACTGGTCCCTCAGTTATCACCCCCAAAGCAAATGTATCTTGTCATTCCCCTGCTAAAGATGCCTCAATGGTGGCCTGTAGTCTCTACCAGTCTCCTGTATAGGTGAAATGTAAATTCTCAACCTGGCATAGATAGACAGGCTCTCTACCCACCTGGAGTCTATGGCTCCCCCAAATCCTCACCTCTTCCTCCTCACTGCCTGCACACCTCCCAGCATGAATGTAAACTATGCCCTCAAGAAGAATGCTTCCTAAAAGAAGACCCAAGTGACCCCTCCAGGATCAGCTAAAGTACATTGTGACAGGCAGAATAATGACCACCAAAGATGTCTACATCCTAACCCCTGGAACCTTAGATGGTGAGAGGGACTTTGCACATGTGATTAAGGTTAAGGACCTTGAGATGGGGAGATTATCTGGATCATCCAGGTAGCCCCCATGTAATCACAAGGGTGCTTAACAGTGGGGAGCCCTTCCCAGCTGCAAAGAACCTGAGGGGTAGTAGTGTGAGAAAGACTCAGCCTGCCTTGGCTGGCTTTGAAGACTGAGGAAGGGTCCATGGGCCAAGGAACAGGGGCAGCCTCAAAAGCTATAAGATAAGAAATGGATTCTCCCCTACATCCCCCAGAAAGACTGTAGGCAGCACTTTGATCTTTGCCTGGTGAGAACCATGCCGGACTGTGACTTCCAGAACTGTAAGAAAATAAATTTGTGTTTTAAGCCACTAAATTTGTGTTAATTCTTTATAGTAGCAATAGTAAATGAACATAGGCCACCTCTTCCATGAAACCTTCCCAAATTACTCTGACCCACTACAACCTTTCTCCTCCAATCACACTTTGGACTTCACAATCTACCTACAGCCTACCCTGCCCATTCCACAGCACACTAGTTATTTCATGTTTATCTTAGTTTCTCAACCCTGAAACTGTATTCTATTCAAGTACAGAGAGCAGGCTTTTTTTGTTTTTACTTTTCTTTCACACCTCATTCAGTCCTCAGGATTGCTGGTCACAAAAAAAGCTTTCGAAAAGTCATTCATTCAATGACACCTATCAACAAGACAGTGTCAAAAATACTACCATATCATGTTGGCCAACTTCAGTGAAATTCAGTGTGTGATGTCATAGATTAGCTATTGATAGTTCTGGTGTCCTAATTCAAAGAGCTATAACTGTAATATGGAGACATTTTCACACAAATTCATTGCTAACAACCTATACATCATTCTTAATTATAGCAAAATAAACACAAACAGCTGCTGTACAGTGAACAGTAAGCTCCTTGAGGACATCTCTCCCAGCATTGTGTGTGGCATACTGTGGATAATGAACAACCCTGGTCAAAAGAGTGAGTGGTTAAGGATCATACATAATAAGAACATTAAGCACAGGAAAGCAGTTGTATTTGATCAAGCAATTATTGAATATTGCAGGGTCTATTATAGTAAATCTATTTTATTCCATACTCACTGTTCCTTCTTGTTGGATAATGTTGTTATAATTGGGTTTTTCAAAACCAATGATGTCTCCACTGTGACAGAACAGATAACAGAGAAATAATTTTAGTAAACCACCTGTTTCTGAGCACAAGTATGAAGTGTTCTTCTTTTTCTTTTTTTCTTTTCTTTTCTTTCCTTCTTTCTTTTTTTGCAGCAAGTTTACATACATGGTGTACAACTTTTATTTCAAAACTCTCCTCCAGGTTTCTATACACAACTGGTGATTAGCACCTGTTTGGAGTTAAAAAAAATCAATTTCTGTAACTGTAACCATATATTTCTTTTGAAAGGTTTATTTCCCTTAGAAGTAAAGTTATGATGTCACCATGGGTAGAACTTGCTCCTGAGAGAAAAGAAAAATTATCATGGAAATTAGATCTTACATTTTCTGATTTGGAGTTTTTAAAATGATCATTTCAGAAAAGATAATATCCTCTGATGTATGTAACACAGCATCTTCACAGAACAAGGAAATGGAGAATAATGAGATGTACATCGCATTTCTCAGATTCATACCTTATAGTGAAGACAGTTGTATGTCACGGAGAACATTCAGTCCTCTCCATGCGGTGTGGGATAATTTCCCTTTAATGCTGGGTATTTGAGACTCTGGGAGCCCAGGGACGACCCTCTTTGCACAGGAAATGTGTATTTTCTGGATGTCAGAAGAGGTGGCATCTCCTTCCCAGTTCTCCCACTATCCCCAGAGCTGTAGCTGCTCTGTCCACTCTAAGTCAATACATATCTTTACACCTGATTGTTTCAACTTACATAAACATGCAAAGAGGAAGGCAGTAGACTAGTGCTCTGCTTCTGGAAGCAAGGCAATGGTCTTCAAGGTAGGAAGACCTGGGAGGAGGTCAGAGTCCAGGGGCATAGGGGAGATGGAGGTCAATGGCTTTCATCTCACACAGGCAGAGACTACAGCCCCTCCTATTTTCTCCAAATCCCCAGAAGCTCTCCTAAATGTTTGTCTCTGTCCAGTCTCCAACCCAAGTCTTGGGAAACTGGGCAGAATACTTCACAACATTTCCACATAATATTCTATTTCAAAATAGGGCAAATAGATTTAGGGTCTGGATACGAAACTACCAGAAAACCACCCTCTTCACCTCCCATTAAGAGTTGTTATCACTATGGAAATTGCACTTTGGAGTGCTCAATAACAAGAGAGTTTCAGAACATAGGATCTGGTCAACCTCCCCTCCACATGGCATGATGGATTAATGAATGATGCAAGGAAACCCATAGGTGAAGAATTTGAGATGTCTTGAAATTCCACTTGTCATATCTCAATGATTTCTTGGGTAGGTGTGGACAATGATGGTTTCTTCAGGTAAAATTTGTAAGGTGCCCATTGCCACACAGGTTCTGAGACATTGCCTCAAGACCAACAAACAATAAATAAAACACCGGATAAAACCTAGAGTGAAAGAAGACAGAAGAGGGGTACCTGGGTGACTCAGTCAGTTAAGCATCTGCCTTCGGCTCAGGTCATGATCTGAGAGTCCTAGGGTTGAGTCCTGCATCAGGCTCCCTCTTCAATGGGGAGTCTGCTTCTCCCTCTGCCCCACCCCACTGCTTGTGCTGTCTCACTCTCTCTCAAACAAAAAAATAAAATATCTTTAAAAAAAAGGAAAAAAGACAGAAGAAAATATCAGAAATGAAAGTTCACTGAGTAAAGGACTGATAGAAGAGGAATTTAAATAAAAATATATAGTCATCAGCCTTTAAGAGATGTTCTAAAAATCACTTGTGAGGCCTGTTCTCAACCAAATTGGAAGAAGAGCAATTCTATATTGTGTTAATATGCTACTCCTAATATATTTTCTTTGGGAAATGAATGCAAGATCATGGTATGAATATATTCAGCCCCATCCATCCATCCATCTGCCATTGCCTCATCAAATATTTACTGCATGCCTACTATGTCAGGCATTGCACTAGGCCTTGGGGGATACAACTGTGATCATGATGGACAGTCTGTTCTCACAGAGATGACAATCCATAAAAAAGATGTCACATAAATAACTGCAAAGACATTGCATGGGAGTTAAGACAGTTGAAGTATAGGGTGTTAGGGAATATATGTTGTGGGGGGGGGCAGGCTATCCCCTTGTTAGTTTGACAGTTTACATGCCCATATATCAGCAGCTTGATAAACTCAGGAGGGTGTCACTTGTGATTAGTTAGCCCCTCTGTTTGGTACTTATTACAAGACTGTACTTGGATAGCACTTACTAAAATCTTTTGATGATGACAGCAATCTTCATGGGATATTCCTTTAGCTACTTAGAAACAGAAGTCTGGAAGCTACGAGATTTGGTTTTTGACTTAAAAGAACAAGGGAAACCCTCTGCCTTATTGTTCAGCCCCTCTGCTCCAACCCTGATTCTGGTAGCTTTGCAAGCCAATCAGTTGAGGGCAATACTCTCAATTATTTAGGATTTGTAATTGCAACTCCCAAGTGCCTACCACGTGTTCAATGTGGTATATGAGTTTAATTCAACAGCCATCGAAAGGAGGGGTGGGTTACCCTCCTCACTGTTAAAAGGAGGCTGAAAGCGAACCCCATGCCACATAGAGGTCTTTGTGTGTCAGACTAGGGGACACAATCCCACTATACTCACTGGGATGTTATTTTATTTTTATAGCACTTATTTATTTGACAGACAAGAGATCACAAGTAGGCAGAGAGGCAAGCGGTAGAGGGAAGGGAGCAGGTTCCCCGCTGAGCAGAGAGTCCAACGTGGGGCTCGATCCCACTGAGATCATGAACTGAGCCAAAGGCAGAGGCTTAACCTACTGGGCCACCCAGGGGATTTTGTTCTTTGAAACATCAGTGACAGGAAAAATAAAATCTCCTCTTCAAAGACAGATGTTAACAAAAGTGTCTATCTCCTTCTGGTCAGAGGGTGATACCTCACTTGTTCAAAAGAATGGCAAGGCTGCCTCTTCTAACCTTTGGGATCCTTTAATTCAGGTCAATGGCTCATAACATGGGCCTGGGCTCAGTGCAATCCTATCTATTTATTTAAAAAATTACCTAGTTTCCAAGACCCCCTTCAAGCAAAGATGCATGAAAGTATGCACCAGTTAGTGAGAGAGAAAGAGGCAGTATCACAGCCGGGCTACAAAGCTGGTGAGCAGAAGATCAGTGATGGAGACCAGACTTGTGGCAAGAGAGGGATCCATGGAGGCCCAGGTCAGGGGCACTGGCACCCAGAGGATCTGGCCAAGTAGGCCAAATGGACACTGCCTTGGCCCCATGCTTTAATCTTTTTTTTTTTTTTAAGATTTTATTTATTTATTTGACAGAGAGAGATCACAAGTAGGCAGAGACGCAGGCAGAGAGAGAAAGGAGGAAGCAGGCTCTCCGCGGAGCAGAGAGCCCTACGCAGAGC
Source organism: Mustela erminea (assembly GCF_009829155.1). NCBI lineage: Eukaryota > Metazoa > Chordata > Mammalia > Carnivora > Mustelidae > Mustela > Mustela erminea. The sequence goes on along the minus strand of NC_045620.1, from coordinate 59,791,592 downwards.
TTGATCCCAGGACCCTGGGATCATGACCTGAGCCGAAGACAGAGGCTTTAACCCACTGAGCCACCCAGGTGCCCCACCCCATGCTTTAATCTTAAGACAAGGCTGGGCTGAGCTAGAAAGGGAGACTATAGTAGACATGTGGGGTCTACCACTCAAGAGGAGGGGCAACAAGGGTAGGGAGGCCAAAGCAGCATTGGAGGTGATGGTCCGGCTCTTGGGGTACCAGTCAGGATGGCCTCATGTTCTAGGGGTCACTGCCACTGCCTCACTTCCTGTGTGCGTTTCTGACTTGTCCTTTGCGACATTTATTAGATTGTGGTCAAAAGCATAGTCATTGCTGAAATATGGTTCTAATAAAACCACACCAACATCCAGAGCCAGCCTTGCCACGAAGGATGGGCTTCCAGTCCAAGAGGCCTCCTTCCACCATTCCCTGAGGCCTCAGATGCTTCACTGGTGCCAAATCATGGGGGAAGCCCATGATTCAGAAAGGACCCCAAGTCAAGTCTGCCCAGTGCAGTCACTTGTGTTCCTGGTAAACTGTCTTCTCAGCTCCTGCTCCACAGGGTACAAGCCAGCCCAGGCCCAGGATGTCAGGATTTAACCAGTAGGAATTGGGAGGGGCCAGGAGGTACTGCAAAGAGTCCCCTGGAAATGGAGGGAGAGAGACCTGGGATGAAGGAAGGCTCAGAATTCACACAGTCCAATAGAGAATCTCGAGCAGATGCCATGCTGAGCGCAGAGCTGGACATAGGCTCCATCTCACAACCTTCAGATCATGACCTGGGCTGAAATCAAGAGCTAGGCACTTAACTGACTGAGCCACCCAGGCACCCCGTTTCTTTAGATAGATTTTATGATCAGTTTGGCTAAAGAAGGATCCGGTATGAACAGGGCTGAGACGTGATTATATGGCACATAACTCACCTTTTTTTTCTTCCATAAACTCTTTCAAATGCACTGTTTGCTTAATATGCTTTTTGGCATTTGACTTTCTTTTAGTCTAACTACAATTTGCATTCACATTCCTAGGTTTTGACATCATTTGTCATTAATCCAAGCTTTCATTTACATCATTTTGGCATCTTAATTTGTCCTCTCAAATCACCCAATAGCAGTGAAACAACTTGAAGCAATTACAAAGGTAAGAGGATAAAATGTAATAAAACCTAATTTGTGGACCATACTTGTTTGGTGTCCAATTGCAGAGCAAAGGTGCTTCGTCTTCCAATCATTAAGGGACCTAATTTCAATTTTGACTCAAAGCACATGAATAATTATGTTTCAGTTTGATTAGGAGAAGATGAACTTAACTTGATGAATATTTTTATAACTGAAATTAAAATCGTAAATGTATGTAGTCATATAAGGACGTGTATCATTAAGATTGCAAAAGAAGCTTTCTTTTTTTTTTGCTCCTACTAATGATATTAATCACTACAATCCACTGAGCATTTATTTGTTGCTAACTGCTTCACTTTGTATTACCTAAATTCTTCCAACAATCCATGAGGTAGGTAGATAATAATTATTATCCCCACTTTATATATTGGAAAAGAGAAACAACTCAAAGATCTAGAGACCCAGCTCTGACTCAGAGCCTCATCTCTGTTACCCATTCTACTATTCTATCTTGCGAGATGTATATGTAGGATAAAAAATAGTATACTTGAGAAGGACAAAGTAAGACATAAGGTATTGAAATTTAAAATAGAAAAGAACTACCTTATTTTTAAAACTGGTTTGCTGAGTGTTGTTTGTGGATTAGTCATATTCTGCATTGGGGGCTGCTGCTTTTTATACTGCTTAACTGTACCCTGACCCCTTCGATTTTATGAACAACTTAATTGCAAAATGATGACTGCAGGGAACACCCTGGGAAATGCTGAGAGACTAACTCATTCACGTTCACCCTCTTGAAGTAAAACTCAGCAACCAGAAGTCAAGCTTCACCGGCAGACAGCAAATAGCACGTTGCCTTGTAGTGCTGGCACTAGCTGGAGCTGGGAGAGTGCGGGAGGTTTTGAGCAAATTGGATTGTCCAGTGTTCGTGAGCTTAGGAGCATTACCTGCTTTTAAATTCTTTTCCAAACAAGGGTGCAGTCTAGGGTATAATTCTCCACATGTATGTTTCTTGAGCTGCTAGACAGCAACCAGGTAATGTGTATTTTTTTAACCTTAACAAGTTCTAACCAGCCTTGAAAACTATAGGGTGGACAGGGCCAAAAAGCGGGTTGCAACTTGGACACCTTATTAGTGCCTCAGAGTTAGGCCCTCTGGGCTCCTCAGAACCAGGAGGACTCAGCCCTTGCCGGGTGCCATGGCTCCACAAACAGAAGGAGAAGACGCCCTTCCTGGGTCTGGAGAAAGACTCTGAAGGAACTGTTGGTGTTCTCTCTGACATCATTAGGTCTGTGGCGCCCACAATTGCCAGGCTGACAGCTCCCTGTGAACTCATTCTCCTTAAGGGGGGTGTGGTCTGAAAGATGAACCCTTTGCCTTTCTGCTTTGTCGGCACAACTAGCCAGCTGTGGACCCCCAGCCCCAGATTCGGTAGGCTCAGGGCCCACTGAGGCAGCCCCCTGAGCTCATGAGCTGGCAGAAGAACAAAGGACTGAAGAACAAAGGCGTAGAATGTTGAAGGCACAATTTTAGAAGCTTTTTAAAGGCTTTTAATATCCTAAGTTGGAAAAGCTGGGTGGGAGAGAGAGAAAGAGGTGGAGAGAGGGAGATTGTTGTTGGGGGAGGAATGAGGGCAAGGGTTAGTTTCCATATTTCCTGAGAGAAACATGAGACTCTCTACAATTGATTTCAGAACTTACATTAGGTAGAATGGGGATTCATCAATTTGCAAAATGACAAAAAAATTTTCCTTGGAACACAGTAACGGGGATTTTGCCTCAGAGGCAGAGCATAACAGTGAATTAGGCACAATAATACACACACTCTCCCTCCATTCCCCGCTTCTCCCCAGACAATAATAAAGCATTTTATACTCTGGCCTCAATTCTTCAGTGAGTTTCTAGGTCAGCAATTATACCCAGGTCCAAGTCTCAATCTGGTTGCCAGTTAAACAGGATTGGAATCTGAGGAGGCCTATTGCCTGTAAAATTATGTTACCCCGGAGAGGGGAGCCGAAGGGAAAATGTTCTGGATTTTGTGAAGGCGTTCTTTTCATATGGTGCACACTGCATATTTATAGTTTTTTTTTTTTTTTTTTCCAAAAAAAACCTCAGATTTTTCATTTGCTTTGAAAATCAAACCTCGATCTCTCCTTGGTTCAGGGCAGATGCTGCCTCAGCAATTTTGAGAGAAATTCAGCACCACCCCCACTCCAGCCCAGTGCAAGCAAATGCCATTAAGACGTGGGACTCCTGATTTACTCCTTGGCCACCTGTTCAGGTGGCCAGTGAAGGGGAACATCAGTGCTGCTGTCCCTGGCTCTGGATCCTGTCTTCCTGCTGCTTCTGCTTGAGTGAAGGGTAGAGTGATGTCAGAGACCTGGGCATCAGTACTTCTATACTGATGAGCTTTATTGGAGCCATATTGGAAGAGCAATATGGAGGAAAGATGGAGGAGATAGGGGCTCGTATTGAGACTAGATTTATTTTAATTAGATTATATGCTTCTTTGTAGTGCTTGGTGGTGGTGGTGAAGAGGCAGAAAAGTCCCCCAAAGCCACCCCTTTTCTACCAAACCTGGTTCCTTGCCAAATCTCTAATGCTAATGCTCTTATTGGTGTTGCCATGTCTTTCCTTAACACAAGGTCCTAGGGGAGCAGAAGACAAACAGAGTACCCTTGAACAGCAAGCACACCGCTCAATAACTCAGAGGGTTGTTGCTGGGAATGGAATATATTCCACTCTAAGACACCCCTAACAAGCCATGCTCTTGAAAAACAAAACAACTCAATGACAACAAAACCTAAACATTCAGAGTCCTATTCTTCTCTTAAGAAAGTTTCATAACAAAGTTTTTTAAATTAGACCACACATAGAGAAGTGCCTGCTTCACAGGGGCATTCAACTTTTGGGAACTACAAATAAACTCATCTGTGGTTTGCTGGGGTTTTCCCCTCTGTGTTTTAAACACTGGGGAGATCATGCTCTTGGAGGTGAATGTAAGAATACACTTGAGCCGACATAACTGCCTGCTGCCCACTGGGGTTGAAGACTTCCAAGAGTGCAAGGCCTGTGGGGACCCCTTTTGCTGTGCACCTCTTGACTCTAAGGAGTCCTGCTTGGTTAGACTAATGACACCATTTAAGGTCTCCAGAAGAAAAACAATTGGGCTGCCATTGCAAATTCCACACAGAGGAACGTGCCAAAGAATGCTTTGAAATAAAGGAAAGACCTGAACTCTGTGAGAAGAGAGAATGGGTATGAGCAGAAGGAGAAATAAGACATCTGGCCTTGAGAAATAGGCAGGAGAACACTGTGGGGAGACTTCATGGGAACTGTCCTCATGTAGGATTAGGCCTCATTTATTATTTGAAATTGAAATTTTTAATTGATGTAACTCTAGATTGACATATGATGCTTTGGAGAGCTTCCTTTTACACTCTGCCCAATTCCCCCCAATGCTAACATTTTGAAGAACTATAATACAATATCACAACCTGGATACTGACATTGATATAATTCACTGATCTTACTCAAATTTCCCAAGTTCTACTTAAACTCATTTTTGTGTGTATTTAGTGCTCTACAATTTTATCACCTATAGAGATTTGTGTATCCATCCCACCACAGACAACATAGAGAACTCATGATCACAAAGATCCTTGTGTTGCCCCTTCATCACCACAGCCATCTCTTTCTTCTCCACCCCCAGGTCTCTGGCAACCACTAACTTGTCATCTACTTTATTTTATTTTATTATTTTTTATTATTTTTATTAACATATAATGTATTATTTGCCCCAAGGGTACAAGTCTGTGAATCATCAGGCTTACACATTTCACAGCACTTACCATAGCACATACCCTCCCCAATGTTGTCCTCTATTTTAAAAACTGTCATTTCAAAATGTTTTATAAATGGAATCAAAAGATATGGAATCCTTAGAGACAGGAGTTTTCCACTCAGCATTTAGAGATCTATCCAAGCTGTTATAACAATAGTTTATTTCTCTTTGTTGTTGAGTAATATTCCATGGTATGGCTATACCAGAGTTTGTTTAACCATTCACCCAGTGAAGCAAATCAGGGCTGATGCCAATTTTTTGCTGTTTTAAAGAATTCTTTTATGAACATCTATGTATGGGTTTTAATTTTTTTGTTATTTTAGAAAAGATTTCTTATTTTAGAGAGAGAGCACAAGTAGGAGGAGCACAGAGGAGAGAGACTCTCAGCAGACGCCACACTGAGCATGGAGCCTGACAAGGGACTCCCATCTCACAACTGTGAGATCATGACCTAACCCGAAACCATGTTGCATCCCTGTACAGGTTATGTGAACATATTTATGTGAACATTATTATGTTCACACATATTATGTGAACATAATTTTTCATCTGTGTAGGATAAATGTCCAAGAGTACAATTGATGGTTTGGATGTTAATTGTATGTTTAGTTGTATGAAAACTGCCAAACCGGGCTGCCCAGGTGGCTCAGTGGTTAAGCGTCTGCCTTTGGCTTAGGGGTCCCAGGGTCCTGGGACTTAGCCCTGTATTAGGCTCCCTGTACTGCTCCCCCTGCTTGTGCTTTTTCTCTTTCTCTTAAATAAATCTTAAAAAAAGAAAAAAACCTGCCAAACTGTTTTGCATTCCTACCATCAATGTGTGTACGAGTGATGCAGCATCTCTGAATCCTCATCAGCACTTGGTGGTTGCTGTTGTTTTTTTATTTTAGTCAGTCTGACAGGTATGCAGTGATATTCCATTATGATGTTAATTTGCATTTCCATAATGATTAATGATGCTGATGATTCTTTTATGTGTTTATCTGCCACGTGTGTATATCTTCTTCAGTGAGATGAATATTTGTGTCTTTTGCCCATTTTCTAAATGGATTTTTTTTTTATTGCTGAGGTCTGAGAATTCTTTATATATACTAGGTACTAGTCCTTTGACAGATAAGGTAACTTCAAATACTTTCTCCCAATTTGTAAATTATCTTTCCATCCCCTTCATAGTCTTTCACAGAACAAAATTTTTAATTTTGATAAGGTCCAACTTATTAGCTTTTCCTTTTATGAACTGTTACTCTGTTGTCAAGTCTCAGAATTTTTGCCTAACTCTAGGTCCCAAGATTTTCCATTTTTTTTAAAGTTTAATATTTTTATGGTTTAAAAGTAAGTCTATGATCCATTTTGAGTTAATTTTTGTGTAAGTTGTGAAGCTTAGTTGTGAGTGTTTTTTTCCCCCCGCATGTAGATATCTAGTTTTTCTAGCAGCATTTGTTGAAAATCTAGTCTCCTTCCATTGAATTACCTTTGCACCTTTGTGAAAAGCCAGTTGAGCATATTTGAGTGGATCTATTTCTGGATTTTCTACTCTGTTCCATTGATCTGTGTCTGTGTCTCCACCAAAACCACACTGCTCTCTTGATTACTGTAGCTACATTACAGTAGTGTTTCCTCCCACTTAATCTTCTTTGTCAAGGTTGTTTGAACTATTTTAGGGCCTTGCCTTTCCATAGAACTTTTAGAATAAGCTTGCCTATGCCCACAAAAAACCTTGCTGGGATTTTTTTTAAAACAACTTTACTGAGAGATAATTCACATACCATACAATTCACCCATTTAAAGAGTGCAATTCAATGTTTTCTTCGCATATTCACAGGGTCATACAATTGTGCAGAAAAGAGATAACATAGTGGTATTGAGACTGCTCTCTTTAGAAAGGCCTTCTGCTAAGATTGGCCCTTGGCTGGAGTCTGGGAACTTGGTTCCCAGAGTGTTCCCAGTCAACAGTTAACTGATAAGAGTAGTTCCCTGTGCCTAGACTGTTTGTGCAAACAATATAGTTTATGTAGAATAACATACTTTCTTTTTGGGAAACTGTCATTTTGGTGCATGCTAGGAAGAATATCCTTATGACCAGCCCCCAATAAAAACTTTGAGCATGGAGTCTCCTAATGGGCCTACCTGAGCAGACCCATATATATGTGTTGCTGTATTTTTGTTACACAGAGGAATGTGCTCTTTGTGGTCCTCATGAGAGAGCAAGAGCATATGGAAGCTTGCACATAGATTCCTCCAGACCTCTGCCTCTTTTCCTCTTATGCTCCAAGTGTATATCCTTACTATGTCTCTGTAGTATATTTAGCCATAAGTATGAATATATTATTTTGGTTTGCCTGATTTATCTTGTGCCACCCAACCTCCCAGATGGTGCAGCCTGAGGGAGCTAGAGGGCTCTTCCGAGACTGCCTGGGGGATCTCTCTCTGTGGGTCAAGGGTTCCCTCCATTGGTGCTCCCCAGCTGCCTCTGGGTGCACTGGAGACAGAGGCTTCTGGACTAGGCCACTTGCTATATAGCTCAGTCTCCTTGACTGAGTGTGAGATTAGCTCACACTCTTTAGTGTATCTCTTGGTGAAAAAAAGGTGTCTCAGATCCAGCAAATAATGAGAAGGCTTTCTCTAGCTGTTTATTTTTGGTGGAACTCCCTGTTGCTGCCCCTTGCTTAATATTATTAGAGGAACTAGAGGAGAAATGAGTCTACCCAGATGCCTTGTCTTGCTAGGGAGGGGGTTGGGAAACAGTGGGTCTGGGTGATTGGGGGAAGATACAGGGCACCCTATCACTGTGCTGGTTGTGCAGTCCTTGGGGTCCCCAACCAGCTCATTTTCTTCTTACCACCTTTCAGAGTTTTCCTTTGCTTCCTGCATTATCTCCAGTGTTTATAGTTGTATTTAGCAGGGAGAGGCAGAAAAAAATGTATCTATGCCATCTTTTTCCAACCAAAAGTCCCTACATCATCATATTTTAATTCGTTAGGCACAATCATATCATCAAGCATTCCAACTATTGGTAACATTGATTTATAATATATACACGGTCTACTTTCAGAAGTTTTCTGAGGCAGCTAGGATGATGTACAGGGAACAAGATAGTGTAGTTTCATTTTTCCTTTCTGCCTCCCTCTAATACAAATAAATACCCTGGAACTTTTACAGTGGGTCATGATAAAAAGGCTCCAAAACCTGGAAAGAAGAAGGTGAACTGCTAGAGTCTTCTCGCCACAGTGTGGTGAGTGTCCTGGGTTTTCTTTCTATGTCCTATACATAGCTGGACTGGATATTGGAGAGAACTGTAGCCCCGAACTGTCAATAGGCATAGACATAAATCCCAAGAAAAATTTGCACTCCCTAAACAAAGGAATAGGAGAAGGAAGCTTAACAGAAACCTGGAGTGGGCTGCTAACCTTGCTTCTGGAGCATGGGTTGGCAACCCAGTCAGACCACAGTGGCAGCCTCAACATCGTGGTGAGATGACCCACCCTCCAACTCCACATCCAGGGCACTGACAGGTGGGCTAATCCACCTGCATAGACAATACTGAATCCTTTAGCCAATTCAATAGAGCACAGAAGGGTAGGCATGCTATCCACAGGAACAATGCCAGCAGAACCTGGTATCTCCCTGCCCAACACCAACCATAAAAGAACCCAGGCTCAGCCACTCTGGCTGTCTGCATTCCACACAGAAAGTGGACCAGCGAAGCAGGTTCAGCTCCTATAGGTAGCACCAGTAAGGAATTGATTGTATGTCCATCCAATGTCAGAAGAATGAAGCAAACCAGAACAGGGTGCAAGGGCTCCGAAAATTAAACTGTCTTTGGGACAATAGTACACAAAAATAGGCCAGAACCTACATGTTCCACCTAAACAGTGTGACTGCCTGCTAAAGGAGATTTAAATAGGATAAAAAATATAATGTCATAACACAAATGCTCAGGATACAATAGAAAATCAACAGAAAATGCCCAGGATACGATAGAAAAATATGTAGATCAATGGAACAAAATAGAAGGCTAGTAGAAAACCCACACATACATGGTCAATTAACTACAACAAAGTAGCCAAGAATATACAATGTTCTTTTCAATAAATGATGTTAGGGAAACTGGACAACCATATGCAACAAAAGAGAAAACTTCCTTATGCTACAAAAATGAAATCAAAATGGTTTAAAGACTTGAGTGTAAGACCTGAAATCATAAAACTCTTAGAAGCAAACATAGGTAGTAAGCACCTTGACATCAGTCTTAGCAATAATTTTTTTTTGATTTGACACCAAAAGCAAAGACAAGAAAAGCAAAAATAAATAAGTGAGACTACATGGAACTAAAAACTTTCTACACAGCAAAGAAAACAATCAACAAAATAAAAAGCAACGTACTTAATGGAAGAAAATATTTGTAGATCATATTTCTAATAAAGGGTTAATATTCAAAATATATAAACATACAACTCCATAGCAAAAAAAAAAATCTGTTTACAAGTGGGCAGAAGATCTGAATAGTCATTTTTCCAAAGAAGACATACAGATGGCCAACGGGTACATGAAAAGATACTCAACATCAGCAGCGATCAGGGAAATGCAATCAAACCACAATGAGATATCACTTCACACCTGTCAGAATGGCTAATACCAAAAAGACATGTTGCCAAGGATGCAGGGAAGGTAAACCCTTATGCACTGTTGGTAGGAATGTAAATTGGTGCAGCCACTGTGGAAAACAATATGGAATTTACTAAAAAAACTACATATAGAACCACCATATTATCCTGCAACTTCACTTCTGGGTATTTATCCAAAGAAAATGAAAACACTAACCCAAAAAGATATCTGCCCCCCTATGTTCATCACAGTGTTACTTATAATAGACAAGATACGAGACAATCTAAATGTACATTGACATTTGAATGGATAAAGAAAATGTGGTGTGTGTATTCCTCATGATGGAATACTATTCTGCCATAAAAGAGAATAACCTCTTGCCATTTGCAACAACATGAACGCACCTTGGGGATGTTATGCTAAGTGAGGTAAGTCAGACAGAAAAAGACAAATATTGCATGGTCTCACTTATAGGAGGAACCTTAAAAAAAAAAAAACACTCAAAAAAGCAAAACGCCAGGCTCATAGATACAGAGAACAGATTGTACCTTTTGACTTCAGTTATAAAATAAATAAGTCCTGGGGGTATAATATACAGTTTGATGACTATATTAATAACATTATAGTACATATGTAGAGGTCCCTAAGAGAGTAGATCTTATCCTCATCACAAGAAAAAATTTTGTAACTACAAAGTTATTAATATTAAAATATTAACTAGGTTTTACTGTGATGATCATTTTGTAACATATGAGAACATCAAATCATTATGTTGTATGCTTGAAATTAATGTGACATTGTATGTCAATTATAGAGAAAAAAGAAAGGAAGAAAGGAAAGAAGGAAGGAAGGGAGGGAGGAAAGAAGCTAAGAAGGAAAAGAAATAACAAGAATTAGGTAATAATAACAAGACCTAACCCCTAATAACAAGAATTAGGTAAGCCACGATTTGAATAAGAAAAGGTAACAAACTGACACCAATATTGAGATGATTTAGATGTTGGAATTATCTGACAAAGATTTTCAAGCGATCATTATAAAAATTCTCTAACAAGTAGTTATAAATTCTCTTAAAACAATTGAAAAAACAGAAAACCACAAAAAAGTAGAAGTTACACCAAAGAACCAAATGGGAATGATAGAACTGAAAAATACAATGACCAAAATAACAACCATATACATAATAGCACGGAAAAATGATAGATATGATAAAATGTATGTATCAAGGTCAAGAGCAATATGCTTAGAGTCCCTATTAAGTGCTTACTGTGTGCCAGGTCCCATTTCAAACATTTTCCTTGTATTAATTCATTTAATCCTCACAACAGTCCTGTGAAGAGATATTATTTTCCTTATTTAAATTTCTTTTTTTCTTCATTCTTTTTTTAGGGAGAGCACACATAGTGGGGAGGGGCAGAGGGAGAGAGAGAGAGTGAATCAGGGCTCAATCTCACAACCGTGAGATCATGACCTGAGCCGAAATCAAGAGTTGGACATTTAACCGACTGAGCCACCCAGGCACCCCATTATTATTATTCTTATTAATAGGTGAGGAAACTGAGACACAGAGAGGTTGAATGACCTGCCTAAGATCACACAGCTTACTAGTGGTAGAGCCAGGCAGGCTGTTTCAGAGTCTCTGCCCTTAACAATGTATAATATTGCAGAGTATTATGCTGCCTCTTTGAAGGCAGAGGCTTAACCCACTGAGCCACCCAGGCGCCCCCTATGCTGCATTTTTGAAAGAATTAAATTTATTTCAGTGAGAAATCTCAATGGGCCAGCTCTGCCAGGCTGCTGAAAAAGTCTCCTAGCTGGTCACTCTGCCTCCTCTTCCATGTTCTTGCACAGTCCAGTCTTAGCATGGTTGCTGGGAGGATCTTCATTTAAAACACAAATCAGAAACACCATATGATCCAGTAATTCCACTGCTGGGCATTTACACAAAGAAAAGGAAAACAATAATTTGAGGAGATACATGCACTCCTATGTTTATTGCAGCATTATTTACAATAGCCAAGATATGGAAGCAAGCCAAGTATCCACTGACAGATGAATAGATAGAGAAGATGTGGTATATATACACAATGGATAATATTACTCAGCTATAAAAAAGGATGAGATCATGTCATTTGTCACAACATGGATGGACATGAAGGGTTATTATGCTAAGTGAAGTAAGTCAGATAGAGAAAGAAATACCATATGATTTCACTTGCATGTGGAATCTAAAAAACAAAACAAATGAATAAACAAACAAAAAGCAGAATCAGAGCTACAAATAGAGCACAAACTGGTGATTGCTAGAGAAAAGGAGGATGAGGGATGGGCACGATGGGTGGAGGAGAGTGGGAGGTACAGGCTTCCAGTGATGGAATGAATGAGTCACATGGATAAAAGGTTCAGCATAGGAAATATAGTTGACGCATTGTAATAGCCCTGGATGGTGACAGATGGGAACTACACTTGTGGTGAGTGTAGCGGAATGTATAGACTTGTTGAATCACTGTGTTGTACAGTTGAAATAAATATAATAGGCATGCCTACTCAAATTTTTAAAAATTTAAAAAAATCAGATTGCTTCACTTCCCAGCTTAAGACTCTCCAGTGGGGGACGCCTGGGTGGCTCAGTTGGTTGGACGACTGCCTTCGGCTCAGGTCATGATCCCGGAGTTCCCAGATCGAGTCCGGCATCGGGCTCCCAGCTCCACAGAGAGTCTGCTTCTCCCTCTGACCTTCTCCTTGCTCATGCTCTCTCTCATTGTATCTTTCTCAAAAAAAAAAAAAAAAAAAAAAAAGACTCTCCAGTGGCTCCCTATCACACTGGGAATAACATTCCAACCTCCTTGCCAATACTTAGAGGTCCTACTTGTATGTTCAGATTCCACTCCTCCCACTCTTTTGGTAATTCACCAAACTCCACCTTCAGATTTCCTTGCTGTTTTTTTGAACTCATCCCTGCCTCGGGCCCTTTGCACTTGCTCTTTCCTCAGCCTGGAATACTTGTCCTCCCAGATCCTCACTTGGCTGGCTATTTTTTTCACCTTTCTCTCAAAAGGCATCTTCTCAAAGAGGCCTTCCCATGACTCCATTTTATTATTTTCAGATTAATTTTGCTATTGTTCCATTTTTATTGTTTTACGTCTTCCCCACTAAAACTGATGAGAGGGGAGGCCCTGTTTTTTTGTTTACTGCTTAATTACCAGTAACTAGAACGGGGCCTGACTTATTGTAGGAACTCAAGTATTTGTTGAATGAACAAATAAATGAATGGATGAGTTATATAGATTTTATTACCTGAACACTAAAGAAATAAAGTTTTTTTTTTTGTTTTGAGACCTAATTTAAAAACATTTTTTAAAAAGATTATATTTATTTATCTGACAGACAGAGAACACACAAGCAGGGGGAGGGGCAGAGGGAGAAACAGACTCCCCACTGAGCAGGGAGCCCAATATGGGGCTCTATCCTAGGACCCTGGCATCATGACCTGAGCTTAACCAACTGAGTCACCCAGGCACCCCTGTTTTGAGACCTGATTTTTTAGAGGAATTTGTCACACAGGTTCTTGTATAAAAGATACAATAAAGCAGAAGACATTTTCATCTGTATGCTTCATAGATTATTAACAATAGTGTATCATTATATTTCTGTATTTTAAGATATATTTAGTATTTCTAAAAATGTGGAATGGAATCAATAAGGAAGTTACCTTAAATCTTAGTACTTAAAAAAACTCGCTTAACTGGCAAAGACTTTAGCGTTTATCAATTTTTAAATATGTGTTGAGCATGAAAAGCACCTGGTCCTGGGCTTATCTTGTGGATAAGCCAACGTCACCCTTGTTTGTATCTGTGTCTCCTGGCAGCCCTCCTCTTCCTTGCTGAAGATAAAACACAGTTCTTTTCCCCCCACACAGACCCGTTCTAGACCCTCACTCTGTGTGTGACATGGACCCAGAGATCGCAGGACACTCCTGGCCTCTCACGGCTGCTGAGTGCTGGTCTGGTCATGCTGCGGGACACTCTAAACAGCCTGCTGGGTGATCTGGGGCAAACAAAGAGATGTCAGCTCTAGCCTTTCAGGAGTGTATGGGTCAGCAAGCCAGAGAATACATTTGCACAAGGAGAGTTCTAACCTTAACCGAAATAAGTCTCCTATTTCTTCCCTTCCTTAACTTCTCTATTTTTGTTGATGTAATTTTTCCGTCTTTGTGACTAATCGATGAATAAGACTTTGAAGCAGAAGAGCTGGTTGGAAGAAGAGTTTAATGACTTTATTTGAGGTTAAGTTTGAGGTTTCAGTGGGACAGGCTGGGCTGAGTCAACCAACCGAAGACCCTGCCTTGGAGAGGTCTTTGAGATCTGCCTCTTTTTTGATTCAGGCGCTCATCAGAATGACCGTGGCAGCTTTGGAGCCATCTCTGGGCTGACTCTCTCCTTCCCAATCTAGCTAGGGATGGCTGTGGGGTGACACTTTGTTTAGATTCTTCTGCTAGTAGCATATATTGAAATAAGGAAGTCAAGAGGCAGAGATGATTTGGAGGGAGATTAAAAATGTAGATTTCTGGGGCGCCTGGGTGGCTCAGTGTGTTAAGCCTCTGCCTTCAGCTCAGGTCATGATCTCAGGGTCCTGGGATCGAGCCCCGCATCAGGTTCTCTGCTCAGCGAGGAGCCTGCTTCCCCCCACCCCCTCTCTGCTTGCCTCTCTGCCTACTTGTGGTCTCTGTCTGTCAAATAAATAAATAAAATCTTTTTAAAAAAATGTAGGTTTCTGCATACTAAATATGAAGAGCCAATGGGTCATATAAACGAAAATATCCAGCAAACAGCCTGAAAGGAATGGCTGGGAAGTGGGAGAGAAAGGGCCATGGAAAATGACTTAGGAGGAGGAAGTCATCCGTGGGCGTGCAGTGATAGGTGAAAGTTAAAGAAGGATGAGATATCTTGGGACCAAGGGGTAGGAAGAGCACCATTGGTTGAGTCTCAGGACGATGACTGCACTTAAGGGGAGGGGAGCAGTAAGGAGACAAGAAGGGTCACTTGGGAAGAAACTGGGTAAAGCAGTCTTAAGAGCTATAGGAAGTTTTAAGAAAGAAGGGGCCAATTCTGTCATATTTTACCAAGAAGTTGGGAAGAATGAATGAAAAATGGTTTTGGCAAATGAGATGATAATTATAAGGAAAAGTATCCAAGAAAATGAACTGGAAATGCCTTTCTCTGGCCAGTGATGTTGCCAGAGTCTGATATACTGCCCTCGTCAAAGCCGTGTTGAAGGATGTGTATGTTTCCATCCATAAGAAGGATTAGTAGCAGAACAGCCAAAAATACAGTTAGAGTCAACTAAAATATGAGTGCTTCTCATATTCATCAGACTGTGACTTATGGCCAAAATACTTAAATGACAGATACTAACCTGTGGTATCTTTTTTCACCCAGAAGGTAACAATACTGGGCATAGAAGAAAGAGCTTTTCTTGATACAGATTCCATCATAATGATACCTGAAAAATAAAGGTTGTCTTAACGATCATGTCAAACCACTGACATGTTTTACAGAAGCCACAGAATAGACTAGCTAATAAAGATCTGAGTTTTATCTACAATGCCATTTATCAGCTCTGTTAGGTAGACCGTTTCATACTATTTCATACACATTAGCTTTAAAATGGGATCGTAAATGCTCTACTCTGCTTTCCCAGCTTAGACACTCCAATCTCAGAGACATGTGACAGAAAAGCCTCCTCCTGCCACCGCTGTGAACCTTTTTAAAGCGAAGGGCAGCGACATCCACATTCCCTCTACCGAGAACTAGACTCAGATTCTCACAAACCCAAGAAGGCAGTCAGTTCCTGCTCTGCAGCCCAGGCACTCTGCTGAGCTGGGAAAATGCAGCTGCTTGTCTAGGCTCACAGCAGCAGAGCAAAATTTTTTCAAATGAACTATTACCCAATGTTTAGTTTGGCAAACGTTTCAGCTGTCTTTATTCCCTTGTGGGTAGCAGGCCCTTTTCCTAATTTGGCTTCCATCCCTTCTCACTGATTTTCTGATCTAACTGATTTCTCCTGATTTTTCTTGATTTAAAAGAAATAACAATAGTAATTGAGTGACAATTACACCATGATGCACCTGATAACACTGGAATTTCCTTTTGTTTTAAGAATACATAGAGTCTGGGTACCTGGTCTCTGGAAAATAATTCAAATATGCTAATTAGGTGAATACTTAGAAATTTTAGTTCAAAGAATAATTAAAACAGTTCTATAACTCCATGTGTGTAATTATTTAAATATGTCAACAGACATCTACAGGTCTAAACACTTAAAGTGTTGAAACAAGAAAACACTTTCATATTTTAACAAAATCACTAAGAAAGTAGAGACTAATATTTAGTTCTAGTATCACCCAAATTATTCCAGGCAGTAGGATTTCATGTGAATTATGGGAACTCTTTGGTAGCGTTGATATTTCTATTTTGTTTAGTTTTGCATTTTTGTGTCACCCATTTTGTGATTTTTCAAAATGTTTGTTTATTCTAACATTTCAAATAAAACAAAAACGATAAACCTACCTGGCACTTCCTCTCGTACCTAGCCTCCGGGTGCCGAGATCAGGAAAAACCAAACGCACAAGCTAAAAGAATAAAACAGACTTAAAGCTGCAATTGGAAAACTTAGAAATAAAACTTACAGTTTCTCCTCTTATAAGGTTTCAGTTGTATTTCCCTTTTTTATTATAGAGAAAATATGTGCAAATAAAATTTGGAAAAAATCAGACATGTATAGGGACAAAAATATACCATTCAGAGGAAACTACCATTTAAACCTCAGTGTGGTTTAAATGAGGTTTAGTGTGGTTCCTTCCAGTTTTTTAAGAATTATTTTAAAGAGAGAGCACATGCATGGGGGAGGGGAGAGGCTGAGGGAAAGGGAAAAGGAGAGAAGCGGACTCCCCACTATGCGTGGAGCCCATCACAGGGCTAGATCTCAGGATCCTGATAAGGGCCTGAGCTGAAACCAAAAGTCAGTCTCTTAACTGACTGGGCCACCCAGGTGCCCCTTTCCAGGTTTTTTTTTCTTTTCTTTTCTTTCTTTTTTTCCCCCTTCTTTCTCTTTTTATTCTTTTCAAATATTTTATTTATTTATTTGAATGAGAGAGAGAGAATGAGCAGTTGGGAGCAGCAGGGGAAGCGAGGGAGGGAGAGAGACAGAGAGAGAGAGAGAGAGCAGACTTCCTGCTGAGCAGGAAGGCTGATGCAGGTAGATCCCAGGACCCTGGGATCGTGATCTGAGCCGAAGGCAGATGCTTAGAAGACTGAGCCACCAAGGCGCCCCTCTAGTTTTTTTTTTTTTTTTTTCCAAGCCTCCATATGTGTATGGATTCTGTGGGTGTGCACAGGAAACAACTGGTGTCATACAATTAGCATGTGTACAGTTTTGCTTTTGACTTTCTCCCCTCTACAGCGTACCATAAACATTTCCCCCTTGTCATTAAGAATTCTCTAAAAACAAGAAATAGCTGCATAAGAGTCCAGCATGTGAGCTGCCATAATTTAACTATTTTCCTCTTTTTCCAATGTGATAGTCATTTTCACTTTTTATTATTTACTTGTTTACCTTATTTTTTTGTTTTAAAGGTTTTGGTAGCAAATGCTATTAAAATATTGAATAACATAGCTACTTCTGACTCAACTTCTCATCTCCCAGATATGTTTTTGATGTGTTTTGTCAGCACTGACATTATATTTATGACACATTATATTTTTTAAAAATAGAAGCCTATTCCAGTTCCCTAATTAGAAGAGTTTCATGACATGCATGGTATCCAAGTGCATGTCTTGTTGAAAGTGGAAATCCTGGAGCATGGTGGAATTAAAAAATACAAAGTATGGATGGCATGGTGTTTGAAGCAGTCAAGTAATGATTTCCACTATTTTTCTCTAGTTCCCTCCGTAATCATTCAGCTTCTGCTTCTGCTTGGTTTCTTGTTACATCCCTCTTTCTTTTTTTCCTTTTTTTGAAGATTTTATTTACTTATTTGAGAGAGTGTGAGAGAAAGCAGGAGTGGGGGAGGAGCAGAGAGAGAGGGAGAGGCAGATTCCCCTCTGAACAGGGAACCTGATTCAGGGGTCTATCCCACTGACCCTGAGGTCATGACCTGAGCTGAAGGCAGACACTTAACTGACTGAGCCACCCAGGAACCCCCCTCCCTGGCTATTTCTTTTTTTCTTAACTTCTAAGCAGCAGGGTTTAACAGTGGCACATAATGTTTCTCTTGCCTGGTTCTAGGCCCTACCTCTTCCTATGGGAAGCCACGCAAGCCCAGGTATAGAGGAAGAAAAATGAAGGAACAAGAAAGGCAATTCTTGTACAATTAAACACCAAGGTTATGCGGCCAGATTGAGAGGTTCCTTTAGGGAAGAGGTCCAAAATGTGCAAATGAAGAATAAATGATAAAAGAAAAAGTCAGCAAGTCTAAAAATGCAGAATTAGAAGCCAAAAATTCCTACTTTCAACCACAGATTCTAAAAATTCCATCACCTCTTAAGAAAATCACTTAACACCTTTACTCTATGTGAGCTGTAAAATAGTAGGTACCTAAAAGAATTATAATAAACTATGCAGCAGGCTCAGATTCAAGGCCCTGGGAAATAATCTGGTGTTTTAGAGGGAGAAGCAGAAAGAAATTGCCTAGTTGCCTGGCAGTATAATAATCTGCACATTTTATTTTATTGAGTAATTCCATCCCTAGACTATCTTGTGATTTCATTTTATGATCAGGTTCATCATAGTTAAATTTTAAAACCCATTGAGATAATTATTTCCAAAAAATGTAATAAGTAAGAAATGTATATATTTAATAGATGGACAACTCACAGAAATTAATGGGAAAACAATAATATTGCAATGGGAAGTTGTCTGGGGATAATATGTATACACACAAGATGCGTATGACCAAAACACATGCAAAGGTGTTTACCTTCCCTAACCATCCAATAAGTGCAAGTGGAAACAGCTAAATATAGTTCTTTAAAAAAAAAAAAAAGATTTTATTTATTTACTTGAGAGAGAGAGAGCATGAGAAGGAAGACGATCAGAGGGAGAAGCAGACTCCCCACTGAGTAGGAAGCCCGATGTGGGACTTGACCTCAGAACTCCAGGATCACAACCTGAGCCAGAGACAGTGGCTTAACCCACTGAGCCACCCAGGTGCACATATCAGGAACTGGGGCGCCTGGGTGGCTCAGTGGGTTAAAGCCTCTGCCTTCGGCTCAAGTTGTGACCCCAGGGTCCTGGGATAGAGCCCCGCATCAGGTTCTCTGCTCAGTGGGGAGCCTGCTCCCCCCCGCCCCCCTACTTGCACTTGCAATCTCTGTCTTACAAGTAAACGGATAAAATCTTAAAAAAAAAAAAAAATATATATATATATATATATATATATATATATATATATCAGGAACTATCATGAGGGCTGAGTATTGGTTACAATGGTCTAGAATCCCTCCTAAGGAAGTTACCACATACAGATGGAGACTTATGGTAGAATAGATAAAAATTATGAACAACCAAAATTTCCAATAAGGGAAATGGTTAAATGAATTCTGGAACATCCAAAAAGTGTTTGAAACTGTTTTACAACATTTATTTCAAAATATTTTAGTGTGAAAATGTTTATGATATTCTAAGTTTAGATAAATGGACATGTGATTATAAAAGTTAATTATTTCTTGAGTGTTTCCTATGTGCCAGGACCACTCAATTCTTTTTATATGCATTCTCTCATTAATTTCTTAAAAGCATCTCATAAGGCAGGTACTGTTATTAACATCATGAATAGTTTCATCCTACAGTTGATGATGTCGAGGCACAAAAAGATGAAATAACTTGCCCCGGGTTATAACCTAATTAGCTGGATTCCAGGCTTAGTGTTGTTAAAAAGTATACTATATTGCAAAATCAACAACACAAGAAACAAGCATTGGCAAGGTTGTGGAGAAAAGGAAGCCCTGGTGCACTGTGGGTAGGAATGCAAACTGGTGCAGCCATTGCAGAAAACAGTATGGAGGTTCCTCAGAAGGTTAAAAATAGAACTAGCCTATGATCCAGTAATCACACTACTAGGTATTTACCCAAAAAACAAAAACAAAAAAGACCCCATGAATTTAAAAAGATATATGCACCCCAATGTTTACTGCAGCATTATTTATAATAGCCAAGCTATGGGAGCAGCCTAATAATGGAATATTATTCAGTGACCCCTGAAACAAATAATACATTATATTTTAATACAAAAAATGAAATCTTGCCATTTGCAATGACTTGGATGGAGCTAGGACGTATAATGCTAAGCAAAATAACTCAGTCAGAGAAAGACAAATACCATATGATTTCACTCATAGGTGAAACTTAAGAAACAAAACAAGCACAGGAAAAAAAAGAGAGAGAGACAGACAATACAAGAAACAGACTCTTAACTGTAGAGAACAAACTGATGGTTATCGACGGGAGGTGGGTAGGGGGTTGGGGAAAAGGGGAAAAGGAATTAAAGAGTATACTTATGATGAAAAAATGATAAAAATTACCATATTACATGTTGTCTTCCTGTCTATCCACCTGTCCATTTACCTCTGGCCCACCTATCCATACATCAATCTTTTAATCCACTCATCCACGTAGTACCTTTACAACAGGATGAAACATGAACACAACAGACATCAGATAGCAAAGTGAATTGTGAGACACGCATTGCAGGGGACTTGTACACTCAGGCATTTAGCTAAAATTGATTTTTTAAAACCCTAATAAGTCCTCAACTCAAACCACTCACGATGAAATAGAGAGGAGAAGAGATCTAAGGGGATTTCTTGTGGCAAGACAACCTTCTTACTTGTGAAGGGTGTGTGAGACAGAGCGTGACTCAATCATCTCAGGTCTAGCAGAAGAAGGGGCACAGATTCACTTAAACTCTTTGCGAGGCCCCCGTTGGTAGTGACTATGGCATAGGACTCCTAATAGAGTATAGACAGGCTGGCCGGTGCACTTGGTGAACAGGCAGAGGAGAGCTGCCTCCACCCTGGTTTCAGCCGGGACAACCACAGGCTGTTTAGACCAAGAATGGCTGAGTAGTTCCTATGGTCAGAAGTGGTCTACATGTGAGAAAGAGCTGACATGTGGGAGACCCCGGACTCTGTCCAGCAAAAGGCCCCCAGAATGGACAGACAAGCTACAGAAAGAGTCATTCACCAACACAAGGAATGCATACTAGAACATTCCCATGGGCTGCTCTGAAGAAACCACTGAAGGGACCAGGAAACAAGAGTCTGCCTGGCCCCCAAAGTGTGAAGTTGAGCAGTAGGAACCTTCCAGCCATTTTTATCTCCCCTGCTTCCAGAGGGGTAAAACTCCCCAACATGTTTTGGGGAAGAGGGATAGGGAGGGAAGAAGCAGCCCCAATGTCTAGTTCTTCACAGGCAAGAAACCATCCTGGAGGAGATAAGAAAAAGATTACACTTTAAACCTAATTCAGTTTTGATATTATACAGAACTGGACATTCTAAGCCTCAGACTGATTCTGTGTAGTAAATCAAGAGTGACAACAGGGCTTTGTATCATGCAAGGACTAGAGTGGTCACACTTTGTGCTCACCTGCTCATTCAGGAGTGAAGGAAGAACCACCCAATGAGCAGGTTCAAAGGACCATGGGAAATGAAGGCAAAATCACTGATTAGTCCCTTAGTTCCTGCTGGTCACATGTGTGTGCATGTGTGTGCAAGCGTGCAAATAAACTATATGTGTGTGGCTACAGCTCTGGAGAATGAGGCTATAGCCACTATTTATCTTCCTCTTTTTATAGTCTTCCCTAATTTTTACACTTTCTATAAAGGGACTGTAATACGCTTATAATCAGAAAAACATCAGTAAATGTTATTTTTAAAAAGGAAGTCAGTGTTATGGAAATTCCCTAATCCATGTGAGATATCGCTTGCACCAAGAATGAACACTACCCATCATATGCCCAGGGCTGCCAAAAAGAGCAAGAAACATTCCGACATCTGCACAGGAACTTGATGTGGAATCTGGAATCAACTCCATTCCCAGGGGAAGAGAGAGGAAATGAGAATTGGGTATTTTGTTGTTTCTCTTGTAAACATGCTTTGGGATCATATCCTTTTCCCCTTCCTCTCCCTAGTCCATTAGTCACAAATTCGGCAGCAAGGGTCCCTTCCCAACAGGGGCTCCACTAAATGGCCTGTTTTTCAGGCAAACCCCAGCGAGAACTGAAAGTTAGTTGTCTTGAAGAATGGACTCTGAGGCAAGTATTAAGATGAAAAAATGCTAAATAAATGCCCCATTGCTACACACTTGAGTCTCTTTTTAAGTTTTCCTTTGGAATGCTCTGCCATGAGACTACCCTAGAGGTAACACAACTTATAAGAAACTCTGAAAAAGTTTTTAAAAACAGGCTTTGATTTCTTAGTAAAGGAAATGGAGATCTTACAGACACTAAACATGTCATGCTCAAGTCACACTATTTCCATCTGATCAAGCTGCTGGGCAGGTAGATAAGGAAAGCGCTGTAGAGCCAGGCTACCCAGGACTGGGTCCCCTTGAGGAAGTGTCCCAGGCTGCCCTGTGATGAAATAACCAGGTGTGGGCTGACTGATAAGCTAAACAAGGGAATGCCTGGCTGGCTGGAAAACCTTATTCAGGGACACCTTGCAAGCACAGAGTGTACTCCATGTCTTGCATGTACTCCTATTGCTTTCATTTCTTGAATGAAGGATAACAGATATGCATTTCAAATATGGGAAAAGACTGGACGACCTACAAGATTCAAGAAGATACTGGGAAACAGAACTGCAGATTGAAACTAAGAAGCTAAAATACAGGAATAAGAAAGAGTGGCCGCGCCTAGGTTCAAATAGTTACCTGCATAACAACAATAATCTGAGAATAACACTTTATATTTATGTAAATACATACAAATACTTCGTATTTAACTCATGTGAAAAGTACTTAAGGGTATTTCTGTTGACCACAACCTTAAAATGAAACCAACAAAGTGTCTTGGAAGGATAAAAGCCAATAGTAGCTCTCTCCCTCCCTCCCCCATAAAAACAAGAGCCCTTGTCATCTGAGCACTCCTGAGGCACTGGGTTGTACGCTTGGGGCTACCTACATTGTAAGAAGAACATCAGTAAATTGAAGTCATAATGAAACAAGTGGGCAGGAAGGTAAAAATTTGGGAGCTGAGGAATATTCAGTGTGGAGAGGGGAGACAAGGAGATGTAAAAAATTGGTTCCAATATATTTGAGCAGCTGCTATAGTAGAAGACTCCCCTAAGTATTTTATTATTACCAAAAGTTCAGGACTTCCACCAATGACTCCATTTCAGGGATGAAGATTTTGGCTAGAGGAGTGGATCTAAAAATGTAAATGTTTTGGAAACAACACTGGAATCCATAGAATTGCTTGTGGGAGGATAATCTGGAGCAGTCACTTTGGAAAATAGTTTGGCCCCATCCCCAGACATCAGAGTCGCACACCTCCTTCGCCTGCAAGGTTCATCTCAGGACATAAATGCCTAAGAGAACATCTTCATGTGCAGAGTAGGAAATACACACGTGAGCATTCACAACAGCAAAATCTGGAAATAACCCAAATGCATATTAGTAGGACAGCAGATGAGTAAATTGGAAAATATTACACAATGGTCAAATGAATCTAAGATGAGTCTTAATACAATATTAAGTGGACAAAGTCCCAAAGATGACAAATAACATACCCCTTTTTAAAAAGTTGAACAACAAAAATTTAAAATATGCTTTTTAGAAATACATATATGAAATAAGTTAGATGAAAGTCAAATAGGATCTTACAAATGAACCTAAAAAGCAAAACAATAACAAAACAAACTCACAGATACAGAAAACAGGTTGGTGGTTGGCAGAGGCAAGGGGCATGTACTGGGAGTGGGCAAAGGGGGTAAAGGTGGTTAAAGGGTTAAAAAACACACACAAATGCACTAAAACTTCTTTTTTGATGGTTCTCACCAGTGGGGCAGGGCAGGAAGATGGGATATGGGGCAACTGGTGTGGTGCTTCATTTGGGGTGGTAGGCTCACAGATGTTTACCACATTGTTGACAAGAACTAAACACCTAGATGGAATTAGGTCATGCATAAACCCATGATGACAGTGTGTCATGAACTAATGCAGTTCTGTCCACCCGAGGGCCACCAAAAAGAAGGAGAAGGCACACATAAAAAGGAAGACTGAAGGGACGGAGGGAAGATACTGAATCGGCATAATTGTGGCCCAGTCAGCAAGCCCCTGGTTACCCATATCATTTCAGCCCAAGCCAGATGGCTACCCAAAGTAGTATGGCTGTGCAGATTGTGAGCTGCCCCAAGGTCCCTGAGGAGTAGTAGAGCAGGTTCTCATCAGCCTGTGCTCTACTTGCCAAGCAAGATACCGGGGCAGGACTGTGTTTGCCCAAAGGAAGAACACAGAAGTGTGCCACCCCATCACCCAGCTCTATACCCCTTGACTGTCTCTGCCCAGAGAGTGCATTTTGTTCTCATTAAAGTTCCAGCCAGAGGTACTTTCAAAGGGATCTTACACTGAGTTTGGAGGTGGACCAGGTGACTTTCAAGCTCTCTTTGAGCTCAAGGATATTTTTGAGAGAATAACAAGTGGAAAGAGGTCTGATCCACAATTCAGGAGACACTGGAAGGGCATAAAATTCGCCATCCAGAAATGAATCGCTTTGGCATGTGGATAATTTTAGGCTAATTAAAAAAAGACTTTATTTATTTATTTCAAAAAAAGAGACAGCAAGAGAGGGAACACAAGCAGGAGGAGTGGGAGAGGGAGAGAAGCAGACTTCCCGATGAGCAGGGAGCCCGATGTGGGGCTAGATCCCAGGACCATGGGATCATGGCCCGAGCCATAGGCAGCCGCTTAAAGACTGAGCCACCTAGGCACTACTTGGCTGATTATTTTTAAGAAATAGAAGGCTCAGGAAGAACGTTTGACCTTTCCCCTAATTGCCTAAAAGAATTTAGAGGACCTGCTATTTTCTAAAGGAGGTATCACTGTAGGTAACTATAGTATAATATGAAAGAGGTGTGGAAGATAAGAATTTAGCAAAATCTGTTTGTTAAAATTCCTCTCATTGTTTCTGTATGGCCCAGCTAACATTTGCTTACCAAACATTAAGTATTTTTCCTTTTCCTATGAATCGCATGCCTTCCCTTTTGAAGTCCCACTTTCCTACCCTCTTCTCCTTGGCTCTGGATGGTATAGAAGCTTCAACTGCCTGACTGCCAGGTAGAACATAGTGAGCCCCCATGCATACAGAATTAAATTTGATTTTCTCCTGCTAATTTGTCTCTTGTCAATTTAAATCTTAGGCCAAACAAAAGAATCTGGAAGAGTATAGGAAAATTTTTTTCCCCAAAACACCACCCAAGCATTGCGACTAGTTGTGTGATCCTCAGCCTTCACTGGTGCTGGTTTGTTTTCTTGACTTCTAATGCTACCTGCTTCAGCCAATGGCTGTGACACAAGACAAAGCATTAAAGATGCCAACTGTTTCCTCCCCACCCATAGGTCTTTCCTGCAGGCCTCTCTTGCCCACAGACTGTTACAGTATTTGTCACTGGGGTGGAAGGTCAGGCATAATATCATGGAAAGCACCATCCAAGCAGCCATAATGAGAAATCAGGAAGCCAGTGAAAGAAGCTGGCTTCTGGGAAGGGGCATGGAGCAGGCCAGTGGGAGAAGCAGAGACCCAGTGGTTTAAGGATATACTAGAGAGAAAGGAAGGAGATGGCCTGGTGACTTAGAATCTAGTTGTGAGCTCTCTGAGATGGGAATCACCCATTCATGGTGATTTGGATTGGAATCATTCACTGGTGATTCCAATCACTGCACAATTGAAATGTGGCTGGTCCAAACTGAGATGGGCTCTACATGTAAAATACACACCTGATTTTTGAGATTTGGCATGAAGAATGAAAAAAATAACTCAATGATTTATAATATTGATTCCATGTTGAAATAGTATTTTGAATATTTTTGATATTTTTGATTAAATTTTGATATTTTTATTAAATTTCAAAATAATAAAAAATTAATTTCACCTTTTAAAACTCTTCAAAAATGAGGATACTAAGATATTTTAAATTATATCTGTGGCTCCCATTATATTTCTGTTAAACCGCAATGGACTAGACTCCATTGCCTAAACTTTACAATAGTATTTTACAATAATATTTCACGAGATATCCCTTTTACAATAGTATTTAATGAGATATTCCTTTTCTTTTAAAAAAAATTCTCCTTTTAACTTATTTCCAGATGTTGTCTGCATATTTCTAAAAACGGGCTGGAAATGTGCCTTGAAAATAAATACAACTTTATAATTGGAAATTATTATTGTTACTTTAATAATGATCAAGTCCTATGATTCTATTAATTACTTCCATCAACAAATCCCACTGGCTCTGTTTCCCAAATATACCCACAGTTTGATCTCTATTTCCCTGCCTACTCTCTGCACACCTGGCTCCTCTTGCCTCCCTGATTTGACCTCAAGGTCCTGAGGACCATCCTGGTTCTCTCCCTGTACTCCTCCCTCCAGCTGTTGCAGCTTCCTTGCTGTTTGTGCTCCTTCTTTCCTCAGGGCCTTTGCACTGGCTCTGCCTGCGTTACTCTGTTCATATCCACATATTCACTACATTATCTCTTCAAAGTCTGGACTCAAATGTTACTTCTGAGGGAGACCTTCCCTGTTTACCTTCCCTAAAATTGCAACTCTTACACACACACACATACTCCTTATCTCCTGTTCTATTAGTCCCCTCAGCATTTATACTACTCTCGTATACTATGTATTTTATCTTATGGATCTGTCTCCTCTGGCTATAATAAATTTAGCAAGGGCAAGAATTTTTCTGTCTTGCTCATTATTGTATTCCCAGCATTGGTAACAGTGCCTGGCACAGAGCAGCCATTCAATAAATATTTATTGTATGCGGAGGGTCTCCGTAGACTATTCTTGTGCTAATAACTGTTTGCTGTATCTTATATAATCTACACAAAACTCCTGACAAAGCTCTGAACCTCCAGAGGAGATATTTGATAGTCAGTGAATTTTCTAAGTACAACCAAATTGTAGGAGCACCAGCTCTCTGATGCTACAAGTGGCTCTTGGAGTTCATGTGGTGTGGAATGTTGGCATTTCTTTTTTTCTTTTTTCTTTTTTTTTTAAGATTTTATTTATTTATTTGACAGAGAGAGACCACAAGTAGGCAGAGAGGCAGGCAGAGAGGGAGGGAAGCAGGCTCCCCGCTGAGCAGAGAGCCCGATGCAGGGCTTGATCTCAGGTCCCTGAGATCATGACCTGAGCCGATGGCAGAGGCCTAACATACTGAGCCACCCAGTCGCCCCTCCTTTTTTCTTTTTTAAAGACTTACTTTTTTTTTTTTTTTAAAAGATTTTATTTATTTATTTGACAGATAGAGATCACAAGTAGGCAGAGAGGCAGGCAGAGAGAGAGAGAGAGGAGGAAGCAGGCTCCCTGCCGAGCAGAGAGCCCGATGCGGGACTCGATCCCAGGACCCTGAGATCATGACCTGAGCCGAAGGCAGTGGCTTAACCCACTGAGCCACCCAGGCGCCCCAAAGACTTACTTATTTTAGAGAGAAAGTGAGCATGAGCGGGAAGGGCAGAAGGATGGGGAGAGAGAATCCAGAGCAGACTCCCTGCTGAGCATGGAGCACAACATGGGGCTCCATATCACGGCCTGAGCCCAACACCAGCACCAAAATCAAGTCAGACTTAATTTACTGTACAACCCAGGCACACCAAGTGTTGGTATTTCTATGCAGGGAATAATGGCCCAGCAAACCTGACTGAATTTTGGAATATTTGGAGCTGCCACAGTTGTATTTTCTTGGATATCACTCATTCCTTACCTTTTCTGGCCCCTCACTGCGAAGCGTGGACAAAGGACAGAATGGCTTTTCAAGGAAGATGAAGGAGTATATTAACCATCTGGTTGGCTTCCAAGAGTGAAGCCAATTATTCCAACTGAGAACCCATCAGACGCAAATCAATTTTAATATTGCCTCATCAATTCACTTGCATACTTTTTTATTTTTTAACTGAGTACTGTATTTTTATCTTCACAACCTACCTTCCCAAATGTGGCTGGATTGACTTGGTTCTGAGCATTTTGACCACAGGTTTCCACATAAATCTCATACATCAGGCAGCGAGGCACACTGTACCCTTCACAGATACAGAAATTGTCAACCAACCTGGGGGAGAGAAAGAAAAGGCAGAAGAAATTGGCATCAGTTTCTCTAGGGTGGAAAATTCTGTTAAGAATCAATAGGTATGGGGGCGCCTGGGTGGCTCAGTGGGTTAAGCCGCTGCCTTCGGCTCAGGTCATGATCTCAGGGTCCTGGGATCGAGTCCCGCATCGGGCTCTCTGCTCAGCAGGGAGCCTGCTTCCTCCTCTCTCTCTCTGCCTACTTGTGATCTCTCTCTGTCAAATAAATAAATAAAATCTTTAAAAAAAAAAAAAAAGAATCAATAGGTATGGGATCCAAGGAAATGAAACCTGTTTAAGTCACTGAATGCGAAGGCTCACCAACCAGCATCAACAATGTACCGTTTTGTTCTCAGCCTAGAGATAAGTATATTGACTGTGGGTCTTTTTTTAAAGTATATCTTTAATTTTAATTCCAGTATCAGTAACATATACTGTTAATAATAAGCTTCAGGTGTACCATATAGTGCTTCAACAATTCTATACATTACTCAGTATTCATCATGGTAAGTGTACTCTTCATCTCCATCACCTAATTCATCCAGCCCCTCCCCCTTCCCTCTGAAACATCAGTTTCTTCTCTATAATTAAGAGTCTGCTTCTTGGTTTGTCTCTTTACTTTTCCCTTTGTTCATTTGTTTTGTTTCTTAAATTCCACATAGGAGAAAATCATATGGTATTTGTCCTTCTCTGACTTATTTTGCTCAACATTATACCCTCTAGCTCCATCCAGATCATTGCAAATGGCAAGATTTCATTCTTTTTCATGGCTGGGTAATATTTCATATGTATATATATACCACATCTTCTTTATCCATTCATCTATTGATGGTTACGTGGGCCGCTTGCATAGTTTGGTTCTTGTAAATAATACTGCAATAAACAGGAGTGCATGTATCCCTTTGAATTAGGGTTTTTGTCCTTTTTTTGGGTAAATACCCAGTAGTGTGCTTACTAGATCATAGGATAGTTCTATTTTTAACTTTTTGAGGAATCTCCATATTGTTTTCCAAAGTGACTGTGCCGGTTTGCATTCTGATTTTGGGTCTTTAGATAATCAACATGGTGGGCTTTTATTATTGTTTTGTTTGTTGCTTGGTTGGTCTGCTTTTGTTTTTGGCATGTAGGCATATTAAAATGAAGCCTAAATTATTGACTCAGCAGACACTGTTTTATGTCCTATTGTAAATGTTGCAGCCAAGATCTCTGTAGCTATGAAGTGATTATTTACTAGCTATACCATCCCTGTAGGCTTGCCAGTCCCTGTATGCTTGTGACCCAGGGCCCATGTGCAATGCTTTGTCTCCCTCCCCCAGTTGTTTACACAATTTTAAAATCTGAGTCATTTAGGGCAAGCCACGATATTTTGGTTCTTTAAACTGAAAGAAGATGTAAAATGCAAGACACCAAGTTATAGGCAATACACTTTCACTCTCCAGATGAGTGGCATTTATATGTGATCTGGAGCATTCTGGGCCTCTGCTCGGGGTGGGGTCTTCAACTGATCAAGTGCTCCCACACTTGGGGGGAGGTGGCAGTCCCTTGGCAATGAGGGGTTCTTCCTGGGGCTCACAGCCCACAGCCAGCCCTGTGGGGACAGCTGTGTCCCTGTTCCTGCAACTGGTTTGCGTGTGGGGCAAAAAGTGGGCAAGACTGACATCAGAAAGTGTGGTCCTCAGTCACAGCTGATCCCAGCCCTCACTTTACTGGTTGAGGAGAGACTCTCAGAGTTCCCCCTCATTCTTTTAGAGAAATATACAGAGCAAGCCAATTTAATTTTTAAACACAGAAGAATTTTTTAGTAGGACATTTACCAATTCATCTCCTTTCTCATTGATAATAAGCAGTTAATTTTCTGGGATGAGGCACATGGAGGCACAAATTTACTTTCCCTCAGAGCTAAAGACACAATTGTTGACCCCAACAACTTCCTAGTAAAAGGAAAAACCAACTCATGGGAGGTGGAGGGAATCTTTGGCCCTGTATACTGAGGTATACCAATTACCACAGGTCAGGCACCTTAAAACAACAGAAATTGGTTTTCTCACAGTTCTGGGGGCTGAGAGTCCAAAATCAAGGTGTTGGTAGAGCTGGTTCTTCCCAGAGGCTCTGAGGGGAAAGTGCTGTATGCTCCTTTCCTGGCTTCTGGTGGTCACTGGACATCCTTGGCTTGTAGATGCGTCACACTCAGTCTGCCTCCATCTCCACCTAGGCTTCTCTTCTCTGAACATCCGCACCTCTTCTTATGAGGAGCTAAATCCAGTATGATGTCTTCTTAATTAATTATATCTGCAAAGACTCTGTTTCCAAATTAGGTCACATTCTGAGCTTCCAGAAAGATATGTATTTTGGAGAGGCACTATACAACGCAGTACCTGGCCAGGTACTGACATCGTTGTGAGAACATCGTTGTGAGAACATGCCATACTTTGCCATGGTTTAAATATAGCTGCTATGGCACCAATTATTTGGCTCCGATGTCTCTTGGTGGGGAGGGGAGAGGCAAATTCATACAACTAGGTGATTTTTATATTTCTTTTGTTAAGAAACCACTCGTTGATAGATGAAAAGCCTATGCTTGAAGTATTACAAAAGATAGCTACACTTGGGGAGCTGCCAGAAAATGTGATAGATGTTAAGTTCAAACTCACTGTGGTTTATTTATAGCTACTACTGATTTAGTCATGGAATGGTCTCCTTAAAAAAGAAACATGCAAAATACTCACTCCTTAAAATGAACTCTAGTTAAAATTTTTGCCAACCCTTCTTCCTTGTCACAGAAATTCATTTGTTCTAAGCCTCTATGAACTGTGTCTTTCTCTTTCAGAATGACATTACTGAGTCAGCCTGTTATCTGGATACACAAGGCCAAGTGATACTATCAGTAAGAACGACAGTAAAGGTCCAGGATGGGAGTCTTCTCTGACACACACCTAAACACAGGAATGCCTTCTGGTCTGAAGCCTTGAACTGCCACATGGTCACTTTGCTGCTTCAATCCTGGCTGCTCATCATTTCTGGCCACGCCTTTGGTGGTTCCCCAAAGTTCCTAGCCAGATTTCAGAGATTGGACTGTGGTGGGCATCCAGCATACATTAACTGGGAAAAATGGAAGGTTTGAAAGAAGGTTTTAGTTTGTCTAGTAAGAGCATCTGTTCTGGGTCATGCCTTTACTTCAGCTCAAATAGTAGTTGATTCAGCATTTAGTCTCCACATGCATGGGAAATTATGATTTTAAAAAAAGATTTATTTACTTATTTGAGAGAGAGAGAGAGCGAGAGAGAGCACGCATGAGTGGGGGGAGTGAGAGGCAGAAGAAGAGGAAGAATATCTCAAGCAGACTCCCTCCTGAGCACTGAGCCTGACTTGGGGCAAGATTTTGTGACCCTGAGATCATGACCTGAGCCCAAATCGAGTCAGATGCTTAACCGACTGAGCCACCCAGGGACCCCTGTGATTTTTTTTTTTAAGTAAATGATTTTTTAAAGTAATCTCTGTACCCCATGTGGGGCTCAAACTCACAACCCCAAGATCAAGAGTCACGATGCTTTATTAATGGAGTCACCCAGGTGCCCCTCAAAATTATGATCCCAAGTATTACCCTGGACTTTGCACCACACAGATAGGCTTGTATTCTGACTCTGAGATACCTCCTAGAGCTTTTGTGACTAGGAAAAAAGCATATGATGTGCCTAGTAAACTTCTTGGCACAAGGAAGCTCTTTACGGTGTCATTTTAGTGTATACTTCCAAAATATTCAGAGGAAGCAAGACGTCGCTGTTGTAGACAGGCCTCACAGAAATATCTGCAGTAAATGAGCCTCACTTTCAACTACATGTGGGTCTAAGGAGAAGCTGTTGGGGGTGGGGGATTGTGCAGGCAGTAGGCTGGGCTGAACTACTGGCAAGTGAGATTGGTTAAGCATTTTACTCTGTGTCACTAAAATGTGTTTTGGTGATCCATGATTATGAAGCTGTGGAATGAATCAGATCACTGAATTCCTTGCTTAGCTGCCTAAGAACGGTATTTACCAGGTCGCACTGTCAGATGAAGTTGATTGCTAAGATTGTAAAAACATTCATGATGTTCTCCTCGTTTTGAGTGATAGACAACTGGATAGTAGCCAACATCAGAGCACACATACTTAGCCCTGCGATTCTCACATTTTCTGAGCGCTCCTTTCCATGGTAAAGAAAAAGGTAATGCTGGGAATTACACATGCTGGGAATTATAGTATCCTGATTCAGCCTGATCAAAAGCTCCTATGAATTCTGTATCTTTCAAAATAAATTTGCATTTCATTAATTTCAACAGTCTGCAGAAATTTGAAAAAGCCATGTCATATGTGGGAGACAGTTATTTTAGACTATGGCCAAGCTCAGCATGCATAGGGATTAGAGGATGTGTCGTAGTTTCATCTGAGGTCTGAAGCCAGGGGTCCCACCATGTCAGACCTGTTCGGTTTGCACTCCCCAGCAGGGGATGTCAAATCTCTGCTCTTCATCCCTTTGTGCTCCCCCCGAAGTCTGATCACTTCTCTCTCCATTCCTACCGTCCTTCCTGTGTGTGAAACAGAAAATATCTGTTACTTCTGTTCTGGGAGACTGTTCTGCTCCTTGCAGGACCTTTCTCCTTGGAAAATTTATCGTGTTTAGGACAGTGGCACTAAAGTCTCCAAGGAATGCTGAGGACCTAACCAGTAACTGGAAAATGAAGCAATGAAACAATGCTAAAAGTGGAATGTTTTTTCCATGTGACAATAACCAGCCCCCTCTTTCACTCAGAAAGAGTGTCTAGACAGCTGGCCCACTCGTACCCACTGCCACTCTTCTAGGAAACTGGTCTCCTTGGACATCTTCTAACTCCCACCAGGAAGCCAAGGCTCTGGATTACAAACTCAATTCCTCTACTGTGTGTGTATGTGGCTTTTAAAATATATATTTATCTTTTAATTGTGATAAAATATACATGACAAAATTTATATTTTAAAATGTAGAGTTCAGTGACATTAAGCACCTTCTTGTTGTGCAAACATCACCACCATCCAACCATAAGAACTCTTTTCATTTTGCAAAACTGAAATCCTATACCCATTAAACACTAACTCTTCCTTCTCTTTCCCCAAGTACCTGGCACCCACCATTCTACTTTCTGCCTCTATGAATGGGAATACTTTAGATACCTCATACAAGTGGAATCACAGTATTTGTCCTTTCATGACTGGCTTATTTCATTTAGCATAATGTCTTCAAATTTCATCCATATTTAGCATGTATCAGAATTTCCTTCCTTTTTTAACCCTGAGTAATAGTCCATTGTATGTACGTATCATATTTTATACAAAAAGTTGTTTCCACCTTTTGGCTATTGCATATAATGCTGCGATACATATAGGTATGCAAAAATCTGCTTGAGTCCCTGCTTTCAATTCTTTGGGGATACATACCCTGAAGTGGAATTGGTGATCACATGGTAGTTCTATTTCAATTTTTTGAGGTGCCGCCATATTGTTTTCCATAATGGTTGCACCATTTTACATTTCCACCAGCAGAGCACAAGGGCTCCAATTTCTCCACATTTTTGACAAAACTTGTTATTTTCTATTTTTGTTTGTCTGATAATGGCCATCCTAATGGGTGTAAAGTGGTTGGCTATATTTTTATTTTTTAAA
The DNA here is from genome assembly GCF_009829155.1 of Mustela erminea. Taxonomy (NCBI): domain Eukaryota; kingdom Metazoa; phylum Chordata; class Mammalia; order Carnivora; family Mustelidae; genus Mustela; species Mustela erminea. Next base: position 59,758,014 of record NC_045620.1, on the reverse strand, counting down.
GATTTTATTTATTTATTTGACAGACAGAGGTCACAAGTAGGCAGAGAGGCAGGCAGAGAGAAAGGAGGAAGCAGGCTCCCTGCTGAGCAGAGAGCCTGATGTGGGGCTCGATCCCAGGACCCTGAGATCATGACCTGAGCTGAAGGCAGAAGCTTTAACCCTCTGAGCCACCCAGGTGCCCCTGGGCTATATTTTTAATGCCAGTGTTAAAACCACCAGTACCAGTGATCTATTAAACGTTCACCTCATAGACTGAATGCCTAAAGAGCAGTCCTCTACAGGCAGCTATGCCCTCTTCACCTCCATTTCTCCACCTCCTTCCCAAACTTAAACAGCATGACCTCTGCGTTTTAGAGGCCTGCAGAGGTGGGTAGGAATTCATGGCACAGGACTTGAATTAGTTTTAGTTTGGCTCAGTGCTAAAATGGTCTGCACCATCCTAAGTGATTTAGGGCACCTGCACTGAGGGCAGCCTGCATTAGGTCATTTCACAGACAACCTCAGGAGGCTGTCCAGGTATGTTTGAATCGCCAATCATTCTTTCAAGTCTCTGGAATATAACACAAATCCAGAAAGTCTAATTTATTAAACGGTGACCTGGAATGGTTGACAAAGGCATCCTTATAGGTCTTTCTTCTAAGAAAGAGCCACTCTGCTGAGGGGTCTGAGTCAGTGAGTGTAAAAGAAAGAAAGCATTGCTGTAGTATTCTGAAAACTTGATGTGTGCTCTAATATGTATTCTTTTGATTTTTTTTTCTCCTATGCAAGATAAAATATATCAAAAATTTTCTCTTGGAAGAAAAGAGTAAAACCTTAAGCCTTTTCATGTTATAATCACAAACACACCCTTCATTTTTCTATTTTGCTCACATAACTTTTTCAGAAAATCTTTTCTGAGAAATATTCCTTAAAACCTTTGAAAAAAAGTAATCAGATATCTGCTATTTGTACACCTTATAAAACTTAGGTTTTAGATTTTAGGACTGGTTTCAATTATTTTCCTATTTATGAAAAGCTACAAACCCATGAGTTCATCAGTCCCAGAGGCTAATGATATTTTTCTTTCCAGTTTTTCTGCCCCTATTTAAATAGCCAGAAGTGAATTTCACAAACAATGTGGAATGCATTGTTAAAGCTAAAAATTGCTTTGCTCTAAGTTAGAAAACATCCCATTCTGGTTCTCATACTGAGGGGAAACATTTCCTCTCCTGGCCAGCGCCCACGTGCCTTCAGATGTATATGTAAGAGCGGGACCAACCAACAGGCCCCCCAGTGTGGGGCCAGTCTGCATTGCTTCCCTCCGTTAGTGTGACCAGCAGGGAAGCCTCCACATGGAAAACCCACACCAGGAGGCCTTGACAGTGTGTGCGTGTCTCCAGCTCCATCTGCTATCAAAATGCACTGGTTCTGGATGTGAAGGGCTGTCCTTCTAGCGCTATTTATCAGGGCTCCTGTAGCACCACGCGGTCACTCCTCGCACTGGGCACTGGCCGGATGTCCTGGGGACAGCCGCAGAGGGAGTGACGTTTCCCCCCTTCCCTGCCCCACCTTTTCCAATCTATCGGGTCAGACAGCCTCGCCTCCCAGCCTTGACCACGAAACCCGGCCCGGTGGGAAGGCGCCCTGGGCGGCTCACCACTGGATGATGCCGCTGTGCAGGCCCCGGGTGCCCCCGCCGCCCGATGGGGAGGCCGGCACCTCCTCAGCCATGGCTCTGACCAGCGCCCGCCGCACCGAGACCGGGAGCGGGCGGCTGCTCCGCACCCGTCGGGGCGCCGCCGCTGCTCGGTGTTTACTTTAGAGCTAGGCGCGCGGGGCACGCAGGGGGCGCGGAGGGGCTCGGGGACTGCAGCCGAGACAGCCCGGCCGGAGCCCCGGGCTCGCGGCGGACGCTGCTTGCTGGGTTGCGCCCTGAGCCCTACGGTGAAGGTTGCTGGGAGCGGGACTGGAGGAGACCGGGTCGCGGGGCCCCTAGATCAAAATATCAAAAGACAGAGATGCCTGGGTAGTTCAGCAGGTTAAATCCTCTGCCTTCGGTTCAGGTCATGATCCCCCGGTCCTGGAATCGAGTTCCCCATCGGGCTCCTTGCTGGGCAGGGAGACTGCTTCTCTCTCCACCTCTGCCTGCCACTCTGCCTGCTTGGGCGCTCGCGCGCTCTCTCTGTCAAATGAATAAGTAAATAAATAAATAAAATCTTAAAAAAAAATAAAAAAAGATTGAAAGACAGAAATACAGAACGCACTCTTCCCACCTTGCTACCAAGCCGTGAAACAAATGAGGAAGCAACAAACACAAACCAATGTGTAAGTTTCAAATCACGTCACAGCAGCGGTGACTAGCAGTGGTCCTCAACCCTGCTTGCACTTTGGAATTACCCGAGATTTTCAAAAATACTGACGCCCAAGAGCCAACCCCAGAGGTTCCAATGTAATTTGTCTGGAGGTGGGAGCAGCCCAGGCAAACAGGCTTTTACAAGCTCCCCGGCAGTGTAATGATGTTGGTGTGCAGCCGGTACTGAGAACCACTGGTCCTGGGAGTTGTAAGGGGAGCTGGCATCAGGATTTTTGAGGCTGACCCCAGATTACTCCAGTGGTGGCTGGGGCTGAGAACTGCTGCCCTGGAGTGATTCCCCAAACCTGTAGCTAGGACCAGGCCGTCCTTGCCCTCAGGAGCTGTATGTTCACGTCACTGATCTGTGATGTCAAACTGCTTACTGTCTCCCAAACTAATGTTGTTTACTGAGGAATTGTGTGGCTATTGTAAATATTAAGTGACCTAATAAATGCAGGGCATGTGGAATGAAGAGCTCAGTCAGGCAACGGCTACTTTGGGGGCTGACTGCTTCAAAGTCCTCTCATAAACTCTTCTTCATCTAGGTTAAAAAGACACTTAACACTTGCTGACAACTTAACAACAGCAACAACAAAGCATTCCAATTAGAAAATGGGCAAAGGGCTTGAATATCTTCTCCAAAAGAAGATATACAAATGGCTAATGAGCACATGGAAAGATGCTAAACATCATTGGCCATTAGTGAAATGCAAACCCAGATCACAATGAAATATCACTCTACACTCATTGGGGTTGCTCTTATTAAAAATAAGAAATAAAAACAAGAAAATAACAACTGTTGGTGAAGACGTAAAGAAACTAGAACCTTGTTCATGGCTGGTGGGAATGTAAAAGGGTGCCGCTGCTATAAATCCAGGTGGGGTCTCAAAAAATTAAAAATAGAATTAACATATGATCCATCAGTTCCATTTCTTGGGTATGTACTGTTGGGGAAGAAAAAATTTCCTTTACCCTTCAAAGATTCTTATGGCTGGCCTCAGAATTAAATTTACATCAGACTATTAACAGGAGAAAAACAGATTTGATTTTGTAAGAATGGGAACCCCACATACACGAGTGGTGTAAAGACAGAAAGGTAAAATGAGGTATATATGCCATCCTGAGCTGAGGAATGGGATAGGAGTCTGGGGCTTCAAAGGGGAATAGGGCAATTCACAGGACAATAAGAAATGGCAAATGCTTGGTAATTAAAATTTGCCCTGCCATTTGGATGGGCCACTTAGATAAAATTTATCTCTGGTAGTAATTTTATTCTGGGAAAAATCCTCAGTTTAGACTCTTCTCGGTAATTAAGGGAGGAGCAAAGTTTCTCTTGAGCCCACAGGGTCTCGATTGCCTGCAGCTTAAAACAGTCCACGATGCCTAAGTGGCACATTTTGGGGAGACTTGTACTGAATCCCTTCAGTACCCAAAAGAACTGAAAGCAGAGGCTCAAACAGATATTTGTAATTCGTACCCCCTATTCATAGCAGCATTACTCACAATAGCCAAAAGGTAGAAGCAACCCAAAGGTCCATCAATGGATGAGTGGAGAAATAAGACATAGTATTTGTATTTACATACTTGGAATGTTATTCAGCCTTAAAAAGGAACGAAAGTTTATTACATGCTACGATATGGATGAACCTTGAAGACATTACGCTAAATGAAATAAGCCAGTCACAAAAGTATGATTCCACTTATTAGGTACCTAGTATAGTCAAACTCAGAGAGACAGAAAGAATCATAATTATCAAGGGCTGGGAGAGGAAAAATTGGGAGATGTTGTTTAATGAGTACAGAGTTTCAGTTTGGGATGAGGGAAAATTTCTGGAGAATAATAGTGGCAATAGTCGCACAATGTAAATATACTTAATGCCACTGAATTTTACACTTAAAACTGGTTAAAATGGTAAATTTTATGTTACGCATATTTGACCACATTTTTTTTTAAATCTGCCTCAAAAAAAAAAAAAAAAAAAAAGAAAAAAAAAGAAAAAACCAAAGAAAAAAGATACCCGGGGGTGCCTAGGTGGCTCAGTTAGTTAAGCATCTGACTCTTGATCTCAGCTTGGATCTTGATCTCAGGACTATGAGTTTGAGCCTCATGTTGGGCTCCACACTGGGCATAGAGATTACTTTAAAAGAGTTTAAAAAAAAAAAAAAAAAAGCCCCATCCCTACCACTAATACCACGTGAACACATTTGGGGAACCACTTTTGGAAGCAGGGCTGAGATTCATTCAAAAAACAGCAATGGCTGCCTTCCATGTGACAGCACTAGAAAATAGCTTTTGGTGCCTGGGTGGGTTATTTTGTTGGGTGTTTGACTCTTAGTCTCAGCTCAGGTCTTGATCTCAGGGTTATGAGTTCAAACCCCACACTGGGCTCCACGCTGGGTGTGGAGCCTCCTTAAAAAAATAAAATTAAAAATAAAGTAGTTGTCGGGGCACATTGGGAGGTCTCCAGGGCCAGTACTCTTCCTCCAGTGGGGACACAATCATCGGGGTATCGGGGACAAAGCTCCAAAAGCAATTCCAGAGGAGAGATCGCAGGACATTCATTAAAGCACCTGAGCCTTGAAGTTTGGCCGGGTCAATGGAGCCAACACCAGATGGCATCTGACTCCACTTTGGGGAGCTGCACCAGGAATCAGCCTGGTTCTGAAAACTTGGGGAGGGTGTTTTTTCCAGGGGAGGGGACCTCAGCTCGGTCCCTGCCAGACGCGGCGGCCACAGCGGCCACACGATGGCCTGGACAGGGAGCAGCGTCGGGGCGGGCGGGGCTTGCCCCACCAAGGCCTCAGCAGCGCTCAGGCTGACCGCCAGTATGCTGAGGCCGGCACCGGGAGCCGAGGTCCACCCAGGGCAGAGCAGTGAAGCCAATGCCAGGAATGCCCCATTCTCCCATCTGACCCCCGAGGAAGTGGCGGCTGCGCTCCCGCTCACACCACGCGTTGGGCCCTGCCGGGAGCTGCGCTCGCTCGCTGGAATTGCCCCTGGGACCGAACAGACAGGTTCAAGGCGGTTCTGGCTACACTCATGGGCCAGGTGCTCGGGCCCCAGGGCCCCCATGTTGTCCCCGGTCACCCAGCCCATGGAAGAGAATCTCTTCCGCGCCTTCTGAATGCATGTGGGTTCGACTGTTGAACACTATCTGCCTCTCCCTGCCTAACTCGTCTTGCTTCAACCCTTCACGAAGTTGTCATAGGGTAACAGGTGTCTGAAACCCCTGCAAGCCCCGTCCGGTCCGCTGGCTGCAGCAGGGGCTCGGTCACTCAGATTCCGCAGGTCAGCGAACCGACCCAGGCTGTGATTACCAGTCCCATAAATGACACGCAGATTGGCAACAGCTGTTTCATGTAGTGCCAGGAGACTCTGCTGAACAGGGAAAGCTGAATGGTAACTACGGTGAAGAACTAGCAGGAGGAGAGATGAAACAACGAAGGTATGGAAGGTTCTCCAAAGAAGCTTTCTTGAGTTCAGCCCTTCTTCTCTGGTTGTTTCTAGAAAGGTGGTAGGTGTCTCCCGACCTCAGCGGGAGCCCTCAGGACCTGTATGCTGCTTCAATGGGTTTGCTTTGCCTTGAGTGCTCACACCCTGGGCCTCCTGCAATGGGGGCAGGTCCTTCTCAGCAGCCTGTGGAAGCTGAGAGTCTGGCTCCTGCCATTCTTCATGCAGGTCCTGCAGCAGCTCCCTGCCACCCAAGAAACTTCCCAAGAGGCTCACTCATTTCCACAGAGACTGGAAATAACCAAGAGAAGAGCCTACTGTGATTAGGTTCAACTTGTTAGGTCTTACTATGTCATTGTGATGATTATGTAATATTTGCATATTTACTTTGCTCCAGTCAGTACCAGGCACTGGAACAGATGTTGGAAATATAATGGAACACCTTGACCCTCTGATTGACCAGTGGTCTCTGCTGTTTACTACATCAAATATTAGATGCAATGAAATGCAAACATTACTTTGCCTTGGTCCAAAGCTGTTGAGGCCAGTTGGTTAGTGGACTAAAGACATGAGGCCATGGGGTCAATTTTATACCTTCCACCCAAAGGACCAGTTAATTTCTTCTATGACAGGTGACAGCTGGTGTGCCTACTTTGACCAGCCCTCTTCTAGATGCACTCTGAGTAGCTATGTGCTAATACAATAACACTCTTAGATTTACTCACAGTATATGCCTCCCTAATGTGGTAAATGTGCAAAAGACTGCATGTGACTCTTTTACTAGTAACATAATTAAGGTTTTCATTTGCGTTGCACATATAGCCACATAGACTGTGGAGTAGAAATTAGGTCTAAAATTTATTTTATTTTCAAAGAATGTTTCATTGCAACTGACATAACAAAAAACTTGCTTTTGTTGCTTTCACTAATGAGACAGCCAGACCCATGTATATGCTCTCTTGTACCTGAAAAGTGCAGTCTCCCTCTAACTCAGGTTCAGCACCCAACCGCTAATGTCCTATATCATTACAGGGAACCCAAACCTTAAAGTTCATATCAAACAGAATTCCAATTCCTCATGTCACATTTTACACACAAAAAGCGTTTTCTCCCTCTGCCATAGAATATATCTCTTTCAGCTAAACAGTGACTTCTGCCTACTTCAGTCTAATTGGTTTCTAGATTATCCAATTAGTCTTATTTCACCTTCTAAAAGGGCACCAGCTGTGCCTTATCCTTGCACAAAACAATCTCTGATCTGGGGTGCTTAATTTCATTCAATCCTTGCAATTATTCACTTTCTGTGGATGTACCAGGTGTCTTCAGGCAATAGATGTATTTTTAAATAAAGCTAACGAGTATAATGCATTTGGTCAAGAATATACCATGTAGTTAGTATCTGCAGGGACAGAGCATTTCAGAGAACAGACAACTGCATGTTTCATTGTCACCTGGAAGAGACTTTCGAAGATCGTTGGGCTCTAAATCATTAAGCCGTGGAGACTTTCAAACTATACTGGAGCAAAACAGTCTCATTGGAGAGATTCTAAATTGATATCATATGTTAAAATTTTCATTGGTCTAGACTCACCTACGGAGTGTCTGGTTCCTGCTGTAGTTGACATTGATTGGGTACACCACATTCACAGGCATGAATATGCTGGGAACGAAATTCCACACAAAGCACGTATCTGCTATTTCTTGATCTGAAACCCATGATTTGGAGCACCTTGGAGACAAAACCATTTCTGTAGAGGTTAATTGCTACCAATCCACAGTCTCTCCCCTCCCCAACTTTTGCACAGGTCACATGGAAGGCTGGCCACATGAAGGATAACAAACAGTATTATCTGCAGAGGAACTCAAAGAATGTACGGAATGGAAGGGAACAGCCTTCATTCATCACAGAATGCTCATGAATAATAATTTGTAGAGGAATATGTTTGAACTCTTGCTACATTAAAAGTGGGCTTTTTCTGAAGTCCGAGAGAAAACCAAGCAAACCCAAAGCAAAAAGTGGCTTCCTTTTTTGCAAAGGAACAGTAGGAATTAAATAAGTCATCCTTTTTGAGCTGCCCCATAACCTCAAACAGCACCCGTTCAAATCATAATCATGTACAAAATTGTAAATCACATCTTAATTTGTTTAATAATTTTCTAAGAGTAAAGGCACACTAATGCAATTAATTTTTAATAAATTAATGCAATGCAATTAATAAATTAATAAATTAATTAAGTTAAACATAAAATAAATTAAGTTTATGTAAATACTATTTTACAGGTTTTTATGAGCATGGAGGGATTATTTTGGGAAAAGCAGTTTTACACTGGTAACATTAGCTGACTTTCTGGTGTGACAGACCTTCATCTTTCCTCACAGTTCATATTTCTCTTTGGTAAAAGCATACTCCAATAGCTATTTGCTGCAAGCTATTCTGCATGGAATTATCTCATGGTATCCCCACCATGACATGAATTTCACTAAAGCATCAAAACACATGTTTGACGCATCTTTCTGAAAGCAGCTAAAGGACAGCAGACTGTCTTTTCAGCTGGTTGTGTGACCCCCTTCTGCTAAGTAGGAATTGAATCCCCAGCAGAGAGAGGCAGGGAGAGTGCTATAATTTAAAAAAGGCATCTGCCTATATGCTTTGTTGCGGGATGAAAGTAAACACATCCTCATAGGCGCCTAAAGATTGTTAAAGAATGTCTTATGAATAGAAGCTTTTTTTCATCTGGGTTAAAAACCACTAATATGAAGACCCCAAAGAGCTAGGCCACAGTGCAAATAGTTGTCGAGCTCATCGTTCTCAAATACAATCTTCACATGCTGTCACTGGGCCAGGACCTCTCATCCACATCTGTCTGCAGTCAAGTGGTCCATGTGCTACCTCTCCCACCTGCCTGGTTCATTTCCCAGCCAGACCACTCAGTTTGTAACACTTCGTAGAAGCTTGCAGAGGAAGCAGATGAGTGAGGAGAAGCTAAGGTGAGAGGCCATGGAGCCAGGGAGACCTATAGGGGGCGGATGCCCGATCACCTTCTAGACCCCAAGTGGCTCTGCAGTCCCTCCTGAAACCTGCAAGATTTCTCTGTGTTCTCCGATGGACTGCCTTTTCACATGAGTTAGTGTCAGCATATTTCCTTTTCTTATCACAAATGGATGTGTTTCTAATACTTATGCTTTGTTTTTTTTTAGTGAGGATTCTGGGAAAAGCAGGGTAATCCCACACCAACCTTGAGGTGATCATTTTGAAGTATACTTGGTATATCATGGCTAAGCAGAGGGAGGGCTAGATTTGAACCTTTCACTCAATATATATTTATGAAGCACCTATGTGAACCATATGCATGCCAGGGCCTGGGGCAGGAAGGACACGTTGCAATGGTACCTGCCCTCATGGTCTCCACAGCAATCACTGATCCTGACAGAGACATAGACATGAAAGCAGGGCTAACCCCAAAAGAGTCTGCAAAATTGAACACATTAGATAGTGGTTGAAAGTCTGGCTAGGGATCCTGTTAGAATGGACATATAACTCAGGGTCATGGGGTGGGCCTCATGGCAGGGAACATAGTGAAGATGGAGTGGGAGCTCAGGGGCCCCTAAGGCCCTCAGGAAAAAGGGGGCACAAGTCCTCCCTGGAGGAAGGGTGACTGGCCAGCTACAGATGACGGCCATGCTGCCACCACAGTAGGAAGCACTCATGAAGACAAGGGCACTGCTTTGCATGATAGGGGCCAGGGAAGAGGACAAGGCCTGAGAAGGGACCCATGATGGGTGGGGTTTGCCTGGAACAGTGCTGGTTTATGCCTGCTGCCCTTGTGTGACTGTTTCTTGCTCTCTTCTCCATTCTAAAGACTTCCCTGCCTTACACCGTGAGTTATGTGGTTCTCCCACACAGTAAGCCACCTCTCCTCCCCCTACGGCGTGGGGCCATCTTGGGGAAAAACAGGGGAGGGAAATGAAACAGAGATAAATCATGTTTCCCTAAAGAGACTGGGCATGATCTCAGAGGACAGACTGTATCATTACAAACTGGACTCGCTGTAGCAGTTTGGACTAAAATATAGATTTCCCGCCTTGTACCTAACACGTGCAGAAGACAGCAGTCCTCCTTAGGGTCTTCTACATGATTGTACGTTTAGAGGAGCAAGAGAGGAGCATAGTAGTTGCCTCACTTCACAGGGGGCAAGGCAACAAGAAGAGACGTGAAGTGACCTTGTCCCAAAGTCATCCAGTCACTAAGTAGCAGAACACCTGGGGCACAGCCTTAACCACTCCACGGGGGGATGTCTAAGTGGCAGTTTCCTTGGTTACAAAATGGGCAGTGAAGTAGCTACCATCCAGTGTTGCTGTGAGGGAAAAAGAAAGTCAATGAAGCCTTTAGCACAGTGCCTGGTACATAGTAAGTCCTCAGTAAATTTTTTACTGTTGCCTATCTTACAACTGTACTTGCAAAGAAATAGGTAAAATGATGTCAGTTATTTTGAAATTTTGGGCACAGGGATATTATTATGGTTATTTTTGTAAAGAGAATCCTTAACCATTTTATTTCACTTACTTATTTTATTTATTTGAGTGAGAGAGAGGATGAGAGTGGGCTGAGGAGCAGAGGGAGAAGCCGACTCCCCACTGAGCAGGGAGCCTGATGCAGGGCTTGATCCCAGGACTCTGGGATCATGACCTGGAGCAAAGGCGGATGCCCAAGGGACTGAGCCACCCAGGCTCCCCTCCTTATTCATTTTAGATATACACGTTCAAATATTTACAGATGAAATTAGAGGATATCTGAGATTTTCTTCAAAATAACCCGGTTGTCAGGAGTGGAAGGAAGAGGGGAGAGATTGGCAGGTACCGACGACTGTGGAAGCCCGGCCATGGGGTTGAGGAAGTTCATTATACTCTCTTTCCACTTTCGTGTGTTTGAAATTGTTCATAATAGGGGTGCCTGGGTGGCTCAGTCACTTAAGTGTCTGTCTTCAGCTCGGGTCATGATCCCAGGGTCCTGGGAAGAAGTCCCGGGTTGAGATCCCTGCTCAGCCGTAGTCTGCTTATCCCTCACTCTCTGTCCCTGCCCCACCCCATCCTGTTCATGTTTTCTCCTGTGTGGTCTCTCTCCCTAATAAATAATAAATAATAAAATCTTTTAAAAATGTTCACAATAAAAAGTATATTTATGTATATACCTATATTTGAACCTATATTCTGGGGGATGATGCACATGTAGACAAAGACACACACATACACCCACACTAGTTTCAGATCTGCCTAAAACCCCCTTCAGTATGTAGAATATGCAAACATAGTATATTATTAACAGTATAATTAACACTAGTATTTTATCAATATGCAATTATTTAAACTCTGGTTTAGTGTTCTGTAGAACAGCCTTGCAGCTAAGTGTTCTGTATATGCATACAAAAAATTCTTCTTTGGAAACTTCCCAATACTATAGTTCTATCTTCTGTCTTAGTGAGTCACAGATTATATTGAAGGAGCTCAGCAGTCCTACAGTAGATATGCCTGTTTAGCTTCATTTAATTTAGTGTTTACAAGTTTAATTGTCTACAGATTCCCACTCCCTCCCCATTTATTTGTCTGTTTTTACATAAGACTGATTACCACTGATAAATATCTTGAAGGATACTGGTTGCATGGAACTCAGTTTGGGAAACAGTGGTATGAGCTATATCACAGATTAAGTCGGATCTTATGTGGGCTGTCGAGGAAGTGTAGGCGGCTGTTAAACGAATGGTTTCTAGAGCTTTAACAAAAAAGGAAGTTTAGTGTCCTTGTCTCATGCTTCCTTTGTCCACTTCTCTTCTCCCTTCTCTCCTTCCCCTGGCCCCAGCTGCCAACGGCCGCATACCCAGAGAAGAAAAAGGGATGGCCTCGTGGGCACATCGCACTCCTCTCCCAGGGGAGCAGCGTCTTTGGCTGTGGCGTGGACGGGAGGCTAGAGAGACAATTCTGGTTCCCCGGGGCTCTGGGTGGAGGCGCAGCTCCTACTCTTCCCTCCCACCATTTACGCAGCTCAGGCTTTCTGATGGCCGGCAGAATCCAAGTCAGGTCCTATCCAAGGAGAGAGAACATAGGAAATTTAAAATACACACGCAGTCATGTTTTATACACTCAGCATCTGACATGATGCAAATGAATTTTCTCTGCTCTTCCTCTTCACTAGCACCTGAACTTGTGTTTGAGCCCTGCATGGAAAAGCCCTGTGAGAACTGAACATACTGATCAGTTTGGCATTTCCTTGCTCTGGAAGGTTTATTTTAAAAAAATAGTAAAAATAAAAAGAGTGTGATCACAATTGCTCAAGAAATATGCTGAGAGTCACAGAATGTTGATTCACAGACTCACTTTTTATTTGTCCGCCCACCAGACAATTAGCCACTTCCCTTTCCTGACCCTTGTGCTGCCCAGGCAGACACCCGCACGCACCTTCCTCCTGATCCTTTACTCTGTCAGGGGCCCCCAGCGCCTCTGAGATCCTGGAGTCGGCCCCTCCCCGCCGATCCCTCCACTGTATCTTCTCTAGCCTTCCTTTCTTGGGTCTCTCATCATGTGGAGGGCCGGGAGACTAAGGAAATCTTGTGTCGACGATGAACATTACAACACTAAAAATGCTAATCCCTAACACGGTTGTTGTTACCATTTCATCACATTTGCTCGTAAAGCTCATAAAACACTGTCATGTCCATCCATTTATGGAATATTTTTTTATGTCGGTCAAAACAAAACAAAACAAAACCCATTCTCTAGAGAGAAGTTAAGCAGTTTGCTCAAGATGGTACAGTTGCAATTGGTATTGCAACTAAGTTTGTGGCCTAAGTTTTTGCTATCGTTAACATTTCTGTCATACTCTGGATCCTCAGTTTGCCAAAAATGACTGCAGTATGTAACCACACACCTGAGGATTTTCCTTCTCTATAGGTATGAGCCTATAGTTTCAAATATTCATACAGAAATTATGTAGATTTGAATATCTCGTTCTCTAGCCTCATCTCACTCACCTCCCCAGAACTTGCGGTTCCTTGAGCTGCACATTTGCCTGTCCCAGTGCCTTTGCACAACCTACTCTTTCTGCCTGGAATCTCTAGGCTTCTGTTCATCTTCTCCCAGCTAACTTCTGCCCAGCCTATTTCAGCTTAATCTCTGCTTGTCCTGGCAGCCTTTCCAGGCCCCTCTTCTTCAACCAATTTAAGTGAGTGGTTGCCCAGTGCTCTCCTCTACTTCCCCTGGGCTCAATTCTGTCCTAGCATTGTTTAGACTGTGGTCTAACACTGTGTGCTCAACTGTCCTTCCTCTATATGGTGAGCTCCTTAAGGCAGGGACTGATGAGCACAGTGGTAGGTGCAGAATACATATTTGTTGAATGACTAAAGTAATGAGAAATGTCCTCTAGAAAGAGATGATAAGGAACTTGAGTTTTGTGTTTCTTAAAAAGGAACCATTTCTTGCATTGTTTGCTTCAGCATAATATTTTCTATTTCATAGGGCGGGGGTGGCCTTTCTGCTTGGACCCATCCTAGGAGCCATCACTTGAACTTCCTGACTTTGTTGCCTTTGCCACATCAGATATAGCCCACCATAAGGAGGCCTGCTGCATTGGATTTCCTCTGCAAGGAAGAAAAACAAAACAAAACAAAAGTCTCAATTTATCACAAAACCCAGCACAGGAAAGCTTAAACAATGACTCCCAAACTCAGCTCTCAGACTGCTGAAAAAACTATTTGTCTTATACAAGGAAGAGAGTTCCTCAAATCCAACAAAGGCAACTCTTCTTCCTGGATAAAACAGCTTTGCCAGGAATGAGAGGAACATTCACAATACAGGTTGATGGCGAGGGACTTTTGTGAACCCAAAAGACTACTGGAAGGAGGAGGGACTGACAGAATCCCGCCGAGGAGTGGACCCACTCAGTTGTGAGGATGAGATGGACAACAGCTATGACTTACAGCGTCTTTGGACAATAGACAAGTTTAAAAATAGACCATGAAGTCATCAGATGTTTTGGAGGAAGCTGGGGGCCCACTGAGTCTCACATGGTTGTGCTGATGGTGCAATAGAGATTCTGCCCCCGTTTTCATCTTGTACCTTCTTCTGCTAACTGCTGACAGTGCCTGCTTTCATTTCATTTAATACTGATCGCCTACTGTGTGATGTCTGTTACTAGTTTCATTATTTGTCGAGCACCCTCTGATCCCATGACAAACTTAAAAATCCTTTTTGTCTCCTTTCTTGATTTCTTTTGGATTAACTTAGTATTTTTAGCATTCCATTTCTTAGCATCTAGTAATTTGGAGGTAATATCTTCTGTCTACTTTTTTAAAGATTACTCTAGAAATTACAACATAAATGCTTAACTTCTCAGAGTCTACATTAGTCAAATACATTTAGCCTACTCCTCAATAATAGAAGGTTAAAAACAATTAACTTCATTTCCCTTTCTATCTCCTTCTAAGTAAATGCCGTTATTTATTTTAATTCTTTTTGCCACTCCCCCGCATTAAGATATTGTTTTACACAAGCAGGGTTTGGTTGGCTCATCTACGTACACTCCATTTTCTTTTGCTTTGTGCTTTGTTCCTTCTTTTATCATAGTATTTAAACCTGGTATCACTTTTCTTTTACTTAAAGATTATCTTTTAGAATTCTCTTTATTGAAGATCTATCTACTTTTGGAAACTTCTCTCGGGTTTTATTTCTAAAAATATCCTTATTTTGCTCACTTTCTCGAAAGGTGTGTACACTGGGTTTAGAAATCTTGGCTGACATTTATTGCCATCATTGTGAAATGTGAAAATGTCTATGCTACCTAAAGCAATCTACACGTTTAATGTAATCCCTATCAAAATACCATCCATTTTTTTCAAAGAAATGGAACAAATAATCCTAAAATTTATATGGAACCAGAAAAGACCTCGAATAGCCAGAGGAATATTGAAAAAGAAAGCCAAAGTTGGGGCATCACAATTCCAGACTTCAAGCTCTATTACAAAGCCGTCATCATCAAGACAGTATGGTACTGACACAAAAACAGACACATAGATCAGTAGAACAGAACTGAGAGCCCAAAAATAGACCCTCAACTTTATGGTCAACTAATCTTTGACAAAGCAGGAAAGAATGTCCAATGGAAAAAAGATAGTCTCTTCAACAAATGGTGTTGGGAAAATTGTACAGCCACATGCAGAAGAATGAAACTGGACCATTTCCTTATACCACACACACAAAAATAGACTCCAAATGGATGAAATACCTCAATGTGAGAAAGGAATCCATCAAAATCCTTGAGGAGAATACAGACAGCAACCTCTTTGACCTCAGCCACAGCAACTTCTTCCTAGAAACATCGCCAAAGGCAAGGGAAGCAAGGGCAAAAATGAATGATTGGGACTTCATCCAGATCAAAAGCTTTTGCACAGCAAAGGAAGCAGTCAACAAAACCAAAAGACAACTGACAGAATGGGAGAAGATATTTGCAAACGACATACAGATAAAGGGCTAGTATCCAAAACCTATAAAGAACTTAGCAAACTCAACACCCAAAGAACAAATAATCCAATCAAGAAATGGGCAGAGGACATGAACAGACATTTCTGCAAAGAAGACATCCAGATGGCCAACAGACACATGAAAAAGTGCTCCATATCACTCGACATCAGGGAAAAGAAATCAAAACCACAATGAGATACCACCTCATGCCAGTCAGAATGGCTAAAATTAACAAGTCAGGAAATGACAGATGCTGGTGAGGATGCAGAGAAAGGGGAACCGTCCTACACTGTTGGTGGAAATGCAAGCTGGTGCAGCCACTCTGGAAAATAGCATGGAGGTTCCTTGAAAAGTTGAAAATAGAGCTACCCTATGACCCAGCAATCGCACTACTGGGTATTTACCCTAAAGATACAAATGTAGTGATTTGAGGGGGCACGTGCACACGAATGTTTATAGCATCAATGTCAACAATAGCCAAACTATGGAAAGAACCTAGATGTCCATCAACGGATGAATGGATAAAGAAGATGTGGCATATATATACAATGGAATACTATGCAGCCATCGAAAGAAATGAAATCTTGCCATTTGCGACAACGTGGATGGAACTAGAGGGTATTGTGCTGAGCAAAATAAGTCAATCAGAGAAAGACAATTATCATATGAGCTCCCTGATATGAGGAAGTTGAGAGGCAAAGTGGGGGACTTAGGGGGTCGGGAAGGAAAAAATGAAAGAAGGTGGGATCGGGAGGGAGACAAACCATAAGAGACTCTTAATCTCACAAAACAAACTGAGGGCTGCCTGGGGAGAGGGGGGAAGGGAGAGGGTGTTTGGATTATGGACATTGGGGAAGTTATGTGCTATGGTGAGTGCTGTGAAGTGTGTAAACCTGGTGATTCACAGACCTGTACCTCTGGGGCTAATAATACATTATATGTTAATAAAAGATAAAAAAAATTTAAAAAATAAATAAATAGTTTTTTAAAAATACACTACATAGGGCTGCCTAACTGGCTTAGTCACTGAAGTATGCAACTCTGGATCTCAGGACTGTGAGTTCAAGCCCCATGTTGGGTGTAGAGATTACTCTAAAAATAAAAAAATCTTTTAAAAAATACACAATTTGTTTTATATTCTGTCTGAGAATTATTTGTGGTTCAAAATTTAGCTTCTCTAATCTACTATTTTACTTGTTCTTGCTCAAGATATCTAGTTACTTTTCATGCTTGTTTGCTTTGGCTATCTATTGGCCACTCTTCTTTAAAAACTATCTTTAGAGTTTTATCTGCCTGAGGCTGAAGATGCTATCCCCTAAAAGAATCTGTGCTTATTTTTGCCAATAGTCTGGGACACTAACTACTAGTCCTAGAGTTGTATTGGGCCATCAGGTGATATGGTTATGGACTGCAAACCCACACAAGGGCTAGCTTGTGGTTATGACTCTAGGGAAATTTATATTTCCCATACTCTGTTCAGTATTGACTCAATTTTCCTCAAGTCTTCTTGTGGATGTTTGCTTAAGAAATAGACTTTTTGGGTCGCAGCTTTATGGAGGGAGGATCTCTCCTAAGATCAACTCCATCCTAGGCATGCCCTGGGTACTGACTTTTCTCCCATTGTCCCATGAGGCCAAAAAAACCCAAGCTCAATTCTGACCATTTGGCAGATGCTCCAGAAAGAACATCAGAGTTTCATTTAATTATATAGGTCTCCACTTAGATGTCTGTTTTGGTAATTCCTTATTATCTTGTTAGCTATTTGATGATTTTAATATACAGTAAAAGTGAACTTAAAATTATCAGAAGTCTTGGGGCTGAAACAATCTGAACCTATTCTCAGACTTGAAATGGGTAAGAAGCCTGGCACACTGGCATGGAGCCAGGTGTGGCATGTGATTGCCTAGTTGGACACTTTTGGAAAACTGTACTGGCACTGTGGGATGACTCAAACACTGGGTTAAAGTGCCCAATGTTAATGCTCATCAGACTCTAGAAAGGATCTGGGTAAAAGAAGTGGGTAAAAAAAGATGTTAAAATATTTCCAATATTAATTTTCATTAATTTTTAGCAAAAGTATTATTCTGAGTAACCTAGCCCATTGAATTTCCAGAAGTAGAAGTCTACCATTTTCATCTGACCAGCTCTTACTCATCCATTAAGACACATTCAGGCTTCAACTCCCCAAAGTATTTCCTTATCCTCCTAGCCCTTCTCATGTGACTTCAAGCCCTGCCCATATGACCTCAAAGCCTATCCACACGATGGTGCTATCAGTGTACTTATGATACTACATTCTTTTTTAATCTTGTTTTTAATTGTGAAATATAAGGCACTACATAAAACACACTGAATATAAAATGTAGCTTAACAAATTAGTATAAAATAGAGGTTGGCAAATGTTTCCCGTAAAGGGCAAGTTAGTAGATATTTTAGGCTTTGTGATCATAGAGTCTCTTTTTCAACTACTCAACTCTGTCATTGCAGTGAAAAGCAGCCACAGACAATATATAAACAAATGAGTGTGGCTGTCTTCTAATAAAGCTTTATTTATAAAAACAAGTGGTAGGCAGGATTTAGCCCACAGGTTGTAGTTCACTAACTCTTTAGTAGTTTATGCTACTAAGGAAACATTCTTGTACCCATCAACTGGGTTAAGAAATGGCATATTGCCGGGCGCCTGGGTGGCTCAGTGGGTTAAGCCGCTGCCTTCAGCTCAGGTCATGATCGCAGGGTCCTGGGATCGAGTCCCGCATCGGGCTCTCTGCTCAGCAGGGGGCCTGCTTCCCTCTCTCTCTCTCATTCTCTCTCTCTCTCTCTCTCTGCCTGCCTCTCCATCTACTTGTGAGCTCTCTCTGTCAAATAAATAAATAAAATCTTTAAAAAAAAAAAAGAAATGGCATATTGCCTTTCTTGGACCTTCTCAATCATAATTCCTTCTCACAAATATAATTGCTATACTGACTTTGATGCTAATTCTATCTTTGCTTTTCTTTAAAGCCTTACCGCCTAAGCAGGCATCCTTAAACAATATAGTTAGTTTTACCAGTTTTAATTATCATATGCGAAAACACTTAATTTTTTGCATCAGAACTCTTTTTACTTATGTTTTTCATATTCATCCATGTTGCTGCATAGCTATAGTTAATTCATTTTCTTTCCCATATAATATTCCATAGGATTGTATTGCCATACACATTATATGACACTTTATTTATCCATTCTATTACTGATGGATATTTAGGTTCTTTCCAATAGTTTGGGACTATTTTGAATAATGCTTCTAAGAAATGTCTTTTGGTACACACACGAAAGCATCTGGTTGCCCCCAAAATACCCAGCAGTGGAACTGCTAGGTCATAAGTTATATAATTCTTCAATTTTATTCAAATGAGAAACTGTTTTCAATGGAGTTCTATAGTAATGGACAATACCATCAGCACTGTGGAGAGTTCCTGCTGCTCCATGTTGTTAAAGATAAAAGAATCCTGGTTGAATGATCACTCCCCCCATCCCCCACTTGGGGCAGAAAACTCAATCCAGCAGAAATTTTAAAGGGTAAAATTCAATGGCTCTTAGCATATTCGTGGAATTGTGCACCCATCACAACAATCAACTTTAGAACATTTTTGTTACTTCTAAAGAAAACTATGATACGATTCCCCACACTGGGCTAAGGGCTTTCTTCTTGGCTCCTAGTGCTTTGAATAAGCTAATACATGTTTCTCTAACTGAAAGTTATTTAATATTTTTCTAAATGACTATCTCCCATCTCCTTGTAAAGAGAAGGCCTAGTCTCTGTCTTTGGTAAATGGGAGCAATTTAATCCACTCTGGTGATGTGAAATAGCTGTTTCAGTAATATAAAGAAGGGATGCCTTGCGGTGAATAAAGTGTCAGATTCTGACTGGTGAGATTAAAGATAAAGTCCCAGATGAATTGGGCAAGAGTTCTATTAGATTTTATGTCTGCTAACATCACTAAAAAATGTGATACAAAATATCCAAAGTTGCCCTCCCTGCAGAGCAGTGTCAGTGATGGGCCAGACTGACTTTTCCTCAACAGCTTTCTTAAGCCACAGAAAGCTTCAGTTTCCCTTGTCTGCTGATCTTTTTAATCTACAAAGTCTTTCAGGCCATGGGCACTTCAGAGGCAATCTCTCAGCTTGCTCTGACCTAAGGTAGTACAAAGAAGGGAGTAGAATTATCTGAATGAACTAGAAGAAGCCTGGCCATAGGGCAGTTCAGCTGAAGTCCCTCCGGGACACTAGAAACAAAACAAGGACTAAAAGCTGTTGGGAATATTGACGCATACCATACCAATTAATCAATATGTTATCAGATATCAAAAGAATTAACCATAGAACATTTGGAGATGAATACTCAGATGGAATAAATGTCAAATAGGAAAATGGGGAGATAATGTTATGAGCTTCTTACAAAACTTATGTCAAAGTATAATGTTCAAAATGTTAAAAACATAACTTTCTTACAAATATAGGTTTATTTAACACATTAGTGAGAGATTCAGTATGACATTAAAGCTGTTTCAAAGTGGAATTTAAGAATTCATGTAGACAGGAATGGCCTACTGAAATGGCTTTGTGAAGTATATTTTTTTTACTGAGGCTAACACTGCAAAATACCACAGACTGGGGGCTTAAATTTATTTTCTCATGACGGTGGGGGTTGAAAGTCAAAGATCAAGGTGTTGACAAGGTTGGTTTTCCCAAGGCTTGTTGCTGGCCATCTTCTCCCTGTGTCTTCACAGGACCATCTTTCTGTGTGTCTGTGTCCTGATCTCTTATTATAACGACACCAATCAGACCGGATTATTAGGGCCCTTCCTCATAATCTCATTTTAGCTTAATTACCTCTTCAAATATCTTGTCTTCAAATACACCATAAGGTACTAGGAGTTAGGACATTAACATATGAATTTGGGGGTGGAGGGACATAATTCAGCCCATAACACTTTGTGTTAATGGACAAACTTTTAATGCTTTGTGTTAGAGACAAAACAAGTTAATGTCCTAACAGGGCAAGAAAACTGTAACTTTGAGGGTAATTTTCTTTACCAGACAGGAATATTTACAAACCTAACTAGATAAAAATCTACAATTAAGAATCCAGGCCAAATCAGTAGTAATTAGTAACTCAAACAAAGCTGTATTCCCTAAATAATCCTCGAGTTGACCTCTTCAACAATGTCCCTAAATGACATTGAAAGGAAATGCAGTCACCCTTGTATTGTAATCTCAACTTTGCATAGTTTGCCTTTTTTAACATGTGTAACAAATACAACAAAACATAAAAACAGATAAGTGAAAATACAAGAAGCTAGGGAATTAAATGCTAAATCGTGTAAACCGAAGAAATTGTGAGTCTTAAAATACACGCAATAGAATTTCAATAGAATTTCTTCTGGATTAGATTATTTGTAAAAATCCATTTAATAACATTGAAACTATTTTATTGCCTCTTTCAATTTATGTGTAAATTTAAAAAGTCACGATAAAACTCAAATTATTAAGTATTCATTATTTTGTTCACAGATTTAAATTAAATGCTGTACTGTGGGAAAAAATGGATTTGAGCAACTAACATTACCTCTTTCCGTATCGGTTTAAATTTGTAAGAGCTATTTTCACACAAGCAATTCATGTGTCTACTTAGAAATGATTCTGCCATAAAAGACAATAATAGAGTCAACTGAACCTCAACTCCATAATACTATCTTAGCTATCAATACTATGCTTGTTTAAATGGACCCTTACGTTCCCTTAATATTTGACAGATACTCCCAGTACCCAGTTAAGTCCATGTTCCCCAACGTACGTCAAATGAATGCTTCTCTTTATGGTACATAAATGCCTCTCTCTATGATATATATATATACATATGTATATATATATACACACACACACACATATATATATGTATATATATAAATGGTATACGGTATATAAATGAATGATAACTCTTTCTTTAAGATTATTTATTTATTTATTTATTTGAGATAGAGTATGAGTGGGGGGAGGGGCAGAGGGAGAGGGAGAAACGGGCTTCCCGCTGAGCAAGGAGCCTACATGGGTCTCAGTCCCAGGCTCCTGGGATCATAATCTGAGCTGAAGGCAGATGTTTAATCAACTGAGCCACCCAGGAGAGCCTAAATGAATGATATTCTATTTATTTTTTTGAAAACTTTGCTCACATACTATTTTTCTTTTCAATAGTAATAGCTTTCTTATTGTTACAAGAAGCGATGTCTTTTATTATTATCATAAAGGCAATATATTATTGTTATTAATATTAAGGCAATATATTTTTGTTATCTCACAGGAAATTTTTATCCAGTCCCCTAATTTTATTTTTTAATTTTTTAAAAAGATTTATCTATTTGAGAGAAAGAGCAGGAAGAGGGGCAAAGGGAGTTGGAGACAGAGAATCTCAGGCAGACTCCCTGCTGAGCGCAGACTGAGGTGAGGCTTCATCTCATGACCCATGACAACATGACCTAAGCAGAAACCAAGAGCCAGATGCTTAACTGACTGAGCCACCCAGATGCCACAAGTCCCCTCATTTTATGTATGTATGTATGTATGTATGTATTTATTTATTTATTTATTTATGTTTAAAGATTTTTATGTATTTGACAGAAAGAGACACAGTGAGAAAAGGAACACAAGCAGGTGGAGTGGGAGAGGGAGAAGCAGGCTTCCAGTTGAGCAAGGAGCCGGGTGTGGGGCTTGATCCAATGACCCTGGGATCATGACCTGACCCAAAGGCTGACACTTTAACGACTCAGCCACCCAGGTGCCCCATCTCCTCATTTTAAACAACACAGCAATGAATAAAATTCTGGAGTTCTCAATACAAGTGGATGATTCTTAGTATATTTTCCTAGATATGGAATCATTGAGGTAAGGAGCAATCATGTTTAAATTTTTAATAGATACTGTCAAGTTACTCTATAGAAAAGTTCCTCCTATTTTTCCTGCAACACACGGTGATTGAGAAAGCCTTCCCCTTTCTTTACATGCTGGTCAACATTAGATGTTTGTGGTTTGTTTTTTAAGTCAATTAAAAAAAATGTTGCTAATCTAATCCATTTTTTCTCATTTCTATTTAAAATTTTATTTCTTTGATTATTAGGAGAGTTGTTTTTCATGTTTCATGGCTTTTGAATTTCTCTTGTGAATTGATTAATTATATTCTTTACCTGATTTTCTATTAAGGTGCTTGGCTTTTTCTTATTGATTCATAAGAGCCCTTCCTTTGGTAAAGGTTGTAATTTGGATGTTAACCATTTCAGTTGGATATCTGGCAAATATTTCCCTCTCCTTTTCTTTGTTTATGAAGTAGCTAATTTATTTTTTATTGTTTGGTGGATTTTTTGGCATGTGCAAGTCCTGTAATTTTTGTAGTTGATCTTTTAAAATATAGTTTCTGATTCAAGTATCAAGATAAAGTAATAAATGTACTTTTGCAGCTGATATTTAAAAGAATAACTTCTTAGAAGGTAGGGACTGATGTTACATATTCTGTATGTTGTGGAGGTTAGGTAATTATTAAGCAGCCACACAGGTATGTAAGGAAAAATCAATTACATAATAATAAACAAAAACATGCTGAGAAAAAAAGATCTTACCAGAAAAACAAAAGATTGAATACAATTTCTATCGATGTGTTTAAGAAGTAAAAATTCTACATGCAATGCAGTAGCTAATGGGAGCAACAGTTAGCTACATTCTGGACTTTTTTGCAAGTATAGTTGATCTTTAAAAAGTTGAAGTCCTTGGAAAAAGAAATGAAAGGCTCTGGAAAGTAGGATAATTTTGTTTAAAATGCATGAAGCTCTTTGATAATACAGCATGGTTGGGGAAATGCCAGAAATGGAGATCTAGCCACAAGAACAAAGCTAAAGTATTTTATGTCATGAAATGAAGTAAAAATTTTAAAAGGATAATTTCAGCAACTTTACGGCTATTTTCCAGGAGATCAGTTACAACCACAGATCTGCAGCTGTGACCAGAAATTATCTGGGTTCCCCCAGCATGGGATGAGAAAACAAAGGAGAGCTCTAAGTTCATACAAATCCAAGTCTATAGCCAAGAATAATTTAAGAACTCCAGTGCTAAAAGATTAGCAATCAGTCTTTAAAAGAGTGTGAAATGGAGTGTTTGTAGTTTAAAAAAAAGAAAGAAAGAAAGAAACAGAATTGAAAAGATAAACTATATTGTCATTGTTGTTGCCATATTCCGTAAGAGCCAAATGAAAATTCTTCAGGCATTTCCAATGTCAGGTTCAAACTCAGCTCCCGAACCTTCTAAGCCTACCCCCAAGGTCTTGGTTAGTCCACTCTCACCTGTCCCGATAGCCAAGCTAGGAAGCCTTGAGTTATCTGGGCTTTCTCCCTTCTCCTTTCCCTGCCTTGTATCCAAATGATGGACAGGTGACAGTTGTTCTGAAAAACTTTCCCAACCCCCTATGAAGATTACATTCTTCCACTGTGCTTTTAAAAGAAAGGTGTTTTTTTTCTGAGATTGAGTTTATCACAGCTGTTTTGTATTTATGGTCTATGTACATCCCTGGCACATAATAGATGCTCACATGGTTTCCTGAGTTGAAATTAAATCCAGGAAGGCTAGTCACCTACGTGATGTATTTTCTCTGGCGGAAATCAGTCTGGCTTTTGCTGTTATAGCACTGCTGCTCCTTAATCCTTGCAGATTTCATTGCTATAATTTTTATGGTGATTCTCCCCTGGCCTAGGAAGCCTGGGTTTTTTTGCAGCTGTTAGTAGCTGCCCACAAAATTCTAGACTGTATCCTGAGGCTTGAATTAGCTCTGTAAATTAATAGGCCACTGTGATCACTTTTTATTACCAAATCAAAGAGCCACCTATGATGCAAGGTATTTTGTAAGCTTTGGGGAAAATGTTTCTGAAAGCTATTCTCCTGTGTCATGTGAGTGGCAATATGAGGATGTCTATTGCTTTATTAAAAAGAGAATTCTTCTTTTTAGCCAATTTATAGAAGAAGCTTTCACGTTATTTCACAAAGTGCAATATAAGCACTTCTGTGCTACATATATCAAAATAATGTTCTAGAGAGGTTTGAAAATGAGCTGTTGGAGCTGGGAGGCTAAGCTGTCTGTCACCTTTGAAGAAAACATGTCTAATTCAATTATCAGAACCAAACAGTCAAATACTGGCCAGGTGGACGGTAAACTGACTTGCTGTAAGCGGCCCTACCCTAAGCTGGAGAGGTAGGTAGTCAAGAGAGAGAAAAAGCCCAGCTCAAGTAGTTCCTGATGGCAGGGATTTGATCCCAGTCACCATTTTATTCCAGAATATAACCCATAAAAGGCTCTTGAAGCAGTTTATTGTTTTTGAGATATGCACAAATTTCCCTTCAAATATAGGCTGTTCTGATGACCATGATGGGTTAGCAGGTGGTAAAGGGGTTTCCTGGCCTTGAGCACAGACAAAATTTAGAGGGAAAGTAACAAGAACAAGAATAGGTTTTTATTGCCCCCATAACTGACCTACAAAAGAAAAGATGTTCCAGATCTGAGAGGCATTAAGAGACACAGAGCCTGGCACACAGAGGGAGAATGTAAGGGAGCACCAAAGACATATGGAGACACTGCCAAGGCCCAGGGGTAATCAGGGAGGTCCGCTTACTCTCATCCCATCCTGCTGACGGCATGGCAGGAGTCTGTCTACTCAGTGCTCCTGAGGCTTGGCTGGCTGCAGTGCACTGTTCCCCATGTGGACAGCCGTCCTGTTTCTAGCCCTTCAGATGGGCCTCCAAATACCTATCAGCCCAAGGGATGGAAACTGGGGCTTTGCAAACAAAGGTGACCCCACTCTGCACTGTTAGCTCATTTAGAGGGGAGCCTGAAAGGAGCCAGCCCAAGCCCACCCCTGAGATTGGATGGTGGTACTTACTTTCTGCTGAGCAAATGCTGGAAGGACACAGAACAGCAAAGGTGTGAATGGATGGAAAAAAAGTCAGCTGGCCAGTCAGGCTACAAATATTCAAGATAGTACCCACTATCTCCTTGGTATTCTTTAAGGTGCTGGGGAAAGGGCAGTGAAGTGCCTGCCCTTGAGGAAAACAAAGATAGGAAATAGGAAGGTGGGCAGGTAGGCAGTCAGGACCAAGGATGGGTTTATAAAGAGTAAGTAGTGTGGTCTCGCCTTACAATGGAATAAGATTCAGCCCTGAAGAGGAACAAAGTTCTGACATGTGCTGCAATGCCAATGTCCTCAAAAACATCGTGTTAAGCGAAAGAGGCCAGACCCAAAAAGCCACATATGGTATGATTCCTTTTATGTGATACCCAGACGAGATGAATTGTTAGAGAGCAGAGTGTAGATTAGTGGTTGTAGGGGCTGAGGGAGGGCAAATGGGGCGTGACTGCTAAATGTGTAAGGAGTTTTACTTTGGAGTGTTCAAAGAACTACTTTTTTGGTCACAGTTTCTGGAGTGATGCAGAATGGGAAGAAAGGCATGGATGGTAGCCTGCAGAGATGGGCGGAAAGGGAGGTAGATTCTGAGAGGTGCTCCCTGCTCCCCATGTGGGGGACAATCTGAGCGATTGCAGAGGCCCTAGAAACCCCAGACAAAAGCTAAGTACATCTAAATTGATATCATCCAGGGGCTGTGGAGGGCAGGGAAGCCCAGAGAGCTGGCTGTTGAGGATATGGGATGGTCTTATGGTGAGAACCCCTGAGCAGTTTTAGCAGGTGTCATGTAGGCCGGTGTTTCTCAAATTGTGCCCTGGGGAGAGGGGCCCCTGGGTGATTCAGTCGGCGAAGTGACTGACTCTTGGTTTGGGCTCAGGTCGTGACTTCAGAAGTAGCTATGACAATCCAGTTGTTTTCTATTGAGCCAGACACTAAAGAGATTTGGGAAAATGTAAAACAATTCTACTCTTCCCGTTAAAATTTTTTCCCATTGGAGTTTTAAAAATTACAGCCATTTTTTTCCCATAAAACTCTGTCCTTTATCTTAATGGATTTATTATTACTCTTAAAGTGAATGAGTAAATATATATTTTTAAATTCTAAGTTTTAATTTCTAGTAGAGTAACTACCAACAGATAGAATTCACATATACAACAGCTCTTTGGGTTCCTCAATAATTTCAAAGAATGAGACCAGAAAGCTTGAGACCTGCTGGTGTAGGTTATAAGATGGATCTCTTTTTCATGATTCTGGTCAGACCCATGTAAAACCTGGGCCACGTGGGCTCCTAAATCTTTGCACGTGGGCTCCTAAATCTTTGCACGCTCAATCGTAGGAACTTAAAAGAAAAAAAAAAAAAGGCAATGAAATTGCTGGCCAGCTAAACTAAAATAACACTCTACTAAAGACCTAAGTATTTTTGAATTTTGTTTTCTAAACTGAGTATAACATCATTTCCTCACCTGAACATCATCCTGTTTCCTCCTTTATATTACATACTGCTTATTCTCTGAAACCTGGGACCTTAACCCCTGTCCCAACTTTCTTCACATAGAAATATCCAAACAAGAGAAATTCCATCTGGGAACGAGGCAGGTCTAAGATCTTGTGGCTGTCTGGTCTCGAATGCAACACAGGCAGTGAAATCATTCATCCTTTCTAATGACCCAGGGTAAATGTTTGTTTCACAGGAAGAAAGTAAAATTTCATGACTATAAATACTATCAATATTAATATCCCTCTATTATCAAAAGCCCAAGAGATTTTCTACAGAGGTCTCTTGATCCAGTAAAGCAAAATTCTTTTGATCCAATGAATTTACAGATCCCTCAGAATTACTGTAACAGTCTTTAACTCATTGATCCATGATCATAATAATCTCAATAAAGACTGAAAATTAATATACTATCCCCCAAACAATTTGAAAGCTGGAAATATTAATGGATATCTTCTGGTTAATTGTACTAGTCTGGGTTCCCTATGGAAACAGAACCAGTAAGATATATATAGATATAGATATAGATATAGATATAGATATAGATATAGATAAATAGTATACATATAAAAGATATACTATATACAATGCTATATATAATACACTATATACTACATACTATGTCTATATATACTATAAGATATTATAGTCCTATAAATAGTAGGACTATATGTATATCATATAACATATATATACATGTCATTTCTATAGCTAGCACACTGGAGATTCAGGAGAGCTGATGGTATAGTTCCATTCTGAGTCTGAAGGCCTGAGAACCAGGAGAGCTGATGGTATAAAGCTCCAGCATGATTCTGAGTCCAAAGGCAGGAAAAGATGGATGTCTCAGCTCAAAAGACAATTAGGCAGAGAGAGTGAATCTCTCTTACTCAGATTCTTCTGTTTTATTCAGACCTCCAATGGATTAGATGAGGCTCTCCCACATTGGGAAGGTCAACTGACTACACTTCAGTCCAGATATGCACATGTTAATCTCATCCAAAAACATCCTCACAGACACATCTGGAATAATATTTTACCAAGTATCTGGGCACCCCATGGTCTAGTCAAGTTGACACAAACAATTAACCATCACAGTAATTTTCTAAATTTTCCTTTTTACAACCATGGAGGCCATATGTCATTGAGGTGGAGATATTAAATCCTCTGTCCCCATTCCCTGTAGGTATTCTGAAGATCCACAAGCCCAGTGTGAAATCCCTGTTTATGATGATCATGACGAACACCTACTTGGCATATCCAACTTGGAAACCCTAAGATATTAAAGCAGCTATCAGGAGTTCTGTTTGCACCAGGGTCCACAGCCATTATGAAAGGACAAAAAGGACATTCAGGACTGATTCATTTCAGACTAAGACTCAAAGCAGAGAAAGTTACATGAAATTGCCTGCCTTAGTCATTTCAAGGTTTGTGAGGAGATGGGACCTGAATATGCAGGGGATTCATCCCGAATTAGATGAAAGTTGATATGCAAGAGAAGAGCCCATAATTTAGTAGGGACTGTGAATTTATGTATCTTTCCTAGGGTTGTTCTTGTCACAGCCCATCTGAGGGACCCATCTGAAGGTTCCTAAAGGCCAGAGTGACTCCACCATGTGGATCAGCTATGAAAGTATCCTTCCCAGGTGTCCTCAAATACAGAGCCATATCTCCTCCATAAATATCTGTCACTGAGTATTCACCAAAGCTGCAGAGGGAATGAAGTAATAATGCTTTTCTGCTCAAGTAGAGATACAGGCATTTCTACACATGCCCATGTCCCAGAAACAATCTTATACATGAGCACCCTGCTGGTAGAGGGCTGTTAGCTTGAGGGAGATGTGACTTCGACAGCAGGGACAGCAGCCCAGCATCATGCCAAAAGCAGGCATGTGGAGGTGTGGGTATTGGGCAACAGAGAAGACACCAATCAAGGTATTGATGTGCTAGCACAGGCAAGGGCTAGAGCAGAAAATTCAGGAGGAGAAGGCTGAGAAAAGAGGGATACTGAGTGGGGAAAGAGGTTAGAGTACAGATTAACCCAAGGCATCCTCACCAAGCTATTTGGAAAGTCTGGGGAAGGTACCACAGCAATGGGGATCTCAAGGGGCAGCCAGTGCAATATACAGCTGAATGTTCAGGGAGCCAGGAAAACAAAGAGATAGAGAGGCTTCAGGGAGATGACTGGGCATCCAAGGGTGCTGATATCTGACTCCCACCTGACAAGAGGCTAGGAGGGGAGACTGCCCAGGTGTAGGCTGGAACTGGACCCACTGGATCATCTCAAAATGGATCCCAAAATGGATTTTCTGGAGGATATATGAGCCTCAGGTGTCAAGGGGGTTAGGATTGGAAGAGGGAGGTAGAAGAGAGGTTGGTGTTACACAACTTACAAGTTTCCTCTGTCCATTTAACTTATCTTGGGATCGTCAGTACCCAGTAGAGCAATTCACACAGATCATCTACGTGGTGCCCCTGATTTATAGCCAATGCCCTGGTATTAGATGGTTTTCTATGGTAAGAGAGTCAAGATTGGAAAGAAAACTGGAAATCTGGAGTACTTGTGAAGTTCATTTAGCCTGATCCCCACCTGCCTAGACTGCCTGTCATACTTCCTCTGGGGCATAATGTTCTTGACTTGCTCTCTCAGTCTTCAACAGTTCGGGCAGGCTCTTGGTAAACTTGTGAGGTCATTGAGGTGGAATGCTGGTATTCCTTATCTTTATTTCCCTCTTACTGTTTGATGCCTTTCCCCATTCCCCATTCCTCCTCCCACAAGTATCATCTTGGGACTCCCTGGATGATAAGTAATCCCCGCCCCCCTTGCACTTGTGGACACTTGCCTCCCATAATGAATGATGCTCTCCCCTTGTGTTCAAATTCTGACTAGCTGTGTGACAGACAGCTGGTCATTTTGTAGTTTAGGTCTTTCATATGGAAAACATTAATAAAAATCTACCAAGCCAGCCAGTCGCTGTGAGGATTAAATTAGACAATCAACAACAAATAGTGAGCACACCATGAGTGTTATCTGTTATCCTTTGAACAGTGATCCAAAAAGGACTTAATATACATATTCAGGATTTTCTGGAAAACCAAGTATTATACAAAGATTTCAGTGATTATCTGTGTCTTTGTACGTTACTGGAACACACCGTGGTTACTGGAAGATATGGCACTTAATTCGTACCATAGGGTTTCTCTAATTAAGATCCAGAGATATATCCTTAGGTGTTACCAGGTTCACAGATTTGAGAAATGTTGCTATGTACTAAATGGGCAATATCTTCAAAGTACATACAACTGACAAACCACAAACGTCCCTTGAGTATGTATTGTAACATAAAAACCAATATGGTGGGGTGCCTGGGTGGCTCAGTGGGTTAAAGTCTCTGCCTTTGGCTCAGGTCATGATCTCAGGGTTCTGGGATTGAGCCCCACATTGGGCTCTCTGCTCAGCAGGGAGCCTGCTTCCCCCTCTCTCTCTGCCTGCCTCTCTGCCTACTTGTGATCTCTGTCTGTCAAATAAATAAACAAAACCTTAAAAAAAAAAAAAAACCCAATATGATATCTCTAAATTCAAATGTGTTACAGCCATGTGCTATGTGAGGGATGGCTAGCCTGTCCTGGGACACCTGGCACTCTAGGGCTTCCTCTGTGTCCCCAAACTAAGTGGGATATATGACCCTCTCATGACCAGTGTGACCGATGATCTAATTAAAAGGAAACACGGTGAGGGAGAGTGGGCTCAGAACTGGAAACCTAGAGTGTAAGATCTCCAAGGTTTCCAGCTGTCCAATTCTGAAATAGCTTGTCCTTTAAAATGTAAGAAATCAAATCACAGCACGGAGGCCTATGATGTTGTTATGGACTGAATGTTTGTGTTCCTTCAAAATCCGTATGTTGAAGTGCTAACCCCTAATGTAATGGTATTTGGAGGTTTGGATAAGGTCATGAAGGTGAGGCCCCATGATGGGATTAGCGTCTTTATGAAGAGAGACCAGAGCTCGCTCTCTGCAGTTTGAGGACAGAGACACCGATGTTTGCAAGGCAGGAAGTGAGCTCTCACCAGGAACAGATCGACTGGCACCCTGATCTTGGATTTCCCAGCCTCCAGAACTGTGGGAAATAAATGTCGGTTGTTTAAGCCACCCAGCCTGTGGCATTTTGTGATAGCAGCCTGAGCAGACTGAGACAGATGGCAACCTAAGCAGCCCTATTTGGTATAAGTAGCATTAAGTCAATTAGGTGTTCATTTAGGACAAGTGTTTGCATTCTTTAGCTAGTGATTACTGATGGATCCCAGCTGGGTACCTTACTAAGCATTCTACCCGAAAACTTACAGAAGACTTGACCCAATTCTGCCCAGAACCCCTACAGCGTTAATTTAATAAGAAGCGGGACTGGGAGTCATGGGGCCTGAGGTTGGATTTCTGTTCTAAGTTGAAGCAGCTAAGTAGCTGCTTGATCTAGAAGGTTCTCCGTCTTTTTAGGTTCCAAGTACCCAGGGGCTAACCCAGAACAGAGCAGAGGGAGCAGCCGCCTCAGCTGCAGGCAATAAGGTGAAGCACCAGCAGTAAAGAATTTTAAAATAATAAAACCCACTAAGTCAGCCAGCTTTTTATTATCACTGTGCCCTAGCAACTCTAAACAAAGTTAGTGATAAAGAAGTCCTCATTTGAGAGTCTTTTTTGGTATAAGTTCTAAACTTAATGCAATTAAGTGGTGCAATTACTATAGCTTTTTAATAGTATTTATGTCAACTTTAGCATATTTGTATTACTTATTCATTATATTAGTTTTTCTATTGGGGCATAATACACTGCCACAAACTTAGTGGTTTAAACATTTCCTTTTGGTATCTATCCAAAGAAAATGAAATCAGTATCTGGAAGACATATCTGCACTCCTCTGTCACTAGTCACAATAGCCAAGATATGGGAACAACCTAAGGTTCTTTGATGGATAAATGGATAGAGAAAATGTGAGAGAGAAAGACAGACAGACACACTGGAATATTGTCCAATCATGAAAAAGAAGGAAATCCTACCATTTGTGACAACACGGATGAACCATGGGCCTTATCAACAGCATGGACATTATGCTAAGTGAAAGCAGCCAGACACAAAAAAAGACCAACACTGCATGAACTCATTTAGGCATAGAATCTAAACTAGTCAAACTCAGAAGCACAGAATAGAAAGGTTGTTGTCAGGGGCTGGGTGATGGAGGAAATGGAGAGATGGTCAAAGGGTTCAAAGTTTCAGTTTTGCAGAATGAATAAGATCTGGAGATCTAATGTCACAGCATTGTGACATTAAAAATACTGTATTGTATTTTTAATGAAAATTTTTAGTGAAAAAATTTTAGTGAAAAATACTGTATTGTAGGGGCACCTGGGTGGCTCAGTTGGTTGGGTGGCTGCCTTTGGCTCGGGTCATGATCCCAGGGTCCTAGGATCGAGCCTCATATTGGGCTTGCTGCTCGGTGGAGAGCCTGCTTCTCCCTCTCCCTCTGCCTACCACTCTGCCTACTTGTACTCTCTCCATCTCTCTGTCAGATAAATAAATAAAATCTTTTAAAAAGAAAAATACCGTATTATATACTTGAAATTTGCTAAGAAGATACATCTTAAGTGTTCTCGCCACACACAAAATGTATGTGAGATGATGGATATGTTAATTAGCTTGGGATGATCATATCCCGGCATATTCATGTATATCAAAACATCAAGCAGTCTCAACATCTTAAGTATACACAATTTTACTTGTCAATTATGCCTCAATAAAGCTAACAAACAAAAAACTCAGCACCCACTTACTAGCTCCCAGCTATGTAAGCCCCATACTGTGTGGCTTAGCTGTTTCTCTGCTCTAGGTCCCAGGACAGAAGTCAAATCGTCAGCCAGCCTGAGTCTTTGGTTCCTAAGGCCACTCACATTCTTTGCCATGTGGCCCCCTCCATCCTCAAGCCAGGAACAAAGCATCAAAATTTTTTTCTGCTTCACATCTCGGATTTCTTATGTCTCTGACCTCCACAACCAGATTTAAAGAGCTCATGTGATTAGGCCAACTGGATAATCTCCCTATAAGTTCAACTGATTTGAGAGCTTAACTGCATCCACAAAGTCCCTCATGACAGGGTCTAGGTGAGTGTCTGAATAATGGGAGAAGATGTCTGTGTACCAGGGGCTGGAACATGGGGGTCACCTTTGAGTCCCACCCACCACAGTCCTTAATAAACTTTATGTACCAAGGAATGTTAATTCAGAGAACTTCTAATTATACAGTGGGCCCTGGGTTAGCCTGGACTCAGCTACACTCATTCCTTTTGAGAGCAAACCGGCCTTGTGTTCCTTTTGAGTGGGTTCATTTCAAGTTCACATCTATCTCTCTGTTGAAATACATATTCCCGCATTTAAACAGTAGATTTAATAAATCTATAATAACAATAAGAAATTAACAATGATAACAGAATGATTGCAAAGATGAAGAAACAGAATATAAGTTACATCTATTCTTTCTATATAACCACTTGGAGTTTTCACTTCTCAAATTTAAAATTGAAACCATGCCAAGGGCAAGGTATGATATTATGATACGTGCAAGTTTTCCATACACAAAATGCATGATTAAATTTGAGTAATTCTTGAAAATGTGAGTATTTAAAATTCAAATATATATATTTTTTACCTTACTGTTGTTCTGTGGCAATTAAATTGCACTCTTGTCCATTACTGTGATGGACCAATTTTTAAGTATACACCTTTCTCCTTGATATTAAAAAAATTATTGTGAGGAGTCAAGATGGCGGAGAAGTAGCAGGCTGAGACTGCTTCAGCTAGCCGGAGATCAGCTAGATAGCTTGTCTAAAGATTGCAAACACCTGCAAATCCATCGGCAGATCGAAGAGAAGAAGAACAGCAATTCTGGAAACAGAAAAACAACCACTTTCTGAAAGGTAGGACCGGCGGAGAAGTGAATCCAGAGCGACGGGAAGATAGACCCCGGGGGGAGGGGCCGGCTCCCGGCAAGCGGCGGAGCAACGGCGCAGCAACGGCGCACAAAATCAGGACTTTTAAAAGTCTGTTCCGCTGAGGGACATCGCTCCAGAGGCTAAACCGGGGCGAAGCCCACGCGGGTTCAGCGTGGCCTCAGGTCCCGCAGGGTCACAGAAGGATCAGGGGTGTCTGAGTGTCGCAGACCTTGCGGGTATTGGAGCGGGAAAGCCGGCTACAGAGACAGAGCCGACAGTAGGCTCACAGCTCAGTGTTACCTTGAACTGGTCGCAGGCTCGGAGAGCTCGAAGCGCGGCCGGAGGTCGGGCAGACGGGAGTGACTGGGCGCTGTTCTCTGAGGGCGCGCTGGGGAGTGCGGCCCTGGGCTCTGGGCTCCTCCGGCCGGAGACCAGGAGGCCGCCATTTGTATTCCCGTCCTCCGGAACTCTACGGAAAGCGCTCAGGGAACAAAAGCTCCTGAAAGCAAACCCGAGCGGATTACTCACCCCGGCCCCAGGTAAGGGCGGTGTAATTCCGCCTGGGGCAAAGACACTTGAGAATCACTACAACAGGCCCCTCCCCCAGAAGATCAACAAGAAATCCAGCCAAGACCAAGTTCACCTACCAAGGAGTGCGGTTTCAATACCAAGGAGAGCAGCAGAATTCCAGAGGAGGAGAAAGCCAAGCACGGAACTCATGGCTTTTTCCCTGTGATTTTTTTTTAGTCTTGCAGTTAATTTAATTTTTTTCTTTTTCATTTTTTTTTTTTTTTTTCCTCGCCTTCGGGTAAAAATTTTTTTTTTTTTTTTAACTGTTACCTTTTTCTTTTTTAACGATTTTTTACTAGTTTATCTAATATATATATTTTTTCTTTTTTACATTTTTCTTAGGTGTTTTCCTTTTTTTTTTAATTCTTTTCTTTTCTTTTTTCTTTTTTTTTTTTTTTTCTTCTTTCTGTTTTTTTCTTTCTTCCTTTTTGAACCTCTTTTTATCCCCTTTCTCCCCCGTCACGATTTTGGATCTCTTCTAATTTGGTTAAAGTATTTTTTCCTGGGGTTGTTGCCACCCTTTTAGTATTTTACTTGCCCCTTCATATACTCTTATCTGGACAAAATGACAAGACGGAAAAATTCAACACAAAAAAAAGAACAAGAGGCAGTACCGAAGGCTAGGGACCTAATCAATACAGACATTGGTAATATGTCAGATCTAGAGTTCAGAATGACAATTCTCAAGGTTCTAGCCGGGCTCGAAAAAGGCATGGAAGATATTAGAGAAACCCTCTCGAGAGATATAAAAGCCCTTTCTGGAGAAATAAAAGAACTAAAATCTAACCAAGTTGAAATCAAAAAAGCTATTAATGAGGTGCAATCAAAAATGGAGGCTCTCACTGCTAGGATAAATGAGGCAGAAGAAAGAATTAGTGATATAGAAGACCAAATGACAGAGAATAAAGAAGCTGAGCAAAAGAGGGACAAACAGCTACTGGACCACGAGGGGAGAATTCGAGAGATAAGTGACACCATAAGACGAAACAACATTAGAATAATTGGGATTCCAGAAGAAGAAGAAAGAGAGAGGGGAGCAGAAGGTATACTGGAGAGAATTATTGGGGAGAATTTCCCCAATATGGCAAAGGGAACGAGCATCAAAATTCAGGAGGTTCAGAGAACGCCCCTCAAAATCAATAGGAATAGGCCCACACCCCGTCACCTAATAGTAAAATTTACAAGTCTCAGTGACAAAGAGAAAATCCTGAAAGCAGCCCGGGAAAAGAAGTCTGTAACATACAATGGTAAAAATATTAGATTGGCAGCTGACTTATCCACAGAGACCTGGCAGGCCAGAAAGAGCTGGCATGATATTTTCAGAGCACTAAACGAGAAAAACATGCAGCCAAGAATACTATATCCAGCTAGGCTATCGTTGAAAATAGAAGGAGAGATTAAAAGCTTCCAGGACAAACAAAAACTGAAAGAATTTGCAAATACCAAACCAGCTCTACAGGAAATATTGAAAGGGGTCCTCTAAGCAAAGAGAGAGCCTACAAGTGGTAGATCAGAAAGGAACAGAGACCATATACAGTAACAGTCAACTTACAGGCAATACAATGGCACTAAATTCATATCTCTCAATAGTTACCCTGAATGTTAATGGGCTAAATGCCCCTGTCAAAAGACACAGGGTATCAGAATGGATAAAAAAACAAAACCCATCTATATGTTGCCTCCAAGAAACTCATTTTAAGCCCGAAGACACCTCCAGATTTAAAGTGAGGGGGTGGAAAAGAATTTACCATGCTAATGGACATCAGAAGAAAGCAGGAGTGGCAATCCTTCTATCAGATCAATTAGATTTTAAGCCAAAGACTATAATAAGAGATGAGGAAGGACACTATATCATACTCAAAGGGTCTGTCCAACAAGAAGATTTAACAATTTTAAATATCTATGCCCCCAACGTGGGAGCAGCCAACTATATAAACCAATTAATAACAAAATCAAAGAAACACATCAACAATAATACAATAATAGTAGGGGACTTTAACACTCCCCTCACTGAAATGGACAGGTCATCCAAGCAAAAGATCAGCAAGGAAATAAAGGCCTTAAACGACACACTGGACCAGATGGACATCACAGATATATTCAGAATATTTCATCCCAAAGCAACAGAATACACATTCTTCTCTAGTGCACATGGAACATTCTCCAGAATAGATCACATCCTCGGTCCTAAATCAGGACTCAACCAGTATCAAAAGATTGGGATCATTCCCTGCATATTTTCAGACCACAATGCTCTAAAGCTAGAACTCAACCACAAAAGGAAGTTTGGAAAGAACCCAAATACATGGAGACTAAACAGCATCCTTCTAAAGAATGAATGGGTCAACCGGGAAATTAAAGAAGAATTGAAAAAAATCATGGAAACAAATGATAATGAAAATACAACGGTTCAAAATCTGTGGGACACAACAAAGGCAGTCCTGAGAGGAAAATATATAGCGGTACAAGCCTTTCTCAAGAAACAAGAAAGGTCTCAGGTACACAACCTAACCCTACACCTAAAGGAGCTGGAGAAAGAACAAGAAAGAAACCCTAAGCCCAGCAGGAGAAGAGAAATCATAAAGATCAGAGCAGAAATCAATGAAATAGAAACCAAAAAAACAATAGAACAAATCAACAAAACTAGGAGCTGGTTCTTTGAAAGAATTAATAAAATTGATAAACCCCTGGCCCGACTTATCAAAAAGAAAAGAGAAAGGACCCAAATAAATAAAATCATGAATGAAAGAGGAGAGATCACAACTAACACCAAAGAAATACAAACTATTATAAGAACATACTATGAGCAACTCTACGCCAATAAATTTGACAATCTGGAAGAAATGGATGCATTCCTAGAAACATATAAACTACCACAACTGAACCAGGAAGAAATAGAAAGCCTGAACAGACCCATAACCAGTAAGGAGATTGAAACAGTCATTAAAAATCTCCAAACAAACAAAAGCCCAGGGCCAGACGGCTTCCCGGGGGAATTCTACCAAACATTTAAAGAAGAACTAATTCCTATTCTCCTGAAACTGTTCCAAAAAATAGAAATGGAAGGAAAACTTCCAAACTCATTTTATGAGGCCAGCATCACCTTGATTCTAAAACCAGACAAGGATCCCACCAAAAAAGAGAGCTATAGACCGATATCCTTGATGAACACAGATGCGAAAATACTCAACAAAATACTAGCCAATAGGATTCAACAGTACATTAAAAAGATTATTCACCACGACCAAGTGGGATTTATTCCAGGGCTGCAAGGTTGGTTCAACATCCGCAAATCAGTCAATGTGATACAACACATCAATAAAAGAAAGAACAAGAACCATATGATACTCTCAATAGATGCTGAAAAAGCATTTGACAAAGTACAGCATCCCTTCCTGATCAAAACTCTTCAAAGTGTAGGGATAGAGGGCACATACCTCAATATCATCAAAGCCATCTATGAAAAACCCACCGCAAATATCATTCTCAATGGAGAAAAACTGAAAGCTTTTCCGCTAAGGTCAGGAACACGGCAGGGATGTCCATTATCACCACTGCTATTCAACATAGTACTAGAGGTCCTAGCCTCAGCAATCAGACAACAAAAGGAAATTAAAGGCATCCAAATCGGCAAAGAAGAAGTCAAATTATCACTCTTCGCAGATGATATGATACTATATGTGGAAAACCCAAAAGACTCCACTCCAAAACTGCTAGAACTTATACAGGAATTCAGTAAAGTGTCAGGATATAAAATCAATGCACAGAAATCAGTTGCATTTCTCTACACCAACAGCAAGACAGAAGAAAGAGAAATTAAGGAGTCAATCCCATTTACAATTGCACCCAAAACCATAAGATACCTAGGAATAAACCTAACCAAAGAGACACAGAATCTATACTCAGAAAACTATAAAGTACTCATGAAAGAAATTGAGGAAGACACAAAGAAATGGAAAAATGTTCCATGCTCCTGGATTGGAAGAATAAATATTGTGAAAATGTCTATGCTACCTAAAGCAATCTACACATTTAATGCAATTCCTATCAAAGTACCATCCATCTTTTTCAAAGAAATGGAACAAATAATGCTAAAATTTATATGGAACCAGAAAAGACCTCGAATAGCCAAAGGGATATTGAAAAAGAAAGCCAACGTTGGTGGCATCACAATTCCGGACTTCAAGCTCTATTACAAAGCTGTCGTCATCAAGACAGCATGGTACTGGCACAAAAACAGACACATAGATCAATGGAACAGAATAGAGAGCCCAGAAATAGACCCTCAACTCTATGGTCAACTAATCTTCGACAAAGCAGGAAAGAATGTCCAATGGCAAAAAGACAGCCTCTTCAATAAATGGTGCTGGGAAAATTGGACAGCCACATGCAGAAAAATGAAATTGGACCATTTCCTTACACCACACACAAAAATAGACTCAAAATGGATGAAGGACCTCAATGTGCGAAAGGAATCCATCAAAATCCTTGAGGAGAACACAGGCAGCAACCTCTTTGACCTCAACCGCAGCAACATCTTCCTAGGAACAACGCAAAAGGCAAGGGAAGCAAGGGCAAAAATGAACTATTGGGATTTCATCAAGATCAAAAGCTTTTGCACAGCAAAGGAAACAGTTAACAAAATCAAAAGACAACTGACAGAATGGGAGAAGATATTTGCAAATGACATATCAGATAAAGGACTAGTGTCCAGAATCTATAAAGAACTTAGCAAACTCAACACCCAAAGAACAAATAATCCAATCAAGAAATGGGCAGAGGACATGAACAGACATTTCTGCAAAGACGACATCCAGATGGCCAACAGACACATGAAAAAGTGCTCCATATCACTTGGCATCAGGGAAATACAAATCAAAACCACAATGAGATATCACCTCACACCAGTCAGAATGGCTAAAATAAACAAGTCAGGAAATGACAGATGCTGGCGAGGATGCGGAGAAAGGGGAACCCTCCTACACTGTTGGTGGGAATGCAAGCTGGTGCAGCCACTCTGGAAAACAGCATGGAGGTTCCTCAAAATGTTGAAAATAGAACTGCCCTATGACCCAGCAATTGCACTATTGGGTATTTACCCTAAGGATACAAACGTAGTGATCCAAAGGGGCA
Organism: Mustela erminea; assembly: GCF_009829155.1. Taxonomy (NCBI): domain Eukaryota; kingdom Metazoa; phylum Chordata; class Mammalia; order Carnivora; family Mustelidae; genus Mustela; species Mustela erminea. The sequence continues at coordinate 59,718,579 of NC_045620.1, read as the reverse complement.
CATGCACCCGAATGTTTATAGCAGCAATGTCCACAATAGCCAAACTATGGAAAGAACCTAGATGTCCATCAACAGATGAATGGATCAAGAAGATGTGGTATATATACACAATGGAATACTATGCAGCCATCAAAAGAAATGAAATCTTGCCATTTGCGACAACATGGATGGAACTAGAGTGTATCATGCTTAGCGAAATAAGTCAAGCAGAGAAAGACAACTATCATATGATCTCCTTGATATGAGGAAGTGGTGATGCAACATGGGGGCTTAAGTGGGTAGGAGAAGAATCAATGAAACAAGATGGGATTGGGAGGGAGACAAACCATAAGTGACTTTTAATCTCACAAAACTAACTGAGGGTTGCTGGGGGGAGGGGGTTTGGGAGAAGGGGGTGGGATTATGGACATTGGGGAGGGTATGTGCTTTGGTGAGTGCTGTGAAGTGTGTAAACCTGGTGATTCACAGACCTGTACCCCTGGGGATAGAGTATTATGCCTCCATCAGAAAGGATGAATACCCAACTTTTATAGCAACATGGACGGGACTGGAAGAGATTATGCTGAGTGAAATAAGTCAAGCAGAGAGAGTCAATTATCATATGGTTTCACTTATTTGTGGAGCATAACAAATAGCATGGAGGACATGGGGACTTAGAGTGGAGAAGGGAGTTGGGGGAAATTGGAAGGGGAGGTGAACCATGAGAGACTATGGACTCTGAAAAACAATCTGAGGGTTTTGAAGGGACGGGGGGTGGGAGGTTGGGGTACCAGGTGGTGGGTATTATAGAGGGCACGGATTGCATGGAGCACGGGGTGTGGTGCAAAAATAATGAATACTGTTATGCTGGAAATAAATTTAAAAAAAAAAATCAAAAAAAAAAAAATAAATAAATAAAAAAGAATTTGCATACTGGAAAAAAAAAAAAAAATTATTGTAATTAAAAACACTAATCCATTGTTTCTTTCCTTCATTGTGTTGAAAATGTGCTTCCTTTTTTGTATTGGGTATTTATTTTGTTTTACTGTCAAGACTATATATAGAAAGCTCAATAAGAAAATTTTACTGCATTTTTTCTGGCCATTAACATTACTTATTCCATTTCATGATTATTGCTGAAACATAGCTTGTTGCAAAAGAGGGAGAGGGATAAAAACTGATCAAATGACCTGGGTAGCCACTGAGGTGCTTAGACCAGCTTCAGATAACATTAGCAGAGGCTGACACTTCCTGGCTGTCTCCCACATTCAGGAGACTGTGGTTTAAGTGCTTTGTAGACATTATCTCATTTAAGCCGCACAAAATCTTCATTTTCCAGATAGGAAGCAGCCCAATGAGTTGGCACACTTGTGAATATAGAAGCTGAGACTCGAACCCACGCCAAGTCCACTAGCCATGTCACTAACTGGCAACATGTAGAAAAGCCTTCATTTGTTGAAAGCAACGTGTTCGTGTGTTTGTTTGCTTTTCCTGTTAGTCCTGCCTCAGGGTGGGCAGCCCCACATTTCCAGCTTCTCTGTCGAAGCCAACAGAGCAGGCCAACCCCTTTCCACTACTGGCAGTTTTGTGCCTAAACAAGGCTGACCTGCCTGATGCTGAATTTCCCATCAGCTCCCCTTCTTCTGGCTCCATCACTACCTCAGGGACAGTAAAGGAGGCAAGGCTTTGCTCTGACATTTTTTGATCTGCTTGCCTGCATGTTTGTTCTGTCATAGCAGCAAGTGTGTCTGGTTCATAGGTGTAACCCCACCATCTCCCAGGGTCTTTGGCACATCATATGGGTTTAAGAAATATTTGTGGAGCTTACTTGGCTGGCTGAATGCAAGCTACTGGTTAAGAAGGTGTTTGGAAACTCTCTGGGAATTTTGTTTAATACCGCAACTCTGATCTCACATGAATGATGATCAATTCCTTCCTCTGGCAGGAAGTAGTGGTCTGGTTTCCTCAGCCAGGAATTTTCCCCTGCGACTGTGGTAGATTAAAACGGAAGGAGCAAGCAAAGGTGTGGATCAGGCAGGACGGCCAAGGTCAGCATGGCTGTCAAATAGGTCCAATCCCAATGAAAGGAGGGTCGGGTACTCACTAAAGCCAGGTACAGATATTCCAGTTCTCTTCTGCTGGTGCATGGAAGGACTGTACTTCTCGGCACCCACTGAAATGAGGCATGGACATGTGACTTGCTTTAGCCAATGAAAGATGAGCAGAAGCTTTTGGAGGCTTGTAATTGACCATGTTGCCTTCTTCCATCGGCAGTGATCATGTAATTGTGTGGGGAGCAGGAACCTCCAGCAACCTGGGTCCCTAAAAACGACTGTAGTGAGCAGAAGTCCTCCACGGACCCATAGTGGACAAGTAGCTCTTGCCATTATTAAGTCACTAAGATTTTTCAGATAGTTACTGTAAGGGCACCTCACCTCTCCTGACTAACTAGCACAGAGGACCTGAGGCAGGTATGTGGAGGCCAATGAGGACATCAAGGGACTGAAGAGTTCTGGAAAAGAGAAACAGGAAATGTGGATCAAGAGGTCAAGTGGCAAGAGGGTCTGGGGAGACCCTTGTCTGTGGTTGGACTTTACACACTCTATGCTGTAGGCTGGCTCCTTCTGAAGGTCCAGAGTGGGTAAAGCCGTGCAGTGACACCATCCAGGAGATATGCTAATGGTTATTTTGTGGTAAATGCTGACTGTCAGGCTCTGCTGATGGGGGAAGTGGTAGCAGGAAAAGGGTCCGGAAGAAAGTGTGTCATGCACTGAGCAGTTTGATCCCGGAAAGTTCTCATCTCTTAAAAAATGAGTGAGTTGGGATATCCACAAAGGAGGCATAACTCTGACTTCCTGTGTGGGAAGCGGTGCTTAGCTGTTGGTGAGTTATCATTTTATCACACGTGTCTAGCAGCTAATGTACTTACTCTGGGGCCACGCCTAGAACAGAGAATTTCTTGTGGAACATTGGTCATTATTCATACATTCATTCTGCAAATATTTGAGATCCTAGGCACCAAGCCTACCATAGTGAGTAGACAGGTTTCATGAATATTATGGTCTGCATAGAGCAATTTACAATATGGATTGTTAAGTACTCTGACAGACCTCAGTCCAGGTTATCCAGAAGAAAGCCACATAAACTAGTCTGGAAGGTTCACAAAGAACTAGACTGCTAGTTACTGCACTGGGAATTAAGTACCTGTTTCTGTGTAGAAAATGTCCCCCACTCTTAGAGATCAATGCAACCTTTCCTCTCAAGGACCAGCAAGAGTGGGAAATATTAAGTTGCCTGAGGATCTTAATGCAATATAAAAAGTTCCAAAAGTCAAAGGTCTTGGAATAGAACATTCATGAGGTGAAGGCTTATGATTCATACTCTCGGGTTCACTGTGTGGTCAAACTGAAAAAGAAAAAAAAAAATCTGGGGAGTTTGAAGGAAGCCAGGTATCTGGAATGAATTAACTAGTTCGTTTTTCCTCTCTCCATCTCTCTTTTTTAAAATTATGAGTACTACCAGAAACTCAAGAGATCTGAGACGATCAGAAAATTAAAATATCACAATGATAGCAGGGCTAGGTGCCTATCTAGAGTTAACCCTTTCCATTCCAGAGAGTCCTACCCTATCATTCCTATCCCACTTCCTTCCACTGACCAGATCTTTTCATTCTTCAGCCCCGGTTAAAATCTACCTCCCAGAATTATACAAAACAAACTCTAAACAGTGATTTCCAGTCAGGAATGGAAGCACATGGGAGTGAGAAAAAAAGTCCACTTTCCCCCCCCAATTTTTGTGTTTTTTTCAGTAATACAAGCATGTATTATTTTGTTTAAATGAAACCAAAAATAAACCACCCAAAATCCACCTCCTCCATGGAAGCTTCTCTGACTCTCTAGAGCAGAGTGATCTCTCATGCTCTTCAAGTCTGATTGCTTCTACCTTAACTAACTTTTCACAGCTAAGTCTTTTCCCTTTCTCTAGACTATCAGTCTCAGCTGGAGTCATCTATAGAATGAGCAGGGCAGTGCTCATATACTGGGAACTCAACTAATGTTTGGTGGATGAACAGATACCTGTAATGTTGGCACCTTACTTTATGGGAATCGTGGTTTGCTTGTGTGTATGTGTGTGTGTGTGTGTGCGCACACACACACACGCACTCATGCAGTAGAAATTCATTTCTTTAACTGAGTCCCCAACTCAGTTTAGTAGATGTGACAACTGTTTTTCATTCCCATCTGGTTTCCACACACCTCCATCAGGAAGAAGCTGGCCTATAATTTTCTCAAGAAATATGATATAATAGTACATGGGAGCTGATGGAAGTTGGGGAAAACTACAGCTCTTCCTTCTATGAGGAAACAGGACTCTCTGAGCCAGCATTCGTCCCCAAAGCCCCCTCCCCGCCTCGCATTTGTGTGTGCCTGGGAAGCTGGCCTGCTTCCCACACCACTGTGCATTTTTCCCTTCTGGGTCCACTAGATGGCCTCCAACAAACACAGTGACTTTGAGGAGGCCCAGACTGAAAGAGCAAATACTTCTCTGCTTATTTGTTCGTTCATTTGTTTGCTTTCTCTTCCACCATTTGTCCTCATAAATCCTTGAAGTATCACTCACATTAACAATACCTTATAGATTTGAGGATGGGGAAAGTGCCATGTCAGAGTTCAAACTGTGGGCCTTCAAGTAGAGATTTCTGGTTGTTGGCAGAATGATAACTGATTTTCTGAGTGTTAGCATTTTGTTAATCACACATACGCAACTCTCACAGAACAAAATGAACAGTAAAATAAATCTAAAGGCTCATTATCTATCTATTAAACTAGTTAAGATAAGGAGAAATGGCAAGACCTAGTATGGGCAGGCCTGTGAGGGAGGAGGCTCTTTTGCACATTGCTGGTAGCCTACCTAGAGTTGTGGCTTTTATGAAGCAATAAGGCTTTATGTAAGAGCTGTAAAATAACTCAGACGCTTTAACCAGGAAACTTTACTCTGAGGAAAAATCTAAAAGAAAAAAAGCAAGCAGCGTAAAAAATCTTTTGAGCACCGCTATTTGTAGCTGGGGAAAACTTGGAAACAACTTGAGGGCTCAACAATAGGGAATGACTCAGGGTATTAGTATAATAGCTGGGCCTTACAAATGGTGGAAAGTGTGACCTCTGCCTGTATCTGTGCATGTGAAGTCACGCTAATTACGTTTTCTCTAGTTACGGACTAATTTTCTGGTCTAGAGAGTAACACTAGGGGCAGGTTATTTCCCTCTGGGTGAGCTCTTCTACAGACGTTAGAGTGCCATCAGATAGGGATTGAACAAAGGTAAACTCAAAAGCTACCTTCTCTGGGAGGAAGTGGACAGTCACTCCATCAGGGAGAATAGAGCGCAGACTTACGGGGAGAGGTAACTGGGGGAGGTCTTAGTCCCCTTGGGCTGCTAGAACAAACTACCACAGACTGGATAGCTTAAACAACAGACTTTTATTTCTCACAGTTGTGGAGACTAGGAAGTCCTCAAAAAGTGCTGACAGATTCAGTTCCTGGTCAGGTTTCTCTCCCTGGCTTACAGACAGCCATTTGCCTGCCATATCCTCACAGGGCAGAGAGGAGGGGGCTCTGGTCTCTTCTTCTAATCCCATCATGGTGGTGGGGGGGGGGTATCTTCATAACCTCATAAACCTAATTACCTTCCAAATACCCTCATTCTAATATGATTGTGTTGGGAATTTGGCTTCGACATAGGAGTTCTGAGGGGACACAGATATTTAGTCCGTGGCAGGGAAAAATTCCACCCGCAGCTGTTAAGCATTGTATAGAAACAGCCCAGGCCAGGGGAAGGCTTGAGAGCTGCTTCCTTTGTGGGACTCACTGGGTGTAGTTGTGGTTCTAATGGAGACAGGCTGGGCTCTCAGGGGCTAGCCCACACATGTATAGATGAACTGCTGTCTCCTCAGACTGCATCACTAACAATCATAGACTTTTTATTCTGATCTAGCATTTGAACTTACATTCAAACTACCACGCAATTACATGTTACACTATTTTGTGTATAACTTAGGGCCTACAGGCTTGAACTACTTTAAGGATAGTCTGGTGATCAAAGGGAAGAAGCCATGTGATAAGACAGCGTTTGACTGAACGCCCAAGTCCCAAAAGAGAGATTTTCCTGGCATCCTTTCCACTGCAGTAAAAACAGGCAGGATATAAGGCAGCACTGATCACTGCAACACAAAAATGTATATTTGAGATCTGACAAGTTAAGCACTGCAAATTAAAAGGGTCATATAGAATATAAGATTTGGTTCCTTTCTCCTGTAAGATTATAGAGTGAAAAATAGAATTTTAAAAAGCTGCTCAAGATTTCCTCAAAATCAAAGATAACTTTCATGTTCACACATTGAAATTTTTGCTAAGCACCTTCTGTGTTCTGGACCCTGTGATAGATACTGACATTACATCACTGAACAACACAGACCACTGTCTCATAGCCTAGTGGAGAAGGCAACACTTTCAGAATTAATTAATGCTATAGTGACAGGTGCTACAAAGGAGAACCCAACTGCTCTAAGATTGAATGTCAAAGGTCCTATTTAAATGGGAATGTGGTGTGGGAATGGGGACTCTGATTTTTTTTTTTTTTTTAATGTGGTTTAGACAGAGACTTGAAGGGTAGAGGCTAGTTGAGTGTGATTAGCTAGGTAGAGTTGCCATAACAAAATGCTTTTGGACTGGGCAGCTTAAACACCAGAAATCTATTTCTCACAGTTCCGGAGGCTGGGAAGTCAAGATCAAAGTCAGCTGAGTCGGTTTCTGGCTAGGATCCTTCCTGGCTTGTAGCTGACTATCTCCTTGCTATGTCACATGGTGGGGAGGGGCAAGTAGAGCTCTCTTGTGCTTGTTTTTATACAGATATGAATACTATTGGACTAGGGCTCCACTCTTGTTACTTCATTTAACCTTATTTACCTCCAAAAAGCCCTTGTCTCCAAATTTAGTCACACTGGGGGATTGGGGCTTTAACAAATGAATCCTGGGAGGATACAAACATTCAATACATAACACTGAGAAAGGGGGGAAAGAAGGAGAGTATGGTAAGTAGAGGGAGCAACAGGTGCAAAGGTCCAGGGGCAGGAAGTGAATGACCCTGGTAGAAAGGCAAAAGTGGAAGCAGGAGGAGAAGCTGGATTAGCCTGAAACTTGGAGGCCAACAGAAAGATTTTGTTCTATCCCAGAAGCAATGGAGAACGACTGTAGGGTCTGAAGCAGGGCAGTGATACTGGAGGGCAAGAATGAATGTGGGGCAAGTAGTCTAGAAGCAAGAGATGATGGAGGCCTGGTCTCTGGTAATGGTTGCAGAGATGGGAGAGAAAGAGATGGATTTGTGATATGTTTTGGAGGTAGAATGGAGAAGAGGATGTCAAACATGATTGTTGGTGTTCAACATGAACAACTCTGCAGATGCTGGCCATTAATGGAGAGGGTTTTGAAAAAAATAAAAATAAAAATGGGGAGGGTTTTGGAGGAGGAGAAAGTTTTGGGGAGGATGGCTAGTTTAGTGTGAACAGTTAATTCAGAGATATCGACAAGGCTTCCAAAGATGAAATTGGATATACAGGAGAGGTCTGAGCTGGAGATACACATATGGGAACAAGTGAAGGGGATCAGTCAAGGAGAGAGTAGAGAGTGAGAAGAATAGAGAGCCTAGGACTGTACCCCGAAGAACACCATTTGTAGGTTGAGTAAGGGAGGACAGAGCAGTGAAGGAGGCTGAGAAGTGGTCAGTGAAGTAGGAGAGAAAGCAGGAGAACAGGATGCCATGGAAATCTGTGGGAGAGAGTATTTTGAAAAGGTGGTGGTCAATGCTGGTGAATGCTGCTGTCAAGAAGAGGACTGAGATGGCTCTGTTGTTTGACCAACTTCCATGCCCTTCCTTGAAAAGGCAGATTTTGTGGAGTTGTGAGGCTAAGACAATCTTGAGTGGGTTGGGAAGTCAGTGGAAGGTGAGGAAGTTTGGCTATGAGGGGCAGAAGAGGTGGAGTGGGGGACTGGAGACAATCTGGGACTGAAGGAGGGGTTCTGCAAGATGGGGGAGACCAGATTGTGTTTTAATGCTGATTAGAAGGATCTATTAACTGACAGGAAGAGGTCCAATATATCCTTACTGGGGAGGCCAAAGAGGATGGGTCTAGAGCCCAGGAGGTGCACCAGCCTGAGGCAGAAAGACACACAGGTCCCAGATTATTGGAGGAGGGAAGTGGGAAAGGGAGATGACTGAGTAAGGAAGTAAAAAGCTGACTGGATGTCTTGCACTGGGGTTGGGGGCTGTTGTTAACTGTTAGTTTCTCAGTGAGGTGACCAGCCTGGGCCATGAGTTGGGGAATCCCTTATGTCAGTACTTTCTTGGGCCGTCTGATGTCCCTGAGGAGAAGTTTCTAGCATCCTCTGAGAGGGTGAAGACCTGCTTGCCTGGGAGCTGTGTGAGAGAAGAAGGCTGCCCACCACAGGTTTGAGTAGGCACAACACGTCATTTTCCCCATCCTTTTAGTACAGGGTCCTGTCCTCAGCTGTGCCTGATAGTCCCAGTTCTTAGTCTCCCGATATGCTCTCTCCATAGACCAAATCTCCAGTCTCCTGACAGAGTTGGGGAGAAGCAGTTGTGCTGTGTGGAGTGGAAGGGGGCACCAGCAGACCTCCTTTACTCCCAATTCCAGAAATCCTTGCTGCCATCCTATACACTGTGTAAATCTGAGTTTTCTACACTGCCAGATTTGGCTTTCACCTGCTTTCCAGCTTCCAAAACCTCACTGCCTCCTCTCTTGCTCACTTTATCGTAGTTTAGTAGGGTTTCAGGAGAGATCAAAGTCAGAGGCAGGTGTTCAGCCCACCATCTTTATCTAGAAGTCAGAACCAGAGTGTGTGGATTGCAAAAGAATACTTTTGCTTGTGTAGGAAAGGAAGAGGCCCCAGAGCCTTTTGTCCTCTCTGCTGCTGTACAGATACCAGGACCTCAAACCAGCCTGCTCACCTAGGCACATCAATCCAAACCAAGCAAAATGGAGACCACACACAGATGGTAAACTACAGAGTCTGAGGCTCTGTCAGTTCAGATCTGGAATTACACAGGCCCAGGGCCTTCAGTCTCACTGGTGGTCTTTAACAGCCCAAGACAAAATGAGACAAATTTAGAAATACCTCTGCATCTTCCTAATATAGTGATTCACGAAATATCCTTTAATTCCAGAGAAATGATTCCTTATTCTGAAGTCAACAAAGGAACTTTAAAACATATTGGCAGAAATCCAAAAGAAGAAGAAGAAGAAGGAGAAGGAGAGGAGGAGGAAGAGGAGGAGGAGGAGGAGGAGGAGGAGGAGGAGGAGGAGGAGGAAGAGGAGGAGGAGGAGGAGGAGGAGGAGGAGGAGGAGGAGGGGGAGGAGGAGGAGGGGGAGGAGGAGGAGGGGGAGGAGGAGGAGGAGGAGGAGGAAACAGAAAAAGGAAGAGAGGAAGGAGGGAAACAATGATGATTCTATCTGCTCCCTACAACACATGATTTTGTTGTTTTGTCTTTTCAGATTTTCAAATATTTCTGGTCCACAGGTATTCACAATATTACAGAAAGAATCTATTTATAGGTCACCTCTTACTGGTTTGTAAAAGTAGTCATTCTTCTAATCTTTTCAGGGCCAAAGCCAGGCCCCTTTAGGAAGGAAGAGCATTAACTGTTTCAGGTAAATAACATACAGAACAATGTCATTAATTGTCTAACAAGGATGGGGCACTGTCCCCTCCTTCTAAGAAGCCCCTTGGTCAGGTGCTTACATAAAGTAGGGAGGCAGACACTGCTCTGACAGAGATTTGCACATGATCGAGAGCTCTCAGTCCAAATCTTTCCTATTGGTGTGCCTTACTTCTTTCCTATTACAGCATCTTCTGGGGAAGTAAGACATTACCTCTCTTGTGCCTCAAGGGAGCCCTGAATTTCAGAATATATAAGCACCTGACAGGTCATTTGGTCCAGCACTCGCACAGTGCCTGAATCTCTCTGACTGGTAGGTGTCTACCCTAGACCTACCCTAGGTAGGTCTAGGTATTATTCATACCTGTTGATCTATCCTTGTCCCCATCCCCACGTAGCCCCGAAATAAGGCCCTGACCCCTAGATCAGATCATTGTATTTAAGGGATAGTAAAGCCTTGCAACCCCCAGTAATGGACATTATGGGCTGTCCCCTCTCATCCGTTGTAAGCCCCTTCCAGAGTGCCTCCTTGTTCTGTAGCCACTGGAAAGCTAACAACTACATTTCCCAGGTTTCCCTGCAACCAAGGTTTTGGTTGTGATCCAGGTTCCTCTAATGAGATACACCAAAGCACGAGACTCAGTTTGGACCTGAACCAAGGTGAAGAGGGCAGAGGGTAAGACAGTCATTTTGCCAGCACTGGACTGCTGCGGAGGCAATGAATTCCATGGGAAGGCTTTCTGCAGTGCGGTACAAGTGCGCTTCTGAGCCTGGGAATTGTTCCTGGAAGCTCTCACTGAATCAGCTCCTTACAGTGATATTTTGTAAACCACATAATATTCGGTAATGAATCCCTTGAACTAACCAGAGCGGTTTCTGTTGCTTGCAGGAAAACTCTTTTTAGAGTCCCCTTAGACTCTAGATGACATAATATTTAACGTGGATATTAATATTTACTATGTACCCATATTGATGATCCATGACATTCCAGTCACATTATATATATTCACACGTGCACGCACACACACACACGATTCTCACTGAACATCAGAACAACTTAATATGCAGCATTATCCTCATTTGGGAAATGAACTGAGACTCAGGGAATTTAACAAATTCCCCAAGGTTTTATAGCTAGTAAATGGCAGACCCAGGATGTGAAGATACCTGAATACAGAGATTATCTTATTCTTCTCTGCACTGTATCTGAGGCAGTCCTCTGAGACATAACGTAACTGCTATCCTAAATCCTTCCTTTCCTTCTACCTGACACTCCACTCTCCTTAGGACCTTTATGTCACACCCAGTTTTATCTTCCAAGATACTCATGGTTCTATGCTCATTTCTTTCTATTGTGGAGCAGGGTCATTTGAGAAGGGCTGGGGTGTGAGTCAGCACTTCTCAAACTTTCTTGTGCATGGGAAGCCCAGGAGATCTTGTTAAAAGTCAAGTTATCAGATTCTGTATTTCTAACAAGTTCCCAGGTGATGTCAGATGCTGCTGGTCCATGGACCACTCTTTGAGTAGCAAGTGTGGGGCAGCATGCGATCTGTTGGGGAGGAAAAATTTTTCTCAACCCTCTAGTCTCTGTCTGGGTCTGAAAATCAAACTGACAGATTAATAGGAGAAAAGCACACACTTTTATTTAATATAAATTTTATATGACATGGGAGCCTTGAGTATTTTTTATGCGAGGCGTGATGAATAGTGGGCATTCAGGTAGAAACATGGTAAGTCAGAGTATGAGGTAAGTGTTGTAAATGGGGAATTTAGCAAGGCCTGTTTGCTAGGGTTCTTCTTGGTGTCCCTTTGTCTTTGGACAAAGGCTGTTACTTTCCTCCGGATATAGAGAGAGCACCTCTCACACAAGGGTTTATGGCCTATTTCAAGGGAGAAAAACCAGGGGAAAGCGAGCATGACTTTGCATCTACCATTTCCTCAAATTCCTTCAGCTTAGGTATCCAGGAGGCCAAGGTGCCATGTTTTGGGGTAATGTGTCCTGAACTTCATCATATCTCACACCCTTGGGTTTAAATTTCAAGTCTATCATCTGTTAACAATGTGGTCTTACTTAATGGTTTACCCTTTCTGAGGCTCAGGATCCTCATCTGTACAATCTTCATCTGGTGAATGTAAATGAAAGGAGATGATACCATGGAATAGCTTTTCACCCATTTTGGTTAGAACTGGAGGCACAGCCTCCACTGACATAGAATGTTAAGGCTGTTATCCAGATGGAGCTATTAAAATGTGGACTTGGGGAAGGGTGGGGGGCACTGAGTGGCTTAGTTGGTTAAGCATCTGCTTTTGGCTCAGGTCATCATTCTGGAGTCCCGGAATGGAGCCTTGAAACAGGCTCCTGCTCTGTGGGGAGTCTGCTTTTCCCCCTGACCCTCCCCAGTCTCGTACTCTCTTTCTCAAGTAAGTAAATAAATAAATAATCTTTAAAATGAGGACTGGGACCTAGATCACTGCCACCCAAAGAAAGCATCTTGGTGAAGTCCATTCGGTCATCCAGGCCTGTTTATTTGTCGCTCTTGTTTTGAATGTTGCACAGATATCTTTCAAATAGAGTGAGCCACTGGGAGCAGGGAAACTGCACACAGGTGCACAGGGGCCTGTACCCCAGCTCCAGGCCTGCACACTGATTGTCCTGAGTTTCAGAATCGGTCCCCCGCAAGTGCAGGGGTCCAAACTGTCCCTCCAACATAACTGAAAAAGGCAAAGCTAATTCCACTTTTAAACTCAGAGAACAAAGATATGGGATCACATCTCCTCAAGCCCCCAGTAAAGAAATCAGGCTTGGTCCCTGGGCAGCCTGGAGTACCAAGGCGGCTTGGAGCTTAGAATGGGTGTTCACTGCCTCCCAGCATTGTTTCCCTTCCTGGAATAGCTGTTTGTTCTCACCAGTTAGTGTTGTCAGCATTTCCATTCAAGACCTTATTGTCAGGACTTTATTTTTAAGTCAGGCATAAAAATGGGCCTTGTGCTGAAACTTGGAAGCTGGGCAATTAGCATATTTGAGAGGAAGCCAACTGGTCTTTTGTTATTCTGTGGGGCAGAAGGGACTCTTCCCTGCTCTTCTAAACAACAAAAAGGGGTTGTGTTGGGGCATTTTAAAAATCAGTAGTAGGCATGGACTTGGGCTGTTTATGCGGACATTCCCAAGAAAACGGTCTCTGAGCTTCCCCGGGTGGTGTCTATCTAGAGGGCTTCAAGACTCTGTCATGCTCTGTGCTGGCCAGAAGGAATCAGAGCACTTTAATATGAAAACTGAAAGCCAAGGAACTTTGTGTTTAAAGTAGGGCTGGTGGAGGCACCTAGCTGGCTCAGTTGGTCGAGCATGCGACTCTTGATCTCAAAGTTGTGAGTTCAAGCCCCATACTAGGCACAGAGTTTACTTTAAATCAATCAATCAATTAATTAATTAACTAAAAAAAATTAAGTAGGACTGGTAGAAATGGCCAAGTGCACGGCTGCCTTCCAAAAGGCCCTTAGGAAAAAATGGCCAAGTCCACGGCTGCCTTCCAAAAGGCCCTTAGGAAAAATGCTGACCAGTCAACTGACAAATATGTACTGTGTGCCTTCTTCCCACGAGACAATAGGTAGTCAGAGATTTGGAGCTGGGGCTGGGTAGTGATCAGCAAAGAAGTATGCAATCTAAGTAGGTGGGTGGTTTGTTTCTAGAACGATAACAAACACAAGGCTAATAAGTGCTCCTGCCAAAGGAGGAACCAGATACAAAATGATATAGAAGTCCAGGTAGGGAGAGACCATGAAGGACTGAGAAAAGATTGTTCTCTGTGTTTGTGGGTGTCCATCAGGTGGAAGGGACAATGGCTTTGGAACCACACCTTATTTCTGTGAACATGGCCAATTTCTGAGCCTTGGGGAAGTACCAGAAACTGTACGAAAACTAAGAAAAGTGGTACTAGGACTGGGTTTTTATGGAGATCAAATGAGATAATGAATGTTAACACCTTAACATATAATAGGTGATAATCATGGTTTTTAAGGAAGTACATCAGTTTTTAGAGTTAAATAATCAGAGAAAAGGGTTTGAAAATACAAGCTATAGGTATTCTATAATCTTCTCTCCTCATTTTGTGCCTACTAAATATGTGACTGCTGATTAATTTTTCATAATATACATGAAATATACATAATATACAGGACAAATGTACATTTCCTATAAGATATTTCAGATATGGAGATTAATATAACTAACTAGGGTTGCCAGATAAAACACAGACAGTCCCTATGTGACATGTTTATATTAAAAATTATTTATACTAGGGGCACCTGGGTGGCTCAGTGGGTTAGGCCTCTGCCTTCGGCTCGGGTCGTGATCTCAGGGTCCTGGGATGGAGCCCCGCATGAGGCTCTCTGCTCGGAGGGGAGCCTGCTTCCTCCTCTCTCTCTGGCTGCCTCTCTGCCTGCTTGTGATCTCTGTCTGTCAAATAAATAAATAAAATCTTTAAAAAATTATTTATACTAAAAATTGTTGTTTATTTGAAAGTCAATTTAACTGGGCATCTTTTTCCTTTGTGCTCGGTCTGGCAACCTTAAACCTAACACCTAAGTACTCAACTCAGACTTAAAAATGTCTTATATCTTAGCTTCAATTATCTTTATGTTTTATTTTATTTTTTAAGATTTTATTTATTGATTGATTTATTTGAGAGAGTGAGCAAGAGAGAGAGAACGAGCAGGAGCAGGGGAGGCGCAGAGGGAGAGGGAGAAGCAGACTCCCCGAGGAGCAGGGAGCCCGATATAGGGCTCCATCCTAAGACTCTGGGATCATGACCTGAGCCAAAGGCAGACACTGAACCAACTGTCACACAGAGGCCCCTACTTTTATGTTTTAAATAGAAAGTTACAGATCACAGTTGAAATCTCTTTGTAACTTTCCCCAAGTTCCCTCTACTCTGCCATTCTCCTCCAGTGAAACTTCCTATTTATTATTTTATGTTTTGAGGGGTGTTTTTCTGCCTTTACCACATGTGTGTATCTAGAAATAAAATTATACTTACTTTGCTTTTTTGTGCTTTACAAATTTATATAAGTGGTATCTTACTGTACCGATCTTTCTGCCACATAATTTGTTCATTTTAAACTTATAAAATATATGATATAAATATTTTATATGTTGCCCATAAGAAATACATAATAATAAAAACCAACACCTGTACAAGAGAGCTATGGCTGGTACTGCTGAAGGACCCGTGTGTTCCTCCCAAATTTCCTCCTCCTCTCTCCCATGAAAGGCCACTGCTTCCTTGAGCTGAGTGCTTATCGTTTCTTTACTTTTTTTTTTTTAAGATTTTATTTATTTATTTGACAGAGAGAGAGATCACAAGTAGGCAGAGAGGCAGGCTGAGAGAGAGGGGGAAGCAGGCAGGCTCGCTGCTGAGCAGATCTCAGGGAGGGGCAGTGGAGGCGGGGGAGTTAATGACTAGAGCCGGAGGCAGAGGCTCAACCCACTGAGCCACTCAGGCATCCCCATTTCTTTACCTTTCTTTACAATTTGCTATAATACACGTAATCTTGAAAAACATATTATTTAGATTTGAATGTGTTTAAGTTTTGTACAGAATACATGTTGTATGTATTCTTCCAAAACTGTTTTCTTTCAATCTCATGTATTTGCACAGTTCATCCATGTTGATGAGTAGAGTTATGGCTCATTGATTTCTTTTCCAGTGCTGCCTAGTATTCCATTGGACAAACACACTATACGTATCATGGATCGCTGCTGGATACTTAGGTTGATTCAAGTTTTTGCTACCACAAACATTGCTGTTACAAATAGTATTGTATTTTTTTCCTGGTACACATATGCAAGAATTTCTCTATGGAAATACCTAAAGTTGGATTTCTGGTTCCTTTTATTATTATATTTATTATTATCATTTTTCAAAATAGTTCTACGAGTTTACGCCTCCCCCCCAAAGTTTTGACCAGTTTATTCCTTCACCAACAGTGTTAAGTGTTCTGGAAGTGTCATGGTCTTTTCAACATCTGTCCATCTGCTGGGGACAAAATGATATCTTGCTAGGGTTTACATTTCCATTTTATCATCTTTTCATACAGTTATTGCTTATTTGGAGTTGTTTTCTGTGAAGTGACTGTTACATCCATTGTCCATTTTTCTATTGATTTCTAAGAACTTTTAATATACTCTGCATATTAATCTTTTATTGGTTATATATGTTGCAAATATCTACTTCTGGTTTGTGGCTTGCCTTTTCATTTTTTAAATGCTGTTTTGGGGCACCTAGGTGGCTCAGTGGGTTAAAGTCTCTGCCTTTGGCTCAGGTCATGATCTCAGGGTCCTGGGATCCAGTCCTGCATCAGGCTCCCAGCTCAGCAGGGAGCCAGCTTCCCCCCTCTCTCTCTCTCTCTGCCTGCCTCTCTCCCTATTTGTGATCTTTGTCAAATAAATAAATAAAATCTTTTTAAAAAAAGATTTTAAATGCTGTTTTATGATGAAGAGGCATTCTCAATTTTAATGTAACATTGTCAAAACTATCAGTCTTTTTCTTTTATGGTTAGCACTCTGGGGTTTTATTTAAGAAAACCTCTATACTGACATCATAAAGATGTTCTCTTACATTTTCCTGTTAGGCTTTAAAGTTTTGCCTTTCATATTTAAATGTCTAATCTACCTGAAGTGGAGGTTTGTACTATGGTGTAAAGTCAGGATCAAATTCCAATTTTTTCTTTATAGATAACCAGTTGTTCCGGTTTCATTTATTGGGAAGCTTATCCTTTTCCCACTCATCTGTAGTGCTATTCTTTTCCAGATGTGCATGGGTGTGTTTCTAGATTTCTTTTATTCCATTAGTTTGTCAGTCTATACTTGCACTAATTCCATACTGTCCTAACCATCATAGATTTATTGTCAGTTTTGATGTCTGGGAATACTAGTTTCCCTAGCTTCTTCTTCACAGTTATCTTGACTATTTTCAGTTCTTAACTTGCAATATAAATTTTTTAATTTTTTACTTTTTATTAACGTATCACAGCACTCACCATAGCACATACCTTCCCCAGTGTCCATAACCCAGCCACCCTCTCCCTACCCCCTGCCCCTGGCAACCCTCAGTTTGTTTTCTGAGATTAAGAGTCTCTTATGGTTTTGTCTCCCTCCCAATCCCATCTTGTTTCATTTTGCAAGATAATTATAGGTACAACAAATTTTATAGCGTCTATGTAAATAAATAAATAAATATTAAAAATTCATTTAAACTGCCATTTGTTTATGTTTAAATTATATGCATTTAATATTTATGTATTCCATTTATAAATTTGCCATAATTGGTTATCCATTACCCCAATAATGCACATTAAGTGATTTCCCACCTTTTTCCTTAGCACTATTAATGGAGTTATTGCATTACAGTGTGTGCATATCTTCAAATTCACTACATAGTGCAGAATTGCTCTCCAAAGAGCTTGAACTAAGTTACATTCCCACCAGAAGTAAAAGAATTTGTTTGAGCTGCACCCTTTGAAATACTTAGACTAACCATTTTTGCAGACTGAAGGGTGTGCAATATTATCTCATAATATTATGTTTTAATTTATATTTCCCTCTTTCCATGCAAGAGCTTGTTTTTGTATGTTTATTACCTATTCAATTTCCTGTTTATATCATTTGTTCATCTTCTTGTCGGACAACCTGTATTGTTACTGATTTGTAAACAGACCATTTTATATTTTAATGACTAATTCTTTTTTGTTTATATTGACTGAAATTGTCTTTTCCAATACTATGCCCCTTTTCCATGCCCCATTTTGTAAGCCCTTGAACTGAACAAGAATGAGGCTTGAAGAAGGAGCAAAAGCAGGAGGGGGAGGAAAAAAAAAAGGGACAAAGATTTAGGTGCCTGCAAAGTGTTTACTATCTGGCTATTTATAGAAAAAGTTTGCTGAAACATTTTTTCAATTGTTTTCTTAGCTTTTGGTATTTTATTTTATTTTTTTTAAAGATTTTATTTATTTATTTATTTGACAGACAGAGATCACAAGTAGGCAGAGAGGCAGGCAGAGAGAGAGAGGAGGAAGCAGGCTCCCCACTAAGCAGAGAGCCCGATGTGGGGCTCGATGTGGGGCTCGATCTCAGCAACCTGGGATCATGACCTGAGCTGAAGGCAGAGGCTTTAACCCACTTAGCCACCCAGATGCCCCAACTTTTGGTATTTTAACATTTAATGTAGTACAATGTTTTGGGTTTTCATTATATTATAGAATATTATCTGGCTCCATTTCTGGCTCTCTGGTTTCATTGATCTATTCATCTATCACAATGCTAATTCTACTAGTGTTCCAAAATAAGTCCTGATGTCTGATAGGGCAAATCTGTCCCCCTTGCCCACATGCCAACTTATATTCTTCTTTAAATATCAACCAAACCACCTTCCTGCTTGGTCATAATGATCAAAGTTGATTCAGCGTCTGACCTGATCTTTATGTTTATACGTTCCAACTGCCAATATATAAGAATTAAAGGGTTTTCTTTTTCTGGCTGATTATTTTACTGCTATTCTTGACAGGAAGTGGGTATTTTCCAATCCATAGCACATGTGTGTATTAGTGGTAATTAGGAAACTAGCTAGAAGAACCGAACTCATTTTGGGGACATCTGTTTGGCTTTTTTTGCCCTTCTGCTTGCTTCTAGTGTAGGAGCTGAGCTCTTAATTAATTACTACTTATATTGAATAGCAATGCCCCCTGAGAAGGGCAACAGCTTGCACTGAAGAGAGCATAACAAATAGTAGACGGCTATAAACAGATAACAAAATTTGCTGAACGTTTGTGTCTTTAAATATCATTAGGTAAATAAAATTAATCTTCTTGGAGATCTATCAATTAAATGTACACAATCATTCCAAATTCTAATTTACTTCAGCAGCAGAGATGATTCACAGCAAAAGAGTGCCAACTGGACTGTAGTTGAATTTTAGGTGTCTATATTTCATATTTTCAGGATTTTAAGCAGCTTTATTGAGGCATAATCTATATGCCTTTAAAATGCCTTTAAATTCACTTATTCTAAGGGTACATTTCAATGATTTTTAACAAATTTATGGATTTCAGTGACTATCACAACAATTCAATTTTAGAATATTTCCATTAGCCCAAAATGTTTCCTCATACCTGTTTGCAATCAATTAGGTTAATTTGGTAACCACCAATCTGTTTTTTATCTCTATAAATTTGCTTATTCTGGACATTTAATACAAATGGAATCATACAATAATTAGCTTTTCGTGTCTGACTTATTTCACTCTACTTTAGCCTCCTGTTTTGAGGTTCATCTATGTCACAGGATGTATCAGTAGTTTTTTTCCCTTTTTTGTTGAATATTCTGTTGTGTGCATATGAAACATTTTGCTTATCCATTCACCATTTAAGATATTTGGATTATTTCTAGTTTTGGCTGTTAGGAGTGATACTGCTCTGAACATCTGCATACATGTCTTTGTGTGGACGTGTGTTTTCATTTCTCTTGGGTAGATTCCTAGGAGTGGAATTGCTGGGTCAAGTGGAAAGTTTACCTTTCTAAGAAAATGCCAGGCTGTTTTCCAAAGTGGCTGCACCATACTAAATTCTCATGGGCAAATTATGAGGGCTACGTTTCTCTCTGACCATGTTATCCTTGTTATTGCCTTTTTGATTTATAGCTATTCTTGTGAATATATAGTGATATTTCACTGTGGTTTTAATTTGCATTTCCCTAGTAACTAATGGTGTTGAACACCTTTCATGAGCTTATTAGCCACTTGTGTAATTTCTTTGGTGAAATACCTATTCAAATCTTTTGACCATTTTTATATTGGATTATTTGCTTTCTAATTAACATGTTTGGAAAGTTCTTTATATCAGTTGGATAGAAGTTCTTTATCAAATATATAATTGCAAATATTTTCTCCCAGTCTGAGTTGCCTTTTCATTTTCTTAATGGTATTTTCTGAAACACAAATATTTTAAATTTTGAAGTCCAATTATCAACTTCTTCTTTTATAGATCTTGCATTTGGTGTCATTTATAAAAATGTGTAGTGTAAACTAAATTTACAAAGATTTTATCCCAAACATTTAGTAATTTTAGCTTTTATATATACCTATGATCCACTGTGGGCCAATTTTTTTGTTTATGCTATGAGATGAGAGTCTAAGTTCTTCCTTTTGTCAGCATGTGGATATCTAACTGGACCAGCAACATTTGTTGAAAGTATTACCCTTTTATCATTGAACTGAATTGTCTAGAACTTTCATAGAAAATCAGTTCATGGTACATGTGAGGGCTTATTTCTGGACCCTTAATCATTGTCATTGATTTACATGTCTTTCTTTGTGCTAATTACACATTGTCTTGATTAGTGTGGTTTTAATTTTACTTTGAGAGAGAATCTTAAGCAGGCTCCATGTCCAGTGTGGAGCCTCATGTGGGGCTCTAAACCATGACCCTGAGATCATGACCTGAGTCAAAAACAAGAGTCATACGTTTAATGGACTGAGCCACTCAGGTGCTCCAAAGAAAGTTTTAAATTAAGAAATGTAAATTCTTGGGGCACCTGGGTGGCTCAGTGGGTTAAAGCCTCTGCCTTCGGCTCAGGTCATTATCTCAGGGTCATGGGATTGAGCCCCGCATCAGCTCTCTGCTCAGCTGGGAGCCTCTTTCCCTCTCACTCTCTGTCTGCCTTTCTGCCTATTTGTGATCTCTCTGTCAAATAAATAAATAAAATCTTAAAAAAAAAAAAAAGAAATGTAAATTCTTAATTTGTTCTTCTTTTTAAAACATTGTTTTGGGAGTGCAGATGCTTAACTAGGGGTGCAGACACTTAACTGACTAAGCCACCCAGGTGACCTGGTCCTTTGCGTTTTCATGTAGATTTAAAAAAAAAAAAATCAACTTGTGAATTGTTACCAAATAAGTTACAGGGAATTTGATAGGAATTATGTTAGAATTACAGATCAGTTTAAGA
This sequence comes from Mustela erminea, assembly GCF_009829155.1. Taxonomy (NCBI): domain Eukaryota; kingdom Metazoa; phylum Chordata; class Mammalia; order Carnivora; family Mustelidae; genus Mustela; species Mustela erminea. The sequence goes on along the minus strand of NC_045620.1, from coordinate 59,697,877 downwards.
AGAATTTTAATCTTGACAATGTTGAGACTTGAAATCCGTGAGCATGAGATCTCTCTCCACTTGTTTAGATCTTTAATTTTTCTCAAAAATGCTTTGTAGTTTCCTTCTAATCTCTGTAGGATGAGTAATGGTGGCCTCTCTTTCGTTCCTGATTTTAGAAATTTATATCTTTTCTGAACTTTTTCTTCATAGGTCTAGGTAAATACTTACCAACTTTATTGATCTTTTTTGAAGAACCAATCTGGATTTTATTGATCTTTCTTTTAAAATTTCCCATTTTCTGTTTCATTGATTTCTCTTCTAGTCTTTATAACTTTCTTTCTTTTATTTGTTTTGTATTTAGGTTGTTCTTTTTCCTCCTATTTTTTTTAATATTGAACCTTAGGTTATTGACCTGAACACTCTCTCTTCTATTACAGGCATTTAATGCTATAAATATTCATTTAAGTTCTGCTTTTTCTGTATCTCACACATTTTGATACATTGTGTTTTTATTTACACCCAGATCAACATATTTTCTAATTGTCCTTGTGATTTCTTCTTTAACCCATGGGTTATTTGGAAGTGTGTTGTTTAATTTCCAAATATTATGGGATTTCCCAGATTTCTTCCTGTTTTTGATTTCTCTTTTTTTTTTTTTTCAACTTACAAATAGCATTTGCTGCCGCAGCTATGGATCAAACACATAGTTGTTGATTTTTAATTTAATTCCATTGTAGTCAGTAAACATACTTTATATAATTAAACTGTTTAAATACATTGGAACTTGTTTTATGGCCTATCATATGGTCTTTTCTAAGGCACATTCCATATGAACTTCAAAAGAATGTGTGTCTGTAGTCAGAGTATTCTATATGTGCCAGAGTGAACTGGTTGATAATGTTGTTCAACCCATCGATATCCTTGTTGATTTTGTATCTAGTTTTTCTATCAGTATTTTAGGGAGTATTGAAATATCCAATTATTATTGTGGAATTACTTAATTCAACTTCAATTCTGTCAGTTTTTGTTTCATATATTTTCTCTGCTTTTGGTTTGTATACATTTATAATTGTTTTAATTCCTCATGTATTGATCCTCTATGCATTATTAAATGTTTCTTTATTGTATAATACTTTTTGGATTCCAGTTTATTTTGTTTGATACTAATATAGCCACTTGAGCTCTCTTATAGATACTGTTTTGGATAGCTTTTTCCATTATCTTACTTTCAATCTCTTTCTATCTTGGAATCTTTGTGTAGTCCACCTCTTGTAGACAGCATATAGGTAGATCTTGTTTTTTTTTTTTTTTTTAAGATTTTATTTATTTATTTGACATAGAAAGAGACAGTGAGAGAGAGAATATGAGCAGGGGAAGCAGGAAAGGGAGAAGCAGGCTTCCCACCAAGCATGGAACTCAATGTGGGGCTTGATCCTAGGATGCTGGGATCATAACCTGAGCCGAAGGCAAATGCTTAATGACTGAACCACCCAGGCATCACAGATCTTGGTTTTTTAAATCCAATATGACAATCTTTGCCTTTTGTTTGGAGTATTAGGCTTGCCTGGGGTTTTGCTCAGGCCCCTGATGCCAAGAAGTTTTCTGTCCTCTGCTGATGAATTTGTGAGTAGGTAGGGGCCACTTTCAAAATTCAGACCATTTTCCTTTCTTCCACGTGACCTTTTTGCATTCCCCCCATCTCTTCTGGGTAACCCCATAGTTGGCCAGGACTATGTGCCTAGTTTGGGGTTATCTCCAGTCTCTGGTGTGCATGCACATCAACATAGCCAGGAATATGCTTGCCCCAGTCATAACTGCAACCTTGGGTTAATAGAGCCACCTTCACCCACTGCCAAGATTGTCACTTGGGGACTATGCAGAAGGATGTAGGTGTCATCCACTGCTCTGAATCAAGCAAGGTCTTTGATTGTGGCTGCAAAGCTCCTGATCCTCATGGTCTGTCCTGCCCTGGCAAAACCTTCTCCAGTGACTTGGGGAGGGAAAAGGAAGCAGCCCTAGGCAAGAATGCCACACTCTTGCTATTCTTAGTAGTTTTATGTGCAAATGTTTCTTATATTTTTGTATGCCTTTGGTCAATTTCCAAGGCAATGAAAAGTTGTTATTGTCAAATTTGCCCAGCTTTATAGTTGCTTTTTAAGGGTGGGATTTATTGACCTCCTCATTTGCCCCCAGCCAGGAATCCCACTAACAAAGCCACTAAAACCTATTTCCTTCAAGGCAACAGGAAGTTTCAGTATTAAACATTGCCTGTTAGATCCTGAAGCATGCTCTTACCTCACTTATTACAGAGCAGAGTTGCACAATACTGGTTTATCTGCCATCCTAATCTAAGGGAGTTTAGTTAATGAAATAGTAAAAAAAAAAAAAAAACCATCATCAGAGGCATTTTCCCCAATACTGCAATCCTCAGCAGAGACTTGTAAATGGAATTTCAGTGTATTAATAGATAGATTTTTATGTGCTTTAACACTCATGACTTCAAGTTTTATAGCATCCCTAGGAGGAGACAGAAGGTAAGATTTTTCACGACCACTTTACAACTGGCATAACTGTGTCTTTAAAAGATGATTAATAATGACACTTATTGAATGGTTAGGTACCTGGCATTGTACTAATTGTTTCAACTACATTAACTGTAAGTTTGGTATTATTACAAGCCACATTTTATAGTTGGGAAAGTAACCTATCAGGAGTTACTAACTAATAACTAAGCTCTGAAGACAAGTGGTAGAGAACCAGAGCTTGACAAGGTTATTACCTATACTCTACGGCTTTGTGACAATTCTTGAAAGTTATAGGTATGGAGATGACCAATCAATAGAAAGATGGTGAGTTGTAACCCATTTCAACACTAAAGACAGGAACAAGGAGACAGTGTTTCTGCCCAGATCAGACATGGAAAGTATAACTCTCTTGGTATGACTGATATTTACTTCCCTAGTTTCACATGATCGGAGTCTCTCATGACAAATTTTAAGCATATCCAGGCCTCTGAGTGACTCACACTGACCCAGGTAGTGACCCACCTGGGGTGGGCTAGGCCCTTCTTTCTCAATGAGTTTTTCAATGAGTTTCCTCATTTTAAGACTGAAGAAATTGGGTTTAAAGAATTAATCCACCTCTGAAGCCCCTAAAAGCCACTTCTAGCATTAACTCTTTTCCTGAAAATTTCCTTGTGATCCTTACTGCTGTCCTGTCTCTTGAGTCCCTTCAATGTGATCTGTATGCTTCATTCAGGGAACCCTGTTCTGAATGGCTGAGTGGTTTTATTCTTACAGGGTAGATGAGAGCCAAGGCACAGGTTGGAGCCCAAATGAGACAGTTACCTTTTCCCAAAGAATAACTGCTCTACCACCCTGTGCACTGGAGTGAAAGGCAGTGTGGCCACTTCTCCTATTTCTGGGGAAACATCTCAAACACAGGGCCTTCTAATAGTGGGCATGATTTTCCATTTATGCATATTAACTATTACTTTTCCCCCCTCTCTTTCTTTTTTTCTTTCATTTTCCGTCTCTTGAAATACAGAAACCAATAGGATTATGGGATAAAATCAAAGCTTCCCCAAGCTGAGCTTCGTTTCCCTTTAGTATTGGAAGGAGAGAATTTTTCCGCTCCTGGCCCTTCTCCTCCTCACTCTCTCACCCTGTGACAATGGACAGATAAATGATATCATGGGCATCCCTAATGGAATGTCAGGGATCCTAGGAACCAGAGACCATGGGAATCTGTTAGGTAAAATTTGCTAAAGTACAGGAATTTGAAACAAGTCCTCCCATCATTTAAGGTTAGTTCCCTCTTATTTCTTTCCTTATTTATTTCTTAACCTAATGTGATGATGGATGGAGCTGGAGAAAAGCCTTTGAAAAATAAAATAAAATAACTTTGTTTTGTATGCTCTATTTCCCTTCAAGACTAGAATTAGTTCTGCAGTAGTTATGCATAATACTGTAGAATGATGAGTCTATGCATATGTATGGCTGAAAAGGGCTCATTCACGATTGGTACCATTTTTTGGAACCAAGGGGACAGCGAGGCTGATTCCATTGTTGTGGACTGTAGCTATAGTTTGCAGCTGACTTTTTGCTTCACCGTGCACTCTCTGACACATGGATTAAAAACAAACTCTATTTTGTATTCTTTTTTTAAAATTTTTTATTTTTTATAAACATATTTTTATCCCCAGGGGTACAGGTCTGCGAATCGAATCGCCAGGTTTACACACTTCACAGCACTCACCAAAGCACATACCCTCCCCAATGTCCATAACTCCACCCCCCCTTCTCCCAACCCCCCTTCCCCCAGCAACCCTCAAGTTTGTTTTGTGAGATTAAGAGTCACTTATGGTTTGTCTCCCTCCCAATCCCATCTTGTTTCATTTATTCTTCTCCTACCCACTTAAGCCCCCATGTTGCATCACCACTTACAAACTATTTTGAATGGCTGTTGGTGAGGACATGGAGAAAAAAGAACAATCATGCACTGTTGGTAGGAATGCAAATTTGTGCGGCTGCTGTGGAAAACATTATGGAGTTTCCTAAAAAAATTAAAAATAGAATTACCCTATGATCCAGTAATTTCACCACCAGGTATTTACCCAAAGAATAGAAAAACACTAATTTGTAAGATACATGCATCCTTATGTTTATTGCAACATTATTTACAATAGTTAGATTATGGAAGCAACCCAAGTGTCTATTAATAGATGAATGAATACAGATGGGGTATATATAATATATACAGTGGTATATTACTCAACCATAAACAGGAATAAAATCTTACCATCAGCAACAATACCAATGGATCTAGAGGGCATAATGCTAAGTGATATAAATCAGAGAAAGATAAATACCATATGTTTAAAAAAATACTATATGATTTTATAATATGTGCAATTTAAGAAACAAAACAAATGAACAAAGGAAAAAAGAGAAAATAAAAAACAGACTTGGGCGTGGAGCCCAACATGGGGCTTGAATTCACAACCCTGAGATCAAGACCTAAGCTGAGTTCAAGAATCTTAACTAACTAAGCCATCCAGGTGCCCCCTAAAAAACAGACTTGTAAGTATAGAGAACAAACTAATGGTTACCAGAGGGGAGGTCGATGGAGGGGATGGGTGAAACAGGTGAAGAGGATGAAGAGTACACTTATCATGGTGAGCACCGTGTACTGTATAAAATTGTTGAATCACTATATTGTACACCTGAAACTAATGTAACACTGTATGTTAACTATACTGGAGTTAAAATTAAAAAAAAAAAACAACTCTACTCCATCTCTCTTTAATGCAAGCCACCTTGGTTGGGCTTTAAGCCTTATAATACTCATTGGCAGAATGTGGGCAACTCTTCCGTATTATGTACCATTAGGAAGGCATCAAAATTCATGGAGAAAACCATTGCTCATTATTTTTTGTTTGTGACCTCTCTCATTCTGTCACTGGTATGGTAACTCCAAGTCCAAAGTTTACTTTGTCATGACCAGGACTGTGTCCAGAGGCTCCAAGTGTTTCCTAATGCCCCAAATCTTCTCTTGATTTCTTGTCCTATCCTTGTTTCTACTTCTCCAACCCTAGGAATACCACCAAAAGTAAAGAATCTAGCCATAGGAGAAGTCCTAGCCCAAACACAATATTTTCTTCTAAGATTTCTAGAAGTTAACACTACTGGTTGAACTTCTAGAGTATAATCAGGCTACTACCTGGGTTCTTTTGGGACCGTAAGTTCTCTGTCTTGAACAACTTAAGGATGAATGGTAATCACAGCCTGGACTGAGGCTAAAGGAAGAATGGGCATAGCCATGCCCTTTACATGTGTCTAGTAATGGCTTTAGCTTGACATTAAGGCAGATGGTTGTTTATTATTTAATGAGTTATATAAGCAGATATTAAGAAGAGCCAAATGTGACCCAGCCCTGACTATTATCTAAGAACACCTACAGGTGTTGGTATTATGGCTTCTGATGCTCTTAGGAGGAAAAATAAAACCAAAACACTGATGTGACTGTATAAAAGACAAAGTGATGGCCCTTCTGAGTTTTCTCTGAGGTAGTTATTCTCAGAAGACACAATCTGACAGTTGAAGTGCTTAAGTCACCACAGCCTAGGTACCCATCCATTTGAGGTGGTTCATTGCAACAGTATGAGAAAGACTGACTGGACTTAGACCCACATGATTAAAGAGGGTTAAGTGCTGGGAAGCGTTCTAGGCAGTGGGCAGGACAGGTCATTCAAGGGGTAGAGCAACAGATGACAGATGGCATAGTGGCCCAGGCAGAGGAGGTAGTGGTGGTGGGGCTGTTTTTTTATGACACAGGTTGTCTAACACAAACAAATGGATATTTGACAGCTGGGGATAGTGCTGTCATGAAGAAATCAACATGGGGAGATTCTTAAAAGTCTGGGCAGCATCAGGAAAGCCAGCAGGCGAGAGTCTGTAGTTGATCAGGGGCATCGGCTGGGACCTGGGACACAAGCTGAGGAATGCATTTCAGGAAGTTATGAGAAGTGGGGCACAAAGTCACAGAGAGGTGAGCAACAAGAGAGCCTTAAGGCTGCATTAGACAATGCATATAAAATATGATTATTGATATGCTTTCATTTAAATCTAGTGTCTTGGGGTGCCTGAGTGGCTCAGTTGGTTATGCATTTAAGTGTCTGCTTTCAGCACAGGTCATGATCTCGGGTTCCTGGGATCGGCCCCCAGTTACAGCTCCTCGCTCAGCAGTGAGCCTGTTTCTCACTGTCCCTCTGCCTGCTGCTCCCCTTGTTTGTGCATGCCCTCTCTCTCTCTTTCAAATGAATAAATAAGAAACCTTTAAAAAAAAAAAATCTAGTGTCTTGTTATATATTTTATATTTATCCCATCTGTTCTTTGTTCTCTTCTCTCTCATTTTCTGCCTTCTGTTGGATTACTTTAACATTTAGAAAAACTATTTCATTTTAGCTCCTGTGTTGGTTTATTAGCTTTAACTCTTTATTACATCTTTATGGTGATTGACTTATGGTCTAGTCTATCTTCAGATGATATAATATCACTTCTTATATAACATAAGAAACTTACAGCAGTATACTTCTATTTTTCCCTTTACACCCTTTGTGATATCAGTATCCTACATTTATTTATTTATTTTTTAAAAAGATTAATTTATTTATTTGAGACAGAGACAGAGTAGGGGAGGAACTGGGGGGAGAGGGAGAAAATCCCAAGCAGACTCCCTGCTGAGTGGGAAGCCTGACGTGGGGCTCATTCGCATGGCCCTGAGATCATGCCTTGAGCTGCAATAAGTCAGACACTCAACCAACTGACCCACCCAGGCATCCCTGTTTATATATGTTTTACATGTTTTAAAGCAATTTTATCATATGCCTTAATGTAGTTTTCTTCATGTTTCTTTTCTTGGGGTTCAGAGCATGGTTCATGTGTTTATATCAAATTTGGAAATTTCTTGGCCTTTCCTTTTTCAATTTTTTTTCTGTTCCTCCTCTCTTTGTGACTCTCGTTAATGTATTTTAGATTGTTTCAAGTGGTTCTGGAGTTCACTGATGTTCTGTTTGGTTTTTTTCCCAGCATTCTCTCTGGGTTTCATGTTGGATAATTTCTATATGTTCTCAAGTTCATAATCTTTTTTTCTGTCATGTCTAATCTTCTGTTAACACCATCCAGTGTATTTTTCATTTCAGACATTTATATTTTCATTTCTAGAAGTTTGATTTGGGTCTTTATTCTGTATTCCATGTCTCTACTTACCATGTTCAATCTTTCCTCTAGGCTCTCAAGCATATGGGATAGAGTTAAAATAATTTTCTTAATGTCCTTAACTATTAATTCCATCATTTGTGTTATTTCTGGGTAAGTTTCTATTAATTGCTTTGCTCTCTCTTCATCGTGGATCATATTTTGGTGCTTCTTAATATTTTAATTATTATTTCTGGTAATTTGAATGCCAAACTGAATTTTCTGGGCCAGATATCTTCATATTCCTATAAATATATTTGAATTTTGCTTTGGGTTGCAGTTAAGTTACTTAGAGTTTGCTACTTTGAGATCTTGCTCTTAAGTTTTGTCAGATGAGACTAGTGGTGTTTTAATCTAGGGATAATTTTGTCTCACTACTGAGGCAAAACTCTTCTGAGCTCTCTAATTGATAGCCTGTGAATTATGAGGTTTTTCATTTTGGCTGGTAGGGAGAACTTTCCTAGTCCTGTGTGAATTTAGGGGATTATTTCCTTTTATCCTTTTGTGTGACCATTTTCCTGGCTCTAGGTAATTTCCTCACGTGCATGTGAAGAAAGAATTGGGGGAGACCTTCTGCAGATCTCAAAGGCTGTCACTGTGTGTAGCTCCCTGGCCTTCAGTACTCTGTCCTGGGACTCCCTCAGTCACCTTGGCTTTCCTGGACCAGCTGTCTTATCTATTCAACATTGGAAGATTGTGAGGTTCTCCGTGGGCTCTCCTCCCTGTGCTACATCTTGGACACTCTCTGCAGGCACTACTGGGGCAAATTGTGTTTATTTTCCCCTCTCGGGATTATTTTCTGATGTCCATGTTTTGAAACCACATTTTATTCAGCATTTTAGGTATTTCAAGTAGGAGTTAAATCCAATCCTTGTTACTCATCTTGGCCAGAAGCAGAAGTTCATTTGTGTTTCCAAATGTTTTATATCCATCAGGCTTGGTATTTTAGGTAAGGAACAGAAGAGCCTTCCAAACCTCAGTGCTCACTGGCGAACAGGTTGGGGCACACATTACCTTATATTATCAGGCTTGGAAACATGTTCTCTGATTTCTAACCTCAGTAATATGCCTTGACTAACTTGCTTGGTTCTTGTTCTACATCTTGCCTTAACCACTGGTAATCAAAGTTCCTTAGCTTCTTCCTTGTCCTCCTAGAGAGCAGAAGATCTCTTGATAAACCCAGTTCCCAAAACCCTACCAAAAAACATATATTCTACCCACACCTATTAACTTGACTGACCTTTTTTCTTTTTTCTTTCTTTCTTCCTTCCTTCCTTCCTTCATTCCTTCCCTCCTTCCCCCACCCTTTCTTTTCCTTCCTTCCTTCCTCTCATCAAGTATTTACACAGTGCCAACTGGCACTCTGCAAGTTATCAGAAATATAATTATAAGCAAAATTAGACACTACTCCCATTTGCATGGTTATTCCAGATATTTTCTGACCACATAATCAATAAACATTGAAATTTACACATTTGGCCTTATCTAACTCAGATTTAACCACAATGATTATGTACAAAAGCATTTCACTTCCTTTTTCAATTATGTAGTACCCTCAGTTAGAGCAAGACCATGAACATTTAGGTTAACTTTAAAGGCTGCTCAAAGCCATGTCATTTCCTGTGGTATCAATTTACTGCAAAGGCCATCACAGGGTCAGTTATCCAATTTTGCTCACAGGTCCTGAACTAGAAATTGTTTCCTTTTTCTCATCTGGCTCCATGTTTTTAAAAAATTCCCACTTAGCTTAAATTTCACCACTTGGGATCTGTTTAGGCATACACTCAGCAAAGTTACCATATGGAAGGCCATACTTAGTCATTTACTTGAACTGATAAATAACTCAGCTGATACCAGCCATTTCCTGGACTTGTCCTTTCTTAGGCCTCTGATCCCTAGGACAGGGAGTTTGACTCCTAATTTTTGTTTTTTTGTTTTTTTTCATTCCTTTACCCTGAACGTTCACTGCCACCTTCCACCTATCCCACCTCCAATACACATCCCCTCATTAGAAAGGAACACTCATACCCACTCCTCCTACTATCTATGAGGTGACATCCTCTTGAGTATCACTTCGGGCCTATTGCCCTATCCTTATTCATTCCTCTACAAGTCCCTCGATTTATGGGTCTATATTCCCCACTGAGAGGATCTAATATAGAAGTCTCTAAGCAATGAGGTACCAATATCTCTTTTCCTTCTCTGCCCAGGCCTGTATGACACACAATCTTGGTTAAGAGGGTGCTTGCAGATGTGCTTTCCCTTACGTGGGCTTTCCATGATCAGGATGTGGGGGTAGGAGGACATGTGTGAGAAAAGGATGAAGAGTATGTTAGTAAGCCAATGTGAGTTGTTCACCTACACCACATCCTCCAGTCTGGCTTTTATTGGTAACAAAGTGATATTTTGATCACCCTCTGCCTTACTCTTGCATTTACTTTTCAACTGGGTCTACACACAAGGGAAGAAGAAAGCGTCTCATCTGGAGCATTGCCTATAGTGAACAGGTGATAAATGTCAGTAACTAACCTAGGAGCTGGAGAGAGAAAGATCATGTTTATAGGTAGACATGTCACCGAGATTCATAGTCTACAAGAATATGAATGACAGGATCCAGTTCCCCTGCCACTGGGTGGCAAAAATTCTCCCATGAAATTAGCCCTTCATTTGCTATTGGTTGCTTATCATCCCATGTGCTCTGACAGTAGGAGGGTGCAGTGGATGGTGGGGAAGCTGGAAGTTTTGACAGAACACTGATGGAGTTCTTATCCAGGAAACACCTTGACCTTGTGATCCCAGCCTCCAGTTACAGGGCTCTGTTTCCTGGATGCAGCATGAGGAATTCTATTTGAAAAGCGAAATATAAACTTGAAATTGTGTTTCTGGACAGGAAATGCAGTTTGAAAAGTGAGGAAGATGATAAACATATTGACAAAACATACACAAACATAAATATCTAGCCAAAGGAAAAAATGATACCCTTCATTCTGAAGACCTAGAAAGCCTGTTGAAGTTTCGGTATTTTCTGTTTCTGTTTTTGTTTTAGGGCAGCCTAAAGCAGGATGTGATGCAAAACTAGAACAATCCAAACTTTAGTTTTCTTTGAGAAAAAGAAATCAGAAAAAGAAATTAAGGGTGACCTTAATTTCAATAGAGAGTACAGAAACTGTATTTAAGAGTTTCTTCTAACTTTTGCTTCATATTCTTGGTGTGAGTTTTTTTATTTTTAAACACCAGCACATGAAGGCTTCAAATGATAATGGAAGTCTGTCTTTGGAGATACTGGGTTTCTTCGTAACTGCCCTCTGAATAGCTCACTTTCCTTAATTTCACATGGACATAAAAACAGGTGTGGTTCTCCCCTTTCAACTAGTAATCTGAGTGCTGTTCCTCTAGCTCTGTGGGTACACCCAGTTCCCCACTAGCCATTCAAATGATGGGTTAACTTCAATTCATAATCTAGACTTAACTCAATAATTTCATCATGTTGGTTTTTCAGCCTAGATTTTGGAGAATGTCAAATATATGCCAGAGCAGAAATGTAATTCTGATTGAGAGCTTCTGATTGAATCTCCACGTGTCCATCACTGGCCTCAGTAGTGATCATCCTCCAGACCCCCACTAACTGTCCACTGCCAGGTTTACCTTGAATCAAATCCCCAAAACTGTATCATTTCCTCTGTAAATATTTCCTTATGTATTTCAAAAATACAATCTCTTTAAAAATTACCCAGAATACCATTTCATCTCCCAAATCTTAACAATCCCTTCGCATTTCAAATATCTCCACTAGATTATTTTGAAGCAAATACCAGGCATCCTAATATTTCATTTATAAATAGTTTAATCTATACATTTAAACAAAACCTTCACATTTTATTTTTCCTGAGCAAAATCAAAATGCCATTATCACACTTTAAAAAACTAATCCCTTGGGGTGCCTGGGTGACTCAGTCATTTAAGAGTCTGCCTTTGGCTCAGGTCGTGATCTCAGGGTCCAGGGACTGAGCGCCTTGTGGGGCTTCTTGTTCAGCAGGGAGCCTGCTTCTCCTTCTCACTCTGCCCAGCACTTCCCCCTGCTTGTGCTCTCTCTTTATGAAATAAATAAATAAAATCTTAAAGAAAAAAAATTAACCCCTCAATATCATCAGCTATCCAGCATGTTCTATCCGGCAAATTTCTTGATGTTCTCCTAACATCCTAAATGTTATTTTATAGTTGATTTATTTGAGTCTGGACCCAAATAAACTGACACATTATATTTGATAGATAGGTCTCCTTATACCTCTTTTCATTATGTGCCCTCCTCCCTTCCTTGATTTTCTCAATAATTCATTCATTCATTGAAGAATGTGTCTCATATTCTGGATTGTTTAAGGTTATAGTCCAGTATCGGTTCTATCCCCCTTAAAACAATATTTTGCTTTCATTCTTCTTAATTCTTTTAATTCTTAATCTTCTTAATGTCTCTTTACTGAGACATCCTTGACATACAATAAACTGCACACAGTTAAACTGTATAATTTGATTAGTTTTGACACACGGTTGTGCATTTTGAAGCCATCACCACAATAAACACCCGGTCACCCCCAGATACATTTTGCTCTCTGAATCTGGACACACACTTAACTTCTCCTAGTCTCGGTTTCCTTTCTGTAAAATGAGGGCAAGTACAGGATACATGTACAGAATTAGATGCTCATTAAGGTCCCATACATGTCTAAATTTCTATTATTCTTTCTTGGCTCGTTGCTCTGTCAGGTTTTAGGGAAGGTATGTGTGAGCTTCATCTCTCTACATAAAATCCACAGATGGAACCTATAGGTTAAATTAGTTTTTCATAGTTCATAAGGGTTTTTTTCCCTCTAATTAAAATAAGAGGCCCTTTAGCTGCTTTCTCTCTTGCATACCAGAAAGATTCATAAACTGGTTGTTCAGTGCTGAAAACGGGCACATTGCTATTTAAGTTTCTGCTTCACAGATCTCCCATTTTGAACCTCAGTGAAGTACTGCCCTCCTTCAAACCAGACTGAATGTAATGTAGGTCCAGAGCCAGCCCTGCAGGCTCTAATCATTCTCTAAAACAGGAAAGCACATGGGATGAAGGATCAAACGCTTTCCAGGGAGGAGCGGGAGAGGTGCTGATTCTAAAATGTCCAAGGGATGATCAAAATGAACGTAGCGAGCGAGTGTTTAAAGCTGAGAAGACCACAGCAAAGGTAGTTTGAATAAAGGTGGATCTGTAGACACTTGTCTAGGCAGAAGCTGCTGGCAGGGCATGAGCAAATTTGGGGCTGTAGTATTAATAAAAATTACAGAGAATTTTTTTTGGAGACTTGGAAATTTCAAGGACTCTGAGTAACACATTGGTTAAGTGAGTAAATAAATAAACCAATGTATTACTCAGAATCCTTCAAATATTCAAATGTTCAGGAAAAAGTCACTGTTACTGGTAGCTGGTAGGTCTGGGAATGCTGAAATAAATAATCCGTCACTGCTTACGGAGCTTACTCACTTCTAGTAGATAGAATATGTGTGCCTGAATATCTATAATACTAAGCAGGCCATTATTAAGGCCTCAGCTTCCCCTACTGAGAGGGTTAGACTTTAGGATCACAAAGATAAAATACCCAAAGACAACTCAGATGGAAACGAAAAGATTCATCTCATTGCATCCTTTAGTGTAAGTCTTTAACTCAAAGGTGTCACATAATAATTCAACATACATTCATTCAGGATGCCGCTAGCATTGTGGGTGTCAGTTTCTGCTCCCTAGAACTCTTTCCCACCTTTATCCCTAGCTAATTCCTATTTACTTCCCTGTCTCAGTTTAAGAGTCTTGGGAAGTCAGTTCCAACCTCTAATTTACCTATTTTGGTTAATACTCCACACCACCCATCACTCTACTTATCAAGTATCTGTTATTACTGGAGCCACCCCACGCCCCCCTCTCCCCGTGCAGTAGGAAAGAGTAATTGGCTCTTTCTGTCAGCTGTTCCTGCATTTAAAAAAAAAAAAAAAAAAATTCTCCTGAAATGAGTGCCTTAAAATAGCAACCATCTATTTAGCTCAACATTCTGTGGGTTGATTGGCTAGTTCTGGTGTACGCTAGCCTGACTGGTCCCGCCTGGGATCACACAGGCATCTGCATGCGGTCAGCAGCAAGCTGGGCGATCTAGGCACCTCACCAGATGGCTCTTCCCTGCTCCCTGGGAGCTTCCCTTCGGCAGTGGAGCTCACTGCATCTTCACAGTGCCACGCCACTCAGCCTATTGTTTACAAGCTACAAGGCCGGCCTAGACTCAAAGGGTCAGGAAATAGACTTTGCTCTTAGATGAAGGAGCAACAAAAAATTGTAGTCATTTCTGCAATCCACTGCCCTGATTTTTAAGCTGCGACAGGGAAAGAGCTGTGCTGTGTGGACAATAAGGAAAGGAGTCCTCATGGAGTTGTCGGGATAGACTTGGAACGAGCAAAGTAAATTGCTTTTTGAATAAAAATGTCCAAAAAAAATTTTTTTTAATTTCCATGGGCACCCCAAAAATGAGAGTGCTATAGGGACCAAGAAGGTTGCTGAGAACTATGGAAAGAACCAGTCCTCTGAAGGCTAATGCAGTGCCTTGCACACTCACACCCACATTACTCAGACTTTCACCTAAGTTCTGCATGAGCAGTCAGACCTACAGTGCTTTGGAGAGCAAGGTGTCCAGGGAGGTGACGGGGATTGGCAAGGAGGAGTTGCAGATGTCTAGAAACTTATACCCATGTCACTTCTGATTTTTACTTTAATGTGGGCAATTTTTTAAAAAAGATTTTATTTATTTATTTGACAGAGAGGGATCACAAGTAAGAGAGGCAGGCAGAGAGAGAGGGGGAAGCAGGCTCCCTGCTCGATCCCAGGACCCTGAGATCATGACCTGAGCCAAAAGCTTAACCCACTGAGCCACCCAGGCGCCCCTAACGTGGGCAATTTTAAGAACATCAGTGGATTCTACATTTTTTGTGTGTGCTTTTTATTTTTGTACATTTTTTGTGTGCTTTTTTTTTATTTTTACATTTTTTGGTGGAAAACTTCAAACATTGTCTAAGTAGAATAGGTCAATGAATATCTAGGTACCCATACACCTGTTCTCACTGTGATTAATTTGTGTCAACCTTCGTTCACCTTCTGCCTACCACATGGTTTGAAGTAAATCCAGGATTTTCCTTTGTAAATATTTCCATTGGAATTTCTAAAAAATAAGGAATTATTTTAAAAGTGTATATTCGATTTCATTGCTGGTAATTGGTCTGTTCAAATTTTCTATTTTTTTCCTGTTGCAGTTCTGGCAGGTTATATATTTCTAGAAATTTATCCATTTCTTCTAGGTTGTCCAATTTTTTGTCATATAGTTTTTCATAATATTCTCTTACAATCGTTTATATGTCTGTGGTGTTGGTTGTTATTTCTCCTCTTTCATCTGGGATTTTGTTTGAGTTCATTCCTTCCCTCCTCCCTTTTCTTTTCTTTTCCGTTCTTTTCTTTTTCTTTCTTTCTTCTTAGGAGTCTGGGTAGAGATTTGTCACTTTCATTGACTTTTTTTAAAGAACCAATTCCTGGTTTCATTGATCTATTATTTTTTCTCAAATTTATTCATTTCTGCTTTAATCTTTATTACTTCCTTCTTCTGGTTTTGGGTTTGTTTTTCTTTTTTGTAGCTCCTTTAGGTATAAGGTTAGACTGTTATTTGAAATTTTTCTTGCTTCTTAAGGTAGGTCTGTAATACTATAAAACTTAGAATTGCCTTTGCTGCATACCAAAGGTTTTTGATTGTTTTGCTTTTTCATCTGTTCCCATGTAATTTTTTATTTCCTCTTTGATTTCTTGGTTGACCCATTCATTGTTTGGTAGCATGTTAACTTCCATGTGTTTGTACTTTTCCAGGTTTTTTCTTGTGATTCATTTCCAGTTTCATAGTGTTGTGGTTAGAAAAGATGCATGGTATTACTTTGATCTTTTTTAATTTGTTGACATTTGTTTTGTGGCCTAATATGTGATCTATTCTGGAGAATGTCCTATCTGTGCTTGAAAAAAATGTGTATTCTGATGTTTTAGGATGGAACATTCTGAACATACCTGTTAAATCCACCTAGTCCAGTTTGTCATTCAAAACCACTACCTCCTTGTTGATATTCTCTTTAGATGATCTGTGCATTGATGTAAGTGGGGTGTTAAAGTCCCCTACTATTATTGTGTTACTATCAATTCATTCCTTTATGTTTGTTATTAACTTTTATTATGTATTTAGGTGCTCCTATGTTAGGTGCATAAATATTTACAAATTTTATATCTTCTTGTTGGATTATTCCCTTTATGATTATGTAGGGCCCTTCTTTGTCTCTTGTTGGTTTTGTTTTAAAGTTTATTTTGTCCAATATAAGTACTGTTACCCCAGTTTTCTTTGGACATCCATTTGCACAATAATTGTTTCTCCATCCCCTTTCAATCTGCAGGAATCTTTAGGTCTAAATTGAGTCTCCTGTAGGCAGCATATAGATGGGTCTTGTTTTTTATCCATACTGCCACCTTATGTCTTTTGACTGGAGCATTTAGTACATTTATATTCAAAGTAATTATTAATAAAAAAAACAACAAAGTAATTATAGCACTGCTATAATACTCTATGCATTAATTTTTCTTACAGATAGAGTTTGATATATATATATATATAGAGAGAGAGAGAGTTTAATGTATAGAGAGAGAGGGTTTGCTATACACACACACACACACACAGAGCACCATTTTGTTACTTGTTTTGTGGTTGTTTCTATAGTTTTTGTCTGATCCTTTCTTCTTTTGTGGTTTGTTGGTTTGATACACTTGGATTCCTTTCTCTCTATTCTATGCCTATCTATTATTGGTTTTTGATCTGTGGTTACCATTAGGTTTGTATACAACATCTTATGCAAATAGCAGTTTATATTAAGTTGATGGTTGTTTTAGTTTGAACCCATTCTTTATCCCTCTCCCTTTTTTAAAGTATATTCACCATCTTAAATCTTACCAGGCATCATTGGTCTGGGTGAGAAATGTTTGAGGTTTAAAACAAAAGTGAAACATCCTCCACTAACCAATCAATTCCCCACAAACCTGGAAGCCCATGCCTATATCTATCTGTGTGAACTGTGAAGTAGCCCTATGTGAACTGAGGCCTAGAGCAGAGCGAGATGGCAAGAGTAATAACAGACTCCATGTTGCAACTTTGCTTTTTCAGCCACCCTGCCCCAAGCCCAGCTGCTCATGCACTGTTTTCTCTCTTGAGAATCTCTTTTGGAGCAGAGAAAATAGTCTAAGAAATACTCATTATCAAGAAAAATTTAATTTCACATGTACATATACCTACTCTTCCCACCTTTTATCTGTTTTCATCCCTAGGATGTGACATTATCTGCAAGGAAATGTGTGGTCAAATAGCCAGAGAAGTAGAGGCCAGTGCTGCTGATTATTTAAAATTAACTAAAATGTTTTCTGGGAGTACGAAGTTTTCGTGATTCATTCAAAATTCCTATGTAATTTCTTTTAAATTTGGTAAAAGCTATTTTTATTATGAAATAATAATTTAAATTACATGGATCTTCAACTTTATTTTATAACATTATACCTTTTTAACCTAATAGCAAAAAAGAAATAACATGTTAGCTCTTGGCACTGTTTGCCTCTCATTAAATGCATAAGAAATACTTGATCATAATGGGTCTGAATTAGAGATATACTTCCAATAAATTCTGTCTTTTATGTTTCATTATGTGTTGGAATTGGTAATATATTTATGTTGTTTTGATCAAACATGTTCTAAAATAATAATTCTAATGCAAACTCAATCTGTAGGAAAAATTAATGCATAGAGTATTATGATTACTTTGAAATGTAAAATTTTAGTTTCCATATATTTGTTTTGTATGGTGGGATAACCAAAAAGTTACTTCTAGTCATAACAATATAGTCTGAGGATAAAAAGCTGTGGAGAAACTGAATTGGAAATACAGGTTCAAGAAGAAAAAACTAACTTCATTCATTTTTTAATGTATGTTGGTGAGCATCAAATTGTCATAGTTTTGTAATTCCATTATATACTTTTAAAAGATGGATACATTTTATTTTTGACGTTCAGTATTTGTTTCAATGCAACTATTTAAACTTATGTGAAACTTTAAAATGTTCACTAAAAATATGTAATGAACAATTTTAAAATTCTTTGAGGGAGTGTGTGACAAAAATTTTTGTAAAATAACTATGCTTGAGAGGTAGTCCTGTTATCAATGCTTTACAGAAGAAGGTATTTGGATTAAATAAATTTGGAGAATATTTCAAATCCCCATTTTGAAAACTTATATCACATACTGAATATTCTGAGAAATCTTATGGCAAAAAAAGAAAAAAAAAGCATGCAAATTTGATTTAATCCAGTGTCTCTGAAACTTATTTGATCACAGATTTCTATTTTCTCAAATAATCCTTTTATGTCTATAGGATAGTTTTGGAGAAAAGCTGCTCTGTCATATCCCCCTAGTTACTTAAATTAAATAAATGTCCTGATTAAAAATTTGTGAGTGAAATAGTAAGTGAGAAAAGTGGAATAAAATAATATTGACACACATGACAACCATGCAAAACTACTTATTGGTTGAAATAATTTGAAGACCAGTGTAAGCAGCTTAGCATTTACTTGTTCTTTTCTTTCGTAAAAGTTGCTTAGGACAAAGACAAGTAAGAAGAAAAGGGAGAGAGTGAGGAAGGGTGTGTCTAGGCAGGCAGGTGAAAATTATGGCTGGTGACTGATTGAGGAGAAGGAGGAGAAAGTCCTCAGTACAAAATAAGGCTCTGGACCTCAAGGGTCATCCAGGTCCTAAAAGATGAGTCCACAACCAAACATCAATATCTGGGGAACTGTCTCAGTCAAAGAAGTTGTTCTACCTGTAGAGCTCAGCTCTTGAGAATAATTATTTGCTGCAATCTGGTAGACACAGCAATCTTTATGGTTTCATGGGCAAAGGGGCCACTATCAAATTTGGATAGAACAGTTTATGCCATACAGTTAAGCCATCTCCAGATCATGCCATTTCTCTAATAAACCATCTTGGGAAAAACTGAAGAAGGTGATTAAGTTTTATGATCTTCAGGGGAGCTAAGTTTCTTCTTCTCTGAGAATTCATCTCTTACAAAAGTGCTCACATTTCTGTGGCAGATTCAGGCTGTCACATCTCAAAATATCTGTGAAACAAAGCTGCCCAGCTTTAAAAGGAAGAAGGGATCTGAGGTGAGCAAAGCCATCTCAAACCAGTATAAGGCTCTTTGTCACATACAGTGAACACATCCTGTAGAGAGGCACCAGTCTCAATCCTCCAAACAGACTAGCTTCCTGGATGAGAATAGTTACTATTGGAATTCAGCTAGGCCTACATCATGATAGAAGGGAAAAGAACAAGCTCAGAATATTTGGGCAGCTGAGCTCCCTAAATAAGGTTACTCTTTAAAAGTAATCTACCAAGCACCTGGGTGGCTCAGTTGGTTAAGCAACTGCCTTCATCCTCGGGTCATGATCAGGCGTCCTGGGATTGAGTCTACATCAGGCTCTCTACTTGGCAGGGAGTCTGCTTCTCCCGCTGACCTCTCTCCTCTCATGCTCTCTCTCTCTCCTTCTCTCTCTTGCTCTCAAATAAATAAATAAAATCCTTTTTTAAAAAAGTAATCTACTCATGGTTATCTGAGATTTTATCTAATTGCATATTATCTATATTAATCACGTGTGTGTGCGTATTCTGAAAATAGCCACAACAAATTTCTACTGTCCTACATGTTGTTACATTTTTACAGAGATAAAATTCAGCAGCATACAATTAACTATTTTAAAGTATACAGTTCAGTGGTATTTATGATATTTGCGAGGTTGTATAACCATGAGCTCTAGCTATTTTCAGAAATTTTTTCATTATACCTTAAAAATATGTCATATCCATTAAGTAATCACTCTTCACCTCCTCCCAATCACCAACAAATGCCTGGTAGCTTCTAATCTTCCAATCTCTATGGATTTGCCTATTCTGAATTTGGGGGGGGGTCTTTATTCCTATCGGTCTGTAGGTTTTCTCATAGTATCTTTGTCTGACTTTGGCATCAGAATAATTCTACCCTCATAGGATGTATTAAAATGTGTTCCCTTTCCTTCTATATATTTTGGGAAGAGTTTGTGTAGAATTGGTGTTAATTCCTTTTTAAATGTTTGGTAAAATTTAGGGGACTTCCAGGGAAAGCTCCCCTCATCTCACAGAATCAAGTAGATAACTCACACATCAGTGTAAATAACTCAGAAGACAACCCAAAGACTGGCAGAACAGACTCTTTGCAGCTAAATGTAGAGAAGAGGCCACATCAAAGAGGGTAGGAAGGGCAGAGAGCTAAATAGGGACTATCCACAATGGGGAGGGACACCTCAGGCATGCAGAGGGAAAGGACTAGACCCTCATAACAAGTACCCTAACCATGAGACATCCACATGAAAACCAGAGGGCCTTGAACTTCACAAGTTCTTATAATCAGTGGGGCTTAATACTTGGAACTTTAAGAACCAGCAAGCTAAGCACTGGGAGAGCAAGGAAGTGATAAGAAACTGAGTTCCTGCCCTTAAAGAGATACAACAACAAACAGCCCTGTGGAAATACAGCATTGAAGTAGCGGTTTGAAAAATGCCTGGCATATGCAAGAAGTAAATTTGTTTATTAATCTCAGATCCTTGGGAGATTTTTTCAGGAACAGAAGAACTGGCAAGTGCCAATTCCTTCCCACCCCACCGACATAGACACACAGACACCTGTGGGGACCAGCGCAGTGCCAGTACTTGCTAAATAACTTGGTAACACCATGAGTCCCTCCCCCGACATCTTCCTGCAGACCTTGTCTCCTCCAAAATGCCCTTGGCTGGAGTCCTATAACTTCCCAAACTGAAATAGGAAGAAATAGAAAATTTGAACAAACCAATTACCAGCAATGAAATCAAATCAGTAACCAAAAAAACTCTTAACAAAGTCCAGGACAAGATAGCTTCACAAGGGAATTCTACCACACATTTAAAGAAGAGTTAATGCTTACTCTTCTCAAACTACTCCAAAAAATAGAAGGGGAAGGAAAACTTCCAAATTCATTCTATGAGGCCAGTATTACTTTTGTACCAAAACCCAATGAAGACACCACAAAGAAAAAAAAGAGAGAGAGAAAGAGCGAGAGAACTACAGGCCATTATTTCTGAGAACAGAGATGCAAAAATCCTCAACAAAATACTAGCAAACTGCAACCAACAGTACGTTTAAAAAAGTCATTCACCATGATCAAATGGGATTTGTTCTCAGGATGCAAGGGTGGTTCAATATTTGTAGATCAATCAATGTGATACACCACATCAATAGGAGAAAGGATAAGAACCATATGATCATTTCAATAGATACAGAAAGGGCATTTGACAAAGTACAACATCCATTCATGATTAAAAAAGAAAACAAAACCCTCAACAAAGTGGGTCTAGTGGGAACAGGCCTAACCATAATAAAGGCTATATACAAAAAAGCCACAGTGCACATCATACTCAATGGGAAAAGCTGGCAGCTTTTCCCCTAAGGCCAGGAACAAGATAAGGATGTCCACTCTCACCACTTTCATTCAACATAGTACTAGAAGGCCTAGCCATAGCAATCAGACAACAAAAGAAATAAAAGTCATCCAAAGAGGCAAGGAAGAAATAAAATTTTCGCTATTTACAGTTGACTTGATACTACATAGAGAGAATTCTAAAGAGTCCCCCGAAAAACCACCAGAACTGATTTATGAATTTAGTCAAGTTGCAGGATACGAAAGTAACGTACAGAAATCTGTTGCATTTCTATATACTAATAACGAAGGTGCAGAAACATGAATTCCCATTTATAATTGCATCAGAAATAATAAAGTACCTAGGAATAAACTTAACCAAGGAGGGGAAAGACCTCTGAGATCTATAAACCGTTGATGAAAGAAATTGAATACAACACAAATAAATGGAAAGGTATTCTGAGCTCATGGACTAGAAGAAAAAATACTGTTAAAATGTTCATAGTCCCCAAAGCAACCTACAGATTTAATGCAATCCCACCAGCATTTTTTACAGAACTGGAACAAGTAATCCTAAAATTTGTTTGGAACCACGAAAGACCCCAAATAGCCAAAGCAATCTTGAAAAAGAAAAACGAAACTGGAACGAGCACAGTCTCTGATATTAAGATATACTTCAAAGTTGTAATAATCAAAACAGTATGGTGCTGGCACAAAACTAGATACAAAGATCAATGGAATAAAACTGAGAGCCCAAGAATAAGTACACAATTATGTGGTTAATTAATCTTTGACAAAGGATGCAAGAATATGCATTGGGCAAGACAGTTTCCTCAACAAATGGTGTTGGGTAAACCAGACAACTACATTCAAAAGATTGAAATTGGACCATTTTCTTATACCATATACACAAAAATAAACTCAAAATGGATTAAGGACATAAATGTGAGGCCCGGAACCTTTAAAATCCTAGAAGAGAGCACATACAGCGATGGACATCGGCCATAGTGACATTTTTCTAGATAGGTCTCCTGAGGCAAGGGAAATAAAAGCAAAAATATACTATTGGGATGACATAAAAATAGAAAGCTTCTGTGCAATGGAGGAAACAGTCAACAAAACCAATAGGCAACCTACTGAATGGGAGAAGATACTTACAAATGACCTATCTGATAAAAGGTTAGTATCCAAAATATATGAAGAACTTAATACTACTCAACACCCCCCCCAAATAATTCAATTACAAAATGGGCAGAGACAAGAACAGACATCCAGATGGCCAACAGACACATGAAAAGACACTCAACATCACTCATCATCAGGAAAATGCAAATCAAAACTGCAATAAGATAACATCTCACACCTGTCAGAATGGGTGAAATAAAAAACACAAGAAACAAGTGTTGCTGAGAATTTGGAGAAAAAGGAACCCTTGTGCATTGCTGGTAGGAATGCAAACTGGTGCAGCCATGGTGGAAAACAGTATGGAGGTTCCTCAAAAAGTTAAAAATAGAACTACCATATTAGCCAATAGTTGTAATACTGAATGTTTACCCCCAAATACAAAAACAGTAATTCAAAAGGATATTTGTGCACATATGATTGTAACAGAATTATTTACAATAGCCAAATTATAGAAGCAGCCTAAGTGTCCATCGATGGAAGAATAAAGATGATGTGCTTATGTATGGGTAAGTGTATGTGTGTGTGTCTATGTGTGTATAGTAGGATATTGTATAGAGAGAGAATAGAATATTATTCAGCCATAAAAAAGAATGAAAATCTTGTCATTTGCAATGACATGGATGAGACTAGAGCGTATAATGTTAAGTGAAATATGTCAATTAGAGGAAGACAAATATCATATGATTTCACTCATGTGGAACTGAAGAAACAAAACAAACAAGCAAAAGAAAAATATATAGAGAGAGGCACAAACCAAGAAACAGATTCAACTATAGAGAACAAACTGATGGTTACCAGAAAGGAGATGGATGAGGGCCATGAGTGAAATAGGCCATAACAATTCGGGAGGGCACTTGTGATGAACACCGGATAATATACGGAATTGTTGAATCACTACATTGTACACCTGATACGAATATAAGAATATATGTTAACTATACTATAATTAAAATTAAAACTTAATAAATAAATAGGAAAGATTTACGATGGTGAAGGAGCATGCCCATTTTTTTCAAGTGGGAATAGGCATTTGAGAACTCAGGCTGTATCTCAGCAAATCCACTGTAGGAAAGGATATATACGAATATTAAGGGTCAGGTAATTCATTCCTTTGAAACTTCCAGACTAGCTGCTAAGACATCTTTGCCCACTCCCAGAAATATTCAAACCCCAGATGAAGACTTATGTTCCAGAACACAATGAAGGAGAACAGCTCCAATGCTCAACATGTGCCCTTAGGCAACCTCATAACCCATGGCTCATGGTCATGTGCATCGAGCCTCCTTCCAGATCTCAGTTTCAGTCTCATGCACTTGGCAGATTGTACTAACTGGTCAGGCTTTCTTTCCAAGGAATCCAAATATTGCCTCAGGACTTTTTCAGTTTAGGACTCCAAGACATACTTCCAAGTTAAGAGAATTGGTGTGGAAAAAAAAAAAAACAAACATAAGAGAGAGAGAATTGGTGTGTAAGATGACAACTATTCACTGTCCTAGATTTAAACTCCTGAGAGTCATTCATCTATAAAACAACAGGATATGTCTACAGGCTTTTAGGTTAAGGTGCCGTGATTTATTTAACCAACTACCTATTCTCAAGCATCCTAAATGATTCCTATTTTTTACAATTGTAAATATATAATTTATATGTGGCATAATTCCTAAAGTAGAGTCCTGGATTATAAGAAGTCATAAAACAAATTTGTAGATTTTATTATACATATTGCCACACTGTTATCCCTAAAGATCAAATCAATTTAGAGTCTGACCAAGCTGGATATTTACATTGTTCTTTATTTGTGAGCTTTATTGGTACCTTATGCTCTCATAAAATTTTTCATTTACATTTCTAAAATTATTTCTATGCATTGATTCATTATATTAGCTTGTGTATAAACTGCCGGCTTTGATCCCATATCAGATATTGATTGGTTGTATTTGCATTCACTCTGTCACTTGGAAGGCATTTTATCAGTGAGGTTTGCCCTTCCTTCTCCACACAGATTGTTGGCTTGCCCTTGGTGCACTGAGGTGAGGGGTCCTATCATCAAAGGGGAAGCTGCCAGGGCACAGCTGCTCTGTCCTTGAGCCTCTTTGAAGTCTAAACAGAAAGCGTTTCAGTGCTTACTTAGTGCTAGGTTAGTGCTTTCTGTGCTATCTATAAGCAGAGTCAATTCCTGCTCTTTTTTATCGGACCTCCTTCCAGGGACCTGTTGATGCCGTGTTCCAAGTTTAAGAGCTTTCTTTTTCACTAGTGAAGAGGAGTCTTAGCACCTGTGAGTTCTAATCATCAGAATTTTGTAATGTCTTCCCATTCATTCTATTCGACACTCCTTGCCTGGACTCAGAAGTGAGAATATGTATACCTAATACTCATCTAAGCCAAAAACCAGCCATCATCCCATTAACACATATACCTTGTTCTTCACACCTGTGGCCCAAGCTTTTAGCTCAAACTTGGACTATTCCAACAGAAACTGGAGAAATCAGAAAAGAAAGTTGTTTTTTTTTTGTGCCTGGAAATGGAGTTACCACTTATTTGTGGTCAGTGGATAAAACTAAATAGGGGCAGCCTCCCCAAAATGAGGAATGCCTCAAAAACCATGAAAAAGTCACATGTATTGCTAGAAGTAGTCTCTTTTGGGGTAAATGTATTCTGCCTTCTGGGTAGGTGTTAAGGTACCCATTTAGGGTAGTTGTTAAGATAAAGAGAGCTTCTCTGTTACCTCTGGTAATGACTACTCATCTACTTTTCTCATGACAAGCTTCTTACTCCACATTATTAGCTCAGGAATTGTTCAAAGGGGGAGGGGTCAGTGAAATCCATTACTATAAGACAAGATGCATCAGATGACTTTGGTGTCCAATCTTCCTTTAGAGCATTTCAAAATTGGTCGCAAGCTAATTCGACCCATGGAAGAAAGCTAAGTGCTAATG
Source organism: Mustela erminea (assembly GCF_009829155.1). NCBI lineage: Eukaryota > Metazoa > Chordata > Mammalia > Carnivora > Mustelidae > Mustela > Mustela erminea. Next base: position 59,672,399 of record NC_045620.1, on the reverse strand, counting down.
ATCAGTGGAAAACCAAGTAAATGAAAAGTTGAATTGGAGAAGATACCTGCTATCCCACAGTAGAAGTGTTATGGTAGAAAAAAGGAAATCACTCAAAAGTTCTCTTAATTAGTCCAAATTAAGATGTTGCAAATATGTGAATTAATTTATATTTAATTAAACATGGTCTCTGATAAATATGTTGATATAATCTTCTGCTTCAGGTTTAGAAAAATTTTCTAGTATTATTATTATTAGTAGTAGTAGTAGTATTTTACAGATCTTAGTGTGAAAATAGAAAAAAATTAATCAAGGCATTTTATAATAGTAATGTTTTGCAGTGGCCATTAAAAGGCAAGGCGATTCCAGATTCCACCTTGGGGCCCTTTCTTTTTCACTGAGGAATCTAATTCTTTGTGTTAAGTATACTAGCTCACTCTATGAGGGGAAGCCCACAAAGGTCATAATTATCAAAACAGTAAGGACATTGGTCCACTGTAGGACCTTTGGAAAATAATTCCTATTGATAGAAGTATTTCAACTCTATTTCACAATGAAACTTCCTGTGGCCCTCAAGGACATCCTCCAGGGATGAAGGTAGAGGAAAACTCATCAGAAATATGCAATTGAACCCCTGGGAGTTTTAGCAAGTGACTGTCAGCCAAGTTTGGGTTAGGGGTTCCGGAGACTGGAACTCTGGAATTCTGACATTAAGAAAAGAAGAGAGCCTTCTGTATCTCAAATCTTTGGCTTTCCTCATTTAGTCTCATTTATTGTTATATTAGTCAGTATATATACAATATATTGTTATATTGTAATATTAGTTATATTAGTTAGGTAGGTAGACAGACAGATAGATAAGGAATTAGCCCACCCAATGGAGGCTGGCAAGGCCCAAGATCTGCAGGGTGAGTTGGCAGACCCAAGAAAACTGATGGTGTATTTCTAGTCTGAGTCCTAAGGCCTGTGAATCAGCAAAGACCGTGGTATAAGTTCCAGCCCACAGGCTGGCAGGCTCAGGACACAGGAAGTTCACATCTAAGACAGGAAAAAGTCAATGTCTCATTTCAAAGACAGACAGGAAAAGTCTGTTTTACTTAGGGTAGCCTCTTGTTCTATTCAGGCCTTTGCTTGACTGGCTGAGGCTCAGGCATTTTGGGAAGGGAGATCTGTTTTACTCAGTCTACTGATTTAAATGCTAATCTCATCCAGGAAGATCCTCACAGACACACCCAGAATAATGTTTAACCAAATATCTGGGCATTGTGTGGCCCAGTCAAGTTAGCATGTAAGATTGATCATTACAGTCACCAATGTACAGACAACACTGGCTTAGGAAATGTAGGAAACCTGCTTTAGAGAGCAAGATGGAGTCACTCACGTCAAGCAGTGACTCATGTCATGCAGTGACCTAAGCAGCCAGGGACGCTATAGCTAAGACCAGATATCACCAAAACCAGCCCAGGCTAACGACACCCAGAACTGATAACCAACAGAACCAGCGGAGGCCTACAAAGGCCCAAGGCTGATTAAATCCTTTACAACCGGAAGACTTTAGCCACAAACTGTAAGACTCTCCAGATGCTGACCCTTGCACATCTGACCACATCAAAAAGGCAGCTGCCACCGAAGACTCTGCCTGACTAATCTGTGAACATAAAAGATCCTCCACTGCTTGAACAGGATCAGCAGTAAGCACTGACGGCTGGCTCAGTCCAGAACCAGTCCTCATCTCAGCCGTGTGCATGGACTGACTTGGAGTTGGGTTTGTTAATGTCTTCCCCCTGATTGTATCTTGCTTGTTGTGTGACTTTGTATTGTGCTCCACTTTGTGTGGCGTGTATGAAGCCAAGTTAAAGGTGTAGTGAAATGTCATTGAGTTTGGAATCCTGAACCTGCTTTACAAATGTGTTAACCTGGCTTTATGTTTGAATAAAGCGGACATGGTGGAAAGGCATGACTCCTGAGGGGCAGGCACAGGAAGGATATTTCCACACTGCTGCATGATGGGAAATACACCCATTTTTACCTCTGCTATGAGGTGGGTGGTTTAGGGGAAAATGTGAGTGTAGTGATGGCATCCCTTTCTCTAGATGACAAAGGTGATTCAAGTAGAAAGCAGAAGGGACTCTGAACTCCCACACCGTGGGGCACCTTCCACAGTGAGATGAAGATGTGCTTAGTAGCTTCCCCTGGTGGCTCTGGCAGCTCTTCCCACTGCAAGGCTTTGCTAAGGGCAGATGAGGGCAAAAGGGGCCATCGTGGGTCCCTGGGACTCAGAATCATTGAAAGGAGGAGACTAAGGTTCCTCTCAAACAAAGCGGATATTTGGTCTATTCCTATATTGCTTGAAAGCTTGGAGATTTAGCTTTGTATTGGATTATTTTTAATAATTATACCAAAAAGCTATCCAGCAGCTGCCTGGAAACTGTGTGAGGGAGGATACAGACATTACAGTGCTTTGTGGGTGGAGCTGGCTCTGCCTTCTCCAAGCGCTTCCCAGTCCTGTATTGAAAGCAAGGAAGTTTGAATTTGGCTTCCAGGTTCTCTTTGTGAGATCAGTGTAGAGGTGATATTTCTTTACAAACCAGGAAGATACCAAGAAGATCTCTTTATTTTAAATGTTTAATTGAAAACTCTACGATGAAAAAAGAAATGCTCATCTTTAAGGAGAAATAGGTCATGAGAGGGAGTTCTCTTTCTTCCTGTTAGCTGTTTAAGAGTTTAAAAGGTTGGTAAAGAGGGCTTTTCTTTTTATGTTTGCCTACTCTTTAGCACCCTTTGTTAACTCACTCACCTTCTTCCTAGAACTTTTCACAGAAGCCAGTCCCAGACCAATTTCCTAGTTGCGTGGCAAGAGAGGAAGTGGAGATGATTTATGCACGTGTAAGATACTTCCTATCAGGCACAACATGATTGCATAAGACTGTCTAACAAGAGAGGGGTGGTTTGGGGTGAGAAGACATTAATAACAGGACTGGAAGTGCCAGGGTGTTATGCAAATGGGGAAATTCATTTCACCTTCCCTTCTAAAGAGGAAATGACCCACCCTGCTCCCCGCCCCAAGAATAGCTCTTCAAGTAAAAATGTGGAACATATCAAAAGATTGACCTCCAGCCCTCCACAGCCATAGCCAGGGGTTGGCAGAGGAATTTGAAAGGAAGCAAAATTTGTAGAAACAAACCAATAGGGATTTACTTCTCATAGATGAAAATGGTTGTACACAAGCAAGTGTCAAAGGTGGTAATGAGGTCTTGAAGCCAGGATCAAAGAGCCCAGAACCCATTCGGTAGCAGAAGACAAGAGTAGGAGGCGAGCAGAGGCACAGCCTGAAGAGGGTCTGAACTGAAGCAGAAGTAGTCTCTCAGTCTCTACGGGAACTTGAGTTTAAGAGCCAAATGCCTGAGAGGCACGGACAGAATGCTGGTAAGTTTTTCAGGTGTTTGATAGAAGTGATGAATAGAACCAGGGGAAATGAGGAACTATACCAAATAGAACAGCTGTGGGATTGAGTTCCCCATGGAATCATGGGCAGCAAACTTGGGTAGCCCAACTGTAGGAGAACAAAGCAGAGCTCTGCAACTATAGGATCAGGGCACAGGCAGGGAATATGCAAGTCTCATGGGCAGGTATAAGCTACAGATTGAGTGAGGATGGAGCAGACATGCTAGAAGTCCAACCATATGAGGATATGGAGTTAGCAAGTTTATATTATTTAAGACATTATCAAGAAGGAAAAAATATAGAAGTGAATCTTATCTATGAGGGGGTACGTTCTGCTTCTGGCTGGTGTGGTAGCCTTGGGGTGATGTCAAGTGGAGCAGAGACCCAAGATTTATGCTGATTGTGAGCATCTTCGAGCAAATATGTGTGTATGTTAGGGGGAGGTGGATAAACAGTGAGGTTAGTCACCAGGTAATCTGGGCTTGGGCTATGTGAGGGAGATCATAGCAGGAGCAAGGGAAGGCTAGTGTCGAAGGCCCCATAAATTCTTCTCATGTAACTGCTAAAATCTCTTGGATCTGAGACAGGAGATGAAATTGCTACCATTTGAATGATAACATTGGGAACAAAAGCAAACCCTACTTTTCAGTGGGGCTGTGGCGTGCAAAGACTTGGAGTCTGTGGGAGCCACGAGATGCATTCATTCATTTATTTGCTCATTTAGTCATCCACTTATTTATTCACTTATTTCACAATCATTATCATAAACTAGGTTCCACCAGTTGGGTGTTTTCCCCACTTTTCTAATTGATGGAATTGCCATGAACTATACACTTATTTACACATTTACCTCTTCAGCACAACAGCCAGCAGGAAGGGGTAGATGAAGATGGGGTAGAGGCAGGCAAGGAAGTAGATGAGCCAGGTAAAACTGAAGGGGTACCAGTTAGGAGGTTTTCCTGACATCTTCCTCAGCTTTATAATTTGGCTTCACCCGTTTCCGACCCCTGTGCCCACACACTTCCCTGATACCTGATGATCTAGTCAGTCCTGACAACTAACGGAACGTCTCCACCTCTTTTTGTGAACTGGGAATAATATCACCACACTTTCTGAGACCTTTTAATGTGCTGAGGGCTAGGCTAGTTGCTTTATGTTCAAGATCACACTGATCTTCACATGCTTCCCATACAGATGAGGGAATTGGGGTATAGAGAAGTAACAATCCCAAAGTTACTCAGTAATGCTGTTTCCTGCAGCACCGGAAGTTTCTTCTGTCTGCAGAAGAAAATTTGCTTTCACAGGAAGTCAACAAAAATAAGTATGAGTTTGTATTAGTTTCCTATGGCTGCCATAACAAAGGCACAAACCAGAAGGCTTAGAACAATAAATTTATTGTTTCACAGTTCTGGAGGCCAGAAGTCTGAGGTCAAGGTGTAGGCAGGGTGATACTCCCTGCCTACCATACACACCACTACTGATGATTTCGTTTTTGCCCAGTGAGACCCATGTGGGACTTCTGACATTCAGAACTGTAGGATTTATGTTGTTTTAAGCCACTACATTTGTGTTAACTTATTACCACAGTGACAAGAAGCTAATATAATTGTCTATAATACCTCTGAAAGTTGAGAGGGAGGTGGGCCTTACAGAACACCTGGTTCCATCCCATCAGGTTACTTTCTGACTTAGGAAACTCAAGTGCAGCTCAGCTAGACCAGTGTTTGTTCCGCTCCTAGACAATTCCTTTCTTAACCCTCTACCCTCCTCTGGTAGTTGGTGGTAGTGATGGGACAGGAAGGCATTTTCATTGGCACCAAACCTAATCTGGGACTGTTTTAGGCAGGAATCAGCAGCCATCACAATGCATCAGATTCCCAACTTCCATGATATCAAGTTAAAATGTAGCCATTTATAGCTTCTCTACGAAAGCCACCTCTGTGCATTGCTTTCTGTGTCCTAAAATAAGAGAATAAAATAGTTTTACAAAACAAAAAAGAGGAACAAAGAAAAGAGAGAGAGAGAGAGAGAGAGAAAGCCCCCAAACATATTCTCATAAAAATCAAAGGGACAAGGATGGAGAAGCCAAGGACATATTGAACTTCATGGGCTGCTGTCTGATAACCTTTAGATGCAGGGCACATGGGTCATTTACTTTTCCCAGACTCTATATATAGTATGTCAGTTAGACCAGCGTTTTCTCCAGAGGCCAGTAGATTTCCACCTGTAGGAATTTGGGGAAGAGAGGGAGCTGTTATGGTTTGCACTTTCCTTCTTCACATTTAGTGCTTTATCTAGCTCTGACGTCACTCTTCTTTTTTTTAAAAGAGATGGTTAGATGAAGTAGATAATAAGAAAAAGTATTTCTTTCACAGCCTGCATAGTTTCAATAGAAAGGGCAATTCCTTTTAAAAGAAATGATGTAAGATAATGGCTCTGTGTGTATTTACAAACACATTACCGTCCAGTTGCCAACTCTTAATTGACAATAAGATCATGAATATTTGCTAGCTAATCCGGATATTTACTAATGGCCAGCAGAGACAGAAACATCCTCTTTAGATGGCTGATATTGTCACTGGGTGCCCACAAGTTACTGGCAACCCCTGCTCCTCTCGTTCTTTCTTCTGAATAGCCAAACCTCCCTGTGGCTGCAATTTTCCTTTTCTATAACCAATTGCTTCCAATTTACTGCTCACACCAGTGTGTTGGACATTTTACTAGGTCTTCTCACAGAGTTTTATTGCTGAGTGCTGGAAATCAGATCACACACACATCAAAGGCACTTCTAAACTGATTTGAAAATTTATCGCTTTGGCATTTCAAAACATTATGTATATTTCTCACTCCTGTTTTTTTGTTTTTGTTTTTGCCTGAGCAGTAAATATGGAAAAACCGAAATTTATTCATTAATTGGAAGGAAAAGATTGTGAATATCTTATTCAAAATGCAAACTAATATAATCTGAAGCACAGAATTTTAAAGCCAGGAGTCTGGAAAATGTCTTCCAAAATAAAAGGGGTGGCCCTTATCACTTATGAAGTGATCTTTCAAAAATAAATGAATTGGAAACCAATCAAGCCTGTAGATCCAATGACCCATTTACACAAAAAAATAGGAGACAGATAATTGAACATGCTAAATGGCAACATGGAGTTGCCATCCATACAATCCAGACCAGGAGAAACTGTAGGGCAAATGACCCGATTTCTTCAATAAATACATTAGAAGGAATAGAAAGAGAGAGAATATCAGAGGCGTATATCATAGGTTAATAGATTTAAAATATGTCAGTCATTTGAAATATGCAGACCTTAGTATGGAGACAATTGGAAATTTGAATATTGACTTCATATTTGATAATTTTAAGGAGTTATTATTAATTTTTAAAGTTGTTATAATAAGTAATCCTAAAATTTGTATGAAACCACAAAAGACCCCAAATAGCCAAAGCAATCTTTTTTTTTTTTTTTTTAAGATTTTATTTATTTATTTGACAGACAGAGATCACAAGTAGACAAGGAGGCAGGCAGAGAGAGAGAGGAGGAGGAAGCAGGCTCTCTGCTGAGCAGAGATTCCCAATGCAGGGCTCGATCCCAGGACCCTTTAACCCACTGAGCCACCCAGGCGCCCCCCCAAAGCAATCTTGAAAAAGAAAAACAAAACTGGAACCAGCACAGTCTCTGATATGAAGATATACTACAAATATAATAGAATAATATATATAATAAAATACTCAGCCATAAAAAAGAATGAAAATCATCCCATTTGCAATGACAGGATGAGACCAGAGAGTATAATGCTAAGTGAAATATATCAGTTAGAGGAAGACAAATATCATATGATTTCATCATACTGAAGAAAAAAAACAAACAAAAAAGAGACAAATGAAGAAACAGACTCTTAAATATGAAGAACAAGCTAATAGTTATCTGAAGGGAGGTGGGTGGCGGGATGGGTGAAATAGGTGAAGCCGATTAAAAACACACTTACCTTGATTAACAGTGAGGACTATGGAATTGTTGAATCACTATATTCTACACCTGAAACTAATATAACACTGTAGGTTAACTACACTCAAATTAAAAATTTTAAAAATCATTAAAAAGTATGGTTAAGTTGGTGGTTCTGTGGTTTTCTTTTTTGGGAGGTTTTTGATTATTGATTCAATTTCCTTACTTGTTATAAGTCTGTTTAGAGTTTCTCTTCCTTCTTGAGTCAGTTTTGATAATTTGTGGGTTTCTAGGTATTTTTCTAATTTGTTGGCATAAAATTGTACATAGTATTCTCTTTTCATCTTTCTAGACCCTAATTCTGTAGGTCAGTAGTAATATATTCACTTTCATTCTGATTTTAGTCATGTCTTTTTCATTTTTTTCTTAGTTTAGCTAAAGTTTTGCCAATTTTGTTGATCTTTTCAAAGTACTTACTTTTAGTTTTGTTGATTTTCTCTGTTGTTTTTCTAGTCTCTGTTTTATTTATCTCCATAATAATCTTTTTTGTTTTGCTCCTTCTATTGGCATAGGGTTTAATTTGTTCTTCTTTTCCAGTTCTTTATGACATACCTTTTGCAATGAGATTTCATTGTCCCTTCATCAAGAGTTGGACTCTATTTCTTCTTATCCTGAATATGGATGGCCCCATTTGACCACCCAAATGGGTGGACCATTTTGACCAAGAAAATGTGGTGAAAATTATGCTGGGTATCTTCTAAGGCAAGGCCTTAACGTATTTGCAGCCTGCACCTCCTTCTCAAAATCTAGCCTCCATGCTGTGAGGAAGTCCAAGTAGCCTTATGGAGAAGCCCACATGGAGAACTAACGAACTCACTGAGCTTCCAGCAGCCAACTAGTACCCATATAATAAGGAGGTCATTATGGACTTTCTAGCCATCCCAAAGCCTCAGCAGATGCCATGTGAAGTAGTACTGCTTGATTAAACCACAGAGTTGTGAGAACTGATAAAGGGTTATTTTTAGCCATAAAGCTTAGAGATGGTTTTGTTACACAGCCATGGATACCTGAAATGGAAACCCCAGTCCTTCTCCTATCACTCACCAGGGTCCCCTGAGCCATAATTTTCAGGGAAGGGGATTGGGAGGGGAGATAGCTTCAAGTACTCCACATGAGTTCTTCACATGTATTCAAGGTAATTGAGCACATCTGAATATAAGACATGCTTCTGGATTGCCTGTGGAATTCACTGTGTCTGAAAACTGCAAAGGCAGCAGAGCTAGGCAGTCTGGAGTTCAAAAGTCACATCTGCTGTTTGGTGATGACCTTCAGCAAAACACTTCCATTTCAATAGGAAATGTAGGTGTATAGCAAGGCTCTTCTAAGGCTTTAATGGAATAACAGATTCAATGGGCCAAGCATACTAGTCCCTCAAAGAATGTTCAACGCTGCTATTGCTGCTATTTCTCTATATCCTTCTTTACCCACCTACAACATAACAGGAGTGCCACAAGACAGATGAAAGTGGATATGTTGAATTTTCACATGATTTCATCTGATGATTTCATTTTATTTACTAGTCTTAAACCTAGGAAACTGAAGAAGAGACAAAGTGCCTCAATAATCTGGAGAAAATTTTTGTAAGACTTCTGGAAATATAGGAAACCTGTTGGAACTTGGAACATCATGGAATCAGCAAGATAAATCATGAAATATAAATTTATGATTCTAGTTTTTTATCTTGAAAGTGATGAAACTGCAAATTATTTTTCAAGATTAAAAAAATAAAAGATTAACTGCACTGGAATTAAAGTAAGAAGTTTTTAAAACAATCAAAGAAAAAACTGCAAACTGCGACAAGGAGGATTATGTTATATAACCTCCTGACAAACACCCCATGTGTATGTATATGCATATGCACAATGTATATACGTGTGTGGATCTTTATGTGTCTTCATGCATGTGTGCATTATGGATGTATATTTTACACCTCCCTAGGCCCCAAATCCTGGTTAGTCACAGAAGTTCAAGAATGCGCAGTTAGCCTTGCCCTATCTCTGCCACGCCCTCAGCATACAGCCTTTACAGCAGATGTCTTGGGGGGTGACTGCACAGCACACACAGTGTACTATTTGCTCCCATCTCTCATCCCACCATGCAGCCAAGTTTCTACTATGTGAGGTCCCTGCCCAACACAATAGCTAATTCAGCTAAATTGGACAACTGACCCACAGTGGACCAATCAGATTCTTTCTTCCAGAAACCTGGATTAGGGATTGAAGAGAACCCGTGGGGTTTGGTTTTGTTTTTATATGACTGGAATTAGAATGTGAATGTGAGCTTTCTTTGAGCCGCAGCAAGCCAGGGCCAAGAACACCAAGCAGATACAAAGAAGTGCAGCAAAGAAAAGATTCCTGAGTTCTCCATTGTTTTCTACAGCCTTATTTCCAGACCATGGAAAACCTCAAGTCCTTATAATAAATTCTATTTATTTGTTTGAAGTAATTGAGATTGGTTGTTGCTTCTAACCAAAAATTCTTTACAAGTCACTTACCTTCATTATGTTTCCATTTTTTCACTCACAAAATAAGGAAATTTGACCAGACACCTTCCTAGCTCTTTTTTACGTAATGGCCCCTTCTTGGAGCCTTCCTCCAGGATAAGGCTAGGGTTTTGCTTCCCTTGGGAGAAAAGTGGGGAGAGACTACAGCAATATTTTACTGTGTAAGCCACCTCTCTGGAAGTTACACAAAGGTAAAAGCTAACTTTTAAAAGCATCCTCCAGAGAATGCCAGCTAGTTATACTAGACATAGGCTATATGCCAGATAAAGGCTACATTCACTAAGAGAAATAAAAATGTCTGAACAGACAGAAGTCTTTGCAAATAGAATCTGGATAGAATATTCCTTCCAAGATGAGAATTTGGGGTTTGATCCCATAAACATAAAAATTCTCATCTCTATATCCTCTACATACTTTAAATTATGAAGTCCCATAAATTATATATTGCATACTGAATTACATACTTACATTGTTAAGTATGATTTTGTGATTATAAATCTTGCTTTCCTAATTAAATTATTCTTCCAGAGTAGAGGTCACAATGTATATTTCATGTTGTGAATCCCTGTTGTGTCTAGCCCCATTTTTGTTATGTGGTAGTTATTCTTGGAAAACATGTAGTTAAGTTGCATGCACTGGCCAAATAAACCATTGCTTAAAGATGCCCTTACCTCTTCGAGGTTAGGATAAGGGTATGCCATTTCCTGGCTGAAGGGGCAATTGATTGACTAAATGAATGATGCCAACAAATATGCATTGAGCTTATGCTTACTATCAGAAAAGTACATCCACTCACCCCACCCCAAGCACCCACAACTCAGCTCTGCAAGCAGGGAACAAGGAAATGGAGGCCAGCTGATCTTCCACTGTTACTGACAGAGGTTTATCAAATGTGTCCCAGAAGAATACTTTACGCCCAGGAGACACTGTGTTAATCCAGGTCACTGGAGAAACAGATGTTATTAAATGTGCAAGCATTTATTAGGGGAATGTCTGTATGAGAGAAAACAGGAAAGAAGCTGAAAAGGGTTGGGAGAGCCATGAGATCATGATGCCAGTCTGACTGAGTGAAGGAGAGCAGGAGGAAAGGCAGGAGGAAAATTCTGCTGGATAGCCATGCAGTATGAAAAAGGTGGGACAATGCCAGAGGAGTCCCGTAACTCCCAGGAACAGACCTGCCTTTATACCATGCCTAGCTCAGTTATTGACTGACAGCAGACCATGGGAGGCATGATCTTGGGGCAAATGACAATGAATTTCAATGCGGAGCAGCTGAGGTCCCTGACTGATTACCTCCCACCCTACATCTGCCGTCATAGGCAATCTGCCATGCATGACCACCACAGATGCTCATATTTTTGCTTCATTGAATTGATGATTTTACCTGAAAAAGCCAAAGCCCTCTTCTTTTCTTACCATGTCCATTTTCATCATGATAGAAGAGGCTACAGATCTTATTTAGAAGGAAAGCCAGCCTAGCCATTCAATTGTACAGTTTGGAAATATCCATTAAGAAGTCCACTAGGAAGTCTCCAGAAACCATGTTTTTTTCAATCTCAGAAAGTTCAGGTCGCCTGACAAACACTCATTTCTATGAGATAGCTCAAGATTTGTTCTCCAAAAACTTTAGTGTATAATAGAAGTATATGTATGTGTATGAGACAGACTACTGGCCTTTTGAGAATTTGCTTTAGCTAACCTTTGAATGTGACTATTTTAGTACTTACCCTCTTTTGATTAAGATGAAAAAGCAGAGATAATTCAGCCAAATTCACTTAATATCAAGTCATTAATATGAAATCTATTTCATGGATTTTTTTTTCCTTCACACTCCAAGCAATTTGGCAAAATTGCAATACAACTAGCCAAATACTCACTGACATCAAAACACTCTCAAGATTAGTAAGTACTAAGTAAAAAAATATTCCTTTCTTGGACCAAAAATTACTTGCTATCAACCAAAGCAAACAAAATTTAATTATTTTAATAGGTTAAACTTGACATTTTGTTCTTCTCTTGGTGTGTTGGTTACACACAACAGAACTGTTTAAGTAGACCAGAATAACAATATCATTTCTATAGAATTAAAGGGCTAAGAACTTAGCCCTGCATCCATGATATCATTTTCTTCTGCTTTTATTTTTAGAAAACTCTATTTACATTACTTTGGAATAAAAAATCTAATTATATTGGGGCACCTGGGTGGCTCAGTGGGTTGAGCCGCTGCCTTCGGCTTGGGTCATGATCTTGGGGTCCTGGGATCGAGCCCCGCATCGGGCTCTCTGCTCAGCAGGGAGCCTGCTTCTCTCTCTCTCTGCCTGTCTCTCTGCCTACCTGTGATCTTTCTCTGTCAAATAAATAAATAAATAATCTTAAAAAAAAAAAAGAATCTAATTATATTAAAGTGAAATTTTTCTAGTAGTTCTTAGTAGATTAAGCCAGACTTGCAAATGGCTTAGAAATAATAAGTTTAATAATATTTGCAAAAGATCTATCTTTGGAAACTAGACCCATTTTATGTTCATATCTTATATTCCCCCATAGCCATGGAAAGAAAAAGAATTTCTGTTAAGAAAAAAAAACATTTGGCTATTTTCCTTAGACCTGCATGCTCAAGTCTAATGCAGTCCAACTCAAAGGACTACAAGAAGCCAAAGGTAAATTTATATATATAGCTTAATCGGCTTTAAAAATTACCTTGTCAGGTAATTTTCAGGAGTCTCAATGAGAACAGGAAAAACCTCCTCCTAGTTGTATAATTGTTCTCCTTTAGCATTTTCTTCTTGAATATTCCTTTATTCAGCTATTCCTTCCAACATCTGCTGATTACAATGTGCCTATCATTCTGATAGGGTCTGTGGAAGAAATAAAATAGAGAAAACACATCTTTATTCTCACAAGATGTTCAAATTAGTTGGAGAAATACGACATGTACATATATCCCTGCAACACACAACAATTACAATCAGTGAAATGGAGGTTTAAGGTTAAGAAAGCGACATTTTTGCCTCAATTCTTACGTGGTATTTCAGTAGAGGTTGTGAAAAGATGCATGTGAGATGAAAGAAGAGAAAGAATATGTACCAAAATGAGAAAACTATGAGACAGAGAGGAAAGAAAATAGAAAGCATGACCAGTTTTGTTGAAAGCAAGGACCATTTAGGGGAGTAGAGAGCTATCAAACTGGAAAGGTAGAGAGATATCAAACTGGAGCATTTTTAATACCAGTCAGAGAAAGCACTAAATACCAGATGAGAGGGTAACAAGGAACCACTAAAAGCTCTAATGGAGAAGTGATATAAAAATTCTTAGGAAGCTGTTAATCTGGTGCTGATGCACAGATTCATAGAAGAGGCAAAAACAAGAAACTAGAAATCAGGAGGGTAACACAAGAATCAGAGCATGAAGCAAGGGGGCCAAGTTACGATCATGGCAGTAGGAATGGAAAAGTAGGATTCCAAGGAAGAGCCTCTAAAGAAGAATTGACAGGATGTACTCAAGCAAATGGGTGAAGATGACAAGAGAGATGAACTTGAAGACGACCTCATTCTAAGCCTGGGTAATGGAAAATGACTGTGCAACCAACAAAAATAAAAATAGTAAAGACCTAGAAATGCTGGTGTGGATAGAAGGAATGTAGAGGGAAAGTAAAAACACGAAGTTTAACCTTAATCAGATGGAGTTTATAGTGTGAATAGTATGACCATAACCACTTGGTAGGAAATATGGGACTATAATTCAGGGTACAAGTTATGGGCCTGTGATTGTAACTTTTAGGAGTAAGAAGGAGGGTCATGGGGCGCCTGGGTGGCTCAGTGGGTTAAAGCCTCTGCCTTCGGCTCAGGTTATGATCCCAGGGTCCCGGGATCGAGCCCTGCATTGGGCTCTTGGCTCAGCAGGAAGCCTGCTTCCTCCTCTCTGCCTGCCTCTCTGCCTGCCTCTCTGCCTACTTGTGATCTCTGTCAAATAAAATCTTAAAAAAAAAAAAAAAAAGAAGGAGGGTCATTTCACAGGTTCACAGAAGCCTATGAAAGTAGATAATACAGTCAAAAGAGGAGAGGTGTGTGTAGGGAGTAAGACAAGTACAGAAAGGAGAGTTTGAGATAGAACTTTGTGAAGTGTCTCCCCTTGCAGGCATACCTCCCTCTCATATGTTTGGGAAAGAGAGTCTGTCTAGTATGGCTCCTCTCCATTATCGTATTTTCCCCTAAGACCCTCTCAGAGGCTCTCTCACCCCTTGGGGTGCTCACACTGCTCTTCATCACTTGGATCTCTGTGTCTCCTGTTCTTCCTCAATAAAAACACCTGGATGTGGGGGTGATGGTACAGGGATGTCAGCATTGTCTCTTTCCTGGGGTATCCTTTATTTCTCCATGAAACCACTCAAACAAGGCTCTGGGTCATGCTGAAAACTTATTAAAGTTTTGGGACTAACTACAGGAAATGATAATGAAGGAAAAAAAGAAAACTTAAAACTTTATGCTAAATAGATTATTATATCCGAGAATCTTAGAGAAAAGGAAAAATGTTACCCCTTTCATAGGATACACTTGACTTACTAATCTTGTTTTTATGACTTGAAACCTACCCTTTCATTTCTCTCCTTAAATAAAAGCCTATTTTACTTTTCTTTTTCTTTTGAGAATCCACCAGGCCCAGAATAGAGGTGTGAGCTACTATTGGACTATATCCTTGTTCCTTAGCATTACACAATCCAGGGACAACAGGAAGCTACTAGGACATTTTCCAGAGTGTGAGCTACTCAGTTTAGGATGACAACACAGATGGCTTCAGGAGAACAGTCCACAGAGGGCCTTCCCACTTCAAGTTCAGTCCCTGTTCAAGCATCTTCATGGTGGGAGGTGAGAATAGCTCTCTAAATTGTCCTACAGATAACATGAAAGCACAACTTCACATGTCTTTTTCAAGGACAAACAATAACTCTCAGAGACAATATGATCTAAATACACATTAAATTAGAGAAACATTTTCCTAAAGGCAATATAACCTGCAAAAATTTCCCCAGTTTATCACTTAAATAGCTTCTTACATTGCTAAGCAAAAAACTTTTTCCCATTTTTACTCTCCTACTCTAAAACATGCCTAAGACATACCTGTAAAAAACTTGGCTTTCTAACAATAGAACCATTTATCTGCCCCCAAAGACCTTGAAGAAACACTGAAATTATATTTGTCTTATAAGGAATGTGAGAAAAGCAGCCAGCTACAGTGGCAGAGGAATAATGGTCAGAAATGTAAAAGAACAAAGAAAACAGAATTACAATTTAGGCCAAGATAAAAAGATTTAGGGAGAAGTAGGTCATAGTTTCATGTGCTCCAAAGAAATCAACATAGAAGAAAATGACAAAAAGTCTTTGCCAACCTAGATGCCATTGATGACCATCTATAAAGGAGTTTTGAGAGAATGGGTGGGAGTGAAGTAGAAATCACAGGAGTTTTCTCTTCAGAAAAGGATATTCATTTAAAGAATGGAAAAGTTGGGTGCCTGGGTGGCTCAGTGGGTTAAGCCGCTGCCTTCGGCTCAGGTCATGATCTCAGGGTCCTGGGATCGAGTCCCACATCGGGCTCTCTGCTCAGCAGGGAGCCTGCTTCCTCCTCTCTCTCTGCCTGTCTCTCTGCCTACTTGTGATCTCTCTCTGTCAAATAAATAAATAAAATCTTTAAAAAATAAATAAATAAATAAAGAATGGAAAAGAGAACATGACAGCTTAACATAGTAGGAGATTGGGGGTAAGGTTTTATTTAGGTGGGGAATACCTGGAAATGGTTATAAGCAGACACAAGAGACTGAAGATAGCCTTATCTCTAGTTGATGAAACAAGTTGAATTGGAAATTGGGAGAGAGAGGAGATATAAACCTGAAGCTATGTTGACAACAGGTGACTGACTTTTTTTTGTGAAAGAAAGAAGTAGACAAAAATATGGAAAGATACAGGAACAAATAAACAATCAAATAATTTAAAAATGCAGTGGTATTAAAAATACAGTAGTATAGAGGTAGAGAAGAGGACTCTGAGAAAGATTTGCTTCCTCAATTGAACAAAAAGCCAAACCACCTGTTGGAACCGAAGAACTGAAGTTAGCTCGGAAGCTGGAAGGTTGTGGTAGAGAACTAATGGCTCCTATGTGGAAGTCGAGAGGAAGCAACAAAAAGAGTAGAATAAAAAAATCATCAGATTTCCTTTCGATAATTTAGACCAAACTTCATTATGAGTACATTAGAAAGCTAAAAAAAAAAAATACATAAAAAGCAACTACTTGGTGGTGATTAAAAAGCAGTAAAAAATTACCTGCTAGACTCAAGAGATAATCCAGAGAGGCAAGCCTGTTATTTGAATTCTTTTCCCCTCGGGGGTGTTTGCTTATTCCATCAGAGGCATCTGAGCAGTGTTTTTGGCAGCCTTGTGGGGTTAGAAAGATAAAAGTAGAATCCCAGAGCCCATGAAAATTAGGAGAGAAGGATCCCTAATGAATTTTCTGTGCTGTAAGTGGAGTCTCCACAGGACCCTAACTTGGGAAAACTAGAAGCAAACTAAGACCAGCAAAAATTGCAGGCCAGCTTCATCCTGGATTGCTAGATCTTCCTGAGAACCTGCTAGAAACAAGTACAGATCTTCTATGGGGGGAAAAAATAATATTATTGTAGGCCTCAATATTTTCCACAAACAAGTATTCAAATATTGTGTCTAGTGCACAATTAAAATAACCAGACATACCAAGTATCAATGTTGATGCTATTTTGGAATATTATTTAGCTTTATTGGAATATTATTTAGCCTTAAAAGGGAAAAAATTCTGACACATGCTATAACATGGATGAAACTTGAGAACATTACAGTAAGTAAAATAAACCAATCACAAAAAGGCAAATACTATATGATTCTACTTACATGAAGTACCTGGAGTGGTCAAATTCATAGAGACAGAAAGGAGAATGGCAGTTGCCAGGAGCTGACAGGACAGGGGAAATAGAAAGTTGTTGCTTAATGGGTATAGAGTTGCAGTTTTGCAAGATGTAAAGAGTTCTAGAGATGCATGGTGGTAATAGTTGCACAACAATATGAATGTTCTTAATACTAGTCACTGTACACTTATAAATAGGCTAGTAAATTTTTTGTTAGTATTTTTTACTACAATAAAAATTTAGATAAGGGAAGAAATGTATAAATCAAAAAAATGAGGGGGAAATTAAGACATTTTCAGATAATCAAAAGCTATGAATTTGTTGCCACCTAGACCGTCCTGTAAGAAACGCTAAAGACCTGTCCTGTAAGAAATGCTAAAGGGTGTCCTTCTGGTTGAATTGAAAAGAAACTAGACAGTTACTTTAAGCTGCAAGATGAAATAAGGTAAATACATGGACAATTATAAAGTCTAGTATTATTGTAATTATGGTATATAACTCCATTTTTTAAAACCTGGTTTAAAGGACAAGTTCATAAAAGACATTATTGACCATGTAGCATATAAAGATGTGATCTGTGATTTCTAATAACAGAAAGGAGGAAGGGAGCTACTTTCAAGTTTTGTATGCTATTGAATATAAACTGCTATATTCAACTCAAATCAGAGTGTTATAACCTTAGGATGTTAAATGTAATCCCTATGGTAACCACAAAGAAAGTAGCTATAGAATATACAAATAAGGAAATGATAAGGGAACTCACCAAAAAATCAACTAAACACAAAAGAAGGCAGTGATGGAAGAAGTGAGGGACAAAAAAAAGTATAGGGCATATAGAAAACAAATAGCAAAATGACAAAACTGAGTCCCTCCTTATCAATAATTACCTTAAATGTAAATGGAGTAAATTCTCCAATCAAAAGATAAAAAATGGCAAAGTAGATTTTTTAAAAAATGGTTCAATTATATTCTATCTATAAAAAACTCACTTTAGATCCAAAGACACAAATAGGTTGAAAGTAAAAGCACTGAAAGAGATATTCCATGCAAGTAGTAACCAAAAGAGAATTGGAGTCACTACACTAATAACAGATAAAATAGATTTTTAAATCCAAAAGGTTACAAGAGACAAAGAAAGGTATTATATGTTAATAAACTTTTAAAAAGATTTTATTTATTTATTTGACAGACAGAGATCACAAGGAGGCAGAGAGGCAGGCAGAGAGAGAGGAAGGGAAGCAGGCTCCCTGCTCAGCAGAAAGCCTGATGCGGGGCTCGATCACAGGACCCTGGGATCATGACCTGAGCCAAAGGCAGAGGCTTTAACCCACTGAGCCACCCAGGTGCCCCGTATATTAATAAAATTTTTACAACAGCACGTGAATATATTAATTATAAACATTTATACATCCAAGAGACTTTCAAAATATAGGAAGCCAAAGTTGGCAGAATTCAAGAGAGAAACACACAGTTTTACAATAATAATTGGAGACCTCAATTCCCTATTTTTTTTTAAAGATTTTATTTATTTATTTGACAGAGAGAGATCACAAGTAGGCAGAGAGGCAGGCAGAGAGAGAGGAGGAAGCAGACTCCCTGCTGAGCAGAGAGCCTGATGCGGGACTCGATCCCAGGACCCTGAGATCATGACCTGAGCCGAAGGCAGCAGCTTAACCCACTGAGCCACCCAGGCGCCCTCTCAATTCCCTATTTTAAATCATGGATTGAACAACCAGACAGAAGATAAGTAAGGATACAGAGGACTTGGATAAAATAAGCCATCTAGACCTAATAGACAAAAAAATAAAATAAAATAAAATAAAGTTCCATGCAACACCAGCAGAATACATATTCTTCTCAAGAACACATGAGACATTCTCTAGGATAAACCATATGTTAGGCTACAAAACAAGTCTCAGTAGATTTAAAAAGATAGATATCATACAAAGTATCTTCTCCAGCCATGAAGAGATGAAGATAGAAATCAGTAACAAAAGTAAAATGAAAATTCATATGTGAGAACTAAACAACATTCTTAAACAATCAGTGGGCCAAAGAAGCAATCACAAGGAAAATTAGAAAATATTTAGAGACAAATGAAAATGAAAATAAAATATACCAAAACTTCTGAGAAGCAGCAAAAAGAGTGCAGAAGGAAATTTATAGCAGTGAGTGCCTACACTTAGAGAGAGAGAGAGAAAGATTTCAAATCGGTGGCTTAACTCTACACTTTCAGGAACTAGAAAAAAAAAAAAGAGGAAAATAACTCCAAGTTAATAGAGAGAAGGAAATAATAAGAATTAGAGCAGAGATAAACAAAATACAGAATTGAAAAAGCAAAAGAATCAAGGAAACCAAAAGTTGGTTCTTTGGAAAGATCAACAAAATTGACAAACTTTAGTAAAATTGATTAAGAAGAAAAAGACTAGACTCAAAGAACTAAAATCACAAGTGAAAGAGTAGGCATAGGTTGTAAAGAACTTTATAGAAATAAAAAGGATTATAAGAAAATACTATGAACAACTGTATAACCTAGATGAGAAGGACAAATTCTTAGAAACACACAACTACCAAAACTAAGAAGAAATGGAATGAAACTAAGAAGAGAGGGAAACAAAAAATTCTTTTTTAAAAAATTTTATTTATTTATTTGTCACAGAGAGAGAGAGAGAGAGCGCGCGCACAAGCAGGCAGAGTGGCAGGCAGAGGCAGAGAGAGAAGCAGGCTCCCCACTGAGCAATGAGCCCGATGTGGGACTTAATCCCAGGACTCCGGGATCACGACCCCAGCTGAAGGCAGCGGCTCAACCAACTGAGCCACCCAAGCGTCCCAACAGAAAATCTTAATAGACCTGTAAAAAATAAGAAGATTGAATCAGAAACCAAAAATGTTCCCACAAAGAAAAACTAAGGATCAAATATTTAAAGGAGAATTAGCATCAGTCCTTCTTAAACTCTTCCAAAAAATTAAAGAGGAGGGAACATTTTACTAACTCATTCTATGAAGCCCGTGTTACCGAAGCATGACAAAGATACTACAAAAAGAGGAAACTATAGACCAATATTCTTAATGAATATAGATGTAAAAATGTGCAACAAAATATTAGCCAACTGAATTCAGCATTGCAGTAAAAGCATTACACACCATAAACAAATAGAATTTATTCCAGAGTGCAAGGATGATTCAATATATGAAAATCAATCAATGTAATACCACATTAACAGAATGAAAGAGAAAAAAAAATACATGATCATCTCAATCAATGTAGAAAAAGCATTTGGCAAAATTCAACACCCTTTCCAAACACACATTAGTTAGTTGGTGTTAGTGTGATAAAAACCACACAATACACTAACAGAAGGGAACTTCCTCAATATGATAAAGACCATATAGGAAAACCCCCACAACACATCATACCCAATGGTGAAAAAGTGAAAACATTACTCCTAAGATCAGAAACAAAACAAGGATGCTCACTTTCATCACTATTATTCAATACCATACTGCAAGCCTTAGCCAGAATAATTAGGTGATACAAAGAAATAAAAGGTATTCAAATTAGAGAAGAAGAAGTAAAATTATCTTTGTTCTAAAATGACATGATCTTATATGTAGAGAATTCTAAAGATTCAGAAAACGTTTAGAGCTAAGAAACAAATTCAGCAAAATTGCAGGATACACCATCAACATTAAAAAATCAGTTTTATTTCTTTATGCTGGTAATAAATAATTATAACAGAAATTTTAAAAAACAGTTTCACTTACAATAGCACTAAAAGGAATAAGACACTTAGCGATTAGTTTAACCAAGGAGATGAAAGATTTGTACATTGAAAACTATGAAGCAGGGCTGAAAGAAATTAAAAGAGACCTAAATAAAAAGAAAGACATTTCTTGTCCATGAGTGAGAAGATAATACTATAAGGATGCCACTACCCAAAGTGCAATGAAATCTCTATCATAACCCCAATGGTATTTTTTTTTTTTTTTGCAGAAATGGAAAAGCTGATTCTAAATTCATATGGAATTTCAAGAGTTCTGAGTAGCCAAAACAGCCTTGAAAGAGAACAAAGTTGGGAAACTCACATTTTCTAATGTCAAATGTACTACAAAGCTATGATAATCACAACAGTGTGGCTGGCATAAGGACAGACATAGACAAATAGAATAGAATTGAAAATATAGAAATAAAACCTCTTATTTTGGTCAAGGACATTCAACAAGGATTATTCAGTGGGAGAAAAATGTAGTTTTTCCAACAAATGGTGCCAGGAAGACTGAATATCCACGTGCAAAAGAATCATTTGGAACCATCCTTTAGACCATATACAAAAATTAATTCAAAATGGGTCAAAGACTTAAATTTAAGAGCTAAAACCATTAAACTTTTAACAGTAAACTAAGAATAACTCTTCCTTGGATTTGGCAATGGTCTCTTAAGAATGACACCAAAGGCACAGGCAGGGGAGTTTGGCTGGCTCAGTCAGTAGAACATGTGACTCTTTTTTTTTTTTTTTTTTTTTAATTTTCAGTAGAACAGTATTCATTGTTTTTGCACCACACCCAGTGCTCCATGCAATCTGTGCCCTCTCTAATACCCACCACCTGGTAGAACATGTGACTCTTGATCTCAGCATCACCAGTTCAAGCCCCGCCTTGAGTGTGGAGCCTACATAAAAACAAAACAAAACAAAAAAACAAAAGCATAGCTACAAAAGAAAAAAATAGATAAATTGGACATCATAAAAATTCAAAACGTTTGTGCATTAAAAGTTTATTATTGGGACGCGTGGGTGGCTCAGTGGGTTAAGCTGCTGCCTTCGGCTCAGGTCATGATCCCAGGGTCCTGGGATGAGTCCCGCATCTGGCTCCTCGCTCAGCAGGGATCCTGCTTCTCCCTCCACCTCTGCCTGCCTCACTGCCTGCTTGTGTGCTGTCTCTCCCTCTCTGACAAATAAATAAATAAATAAAATCTTTTTTTAAAAGTTTATTATTAATAATTAATAATAAACAATTAATAATGAAAGACAAGCAATGAAATGGTAATAAATATTTGCAAAGTATGTATGTGATAGGGGCTTAATGTCCAGAATATATAAATAATTCCTACAACTCAAAAACAAAAAAACAATCAACCCATTTTTTAATATGGGCAAAAAAGGGGCATCTGGGTGGCTCAGTCTGTTACGCATCCAACTCTTGATTTTGGCTAAGGTCATGATTTCAGGGTTGTCAGATGGAGCCCTGAATCAGGCTCTGTGCCCAGCATGGAGTCTGCTTTTTGCTCTCCCTCTGCTCCCACCCCCCTTCTCCTGCTTCTATTCTCTCTCTCTCTCTCTCTCAAATAAGTAAATAAGATCTTTAAAAGAATAATCAAATGGGCAAAAAAGATACACAAATGACCAATGAACATATGAAAAGATGTTCAACATCATTAGTCATTAGGGAAATGCAAGTCAAACTCACAATTAGATTCCATTTCACACCTACCAGAATGGCTATAATAAAAAACAAACAAAAGCAGAAAATAACAAGTGTTGGCAAAGATGTGGAAGGATCGTAACCCTTGTACATTATTGGTGGGAATATAAAATGTTACAGCAGCTCTGGAAGACAGTTTGCTGATTCCTTAGAAAGTTAAATGTAGAATTACCATATGACCTATCATATAATTCCACGCCTACATATACTCAAAGAATTGAAAAAAGGAACTCAGGTACTTGTTCATTAATGTTCACAGAAGCATTATTGATATTAGCCAAAAAGTAGAAAAAACTCAACTTTCAACAAATGAATAGATGTTTTATATTAGGGTTCTCTAGAGAAACAATAGATTATAGATGCAAACAAATAGATGGATATAGAGGTACACAGATATAAAGGGATTTGTTATAAGGTATTGGTTCACATGATTAAAGAGGCTGAGAAGTCCCATGGTCTACTATCTGCAAAGCTAAAGACCCAGGAAATCTGGTGGTATAGTCCAAAGACCTATGAGCCAGAGAGCCAATGGTATAGACTCCAGTCAAAGTCTGAAAGTCTGAGAACCAGGAGTGCTAGGGGAAGGAAATCAATATCCTAGACTAATCAGTCAAGCAGAGAGAAAACTTACCTTTCCATGGGCCTTTTGTTCTACTTTGGCTCTCAACAAATTGGATGATGCCCACCTACACTGGAGAGGGCCATCTGCTTTACTCAGTCCATCAGTTCAAATGTTAATCTCCTCAAGAAATACCATCACAGACACACCCAGATACAATCCATGATGCAGTCAAATTGACACATATAACTAACCATTACAATCAATCAATAAAATATGATATATATGTGGAATGGATGTTATTCAGCCACAAAAAGAAATGAAGTTCTATTCTTTTCCTGCTGCTGTGGAGTCATGTGGAGGTGAGAGACTATGTGCACCAAGATTCAGCTCCACCTATAACCCACTGCCATGGCCAAGGAAAGCATTATTATGGGAGGTGTAATGGATATTTAATACTGCTTTACAAGAGATGCTGAAGAACACTCTCATCCACGATGGCCTAGCACATGGAATTTGAAAAGCTGCCTAAGTCTTAGACAAGCACCAAGCCCATCTTTGTGTGCTTGCTTCCAGCTGTGATGAACCTATGTATGTCAAGTTGGTGGAGGCCCTTTGTGCTAAACACCACATCAACCTAATTAAGGTTGATGACAACAAGAAACTAGGGGAATGTGTAGACCTCTGACAGAGACAGGAAACCCCACAAAGTGACTGGTTGCAGTTGTGTGGTGGTTAAGGTCTATGACTAAGAGTCTCAGGCCAAGGATGTCATCAAGGAATACCTTCAGTACAAGAAATGAACAAATAAAAAAACTTGGTTTTTTTCCTCAAAAAAAAGTTGTATAATGTAAATGAAACTTGAAAATATTAAGCTAAGTGAAATAAGTCAGAAACAAAAGGACAAATACTGTATGATTCTACTTATATGAAATAGTTAGATTAGACAAATTCATAGAAAATAGATCAGAGGTTGTATATGTTGGGCAGAGGTAGAATGGGGAGTTATTGCTTAATGGGTACAGAGTTTCTATTTGGGATGATGAAAAAAAAGTGGAACCAGATAGCGGTGATGGTGTATATGAAATTAATGCTACTGAATTAGTACACTTAAAAAATACAAAAATGTACAAAAAACATGGAAAATTTTGTTATATTTCATTCCAACAAAATTGGTTTAACATAGTTGCTTATATTCATAGTAAAGAAAACCCATATGATTGCTTCAATAGGTGTAGAAATATCATTTGATAAAATTCAAAACCTATTCATTAAAAAATACTTTAAGAAACCTAGAAATAGAAGAGAACTTCCTTAATCTGAAAAAGGGTATTGTGCCAGTCATCAATTTATTGTCTCTCAACTCCAAAATCACCCTTCAGTACCTGCTTTGTGATGGACTGAATTCTTGAAGCACTTTTCCTTCATTGTAAGTACATGGAACTTTGCCAAAAGAGGGTGCTGGAGTGACACTGCAAGAGAAAGATGGTTTCTCTGCCTGACTCCAAAGTACAGTGTTTTGCTTTTTCTTGCTTCCGCTGCAAACAGGTGAGAGGTGTAAGTGTGTGGGCACATTTGGGGGTGCTCTGCTCCAGTTGTGTGCCCAGAGCATGTAGTCCTCAGCAATCTTGCAGCCTCAGCCCAGGTCCAGTAATGGCCTTCCCATGGTCTTCCAAGATTCTGGCCTCATAAACATAGTGGAAACCTAACTCTTTTACACCAGCCTTGAATGGCCTGAGTCCTAAAAGGTTGATACTGTTTGTCTCTCAGCTACTGCCCTGTGCTAGCCTGAGCAACCCAAAAAACTTCTCCACCAATCACAGTGTTGCACTCACATGATTTACAATGAGGGATGCACTGCAACCTTGGGAAGGGAGCTCCCTTTCCAAGTTTGTTCTTACTTGGATACTCTCCTTCAGCTCTTGGTGTCCTTTAACATTATCTCTACATCTTCATAGTTACCCTCCTATTATGGTTTCATAATTCATTGTCTTGAACTTTCCGTTTAAATTACTGTGTTGTTTTCTCATTGGGATTGACTGGTTGAAGACTGATACAAGTACTTACAAAATATCTATGGCTAACGGTTAATGCTGAAGGTTTTCCCTTTGAAATTAAGAATAAGACAAGAAAGCATGCTATCACCATTTCTATGCCACACTGTACTGGCCATTGTAATATGACAAGAAAAAAAAAGGCATATGGATTGGAAAAGAAGAAAGGAAATTTTCATTATTCACAGATTATAATGATAATATACATTTAAAATGATATTCAATTATTTAAATATATGTAATTAGCAAGATTACTGGCTGGAAAGTCAACATACAAAAAAATCTATGATATTTATATCATTTACAAATGATATAATTGTATGTATAATTATTAATATAATTGTATTTCTAATGTAATTATAAACATAATAATATAATTATATAAGAAAAATTTTGAAAAATACTATTAACAAAAATATAAAAATATTAAATACTTAGCAATAAATGTAACAAAAGATGTGCAAAAACTGTAAGACATCATTGTGAAAAATTGAAGACATCTTAAAAAATGGATATACAAGTTCATGAAATCACAGACTCAATATTGGGAAGATGACAATTCTTCCCCAAAACTGATATATAGATTCAAGACAATTATAACTGAAATTCTTATAAGTTTTTTGTTATTGTTGATTATATAGGAAACTGACTACCTTATTTTAAACATTTACATGGAAATGAATAAAGAGCCAAGACACTTTTGAAGAGAAAAGCAAGGAAGGAAGGTTTGCTCTATCAAATATCAAGAGTTATTATAAAGGTAAAATAACTGAAGTAGTATGACATTGGCATAAACATAGAAATAAATGTTTCCATATAAATGTTTCTATATAAATGAACTGAATAGAGTCCCACAACAGACTGATGCGCACACAAACATGACAAATTTGTCACAGCAGAGAGTGGGTGAACGATAGTATTTTAAATAAATTGTGTTGGGGAAAACTAGATATCCATGTGATTTAAAAAAAAAAAAAGAGGGAGGAGTCAAGATGGCGGAGAAGTAGCAGGCTGAGACTAACTCAGCTAGCAGGAGATCAGCTAGATAGCTTATCTAAAGATTGCAAACACCTGCAAATCCATTGGCAGATCAAAGAGAAGAAGAACAGCAATTCTAGAAACAGAAAAACAACCACTTTCTGAAAGGTAGGACTGGCGGAGACGTGAATCCAAAGCTACGGGAAGATAGACCCCGGGGGGAGGGGCCGGCTCCCGGCAAGCGGTGGAGCAACGGAGCACAAAATTAGGACTTTTAAAAGTCTGTTCCACTGAGGGACATTGCTCCAGAGGCTAAACCGGGGCAAAGCCCACGCGGGGTCAGCGTGGCCTCAGGTCCCGCAGGGTCACAGAAGGATCGGGGGTGTCTGAGTGTTGCAGAGCTTGCGGGTATTGGAACAGGGAAGATGGCTACAGAGACAGAGCTGATAGTGAGCTCCCTGCTCTGGATTACCTTGAATCGGTCGCAGGCTCGGTGAGCTCGGAGCGCGGCCGAAGGTCAGGCAGACGGGAGTTACTGGGCACTGTTCTCTGAGGGCGCACTGAGGAGTGGGGCCCCGGGCTCTCGGCTCCTCTGGGCCAGAGACCAGGAGGCCGCCATTTGTATTCCCGTTCTCCGGAACTCTACGGAAAGCGCTCAGGGAACAAAACTCCTGAAAGCAAACCAGAGCGGATTACTCAGCACGGCCCCTGGTAAGGATGGTGCAATTCTGCCTGGGGCAAAGACACTTCAGAATCACTACAACAGGCCCCTCTCCCAGAAGATCAAAAGAAATCCATCCAGGACCAAGTTCACCTACCAAGGAGTGCAGTTTCAATACCAAGGAGAGCAGCAGAGTGCTCGCTTCGGCAGCACATATACCAAGGAGAGCAGCAGAATTCCAGAGGAGGAGAAAGCAAAGCACGGAATGCAGGGCTTTCTCCCTGTGATGCTTTAGTCTTGCAGTTAATTTCATTTTTTTTTCTTTTTCATTTCTTTTTCTCTTCTTCTGCTAAAATTTTTTTAACTTTTACCCTTTTCTTTTTTAATGTTTTTTAACTAGTTTAATATATATATTTTTCTTTTTTATACTTTTTTTTATTTGTTTTCTTTTTTTTTTTTTTTTCTTTCTTTCTTTCTGAACCTCTTTTTATCCCCTTTCTCCCCCCTCACGATTTGGGATCTTTTCTGATTTGGTTAAAGCATATTTTCCTGGGGTTGTTGCCACCCTTTTAGTATTTTACTTGCTCCTTCATATACTCTTATCTGGACAAAATGACAAGGCGGAAAAATTCACCACAAAAAAAAGAACAAGAGGCAGTACCGAAGGCTAGGGACCTAATCATTACAGACATTGGTAATATGTCAGATCTAGAGTTCAGAATGACAATTCTCAAGGTTCCAGCCGGGCTCGAAAAAGGCATGGAAGATATTAGAGAAACGCTCTCGGGAGATATAAAAGCCCTTTCTGGAGAAATAAAAGAACTAAAAATCTAACCAAGTTGAAATCAAAAAAGCTATTAATGAAGTGCAATAAAAAATGGAGGCTCTCACTGCTAGGATAAATGAGGAAGAAAAAAGACTTAGCGATATAGAAGACCAAATGACAGAGAATAAAGAAGCTGAGCAAAAGAGGGACAAACAGTTACTGGATCATGAGGGGAGAATTTGAGAGATAAGTGACACCATAAGATGAAACAACATTAGAATAATTGGGATTTCAGAAGAAGAAGAAAGAAATAGGGGAGCAGAAGGTATACTGGAGAGAATTATTGGGGAGAATTTCCCCAATATGGCAAAGGGAACGAGCATCAGAATTCAGGAGGTTCAAGAATGCCCCTCAAAATCAATAAGAATAGGCCCACACCCCATCACCTAATAGTAAAATTTACAAGTCTTAGTGACAAAGAGAAAATCTTGAAAGCAGCCCGGGAAAAGAAGTCTGTAACATACAATGGTAAAAATATTAGATTGGCAGCAGACTTATCCACAGAGACCTGGCAGGCCAGAAAGAGTTGGCATGATATATTCAGAGCACTAAACGAGAAAAACATGCAGCCAAGAATACTATATCCAGCTAGGCTATCATTGAAAATAGAAGGAGAGATTAAAAGCTTCGAGGACAAACAGATACTGAAAGAATTTGCAAACACCAAACCAGCTTTGCAGGAAATATTGAAAGGGTCCTCTAAGCAAAGAGAGAGCCTACAAGTGGTAGATCAGAAAGGAACAGAGACAATATACAGTAGCAGTCACCTTACAGGCAATACAATGGCACTAAATTCATATCTCTCAATAGTTACCCTGAATGTTAATGGGCTAAATGCCCCAATCAAAAGACACAGGGTATCAGAATGGATAAAAAAACAAAACCCATCTATATGTTGCCTACAAGAAACTCATTTTAAGCCCAAAGACACCTCCAGATTTAAAGTGAGTGAGTGGAAAAGAATTTACCATGCTAATGGACATCAGAAGAAAGCAGGAGTGGCAATCCTCATATCAGATCAATTAGATTTTCAGCCAAAGACTATAATAAGAGATGAGGAAGGACACTATATCATACTCAAAGGGTCTGTCCAACAAGAAGATCTAACAATTTTAAATATCTATGCCCCCAACGTGGGAGCAGCCAACTATATAAACCAATTAATAACAAAATCAAAGAAACACATCAACAATAATAATAGTAGGGGACTTTAACACTCCCCTCACTGAAATGGACAGATCATCCAAGCAAAAGATCAACAAGGAAATAAAGGCCTTAAAGGACACACTGGACCAGATGAACATCACAGATATATTCAGAACATTTCATCTCAAAGTAACAGAATACACATTCTTCTCTAGTGCACATGGAACATTCTCCAGAATAGATCACATCCTTGGTCCTAAATCAGGACTCAACCAGTATCAAAAGATTGGGATCATTCCCTGCATATTTTCAGACCACGATGCTCTGAAGTTAGAATTCAACCACAAGAGGAAGTTTGGAAAGAACCCAAATACATGGAGACTAAACAGCATCCTTCTAAAGAATGAATGGGTCAACCAGAAAATTAAAGAAGAATTGAAAAAAATCATGGAAACAAATGATAATGAAAATACAACTGTTCAAAATCTGTGGGACACAACAAAGGCAGTCCTGAGAGAAAATTATATAGCAGTACAAACCTTTCTCAAGAAACAAGAAAGGTCTCAGGTACACAACCTAACCCTACACCTAAAGGAGCTAGAGAAAGAACAAGAAAGAAACCCTAAACCCAGCAGGAGAAGAGAAATCATAAAGATCAGAGCAGAAATCAATGAAATAGAAACCAAAAAAACAATAGAACAAATCAATGAAAGTAGGAGCTGGTTCTTTGAAAGAATTAATAAAATTGATAAACCCCTGGCCCGACTTATCAAAAAGAAAAGAGGACCCAAATAAATAAAATCATGAATGAAAGAGGAGAGATCACAACTAACACCAAAGAAATACAAACAATTATAAGAACATACTATGAGCAACTCTACGCCAACAAATTTGACAATCTGGAAGAAATGGATGCATTCCTAGAAACATATAGACTACCACAACTGAACCAGGAAGAAATAGAAAGCCTGAACAGACCCATAGCCAGTAAGGAGATTGAAACAGTCATTAAAAATCTCCAAACAAACAAAAGCCCAGGGCCAGACGGCTTCCCGGGGGAATTCTACCAAACATTTAAAGAAGAACATTTAAAGAAGATGTGGTATATATACACAATAGAATACTATGCAGCCATCAAAAGAAATGAAATCTTGCCATTTGCGACAACATGGATGGAACTAGAGCGTATCATGCTTAGCGAAATAAGTCAAGCGGAGAAAGACAACTATCATATGATCTCCCTGATATGAGGAAGTGGTGATGCAACATGGGGGCTTAAGTGGGTAGGAGAAGAATCAATGAAACAAGATGGGATTGGGAGGGAGACAAACCATAAGTGACTCTTAATCTCATAAAACAAACTGAGGGTTGCTGGGGGGAAGGGGATTAGGAGAAGGGGGGGTGGGGTTATGGACATTAGGGAGGGTATATGCTTTGGAGAGTGCTGTGAAGTGTGTAAACCAGGCGATTCACAGACCTGTACCCCTGGGGATAAAAATATATTATATGTTTATAAAAAATTAAAAATTAAAAAAAAAAAGAAAGAATCTTGGTCCCTATGTCACTGCACAAAAAAAACAACTGCAAATAAATTACAGACTCAGATGTGAAAGCCCAAAATAACAAAAAATCACACTGAATAATAATAAAAAACATATAAAAACTGGAAAATAGGGCGCCTGGGTGGTTCAGTGGGTTAAGCCTCTGCCTCCAGCTCAGACCATGGTCTCAGGGTTGTGGGATTGAGCCCCACATTGGGCTCTCTGCTCAGCAGGGAGCCTGCTTCCCCTACTCTCTCTGCCTGCCTCTCTGCCTACTTGTGATCTCTCTCTCCCTGTCAAATAAATAAATAAAATCTTAAAAAAAAAAACAGGAAAATATCTTCATGACTTCAAGGTAGGGGAACATTTCTTACACAACTATAAAAAGCACTAACCAAAGAAAAAGATTAATAAATAGGGCTACATTAAATAAGAACTTCTGTATATCAAAAGATGCTGTTCAACTGGTTTGTACCCAAATGACTCCTCCAAACCCAAAAACAAAAGATAGACAACTCAATGGACAAATGAGAAAAGAAACAAGGATAAGCACTTAGCAAAAGAGAATATCCACAGTCCCAAAACATAGGAAATGGGACTCTACTTCATTAATAATTAGAGAAATGAAAATTAAAACTACAATGAGATACCATCACACTGACAACACCAAAGGTAAGTGCGGATATGGAACACTGGAAATCTCCTTCACTGCTGGGGAGCGGGGATGTGTGTAAATTCCAGAAACAAAATTGAGAGCTAGTCAGTCCTGTCTCTCATATTCCATGATTCAGAATTCACTTCCAAGTGGAATTCCTAACAAAAACACTTGCACATGGGCACCAAAAGACGTGAACAGGAATGTCCACAGCAGCACTGCTCAGAGTAACTCCAAACTGGACAACCCAAGTATCTGACAATTGCACAAGGGATAAAGAAATTATGTAGGCAGGGTGAGGCATAATGAGTAAAGGGAATCATTAGGCACAAACTTCCAGTTATAAAATAAGTAAGTTGGGGCACCTGGGTGGCTCCATTGGCTAAGCATCTAACTCTTGATTTTGGCTTATGTCATGATCTCAGGGTCATGAGATCGAGCCCTGCATCAGGCTCTATGCTCAGCAGGGAGTCTGCTTGGGATTCTCTCTCCCTCTCTCCCTCTGTCCCTCCCACCGCTCCGCCTCCCCACATGCTCTCTCTCTTTCTCTAAAATAAAGAACTGTATTTTTAAAATTATATAAATAAAATAAAAAATAAAATAAGTCATGGGAATGTAATGTACAGCATACTAACTATAATAATACTGTGTTGTGTATTTGAAAGTTGCCAAGAGAGCAAACCTTAAAAGTCCTCAACAGAAGAAAAAAAAAGAAAAAATTTTTTGTAGCTGTGTATGGCGATGAATGTTAACTAGATTTGTGATAATCCTTTCACAATATATTCAAATGTTAAATCATTATGTTGAACACCTGAAACTAATACAATGTTACATGTCAATTAGTCAATTATATATTAATAAAATTATTGTATATTTATATAATGAAATACAACATAAAAATGAATGCACTATAGCTTCATGCAATGACATGAATTTCATAAACATAATAATAAGTCAAAGCAGCCAAACACACAATGTATATACTCTATAATTCCATCTATAGGAAGTTCAGAAAATGAGCAAAACTAAATTATAGTGTTTAATAGTACATGTTTAAGTGGTAAAAGTATAAACAAAGGCTAGGAAATTATTACTATGATCTTTAAGATAGTACTTACTCTAGAAAAAGACAAAGTACTAGTGATCAGGACAGAGCGTGATGAGGATTTCATGGGTGTTGAAACATTCTAGTTTTTGACCACTTGGCAATCACTTGGAGGTTAACTCTGAGAATTCATTGAGCTGTATATTTTCTTGTAAATGTCTGTAATTCATGTTTTAAAGGGCTAAAAGGGGAGCACCTGGGTGGCTTAGTTGGTTGAGCGTCCAACACTTGGTTTCAGTTTAGGTCCTGATCTCAGGGTCCTGGGATGGAGCCCTGCATCTGGCTTTGTGCTCAGCAGGGAGTCTGCTTCAGGATTCTCTCTCCCTCTGCCCCTCCCCACTGACTCTTACATGTTTTCTCCCTGTCTCAAATAAATAAATAAGCCTTTAAAGTAAAAAAAAAATTTAAGGGGTAAAAAACAGATGACTGCCTGGCAGCACTGAGGGTGCAGTAGACAAACCACATTTTACTAAGTCTTCAATCTAATGACCTGTCTTGCTGTGTGTAGGAGCCTGGGAGTGCGAGATGTGGAGAAGGAGGATGGCAATGACCCAGGATGGGGACTGGTTTGTCAGGACTGTGGAAGCCTGGCAGGGAGGAGTAGGGAGAAGAAATCACACATCCTTGAAATTGCAGTCCCTGAGCAGACATTCAGGCAGACATAAATTCAATTAGTCAAATGCCCTAGGAGATTAGAAGGTGAAAAGACCAAAGATCACGGTGAGGGAGAAGAGTAAGTTCACAGATAGTGAACTTACACACAGTGGAAGTCTGGAAGAAGCAAAGGTCGACACAGAAGCAGAGCTTCAGTGAACACTGCAGTAAAATGTAGTGTAATGATACCACATACACAGAAACAAGGCTCTTTTAGCCTGCTATGCACGCATTCATTCATTCATTCATTCAAGTCTTTATTGAGTCTCAGGAATTATTCTAGATACATAGAGAATATAAGAAGTTACAAGGCAGTTCTCTTTAGTTTTAACTAAGATAAGACACACCTTCACGAACATTGATGTTATAGTTCAAGATTTCACTGCTGGAGGGATAAAGCCCCAACTCACCCCCACACAAAGCATACAAGCTCCACCCCAGTTTGGCCCCTTGCCAGTGGCATCTGCCCATAGAAGTCTGCTGTACCCCAGAGAAATCATTTTCACTCATCCTGTGACCATATGTAGGCACAGTTCGATGCACTTTATTCATTCTCATAACTTTAAAAGGCCGGTACCATTATTATGCACACTGTCCAGGTGAGGTTACAAGCCCAGAGAGGTGAAGTAACTTCTTCGTGTTCACGAAAGCTTATAGGTACTGGGGCCAGGATTCCAGGTCTGGCTCCAAGGCTCTCCACAAGTACAACTGGGTCACAGTCATCTTTCTTGCTGTACTTGCTCTCCACAAGTACAACTGGGTCACGGTCATCTTTCTCCAGCCCCAGACATGTTCAAACCCTTTCATGTCTCTGCAGCTTTGGATTTTCTCCCTGTTGCCTTACACACAAATGCAGCAAGAAGGCTGCCACCTCTGTGCCACCTTCCAAAGCCACTTCCTCGGGTCATTCTCTACCTTCTTCCTCTATGGCCTCATCTTTCATGGGTCTCTCCTAACTCCTAACATGTCCCTACATGTCCTCAAGGACAGGAACCTTGATTTTTTTGTCAATAGGTCTTCTCCAGGATCTGTCACACATGAGATCATAGGTGATGCTGAACTGGATCCAAAGAAAAATGTAAATCCTAAATAAGTGGAGTCCATACTGAGAGTCATCATTGTTAGAAGAAAGAGAGGGTCCTGTAGTCTGAGGTAGCCTGGGGAATTCTTCTGAAGGGAGCAGCCCCTGGCTAGACCGTAAGGGATGAACAAAACCTGTACCACTGAGGGTGATCAAGAGGGTGTACATAGGCCAAGGGACTCCAGTGCACAGGGTGTGTTCAGATGTTGGTCTTTAAATCAAACTTGCTAGAGCAAGGCTGCAGGCAAAAATCAGGGATCAAGAGGCAAGAATATCAAACTGCCAATACAAATACCAGGATCTTAAGTTCTTCCTAAGTAAATCCAGAAAAACCAGAACACTTCTGAGTACAAGAGACCTGGAGGGGGAAAAAAAGATTAATCAGATTTAGATTTTTTTTATACTTTCTATTGGATAATATGAATATGGTACATAATTAACTGCAAGGTTGGAATTGCTCTGAATCTGGCACTGTTTTAAACACATCAGTATCAGCATATAGAGATTTCACTGCATTTTCTTGGCAACCAGGCCATCTGAGTTGTTGTCATCAATCAGGGCCTGGCCTGAGATCTAAAATGTCCATGTGATGCCCACTGTGCCAACAGCAAGCTTCTCCCCAGGTTTCTCATAGTTTTGGTACAAACAGTCCTGCCATATGCAGGCTCCTGCCAAGAAAGGACGGCACTGACCATACAAAAGGGGTATTTCTTGAGAGGGACATAGGGTGGATTTCTATGTCACCTTTTTTTTGTGGGGTGGGTGGTTCTGGAAAGTATATGCCACCGGGTTTGGGTTGCTGATGGAATGTCATCACAAACCAGACTGAATGGACTAGAAGGGTTGAGTTTTCTACTCCACAGGTTGTACCTCCTGTCCTGTCTAGCCTTTGCTCTTATTATCACCTTTCTTCTAGGTGAATGAGAAGAACATAAGGAATGTATAAATACTATTAGAACATAAGGAATGTATAAATATTATGTCCACAAAAGAAAAATTCTTCATTATTCTTCATAAGACCCCAGACCCACCAAAACATCCTTGAGGTGTGTGAGAGAGGCCCACCTGACTGCCTATCCCTAAAAGAGAATCAATTATAGGTAGTAAGGTTGTCATCAGGTGAGAAAATCTTTCCTTTTACTTCTACATATTTGCCTTAGATTCTTCACAAATAAAAATAACACAACATTTCATCAGCATTACTAAATCTACAAATTACCTTAATGACCTTGATCTCATTTAAACTCATTTTGCAAGTGGGCAAACATTGTTCCATGAGTTTAACTGATTGCTTATGATTGCAAAGTTACTAATAGTGCCAGGCCCACGTCTAGGACTTCAGGGTCCAACTCTGTTCTACTTCATAGCAAACACCTTATAACATATTTTCACACATATTTTCAGAACATATAAATTTTTGCTTTATAACTTTTATAATTCCAATTTGGGGTTTTGTTATAACTTATAAATGTTTTCCTGTGATTCAGACTTACATTTTATGTAATCGTATAGGGCTTGAGTTGAGTAGCAACTAACTCATTGATATCATGTTACATTTTGCAGACTCTTAATTAAAAATTTATTTCAATTTCAATGTTTTTTCCTCATGTTTAGGAGCCAATATGTTTTTTTTCCAGGTCTGAAATATTCTCGTGGAAGGTCATGGGACCCAAGCAACAATCCAAGAATGCTTCATGGCAGAAAGAGCCCTATTCTGGCTGCTGTACCACTCAGCCCCTAGCAGAGGGATGTGATGTGAGCAAAAGCTTAGAAGCTGGAATATAGAAGGTAGGTAAATTTGGCTGTCACTGATTCAGCTGGCTGGAGCAGAAAGGACAGATCCAGTCCATCTCTGATCTTCTAGCTAGCTCCGTGGAACTTCTCTGGGATAATCTTCTGCCTGCACTCTGAAACAGGCTGTGTCCTTATGTTAAACCATACTATTAATCCACAGAGTTAAGCAGCATCCAGAAAAACGTC
Source organism: Mustela erminea (assembly GCF_009829155.1). Classification (NCBI taxonomy): domain Eukaryota; kingdom Metazoa; phylum Chordata; class Mammalia; order Carnivora; family Mustelidae; genus Mustela; species Mustela erminea. Next base: position 59,636,814 of record NC_045620.1, on the reverse strand, counting down.
AATGATCAAAGGAAGAGTTTATCCTATATATTAGTAGAGCTCTCTCTAAAACAAATCTCACAGGATTCAGGGATACTGGTCTTGACTGACCTCATCACCAAAAACCCCAACCCCAGGGAGAGCTGGGATTGGGGAGGAACTCAAGAGAGAGCAGAGGGAGCCCCCACTTCTGTTGCCATGGGGACATGCAGAATCCTTCCACAAACCAAGCCTGGGATTAAAGCCATTCCTACTGAAACTCTTGCTGGGTGGCCTTGCTTTGGAGGCAACATTTTCCCAATAATTCTGAGTAAGTTGTTTTTGTAAAATGCATTCTCAATGCACAGGCCAGGGAAAACAGTTATTTAAAGGCATACTGCCCCAAATCCTTTTAGAAAAAAAGAAAGAAATCTTCAATACTGTAAGCAGTCACTCCCTAAATTCTCCTTTTGGATGTCCATGTTTTTGTGTTCTGCAGAGTTTTATTAAATGAGAACACATTACCACAATACGTGCTAAAAACATATTGCATCAGGCCTTGGAATTTAGAAAGAAAAATGAATTGTTCTTTGTGCGATGCCACCTTCTTCAGTAACTGAAACAAATTTGAAAATGTGGAGAAACCTGGGGATTTGGGAGAAGCTCTTCACTCATCTATTCCCCTAGTTGCCATGGAGAACAACAGTTTTACAGGCATCTTTAAATAAAGTCAGCCCAGAGCCGAAACCTCACCTTTTGAGGGAGAGAGAATATTAAGGGTGTGGGAGACAATTCTCTTTGCTGTTCTAAACAGCAAGTAGTCTGAGGAAGACACAAGTGAACCTCATGTTTATTCTGAAGAGACATTCATGTGGGAGGTAGCAAGTGGTTCTGGAGCACTGCACCCCCCAGAACTTTCCAGGGTCTACCCTTTATGTTCAAAGTCTCATTTCTGATCCTCAGAGCTATGGGGTTTCTCTCTCCGTGTTCATCACGCTTCATTTACCAAATATTCTGCTTCTTTGTACCCAGTAATCCTGGAATTCCCAAGAACATGGTCTGCCCTTTCTCATTGACTATAAATAACTTCCTCTGACTCTTCTGTCCAACTTCTCCCTCTCCACCTTCAAATCTCTCCCAGAAACTCTCATCCCTTGGGAACCTCCTTTGTTCCAGTTACCTTCAGGAAGGAGACTAGCCAATAATAATAATAATAATAATATAGACATTTATTATGCACCTATGAAGCACTTAACATAGATCATCTCATTTTATCTTCTGGCAACCTTAAGGTAAGTCCTATTTCTACTCCCATTTTATAGAGGAGGAAATAGTTTTAAGAAATGTAAGTGACTTGGTCACACAGTTGGTAAGTAAGAGAATAGGGGTTCAACCCACAGTGTTCAACTCCAGAGTATCCACTCATATAGTCTCTCCATTTAATTTTTCAGTCATTTACCCAACCAATATTTATTGAGCCCTCACTATGCCATGCACTGTTCAGGGTAGATAGCAATGATGAAGGCAAAAGAGGTTTCTACCCTCATCATGATTCTTTGATTTTAGTAAGGGTAGACAGGAAATAAATGAACAAATAAAACAGGTAATTTCTGAGATAAGGAGAAAATGCTTCAAGGAAGGAGCAGTGGTCTTCAAACTTGAGTGTCCATGAGCTCATTCAACAAGCAGGGCTTGTTGAATCACAAACTGCCAGGCCAAACTCTCAAGAGTTCCTCATCCAGAAGGTCTGGAGTAGGGCTTGGGGAATCGGCATTCCTAACAGGCTCCCAGGTGAGTTTGCTTTTGCTGATCTGGGACTACACTGGGAGAACCACAGGGATAGGGAGAATTGGGATTGGACTGGGGAGTGGGAAATCCTCTCTCAGGATATGTAGCATTTGAGTTGAGACCTGAATGACAAAATGAGCAAGACACCAGAAGGTACAAAGAAGCAAAGTTACCAAAAGGGCAAAGTCCTCAAGGTAGAAATGAACTCTGGGTATTGGAAGGACAAAACAAAGATCTGCTGGGTATTGAATGAGGGAAAGAAGAGAGACCAGCAAGGGCCAGCTTAGACTCAACACAGTTATTTATTTTCCTCTTGCTCCACTAGATGATGTTGTTTTAACATGAAAATTACAATGTTAACTTTAACCAACAAAATAGTGACAATCAGTTGACTTAAAAAATAAAGATCCAATATATGATTACTTTAAATGGCACCTGCTGTGACACATTTAAAATATAACTTCAGTTCCTCTTCACTCCAATGCCATTTTCAATTATAATTTTTCAAGCAAAAATATTCCATTTTGTTATATGCAATGTATGCTGGTGTTATATCTTATTTAATTATGTATTTTTTATCTGGGCAATCTGTCAAATCTGCAAGTTGTTGCAAAAATCAGAGACAAGATCCATGCCTTTTCTTTCCTCATTCTTCAGTGCTTTTAAAATACAAATATGTCTAGAACTGAACTCATAACAGGCTCCCTGGGGAAGGACATGTATTAAGAATGATCTAGGTGAACCTCTTGTTCTTGCCAGAGTCCTTTGTCCAGCTTGGTCCCTATGGTGCAAGAGTGCCAAGCAGAGACAGGATAAGATCTAGGCTTCTGTTGGATTCTCAGCCTCTTTCTCTGAGGAGAAATAGTTTGTAGCAAGATCTTTACTATTTTCCTTTGCTTTGGATCTGTTCTGATGAAGCAGTGAAGTTCTGCATAATTGATAAAGACAGATTGTTCATCTCATTTCTTAAAGCACATAGGTGCAATCAAGCATTCTGAATTTCCTAAACATTGCACTGTTGATGCCTGGAGAATTCAGAAATTACTGTTGGTGACTGTTATGGGCAGAACTGTGTCCTTCAAAATTCATATGTTGAAGTCCTAACCCCTAGTATCTCAGAATATGACTGTATTTAGAGACAGGGTCTTAAAAAGAAAATTAAGGCTAAATAAGGTCAGTGGAGTTGGCCTTATTCGAATATAACTGGGGTCCTCATAAGAAGAGATTAGGAAACAGGCATCACAGACAGAGGGACAACCATCTGCAAGCCAAGGAGACTTGGCCACCGAAGAAACCAACCCTGCTGATACATTGCTATTAGAGTTCTGACCTTAAGAACTATGAGGAAATAAATTGTTGTTTAAGCCACCCGGTCTGTGATTCTGTTATGACAGCCCTAGCACTCAACTAATATAGTTGAGTGTTTGGATGGCAGCTGCCCCCATCTAAGTCACTAAGAATTTGGAGAGTTGGCCCTTCTAAGAACCACTACTATGTGTTTATAGAGATTCTTATAGAAACTTTGTTATGCTTTTCATTCCATGCTCTTAAAAAGTTTCCCCTCTATAAAAATTGAGAAAACCAGGTCCCTTGGGGTGCCTGGATGGCTCAGTTGGTAGAACATGTGACTCCTGGGCTCAGGAATTCAAGTCCCATATTAGGTGTGGAGCCTACTGAAGAAGAAGAAGAAAGAAGAAAGGAGAAAGAAGAAGAAGAAGAAGAAGAAGAAGAAGAAGAAGAAGAAGAAGAAGAAGAAGAAGAAGGAGAAGAAGGAGGAGGAGGAGAAGAAGAAGGAGGAGAAGAAGAAGGAGGAGGAGAAGAAGAAGAAGAAGAAGAAGAAGAAGAAGAAGAAGGAGAAGGAGAAGGAGAAGGAGAAGGAGAAGGAGAAGGAGAAGGAGAAGGAGAAGGAGAAGGAGAAGGAGAAGAAGAAGAAGAAGAAGAAGAAGAAGAAGGAGGAGGAGGAGGAGGAGGAGGAGGAGGAGGAGGAGGAGGAGGAGAAGGAGGAGGAGGAGGAGAAGAAGAAGGAGAAGAAGAAGGAGAAGAAGAAGGAGAAGAAGAAGGAGAAGAAGAAGAAGAAGAAGAAGAAGAAGAAGAAGAAGAAGAAGAAGAAGAAGAAGAAGAAGAAGAAGAAGAAGGGGAAGGGGAAGGGGAAGGGGAAGGAGAAGGAGAAGGAGAAGGAGAAGGAGAAGGAGGAGTGGTAGTAGTAGTTAGTAGTAGTAGCAGCAGCAGCAGTAGTAGTGGAGAAGGAGAAAGAAGAAGAAAACAATTAGGTCCCTCCTCTGAGCCCATCTTGAAGGTTTCAGTTCAGCAGGAAACCTGTGGGCCAAAGGTTAGAGGGAGGAAATAGTTATCCTAGTCCTCCACTCCCTGAGACAGTGGGGGTCTCCTGTGTTCTGCTACAACTTTTGGTGCTTGTCTCTCTAAGACAGCACTATCCTTTTACATTTGTTTTACTGACTCTGGTCTGGTCAGCAGACAAGGCATTTCTGGGTTGTTGCTTCTGCTGCACATTTGGCTGAAATATACCCTGACCCACATTAGCCCACTTAGATAGTTTGGAAGAAAGGTTTAAGAAGTTCTGAGGAGTGCCTTTGCCTCTGAATTTCAAGGAGGGTGGAGAATGAATAACCCTTCTCCTATGCCAATAATGACAAAGTATAGAGTATCCACAAAAGGGGAGCTATATAGGGAACACTAAAGTTAGTTCTAGGAGTCCTGCTGTAAGAACTTCCTATCTGGATAAGATACTTTTGGGTTCAGGTGACCAAAAACCAACTCAAACTAGCTTATAACAGAAAATGGGAGGGTGTAGATTTAGGTCTGTGTAACTGCGATATTCAAAACCTGATGGTTTCAGGTTCAGCTTGATCCTGGGCTCAAATTCTGTCATCAGGAAGATCTATCTCTTCTTAACAGGAGACTCTGCTTTCCTGTGTTGGGATCTATTCTTAGGCATGAAATCCTAGTGTGTTGGCAAAGATGGCTACACATTTATCAGCCATAGAGGCAGTGATGCCGAAGAAAAGAACATCACTCTTTTCCCAGAGTTACAGCAAAATTCTAGGCAAACCCCCTGAATGGTCCAGGTTGGGTCACCTTCTAATTTCTCAACCAATCACTGTAGCCAGGATGGCGGGTACTCTGGGCCATGTGCCCACCTTTGGGACTGAGAAATGAGTGGGGGTGGGTGGCCCCATCCGAGCCACTAAAAATTTAGAGAGTTGGTTCCTCAAAGAGGTACCAGGAAGAAAAAAAGTAAACACATAAAACATTAATCTTGTATTACATTAGGCTGGCATATAAAAGATGCTCAAAACAGGCTGGCTTATATAATGTGCTTAAGTGTCAAATAAAAAAGGGGAAAGTTCACCTGAACCCAAAAGTATCTTATCCAGATAGGAAGTTCTTACAGCAGGACTCCTAGACTCCTGTGTCAAAAGTTTAGAGGACTATGGAGAAGAGAATAACATTGAAAGAGGATGAAACTCAAAATTATACACAAAAGTTATAAAAGAGGCATATTTCAGCACAATGCAAGGAAAAACCCTACTAGAAGTGAAGACAACAAAAGAGGATGCTTCACAAAGTGGTGAGCTTCCATTTTCTAGATAAGCTCTGGTAGGGATGAATGGCCATTCATCAGGGATGCAGATAAAAGGGGGTTCTAAGTCAGATGGGTTGGGTTGGCCCCAAAGACCTCCTCCAATCTCAAGCTACAATGATTCCCAAACTACTTGTTTCCACATCAGGAAACCATGAAGATGCAAAGAAAGTGCAGACCAGTAGGGAGCATAGTGGGCAGCACTGAGGTTTTTGTTTTGTTTTGTTTTGTTTTTAAGTTAACAGTTACTGAGGCCTTACTGTATACTGAGTACAGTCTAGGTGTTTGCATCCCTTGCCCCCTTTAGTCTCCAGAGTAACCTTTGAAATAAGTTTTAGTGACCCCATTTAATGAATGAGGAAATTGGGGTACAGAGATGTTGAATAACTTGTCAAGATTGACACAGTAAATAGCAGAGCTGGGACCGAATCCAGGCCACTTGTAATTTAAGGCAAAACTCTTAACCCTTTGCTCTTGGGGGACAGGTAAGCCTGCTTCTTTCTACACCTCCCTCTGCTCACCTACACCCTCCTGCCTTCTCAGGATCAAGGTCGATCAGGTCCAGATGGTAGCAGGTACATCTAATGAGATGTGAGAGTATTACTCAGAAGAAGCCAAGAGTTGCTGGGAGAGAATCCCAGATTCATATCCCCGCGCTTGAGATGTCAAGAGCAAATGTTATGGCCATGCATTAGAAACAGACACAACAACAAAGCCAGCGTTAACCTTGAACCCTTTCCAACTCTAGTCTATCCAACTGCTTTGGTCAATGCATGAGTTAGGTAAGCTGGCCAGTTCCTGTAATGGCTCCTACCTTCCCTCTGGGTTTTTAAAACATTTTTTTTAAGTTTTCAATTTTTTTTTATTGCTTTAAAAACTGATTTAATTGTATGCTTAAAAAGCTATCAGGAAGAAAGTGGGATTATTATTTTCATTTACCTATTTGGATATCAAGCAAATATTTATTTAGTACCTACTACATGCAAGATTTTGGGTCTTGCCCCAAAGATGAATACTTATTTTACTTAGGAGTTGAAAACACATATTTCCTGGAATAACTAATAAAGGGATCCATAGTAAAAAGCCATACCCTTTACCTTAGGGGTAGCTGAACCACCAGAATTTAGGTTAAAAGCTGCAGTAGATGCTCTGCCAGGTTTTGAAAGGGACTTCTCTAGGAATATTCAGCATGGGAACTTTACAGCTGGTTCCTCAAACTACAGACAGATAATATGAGTCTTGCACCTGCCTTCAGGACCCATGATATTTAGGTTCTTATGGTTCTTTACCACACATATTCATATATGTTGCTAGCTTACCCTAGAGCAAAACAGAGTAAGCAAGACAGCCTTCTGTCTTCAAAACTAAACCAGTCCCTGTCCAACCTTTTTCTAGAGAGTACAAGGAGGAGCCTCTCAGATAGAGAGAAGCAGCTGACCAGGACTGCTCAGATCTGCTCTGGACCCCTCATTCTGTTCTCACTGCCTACTGTGCTCCAGCCCAGTCATGGCCCTAGCCCCACTGTCAATACAGTCCTTTCTCTTTGTGGCCCTGGGATAACTGACATAGCAAACTCTAAAAATACCACTTCAAACACTAACTAGTAAGAGAGACTAAGAAGTAAATACAAGAAGACAGAGCAAATAGAAGAAGCATAAAAACATCCAAACTTTGAGAGAACCATGTTCAGTCTTACTGCATAGCTACTCATGGACCAGGTTCATAAGCTCTATCCCAATTGTTCTAAATCCTGAATGTGCATTGGAAGCACCTAGAGAGGGGTGTGTGTGTGTGTGTGTGTGTGTGTGTGTGTGTGTGTTTGATATGTTTCCTGGGCCTCACTATCCAATGGTTTTGGAACTTGGCTAGCTAACCTACAGATGGCCAAACCACATTCTCAAAGGCTCTGATTTGTTTGTTCAGAGCTGTGACCTAGGCATAGGTATTTTTAAAAGCTTCTAGGTCATCTAGTGTCCTTCCAGGTAGGGAACCATTGTCCTAGACCACATGAAACAGAATGAACCTGTACACTATTTAATAAGCTTCCCAGCTATAGCTGACTATATTTCTAAAGATGGTGCAACAGTACCTTCTAACCCTTGTGCTCTTCCACAATGTGTCCTTGACAGTGTACTTTAAAGATGGAGTCTATAACATCATACTCAATGGTGAAAAACTAAGGGTTTGCCCCCTAATATTAGGAACAAGACAAGGATGCCCACTCTTACCACTTTTATTCAACATAGAACTAGAAGTCCTAGCAATCAGACAAGAAAAAGGAATAGAAGGAATCCACATTGGTAAAGAAGAAGCAAAGCAGTCATTTTTGCAGACAACATGATACTCTATATAGAAACCCTACAGGGCACCTGGGTGGCTCAGTCAGTTAAGCATCTGCCTTTGACTCAGATCATGATCCCAGGTCCTGTGATCAAGCCCTGCATTGGCGTCCTTGCTTGGAGGGGAGTCTGTTTCTCCCTCTCTTTTTGCCTGATGTTCTCCCTGCTTGTGGACACTCTCTCTGTGTCAAATAAATAAATAAAATCTTTAGAAAAGAAAAGAGAAGAAAACCCTACAAACTCTACCCAAAACTACTAGAACTGATAACTTAATTCAGTAAAGTCACAGGATACAAAATCAAGGTATAGAAATATGCCACATTTTGTACACTAATAATGAAGCAACAGAAGAGAAATTAAGAAAGCAATACTATTTACAATTGCACCAAAAATAATAAAGTACCTAGGAATAAACTTAACTGAGGAGGTGAAAGACCTATACTCTGAAAACTATAAAACATTGACGAAAGAAATTAAAGATGACACAAATAGAAAGATATTCCATGCTCATGGATTAGAAGAACAAATATTGTTAAAATGTCCATACTGCTCAAAGCAATTAATAAATTTAATGCAATCTTTATAAAAAAAAAAAAAACCAACAGCACTCTTCACAGAATTAGAACAAATAATCCTAAAACTTGTATGGAACCATAAAAGATCCCCAACAGCCAAAACAACAAAACAATCTTGAAAAAAAAATGGAGGTATCACAATTCCAGATTTCAATTTATACTACAAAGCTGGAGTAATCACAACAGTATGACACTGGGCACAAAAATAGACACACAGATCAATAGAGCAGAATACAAAATCCAGAAACAAGCCCACAATTATATGGTCAATGAATCTTTGACAAAGGATGCAGGAATATGCAATGGGAAAAAGTGTCTACAACAAAGAGTGTCAGGAAAACTGGACAACTACATATACAAGAATGAAACTGGATCACTTGTCTTATACCATACACAATAATAAATTCAAAATAGATTAAAGACTTAAATGTGAGACTTGAAACCATAAAAGTCTTAGAACAGAGCACAGGCAGTAATTTCTCTGACATCAGCCATGGCAACATTTTTCTAGATATGTCTCCTGTGGCAAGGGAAATAAAAGCAAAAATAAACTATTGGTATGGCATCAGAATAGAAAGCTTCTGTGCAGTGAAGGAAATAATCAACAAAACTAAAAGACAACCTACTGAATGGAAGACAATTTTTGCAAATGACATATCTGATACAGGATTAATATCCAAAATATATAAAGAACTTATATAACTCAACAACTTCCCCCCAAATAATCCAGTTACAAAATGGGCAGAAGATATCCAGATGGCCAACAGACACATGAAAAGACAGTAAACATCACTCATCATCAGGGAAATGTAAATCAAAATTACAATGAGATATCACCTTACACTTGTCAGATGGCTAAAATAAAAAACACAAAAAACAACAAGCGTTGGTGAGGATATAGAGAAAAAGGAACTATTGTGCACTGTTGGTAGGAATGCGAACTGGTGCAGCCACCATGGAAAATGGTTTGAAGGTTCCTCAAAAAGTTAAAAATAGAACTACCCTATGATCTAGTAATCAGATTACTGGGTATGCACCCAAAGAATACAAAAACATTAATTGGAAAGAATATATATACCCCTTTGTTTATAGAAGCATTATTTATAATAGCCAAACTAAGGAAGCAGCCCAAGTGTCCACTGATAGAAGAATGTATAAAGAAGATGGTGTGTGTATTTGTGTGCATGTATGTTTGTCTGTGTGTATAATGAAATATTATTCAGCCATAAAAAAGAATGAAATCCTGCCATTTGCAAAAACATGAATGGAGCTAGAGAGTATAATAAGTGAAATAGTCAGAGAAAGACAAATACCATACGATTTCATTCATATGTGGAATTTAAGAAACAAAACAAATAAGCAAAGGGAAAAAAGAGAGAGAGACAGAGAGATAAACCAAGAAATAGACTCTTAACTACAGAGACCAAACTGATGGTCACCAAAGCAGAGGTAGGAGGAGATGGGTGAAATAGGGGATGGGGACTAAGGAGTGCACTGGTCATCATGAGCAATGGACAAATACAGAATTGCTGAATCACTATATTATATACCTACAACTAATATAACACTGCATGTTAACTATATTGGAATCAACTAAAAAACGTAATAAAATCCAAAAAAATTAAAAACATAGAGTCTAATTTCCCTCCCCTTTTGTCTGGGTGGTGTGTATGCTTCAATTTATAAAGTGTGGCAAAGCTAAGGCTATGTGACTTCTAAGGCTAGATCATAAAGGCCATGCATTTCTCTCAGCCTTGGCCAGGACTCTGATGCAGTCCAACAAGACTACTGTGTTAGGGAAGCCATGAGCAGGTACTCAGGTCAATAAGTCCAGTCATCCGCAGTATTATGCAGCACGTAAAACCATCTTGGGCCTTCCAAACCAGCACAGCCACCACCTGAATATCACTGAGGAACTACCACAGGAGCCAAAGAACTACCAGCTAAGCTCTACACAGATTCTGATCCACAGACTTCATGAGTGTAACAAAATGGTGGTTGTTTTATATGACTAAGTTTGGGTAGATTTATTATGCAGCATTATTAACCTGAATACCAGTTGACTCTAATGTGCAGCCAGGGTGAAGAACCAGCCCCCATTCTGTGGCCATTTGCCTCCATAATTATACCTGTCCTCCCCAAATTAGTGCACGAGCTCCTGCCTGTATTTTAGGACTCCAAACAGGGCATCTCCTCTCTAGCCATTTGCTTCCTCATGGAACAGTCCCAGAGGCCCTACTCTCACCCAGGTCCAGGTACTGCTGTACGGATGGGCAGACCTTACCTATAGCTCATGGGCCACTTGTGGCAATCACCACCAGAATGACCTCTGAGTGTGGCATACGTCCCATATGTCACATATGGCATCCCAGTGTCCACACAGCCAGTATTTCCTATGGGCCCTTGCTTCACAATAATCAACAGTGTATCTATTCCTAATAGAGTAATAGAGGAAAACAGAAACTGTACCTTCCAAGTCTGAGTTCAGTGATGCTGAGATGCACTCAGACTCATTCTGAAGGATATTATACTTCCTTTCAGAGGCTTTCTACATTCCTTTTCCCAAATACTTGCTGCTTCCTCTCACACTGTTGGGAGATCTCTGGTAAGGCACTGAGACTTACTATGAATTTATGTTGCTTTTCCTAAGAGAAGGCAAATCTTGAAATAAAGATGTAGATGATATGGAGGCCTCCTGGAGTTTGGGCCCAAGTGTGCATTGTTTGTTAGAAAGGATTGAAAGGAGCTGAGCTATATCGCTGGATGTAACCAGTCATGCCTAGGCAGCTGCTCTGTGCAGCTCAGTTGTTTGCTTTGCCCTCACTTCCCCATTTCTCTTGCCTTCTAGACCTGATGCTGACAAAATAAACAGATTTCCAAGTTGGTCATGACTCCAGAAGATTTACTGAGGTATGTGGTGATCTAAGCTTGTAATCTTTGTTTCTTTCTTCATCAAAAAGCTCTGCAGTTAATGATGAACACTTTAGCAGCCACCATATCAAGTCTGTGCTTCTGGAAGACAGCCTGTAATTGACAGGAGAGTTTGCTTGACAAAGGCCAAAGATGTGGAGTCTTTGAGGTAAATGTGTTATAGCTTTGACAGTAGTACGTTTCAGGAGGTTAACATCACATTGAAGGAAGAGATGCAGCTTTTTTTAAAGGCAGGTATTAACTCAGGCCCATGAGCTTGGAGAAGTGGATTCAAAAAGGCAAACTGAATTTGGCTCTTGCAAGAACCATTTGAAACTGCCCTCCTGTAAATGTGAGCTGTGTGCCAGCAGCCTTAGAGGATGTGTTCTGAAGAGAAAATGTCTCCTTACTGGGACTTTGAGCTGTGTTAGGAAAAATTATGTAGACATATTAGAATATATCAATTAAATATAATAAGATCAATACTAGATATAAAATGATGTTCAAATTCCTTGCTAGTAACAATTGGAGTGCCTTATCCTGTATGTCTTGAATAAAAGTTATATTTCATAAAACTTTATTTTTTTAAAGGTTTATTTATGGGGCACCAAGTGACTCAGTGGGTTAAGTCTCTGCCTTTGGCTCAGATCATGATCTCAGGGTCCTGGGATCAAGCCCCACATCAGGCTCTCTGCTCAGCAGGGAGCCTGCTTCCCCTTCTCTCTCTACCTGTCCTTCTGCCTACTTGTGATCTCTGTCTCTCTGTCAAATAAATAAATAAATCTTTAAAAAAATAAAATAAAGGTTTATTCATTATTTTTTGAGAGAGAGAGATCACACAAGTGAGGGGAGGGGCAGAAGGAGAGAATCTTCAAGCAGACTCCCTGCTGAGTGTGGAGCTCCATGTAGGGCTCGATCTCACAACCCTGAGGTCATGACCTGAGCTGAAACCAAGAGTCAGACACTCAACCGACTAAACCACCCAGAAGCCCCAAACTTTATTTTAAAACCACAAGATCAGGGGTTTGACTTTTCATCCAGTCACCTAAAAAGTACTACATTATCCAGGAATAATGAACTTGCATTTCAGAGACCGAACTTGATATTGTTAGAGTTGGTTAGGGGAGTGAAAGGGTTTTAATAATCTCTTCTGATTTGTTTTCTCTCAAAGCTGCTGCCAATAAGCTACTCCTTGAGGATACCAAAAGATCCTTTTCTGTTTTTAAAAGAACTAATGCATTTTATCAAGAATTATTATGAATATTTGAAGAAGACTTACTGTGGCTCTCCATCTCATTTTTCCCAGCAAAACATGCATTTCTATAATTAAAATTCTAGTCACAAGAAAAAAGAACCTAAGATAGACCTTGTTGTGCCAGCAACTAGGCAAAAAGGTATAATGCCCTTTTGAGCTCCTAAGATTACTTCAATTAAAGAATAAAACTGTCAGGTAACATCCACAGGATAATTAAGGTATGATTTCTTTTGTGAGTTTAACATTTTAAAAGTTAATGAAAAAAAGTCCTACATGGCTGTTATTTTTCCAGGGATCACTCTGTCTCAGAAGAAATGTCTATGCATTGTCATAGGTTAAATATAGCTAAGAAACAGAGACATCAGAATACACCTGGACAAAGCCAGCTCCCTCAGTTTGGCTTTAATTTTTTTTTCCATTGGAGATAATATCTGTACAGAAAAGTGTCCATATCACAGGTGTCCAGCTGAATGAATTTTCACAAACTGAACACACCTGTTTTACCAGTGCTCAGATTAAAACAAAAACAGAATACAAGCTGTCCCCAGAAGCCCCATTCTCTCACCCCAGGGGTAACCAGGATCCTAATTCCAACACCATTGATGAGTTTTCCCTGTTTTTGTACTTTCTATAAAGGGAATCATACAGTATGTTCTCTTTTGTGTCAGCTTCTTTCACACCGTGTCATGTCTGTGAGGTTTATCCATATTGCGGCTTGCAGTTATAGATGGTTCATTCTCTTTGCTGGCGGGTATTCCATTGTGTGAATACACTACAATTTATTTATCCGTTCTACAGTTGATGGACGTTTGGGCAGCTTCCAGTCTGGGGCTATTATAAAGAGCCAGCTGCATGAGTTTTTACACAGTGCCCAGGATGCCTGCTCATTTGCGTGAATGCTTCATGGGGGTTTTTGGAATAGCACTGGCCCCTGAACTCCTGACAGCATTGTCCGTCTCGTCCTTTTGGCTAGCAGATGTAGACCTTAAAAGAGAAAGGCCACAGCTCCCCACCTGTGAAAACGGACTCTTGTTTTCATGGGAAAAAAAAAAAAGTTTTTAAAAAAGACCAGCAACTGAGAACAGAAGTAAGTATTGTTTGCATTATCACAGAGAGTTGAGCAGCTGGTCACAGGGAATTGGGATCGGAGATAATAAGGTAACTTATCTTATTGAAACAGGATACAGGCTAACAATTCTTGAACAAGGAATAGGGCATGCCCAGGGAAGCAGGAGATAGAATAAGCTGAAAGGTGAAATGCTGCCAAGAAAGCATAACTGAACCATCTCATCTCAATGGGGTACGAGTTTAAAACAAGGGCAAAAGGCCAAGATCCTTCGTAAACAAAATCACTAGTTTAACTCTTTCCTGAGAAAGCAGGGTTTGCATCTTGACTCTGAGTTGCCCTGACTCTGAGTTGGGATGCTGCCCAAGTTCTCCACACAGTTCTGCTTCTCCTCTGTAAGGAGGGGGTGATTGCTGCACCCTTGCCAGGCTGCGAGGCTGAAGGAGACTCAGTGGGTGAAAGTCCTGGCAACACTGAGCAGATGCTGATCTGATGCTGTGTTCCCTTTTGGCCCTCAAGTGCCATGGTTTAGACAAAAGATCTAGAATGCATTGCTGAGAGCTCATTTGTTTAAATGGGCTAGAATGTAAACTGAAGGAAAGTCAGAAGATGACTGCTTGTTCTTTTTTGAAAATGCAGAAGAAAACAAGTGTTAGAAGACTGTATCGTTGTCAGTGCAGAGCAGAAGAGTGAGCGGAGGAGGTCAGGGTGCTTTCAAAGGGGGGGATGAGAGCTGAGAGGCAGGATCGAGGGCAGGAGAGGGCTGTGCCTAGAGTAGTTTACCCTTTTATTCTGCTTGGCCTCACTCTGTGCATATCCAACCTTGGTTACTAAGAGAAAAGCTTCTATAGTTGTTTGTGTCTTAAAATATTCTCGCCTCTTCAGACAAACCCATCATCTTAGGCACTTGACGACTTGGCTAGGTTGTCAGATTAAGGCCTGAGGTCTCAACATTTAGGGTGGCTTCAAGCCATCCCTGCCCAGAACTCTGTGCAGGCTCCAGACTGGTGGCTCCAAGACAGATTCATTCCTACTACAAGTGGTGATGACAAATTTGGATTTCAGGGTAAAATACAAGGTAATCTTTGGAAATAAATGGCAGGCAACACAATGATGCTTTGAGGTCCCAGTGCCTGAGGCATCACGACCATAGTCCAGCTGTGCATAGACAGGTTTCCCCCATGCCTGGAGACACCTCACTGACCTGTACCAGCAGGGCAACAGCCTCAGCCGTGTAAGAGGTTGCAGGAGAGAAAGAACAAGCGCTCTGGAGTCCAGCAGGAAAACCACTGCAGCTCAACTGGTGTCCCACCGGAGCGTGGGCCTGGATGAAGCTCCTGTTGGAATCCCCGCCTCAGCCATGACAGCACTTCACACTGAATCATCAATGTGATGTTTTCTGGTCCTCAGAGCTACTTAGTTTTTTACCAACAGGAAAGAGACAAAGTGAATATCATTATACCTGTTTGACAATTAAGCTCAAGCAAACCCAGATGATTGGCCGGTGTACGAAGAGCCATAAGCCATAGGTCCAGGTTTCCTGCATATGCTCACCAAACCATACCTTCCAGGACAAACATCAACCTCAGATACAGGCAGATGTGGCCAGCTTTCAGGTTCTGAACAACTGGACCCTGGATTGAGGGGTCACAGATAGTGGTATTGCTGAAGCCAGGATGGGAAGGGGGGCTTGGCTTCTTCCTTCCTACCTAAGAAAGTGAGGTGAGCAGATTTTTGAGAGATGCTTAGGTTGTAGAGCCAACAGGAGTTGGTGACAAGCTGCTGGCGAAGGGGAAAGTGAAGATGCTCCCAGGTTCCTGGTCTGCAGATCTGCATGTGTGGTGGCTCAATCACTGTCAATCAGCCCTGGAGGTCACCCTTGCTTACAGAGAATGACGAACTGGATTTCAGGAGTCATCAACTATTTCATGAATAGAGTGCTATATGTGTCTGCACTCTATCAGATGCAGAATCAGGCGAGGCTGGAGCAATTGGTAGGAGTAACAAATTGCCCCCAAGTGCTGATGCTTCTGCTTAAAAGTCATCCATGACTTCCCACTGGCATTTGAATTTTTGCTCACGGTCTCCAAAACCACATAGGAGCTGGCCTCTGCAGATCTCCCCTTTTTATCTCCCCATTCTCCCTTTAACCTCCAGCTTGTGTTCACCTCCAGCTCTTGATTCTTTCAATCTGGTTCTTATCTGTGTATCCGAGGCAGGCCTGGAATCCTCATCCTCAAGATCTTCAAATATCACTTCCTCAGAAAGGCCCTCCTCAACTGGCCTCTTGGGTCATTCTCTAGACAATTTCCTCAGTAGGCTTTTCTTCTCAGCACTTAACATTGTAAGAAACTACTGAATTTGGGGCGCCTGGATGGCTCAGTGGGTTAAGCCTCTGCCTTTGGCTCAGGTCATGATCTCAGGGTTCTGGGATTGAGCCCCACATCAGGCTCTCTGCTCAGCAGGGACCCTGTTCCCTTCCTCTCTCTTTGCCTGTCTCTCTGCCTACTTGTGATCTGTCTGTCAAATAAATAAATAAAATCTTTAAAAAAAAAAAAACTACTGAATTTGTCAGTATGCATGTTAACCATTATCCCCAACCACATTTTACGTTTAGTGTTAGGAGGTAATAGCTGAACAAGAGAACTGGCCGAGGGTCATCCTGGTGGAGATGGAAAGAAATGAGCAGATTTATTTAAGAGATGTTTAAAAGACAGAACTGACACGGTTTGTGAGTGAACTGGATAGGGAAAGTGAGGACCCCTTTTTAAGTCTGCATGGATGATTGTGCCTATCATTGAACTGGGCTGCCCCAGAAGAGGGCCAGCTGTGCATATAAAGGTATGAGCTGGGCTTCTCACTTACTGAGTTTGCGGTGCCTTTGAGGCATCCAGGATGTCCTACCAAGTGTGCAGCTGATATCTATATCTGGAGCTCAGCAGAGAGCTCTGAGCTAGAGAAAGATGCTTGTGAGCATCCTTGAATGATGCCTTTGAATGACTGGCAAGGGACACAGAGCCTGAAGATGAGATGGCCTGATAAGAATAGAAGAGGGACAGGATGCCTGGGTGGCTCAGTGGGTTAAAGCCTCTGCCTTCAGCTCAGGTCATGATCCCAGAGTCCTGGGATTGAGCCCCACATAGGGCTCCCTGCTCAACGGGGAACCTGCTTCCTCCTCTCTTTCTCTCTCTCTGCCTGCCTCTCTGCCTACTATGATCTCTGTCTGTCAAATAAATAAACAAAATCTTAAAAAGAAAAAAAAAAAGAATAGAGGAGGGAGACTGGAGGGGGCCTTGGAGTGAACTTAAAAAGGAACCAGAGCAGGTGAAAAAGGAAAACCAGATCACAGTGGCTGCATATGGAAGAGTATGTTGAGGTGTAGGTAGCCTTCCCTGGTTCCCAAGTTGGACTCCTTGGAGGGTCACCTCCAGGGCCATCAGCCAGCGCCTGTCACATAGATGTATGTTGAACCAGATATCCAAGGTTTCTAAGTGATCTACTGCACAGACTTTATAAGTGCTGACTCACTTAGGCCTCAAAAGGACCCTATCCATTACTCTCCCCCATTCTTTAGAGAAGGAACCAAGGTACACAGAGGGTAAATGACCTGCCCAAGTCACACAGCCAGTGAGTCTCAGGATTCAAACCTAGAGTCCGTGTGGTCTTTATCAGCACATAAACTAAGACCCTCCCTCACTTTTTCTAGGCTCCTCTTTGATAGCACCGATACACTATCAGATAATATGTAATAGCCAAAATTAAACTTTAGTAACAAAAGCATTAGTTCTGAATGCAAACATAAGATATGGGTCAGTATCCTCTTATGCATTTGGTTAAGGTAATATGCAATCTTGACTCTTCCCTCTCCCCCACCTGGTTCCCATCTCCCCAAAGCTAGAGTACACTGGAGCTGGTCATGGTGAAATCAGCTTGGCTAGCCTCTGCTCCCACAGACATTAGAGCAGGGCACCTTCCCACATCAGCTAAACTTCTTGACCAGGGTCTAATTTGGACCTGTTTCAGTTTTGACCTGAGTAAGAGGATGGTCTAAGTAGAGACCATCTCAATCTCATACAAAATCTCAATGATTTTGTATGACTTGAGAGTTCCTCTTCTTAACAAGCTGTCCCTCATCATCATTCAAATCATGCTGCCTTCCCTGTAATGTTGATCACCAACATTTCTTTGTTGCCATTGCCCTCACAATTTCAAAGAGTCTCTTTAGAAGTTTGAAAACCTGCATTTTAAATGAAAAAAAAAAAAAAAAAAGCAACCCCTCCTGTCTTTCACAAGACTAAACAGTAGTTTCTCTTTGGCTTCATAGGATCCCAGACCAGCCAACCTAAGGATATACATTAGTCCCTTTTTATCCAACCTGAGGATATACACGTATTAGTCACTTTGTATATAGTCGCTATATATTTGTTATATAAATAACATTGCATGATTTGGTGAAAAGTAAACATGTATTTATTGTCATGAAATATAATGTGTCAAGAACATCAAATTGCTGTTGTGCAGGCTCTTCTAATAGTCTATCAGAACCTCCTTCACTTCAGATATGACACACTTTTGGGTAGAACTTCCTGTTTTAAAAACCACATAAACTCTCCCACCCATTCCCCTTCCAGCCTTTAGCAATCTGATTATGTAGTACTTTAATTTTCCCGCAGCTATTGCCACTTTAACATCAAATATTACCAAGCTCTGAGAAATGCATAGGAATATTCACTTCTGTTATTTTTCCTTGCCTTTTAAGTTCACCCAATGCGGCTCATTGCAATCATGATCTACCTGAAAGATATATAATTGCCCCATCACCAGAACTCAGAGGGAAACATGTTTGCCTTTGTGTTGATGTGATTATTAAGTGGATTTTGTAGTTTAAAAAGAAAACAACTAGATTCTGCAATGGCATTCTTCTTAGAAATTGACCTTTGGTGGGGCTGACTAATGTCATCAACCAATTAATCTCACACCGATTACTCTGCTCATTCATTCTTAGCAAATTGTAAGCAAAACTTCCAAGAGGAATGACTGACTCTCACCTATTCTTTCTTTTTTTTTAAATTAATTAATCTATTTATTTGGATTTATGATCTTGATGATGATTCTCAACTACAAGTTTGATTTGATCACCCTTGTTTTCATAGTATCAGTCTGAAGGGCTTGGAAGCAGAGGACCTGGGTTCACAGTCTTGCTCTATAGTCAGCCATCCAAACTAGACACTTTCGTGGAAGGGCTTCCTTGACTTCTCCCTCCCCTCCATCTGTATCCCCACCCCATCCCTGCGGCCCCAGACAATCCATCACCAAGTCGTGTCAGTTCTGCCTCTTAAATATTACTCAACTCCATCTGCTTCTCTCTGTTCCCCGCTGTCAAGCCCTGGCTCAGCCTCCATCACCCCTAGCCTCATAATAGTCTCTGAAGTGGTCTCCCTGCCTCCAAATATGGGGTTAATCCATATAAGGGCTCTTCTAAAAATGCAGATTTGACTACAGCCCCCTACCTCCTTATTACCCTGAAGCCCTGCAAGAGCCCTATCTCTGCTGCCTTCCCCAGCTTGTCTCTGCTATTCCCACCGTCTCAGACAGCCATCTCACACAGCATGAGACCAGTACATATACTGTGTGTGTATGTATATATGTATATATGTGTATATATGTATATGTATATATCACTTCCTCATATAATGCCTCTTGACATTGCTTCAGAGGGCCCTCTCTATGTACTCTCTATGCCCAATTCCTGATTATCCCCAGTGCAGAGTGTATGGCTTCTAGAAACCTGCTCTGCATCTGTGACCTGCATCCCATCTTATATACTTCCCCAGGTCCAACTAGTGCCATCTCTTGAACTCCCTGGACATTCTACACTTGGAGTTTCTCTAATTCTAAATCCTCTGCCAGCCTGATGTCCTTGTGGGTAAGGACAATGTGTTTTTTTCTGTATCTTCTGCTCAGTACAGAATCTGTCATAAAGTAAGCATTCAGTAAATATTTGTTGGCTGGTGATGGGGTTGGGGTTCAAGGCAGTTCTTAGGGTACTGGACTTCCATCTATAACCCACAGAAAGCTCCATTTAGGTTTCCCCAAATATTTAATTCAAATTTTAGTTTTAAAAGAGTGTTAAATTATTTTTCATACTTCAGCATAGTAGATTCACATATGTTATTTACAAACACATGACACACTGCTGATCAACGGCTAAGTGTGTTGCAAAGATAAATCACTCTTGTAAAGACTCTGAACAAATCTTCTGTTATTTGCTGGTCCCTTAAATTCCAAGGTTATAAGGCTGATTATTTTTAAAACTGTTACAGTTTATAGCCATTTATCTGTGTGAATTGGGAATTTCTTATTACAATGTGAACAAAGCAAATGGCAGAAATAAACTAAAGCCTGAGGCTGGTATTAGATTGCAATGTTCCCCATAACCACTATCTATCTATCTATTTATTTATTTAGGTAAGATCTCATTTTGAACTAATCTCTAGACCCAATGTGGGGCTCATACTTTCAACCCCAAGATCTAGAGTTGCATCTTACACCAACTGAGCCAGCCAGGCAACCCTATAACTACAATTTCTATTTTTTCCATTTATTAAAACAACCTGTAATTCTCATCAGCTGACTTGACACTATATGAGTACAATAAGTTTGGAGTTATAACTCACAAGGACCGTGAGATGTATACTGATAAAAAGTACCATTAGCCCCCTGATATTTTAGGGATTTCTCTAAGATGTTAGAGAAAGAAATGTTAATCATTTCTTTAAAAGTTTGAAAACTACTGGCCAAGAGGAAGCAGGGTCCTGAGGCTGAGGCTGCCCAGAGATTTAGCACTCTGTTCCCAAGAACACAAGGCAACTGCTGGGGATTGGCCCGGGATGGGGGGCATCAACAGAAGAGCTAGAGAGCTGGGAGGAACATTTCTGAGTTTTGTAAGGAAGAGGGAAGAGCAGAAAGCAGCTCTGTGTCCCCTTGCACATTGAGGATCCCAAAGGTCTACAGGTCAGTCCCACTGCCTACTTCATAATAGGGCCCTCTATGCTCTGCTGGTGGGAAAGTCCTAGAGGAACAGATTCTCATGCGCCTTTGTACTAGGCTCTGGACAGTCCCTGTCCCTGCAAATCTGCAAGGGGAATTCTAAAGGGACAGGCCTCAGGCTTTTTACAGGAACCTGGTAGAGCTAAACAGGGAGGCACAGTCCAGGGGCTGCCAGTATTAGGGATGGCACAGAGGTCCCTTCCTTCTTCCTCTAGATAGCATTTCAAGCCAGTGGTATGGGCTAGCTGTCTGACTGGGCTTTGTGTGCCCTTCCCCTGGTCTCTGTGAGTTTTCTTCTAACTCATTTAACAGATGTAAATTGGGTACAACATGCTATGCTGGGTCATCCTTTCTGGGGCTTCTATAACATTGCTAGCCTGCCCAGGGCTTCCTAAATCCTACCCTGAATAAATCCTTTCCTTGATTCTGTTTTCCTCTCAACCTATTGTCCTATCTCATCCCATCTTTCATGCTGAAACTTCTTGAAAACAAGGATTCTCTACCTGTAGACTGTCATGTTGAACTCCCCCAACATGACTGTACCTGGATTTCCCCTGCTGCATGAATGGTATCATTACCTTAAAGGTCATTAGTGACTTCCTTATGCTAAAATCCAGCACCTTCCTGTAAGGCCTGCATCCTCACTGACAACCGGGAACCAGTCCTCATCCTTGAGATACCATTTGCTTTTTGGACTGTTTCCTGCTTTCTCTCCACCTCCTTGACCACCCTTATCTTGTCTCCAAGGACCTCAGTACCTCTTCTTGTTCTTCTCAAGGAAGCTGGTTAGGTTTGCCAGGGCTGCTGTAACAGGGTACTATAGACTGGGGGGCTGAAACAACCAAAATTTATTTTCTCACAGCCTCAGACAGTGGGGTCTGAGAATGAGATGTTGGCAGTGATGGTTCTCCCCAGGCCTCCTTCTTTCCTTGGCCCGGACATGGTCATCTTTTCCCCATGTCCTAACATGTTCCCTCCTCTGTGTTTTTCTGGCTCTTAATCTCTTCCTAGGAGGACCAGTGTTGGGGCACCGGGGTAGTTCAGTTGGTTAAGCAGGTGCCTTCAGCTCAGGTCATAATCCCAGGATCCTGGGATTGTGCCCCACATTTGGATCCCTGCTTAGCACACCCTCTCCCTCTGCCTGCCGCTCTGCCTACTCATGCTGTGTGTGTGTGTGTGTGTGTGTGTGAAATAAATAAAAACCTTAAAAAGAGAGAGAGAGGATGAGTGTTACTGGGTTAGGTCCCACCCTGATGACCTCATTTTAACTCGGTTGCCTCTGTAAAGACTCTGACTCCAAATACAGCCACAGTCTGAGGTACTGGAAGGTCAGGACCTCAACACACAAATGCTGGAGAGGAACACAATTTAGACCATAGCAAAAGTCTTCCATGTAAGTTTCTTGACTGTTCTAAATGCTTCTTTCCTACACCCATTTCTAAAGCTTCATATATTATTATTACTCAGTTAATGCTTTAATCAATTTCATTTTTAATTAAAAAAATGTATCTCATTAAAACAAAGTGGAACAATACTCTAGTGTTTGAAGAAAAGGTTGATAAGAGGATATGATTTTCAAATAAATACCTATATCTCAAAGTTGTTTGCTGAGCTCTGAGACCAAATTCTCACCAGGTTTTCGGACACTACCCTTGATGACTGGTATGTCACACAAGTTGTTCTCTCTGCAAATGCCATTCTCACTCCTTACCCATCATCTGTTGGCCAAAATTCCCCAAAACTCTTTCAGTGACTTCTCTCCTCTGCTTCAGAAGAAACCCAAATATTTTGTCCATCCCATATGCCCCTCCCTCAAGACTGGCTATGTAGTGTTTGAGACCCAGTTCAAAATTTGTAAGGCTCTTTGTTCAAAATCTAACCAGAGTTTCAAGACAGTGACAGCAGAGCATTAAACCAAGCAAAGGGCCCTCAAAGCATGGTCCTATGTGACTGTGAAGGCCACATGTCCTTGAAACTGGCCCTGCCCCTCCGTTATCCCTCCCACATCACCCTGCACTCCACCCCCATTGATGCCCTGGATTTCCACACTGGCCTACTGTGACCTCACATCCATCTCACCTGCCCCATCCCACCCCATCTGCCCGATAACTTTTACTCTACATCATCTGCACCGGGTATCCTCTGCTCAAAGCCTTTGGTATTTCCTCATTTCCTACGAAACTGGGCACAGCCTCTTCAGGCCAGCATGTTAGGCCCTGACTTCCTGACTTGACGCCTACTCATGCCTGCCTGCCACAAAGCTTGAGGCAAATGTTCTAGTCACTCTCCTCAGATTGTTCTCTATATAGCTCAATCTCCAAGCCATGTGTTTCTGAATCCTACCCTTTCCATCTGTGCCATTAGAACCACCCCAAAGATTAAGATCTACCTCTTTCAAGAAGTGTTTCCTGGTCTGGTTTCTTCTTTCTGGCTAGCCTCACATATTTAGATGCTGTGGTAAACATTTACTGCACATAGCTCCTTGCCAAGGGTTTGTGTGCTTTTATCCTTTAAATCTCCCTTACCCCCAGAAGCAGGTTCTATCACTATGTCCTGGAGAGGGTTAGAGGGGCTGGCTGTGTTGTGTAGGTTCACTTGCATGGTGGTGGACCAGGGTTCAAACCCAACAATCTGGCTCAGAGTCTGTACCTGTCTTGTGCCTTGTGTGGCTGGTATTTGTGCATTTCTTCTACATCCACACAAGACAATGAGCCTTTTGAAGAAAATAGATCTTTTTCATCTTCGTTTTCCTTGAGGCACTTCCTATATCTCCATGTTCAGCCCATATTGCTTATGTGAAGGAGCAGGAAGTTTTGAAACACTGGTTAGTCCAGGAAGATGCAATGACCAAATATAATACCTTACATTTCTGAATACTCAGCCAACTAAGGATTCTTTGGAGTGACAACGACCTTTTTCAAAAGCAGTGTACTTTGGGGACCATTCAGGAAATATATATTTGTCAATCACACTTGACTTATGAATTGGTGGATTCAACTCTGCTTTGGCTTGCGTTCCTTCCTTCCAACGAGAGTCATCTGAGGGGATCTTTGATTGGATGGAGGCAGTCCGGCTCCCCCACATTTGCCCTATTGTTTGGCTTTGTATTAACCTGTCTTCACCTCAAATCTCCCTACCCCAGGCTAGGCTATCAGAGGGTAAGAGAGAAAGCCAGATTTCTTAGTCTCCCACTATTTTTTTTCTTCTCACTGGCACTGAGGGAGCCAGCTTCTTTCAGAACTTCTGTAGGGTCCAAATGCAAATGGCTCTTTTCTCTCCCTTTCCTGCCCAAGAACCAGTGATGCAGAGTGAAAACTGAGGGAAGTTTTGGAGAGAGGTACACATGGTCCACAAAAAAAAAAAAGAATGGGGAAAAAACAGATTACAAAGCAGTATGTGTAATATGATCCTATTCTTATATTTTTATATTTAAAGGGTTTTTTTTAAGATTTTTTTTTATTTATTTGACAGAGAGAAAGAGAGAGAGAGCACAAGCAGGGGGAGTGGGAGAGGAAGAAGTAGGCCTCCCACTGAGTAGGGAGCTTGATGCAGGGCTTGATCCCAGGACGCTGGGATCATGACCTGAGCCAAAGGCAGACGCTTAACAACTGAGCCACCCAGGTGCCCTTATATTTTTATATTTAAATAAATACATGTGTTGTATTTTACCATAGACATGTGAGAAAATATGTCTTGTAAAAAGGAAAACATACCTGGGTGGCTCAGTTGCCTGAGTATCCAACCCTTGATTTTGGCTCAGGTTGCGATCTCAGGGTCTTAAGACTGAGTCCCATGTAGGGATCTGTGTTCAGTGTGAAGCCTGCTCATTCCTCTCCCTCTGCTCCTCCCCCCACGTGCTCTCTCTCTCAAATAAATAAATAAATAAATTTAAAAATAGATAAATAAATTAATAAGGAAGACATACTTTCCAAAGATATTCACCAAAATGTTTTCAGTGGTTGTATCAGAGTAGTGAGTCTTGGATGCAGCTATCTTAGTTTTTAAAAATGTATTTTAGGGGCACCTGGCTGGTTCAGTCAGTACAGCATGTGACTCTTAATCTCGGGTTTGAGTTCAAGCACCAAGCTGGGCATGGATCCAACTTAAAAAATAAATAAAAATCGTATTTAAAATTTTTTCTACAGTTAAGTGTTACTTGGGATGTATGTGTTTTTTATTGAGTTGGAACTCTAGAAGCATGTGACATGCAGTCTTTGCTCTTGGGGCATCTCCTCATCTCACACAATTCCAACTCTGGATACTGTTGGGAGAAACAAGAGGAACTAGGTACCACCCAGGGTCCTTTGCTTGTGGTCT
Source organism: Mustela erminea (assembly GCF_009829155.1). NCBI lineage: Eukaryota > Metazoa > Chordata > Mammalia > Carnivora > Mustelidae > Mustela > Mustela erminea. Next base: position 59,611,955 of record NC_045620.1, on the reverse strand, counting down.
ACAGGCATGTGAGTGCCTTCTCTGGGTAGAAACTTGGTCAGGAGCACACCACTTCCCCTTTGAGCGGGAATTCCAGGGCTAAGGTGGTGATGTGATTTGACCCAAGAGGGTGTAACAAACCCGGAGGAAAAGGGAATTGAGCAGAGCTCTTCTGATTCACCGTCTTGTGTGTTCACCACAGTGCTCTACTTCCTGGGATTGCTCTTTGCAAGCTGGGGTGTCAGCCCAGAGCTCACTGGCGGTTCCCTTCTTGGGACCATGTGAGGTAAGGGACAGGGAATGATGACTCAGAGAGGGTCCTTCCACTGTGCTAGCTAATACCCCCTCTCTGTCCCTCTTGCTCCTCTACTTCAAAAGTGCATTACCTACCTTGCTCCTAACCTCTTCTCAACCTACTGCAACCTGCCTACCACAAGCTAGCATGTTGTTGGCATTCTAAAAATGCTGGTTGAGTGACCAGATTTTCACATGCTCTGTACTCTACCCTGATTCCATGTTGGCCCTCACACCTCTGCATAGACAGAGATCTTTTAGAAACGCTAGCCTTCTCTCACCCCTTTGCTGGAAATCCAGCCTGAGGGAACAGAAAGAATATCACTTCAAACAATACCTTATTGATCTACTTCAACATTCCCAGATAAAAGGAATAGGGGAGAAAATGCATGCAGACAATGAAACCAAGACAAGAATGTCTGAAAATTTGGACACTGTGTCCTGTATGTCCCTGTCAGCACCATCAGAACTGAAACCTGCCTGGGTCCATGCTCTTGCCACTCATCTGGCCTGGACTCCTTTCCCTCCCACTGGCTCTGTCCCACCGTTCTCCATAAAGCCTTCTCAGCCCATGTGAGTCCAAAAAAGTTACTTGTGACAGTGCTTATATTATGAATTCACTGTTCATCTGTTTATATCTTATTTCCTCCCAGATACAAAGCTTTTTGAGTACTGAAATCGTATTTCTGGACACAGCAAAGTGCCCTGGTCTTGGGACTGAGATCTGGACAAAATACCTGGCACAACCACGTGTTGATTATAAAACCACAGGTAAGTTGCTCGAGCTGCTTCAAGGCTTGGTTATCTCATATGTCAGTTAGGCAACAATAATCTCTACCTCAGACTGGTGAAAGATGAAATGAGACAATACATCTAAAGGTTCTGGTAATTTAGTTATTTTCCCAACATTTAACATCTTGACATCTTTCCCAATATCTAGTGCAAGGTTTATCATGTAAATGTTCAATAAACATTTTATTGATCAACAGATGGTGAATTATACTCCATTCCTTCCTGAATCTTCTCTGTGTATCTCAGAGGGTTGGCCCATAGGAATATACTGTGAAAGGGTTTAGATGCATGCTTTGATAGCCACAAGAAATTAGAGATAAATATTACTGATTTTTACTTAATAATCCATCTATAAAATAGTCTAAGTACCTTTTTGTTCCGTAAGTTTCCTAGAGAATTTTTCCAGAGAAAAATAACATGAAAATAACATGTTTCAGAAAAAGTCCATGCCAACCAGTCCTAACAGAGCAGGACTTGTACGAGCAATTAGTATTGTCTTCCACAAAAGGGCTTTAAGAAAATGTGATCTATTCATTAGAAAGCAGGTGTAAGGGTTAGGAATTTGGCATACTTAAAAGGGGTAACTAAAAAGAGTTTGTCACATTTGTTTTGTTTTAATTTATTTACAAAGGGTTGTGAGAGACCAAAAAGGAATGATGAAATAGTTCATGTTACAATAATGGGGGATCTTTAGTTCTGCTAGACCTAAAGGGGCAAACGGAAGAAAAAGTTACTGGTATCTAGAAAGAGCTACCTAACAGGGAATGTACCTAATAGCTTCTCTGACAGAGAAGGCCACCTGACATATGCTGAGGTCTCCACTAGAGGAACACAGATCTCCTCCACTAGAGGAACACAGAAAGGGAGCTGGTGGAACCAGTACCACAACTTTCCTTTCTGCTTGTCCTCCAATATCCCACTGGGCCTTCAACCCAAGCAAAAGCCAAACAAGGGGCTATGCTGGTAGCCCATTGATGTCAACCCCTGAGCACAGAGTTGGATGCACAGTGGATCTCGAAGGCAAATTAAGAATATCTAGCATGATAGGAAAGGAGAAAGAGAAGTCAAGGGAAATTACAGTAAATAAAAATAACAACAAAAACGGATGCTAGAAATAAATCCATAGGGGCGCCTGGGTGGCTCAGTGGGTTAAGCCGCTGCCTTCGGCTCAGGTCATGATCCCAGGGTCCTGGGATTGAGTCCCGCATCGGGCTCTCTGCTCAGCAGGGAGCCTGCTTCCCTCTCTCTCTCTCTGCCTGCCTCTCCATCTACTTGTGATTTCTCTCTGTCAAAAATAAAAAAAAAATTAAAAAAAATTAAAAAAAAAAAAAGAAAAGATATCCAAACCAATTCTCCCATGTATTTTATTTTTTTTAATTTTTAATTTATCTCCCATATATTTTAAAACTAAATAGCAAACTTCTCATACTTCTAAATAGTTCATAATTTAAAGATGAGATTCAAGGGAAATCATAAAACATTTAAAACTAATAGTTATGAAAACCCAACATATCAGTTCTTTCAGAATGCAGGTAAAGAAGTACTTACAGGGAAAATCAAAGCCTTAAGTTTATCTATTAGGAAACGAAAAGACTGTAAACTATGAGCTGGGAGTTAAACTCATGAAGAACAGTGAATTTAGTATCTATCTTAAATATAATGACATATATTCTCATCTAAAGTATAGTAAATTTATAACCTCTTTTTTGGTGCCATAGCTGTTTTGCTTCCTCAGTGCTTGGCACATACTAGGAGCTCAATAAATGCCTGGCCAATGAATGGGTGAGTGAATGCCCAAGAAATTTCCTATTTTCTGGTAGTCACATTAAAAAAATGTAAAAATATGGGGCATCTGGGTGGCTCAGTCATTTAAGTGTCTGCCTTCAACTCAGGTCATGATCTCCAGGTCCTGAGATCAAGCTCCATGTCCAGCTCCCAGCTCAGCTGGGAGTCGTCTTCTCCCTCTGCCTCTCCCCCTGCTTGTCCTCCTTCTGACTCGCTCTGTCTCTCAAATGAATAAATTAACTTAAAAAAATGCAAAAATATAAAACTGGTAAAACAAATTTCAATATTACATTTTGTTGAATTCCTTGTATCCAACATATTGTCACTTCAACAATAATCAATATAAAAAATTATTGAGATGTTTTACATTTTTTAATACTCAGTTAATGTGTATTTTGTACTTAGAGATTATCTCAATTCAGATGTTAAATTTTCATCAGAAATATTTGATTGGTTTTTAGATTTCACAAAATTTAAAAAATTTAAGAAGTATTTTCAAATACAAAAGTTGATACTTACTTAAAAGATTTCCAACAACTAAATTGTCAGCTTTTAAATTTAAATATTAAAATTAAATTTTAAAATTCAGTTCTTCTGTCATACTGGGCACATTTTGAGCACCCAAAAGCCTCACGTGGCTAGCTAGAGGCTATAGTATTAGAGCATGTAGTCCTTGTCCATGAAGATATTCATGGAGCAAAGAACTGCCTTTTCTAAAGGATTCCTCCATGTCTGTTGGCCTATGTTGGGCTATGGAACTTTCCATTCTGACCTCAATATAAAGCAACTTTCCTGCCCAAGCTACTATGTAAGAAGTAAAGTAACTCTAGACTATCAAAGCAGCACATCTTCCCATAGCCCATGAAAATTTCTATTCAAAAACAGCACTAATCACATTATATTCTTTGTCAAGGATCAGTAAACTACACTTCAAAAAATATTAAAACCAGGGCGCCTGGGTGGCTCAGTGGGTTAAAGCCTCTGCCTTCAGCTTAGGTCATGATCCCAGGGTCCTGAGATCGAGCCCCGTATCGGGCTCTCTGCTCAGTAGGGAACCTGCTTCCCTTACTCCCTCTCTGCCTGCCTCTCTGCCTACTTGTGATCTCTCTCTGTCAAATAAATAAAATCTTTAAAAAAAAATTAAAACCTTATGTGATGGAAGCAGTAGTAGGGTAGCTTGCAAATGAATTCATAGCACTAGATTTCAGAGGACCTCAGCAAGAAAGTGGTGAGAATTCCCTGGGTCCATTCTCTCCCCAGTCTCTAAACTGAGTGCCTGTGGAAACCAAGTGGAAGGAGAGCTCCTGGCAACACTGCCCACCACACAGCCTCCAGGGCTTTATGACAAGTCCAACACCAATACACGGAGCCACCTGTCTCCTTCTCCTGCTTGGCTCGGTCAGAAAGGAAGGCTTATTTCAGCTAAAGAAACTGAACACCACTATCAGTTCATTCTTTCCACTTTGGCATAAATTCAAGACATGCAGAACCCTTGGGAGGCTCTTCACCACACGGCCATGCCCTCTTTGCCTCTCAAGCCTGTCCTTCCAGCATGTGGAAAGAGGAAACTAAGAAAAATGGTTTAAGGGCTCTGCTTCTGGCACTGCTACTAACTCACAGTGAAACCTGGAGCAAGTCTTTTTGACTGAGATTCTAAAACAGGAATAAAGTCTTCCCTACTTATATCCTAGACTATCATAAAGGTCAAAGGAGAATACATATTGTATGAAAAACCTAGAAAAGTATAGAGTACTTTACAGACCTAAAGTATCATTTTAAAATCATGTTGGCTGCAAGTTTCCCACCATATAGCCAAGAAAGACTTAAAAGGTAGGTAAGCCCAACAGGCCTTCTCATTTCCTGTTGTGCATATAAATTAGAATAAACTTTTTGGAGGGAAATGTGACAGTATCCATCAAAATGTTAAGGGTTCATACCCTTGGAATCATAAATCCCATGTCTAAGAGTAACCAGAAAAACACTCACATGTGTTGAAGAAGATGCATGTGCAAGGATTTCACTAAAGCATAGTTTGCAGTAGGAAAAACTGGAACTTGCCTGAAGTTCCGACCATAAGGAGTAATAAAGAGAATTACGCAACTGCTACAGAATGAGGGAGACCTATGTGTATCTATGCAAATGAGGCCATAACATTTTGATAGTTTATAAAAGTAGATTACAGATGGAATATATTAAATAGTATAAATGTATTATTCATATTGCATTAAAACTATGGAAAACATCAGTAAATAACCTTTTAGGAGACGTTGGTAGTAGAGCTTTTATTTTTTACTTTTGTTTCTATATGGTTTAAAGTTTACATTGAGCATGTGCCACTTTTTGATAAGCAAAAGCGGTAAAGATGTTTCCATCTTTTTAAAAAAATGATGAAAGAGAAAACCTTATGCCAAAAATGTGATTGGCAGTAGGGATTTGAAATGATTTAAAGATACGGTCCATTTCCTTGAGGGATTTGCAAATCAGCCGGTCATATTTAAAGAAAAGAGCAGCTCCTCCTTCTTTTCCCTCCAAATAATTATCTCAGTTTTCCAGAAAACTTTGTAAATTTCATTTTTACGTGGTTATATAATCCTTCCTTTTTACTATTTTTAAACCTTTTTTAGCTTTCAAATTCCCAAGATACACTTAAGTGCACTTTTTTCTTTCTTCATTCAAGAAGTATTTGTAATGTACCCCACAGCCAAGGCACTATACCATGTACTATGGTGGAGTGGAGGAATTCCTTACTGTGACCTTGGGGAGTTTGCAGTCTGATGGGAAACACAAGGGATGTGTATAAAGAAGAGAAATGCAAGGAGAATGACAAGTGCCCAAAGGGATAAATTAGATAAAGGTTTCTGGGGCCTCAGAGTGCATGCCCTGGGGAATAACAACTGGCAAGAGGATGGCAAGAGATTTGTGAATGGGGGTGCTGCCCGAGCTGTGAAGTGGTGGGATTTGGAAAAGTAATTATCACCTTCAAAATGTAGAAATGAATCAGAAATGTATAGGAGTTAAAGCAAGTACCAAAGTTTATTGCTGTTTTTCTTTCCAATGACCAAACCAGCCCTCTTGCCACACAGCACTCCTTTGTTGTTGTTGAACCAAAAGGAAAGCAAATGAACTTGGTGGCCACTGGTGGTCTACCACTCTACCTCCCAACAGGAGCATGACCCCAGGGTGGGCCTTTGGATCTCTGGCTGAGTTTTGGCAGTGCTGGTTTAGAGTTACCATCCCTCACACCATAAAAGGAGCTGTTGGATAGATAGATTTTTCTGGCAACTGGAAATCTCTGAACAAACCTGATCTTGGAACTGAGTCAAAACTCATGTCTGAATGCAACCCATGCTCCACCTTCTATACATGGGGAAGCAGCTCATATTCACAGTGGCCTGATACATAGAGTGGGACAGTGTGTGCAGCCAATCAGGGCTGCTTTGCTCAAGCAAAACGCTCCTCTGTGAAACAGCATTTCTAACCATTTCCTCCTAAGTCCTTATTTCAACATTCTAGAATGTCCCTCAACAAAGATGCTTGTTTTCTTCTTTGTTCTCATGATAGTTTAAAGGAAGCTTTCAGGGAGATCACCCCTTCCTCTGGTAGCAGGATTGAATCCTGATAACCAAGAGGGGGCCATCATGTGACTGGTAGCTTTGATTGAGTAAAACATCTTTCTAGCACACATTTTGGGAACCACTGAGAGTGTGGACAACAGATGTTCAGAGATGTAGTTAGTCAGGATGGTTCCCTTCCAATCTGTTCTATAGATATTTATTAAGCAGTTAATATGTCCCAGGCACAAGGGCTACAAAGATGAATGATCTGGTCCTTAACCTCTAGGTATCTGCCATTTGGGGAAGAGATGTGGCAAATCGTATTAATAGCTACCATAATTTGAGTCTTCTTCTGGGTCAGATGCTATGCCAATATAGTTTCAATCATACTCTACAATCCTGCAAGATATGGTTTGTTAGCTTCTTTCCACAGATAAAGAAGCAGAGGCCTCAGGGAGCACAGAAGAGATACACAGAGCATAGGAGAGCCCAAGTGGAGGCTGGAATGGGATCTGTTCCACCAATGAACCGCAAGTGTGCACAGGGCCCACAGTGAGAAGCAAGTGAGTGCACAGAAGTTGGGAGTTACAATAAAACAGAGAGGACCGTAAGAGGCAGGTGAGAAGGTAGGCAAGCAGCCCTGAGACATGAGAGGTCTAGAGGGAGAGCCCAAATCCATGGAGCTGGACAGACAGAGACAGCAGCACTTGTGATCAGGAAAGAAGCGGGAGTTATGCTTCCAGGGTAGAGAGGGTATGAGCGTGGTCTTCTTTTATTCAACTGTCCTTCTGTCAGCCATCTTGAAGCTTCAGGAGGACAAACACAAGAAAGATGTAGAAGGAGCATGCTAACCTACTTTCCTGGAAGGGTGATACTCCACTGGGCGTGACTTGGCAGAATCACTTCATGTCAAGCAGAGCACATTGTATGTCTGCCACAGACCGGGGAGGGAGTGGGCCAGTGGGCTGGTCACATTTGCACTGATCCAAGAGGTTTATTTACCTTTTCCCCTATTTCCCAAAAGCCTTGCTGGTAGTGGCTGAACATGATCTGTGGCATAGGGCAAGACACACGTCCTGCAGGTGCTTACTGACTCATCTGTATAATGTGCAGGGTTGGACGTGCTGATTTCCAAGGTCCCTCCCTATCACAAACTTAAGTCTTCATTTTGAGAAGCAAGACAAATTCTTATACCGCTCCACCCCTATTTGATGAGCTATTTTTATTGTAATAGTCAAACTTTACATGTGGAAAGAAGGATCCTGAGCCCTAAGTGTATTGACAGAATATAGAAATGTGACTGTTGAAGATCTTAAAGGTGGCTAGTGTCAGAATGCAAGTTTTAATCTAGGTTCTTTTTTTTTTTAAGATTTTTTTTTATTTATTTGACAGACAGAGATCACAAGTAGGCAGAGAGGCAAGCAGAGAGAGGAGGAAACAGACTCCCCATGGAGCAGAAAGCCTGATGGGGGGCTCGATCCCAGGACCCTGGGATCATGACCTGAGCTGAAGGCAGAGGCTTTAACCCACTGAGCCACCCAGGAGCCCCTTTAATCTAGGTTCTATCACCTATTGGTTACTGAGTTTTAGACTCACTCTTCCCAAACCCCAGTTTCTATGTCTGTCAATTATAGGAAAGGATCTTACTGGGTAGAGTTGTTACAAGGATCTAATAATATGATAAATAAAAGAGTTTTTGGAAAGACAAAAAGCTAGACAAGTGTATTTAGGAATAGAATTTACAGTATTAAATGATGGTTCAGGATTGACTGGTAGACAAAAGACAAGAGAAAAGGTATTATGGGTGAACAAGGCCAATTATGGATCAGGGCCTAAGAAAGTGGGAGAAAGAGCTTGCTGACAAAATAAGAATCAGAAAGAAGAGTGATTTGATTTCATTTGAGAAAGGAGAGAGCAATTGGGAGCAGTAAGAGCACTTCAGAGAAAAGACAGAACCCCATTAAGCAGGTTCTTCTTTATGTAAACGTATCTTCTCCTTTAAGAAACCAAGCACCAGGGTCATGAGTGTTGGGAGTTCATATTGCTTCTCAGATTGCTCACCTTGGGATCATCTGGCTGCCCAACCATGGCATTTACGGATGAGGAGACAGACCAGGAAAGAGGAGATGACTTACCTGAGGTCACAGGAATGGGAGCAAACTCAAAGGGCCTAAAGTGAGGGGAACTCCAACAGAGAATGAAAGGTGCAATCATTGCCTAAGCTGGAGTCTGAGGCTGTGCAGAAGGAAGATCTCACCTAATTCTAAAGGGTTGTACAGGGTCCTACCAGGAAAGGATTTTAACCTTCAAGAGGAAAGTTAAGAGACTCTTGCCTGAGAAGCAGGCCAGAACCAACAGGGCATAGATGTGTATCTTATATTGTATAAGCTAGATTCAAGGATAACATTGTATATTACCTACCTCTATACAGTACCATACAGTACTACACAGTAGTTTCCTCATGTTATGGTAAAGTAATTTTGTACTCTATACAGACTCCCTGGGCATAGGATGTGCAAATGAGCCACTAACAACTGGCTTGTTGTTGTCATCCCCATTAAAATGGTGGAAATTACTATTTTGTTATTTTTATGTCTGTGTATAATTATGTCTATTATGTACTCAGGGCCTTCCATGTGTTCTGTACTTTGTTAGTATGTGTATAACCTCCAATCTGCATAACAACCCAGTTACATCGGTGTTTGCAGATGAGTAAACTGATGTTCAGAAAAGTTAGGTAATTTGCCTGAGGTCACACAGCTGGTAAGTGGCAGAGCCAAGGTTTAAACCCAGTTATGCCTGCCTGGTTCCAGAGCCCAGCCAATGTTATTTATAACTATTAGTGCTTGGTGCTCTAGAACACAGTGATGGCAGAGAAGCAAAAAAGCAACTGCAAGAGCCAAAACTCTGAACAGTCTCTGTAGCAAAATCATTAAATCGACCAAGAGTCAGCCATCAAAACCATTATTCTTGCATTGCACCTAACTACTGTTGCATTTAGTTCAAGACAGCACTTCCTCAGTTTGGCAAAGAAAGCAGGTCTGCCAAGGTAGCAGGAAGTCCCATTAACACGGGATCTCAAAGCAGATGAGGATCCATGTCTGTGGGGTGTTGAACATGCCACAGGAAAATATTTATTCTCAGGTAGCATTAGCTGAGTCAATTTAGCAGGCACTTTTTGAGCATCAACACTTACTAAATCTTGTGTATACTACCTGGTAAGGGGTGTGCCGTGTGACCTGTAGGTGACATGTAAGAAGACAACATCATTATATTTGAGTAATGCTTATTAAATGTCTTGGGACTCTTTTTAAAGATAATCTTTATTAGCTGAATCAGCAATTTCATCCATCTGGGCCATATTACAGAAATGACTTAAAGAAGATCTATTTTTATCGCATGACTTAAAGATCCAGAAGAGAAAGAAAGAAAGAAATTAAGTGATAAGCTTGGAGACATGAATCATTACCTTAGGCAAGATGAAGGAGGAGTGGAGTGGCCCAAGGCAGAGCAGTAGTGTCTCCAAATTGCTATTATGGGGATGTCCAGAGGTACAGGCTACAGTTTGGAGTTACCTGCATGGCTTGGTGTCTCCAAGGCACTCTCCTTATCCTCTCACAAATGTCAGGAACCTTGGAAATGAGGTGCCAGGGAAGCCAAGCTGGAAACATTCTAAGTATTAATATTAACATTAACATTCTAAGTAGTATTAAGTCTTAAGGGTTATTGACCCGATTTCAGGAACCTATCCCTTTAAAGTTATTTGTTAATAAAAAGAATAACATTTATTAATAGCTACTAAGAGCCAAGCACTGTGGCAATATCTATAGATCATTTCTTTCTCTCTCTCTTTTATCAACTACCTTGTGAAGTATCTTTTAATATCAGATCTTTAGACATGAAAAAAACCAGAAATTCAGTAAGATTAACTTGGCTGAACTTATATATCCAGGATTTTCACCCTTGCTTTTCTAATTCGAGGCCCCAAGAACTCCCCTCCCTCTCATAACCATTGTGTCTTTAAGCCAACCAATATTTACTGAATCTTCACTCTGAACAGTCAGAAACTGTTGTGGAGGAATTCAAGAAAGCAAAACATGTACTTCTGGATAGGAGAGACCTTAAAATCTAAAACAACAGACAGACTCACACCAGAAGAAAAATAACACCACTACAAGGCACTAAAAAGATAATTAAATGCATGTAAAGAGGACCTGGTGTCTTATACTTAGAGAGTGTTACCCTAGGCAGAGAGGGAGTGACACAGTTCATCCCTGAATTGGTCTTGGAGGAGTGAACAAAAATTAGCTGGAAACAGGAGGGGTTACATATGTTCTAGCAGAAGACTTTCCGCAGTAAACTTCCTTGTTTCAGAGAAAGGACTAAATCTTGGTACTTGTAAAGTCTGGGGAGAAGCAGCATGAGCATTCTGGAAACATTCTGAAAGACTAGCTGCTTCATTTTAGTTTTTAAAAAAGTACTGAGGCAAAATTTACATAGAGTGAAGTGCAGATAGATCTTAAGTAGAAATTCAGTGATTTTGATAAATATATATACGTGTGTAATCATTCTAATCCAAGTATAGGCCATGTATGTTACCCCAGAAACTTCCTTCTTGTCCCTTATCAATCTCCACTCCCTTCCCCCTAGGCAACCATTGTTTTGATCCGATATCCACAGATTAGAACTTCATATGAAAAGAATTATATACTGTGTGTTATTTTGTGTCTAACTTCTTTTGTGCTGCATAATGCTTTTGAGGTTATTTATGCTGTTGCCTGTATTAATTGTTCATTTTGTTTTAGTTCTGAGTAGTATTCCATTATATGGATGTTTTGTTTATTCATTTTCTTTTGTGGTGGATATCTGGGTTGTTTCCAGTTTGGAGGTACTATGAATGAAATTACTATGAACATGGTTGTTATCTCCATATCACTTACAAATCCATTCTCTAGTCTCTTCTCTCCTTTATTTTGTGAGAATTCAGATGGCATCCTGACTTAGATGCCAAAAGACCTGGAGCTCAAGCCGCTTCCCCATTAGAATAATCACACACCCGAAAGTCTTCATGTTCAGATCTACCCAAATAAGGAAGTCAATTTATGTAGTTTATTTTTTTTTATAAAGAAGTTTTTAAAAAAGATTTTCTTAACTTGTTTATTTGACAGAGAGAAAGAGAGAGAGAGTACACATGTGTGAACAGGGAGAGGGGTGAGGTGAGGGACAAAGGGAAAGGGAGAGAGAGAATCCCAAGCGGACTCTGTGCTGAATGTGAAGCCTGACATGGGACTCAATCCCACAACCTTAAGATCATGACTTGAGCCAAAATCAAAAGTCAGATGCTCAGCCAACTGTACCACCTAGGAGCCCCTGTTTAAAAAGAGTTCTAATAAACTTGGATAAAATTATTTGTAAGAAATTATGGGAATACAGTTTAACAGTTACAACTCATGGAAGTTTTTAGCTGTACCATATTTTAACTACTTTGTGTCTTCCTAAGCAATGTTGTAGTAACAATTTCCCCAATATATACACAAAAATGTCCCATCACCATCTGTTAAATCATGCCATTAAGAATAAAGGGGTAAAAAGAAAATGGAAGAAATATTTCTTTCTTTCCTCCATTTGCAACAGATTTAGAGTCAATGAGGTTAATAAACTAGTTAGTAAGAAGAACAAATTTCACCTAGAATCAGAATTTTTTCCATACACCACTTTGGCGTTCTCTGCAAACCCTCAACTCAACCCCAGTTGGCACCCTGCAGATTATGAGTGCTGAAGACTGACCACCTTGTGATGTGACCATCATATCACTCTTCATTCACTCACATCCAAGGTGGCTTTTCCTGTCATTCAACATCCATATTTGAAGACTTTTCTCATTACCAAATTCCTGATTCATTTAGAAAGGCCTCTAGAAGAGTATCTAGTTAAGTATGGTAGACTGAGTCATGTATTTGCCTCTACTATCTCTAAAATATTCCATAAAATAACAGACAAAGTCTGGAAGAAAGAAAGGAAGGAAGGAAGAAAGAAAGAAAGAAAGAAAGACCAACCGACCAACCTACAAGAACACAAAACAAGAGAAGAAATGAAAATAACAGAATTATGGAGCCTGGAAATCATATGGGCTTTTGCTGACACACTTTGTATCGTTGAGAAAGCTAAAATCTAAAGTAGCAGAAGAAGAAATTCAGAGATAGACTGACTTCCAGCAGAAAGCTAAAAAGACTCCACTAGTACCTTTCAATGTGGGTATCCAAAAGAGGCTAAAAACAAGTATATACAGTCCAAAGTCACTTTTAGAACCAGTTACACTTGAATTTCCCCTCTCTCTCAAGCAACCAGGCAACTGTCTCAACCCAAGCTGGGATAATGTTTACTCTCTGTGGAGGAGGAGCTAGAGAGGCTCTGACCCTAAGGACAACAGGAATGATGGGGAATGGTGTTACCATACTGAAAAGGGGGATTAAGTGAAGGTCAACTCTTGGGAAAATGAGATCTGTTATCCCTTCTCCAATGTGAATCCAAGGACACAGACAGCCAGGCTTGTGTCTCCTAGGAAGAGAAGGACTTCCTCCTTTCTTTACATTTAGATATTTCCCAATAAAATATCTCTGTCAGATCACCCAACAATGAAGTCTGCCAATCAATAAGCATCACATTCCCCACACAGAATTTCCACCCTTAATTGTAAATGGGTCACCAGACTTTGGAGAAAGGCTTCTGATATGAACTACAAGAATCAAAACAAAAGGACCTGGGGGTAGGGGGAGAAATCAGCAAAAAATAGAAGAAAACATATATAATTAATATCCTTACAGATATAAGCAAAGATATTGCATCCAAGAGATAAGAACAAGAGATGATAAGGGAAATTTTTAAGAAGGACATCCTGAGGAATTAAAGATACGTAGAATTTAATAAAAGGGTTAGAAGATAATGTTAGGTAATATCACAGTCACAGAACATAGAGAAAATAAGTTGGAAAAAAATGTTAAATATTAGTGAATAAAAGCAAGACGGTCTGATATCTGGAAGGGAATCTGAGAATGAACAAACAGAGAAAGCAAGGAAAGGAAATAAACCAGTCACATGAAACAGTTTCCTGGAACTGTGCATATGTATAGATGGGGAGGATTCACCAAGTACCCAAAGCAATGGAGGAGCAGCAATGCACAGGCCACATGAAATTTCAGAATAGCAAGGACAACAGAATATCTTAAAGGTTTCCAGTGATTTAAAAAAGAAAGAAAGAAAGAAAGAAAGAAAGAAAGAAAGAAAGAAAGAAAGAAAGAAAGAAAGAGGCAAAACCTTAGGAATAGATGAGGAATCAGAGAAGCTCAGACTCCTCCTAAGTGACAAAGATAATACACTTTTAAAATTCTATGGGAAATGGGGCACCTGGGTGGCTCAATGGGTTAAGGCCTCTGCCTTCAGCTCAGGTCATGATCTTGGGGTCCTGGGATGGAGCCCTGCATCGGGCTCTCTGCTCGGCAGGGACCCTGCTTACTCCTCTCTCTGCCTGCCTCTCTGCCTACTTGTGATTTCTGTCTGGCAAATAAATAAATAAAATCTTTTAAAAAATTCTATGGGAAATTATTTCAAAATCAAAATTCTACCAAACATCAGTGGAGGGTGAAGATAAAATAAAATTTGTAAAACTTAGTCTTGCTCTTCACCTCCCATAGTTTTTTGTTGTTGTTATTCTTGTTTGTTCGTTCATGAAGGAATGCTGTGCTCTACCAAAATGAGGGAGTGATCCAAACAGAGGCAAAGATGGGATCTGGGAATAGGTACTTGAACTGAGAGAGATGGGTGTCTGTCCCCACACTGATGGGGATATTCTGTTGTGACTTCAGAGAAGCAGGCTTGGAGTGCTACCTGTTCAAGTTGAAGCAGGAGGATAAAGGGTTACAGGAGGGAGGGGGCTGGAAGAAACAATGAAATTAATAAATTACCTATCATATTTAAACATATTGAGAGGTAATTTACATTCTGGGAGATCAGTTAGTGATTGGCACATGAAAATCTAAATAGAAAAATTAAGGTTGTTCTTCTCTTAAGAAATCAAAGAAAATAAAGAAGACTGAACAAGAAAGAAAATAATTATAGTACATAACATGGCTAAGCTTTCAGTAATATTTCCAAAGTCAAAGTAATATAAATACTAGATACTGATTTGTACCATATACAAAGGCAGAATATATTTATATGGGGAGGGAAAGTATAACGTAAGTGAGCTAATTCTTCCCTTCCACAGAAGAGAGACAAAAGATAAAATGAAAGTAGAAAAATAAAATAGTAGCATATGCAAGTTATTTTTTAAAATATGGAGGCAAAATTAAAAAATAAACAGCTAAACTGATTGGAACTGGGAACCTCTTAAAGTGGTAATCAAGGGTGGGGAGGTTGGCATCGGGGCTCCTGCTTTTGTTACAAGCTATAAAATGACTTCACTCTTCATTTTTAAAAATTATTTTACTTCTTAATGTATGCATATAACCTTAAAAATGAGAATTTCCTAAAAAAAAAAAAAAGAAAGAAAGAAAAAAGGTATAGGCTTCTGGAAATCTTTGTGTCCAGAGACAGGAGCACATTGAGTAATCCAGGATGTGACGCATATAAAAACCTCTGATCCCACCGGACACAGCCACCCACAGGTCCCCAGGGTGGCATCTCAGCTTATTCAAGGACTTCCACCTATCTCTGGTTCCTCCTTCAAAGTTTCTCTGGGTCACTAAAGGCAGATTGATTTCTCTTTGGCAGTTTATATCCAGCGACCAGAATGCATGCTATAGCTACAGTACTATCTTTTTTAGCGTGTGAAAGAAATGCATAGGTTGCCAGGCGAATGAACTACATGTTATATTTAGCTGGAAAGATAACATATCCCTAATGTTTGGATTTATCAAAACAAATTCCAGATGGCAGGCAGGCCATAGAGAGAGGGGCCATCTGGTAACTTAAACCAGGGATCTTTTTTTTAAAAGGTGAAAGGTAATAAATGTCAAAACTT
Organism: Mustela erminea; assembly: GCF_009829155.1. NCBI lineage: Eukaryota > Metazoa > Chordata > Mammalia > Carnivora > Mustelidae > Mustela > Mustela erminea. The sequence continues at coordinate 59,596,532 of NC_045620.1, read as the reverse complement.
CCTATGGGGAAAATACATCTATCTGTTGCTTATGACTGGAGGAGCAATCCTGATCCGCATGTCTTATATGTGCTAATTTAAATATCTGTGACATTATGCTCTTTCAAATACCTGAGTGATTTTTTTAATGATTTAAAAAACACTTGTTGAATATAGTAAGATTTCATTGTATACCTGCTAAATGTATTTTGCATGATGGCAGCTGGAGGCATTAATAAAACCATTTAACAGAGTCTACAATTACACAAATTCTTTAAAAGTATAAACCAATAAAAACTGAAACAATATTTTTTCCAAAATGATTTAAGACATTGCTGCCATTTTTTATTTAGCTCAGCAGTGGTATTTTTAGTGCATTTTTCTGTTTGACAGAATGTTTCTTGCACATATTTTCTTCTCTTTCCATTCCCACTGCTCCCTCTGAAACTAATCATTACATGCCTGTATTTATTCGCCAATTTCCCACCCCCTCCCCCTGGCCCCACTTGCATACAACTTCCAGCTTAATCTTCTTTAAACATTGCTCTGTTTATATAACTTCCTGGCTCAAAAAACAGTCAATAGTTCTCCAATGTCCAGAAGATCATGTGCAGGCTTCCACTCACTGACACCCCCATCCTCCCATCTCCCCAGGCTGTAGCCAGGCTGTCACCCCCCCTTCCCAAGAATAGGAGCTCTGTCCCTAACTCAATGCCTCTGGTGGGGGACCTGATTCTCTCTCCTGGCCCTACTAGCCTTCTCCCCCATGAGCTGAATCCAAGATGCCTGGCCAGTATGAAGGTGAAAACTGCTCTAACACAGAGAGGCTCCTGTGGACGAGGTCACCTCCAGGAGAGGTTCCAGGGGGTGATGTCATAAGCCTAGATCTTATGTGATAGAAAATGCTGGCGACCACCCTTGGTGCCCCCCAAAAGATGTCCTTATCCTCATTCCTGGAACCTATGAATATGTGACCTCACATGGCAAAAGAGACTTTGCAGATGTGATCAAATTAAGGAATCTGAGATGGGGAATTTATTCTGAATTAAGTCAATAGACCCAATGTAATCACAAGAATCCTTATAGACTCTTATAAGGGAGGCAGGGAGATCAGAGTCAGAGAAGATGATGTAATGACAGAAGCACAGGTCAGAAATAGAAATATTGAAGGTGCTAAACTGTTGGCTTTGATGATGGAGGGAAGGGACCATGAACCAAAGAATAGAGGCAGCCTTTAGAAGTTGGAAAAGGCAAGGAATGGATTCTCCCCTAGATTCTCCAGAAGGATCTGGTCCTGCCTATATCATAACTTTAGCCTAATAGGGCTGATTTGGACTTTTGACCTCCAGAACTGTAAGATAATAAATTTGTCTTGTTTTAAGCTACTGAATTTGTGGTAATTTGTTCTGGGAGCTAATGCAGCCTCTCTTGGTTCCAGCCCCGATAATCCTGGCCTATGCACGTCTCTCTCTTGGTCCATTGTGAAGTCCCAGCAAGCTGAGGCTGAAACTGATAAAAGTTAAAACCTACACTAACCACTAGTCATTTGTGGTTATTTATATTTCAACTTAACTAAAATAAAATAAAACATCATTTGCTCTGTTATAGATGCATTTCAAGTGTTTACCAGCCACATGTGGCTAATGGCTATGGAAATAGTGAAGATACAGAATAATTTCTTCATCACGGAATGTTCTTCTAGATGGCACTTGCTATAATAATGTGCTATGTACCACTAATTTTTATAAGCTACTGAACTCTTGATTCAGTCTGGTTTTACCTTTCCCCCAGAGGTCTGGCATAAATGGTATATGTCCCTTGGGTTTCCAGGCTGTGGAAACAGGGCTTACAAGTGACCAAAGTGAGCACATTTGGATGAATGTGCATCCTGGAATGCTCCCACTGGCCGGGTAGGGGCGGAGTCTTCAACAAAGCCAGGGAGGTCCCTCCAGGACAACCCCCAGTGCTAGGTCTTGGTCCTGCCAGGGGCTACCGCGTGACCTCAGGGAGCACGTCTGGTGCTTCCCATACTTAGGAAGTCTGTCCTTGTAGTTAGATGACACAAACATTCTTCATTATTTTCTTCTAATAAACTCACAGTTCTTACTTTAAAAAAAACTTTAACTCATCTGAAATTTATTTTTGTGTATGATGTGAGGTAGTGATCTAAGTTTATTTTCCCCAATGGATAGCAAATGTCTTTATCATTCTCCCTCCCCACAATTTTGAAATGCCACTTTCGTCCTACAATAAATTCCCCGGTATAAACAGATGTTTTTCTATTTAGCCCTACATGACTGTCATCCTACCTTAAGTGTTATAGTTTTGCAGTCTATTTTGCCATCAAACAGGGAAATTCCACTTTGATTGTCCCGATTTTTCAATATTTTGTTTGTTCTTGCTGTTTCCTCTTCCTGATGTACTTCAGAATCAGTTTGCCAAGTTTCACCTAAATATCCAGCTTGAAATTTTTTTTGGAATTATTTTTAATGTAGATAAATAAGAACACAGACATCTTAAAAATACTGAGTCTCTTGATTTAAAAATAAGATTTGCTGTACCATTTATTTAGGTGTTTATCTTTTACTTTTTAAAAAGTGTTATGTTTGTTTTCATTCCATTGTTAGTCAATTCTAAGGCTTTTGTTGTTGCTAATGTGAGTTCCCTTCCCATGGCTTTTTAAAAAATTATTTTTATTAACATATAATGTTTCCCATGGATATTTAAATTGCTTAACATTTGTATACAGGAAACTCTGTATTTTTATGTATTGCTCTCTTAATGAACCCTTTTTCTATTTTAATAGTTTTCCTGCTGATTTTCTGAGATTTTCTAGATACACTCACATACCACCTACAAACCAGGACAGTTTTTCCTCTTTTGTTCTCGGTATCTTTATCCCTTCCTTCTTTTCCTGCCTTCATTTATTGGAATATCCACCATGATGTTGAATACTAGTGGTAACAACTAGTATCCCTGTATCTTCCTGGCTTTTTAAAGGGAATACTATTAACTCACCGTTACGAATAATGTTTACTGAGGAAATTTCTTTCTTTAAATTGCTCAAAAGTGATGTTGAACTAAAACCAAATATTGTTTTAAACTTGAAACAATTATACTGTTTCTTTCTTCAAATTGTAAATGTTGAATTATAATAATAGATTTGTTTTCTTTTTTTTAAAGATTTTATTTATTTATTTGTCAGACAGAGATCACATGTAGGCAGACATACAGGCAGAGAGAGGAGGAAGCAGGTTCCCTGCTGAGCAGAGAGCCCGATGCAGGGCTCGATCCCAGGACCCTGGGATCATGACCTGAGCTGAAGGCAGAGGCTTTAACCCACTGAGCCACCCACGCGCCCCTATAATAATAGATTTCTTAATATTGAACTAGTCTTATATTTCTGGAATAAGCCCTACTTAGCCAATACTTTAGAATTAACATTTAAATACACTGGTAAACTTCATTTGTTATATTTTTGTGTGCGTGTGTTCCTGGCTCAGGATTTTTGCATCTATATTTTGAAATGATGTTGCTTTATAGTTTTTTTATTATTCATTATTTGAGTTTTGTCCAGTCAGGTTTCTATTAGCTTTTTATCTTTTTCTAGCCTCTAAAACCTTTAAATGTCCTAAAAGTCTGGGAGAACTTGACTGTAACTGAGACAAATTGCTTTTTAAAGACAGATCTTTCACTAACTTTAATTTCTTCTATAGTTATTAGTTTATTCTGTCTTGTATCTCTTTAAAAGTCACTTTGGCTCCCATGTTCATTGCAACATGCATAATAGCCAAAATGTGGAAACAATCCAAGTGTTCATCAACAGATGAATGAATTTTAAAAATGTGGTATTTACATTCAATGAGATATTCACCCATTCAACAGAAAGGTTGTGATACATGCTATAACATAGATGAACCTTGAAAATATGCTAAATGAAATAAGTCAGTTACAAAGAAACAAATAGTGTCTGATTCTACCTTTTTTTTTTTTTTTTTTTTAAGATTCCATTAATTTCTTTGAGAGAGAGAGAGAATGAGAAAGCACCCATTCAAGCTGGGGGACAGGTAGAGGGAAAGAATCTCCAGCAGACTCCATCCTCAGAGTGGAGCATGATGCTAGCTTGAAGCAGGGCTTTATCTCAGAACCCTAACATCATGACCTCAGCTGAAATCAAGAGGGGGTCACTCAACCAACTAAGCCACCCAACATCTCTGATACTTTTATGAACTACCTAGAGTAAGCAAATTCAGAAACAGAAAGCAGATCAGAGGTTACCAGGGGCTAGGAGAGAAGGGGAATGGGGTGTTATATCTCAATGGTTATGGAGTTTCTCTTTGAAGTGATAGAAAGATTTGGAAACAGTGGTGAGGGTTGCACAACAGTCTGAATGTCATTAATGTCTCTGAGTTTTACACTTACAATGGTTAAAATGACACATTTTATGTTATCTACATTTTATCACAATAAAGTTTTTTTTAACCCACATGAAGTGCTTTTTATTTTAAAAAGGGTCATTTGGGATAATTTATATTTTCCTAGATTATCTTCTTTTTCTCTAGATCATTTCATTTGTTGGCATGGATTTTTAGTTTTGTCTTTTCCTTAATTTTATGTCTTTCCTTTTCTATTATTCAGGCTTGCTGAAAGCTTATTTATTTTTTCTCCTCTCATCGTCCCAAAAAATAGCTTTTGGTTTTATTGATGAAATGTGTTTTTTCCTTTTCAATTAATTCTTCCTATTATCTTTTTAAGTTTCTTTTTTAAGAATTATTTCATTGTTCTTTTTAGCTTATGTTTTTGTTGTGTAGTCCCTCCACTGTCCTTTATTTTAAAATAACGTCAAATTTTAGTGAAAATTTATTTTTTTATCCTAGGGATTAAATATTTTATTTTCTTTTTTTTAAGATTTTTATTTATTTATTTGACAGAGACCACAAGTAGGCAGAGAGGCAGGCAGAGAGAGAGAGGAAGGGAAGCAGGCTCCCCGCCAAGCAGAGACCCCGATGTGGGGCTTGATCCCAGGGCCCTGGGATCATGACATGCACCAAAGGCAGAGGCCTTAACCCACTGAGCCACCCAGGCGCCCTGGGATTAAATATTTTAAACAATTTATAACAAATTGACTTTTTTTGGCCACCCTTTTGTTGTTGCCTTTTTTTTTTTTTTAAGATTTTATTTATTTATTTGAGAGACAGAAAGAGAGCACAAGCAGGAGGAACAGTGAGGAAGGGGGAATAGCAGGCTCCCCACTGAGCACAGAACCTAATGCAGGACCCCGGGATCATGACCCGGGCTAAAGGCAGACACTCAACAGACTGAGCCACCCAGGTGCCCCATAATTGCTTATTTCTAATTTTACTGCCTTACAGTCAGACCAAGTATCCTGTACATATGACTTGAACATTTTAAACTGTATTGAGATTTTTCTATGTAGCCTGATTCACAGTGGTGGTCTGAGGTCAACAGAAAAGTATACATACAAATATATATACATATATATATATATAAATATATGTGTCTGTTATTCAATAGTTAATTCTATTATTCAAATCTCCCACATGCATACAGAAATAATCTTGTCTGTTTAATATTTCAATTTCTGAGAAAAGTATTTTAAAATGTCCTAAGATTTTTGAATTTCAATGTTTTTGCATATTTGCATATATATTAAATTTGTCTTATTACAAGGGTAAAGATTTATGACAATTTGTTTTCTTGGAAGATATTACCTTTTACCATTATGAAATGCCTTTCCTCATTCTAATACTTTAGCCTTAAATCCAATTTTGTCTGGTACTAATATTGCCACACTTTTAATTATTTTTTAATCGCTATGGTTTTTAATTTAAATGAGTATATGGTTTTTAAAATAATTTTACAAGACATAATAAAATGAACTCCTTGACTCACCTCTCCCACACTGATTTTTCTCTTCTTAGAGACAACCATTTATTACTCTTTTCATTATTTCTTCTGATAATTTCTTCTAAGTAATAACTTTTCTCACTGCTATTTCTTGATTTTTCAGTTCGGGTTTTATCTGTTTCCTGTTGTGGAACATTATTATTTAGCTCCCTTACATTACTCCATCACATTGCCACTTCCATTCCCTACATCCTCCCAATGTAGTTATAATTTTTGGTTAGATCAATATTCAATATTCATTATGATAGCTATGAAAGTTACATGGTGTATTATGATTATATGCTCTTTTAGGTATAACTTCCCATTTTCCGTGGAGTTAATAAATTTTCCTCTTTGCTTGGCTAAGCACATATCACTAATTCATTCCCAACTTTTCACCAGGAGTGTACATCTCCCATCCATATCACAGTCTTCTCTCTGCCTTTTCGTGCCATTGGTTAATCTCAAGACCTCTGCATCATTGTCCTTCTTGGATTTCTCTGTGCCCTCATCCTGAGCATTCCCTTGATCATTCGCTTGTGTGTTTATTCTCTAGGAAATCCTAGCTTCCTTTTCTTTGTTTTTTACTCCTTTGTTTTGGTGGACCATATCCAAGCTTCTTAGGACATGATACATAAGGGTAGTTTGTCAGAAATGTCTTTATTCTACTTGTACATAGATTGATAGTTTGGGGGTATATATAGAATCCTAGGTTGAAAATCATTTTCCCTCAGGATTTTGAAGGCATTGCTAGTTTCTAGGCTTGCTGTTGAGACATGTGATGCCAGTGTGATTCCCATTCCTTTGTTTTTGGCCTATTTTGTTTCCTGGAATCTTTAAGATCTTTCTTTTGTCCTTAGTGTTCTAAAATTTCACAAAGAGTTGCCCTGGTATGGTTCTCTTTTCATCTACTATGCTGGGGGTTCGTTGGTGCTTTCCATTTAGAAACTCGTGTCATTTATTTCAGGGAGATCTCTTTTGAGTTGATAACTTGATAATTTCTTCTCCTTCACTTTCTCTTGGAAGCTCCAATTCCTCAGGATAATGAGACTGCTAAACTGATGCATTGATCCCCTATCATTTCTAGTCTGTTTTCATCCTCTTTCTTACTCACACTTACTAGTCCTTCTACTTCCTGGGAGACTTGCTCTGATTTATTTTCCTATCCTTTCATTGAGTTTTTTCATATATGCTATTATTTTTAACTTTCAAGACAACTTTTGAATGTTCCTTTGCTCTTAGTCTATTGCTCTCTTTTTTTCATAGATACAATTATCTTTTTTTACTTGTCTGGAAACACAGCTTTATTTTGCTTCTGAAGTTTCTTGTACTTATACATTGTTTCTCCCCCAAATTTCATGTTTTGCTTTTGTTGATTTTTGTTTTGTGCTCTGCTTGTATGTGGAAGCTTTCTTTGAATATCTGGCAATCCTTACATGATCTTTCATAGTCAAGTCTGAGTTGCTTAACAGCTGATTGGAAGCTCTCTATGAATGGGTGTGGCCTGTGTCCTAGTGGGTATACTATAAGGATATCTGGCTGGGCAGTATAGTTGGAGGACCCCACCATTGATATTTAAAGGTCTTTCTCTTAGAATAGTCAGATTCCTGACAGATTGTCTCTAATGCCTGTAGTAATAGTGCAGACTAACGTCATTCTTGGAGACAGATGGAGGAAGGAGACCAGGGGCTTATACTTTATAGTAGCATTTCCCTTAAGCTTACTGAGTCCAGGCTTACTCTAGTTCATTCTCTCTCTAGCCTTTTGTGGAGGTGGGAAGGACAGTTGGAGATCTAACTACATCACAGACAAACTTCAATCAATAATCCCATTTTTAGCTTCATATACACCCTCTCTCCGTACTCAGACCGGCACCTCCAACTCTTGAATCTTTCTGAGGTTGCTTACTTCTTTCACAGTTGCTTACTTCTGGGTTTCTCCCCCACTGACAAACAGGTATGAGCCTTTAAAAAAAAAATCATTTACCAGTTAGATGTCTAACTGCTTTCCTTTTCCCAAGATGCTGTTTCATGTCTTTATCCTTATGTAGCTATGTCTATATATTTAAAAAAATTTTCCTTTACTATATCTTCAGTGGGTTTTTGGGTGGGAGTGGCAGCATCTTCAATCCATTATATTTAACTCAGTGCTCTCTATATTTATTTTCACTAGTATGTATTTGCCCTGTCTTAGACTATTCCTGTATTTTCCAACTATTTTGTTTCAGGTGTCTCTTATAATAATAGTAAGAGCTAACATTTTTTGAGTACACTATTTGTTAGGTATTTTACATATATTCTACATGGATTGGAGTACAGAGACCACACATGCATTATCTCATTTAATACTCATAACAACACTATGAAGTAGGTAGTACACATTATTCTTATGCTCACTTCACACATACCTAATAAATAGTGTACCTGAAATGGAAATCCAGAGTCTATACTACTGTACTAACAACTGTAGTATCAGTAACGGCATCTACTTTTTTTTAATCCATTAGTGTCTTTGTCCTTTAATAGGGAAATTTCAACCCATCACATTCATTGGTATAATTTATATGGATGAAATATAGTCTTACTATCTGTGGTAAATTAAAACAGAAATAATAATGATAGTATTACAAAACTAATATTATATTATTGCAAAAATAATTATATCATTACAAAGATAATAATTATATCATTTGTAAAAGTTCACTCTGTGTTTTCATCTCTGATACATGTCCTTTGTTTTAGCCAGTTGAATATAGGTGGTCTCTCTCTCCTTCTTTTCCTTTTCCCTCTGTCATGAACATAGATATGTCTCAGGTAAGGCTGCTCCTTCATTCCAGATCCTACAATGGGAAAAACATAAAACTTTTCTTTTGCTGAACTACACTCTTCAGTATTCTTTCTAAAAGGTCTTAAAAAAAAAAAAGATTTTATTTATTTATTTGACAGAAAGAGAGAGATCACAAGTAGGCAGAGCGGCAGGCGGAGGGGGGGGGGGAAGCAGGCTCCGTGCCAAGCAGAGAGCCCAATATGGATCGCGATTCCAGGACCCCAAGATAATGACCTGAGCTGAAGGCAGAGGCTTAACCCTCTGAGCCACTCAGGTGCCCCACTAAGAGGTCTTTGGAACATAAACTTTCTTAATCTTTGAATTCCTAAAAATGCCTTTATTTTGACTTCCCACTTGAACAGTTTGGCTGTTTGGCTGGGTATAAAATTTAACATTTGAAGTAATTTTCATTAAGAATCTTGAAATTAGTTTTTAGTTTTTTAGTTTTTTTAGTTTTTGTCCCACTTTCCCCACTCCCCCCAACTCAGGTTGGCATTGTTTCTAATTGTTTCTAATGCCAACCTGAGTTTCATTCCTTTTTAGGTAACCTGCTTTAATTTCTAGAAATTTTAGGCATTTTTCTTTATTCTTGAAGCTTTATAATTTTAAGATGACATTTCTAGATTATTTTTGCTTTTTTCCTTGCTCAATACAAAGTGGACTCTTAAATCTATAAATTCATATTTTTCCATTAGTTTTGGGAAACTTTCTTCAGTAATTTATTTGAATATTTCTTCCTTTCTTTTGCCTGTGTTACCTTTAGAACTCCTGTAGGAAAAATGTGCAATTCTCTTCCATGTCTTGTGCTTTCTGTCTCATGATTGATAATTATCATTATTTTATCTTTTAGAACGACATTGAAGGAAAATTTCTTGGTTGACCTTATACTTTCAGCTGAACTTATTCTTCTACTTAGCCCAACTATTTAAGTTTTCCTTTCATAAATTATTACTAGGTGTTAAAGTCAGGATCCAGAGCCTGTGTTGTTAAGTACTATATTACAAGTAAATAATATTTTTTCTTTAACCTAATTGGAGTCTTTGCTCTATAAAATAATTACATTTACTATTGGGATAACTGATATGTACAAATGTACTCTTACCATTTTGACTTAAGGACATGAAAATCTTTAAAATTTCTCTGAGGATATATTTATAAAGTATTTTTCTCCTTTTCTATGTTAAGGCTATTTACTCAGGGCTTTTTTTTCCCCCCAATGTGATTTTAATACCTTTCTCAGTGTTGTTTTTCCACAAATAACTAGGTTAATCTTGGCTATTTGCATTCATATTTAAGATTGTTCCTTCATGTGTCATTGAATGTTTTGCTCTTTTTTTAAGATTTTATTTATTTATTTGAGAGAGAGAGATACAGAGACAGAGCATGAGCAGGGGAGAGGAGGCAGAGGGAGAGAGGGAAGCAGACTTCCTGCTGAAGAGGGAAGTTCATGACCTGAGTTCATGACCTGAGCTGAAGGTAGATGCTTAACTGACTGAGCCACCCAGGCACTCCTGTCATTGAATGTTTTGATTAGAATAGTTTGCCTCCTTCTGATTGTGAAGAAGGATCAGCATTTGGAATTAGATTGGCATGAAAAGTTTGTCTTCTGGATCTCTCCCCCTCCTTGTATGAGTTCATTTGTTCCCTGGAGCCCTAGCCCCATTACCTAGTCTGTGGTTCTCCCATGCCAAATTTCCCACTCAGGGGAAACGTTCTTGCACTTTGGAAGCAAATATGGAATCAGCTCTTTCCACCTCTTTTTTCCGTCCTCCAATGTTCATATGAAGGTCTGGGGCCCTTCAGAGTCCACCTGTATCCTTCTTTAACCCCAACATAATCAATATTTCTCTTTTGAAAGCAGTTCTATTAACCTTCGGACATATGCTGTTGTTACCATTGGATGTACACAGTGAAAGAAGGGGAAGGGAAAAGACTGCTCCAAATATAGTTATTTAACTTATGGCCCTCACAATTATTTGAAAGTACAGGCCTGTTCTTTGTAATTTATTATGCTGAGTGGTGAGAAATTTTAAAATTGCTCTTGCTGACCTGAATTTTAAACAGGATTTTCCTTTTCTTGTTTTGCCACCAATGCAGTCCTATTCACCCTTTGTCTTCTAGGAATTCCTATAATTTCTAGAGTATGAAAATTTCTTTCTTGTATTTTTTTTTTGTGTTGCTAGTGTTCTGTTAAAGTTATTTCTTTAATGGAGGAAAGGATAAATCATATCTTCAGTTTTTCAGTTAATCAATGTGATTCAGCACTTCATTTGAAAAATACATATTTTAGTCTCTTAAACAAAGTAAGTAAGAAAAGTGAAAGAGGATACATTTGTGGGTATATTGCTTCCTCACAGCCACTTCCAATAGGCTTAAGTGAGGGACCTTTATCATCAGTCTCATAGTTCACAGTGACTGGAAACTATAATGCCTGGTCAAACCAGTTAACTACTTTCTGAATTTCTTGGTATACTCTCCCTTTTATTTATTTATTTATATATATTTTCTTTATTTTTTAAGATTTTTTTTTAAAAGATTTTATTTATTTATTTGACAGAGAGAGAAATCACAAGCAGGCAGAGAGTCAGGCAGAGAGAGAGAGGGGGGAAGCAGGCTCCCTGCTGAGCAGAGAGCCTGATGCGGGACTCGATCCCAGGACTCTGGGATCATGACCTGAGCCGAAGGTAGCGGCTCAACCCACTGAGCCACCCAGGTGCCCTTTTTTAAGATTTTTATTTATTTATTTGACAGACAGAGATCACAAGGCGGAGAGGCAGGCAGAGAGAGAGAGGAGGAAGCAGGCTCCCCACATGAGCAGAGAGTCTGATGCGGGGCTCGATCCCAGGACCCTGAGATCATGACATGAGCCGAAGGCAGAGGCTTTAACCCACTGAGCCACCCAGGCGCCCCTATATACTCTCCCTTTTAGTTTGATGTTTTTACTTGCTCTTCTCCCTCAACCCACCTATCACCTAATTTGAATATTCAGAGTCGTTAAGTAGTCTGTTTTCTCCTATATAGGAAATCGGCTAAGGCATTAGTTTGCATTAAAATGTGAGGAGTTTAATACAGTTTCCCTACCAGTAACATGTGTATTTTGAAAATGATGAAAAAAAGAAAGCAACGCTAGCAATGCTTACCCTAAGGGGTTGGTATGGGCTGAAAGTCCCCTCTAACATTCACATGTTAAAATCCTAATGCCTGCAGCAGTGTCTACAATAGCCAAACTATGGAAAGATCCTAGATGTCCATCAACAGATGAATGGATAAGGAAGATGTGGTATATATATACAATGGAATACTATGCAGCCATCAAAAGAAAGGAAATCTTGCCATTTGCAATGACATGGATGGAACTAGAGGGTATCATGCTTAGCGAAATAAGTCAATCGGAAAAAGACAACTATCATATGATCTCCCTGATATGAGGAAGTGGAGATGCAACATGGGGGGTTAAGGGGGTAGGAGAAGAATGAATGAAACAAGATGGGATTGGGAGGGAGACAAACCATAAGTGACTCTAAAAACAATCTGAGGGTTGCTGGGGGGAGGGGGTTTGGGTGAGGGGGTGGGGTTATGGACATTGGGGAGGGTATGTGCTCTGATGAATGCTGTGAAGTGTGTAAACCTGGTAATTCACAGACCTGTACCCCTGGGGATAAAAATACATTATATGTTTATAAAAAATTAAAAAATTGAAAAAAAATCCTAATGCCCAATGTGATATTATTAGGAGGTGGGGCCTTTGGAAGCCAATTAAGTCATGAGAGTGAAGCCCTCATGAATAGGATTAGTGCCTTTACAAAAAGACATGAGAGAGTTTGCTTCTGCTCTTTGTGCTTTCTGCCTTGAGAATACCATGAGAAATTAGCTCTCTGCAACCAAGATGAGTTAGTCATCAGAACCTGACCATGTTGGTGCACTGATCTGACTTCCAGACTCCAGAACTGTGAGAAATAAGTTTCTGTGGTTTATAAGCTATGCAGTCTACAGTATATAGCCCTGCCTTCTACAAATGGGATCCTTCAGCAGCTCTGTTCAAGTGTGCAGTGTGAACTGCTGACAGTCATTTATTTTCTTTTCTCAGTCCTTTATAGTAAAGATAGTAATAATGCTTATTATTACCATTTTGAACAAAAGTCATTTAAGTCCCCTGGATAATTGTTGGGGGTAGCTGTTTGGGTAGTTGTAAATGGGCACCTCTGGAAAAATGGAGGGTATGATGGATGAGTGTGCAAGGGAGGGATCTCATTTTAATTTCAATATCTTCTGACTTTTCTATCGAAAAGGTATAAAGGCAACAAGAATTTCTGAAAGCCCTCCTCCCTGCTTTGTGATCTCTCTTCTAAGGAAGTCTCCCAGAAGGAGATAACTCTATTGTGCACACCTGTGGCTGGCAGGATTAATCCACACTGAAGTGGCCAGTCTGTAGAGCAGATCAAGTCACTGGGGTATGCACATGAAACAGGATATTTCTCACAATGGTCCCCCAAAATTGGATCCCCCTGACATTGGGTAGCAAGGACCTTAATGTCTTGTCCAGATTCCATGTCTTTCCTGTCATTTTGGGGTTTTTAACAACTCCCTTGATTTTTCATTTAATTGCTTTGGTTTGGTAAGCTTGGCCTAGAGTACTTTGATCTATCCTTCCTAATTTGAGGTTCTTTCTACTTCACCATTTTGATCCCTGTCAAACATTACAGTGTTTGTTTTAAAAAGAGTTATAACACACCCTAATCTTAAAGTGTATACTATGATGATTTTTTTAAAAAGATTTTACTTATTTATTTGACAGAGAGAGATGCAGTGAGAGAAGGAACACAAGCAGGGGAAGTGGGAGAAGGAGAAGCAGGCTTCCTGCTGAGCCTGGAGCCTGATGCAGGGCTTGATCCCAGGACCCCAGGATCATGACCTGAACTAAAGGCAGGTGCTTAATGACTGAGCCATCCAGGCACCCCACTGTGATAAATTTTTACATTTGTACACAACTGAACAGCCAGGTCAAATTATGGAATGCTAGCCATTACCAGCCAACCTAATGATACATGTAATGATACATGTCTGGTTACACATTCTTAACAACTATTTAGAGCTATTTAAACTATTTAAACTTACATGATTAAGTTTAGAATGAGTGAATATACCACTATAGTGTCCATGATATGAAATGAAAGAAAGTTGCATGGGACGCCTGGGTGGCTCATTTGGTTAAGTCGCTGCCTTCGGCTCAGGTCATGATCCCAGCATCCTGGGATCAAGTCCCACATCCGGCTCCTTGCTCAGTGGGAGCCTGATTCTCCCTCTGCCTCTGCCTGCCATTCTGTCTGCCTGTGCTCACTCTGACAAATAAATAAATAAAATCTTAAAAAAGAAAGAAAGAAAGAAAGAAAGTTGCACAATCCTGTCACAGTTTAGAATTAGAAAAGTCAGGATGACAGATTTGCTATAATATTGCTATCTTTGCATGCTCTTTCTAGAGCCATCTATGTAGAAACACCATGAAAAAAGTATTTTTAATGTTAAACATGTTTTAATATGCAAATTAAAACAAAATATTAAAGCCTCTGTGTTAGCCACACTTTATCACTCATCTCCCCCCATCAGAGTTGATTTCAGGGTTCAACATGCTATTCTCTAAATTCTCCTGGGTGTCCACCATGGTTATTTTATTTTATTTTAAGGTTTTATTTATTTACTTGACAGACAAAGAGGCAGGCAGAGAGAGAGGAAGGGAAGCAGGCTCCCTGCTGAGCAGAGAGCCCGATGAGGGGCTTGATCCCAGGACCCCAGGATCATGATCTGGGCGGAAGGCAGAGGCTTTAACCCACTGAGCCACCCAGGCACCCTAACCAAGGTTATTTTAGATCCACAGAGTCACCTAAATCCACATAGTAGCCACGTCCCTGAAGAGCTACAGCTACAACTTATTTCTTTTACAAATTGTCTCATGCTTCCTATTCCTGCCCCAGTTTATACTGTTAAAGAGAGGAATTTTGTAAAGTTTGTATCGTTGTGTGTGTATAACATTAAAAACATCTGAAATTATAGGCAAACCTGGGACTACTCTCTAGGTTTTTCTTTTCTTCATTTTTAGTGAATTTAAGTATACATCACACGTGATGATCCCTGGCTTTCTGGTTTTGACATTCCAAAATGGAGCACAGGCTCACATTTGGGGTTGAGGCTCTTCTTCACCTTTGTTCAAACCAACAAACTGGGCTTTGTCTTTGCACAGTTATTCAGAGCTCTAAATAGTTGTCAAGAATGTGTAACCAGACATGTAATTGCCCAAAGTGCCCTTTTTCAGACCCCATGTTAACTAAGAGCATTCCCCTCATTTCTCACATTTGCCAGGCTTATTAGTTTCTCAAGCTTGTTAGCCGCAAAGCTCAGTACTATCTGTATTTAGGACAGCATCTATGTGGCTGGAATTCAGCAAATGTAGAAAAATAAAGATAATTACTTGTAGAGCAAGTTCAAGAGTTCCTTAATATAATATCAAGTATTTCCACTTGTCAAGTGACAGAATCCTTAACATAGAGGCTTTTCTCTTGAGAAGAGGCAGCCTAACACAGGAGAGTAGAACAAGATAGACATCATCTAGGCTTCTCTGCATAAAGTGGTGTGATGTTGAGTAAGTCAGTACCTTCACCTAAATCTGACATTCTCTGCAAAATGCCAATGCTTGTAAAGCTATATCATTCTAAGCCTATGGTGAGGATCAGAGGAAAGAGTGAGCAGGAACACACTTTGTTAGCTAGTAAATGTCCTGCAATCTTTGCAACTGCTTTACTTACTGAGAAGCAGTAGTTTCATGCTTCTCAGGGATCAGTGAATTCACAGCCTTGAACAGGCAGTGTACATCCTCTGTTCCAGGCCTTCTCTGGTAGTCTGAGGGTCCTTCTTGGACCCCAGTGGGAGACATCAGGAGGTTACCTATAAGGCAAGTCTTGAGCAAATGATAACAAATGATGTTTTGAGAAGTGATAGATGATCTACATTTCTCCATCATGTCTCCTGTACTAGAGCCTGTTACTGGAACTTGAAATGCCTTCAAACCTTCCCATCTCATAATTTGGCAAAGCCTTTTTGGAGAGAGTTTGACAAAATATACCAAGAACTTTACAAATGTTCAGTCTTTGATTTTGCAATTCTACTCCTAGGAATTTATCTTAAGGAAATATTAGCATGTGTGATATTTAAAACAGTGACCAATTAGAAATAATTTAACTACCCACCACCACAAGATTAAATAAATTATATTACAGTCAATACAGCTACTAAAAATTAGATTGTAAGAGAATATTTAATGATGTTGAAATGTGCATAACATTTGAAGTGAAAAGAAGCAGGTCATCAAACTGCACTATTCTGATAGTATTAAACACATCTGCCCACACACCTGCACATCTGGTTTTTAATCCTGGATTTGTTACTTTCTAAAGCTGCAGTCATGAACAAATTACTTAATGTTTTTGCATTTTAGTTTTCTCATTGATGACATGGGGGCAACAAAAGTACTAGCTATACAGGGTCACATGAGGCTGAAATAATACAGATAAAGTGCTACGCAAGTGCCTGGCACATGGCGAACACCCAGTAAGTAGTGCCAGTAGCAGTAGCAGCGGGACAGCCCTGCATTCTGCCGCACTCTCCCCTTGTGACATCAGCACAGGCAGTGGGTCAGTCTGATTTGTGGCTGTCTTCTTGCAGAGTACAGAAGGGAAGTTGGGAGGGGGAAGTTGAGGACCCAGGGGCCAGAGCTGGAGGGTACCCTCTTCCCATCTGGCTGGATCAGCCCTGCCAAGAGTCCTGTGCCCTGAGTGGGGAGCAGTGATATTCTTTTGTATCCTGATAAAATCCTCATGAGAAAAAAAGGTCCCCCCCTTTAAGTTTTCTGACATATAATATTCAGAGTAGCCCCATGCCAGCTGCTGGAGGAACAACATATTCTAATTTCCTGACTTGTACATGGTAAAGTTGCATTGTATTGACAGAGCCTTGCATTTAATTTCCTTAGCTTTTTAGACACAAACAAAGCATTCCTAACCAGAAATTGGAAATAAAAGGGAATAACTGCACAATGGAATGCACATGCTGATTTGAATATGTCATTGCATCTCGTAAATACTCATTAAAATAAATGCATGTAACAAGGGAAATATTTTTGCTTCCAAAGACATGCAGCAGCAATATAATCATATTTAGAAAATATAAAAAAAGTCATCTTTTTTTTTTAAAGATTTTATTTATTTATTTGACAGACAGAGATCACAAGTAGGCAGAGAGGGAGGCAGAGAGAGAGGGGGAAGCAGGCTCCCTGCTGAGCAGAGAGCCCGATGCAATCCCAAGACCCCGGGATCATGACCTGAGCCAAAGGCAGAGGCTTTAACCCACTGAGCCACCCAGGCGCCCCAAGAAAGTCATCCTTTTTTTAATCCATCCCACACTATATTCCCTTATTTATATTATTAAGTCAAGGAATTCTGTCAAACTTAGCAAAAGACAGCATCCTTTCAAAAAATTAAATAAACATGCTTAAATTTCAATTTCAAAAAAAAGAAGCTATTTCTAGCAACTCAGTGGGGGAAAGTCACAAAGAATAGTTCAAAGCCGGTAAGACACTACTTAAAAACATTTAGCTTATTTACAAATATCCCAACCAAACTGGGGATTACTCTATCCTGAAAAATATTCCTTCTGGCTTTCCAACAAGCAAAATTAATTTCTATTTGGACAGTTTCCTCTTTAGTTTTTTCCTGTCTTTTTTGACCTATCATCTATTATATATTTGTAAAAAGGTCTAAGAAATTTGCTTACAGTCTAACTTAAGGATAATTCTTTATGGTGATTTGCAAATTGAAGTCATTCATTATAGAGTCAGTCTATCTGAAAATTACAGTGCAATAAAAGCAACTTGTAGCTAATGGTTAGAAGAAAGTTTTGTGTGATTTTAAAATTTGATGGGTTTTA
Organism: Mustela erminea; assembly: GCF_009829155.1. Taxonomy (NCBI): domain Eukaryota; kingdom Metazoa; phylum Chordata; class Mammalia; order Carnivora; family Mustelidae; genus Mustela; species Mustela erminea. The sequence goes on along the minus strand of NC_045620.1, from coordinate 59,578,847 downwards.
CACTGCTACAAAATTAGTGTGTGCCTAATAAATACATGTTAGATAAAGAATGGGATGGCAAGAGAGAAGGTGAAGAAGTCATAGCAAAAACTATCACACCACCACTTTTCTAAGCTATCCATGTGCTAAAATGGAAGCCACTACATTAGGGTCAGAAAGAATAATGGTCTTTAACTTCTATAAGAAGCATTGAATGGTTAAATTACTGTTACAGGTTGAATTGTGCCCTGCCAAAGATATGCTGAATACTTAAATCCCAGTACCTCAGAATGTGTCCTTATTTGGAAGCAGGGTTGTTGAAGATATAATTAGTTAAGATATAGTTATATTGGAGTAGGATGGACCCTTAATCCAGTATGACTGGAGTCCTTACAAGAAGATGGTCATGTAAAGACACAGACAAAGAAAATGCTATCTGATTGGAGCCATGCAGCTGTGAGCCAAGGAACACAAAAATTGCCAGCAGACTACCAGAAGTCAGGAAGAGGCAAGGAAGGACTGACTCTCCTTCAGGTTTCAAAAGGAGCATTGCCTATCAACACCCTGACTTAAGACTTCTGGCCCCCAGATTGTGAGAAAATACATTTCTGTTGTTTTAAGCCACCCAGTTTGTGGTATTCTGTTAGGGCAGAAACTAGGAAACTAATCCAATCACTTTATTTCATTTTTTTTTTACAAGGTCAGTTTATATTTTTTAATTCATAAAATCAGGCATGTTTGTAGAGGGAATTTGTAGAACCACATGTCTTCGAAGAAGGAAAAAATATCATTCAGTTTTGCTGGCCAAAAAGTATCAAAATCTGATGCATTTCTCCCCAATTTTATCTCTGAATAGTTTTTAGCTTTCGTGCAGCTATGACTGTAATCTCATACCAACTTATAGTGATATATTCAATTAGCCCAATAACATACATTTCTATATTATTACAAACTTTTGGTAAACATCTTTGAAGTTTGTCAATATAAACAGTGTTGCCCAGATTATTTTTGGGCAACTTTGTTTTATTATTCTACTATTTTCATTTTTTTCAGTCATTCTTTTGGATCTGACTCTAAAAATTAAAAATGACCATCTCATCAATTCTCTCTATATTCTGCTGTGAGAGAAGTAGGAGGTAGATTATTTAGGATTATTTAGTAAAAAAACAGGCCATCAATAGACCATGGTCATACTTAAGACAGGAATTCTCAAATCTATGTATAAGAGGTAGTATGAAAATGAAGCATTTGATAATTAGTGAACCGGTTAGTGACTACTTAGTCTTATGACACCAGGCTGTGGCAGTATAGACTCTGGTAGAACCAGAATCTTATTTCCTGATTCCCACTCCTGCATTATTTTCACTTAGTTCCTGGCCATGATTTAAAAATGCCTTAAGAGCTGCTTCGTTTTGAGTTCAGAAAAATCTAACAGATATCTATATCGTGTGATCATAGAACTCTTGGTTCTAAGTATACTTTAGCTTATGATTTGCAAACTTTTTGGAAATCTTATCTTCATAAACTGTTACTCATAGTCCCCATTCAAAAAACAAAGAAAAGCAGAACTTGTGGGATGGCAGGGAGGGCCAGGCAACAAGCTCAGCAAGTCCTATTACCAACTCCCTAGTCCTCCCTTAGGATCCAGGCAGCCCCCTGAACTGCCTCCAGGGAACCCTAGAGCTCACGGGATTACCTTTTTTAAAAGAGAACACATCATCTAGTTTTTCATCTACTCTGTGTGTAAAATGGCTAGGGAGAAAGGGAGTTTCTTAAGGTCTGTTGTGTGTAAAGAATTAAGTTATGGAAAACAGCTTTTCAATTTTTCCTAGGCCTAGTTCTCTCTTCTGAATGACCGTTTTTCCCAAGTTCCTGGAAATTTCAAAATGGCTGTTGACATTTACAAGTTGGCTCATGATGGTGCCGTATCCAGAGTATTCTCTCTTCAATTCCTCTTGCCATCTTTGGCGCTCCACCTCCTCTGTATTTTCTCCTCTCTATATAACTGAAAAGCTAAATTATGAATTCTAAAGATCATTTTTATGTAGCACTTCTCCACAAGTACTATTATAAATCTGAATACATGAAGGCAGCTAAATAATGGTAAGTTCAAATGCAATAAAAGATGTATTTCTGGGCACCTGGGTGGCTTAGTGGGTTAAAGCCTCTGCCTTCGGCTCAGGTCATGATCTCAGGGTCCTGGGATCAAGGCCCACATCCAGCTCTCTGCTCAGCGGGGAGCCTGCTTCCCTTCCTCTCTCTCTGCTTGCCTCTCTGCCTACTTGTAATCTCTGTCTGTCAAATAAATAAAAATAAAAATAAAAAATCTTTTAAAAAATGTATTTCTGTGAGAATAAGTGGTCTTTCCTTTTTGTGACTCTGAGTTGCATTTCTAGGAGTGATGAAGACTTTTTGCTGATCCAGACACATTTACACTTTCTTGATCAGCTCTCCGTCTTCCCAACAGCAGGGTCCCCACTCCCAACTGACCATGGAGCTGCCCATAGCCAAGAATTAAGACAAGTCCAGGTAATCCATGTTAGTGATGGCTGGCCTCTTGATCTGGTCCTGATGATATTTTCTACATTAGTTCACCACTAAATATAGAATATACATAGACAAGAAGATAAAGAAGACAATTACATTTAGTCAAAAGAATAGAAAAGCCCTCAAATTATGTAATTCATAAATATGACATTTATAGTTCATAGTTTATCATTGGTAGGGCACCCCTTAATCTTTTATTATAGAGTGTATTTTAGAAGATTTTGAGAGTGGAATCATTATAATCAACTGAGAACTGCAAATCAATAGGACTGGCCAACTTGCATATCACAAATGGAGACTTGTGGTTCATTCATTTTTAAAAGGGATAAGCTTGATTATGATTGAACTCCTCTTCAGTGGAGGTTCTGATGCATATTGGCCAGTATCTGATATATCATATTCAAACTCATGATACCATTTCAGTTGTAAGATACTAAATGGCTGAACATAAGAGAGGTCCATTGGCCTAGTCACTTCCTGAGATTTCATTGTACAGGCTTATGTAATGAAATAGAAATAAAAGTCTGTTATCTCTTCAGCTAGGAGGCCTACCTTGGCCTTCCATTGGTAGAGCCTGATTTTGCTCAACCAACCATCTTTCAAAAGCAGACATGTTTGACACCTATTTAGCGTCCCTGTCTGGCTTCTCCCAACCTCTTCCTATGGCTCGCATCTTGATTTCTAAAGCTAGGGCTATCTCTGACCTCATTTTGAGGACCCTTGAGGATTTTGTAGGTAAAGGACTTTTCACAGTGGAGCTTGATTGAAGCAATTCTTACATGCAAAATACAAACTTACAAAAAGGATAAGTTAAGAGAACAGTAATCCCCTTCATAAAACATTTCAAATACTTTTCTATAAAGATCAAGTTCCTCTGCGTTTAAAATACTGTTCTGTTTTTAAAAAATACGTTTACTGAAAGCTTTTCCATGAACACATAAAGAGGAATCTACATTTTCTTTTTCTAGCTAGCTAGGCACATCAAGCCCAGTTACCCAGAGTGAAAACCTGCTCATTAACAAACTTCTCATTGGCTCATCTCCATGTTTCACTTTTCCTTCTCTTTCACTTGGGCTTCCCGTAATCATCTCTTAAATAAATTACCTGCACTAAATCTTTGTGTCAGGATCTCCTTTTGGGAGGTTTGAGCTAAGATAACTTCCTCATCACAGAGGTGACAACATCGGTGATAGCTAGGGTAGGATGTCTGTCTTGCCTTTGGTCTGCTTCTTCTTTTGTTTCCCGTTTGATCTTCTGCAATCCATGCCTTCCAGCCTATTGTACACTAGAGTACTTGCTTCCTTTTAATTCAACTGATCAAAAGAGATTCTTATTCTCTGTACCAGTGCTCAAAGATGGCTTTTAGAGGGCTGAGCTTTGCTGACAAATCTACAGCATCCACATGTTCATGAACTTCCATTGCTCACAACAACCCCTTTACACTCTGGCTAAGAGATATGAGCAGTTGTAGGACTGAGGCCTGGGTTTTATAAATGAGAGACTCTAAGGTCCTAAGAGGATCTTTCAATCATTTCCATCCAACTCTCTAACCTCACATGTTAGAAAACTGAGGAGCAGAGAGGATAAGTGCTCGCTTAACGCCTTGTCCATCAGAGAAGAGGAACTCAGATCTCTGACTCCTAAACCTGACTTCTCCCTTTCTGAGACTTTCCTAAACACATTCCACCATTGCTTCCTTTGCTTGAATCAATTCCCACTGTTTACCACTACTTCCATCATTTATTTCCAGGTCCTCACTGACCCTGAGCCCTTAAGTTATATTCATGCAGTCCAGTTTCACAGATTTGCTACCCTCCTTGCCTTGCCTCATACTGAGGTTAAAAAAATCCTCACCAGTATTTTTGCGACAAAGAAAATACTAGGAAATAAGTAAAGTGATGTACAGGGGGTTGTCATCGATGACATCTTGCATAATTGAACTCCCCTTGGGATTTCTGTCACTGGGGGAGATAACTGGTGACAGGCGCACTGTACTCTGGAAAAGACGCACACATATCCCACAGCCTACTGAACACATAAGCTTCTAACCTGCCATTGGAGCTCTTGAAAGCCAAGGCTAGGCTATTCCTTCCTTGATCTGATAGATAATCTGGCTTCTGTTTTTTTTTTTTTTTTTTTAAAGATTTTATTTATTTATTTGACAGAGAGAGATCACAAGTAGGCAGAGAGGCAGGCAGAGAGAGAGAGAGGAGGAAGCAGGCTCCCTGCTGAGCAGAGAGCCTGATGCGGGACTCGATCCCAGGACCCTGAGATCATGACCTGAGCCAAAGGCAGCGGCCCAACCCACTGAGCCACCCAGGTGCCCCTCTGGCTTCTGTTTTTAACTCCACATTACCCATGCCTCAGCTTAGACTCCTGGTCCCACCTACCCTGTCTAGATTTATCTCTCAGGGTTCTCTGAATGAGTTATCTGACCCAGTGGGACAGTTTCCTCTTTTCCAACTTCACCATTGTCTAAGCAAGCTATCTTTTCCTCTAGGCTAAAATGCCAAATTAGCATTTATTTTCCAGATTATTATCTTGATTACCTTTTGGAGTGGGTCTGTGTTCTCAAATAGATTCTTAAGGTCAAGGGCCATGACTTAAGTCTACTTCCTGATATGTATTGCACATGACTTGTTATGGACTGAATGTTTGTGTTCCCCATGTGTTGAAACCCTAAGCCTCAGTGTGGCTGAATTTGGAGATGGGGCCTCTAAAGAAATAATTAAAATTAAAATAACTAAAATTCAAAAGGTCATAAAGGTGGGGCCCTGATAGAATGGGGTAGGTGTCCTTAGAAGATGAGATACCAGATGGCTTTTTCCCCTCCTCTCTCTATACTGGCACTGAGGAAAACCCATGTGAGGGCAGTAGTGAGAAGGTGGCCACCTGCAAGCCAGGGAGACAGCTTTCACCAGAAACCAAATCAGCTGGAACACTGATCTTGGATTTCTAGCCTCCAGAACTGCAAGAAAATAAATCTGTTATTTAAGCCACATAGTCTATGGGATTTTATTATGGCAGTCTGAGCTAACATAGAGCTGTTGATTGAGAAAATGGTCCTTACCCTTGGATCTCAAGCAGAGTTACAAGCTGGACAGGTGTCACTGGTTCTGCGTGAAAAGTTAACTAACTTCCCAGAGAGTCCAAAACAAAACCCTCCTTTGTCACACCACTCAACAACTCATATCCTTTCCTCTGTGCCTGACAGTATCCTCCCACATATGAACAAAGCTCTGGGCCACAAGCAAATCTTTTACCCCCTTGTCTACACTTACTCTGGCATCCCATCAGATGCTGAGTCGTAAGAGTGCCTACTGCCTGAAGACCTTGTATCTCCTTTCTCCAGGCCTCCAGGCCTGATTCCTCTGGCCTGTGCTCTTGAGATGGCCTCTTCATGGCTCTTCTAACCTCTAATCTTCATCTCGTAGACAAAGAGGAAACAGAGGCACAAAATTTAAACATGTTCAAGGGTGCACAACTGATAGTAGAATTAGGTTCAAACCTAGTTCAGTTTTGCCCCAAATCTAGCCTACTTTCCACTAGGCCCATTTAACATTCTATACAGCCAGAATTTAAAATGTTCTGCCTTTAACTATAGATACTTTTGAGACTGTCTTAAAACCATTATCAAATTGTAAGTTCTTTGAGAGTAGGTGGCTTCACCTTCCTTATATCTAGGGCAATGACTAAGTCAGTGCCTTGTGCCGGGTAAGGCACTTCAAGAAAATGTCCTAAATTGAAAATAAGAACTGTCACAATGGTGACATGGGCAAGAGAAGTTTAGGGGAGATTTAGAGAAAGCTTGTAGGAGAAAGAAGTTTGGTTTCTGAGTTGAGTTTGAGGTAACAGAGAATCTGGCCAGGCAGAGAAGAAAAGGGTGGTGTGAGTTGGGCCTCAATATCATGAGTGAACCTGTGGTGGGAGAGTGGCTTGGTGGGGGAAGTAGGGACTGCATTTCTGCATTGGGTTCAGTTGTGCACACCAAGCACGTCAATTAACTTCTTTAAACACTGGTTTCTTAATGTGTAAAGTGTGAAAAATAAGAGTTCCTATCATTTGGGGTTAATGCGAAGAATAATGAGATAGGGGCACCTGGGCGGCTCAGTGGGTTAAGCCTCTGCCTTCGGCTCAGGTCCTTATTCTGCGGTCCTGGGATCAAGCCCCACCTCGGACTCTCTGCTCAGTGGGGAAACTGCTTCCCACTCTCTCTCTACCTGCCTATCTGCCTACTTGTGATCTCTCTCGAATAAATAAATAAAATCTTAAAACAATAATGAGATAATGTACATAAAGAACTTAGCACATTGTTTGGACCTAATATGTGTTATCTATTATCAGTAATAAATACTATTAAAATACTATTAGTAGTAATATGGTCTGAAATTTCAAATGCTCAACAATCTAGCTCTCTGAGTAAATAATTTACACCAGATAATGCCATTGCTGTAACTACATTAAAAAACAAAATCGTTTAAAAGTACTATTAAATTCATAGCAACATGTTGGTTACTATGATTTTCCTAATCAAAGGATTCCAGGATTCCCTTACGAGGGATTCTCATAGTTGAAAATCTTGAAAACCAAACTGTTGAGAGGCAGGAGACTGGTAAACATATTCTGGGTAAAAGACTAACTTGGCTGAATCAGAGTCTTGGATTTTCGGAGTAGGCTGACCTAGTGAGAATCCCTGTTCTACTTCCAGGCTGTGCTTTTAAGGCATTTAGGCACATTCCTTATCTTCCAGTACTTGGGTTTCCTTATCCTTAAAATGTGGGAACTAATACACAAGGGCCACAAGACAGGTTAAACTGGGTACTGTACATAAAGAAGAACTGGTAGATGATAATGACGGTGATGTTTGTGAAGCTTAATTGTGAAGAGTCTTAGATTTTCATCCTGTAAGGCTCTTGCTCTCCAAGTGTGATCCTTTTAACAGCAACCTTACCCATCATCTGACAACTTGTTAGAAATGCATATTCTCAGGCCTATCCCAGACCTGATGAACTCTGGAGGTGGGGTCAGCAATTAGTGCTTTTACCATCCCTTCTGGTGATTCTGATGCACTTCGATTTGAGAACCTGCTATGAGGTAATAGGGAGCCATTGAAAGTTTTTTTTTTTTTTTTTACAGTGGACCGATGTGATAGAAATGACTATTGTGCACAGGCAATATATTCCCATTTAACAGGATCAAATCACCTAACTACCGACAAGCTTCCAAAGTTGCTGGCAGAAGCCCGTTCGTTGATCCTTAATTACCTCTAGGCACAAAACGGAGGGGCTAGCGCTTAGGGCTCCAAACACAGTGCTCACCTACTGAGTGAGGTAAGAAAGGCAGCGCAAGGCAATTACAGGTGCTGGTTTGGGTACTGTTTCCAAGAAAGCCTTGGGACCCGGCGGCCAGGTGATGCTCAACAAATTCCTCACCTACAAGCCTGCCACAAACGTAGCCTGCAAGATAGAAAAAGAAAACCGTGTAGGGAAACCGGAAATGAGGGTCTTAGGGGTACAGAATCTGGTAGTGGAGGAAGGGGATGGGATACGCGGGGGTGAGGAGAAAGGGAGGCCCTTCGTCGCTGGGGGTGGCTACACCCCATTCGCGTCCCTTTAGAGCCCCGGCGCGGTCGGCCGGCGGGGCGGGACGTAGCCCCTCCCGGAGACAACGGTCCCTCCGCCTCCGTGCGTTTACGGCCAGGGTCCAGGTCACTTCTGCTCCCTTTATTGTTAGTGAGAGATGGGGCGTTTCCTCACCCTCGGCACCTCACCGGGGACGCCCCGGTCCGTCTCATCCCTGCTCTGGCCCTCCCGCGAGCGCCCCGTCTGCCGGCCGCCGCGTCCCGGCCGCGGTTCGCCTTGCCCGCCGGCCGGCCATTGTTCGGGCCCCACCCCTGCTGAATATTCACGCCGCACGGGCTGCTCGCCCCGCGCCCTCCCCAGCTGGGTTCGGTCTGGGAGTGCGTTTCCGCTCGTTTTTCCTGCCGGGGAAGGAGAGGGGGAGCTGTTTTCTCTCTCCTCAGAATATATTTTCGGTGTCCCGTTTCTCCTCCTCCCTCGCCGCCGCCGCCGCCCCCTCCCTCCCCGCCTCCCTCTCCGCCTCCGCCCCCGCCTCCCGGGTTATCTTTGTCTCGCTGCCTCGCGCTCACTCGCTCAACTCTCGGCGGCGCCGCGGCCCCACGCTCCGGGCCCGTCCTCCAGGCGCGCGGCGCGGGGCGCGGGCGCCGGGGCCTGAGGCGGCGGGCGACGCCCGGGGGCCTGACGGCCGCCCCGCGCCATGGTGTGAGCGCCGCTGCCGCCGCTCCGCGCACGCTCCGTCTGCTCTCCGCGCGCGGCCCGGGCCGGCCGAGAGCAGCGACCAGCCCGCCGCCGCCGCCGCCGCCGCCGCCGCCCCCGGCCTCGCGAGGCGGAGCCCCGGCCGCCCGCTCCCTTGTGAGGAGACGCCGTCGGCGGCCTGGCCTGTGAAGGAAATAAATAGAGAAACAGATATATTTATTGGTACTATTTTGTTTGGTGGCAAAAAGGGAAAATGGCGAACGACTCCCCTGCAAAAAGTCTGGTGGACATCGACCTCTCCTCCCTACGGGTGAGTGGCCACGACGGGCCCCGCCGCGGGCGCGCCGGGAGCGGGGAGCCGGGGCCGCGCCCTGGCCCGCCGGGCGCTCGGGCGCCGCCGCGGGCAGAGCCTCGGGCGCGGCGGCCCCTTTGTCTGTCTGCGTCGGCGTGTGCGGGGCGGCGGGGCGCGACCCTCCGCCGACTCCCCCACCTCGCCGCGCCCCGCGCCCCGCGCCCCCCGAGCCCCGAGCGCGGGGCGCGGCCTTCGGGCGCTGTGGGACCGCGCGAGACGAAGCCCGCCCCGTTTGCAGTCGCCTTTTCTTTCCAACTGCCCCGCTGTATTTATTCATTGTTGTGCTGCTTTTAAATTCTAACCCCTCCCCTCCTCTTCTCTAGGATCCTGCTGGGATTTTTGAGCTGGTGGAAGTGGTTGGAAATGGCACCTATGGACAAGTCTATAAGGTCGGTGTGAGCCGCCGTCTTTGTTTCCCGTGGCACGTTGAAACTTCTTGTTGGGGAACGAGAAGGGTGATAAACACGCTGCTGACTGGAGGCCACGCCGCTTGGCCAAAGTTGGGAGAGGGGTTTCGCCTTGTAGTCCCTCTGTTTTTAAACAGGAGTTTATATGCAGGCTGGCCTTCGAAGACCTCACATTTCCTGGCCTTGAGATAAGGCAATAAGCTACATTCTTTGGCGTGCACTTTCCTAAGTAAAATGGGAAAACATTTTTCATAAGGCAACCTTAATTCTTTCGTTTTCCCCAATTCCGGCCTTTTGAGTTTGTGTGTGTTAATTAAAATTCAGTATAGACAGGCCTGGCCTGTGATTATACCAAACCACTGTCTTGGTCTTCTTGAAAATGGTCATCGTATTGCTTCGTTTTAATGTTTGCCAGGTGCTCAAGGTGAGGAGTTCGGTGTTACCTGGGACTGCTTCCTAATAGCTATCATACATGATGCTGATGGATACGTATATATTTTGGGGAAGCAGGGAGGGGTGTGTGTTTGGGCAGCAGGAGCAGGAAGAATTACAGCATGAGGATTATAAAATCTGAATTCCAGGAATAACCTGTTTGACAGGTGTGTAATTGAAACAGAGATGAGGGAGAGCAAGGAGTCAAGAGGATGCCCAGATTTCACACCCACCCCAGGCCTGTCTCTTTTTTAACACCCCCCCCCCCCACCACCACCGGTAAATGAAACTAACAAATCTGGAGACTATGAGTCTGCTCTGAGTAGCTGACACCTGATGTGACTAACAGTGCTGTTCATTCTATTCAGAGCACATTATAGAGCTTCTGAAAGAGCTGTAGGTAATGGAGGCGCAGGCCTTGCAGATTTGAAACAGAATGTTAAATTTCCCCTGTCCTGATTTATTTCTTATTGCTGAATGCTTTCAGAAAGTAATCTGCACTGGGGGTGTTTTCTGGCTGTTCGAATGGGTACAAGGAGCTAGAAAAAAAAATGTTATGAAGCAGGGCTTTGTGGTTCACCATGAAGAATTGTCATTGTCTCATTAAAAATGGAGGGAGGGGGTTGGAAACTGACTGTAGACATTTTCTTAGGCCAAATTAAGTGTGGATCCTATTGTCTCTTTTATGCTTAATGAATAGGGTTTATCTATCCCTTGAAAGACTCTCCCCAGCCCCAACTTCCCCTGGCCTGGGCTGAGTACTGGGCTGTGTACCGGCCTGCGGTCGGAACTTGAGTCAGTATTCTTAGGTGATCTCAAGTGAATTAGCATGTGTTTTGTTGGTTAACTGTTGGGGCTGTGGCCAGATTTTTGAATTTGAAAGAAAGCCCTGTTAACTCAGCCTGCTGGGCTCGACAGAATTTGGAAGCCTTTGGAAAATTTTGGAAAAGATTGTGTTGCAACTCACTGAGTGGCCTGGTAACTGGCTCTAAGGTATTCTCTCCAGCCCCAATGTTTGTTTAAGCCCCAGTCGGTTTTTTTCTAACCCAGTTTTTCTGGCCAGATCTAAGTGGTGAGTGTACTCTTCCAAGTGAGTTAGCCAAAGCTTGTTTTTGACCTGGTTACACAGTAGTTGGATTGTTTGTATCTTCTCTGTCAGCATGGATGGGTGGGAAGGGGAGTGAAGTGAACTAGAATCCAACAGTCCATTTTTAAACCGTAAGAAGAAAGAATGAAACCTGAATGAGCTTTAAGTGGCTTTAAGAGGTGGGAGTTCGTTATGGTAACAGTTTAGGCAGGATCATTGTTAAATTTTTCCCCCTCTTCATTTCCTTTGGTTCCATCCTCTCCTTCCCCCAAGCTTTTGAAATAGATTTGCTGAGCGGTGCAGTTGGGAAGCATTTGGGATACTGGCAGTGACACAACTCTCTGACTACAAAGTCTGTACAGTTGAGAAGAAATTCTCAAATTATGCAAACCTAACAAATTAAGAAATCTGTGCAAATGTGGCATACACATACAAAATAGTGCCCGAGATTTTGCTCACCAGCAGTTCTGTTTTATTTGGAAAGATCAAGCATATACAAGGAGAGAGGATAGATCACCCAATTTAACAGTTAATCAGAACATGACTGATCTGGTTTCATCTATAGCCTTTCTCCATTAGTATTTTAAGGTTAAAGCCTAGATACCATTTTACCCATAAATACTTCAGATTGTATCATTTTTGTTTTTTAGATAATCACAGTGCCATTCTGACCCCTAAAAAGTTAATTCCATAGCATCAAATATTAAGTCTTAAGGTTTTCCTAATTTTTCATAGACGCATTCTTACTATCAACAATATTTATGAACTGATACTGGGAAGTTCAGTCTTGGTAGTTGGTAGAAATAGGAGAAGCAGTTAATATCTGCATTTGCCTCTTTCTTTCAATATCTAATTTCTAAAATGATTTATATTATGCAGAGGAGTTTATTTGGGATTTGTTGGTGTGATTTGCCTGTGGTGGTTTTGGGATTAGATTATTAATGCTAGTATCTGTTTATTACTAAACATCCACTAGTGTGAATAGCATCTGAGTTGGGAAAATATTTGTGATAACTTGTTTATAAAGAAGCTTTTTTTCTTAATGTAAATTCAGGTAAAATACTTTCAAGCTGAATAACCTGTAGCCCTAATTTGATTCATTGCTATATCTTTTATTTTCTGTTTTTTGCTATAAACTTTTTATTTTTTAGTGATTGTGGTGGCTTAATTTTGAGAATGCTGTATTTCTGTGAGACAAATGAGTAAAAAGAGGGAGTTTCTGGGTTTTGTTATGAAAGTGGCTTTTTTGGGGAGTGGTTTATAATTTTCTCTGTGACAAAATTGGTAAATCATCTGGGTATAGTTGAACAGTATATAACTATCTGAAAAAATAATTGAAACACAGAGTATGCCCTAGTTAGAGAAATTTATTTTTTGCATTAGGTTTCTGAACGATCACTGAGAAGCATACTCATAAATCAAAACTTAAGAAAAATATTGTGAATTTCAGTTTACAGGGTTTCATGCAGAATACCATCTGTTTATAAAAAAGTGTTTATAAGATGATCTTGTGCATGTTAAGTATATCTTAATTATTTTCATCAAAGGGGGACAGTGACTATTTAAAAAACAAAACCACAAAAAATAAGATCTGTTTTTGTGTTATACTGAGTTTTATTATTTTTAATATTTACTTGACCATTTTTGTTTTTCCTTGGAGTTACGGTTACCCTGTTATTTTGTATTTTGTGAGCATACAGTGACTGGTGTTCTAAATGTCTTGACTAGGAGAAGGAAAATCCTGCATCTGGAAAGGTACTGCAGGTAGTGAGAGGGGAAGTTAGGGAGTTTAGAATCAGCAGGTGCAATGTCTGGGATCAGGTCTTGCTCAGAGGAATGATGGCAGCCTTTTTGGAGGGTTGAGCATCTTGACCTTGTCTGATCTTGTCTTTGGAGGAAAGGTAGGCTGTAAACCTTGGAAGTTGAGGAGGAGAGTATTCTGGGCCCAAAGATGGTAAGCAGAAGCCACACTGAGAGGTTACTGCTATTTAGCCATTTAGGGCATGGTGCTAAGGCTGTCCCCCTCATTTACTGAAGAAAGGGGGGAGGGGTGTGTGTGACAGAAAGGCTGAGGGTGACCTTTTTGTGAATGACAGGAGGTGTAAGGATCTGGGGAGAGATTATTTGCTCATGAGTTAAGGAGAGCTGTCATTCTATGAGAGGTCATCGAAAATTTTATTGGGTTTGGAGACCCCTGGGTGTAAGAAACCTGATTAGGTGATATTAGGGAAAGGAGCAGGTAAGATGGTTGGCCTAGGACAGTGGTCCAGAAGAGAAGATGTAAAGGCTGGGACAGGGTAGTAGCAGTGGCAGTAGAGAGGAAGAGTGTTGGGCTGGATTCTTGGGCATTCTGCCTTGGCCTAGGTCAGCCTGCTGAAATCAGTCATTCTCTGCAGGTTTTGGTGTGGCCCTTTAAATGGGTACACTGTTTGCCCATTGGATTAGGAGGAGGCTTGGGATCTGTGAAAGTGCTAAAATTACTTTCGATTGCTCAGCAATAAAGTGCTGTATAAATTGTGTGGCTTTTAAAAATCATTAGTCTAACATTTTGGATCAAACACTTAAAACTTTTGTGAGGGTCTTCTCTAAATGTTACCCCTTAAGTGTAGGATCTCTTTTTAACTGGAGGTAAAGACATCCAGGGGGGCAAAATGCATTTTGAGGAACTAAATGTTTTCATTAGAAGGAGGATTGAATTGCCACTGAGAGGCATGTACAGACTTGTTCTGAAACATAGGGCTTCTTCATCCTGGAAGAATTCTGGACTTGGGTAAGGTGGGAGGAAGCCAACCCCCTTGAACATGTATTGGTGTGTAGCTCTCCTAAAAGTTATCAGCCCCAAATTTCCAAAACTTTTCTATTAAATAAAATCACAAAATAAAAGCTTAACAGAAAATTCAGCCACCAGGTAAAATCCTACTCATGGTGGTTTTAGAATTTCTTATTGCTTGAAACTTTTAAATAAATGTTCATTTGCATATCTGCAAACTTGTAGTTCTGCCTTTTTTTTTTTTTTTTTTAAAAGATTTTATTTATTTATTTGACAGAGAGAGTGAGCACAGGCAGATAGAGTGACAGGCAGAGGCAGAGGGAGAAGCAGGCTGCCTGCTGAGCAAGGAGCCCGATGTGGGACTCGATCCCACTAGGCTGGGATCATGACCTGAGCCAAAGGCAGCTGCTTAACCAACTGAGCCACCCAGGCATCCCCTGCCTTTTTTTCTTAACCAGTTTTGGATATATGTATATTTCTACATATTGAGATAATTCAAAAGTATTATCTGTGGGCACTTTTGGTGCAATGTGTGTGTTTATAGATTTTGTGGGCTGAGACTAGCAGGGCAAAGACTTTGAAATAATGCATCCCTGAGCAGGTGTTCTAGTATATGTGCTGCCGAAGCGAGCACCCTGAACAGGTGTTCTAATAAGCCAAGGAATAATCATCTAAGGAGTTTTATTCCCAGGGAACTAAAAATATTATAAACTGGAGATGGATGCTTTAACATTAATTTCATCCGTGGTCTTGTCTTGTCTTTTCTTTTCTTTATTAGTAAATACTTGGTCATCTGGTTTTGGTCATCTGGTTGTGAACAGGTGCTTAAGCCAAGAGATTACCTACTCTTTAGGGCATCAGATGTTTTCCATCTCATGAGTTGTTTTAAGTTTATGATGCCTGTGCTTCTCATCATTAGTATTAGTGCTTTCAGTTTTCTATATTTAATCATTTTTAAAAGTTGTTAGACAGCAATAGGATATTTATTTTTTACTTTGTTTTATTTTATTTTTCCCCTCACCCCTAACAATAGGATATTTAAATAACTGCACAAGTGTACTGCTTTCAGACCCACTTTGTCCAGACACTGAAGCACAGCTGTTGACCAGAGGGCAGCCCTAATATGTGATAACCTGCAAGGCTCACTCTCCGTCGTATATATGGCTCTATTACAGACATTGTACCCAAGTGCAGACCCCATGACTGTTGACTGTATTTGAGGCAAGGGCTTATTCCACAGTAAGCTTTTAAAAATCAAACAGTTCTTATTCGAATCTCTGATAATTTGGGGGCACCTGGGTGGCTCAGTGGGTTAAAACCTCTGCCCTGTCGGCTCAGGTCAGGATCCCAGGGTCCTGGGATCCAGCCCCCACCCCCCCATCGGCTCTCTGCTCAGCAGGGAGCCTGCTTCCCTTTCTCTCTCTCTGCCTGCCTCTCTGCCTACTTGTGATCTCTGTCTGTCAAATAAATAAATTTAAAAAATTAAAAAAAAAAAGAATTTCTGATAATTTTAAGGGTGGAAACAGCTTTAGGTCACCATCTTACCTTGTGAAATCAGTGCTTTAAACACTTTCACAGAGGGGTGCCTGGGTGGCTCTGGGTTAAGGCCTCTGCCTTCAGCTCAGGTCGTGATCTTGGGGTTCTGGGATCCAGCACCGTGTTGGGCTCTGCTTGGTGGGGAGCCTGCTGCCCCCCCCTCCCCCCCCGCCTACCTCCCTGCTTACTTGTGATCTCTGTCTGTCAAATAAATAAACAAATAATTAAAAAAAAACTTTCACAGGTAGTGAGTGATGGCAGATCATCTGATTAATAACTACTTGCAAGTAATTGCTTTGAGTAGTTACTACAAACAGATTTTACATGAATTCAAGTTGGTTTCTTATAATACTAGCCTGAATTTCCAGTGTTTAAGTATTAAAATATATTTAATATATAATTTGGGACCAATTTATGATCAAGGGTAGAGATTTCCAAGTGTCTATTTAGCTTTTGGAAGATTTCCTTAGCAGTTACTTGGCTTTCATAACATGATCACACCAGAGTTGAATCAAGATAAATATTTTGGACATAAGGAGGGATGGCTAGGAGGAGAACAGAGAAACCCAGGTGATGTATTGCCAGTGACCAGTGTGGCATCCATATGCTCTTAGGTTTTATAGTGCTATATGACTGTTCACTGGACAGAATATGATACTCTGTTAGGAAGCTGGTTCAGTAATAAAAGTCCACTGGCATTATTCAGAAGAGAAGTGATGTGGGAGGCACTGAGTTGGGAGGCAGTTTTTTCTATAAGAGTTTCAAAAGAAAGGACAGATTGATAAGTTTTAGGATTTTTGGAAACCCTGACATCTGTGTGGCATTATGAGGAACTTAGAACTAGGTTGGGGAGACAAGATGCAAAACGACTAACCATGCAGGGCTAGTTTCATGCCACTTCCAGTTCTCACTGTGCTCTTGAGTAAGCTGGGTCTTGGACACTGTTCAGCATGTTGGGTATATGTACAGTGGTGAACGAAACAGGCAGTTTGCTTACCCTCAAGGAACTCAGGAAGGGCAGGGGGATGGACACAAAATGCTAAGCATGTAATATCCACTGTAAATCCAGTAGTCTCCGTCTCCCCAGTTCCTCCGCCCAGCATACTTGAATTCAGACACAGTATATGCACTTGCTATGCACTTGCGCATGAACTGGCTCAGACTTCCAAGTGCCCTATTTCAGCCTCAGAGGGCTTCTTTGTCCCTTAAAATACAGTACAAACAAATGACTAGAAAAGTGAAAGAAAGTAGACACACAGAATACCAGCTTCAGTTTATTATTAGATTGAAAAGCCATAATACTACATTGTTAAATTGCTATAAAAGTTTTTACAATTTTTCTCAGTTCCTGAAATTATCTCCTTGTGTACCGGTAGTCAGCAGACCACACTTTGAGGAGCACTGAATTGGCAGGATTGATTCTGCACTTGGGCTCTTTGTGAGCCATTGGGCTGATCTGTTGCATCAGTAAGCTGGAGAATTGGGGCCATTGTCCAATCCTAGCAGGTGTTCTCCCACCCTGGAGAAGGAGGGAGCCCAGAGCACGTGCTGCCCACACGTGCCTTTCAGCCCTGGACGTTGTAACGATCTCAGATAGGGCCTCATGCTGACAAATTATCCTATTAAATTTAAATAATGAAGAAAACCCCCACATTTTACATTATGACTTAAAAAGTTTACTTTTATTTTATGATAAATAGGGCTTTAAGAACCTATCAAAGTTATGAATGCATGTGGTTGCAGCTGAATAATACTGAAGTTCTATCAGACCTTGGAGTTTTCCTATTCCCAAGAGGACATCTATTTCAGTTTTTAGTTGCCATCACGGAAATTTACTTCTGTATTTTTAAATTACTTACTCATGTGGCTCTTGATTTATCAGTGTTAAGCGTTTCTTGACTTCTTGTAATAGTAGTTAAAGTTGTTGAACTATGGATTTTGAAGTTCTGAGTAGTTGAAGATAAGCTCTTAAACTCACGTCTTCCCTTAAATGAGTACGTATATCATAATTTTGGGTTAAGATGATAATTGTTTATATTATCGTGACTATGTAAATACCATTTATTTCTGAGCCACACAGTCTAATATGATTATATTTCCTTTTTAAAAATCCCTTCCCCTTTACATTGACACACTTTTTTTTTACTTGTTTAGTTTTTTGTATAACTGTGATTACTTTCTTCCCCAAATGCCCTAAGAGATACATCAAATGCCCAGCAAAGTTAAGCCTTTGCAGTTTTTTCCAACACTTAAATATGTCGGATGATTTTTTGTTTCAGATAACCTATTGATTCCACTTTTTTTTTTCCTCCCAGGAGGTACACCAGAGCTGGCAAGGTATGGTTGCCCCTTAGACCTGGTACAAAACTGTTCCCTTGGATCATTTCTGTTTCCTGGATATGAGAGTCTTCTTTTTGGATTTGCTACCTTATTTTCTTGAAGCACATCCTCTAGTAGCTTAATAAGAAAGGGTGCATGGCCTGTAAAAGTTTTAAGTCCTTGGATGGCTGAAAATGTCTTTATTTTTCTTTTGCATTGTATTTTTATGTAATCTGGTAGAAAATATTCTAGGTTAAACACCCATTTTTCCCTTGGAATTTTAAGACATTCCTCTTTTGTTTGAATGTGATCTGTTTTAAACTTCTTTAGAGAAGCTTTTAGGATTTTCTATTTATTTTTGGTGCTATTAGATTTTATGAGTATCCTTCATTGTCATTCAGTATCCTGAGTACTTAATGAATTTTTATATCTGAAGATGTCCTTTTTTTCCCTTGGAAGTATTTTTGTTCTCCCCTCCAACTTCTCTGTTTTCTCCTTCTGGAAGTTCTCTTAGTTACCTCTTCAATTTATTTTCTTCTCTTCTCTATTTTTTTTGGGTGGGGGTGGTTCTTTTTGCTCTTTTATTGTGCTATGTTTTTGACTTATACATTTTAGTATTTCTCTTGGGCTTTTAACTTTATCATATTTTTAATTTATATGAGCAGCCCTCTTTCATACCTTTTTTTGGTTTTTAACTGCATGTAATCTCTTGAGGATATATGTCATCTATCGGAGGGTATTGAGTATAGGTTTTTTTGTTAGGTTGGTTTTGTTGTTTTCTTGTGCTTCTCAATTTTTTTTCCAGATTTTATTTTTCCTGTTTATTTTGGTCTCTGTTTAATGCTAAAGATTTTCCTTAAGTGCCTGGATATTTGTAACTGTTTATATTTAAGAGTAAGGCACTAGAAGTGAATTGGATACTCAGTGTGTATGGGCAGGTGGCTGTTGATTGGTAGTACTTCAGTGTAGGGAGGGCAGGTGGGGATCAGTATGTTCTCATGTATGGGGAACCCCACTTCTTTTTTTTTTTTTTTTAAAGATTTTATTTATTTATTTGACAGAGAGAAATCACAAGTAGGCAGAGAGGCAGGCAGAGAGAGAGAGAGGAGGAAGCAGGCTCTCTGCTGAGCAGAGAGCCCGATGCGGGACTCGATCCCGCGTCCCCGAGATCATGACTTGAGCCGAAGGCAGCGGCTTAACCCACTGAGCCACCCAGGTGCCCCGGGAACCCCACTTCTTAACACGAGTAGATCTTTTCCTTGGGGTCAGTTTCTTTAAGAAGAACACTCAGAGGCCTGGCCTTGCCTAGGGTGGCCTATCCATTTGTTTATTGGAGTTCTGGGATTCAGGGTGTAGGAATGAGGCTGGAGCTTCTGCAGTCTAATACCTTAACTTTTCAAGCCTGTGTCTAGCACGATGTCTCACATCCTCTCATCTGGAGCATTTGTCCTTCGGTTTCTTCAGAGACTAAACCTCAGGTTTCTTACAGATACGGTGTGATGTGAAATAGTCACCAGACTGTGAGATTTAGAAAGAGGTTCTGGGGCATTCAGTCACTAAATACCAGTGCTGTGGATTTTAGCCATATACTTTATACTTCGTGGTATCAGTTGCTTCCAAATGATGATCTTCTCAGGGCTCTATGGGGGCATATTGTCTCACTTGGTGTCCCGAAGCAGGCACTTCAGTTGTAGTGTTTTCCTCTTTGCGAAGTGAATTACCTCTCCTTCCATTTTTAGTTGTCAAAACCTGATAGAAATGATTTCTGCTGTCATCTCTTCCCCTTTATCTCTTTATTCTTCTGTTTACTTTATTGTCATTTTCATGGGAATTAAGTCTTAAGACTCATGTGGTCAGTCCACCAGGTTAGAAGTTAACTAGTCATTGTATCTTTGATTTTAAACTTATCTTTGATTTTATTTATTTATGTATTTATTTGACAGAGAGACACACAGCGAGAGAGGGAACACAAGCGGGGGGAGTGGGAGAGGGAGGAGCAGGCTTCTGGTGGAGCAGGGAGCCTGGTGCGGGGTTCTATCCCAGTACCCTGGGATCATGACCTGAGCCCGAAGGTAGATGCCCAGCAGACTGAGCCATCCAGGTGCCCCACTTACTTTTGATTTTAAACCTATATTTTACTGAGGCATTTGCTACTTTTCCTCCAGAACAACAAAAGCAGCAACAACAATATTGAAAACAGTGTCTTAGTGTATGACCTCTGGACTGATAACTTGATTTGGGAGATGCCAGCCCAGGGAGATGATGATGAGGGAAAGTGAGCAAGGTACAGAGCAGTGTACTATTACATGTATCATGAGGCTTGTTGCTGCTTGAGTAAGTTTTGAAGAGAAATGAGTTTGTTCAGTGGGTTTGTTTGGGGTTTTTTTTTAAAGCTTTTTTGAAGTACATTTTAATGTGTCATGAAATTCACCCATTTCAAGCTTACATTTCAGTGGTTTTTAGTAAATTTGTGTGGTGGTGCAACTATCACCATAGGTCAGTATTAGGATACTTTCATATCCCAGCAGGATTCCTCATACACATTTACAGTTAATCCCTATTGTAGCTCAGAGCCCCATCAACCACTTATCTATTTTCTGCCTCTATAAATTTGCCTTTTTTTGAACATTTCATATAAATGGAATCCTACATTGTATAGTCTCTGAAGTCTGTTTACTTTTACTTTGCATAATGCTCTTGAGGTTCATCCATGCTGCTACATATGGTAATTTGTTCCTTTTTATTGCTGAATAGTTTTCCACTATGTGGACGATGCTGTGTTTTGTCTGTCTATTCACCAGTTGATGGGTCTTGTTGGGGTTTCTAGTTTCTGGCTGTTGTGAGTATTGCATTCAGCTGGTGTTTTGGCCTGGCACTCTGGACTTGTTCAGAAGAGCTGTGCAATGGGATTGCACCTTGGAGCTTTATGTAGAATGGGGTAGGGATTTACCTGCCTGGGTCTTCCCATTTCTCAGCAATATAGCCAAATACCTCCTATGACCCTGTGTGTCTGTCTGCTTCCCTGAAGCCTGTAACTTCCCCACTCTCATTATTAGTCATCCCTGGGTTTAAGTCATTTCTTTAAACATGAGTACAGTTTCTTATCTCTGTAAAGACAAGCTGTTCACTATCAGTGAGGTCATTGGTAACGAGAACCAGGCTAAACCAGTTTTTCCTTCTCACTGTTTTTTGGGGGGATTCCAATGTGCAATAGCCAGCCCATTTGCCATGTGATACTAAAGACAGGAGTGTTCTTTTATCCTGGGCAGGAGCTATTGACTCACCATGATTTAAAAAACAAAACAAAACTGAATCTATTATCTTTGGCCAGAGGATGTATACCAAGTTAAATATAAGTGATTTGTTATGGGGGAATATGAGTAATCATGTGATTTGTTTCAAGTGTACCTTTTAGAGTAGTTTTCTCATTTTTATTCTGAATACTTTTATGATATCTTCTATTAAAATTAAATTTAATAATGTATACTTTTTGGAAATTCTTATGCTTAGAGCTTTCATTCTTATCTGATTATGATAGTAACAATACAGTTGACTACCAGACCCTTCCCCCCTCTTCCCATCAGGTGTTCTGAGACTCTCTGTACGTAACGGCTATGTAGTTTTATGATTATTCTGTTTTGAGATCTCAGGTTAGAAACTGAATATTACCTGAGTCAGGGCTGTACATCCCAGGGACATACAGTTTATTATTAGGGATCCCAGGTTAGGCTCTGAGTATTACCTCAGGTTGAGGATGTGCAGTCAAATGACGCACAGTTCATTCATCTGCTAGGGCATGCCTTAATTCCAGGGTCTTTCCTCTTTGAACTTTGCATATTGGAGCATTTCTCTTCTCTCTATATACATACAGTCTTTCATCCATTCTCGTTGCTCCTTCCCTTAATTACTTTTTACCCTTCAGTGATTTGAGAGCTCAGTATCTGTTTGTGTTTCATTGCCTATAGGTAATTTTGAGCCTGCTCTGCTAGTCATGATTCCTTTCAGTCATTCATTACTGAAGTACTTAACGCATAGAGGGTATGTGCCAGGCACCATGTGGGGCTTGCTCACTGGTAACAGTGAGCAAGGAGAGCAGTTAGTCAGCTTATGTTCTTGTAGAGCACATGGCGGGCAAGCAGTTTTAAGAGGATGATCTTGCAGATGGGAGGAGAAGAGCAGGGCCTATGGGAGTATATAGCTAAGCTGGATCTGACAAAGTAGATACGGTTATATATACAATGAAACTTTTGATTTAAATTCAGATTCTCTGGGTGCGGCATAGATGGGTGAGGAGCAAAGAACAGTGGGCTTGTTTTGCCATGGAGCTTATGATTCATCATCTTGGTTAATAAAACTTTGAATCAAGATAGGAAGGGTGTGTTTCATTGATCCTGGTAATTGCTGGCCCCTTTTAGTTTGCCTTGAGCCACCTGTCTCTTGGGAGGCCTTGTATCATATATCTGTATATCTGCTGCTGTTTTTGGTTTTCGTTATTGTTTTGCATCTCCTGTATCAGTTAGGGGTTATTAGCTTATCCGTTTAACACCCTCAACATCCTTGGAAGAGAGGTAGGATGGAGAGGGAGCTCACATCAGACCTCCGGAGTGTCCTGTGAGCAGCATCTGGAATAATACCCAGAATATTTGGTGAATGGATGGCCCAGAATAGGCCACATTGTGCCCTATACCATACACATAGGAAAGATTACTTTATTCAGCTCCTGGTCCTCCCCTTGATATTAGGGCTTGAAGCAACCTCTGTAAAATAGGAATGATGGTGTGCAGCTTTGTGATAATTCACATAGTTTTAAGCAACTTTCTGGAGTTCGGGTTATACAAGGAAATTATTTAAAGGATGAAATTTTGCATTTCTTTTCAAGTGTTACATATTTGCTTTTTGATAATGTAAACAAAAAATAATTTTCTTTTCAGAGCATCCTGAGTAAAATGGTTTTGTGGGCTTTTTTGAAAATAATTTAGTATCAAGTGAAATATTTCTAACCTTTCTCTGATGATACTGGAAAAAAGGACATTTTAATTACTGATGTTAACTGCCAAGGTGTGAAATTCTTTATATTTATTTATGCAAGGCCTCAGTCATCAAACCCAAGATTAAATTAGACATTTTATTAGTTTCCAATTCAGTTAGCTGAAAATATATATTCCTTTTTTATTTATTATATGAAAAAGGTGATTTAAAATCCTAAATTTTATATGTATTTTTTTTCCTTGAGCTTTAGTTTTAGTCTCTTTCATTTTTTTTTTTTTTTTTTTTCTGGCTTTCTGTACTGAGGACTTGGTCTCATTGGTAGCTTGTCTTTTTCCCTTTTTGCTGCTTTCTTTTGGAATAATTGAGTGTTTATGATTCCATTTCCTGGTTTATTAGCTATAACTTCTATTTGTATTGTTTTATAGGTTACTTTAAGGTTTGTAGTGCACACTTCTCAGCTATCACAGTTTACCTTCAAGTGATAGGTACTTCATATATAGTGTAGGAACATTATAGTAGTATCACTTCCATTCTCCTTTCTGGCCGCATAGTACTTTTATTACACATTTTACTTTTATATATGTTACAAGTCTTAAAATATGTTTGTGTTTTTTTTTTTTTATAGTCAGCTGTCTTTTAAAAATACATAAATAGTAAGAATAAAACCCTTATACTTGTACCCAGGTGGTTAGCATTTCTGGTACTCTTCATTCCTTGTGTAGATCCATATTTCTCTCTGGTAACATTTTCCTTCTGTCTAAAGGATTATTATTATTAGTTTTTTTTTGTTAGTACAGGTTTGTTGGTGATGAATTCTTTCAGGTTTGTTTGTCTGAAAACTTTTGGAAGACATTTTTACTCTATATAGAATTCTAGGTTGCTCTTTTTTTTTTTTTTTTCCTCTTTCAGTATATGAGAAATGTTACTTCATAGTCTACTCACTTTCATTGTTTCTATTGAAAAATCTGCTGTCCCTGTTGTGTTCCTTTGTGAATATATTATACATGTCATTTTTTTCCCCTGATTTTTAAGATTTTTCCTTTTACCCCTGGTTTTGAGCAGTTTGATTGTGATGTGTCTTGGTGTATGTACTTCACATTTCTCGTGGTTGTGGTTTGTGAATTTCTTAGATCAGTGGGTTTGGAGGTTTCATCACATTTGGAAAATCTTTGGCTAGTATTTCTTCAATTTTGTTTTGTTTTGTTTTCCACCTCCCTTCTCTCTTCTTTGTTTTGGGAACTCCCATTACATGTTTACTAGTCCACTTGAAATTGTGTCACAGCTCACTGATGCATTTTCTTTTTTCCTTTTTGGGCTTCATTTTGGCTAGTTTCTTCTGTTGTGCTGTTAAGTTTTCTTCTTCAGTGTTGATTCTGCCATTAATTCCATCCAGTGTATTTTTCATCTCAGACTTGGTATTTTTCATCTTGAGAAGATTTGGGTCTTTAAAAAATATTTTCTAGGTCGCTACTTAACTTTTCAAATATGTGGAATACAGTTATAATACCTTTTTAAATATCCTAATCTGTAATTCTAATATCTATGTCAGTGTTGAATTAGTTTCAGTAGATTTTTTTTCTCATTTTCGTTATGTGTTTCTGTCTGATAACCTTTGAGTGGATGCCAGACATTATAAATTTTACCCTGTTGGGTGCTGTTATTTTTGTATTCCTATAAGGTATCCTTGAGCTCTTCCCTGGGAGTGCATTTAAATTACATGGAAATAATTTGGTCCTTTTGTGTCTTGCTTTTAGGATTTTTGTTAAGGAGCTCTGGAACAGTGGTTGGTCTAGTGCTAATTATATGCTCCACTGCTTAGGCAAGACCTTTCTGATACTCTGCTTAATTCCCCATGATATATGAGTTTTTCAATTTATTAGTGGAACAGGTACTTTTCCCATCACTGTGTGAGCACCTGCATTGTTCCTTTTGATCCTTTTGAAACATTTTTTTTCCCTCCCAGCCTTGGGTAGTTTTCTTAAGATCAGATTCAGTTGATTTTAACTTGGCTGAATATGTAGGGGTCCCTCTGTAGAGCTTGGGAGTTCTCTCTCTCTTTTTTTTTTTTTTGGTGCAGCTCTTTTCTCTGGTACCCTCACCTGGAACTCTAGGTGCCTTAGTCTACCTAGACTCCATGCTCCTTCTCCTCAACTAAGGCAGTCTGCTGGGCTCTGCTTGGGTTTCCCCTTCTTGTGCCATGCCCTAAACTTTGTAAAGGGAGTAAATCCAGGCAGTCCTGTGGCTCACCTCATTTGTTTTCTATCTCTCAGGGCTCACTGTCCTTCATTGCTTCATGTCTAGTTTCTTGAAAACCAAAATTTTCATGAATTTTGTATGGTTTTTGTTTTTTTGTTTGTTTTCAATAGAAAGGTAATTCTCTCTGCTGTTAACTCCATCTTGGCCAGAAGTGGAAGTCCAGTGATAGATCTAGTCTGTCTGTCTATTCACTATTAATTCCTTACGAGACATCAGCAACATTGCCAACTGTGGAAACAACTCTTCTCCCTTTTCTGATGGGTGTAGTGGTGCCATAGGAGGGGGACAACATTGAACACTGGAATTTATTTATTTATTTCTTTACTTAATTTGTTTATTATTTTATTTTATTTGTTTATTATACACAGAGAGAGAGACAACAAAAGAGGGAACACAATCAGGGGGAGTGGGAGAGGGAAAAACAGGCTTCCTGCTGAGCAGGGAGCCTGATGCAGTCTTGATCCCAGGATCCTGTGATCATGATCTGAGCTGAAGGCAGACGTTCAATTTACTGAGCCACCCAGGTGTCCCTGAACATTGGATTTATAAACACAGTTTTTTAAAAAGAAGTATATTGAGATACAGTTCACATACCATTTAATTCACCCATTTAAAGTGTACAGTTTAGTAGCTTTTAGCATATACACAGGGTTGTGTGATCATAGCCACATTTTAGAACACATTCACCACTTTAAAAAGAAACCATAGTCCTCACTTCCCTCACATGCCATAGGTTACCACTAAGTATTTTCTGTCCTTATGGATTTAGTTATTTTAGACATTTCATATAAACGGAAAGAAAACAGTATGTGTTTTGTGATTGGCTTAATTCACTTGGCATATTTTCAAGGTTCATCCATGTTATATGCATTGGTACTTCATTTCTTTTTATTGCAGAGTAATATTCCATTGTATAAATATACTACATTTTATCTCTTAATCAGTTGATGGGCATGTGGATTATTTTTACTTTGGGCTTTTAGGAATAATGCTGCTATGAACATTTTTGTACAGATTTTTGTGTAGACTTTTTATTTCTCTTGGGTATATATCTGGGAGTGGAATTACTTGGTCCTATGAACTGTTTAAACTTTAGAGGACCTGCTACACTATTTTCCAAAGCAACTGTAGTATTTTATATTCCCACCAGCAGTGTTTAAAGGTTTCAGTTTCTTCATTTCCTTTCCAATACTTGTAATTATCTGTGTTTTTGTTTGTAGCCATTGTAGTGATACCTCATTTTGGTGGTTTAATTTTTTTTAAAAATTTTTATTTATTTTTATTTATTTCTTTTCAGTGTAACAATTCATTGTTTATGCACAACACCCAGTGCTCCATGCAATACGTGCCCTCCATAATACCCACCACCTGGCTCCTCCAACCTCCCACCCCACAAAATCCTCAGAGTCCATAGTCGACTTCTCATGGTTCATCTCCCCTTCCGATTTCCCTCACCTCCCTTCTCCTCTCCATCTCCCATTGTCCTCCATGTGATTTGTTATGCTCCACAAGTAAGTGAAACCATATGATAATTGACTCTCTCTGCTTGGCTTATTTCACTCAGCAAAATCTCTTCCAGTCCCATCCACGTTGATACAAAAGTTGGGTATTCATCCTTTCTGATGGAGGTAGAATACTCCATAGTGTATATGGACCACATCTTCCTTATCCATTTGTTATTACTCTGGTGGTTTTAATGTACATTTCTCTGATGAGTAAGGATATACAGGATCTTTTCATGTGCTTGTTCACCATGTGAATTTCTTCTTTGGAGAAATGGTTATTCAGATCCTTTGCACATTTTAAAATTGTGTTATTATTATTATTTTAATATTTAAGTTTTTAGAGTTTTTTAAATGTATTCTGGGTAAAAGTCCTTTGACAGATATATGGCTTGCAGAATTTTCCTCCCATTTTTTTGGGTTGACTTTTTCCTTTCTTGCTGTTCTCCTTTGAAGCACAATAGTTCTTAATTTTGAGTAAGTCCAATTTGTCTTTTTTTTTGCTTGTGCTTTTGGTGTCATATCTTAAGAAACCACTGCTTAAGCCAAGGTTATGAAGATTTACTTTCGTATTTTCTTTTAAGCTTTATAGTTTCAGCTCTTATATTTTCATTCTTTGATCTGTTTTGAATTGATTTTTGTAAATGTTGAGAAGCAGGGATACAATTTCATTCATTTGCATGAATGTCCGGTTATGCCAGCACCATTTGTTGAAAGGACTGTTCTTTTCCCATTCGTTTTTTTGGTACACTTCCTGAAAACTGGTTGGCTTTAATTGGAGGGTTTCTGAACTCTTTGAAATTTCTGGACTCTTATTTCTATTCTATTGATCTCTTTGTTTATCCTATACTAGTACCACACTGTCTTGATTACTATAGCTTTGTAGTAAGTTTTGAAATTGGGAAGTGAATCCTCCAGCTTTGCTCTTCAAACATACCTATTGATTTTGCTAACTTTTTACTAATCACTGACCTGTAGCACGTACTTGGAAGGAGGAACCTTTTTTCATGATTGCCAAACATTTTGTGAATTGGAACTTACTCCTGTCATGATTAAAAACTTTAGTGTTTTGCAGACTAAGATCTGTTCATACATCTGTCTATTATCACAGATAGTAGGATTCTGTACTCCAAAATGTTTTTGTGAGAGAGCATATAGAGATGCTCCTGAATCGTCTTACTTCTGCAAATGCATTGAGGAATAATCTGATGATGATTCTTACAGAATCTTAATGACCCTATAAATTAAATACTATATAGCACAAAAGAGGAAAAAATAAAAAATCTAAGGAACCAAGTCAAGATATCTAGATGTAAAATCTACCTAGATTATCTTATCATTTCTTAAAAAATTTCACTGTAAAAAGTTTATTCCAGAATATATACACATTATATACCTAGGTAACATACCTATCATTTGTTAGGAAAGTATAGGGAAATAGTGTTTCTTAAGAAAGACTTGGGTCCTGAACCACTAAGAAATAGTAGTTTGCCTTGAACTTCAGTGATTGATTAATCAGAAATTTCTGTGAAACCAAAATCTTTATTATGCTTAAAATATTTCACCTAAGAAGAAAAATATGTGTTGCTAACCAGATATTCCAGTATGACAATGATAAATGGAAAAGTTCTTATCGCCCATCACCCTGTCCCACCAAAAGTAACAAATACTCAAGGAGCTTTCCCTTTCAGTTGTAGTCCTGAAACTCAACTGACCTTGTGGTAAGAGCAAGTTGTTTAATATCTTTAAGAACCTCCCTCATACAATACAGGTAAGTGTCAGGTCCAAGCCAGAGCATTCCTTCACGCAACAGTGGTGACTCTAAGGCACTTTGGATATCTGATAGTGCTGTATAAATGCTGAATTATCAAGTCTTGTCAGGTGTAATTTAACATTAATTATTATTATACTCTCAAAACATGGTTTCCATTTAACTTTTTCAACTGCTTGTTTATAAATATTAGCAAAAGAGGAAGTACCCAGAACACAGATTTCATCCGGGCAACCTGTTCAGACTAAATAACAGGGAAGGAAGATTTTGCTAAAATACACTTCCTCTGCTTGTGTAGAAACCTTTGTTGAGAAATGATCTTTAACTCTGAGAAAATTATGCCATCTCTGTGCAACGTATTTATAGTTAAGAAAGCACACCCTCTCCCCTAGAAAGTATAAGAAATGTGTTCTATAGCTATCTTACAACTAATCATAAGGGCTCATCTTTGTTTCATCAGCAAACTATGGGAAAACCATCCTTCTGTGAAGTTCAACACTGGTATCAACCAAGCCCTAATAAAAATGGGAATTAAAACTCCTTTTTAGAACATTTGCGGAATTCATTTGAACATTCTGATAATTACTTCCATGTGTGCTCATTGTCGGTGAGGGCTGGAGGAAGGCTTGAAGTTATTTAGTCCAAACTTTGGTAAAAAAATGGATCTAAAAGGTACCTGGGGGTCTTAGTTGTTAAGTGTCTGCCTTCAGCTCAGGTCACGATCCCGGAGTTCTGGGATCTAGACTTGCATCAGACTCCCTGCTCTGTGGGAAGCCTGTTCTCCCTCTTCCACTCCCGCTGCTTGTATTCCCTCTCTTGCTGTGTCTTTCTCTGTCAAAAATAATAAATAAATAAATGAAATCCTTAAAAAAAATGGTTTTAAGATTTATTCTAAAGAGGCTGTAGAGGTCACAGATCCATTAGTCACAGAAATGGGATGGAAACCTAACTTCTTGTTAAAAATAAATTCAGAAAATTGCTTGCCACCTAACATTTCTTCCATGAATTCCTCAATAATTTTTCATTTTTCAGGCAGTGTGGTAAAAATATGAGGCCATGAGAACTACAAGAACAGATGTATGTGAACACCATACCTGTGTTTGCTTGAGCTGCCATTAGCAAAATACCACAGATTGGGTGACCTAAACAATAGAAATTTATTTTTTCACAGTTTTAGTGTCTAGAAGTCTATGATCAAGGTGTCCATAGGTTTGGTTTCTCCTGAGGCCTCTTGCCTAGGTTTGTAGATGGCTGCCATTTTGCTGTGTTCTCATACGGTCTCTCCTCTGTGTGTGTGCATTCCTGGTGTCACTTTGTGTCCAAATTTCCTCGTCTTGTAAGGCTACCAGTTGACTCTTAATAGCCCCATTTTAACCTCATCACCTCTTGAAAGGTTTGGTCTCTAAATACAGCCACATTCTGAGGCGTGATGATGTTGGGGGGAAGGGATTAGGGCTTCAACATACAAGTTTTGCGGGTGGAGTGGGGGATGACACAATTCAGTTCATAACAATACTATAATGTGTTTTTTTCCCACAGTAAAGACACAAAAAACAAATGATGTAAAGTAGTAATGTTTTATTAACTAGTAAATAAGACTTTCATTTTTATAAGCTAAAATTCCATGTGGTCTTCTCAGATATACATATAGCGTATTTATTAAACACAGAAATACTACAGAGACTCTATTCTATTTTTATTTATTTATTTATTATTATTTTTTTTAAGATTTTATTTATTCATTTGACAGATAGAGATCACAAGTAGGCAGAGAGGCAGGCAGAGAGAGAGGTAGAAGCAGGCTTCCAGCTGAGCAGAGAGGCCGATGCGGGGCTCGATCCCAGGACCCTGAGATCATGACCTGAGCCGAAGGCAGAGGCTTTAACCCACTGAGCCACCCAGGCGCCCCCAGAGACTCTATTCTAGATGGTGGAGGTACAGATTAGCAAAAAGAGAGTCTGTGTTTTCATGGGTTTAAGAAGACAAAAAATATATCAGGTGGTGATAAATGAATGCCTTTTTCAGTTGGCCTTTGCTGGGTAACAAACCGTTCCCAAAACGTGGTGGCTTAAAGCAACCATCATTTTATTTGCTTGTGATTCTGTGGGTCAGCGCTTTGGACTGGGGCCAGGCTCTGCATGGTATTCTTTGGCTGGTCTCCCTTAGGGCCCCTCAGGTTACCTGTCAGCTCACCGGGAGCTGCACAGTGAAGATGGGCTGGCAAACATTTTAAGTACCCTGTTGTTTTCTTTGATCACTGTTTTCTCTGTCATGTCTCACTTATGTCTCTTCTTCCATTCTTCAATAGGGAATATTAAAAAGGTTTTGGATATTGTGGAAGATTCCATTTTGGGGACTCGAGATGGAGATATAATGCTGACCTTTTAAAATATAATCGTTTTATTGTTTTCTAAAGATTTTAAGTAATCTCTACACCCATCATAGAGCTTGAATTTACAACCTGAGATCCAGAATTGCAT
This sequence comes from Mustela erminea, assembly GCF_009829155.1. NCBI lineage: Eukaryota > Metazoa > Chordata > Mammalia > Carnivora > Mustelidae > Mustela > Mustela erminea. The sequence continues at coordinate 59,548,145 of NC_045620.1, read as the reverse complement.
GCTGTACCTACTGAGCCAGTGAAGTACCCCTAAAATATCTTTAGTTTACAAAAAATGCTTCATCGCCTTTAATTGCAGTGTTACCACATGTCCTATTTTACAGTAGGAGTTAGGATTTTTCATCCATTTACTTGGATAGGCTGACAATAGCAAAATAATAAGTCAAAGTTTGCTTTGGGTTTAGGTGTTCAAGTGCCTCAATTCCTGTATGGCAATGCTAGACCTGCTTTTCTTAGCTCAACAGGAAGTAGAGTAGGGCTTGGACCAGAGGAAGTCATGCATACCCAGCTTGCAGTTTGTGGGCTTCTCGCTGTTGGTTAGGAGAGTAAGTGAAGTTTATTTCCTTCCCAAAAACGTTGATTATGAAGAGGAAATGAGATCTGTCTACAGGTAAACTGACCAGATTGTCTCTGCTGCTTATGTGTTAGAAGGTAGAATTTGAAGATGAGTTCCAGTTCTTAGGACAAATAAAAGAAACAGTGGAATTGAGGCTGAAGTGTCTGAATTATGTTAACTCTTATTTTGTGTGTGTGTGTCTAGAGAAAAGAACAAACTCCTGGCATGAATTATTGGTTACTTCTAAAATTCATAGCTTTCTCTCACTAGAGGAAAAGTTGGCATAGGCTCTGTAATGGGGCCATTTTTTAATTTCAGTCAGTTGGACGTATGGGGAACAAATGTCTGGGGTATGCCATAGGCAGTGCACAGGCCTTTTGTTTGAGAGCTGAGGGTGTTTCCACAGTGATTTTGGTGGGTTCAGAAAAGAACCAAGATATGCTAAGCTCAGTGAGGACTCATTTAGCCTTTGGTAGTGTTGTTATATAAATTCATGAAAATGGAGAGGTGAAGACTCAGAAAAAATGCTGACATGGGAGGTTGGACTGACCTGTGAGAGATTTGGAATCCACATGCTGTAATTGAGTAAGTGAAGAGAGGGGGACACCTTGACAAATTGTTTAAAAAAAAAAAAATTATTTTAAGTTCTGACTCAGACCTTTTAAATAAATTTCCTCATTTTTATCTTTATTTTATGTCTACGTAGGGAGGTTAAGTAATTTGCCTATACTCACATAGGTAGTAAGCAGTGGAGAAACCAGATTTTAAGGCCTTTCAAGTTTTGACTTGTAAGTTTAGCATTGACCCATTTGCCAGACTACTTCCCAGGATATTGACAAGTTGAGTTGATGGGCAGGATGTTTCCAGCTAGAGAGAAGGTAGGAGGGTTTGGAGCCATGGGTGACTGTGGGAAGAGGAAAGGAGAGTAAGTTAGGGTGGAGTTAAGTGGCAAAAGGAGGGCAGATGTTGCCAGCCCTGAACTTTTCCTTTTCTCCCCTTGTTTTTCTGTGCCTGGTTCAGTGCTTCTCAAACTTGAATGCTCACTTGAGTCTGTTGAGGAGTTTGTTAAAGTGCAGGTTGCGATTCACCAGGCCTGGGGTAGGGCCTGAGATTATACATTTCTAATTTACTCGCAGATGGTGCTAAAGTAATTTTACACTTTGAATGCTAAGGACTTAGGCAAAAAAAAAAAAAAAAGTTAGAGCAGGAAGTGTTGGTAGTTAGCTGCTGATTTAAGACATTTCATTGGAACACAGCTGTAAGAGTGGCTTATTTGGGCTAGGATTATGTCTTATGTGTGTGTTGTATTTGTTTTGTGTAGCTGTATGTTTAAAACTGGTGATTTTGTGAATGGGCCATAACTTGAAGTTGGGATTGTAGGCTCTCTAGGAATCATGGGATGTTTATGTCGGGGAGGCATAGCATTTTTGTAGCCTGACCCCTTAGGTTACAGATGAACAGTGAGGGAGTTTTGGTCTGGTCAGGACTTAGGTTCATAGAGGTTGGGGGGGTGGGAGGCTCCTCTGCCCTCACTCTCAAGTGCTTTCTTTCTGGGTGGCAGACAGTGCAGTGAAGTGCTACCCCTCCCACTCTGGTGATTTAGTGACATGACAAAAGTCAAAATAAGAAAGTGGTTATGATTCTCATATTCCATTTCAGTTTTTAGAGCATTTCCTGGCACAAAATGAGTGTCTCAGAGAGTGAATGAGTGAGTGAATAAAGGAATGAGCCAGGGTTTCTGGGTGAGGGGGTCGCAGAGTAGGTCAGAGGTGGAGGGTGGTATCTGAGCCGTGGCAATAAGTTTCTAGTGAAAATAGTCATCTGACTCCTCTGTGGTATTGTGGGGAATATTGCAGACCCAAACAGAGGCAGGCCTTTCAGACAACAGCTGTGTTTTGAGTCAAGAGAACAAAAACGGGCAGGTGTAAATATAATCAGGTGGATAATTTGGGAAGACTTCTAGGCATGCTTGTTTGGTTTGTGAGTATATGCTCTCTCTTGTGTCTGAGAAAACAGGCAGTAGAAGGTGTCATTGTCACTTTCTCTGTCACATTGTCACTGTCATTCAGAAGACCGATTATGAAAATAAGGAAGTTCTAAAAGGGGGACTGGTGGATGGAAGGGAAGAAGAACTTGAAGATTTCAGGTACTGCTGAATGGCAAGAAAAAAACCTGGGCAGAGATGTGTATGTCACAGTGGTGCTTCAGTGTATGTCTTGGGTTGGGTGGGGGAATAGTGGGTAAGGTCTGTGATTCTCCTGGGGAAGGCTTGGAATCAGACTGAGTTCTGAAAAGAACTTCAGAGAGCCTCACATTCAACCTCAAGGACCCAAAGAGGTGGAGGGAGCAAATGGCTCAAGATATTTATCAGCTGTATAGTAAACTGCCAAAGGAACTTTGCATTTTTCCGTGAAATGACTTGATACTGTGGCTTTCTCTCACCTTATTTTTTAAAAATACACTTTTATTGCGTGCCTGTTATGTGCAGGCACTGTAATAAACATTTTTTTTTTTATCATTTTCTCCTTTGATTTTTAGCTTGTGCTTTCTGAAAATTCAGATATATTCAGGCTGATTAATTCAGTAATTTTTGCTGAATACTTAATACATTTGTCTGTTTGGAAAGCAGACAAGTTTTTTCTGAAACTGGTTTTGGCAGAATTGATATTTTGCAGTTTGTTGTGTTAGTTGCATCAGGCTGTTTTTTGGAGAATATTTTTAATACTTGATTTTTCTATGTGTCACATTAATAAAAACCACATTCTATAATTTGTCCTTTAAAGGAAGTATACTCGAGCTGAGTTGCCATTGGCACTACTCATAGGAGCTTTACCAACATGAATTCAGATCTCAAGTCATTTAAAAAGTACATAAGTAACATTCCCATTTTACAAATACACCTTTAAAATTTAAAGGTGTAAAATTAAAATTTAAAGGAAAAAAAATTTTCCGCTGTAGAACATGTCAGTAGGCCCTGAGGTTAAAAAAAGAGAGGAAAACCTAGAAGTTGTCAATATTTCTTGGGAGACATTGATAGAAAGGTAATCCCCTAAAATAGCCTGGAGAATCTGAAATTTACTTCTGAATGTCTTCAAAGAGGTGTATTGTTTTCTTCTAGACCAGGGTAAAAAGGCCATTTTGAGAGAGGAGGTGGCCCAGACTTTTTGAACTTAGGAGGTAGCTGATGGGTTGGGAAGGAAGGCCCCAAGAGATAATATCTATGGGAAATGTATTTGAGTAGTGTGGTAAGGATAGGAGTGGTTTATTGCTTTTTGTTTTGTGGTAATTCCTACAGAATATGAGTTTTCCTAAAGCTGTAGTAATGCTTTCCTTCAGTTCCCTAGCAAATGCCTGACAGGCAGAGTTCCTCTCTCATCATCTCCTCTTCCCTTAACCAGTAAAAGTCAGCAAGACAGTAGGCTCACTTTTGGCTGACTGCAACTTCTCTGGCTAGTTTTATTTCCTAACTCCCACTGTACTGTCTCAACAGAGGTCCTTCTGAGCACCTTCTTCTGGCTTTGAAATCCTGACTGAGGTTTATAGCACAGAAACCGTAATAGTGGGAAATCTGAAGCCATAGGCAGGAGGTTCTCCACCCTGAATGTACCTTGGAATCAGTGGGGAGCTTGTAAGCCTCAACTAAACCAGTGAGTCCTAGCCTTGCCTGCATATCTCAGTCATTTAGGAAGCTGAAAAAAAAACTGTTCTGAAACACCAGAGTCTCAGAATTGATTATATTGAGGGTGTCACCTGCATGGTGGAATTTTAAAAAGCTCTGTACCTTGTTCTAATGTGCATTCATACTTATAAACAGCTTGGTCAATACTTGTCTAGATTTGGTAAGCTTCTTCCCTGTGGCTCTGCTAGGGATTGAATTTGAAAGTCCTTTGCCTCTTTTCTTCTTACTTTTGCTCCCTCTACCCTCTTTTTTTTTTTTTTTTTTTTAAAGATTTATTTATTTGAGAGAGAGAGTGTGAGCATATGAGCAGGTGGAAGGGCAGCGGGAGAGGGTCTTAAAGCACATTCCCCACTGAGCGCAGAGGCCGTTAGATCATGACCTGAGCTGCAACCAAGAGTTGGCCGCCCAACTGATTGAGCCACTCAGAGCCGCCCCCCCCCGCCCCCCCCTACCACCTTCATTTATTGTTTTGGAAGACACAGATTCAGTTGATGGTGGAAATTTGCTCCTTAGCTAGTTTTGTATTTGAGAGAAAGAGGTAAATCAGCACCTGCTTGCTATGTTTTTTTTTTTCTTTTCATCTCCTTCCCTGAATGAAAAGGTCATGAATTACTATTGATTTTCTGACTGACTTCAAGTTTTAACTAGGTATTATGTTAGAAGTTCTTCCTTTGGGAATTTGTTGTTTTCATGATTTGTAAAGATTTCTTTTCATAGATAAGGACTTCATTAGAGGACATTTTCTGGGGGATTCCTATATTGTTTCTGGAGGAAGAGGCTATTGAGGCTAAGTCTGAGAATCATGTTTCTTACCCTTGTTTTCTGTTAATGCAGAATGATGCATAATTGACTTGATTTTGCATATATCAAATGTTGATACTAGTAGAAGTATAGTATCTTATCTGAGCATCTTATCTGAGGATATCTCCCCTAATTTTTTTTGCATATAAGACAGACATCTTGTGTAAAATAGTACATTGGTAACATTTTTCTTGTAATTACTTGTAGTAAATATAGGATAGAATTGCCGAAAATGTTTAGTTTTGTATAGTAAAGGTAAGAAAGATAGGCTTTGGATAAGCACTGAACTTGGATAAAGGAGATTATAATTTGCTTTTAGTGCAAACTCTGGAAAACTCATTTTTTTAAAAGATTTTATTTATTTATTTGATAGAGAAAGATCACAAATAGGCAGAGGCAGGCAAAGTGAAAGGGAGAAGCAGGCTCCCTGATGAGCAGAGAGCCTGATGTGGGGCTTGATCCCAGGACCCTGAGATCATGACCCGAGCTGAAGGCAGAGGCTTAACCCATCCAGGTGCCCCTGGAAAACTCTTAACTCACCATTTTTGTGCAGTTAGGCTGAAAGCCTTTGCCTTGCACAGCCAAGACCCTGGGCCAGGAACCTGGTGAATAGAGGCTGTAGGTTTCACATTAAGAAACTTAGATAAGATCTTTTGAAGGTTCAAAACATTAACTACTTGTTTTTAAATTTTTTGTTGCCAGCCTTGTTTTGTTTTCTCAACAGAGGGATGGAGCAGAACCATAAACTGACCTAGCGAAATGAGGTCTTGATAAGGGAAATGGACAAGGAACTTTAGGTTAACTAGTTTGTGCTTCCTTCTGCCCACATTCAAGAAACCCCCCTACAACACAGCATATCTGTCCAATTCTTTGTCCTGTCCATTGTGAACTCATAGGGACAGGAGCTATTTGCCACTGTTATTTGCATTTGCAGTTAACAAAATGTCGGCTGAGCTTTTCTTCCCTGTAACGTTTCCCTAGTGAGGGATGACTAGACAGATAATGGAGACCTCACTCATGTCTCCTGAAGGCTTCTTAGCTTTAGAATGAGCACTTTGGTCCTCTCTGTGTTTTTATGTTTGATGATCTCTTCATGTTTGGCATGATAACTGTGGATGTGTTCTGGTTTGATAATGACCTATTTAGAGATGGTGGTGCTTACGAGTGGACCCAGTGTCTGTGCTATCCAGCCAGTGTGCAGTATGGTGTTATACTTGCTTGCCAGGCTGTGGACCCTGGGATAGTCCTTTGGGACCAGGATAACCGGCAAAGCCACGAGGTCAGTGAGCAGCAGATCCTCAAGAGACCAGGAGGGAATCCTTCCGTGAATCAGTTATCTTGAGCTGGTCATTTCATTTCTTTGGGCCTTAGAGTACTTATCTACAAAAGGAAGGGTTGGGCTAATGTGGGCCCATTTATCCCTAAAATTTTGAGTACTTTCAAAAGGCAGCTCTTTTTGAAACCTCTAATTCTAGTAAAGGGATTCATTAGAAGATTGATTTATATAGGGTACCTGGTTCCACTCACAGGCTATATCCCAGTGTTTTTGGTCTAAATTGGTTTCTTGGTTTGATATTTTTGCCACATTCAAAAGAGTCTCTTTTTTGAGGGAGTGAAACAAAAATCAGTCTTGGGTCTAGAACTTAAGGAATAGTTCTATTCCGGTTGTGCGAGATTTACCCTGAAGGATTACAAAACTGATTCTAGTAGCTGACCAACACCTACTGCTGAGGCCCAGAAGTTGACTTTTTTTTTTTTTTTTTTTTAAACCCTAACCCTAACCCTAACCCTAACCCTGTGAGTTCACAATGGACAGGACAAAGAATTGGGTTAGGGTTAGGGTTAGGGTTAGGGTTAGGCAAGTGACTGACTGTACAGCCAGTTTGGGAAATACTAGTTTCCAAAGCATTTGCTTCTTATAAATACTGAAGTGTTTGCAGATGAAATACATGCCTGGAATTTTACTTCGAAATAGCCCAGCATGAAGAGATGGTTAGGAGTAAAGATGAAACAAAATTGATCATGCACTAATAATTATTAAAGCTGGTGATGGATGGATGGGAGATTGTTTTTATTTCTGTGGTATGTTTCAAGTTTTGCAGACTAAAAAGGTAAGTAAAAAAAAGTTCTGCATTTTGAAACCATTTACTCTTGCGGGTGCATTCATTCTGTAGTCACAAAAGGTAAATGGTGAGATGAGCATGATGCATACCTTATCTGAGACTTAACTTGAATTGGATCTCTTGGATGATCAAACCTTTTCCCCAACCTCGGTGTGAGCACACTAGAGCTGCTGGGTGTGTTAACTGATGAAACGATGGATTAAAAAAAACCTGCTCATCACCATTTTGGCTTCAAGTCTACAAGATAACATGAAAAGAGACATTCTCTCATCATGTACTGTGCCAAAATCAGCATCTCAACACTGTTGGGTGTGAAAGGAAGACTCTGGTGGGTGGCATTTGTGGCCGATGATTGGCAAGGAGCCAGGACACCTGTTGTCATGTGGTATTCACAAAGGGCTTTCAGAAATCTGTAGGACTTAGCAGGGTAGTTTGTATCCTGCATTTCCTTTCTCTCTGTCTTCTTGTTCTTAAAAGCTGTTTTTCTGTGGCCACCTAATTTCTATTGGTGGAATTTGGGTCAAAGCTAAGTGTCAGACCAGTCAAGGGAAGCGAGCTATAGTTTTTTAGTTTCACAGCTTCCTGAGGTTTGGGTGTGGCTGTTGGAAGGAACTTGGACTCTGGCTGGGGATAATGCATTAAGCCTTGCCATCTCTTATATTGTGACTGAGGACAAACCAGATTGATTTATATGCTAGAGAGTTGCAAATTTAAGACTTTTGAAACTGGCTTTCTCACCTTTGAGTAAGGATTCAGAATTACAAAGGGTTTTTGGGTATTGCTTTTTTTTCTTTTGGTGGTGATTCAAGAACTTTGGAGGAATTGAGAAAACTACTTTTGAACTAGTGTAGCAGTTACTGTCCCAGGTTATGTGGCCTCCTTTGGGTATGTAGATAGGTATGGATGCAATGCCACAGAAAACCAGTAGTTAGCTAATTTATGAGCCTTGCCTCTTTTGTATTTTAGTTTTGATTTTATTGTTGCCTAAACTTCATCATTTGTAGCTGAATACCAGCTAATGTTAGCTAATCATCTTGGAGTTAATTATGGGCTTTTAAAGGTTGTTACTAAAAAGTATTTTTTTCAGTTTTCACTTTGCAGTTGGCCCGGCTGTTACTGTCACAAGCCATCATGAAGGTTTCGTATTTTACTTAGAACATAAAAAACTTTGTTTTGGAGTGAAAGGGCCTTAGGGGACAGGATTATAGAACATGTTCCTTAAACTACACAGGAAAGAGCAAATGTGATTTGTTGTGCCTGATTGTTTTACAAATGAGCTAGGACTTCAGTTCTACTCTTTTTTTTTTTTTTTTTTTTAAAGATTTATTTATTTGACAGAGAGAGATTACAAGTAGGCAGAGAGGCAGGCAGAGAGAGAGAGGAGGAAGCAGGCTCCCTGCTGAGCAGAGAGCCCGATGCGGGACTCGATCCCAGGACCCTGAGATCATGACCTGAGCCGAAGGCAGCGGCTTAACCCACTGAGCCACCCAGGCGCCCATCTACTCTTTTTCTTTTTTAATTTAATATTTTATTTATTTATTTGTCAGAGAGAGAAAAAGTGAGTGAGCACAAGCAGGCAGAGCTGCAGGCAGAGCAGCAGGCAGAGGGAGAGGCAGGCTCCATGCTGAGCTGGGAACCTGAGGCAGGACTCTATCCCAGGACCCTGGGATGATGACCTGAGCTGAAGGCAGACACTTACCCGACTGAGCCACCCAGGCATCCCCAGTTCTACTCTTTTGTAACTTTGTAATGCTTTATGTTTGAATAGTCTGCAAGTGATCAATAGAAACAGAACATTTAGGATTTTCTCATGCAGGTACCATTTTCAAAAAGAGAAGGATTTCTTTTTTTTTCTTTTTCTTTTTTTAAAATTTTTATTTATTTATTTGACAGGCAGAGATCATAAGTAGGCAGAGAGAGAGAGGAGGAAGCAGGCTTCGCTGAGCAGAGAGCCTGATGTGGGACTCGATCCCAGGACCCTGGGATCATGACCTGAGCCGAAGGCAGGGGCTTAACCCACTGAGCTGCCCAGGCGCCCCAGGATTTATTTCTTGTAAGCTCAGTAGAGTGTATTTCCAAGGTCTTGAGAGAGTTTACAAAATACTATTATCTCAAAAAACCCAGAGGTATCAAAGAACCTTGTATAGTCAGTGAGGTGGCCTTTTGACCGTAATTGTGGAACTCCTTAAAAACAATATTATTTATTCATTTTATCTGAAATGAAAACTATTTTTCCCAGACGTAGCTTACCAAATAAATGACCTGTGTTTTAGACTCCATGTATTTTTGCATGTACAGGGTGGTATAAGATGAAAGAGAAATAGGCACTTAACTGTTGACCTGGCAGTTAGCTCTTCTGTTAAAAGGTGTAAAACGGAAAGACTTTGTGATGAGCACATTTAGGACTCAATGTAGGAAACATGGAACAAGAAAGGTAGAGCATCATCAAGTTCAGCTTTCTCTGATGAAGTGATGAGGTAACACCCAGAATTGGTTAACTTTTAAGATTAAAGCCCAAGTAGTCTTCTGATTTCCCAGCCCTGGAGCATTGTTGGGATTTTGATTCAGACGTACAGACAGTCATGGCATATTTCTCTGTTGCACATTAGCAAGGTCATGATCAGTGCTTTTCCTTCCCTGGGGCACTTGCTGAGCCCCACCTCACAGTGTAAAGGCCAGTAGATCTAGAGTGGTGCTGAGAATCTGTATTTTAACAAGTTAGTGGGCACTGTGGAAGTTGCTGGGTTGGGACCACATTTCAAGGTAATGTTTGTACATTATAATTGCCTGAGGAGCTTTCCTCTCAACATTTTTTTATGAAAAATTTTAAACCTACAGAAAAGGTAAAAGAACTGTAAAATGAAAAATTATATATTATCTTAGATATTATAATTAATATTAGGTTTGCTTTCTTACATAATTAATAGTCCATTCCTATTTTTTTAATACTTTAAATTTTTAAGTGTTTTTTAAAAGATTTTATTTATTTATTTGACAGAGAGAGAGATCACAACTAGACAGAGAGGGAGAAGCAGGCTCCCTGCCGAGCAGAGAGCCCGATGTGAGGCTCTGTCCCAGGACCCTGAGATCATGACCTGAGCTGAAGGCAGAGGCTTAATCCACTGAGCCACCCAGGCGCCCAATACTTTATTTTCTTAAGGTAGTTTTAGGTTTGCAGCAACATATAAAGAAGATACAGAGATTTCCCATGTACCTCTTACCCCTACACATGCACAATGTCTCATGTTATCAATATCCCCTACCACAATGGTACACTTGTTACAGTTGGCAAAACTACATTGATACTTTGTCATCACCCAGTCATAATTCATATTAGTTCACTCTTGGTGTTGCACATCTATGGGTTTGGACATATTTCTGTCATTATAGTATCACACGGAGTATTTTCACTGCCTTAAAAATCCTCTTTTACAAATGAACTGATGTATGGAGGCTAGGAGGAAAGGAAAGGATTTGAGCTTGAACCTGATGCACCCTGTTTCTGTGTTTTTGAAATTCCTTTTAAATGAAATAAGTTTTGTTCTTTTAGTGGATTTCGCTGTTCTTCTCTTTCTCCAGAAATGATTGGGAAAATTATTAAGACTCCCATAATCTTCTGTGGACTTACCAATATAGTGAATCCTCCCCTTAATTTTAAATTATTCTTCAGAATTGGAAAGGGAAGCTGGTTCTGCAAGTTTCTGTGTAACATGTGTAGTAATAGCAGCATCAAAGGAGTAGGTGTAAGTTTTAATATAATTTATTATTAATTTAAAACTCAGTGGGAGATGAAATGGGCTCAGAAAGCCTGCAGGAGTAGCTGGTGTGTAATTTACTGTGGCCCTGGGGCTGAAGTGACCCACACACCCTTCCTTCATAAACACTCCAGAACTTACTTATTTTATGTTGATTTTATTCCTTTGAGAACTGATTACTCCTCAGGAGTGTAATCAGGATGGGCTTTTGTGGAGTGGAGCCGAAGGGAAAATGGCAGGCACCCATCTCAGAATGAGTGATTTTACCATCTTGCGATGAGTAATGCTTAAAAGTTTCACTATTCAGGGTGCCCGGGTGGCTCAGCGAGTTAAGCCTCTGCCTTCAGCTCAGGTCATGATCTCAGGGTCCTGGGAGGGAGTCCCGTATTGGGCTCTCTGCTCAGCAGGGGGCCTGCTTCTTCCCCATCTCTCTCTGCTTGCCTCTCTGCCTACTTGTGATCTCTCTCTGTCAAATAAATAAATAAAATCTTAAAAAAAAAAAAGTTTCACTATTCAGAAAAGGGGATATTATAAAATCCAGGGGAGTTGTTTCCTTTACCTGGCCTCCTGTCCCTTTTCTACCCTGTACAACTACATTTCCCCTCTTCTCTAGCTATTTTTACAGAATGGAAAGCAGTCTCCTTCGCAGGTCTTGTAGAATGGTTTCAGTTAGTTACTCCTTCCCCTCCCAACCATGAAGTGCTTGGAAAGACAAAAGCCTTTCTCCTTTGTGTATTTAGAATCTTGGAGCTGTCATTCCTCCTGGTCTGGAACCCCATGTCAGTTGACCTCTAAGCCAGTATTCCAGCACCCCAGAGAGGCATTTCGGGTGACTTCCAGGGCTATGGATTGGAACTGATGGGATAATGGTTTTGTGGACTCACCCACTCAGTGAGCCACAGTGATCTAAAATCAGCCTGCTATTTTTAGGCGTTTGAATGCCCCTTACCCTGGCCTGGAATCTCTATGTCTGCAGGAGGACAAAAGCAGCTAAGCCCAGACCTGGAGCTTGTACCTGACCCTATGTGATTGAGGAAGGAAGTGACTGTTGTTGGTGATGGTCAGGAGAGGCCTGACTCTTCAGGGAAAGGATGAAGGGATGTCTGAAACCACTGTATATAAGGCCTGTAGAAGACCTTTGTGGTCATCTGGTCTGTTAACCTCTTGGGGCCCAGAGAGGTTAAACTTCTTTCATGAGGTTATCTAGCAAGTTGGTATCTTGATTCTAGAATTGGATCTTGGATCTAGAATTGGATCTCTCTGAAAGTTGGCACTAGAGAGATGAACACTGGGCGTTAATTAGTGCAGTTGATGTAGGAGATGTAGGAGAAGACATTCCCATGTTGAGGGAGAAGAGCGGAGTCAGGAAGGTGTAGGTGGTTGATGTCCCAGCCTCCTGTGGCTCTCAGCTTGTCAGGCCAAGGGGCAAAATACACAGTGTTTGGGGCAGTTGAGAACAGAGATTTAGAGCCAGACAGACCAAGATTTAAATATCTTTTCTACCATTTAGTAGCTTGGAAACCTTGGACAAATAATCTTTTAACTTTAATTTTTCTGACCTGAAAGAAAGAAATAATCACCTCTCCCCACCACCCCGGTCCCCTGTGCTGTCCCCTGTGCTGAGTTTCACCTTGAAGAGTTGTATGCAGGTGGCCTTGTACAGTGCCAATCGAGGTAGGTGATGAGCACATAGTTGTGTTTTAAGGGGCAGCTCCATACTCCCTGTTGTCCAGGGAGCCATTTTCCTAGACGAATGACAGACTCTGCTATAGAAAGAGCAAAGCTTTGGAATGATATTTCTGAGCCAGTGTCGCTTCTATTACAAACTGGCTCTGTGACCTTGAAAAAGTCACTTAACACCTTCCTGGAGCCTTTGTTCCTGCACTGCAGCTTGGAAATAGTTAACACTGGCCTCAGAGGGGTGGAGGACTAAGGGTGAGTCTAGTGGTGTGTGGTGTGTAGTGGCACTTCATAAATTTAACAGAGCTTGTCCCCGAGAGTATCTGGTAAGAATTTCTTAATCTTTTTTCTTCTGTTATTATTGAGACTGCTACAGAAAAAAGATCCTATGAATGAGTTGATTCATTATCCATTATTCAGGGAAATCATATTATAGTTTCTTTAATAATAGAGAAGATTGAAGTTTGAAATCTGTATAGAATCAGATATGGTAGAAAATACAAAGAAAGCAATCATCTGGTAAAATGTTATACCTATCCCTTAGCACCTTATTTTTTCTTTTACATTATAACACTTTATTGTTACATATACATAGTTTACTGTCGTATTAAAAAAAAAAACCCAAAACTCTCAAGGTAAATCTGAAGCACCTGATTTATGTGAATGGTAATTTACCGCCAATATGAGGTAGTTTACTTAAAAGATTGAAATTGCCCTTATTACGTAACAAGCCAGCATTTTGTATCTGTAACCATGCACCCATTTGCCAGATGAACAGCTTTTGGTTGTTACCCATTGATTCATGCACACATTGGCAAGCTCAGGGCCCTGCTTATTACTCTCTGAGAACTGGCCTACTTTCCCTATGCTCCCATGGCCTCACATGCATAGTCAAAGCAGCCAACCCTTCTTCCCTGCTTGCTTTCCGGTCCTGCTTTGTAGGGAGAGAGGTTCTGGGTCTGTGTGCTGGTCATGTTGTCCAGGGAACAGCATGGTCGTCATGCTGTGGTCGGCTGGAATTGAAACCGGGGGTGACTGGGGAGAGAAAGAAAGCTCCTGAGAAAATGGACTCAGAATTCCTCAGCATTGGTGGACCTGGGGGAAAAGGGGATGGGAGTCAGAAGGGGCCAGGTCCAGTAAGCTTATGTTCCCACTTGTGTCTGTGGGCAAGGTGCTGTTCAGAGACAGATAGGCAGCATCAGACGAAGATTTTACTACCTCCCTTCTCACTGGCCAGAACTTCAAATTCCTCTGTGCAGCACTAATGCCTTTTGTTTTCCCTTTTTGTACAGTAAAGGCTTAACATGCAAATGTACAGTGTAGTGATTGAATTTCAGTTGCTGTATAATTGAGTTACCTGTTAGATGGCAAGGAGATGTTGGGCTGGAAAACAGGAGAGTTCTAGGGTGTAAAGGGAGAGTGAAAGGGATGAGGGGGCAGTCTTGCAGTGACAAATGGGGTTCTCCTTGGCAAACTTCCAACATTTTTGCTAAGGCAAGCCCTGTTTATCTTCACCTATGTACTAGACAGGTGGAAGTTGTTAGAGGGCAAAGGTCTTCTGTTTCATGGACAGTGTCTGAATGGAAGGCTTCTTGAATAGCCTGGCCAGGGCACCAATGAGGCACCATTTGTTTTATTTTTGTAGTAGGGTTTCCTGTGTAGATCAAATGAAAAATCTGTAGATTTTGGGCTAAATGCTTCCCATAATACCCTTAAGTCACTCTTCTCAGTCATTGTTGGGGGTGGGGCAGGGCCAAGGCAGAAAGGCAGGCAGGGGCCAGTTAGCCCATAGGAGGCCCTTTGTATCTAGCCAGAGGAATTCAGGTTTTATTCTGAAGCTGCAGGTTGAAGGCTTTGAAGCAGCAGGGGCGGAGAGAAAGAGAGAGAGAGAGAGAGAGAGTGTGTCAGGTTTGGACTTGGAACAAGCTCTTCAGCAGTAGTGGAGAAGATAGCATGGAGCAGAGTGTGGCTGAAGACAAGGAGACCCGTTTGGATGCTGTTGGAATAGGAACTAGAAATGGAGGTAGAAAGAAAGATGTAAATTCGAGAGTGGCATGAATAGGATGGTTGACTGACTAAAGTGTGATTGTGACACTGAAGTCTCAGAACTTGGAATGGTTGCCGACAGATGCTCTTGGGACGAATGGTGCTTTTTCTGAGGGAAGAAACCCATTTCTCCCACCTTCTATTTTCTAATGTTTTTTCCCTGTTATATTTTATACAAGTCCACTATTTATAGTTGTTTTGTTCCACCAAAAGCAAGTGAATATTAGATACTTCAAAAGTTTAAAAATTCTAGAGATAGTCCTGCCTCTGAGACCTGAATTCCTTCCCATTTGTTTTCACACCATCCCTGGCAGTAGCCTTCATCCTAACCTGCCTGGCCTCTCTACATCTGATCTGTTCCCTACAGCTGAACTGTAAGGATCTGTTCAGAACAAGAGCCATATTAGGTCTTCCTCCTTCAGTGATTACCCATTGCTCATAGGATGAAGGCCAAACTCTTTAATATGACTCTATGCCCAGCTTGGTCCAGACTCTTACTCAGTCCAGGACCCAGCCGGGTGCCATGGTCCCCTTTCTTCCTTGTGCTGCCATCACACTGGCCTTCTGTCAGCCCCTACTTCTTGTTTGGATCCTGCCTGCCAAGCACCTAAGACTTCTGCAGGTGCTTCCGGATGTCCTCAGCTGGGTCCTGGTCACAAATATAGGCACTTTTAGCACCGTCTCTTGCTGACATAGCTTGTGGCACAGTTGTGTTTTTATATTTGTTTGTGTAATATTTGATTAGTGTTAGAGAGGGATCACTATTGTGTGCCCCTTTGTGTATCAGAGTGGCCTGGCATATAACTGCTCCTTATGTGTTTTGAATTCAGCTCTAATGTATTACAATAACTCATTCTGTTGCAGATTCTCCATCATTCATGGAAGTTGCATCAGTGTTTTTTCTGATTGTCCAGCATAAGATAAACTCCATTGCAGCTTGTCCCTCAGTATTTTAAGTTTGTAACATTCCTCATTTGTTACTTCAGTGAAATGGTGCTCCCTCCTGCTGGATGTAAGCTTTATGAGGACCACAAAATTGCTCTTTGTGACACTTAAAATACTTGGCACCTGGTGGGTACTTAATAAAGGTCTGTTGACTGAAAGTACACTTCAGAAAAGTATCCATTAAAATAAAAGTAATGAAAGCTTTGGCATCGAAAAGATTAATCAGTCTTCCCCTCCTTCTTCCTCTTTCTTCCTTTCTCCCTCCTTCCTCATTTCCTTCCTTTCTCTCTTGACAGATCGGTTTTACTATCTCAGTATTAATACTTGCTGTGCTATCATGAGCTGTCCACACACGGGAAATAGGGGCTATTGGGTAATTTGGAGTTTTGATTATGAGAAGTTAGTCATTATGACAGATCTGTGAAACATGGATGATAAAGCTGCTAATAAAGTTTAATCTTGCACAATTATTTGTCACCTAGAAAAGCTGCCATTCCGACATTTGGTGCTTTTTCTCTCAGTGGGGTGTGTGGGTTTCTGTTGGTCAGACATTTTGAATGACCAACATGGGTCTCTCATGTCTCTCTGGGAGACATGAAAATGGGGAGACATGAAATCAGGATAGTAGTTCTGTTTTAAAAATACCACTAAGGAATACAGATTTCTGTGCAGCACCAAATCCTGCTATGTATGACCTCAGTGGTCCAGCGCCTAGGCTCTTCCCTTGTGGTTCTCAGTACACAAGTGGGAGGTTATTGGTTGATTGGTTAGTTGGCTCTAGTGGGAGGTTATTTCATTTGCCTTCAGTTTACAGTATGGATGACCCATAAAGTAGTAAAGAGCTATTGGTTGACTATAGTAGTAGTAAGCTGCCACCCTGATGTGGGGAATAAGAGTTGTGCCCCTTTTTAATTCTTGGATTAAATTAAGTTGGTTGCATGATTTGGAAGAATTTATGAATGTACATCATTGCTCTGAATTACTTAGGTTAATTAGGAATTATCTGATGTGAGCTGTTTTTTTGTTTTGTTTTGTTTGGGGTTTCTTCCCCCTATTACTAATTGTTGTCTCTGATAGCTCTGAGATTGGGAAATATCCAGTAGTATTATCTGGAAAAGAAACAGGCCTGGAGTAGTCTGGAGGTAGGGCTGCTTAGTGTTTTATTAAACATGTTGATGAGTGCACACATTAAAGATGATGGGCGTTCCCTTTCTTTTCTCTGCCACTCCTTTTGAATTGCTCAAGGCCAGGAGTCTATGTCTGGAACAGGTGACTCAGATGAAAGAAAGTTTGAAAAGGAAAAAAGCTGTCATTTTCTGGTTACTCACTATCATTCAGGCCCAAATTATGCTTTTCTTTCTACTATGCCCTCCCTTCTTACTTCTTCATTTAGATTCCTGCCTCTTCTGGCTTTTTCAGAAGTTTGCCAGGAGTAAATCAAAGTAGAAAGGAAGGCTGTGAATTAATATTTGTTGATCCTCTGCTCTATGGCAGGCTCTGGGAACATGATGAAATTCAGAGAGGTTACCCGACACGTAGATGTACTGTATCTTGTAGGTGGTAGTGAGAGCTGGGCCTGGACCAGGGTTTGACTCAGAGCTCGCTTCTGGACCGTGGTGCTGCCCCTGCCTTGTCACCACCACCAAATAGGTCCTTCAAAGTTAGCAGGGACAACTGCCTGCCCTGTCCCTGAAAAAATTTTTTTAAAAATGGAGACTATTCCTTTTTACTTCTCTGAAGTCACTAAAATACATTCCTAAAGACTGGGATACTTCAAACAGCAAGGAGTATCTACATAAACCTTGGATCCCCCTAATCCATTGAATAAAATAAATTAGAAAAACAGCTCCTGACTGGAAACTGACTTGGACTCTTAATGAATGCAGGGGCTAACTTGAGGGATTAAAGCTTTTTAGGCACAATATACTGAGAAAGAAATGCTTGCAGTTAGGACTAAAATTAATTTATATGCAGACTTTTTCTGTTTTTAATAGCAGTAGGATGTCTTTTTTTTTATACTGGACAATTAAAGACAGTTTCGGTGGAACAAAATTGATAGTAGTTGCCTCTGGGAGGCGATTTAGTGCTTTGAGATTTTTTAAAAAACACTTTTCATTTTTTAAAAAAAATATTAATTAATTAATTAATTTGACAGATCACAAGTAGGCAGAGAGGAAGGGAAACAAGCTCCCTGCTGAGCAGAGAGCCAGATGCTGGGCTGATCCCAGGACACTGGGGATTATGACCTGAGCCTAAGGCAGAGGCTTTAACCCACTGAGCCATCCAGACGCCCCAATGCTTTGAGATTTGTAAAGTGAAGGAAAT
Organism: Mustela erminea; assembly: GCF_009829155.1. Classification (NCBI taxonomy): domain Eukaryota; kingdom Metazoa; phylum Chordata; class Mammalia; order Carnivora; family Mustelidae; genus Mustela; species Mustela erminea. Next base: position 59,530,455 of record NC_045620.1, on the reverse strand, counting down.
AGGATAATGATCTGCAAAAGATTTTCTCGGTTCAGTGATTTTTATTTTTTTTCCTAGACCTCTTGAATCTTATTCTCTTGTACTTTCAGAATACCCTAGGGACTTAGTCTCTGGTGCTTTTTGCAACATCTAATGACCTCTCTTTCTTTTTCTGGCCCCTGTGGTTTGCCTTGCTTCTTGGGTTCTCTTGTCCTTGTGCCAGTGTAGTTTACAGGAAGTACCAGTGGTGGACAGTTAACTGTCTGCCGGGGCTGCCACCAAATCGGAGGGGATCTTGGGAGAGTGACTGAACCTAAGAACCTACTTTTTCATTTGTAAATTATGATGAATCACGATAGTGCCTGTTTCAAAAGGCGGTGGTAACGATTGTCAAAGATGAACAGAGTCAGACACTAAAGTAGTAAAGACAGATTTTAATCTGTGAAAACTATTCCAATAGGGAAAAAAGAGTCCAGCATGAACTGAACTCAACCTCAGTCTATACAGAGATGACTGGCCCTTTTAAAGGGAGAATGAGGGAATAGAGAAGGGGGTGAGCAGGACCTCTGGAGAGTCAGAGAAGTAAAAGGTTCATCCCTATGACACCCCTCTGGGTTTGCTAGCTAGCTCTCACTAAAGTTAGGCTCCTCCCTCACCACAGACACTGGGAGATAGGGGCTGTATCGTCAGGTTAGGGCTGAAACATTTCCTTTTGGCAGCTTGAGTTTTCTCAGGAAAGTATTTTAAGGGAAGGGGGCCTAGTCATCCTAGGGATGTGCCTTGAGCTGTTAGAAACTGAGCTTGTTCCAGTCCTTAGGTGAAGGCCTAGTTGAGAAGAGAGTTTCAGAGGAGTCTGGCTAGAACTTATTCAAGGAGATAATCTCTCAGTTAAATGAAATTGTGTTCATAAAGTGATACATGTAAGCATGGTTGCTGGCCATCACGTTCCTTGTTACTTCTGGCAGGCCATTTGACTTGTTTTTTTAGTCATGGTTGTGTCCTGTGACATGGTGGTTCCTGGAAGGCAGAATTCGTGGCTTAGAGATGGTACTGCGTGGTAGACAGAGTAGGCTGTTCATGAAGCCACTCTGACAGTCCCATGATAGCTGACTACTCAAATAAAGCTGGCATTCAACACAGTGTTTTCCTTCCCTGCACACAATTGAGGGTCAGTGAATAGACACATTAAATCAGGATAGTAGTTCTGTTTTAAATATATCACTGAGGGATACAGATTTCTGTGTGGCACCAAATCCTGGTAGGCGTGACCTCAGTGGTCTAGCCCCTAGGCTCTTCCCCTGTGGTTCTCAGTATTGTTGGTTTTAGTGGGAGGGTGTTATTTCTTTTGCCTTCAGTTTACAGCATGGATGAGCCAAAAGGAAAAACATTTATAAAAACATATTAATAAAGGATATAAATAACATTTGTCTTTTATGTTTTCAGGAGTCCTCAAGTGTTTTTTTTTTCCCCCCTCTGAAATATTTAGTTTTAAAGATTCTGTTTTTGTTTGTCATGTTTTTTTGCTGTTAGTATAACTTAAGAAATACAAAGCAGAGGACACTTCTGTAACAACCCACTGCTGTGGGTTTTTCTTAGTAGTTGTAATTTAAGCGCCCTGGAGGTTGCCACCTGCTTTTTCAGTGCCTTGTTGGATTAAGGTTTAAGGCTTATTATATAGATTTACTTTGCATAAACCTGTGGACTAAATAAAGGTTTAAAAGCATGTAAATAAACCTGACTCTAAAAACTTGTTTTTTCCACAGCATGGCAGATAAGGAAATTTTTAGGGAATCTGTAAATTAAAATCCAGAAATGAATTCAGAATTCACTCTTATAGACTAGGGTTGTTAATCAGTTCTTTGTTTGGGCAGCTTTGAGAAGTCAACTGTAGAAGTATTGAGGGAACCAGCCTTGGGACTGTCAGAATGGCTTCTGCCTCTACCTATAAATGAAGAGGGCCCTGTCAATCTTTTGTTAACAGGGTCCTTATGTCTGAGACTCTGGTCCTTCCTGTGCTATATGTGGATTATGGGCCCCAGGCAGCAGACGTTGAATATCCTGGGAGGACGGAAAAGAACTATTGGACCTTCAGTAGAATATCTGCCTGTGTCTTTGGCTTCAGAGATGATTTATATCGCCTTGATTTATTTTCCTCTATCAGAATCTAACGTCTACTTTATGGTCTTGTGCTTCTAACTTATTATATAATTTGGAGTTCCACATAATTAAGGTTATTTACTATCTCTAGCAGAATCAAGATTTGAAATAGTGCTTTTTGACCTTAATACAAGGTCAAAAGCAGTAGCTGTTTTTTTCAAGCTTGCTGTGAAGACAGAAAGGAATGTTGACATTCAGATAGGAAAATAAATATTTGAAGATAGGTTTTAGTCTTCTCAGTTTGTTCTGTCAGCATAAGCAAGCCCCTTCCCTTATTTGCTTATTTTTAGAGTAAGGGAAGGAAACATGTCTGTTCAGAAAACCTTGCTAAGTTTTGTGGAAGTAGAAAATTCTCTCCTTGGTCCTTTTCTTCTTTCCTATAGCTAATAGTAATCGTAATGATTATAGTCAGCATTTGAGTGTTTATGAGTTGGACGTTGTACTGAGTTTTCTACCCTGAAAGTTCCCCCTTAGTTGTTATACAAATAGCTACAGATGGTGAGACCAGGGCCTGTTTTTCTCTCACCTAAGACTAGGAAGAGTTTTATTTTTTAAAAAAGGGACCTGGTAATTAAATGCAACTTCGTGATGCTTGAGGACTCTTAAGGGCTCTTGAAGACTCAGTATTTTATTATAAATTTTGTAGTTTTTACTGTCCATCTTATACAGGGCAGTGTAGAAGGTGATAGATCCTTTTCTCCCTTGACCATATCATAGATTCCGTGCTAATGAGGGATTCCTTGCCCATTTGCTAAATTAGATCAGAGGAGTTTTACTCTTTTTCTCTCCTTCCCCCCCTCCTTTAATTACCCAGTTTTAACTTCCAGCGTGGTAAGTATGGATATAACCCTCCTAAACAAAAGCTCTTTGGGGTTTTTAATTTTTATGAATGTGAAGCGATCCTGAGACCAAACCATTTGAGAACCACTGGCCTGGTGGTTAAAAATATAGGCTCTGGGTTCAGCCATCCCTCTTCTAGCATTATTAACTGTGGGGCCATCGTGAAAGTTATTTTTCTGAACCTCAGTGTCTTCAGTTGAAAAAAGGGGCCAATATAATGGTAACTAGGAGGGTTGCAAGGCTTAAATAATGCATGCCAAGTGTTACAGGGTCAGGCGCTCAGTAAGTATTGTTACTGCTATACTGGTGGTGGGGATGCAGAAATCGGTCTTCAAGGAGTTCACAGTTATTTTGAGTGAGAAGAGATGAATAAATGTGTGTTTGTAGGTGGTGCATGAACCTCTAAGAGCATGCTCTTTGTATTGCTCTTTGCCTTGAAAGACATTGTTGTCAGATACATAGGGGTGTTACATGAAAGGTTTCGCATGCCTCAATGGTTCTTGCTACCTGGGCAGTAGGAACATTGTAAAAGACCTTCAAAGTAGTGCACTCCTGGAATGGGCTCATCCTAGCTGTGGAGGGGCTGTGCTGCCCAGCTGCAAGTCTGAGCCCTTACTTCCGGGTTCCTGGAATTTTGTTTGGAGGCCTCCCAGGCAGGTACCAGCAGGTTCTGACTTTGATTAGTTTGGGCAGACGGTGGAGGCCACAGCCCAAGGCAGCAGAGCGATGGACCCAAAGCTGGTAAGTAACTTAGGGAGTGCCTGTTCTCTTCAGTGATCTCTTTGGACTGGTACTGTTTTCCTTAAACCTTGTCTTTTTTTAAAAAAAGATTTTATTTATTTGACAGAGATCACAAGTAGGCAGAGAGGCAGGCAGAGAGGGAGGGGGAAGCAGGCTCCCCATTGAGCAGGGAGCCCTATGCGGGGCTCGATCCCAGGACCCTGACATCATGACCCGGGGCGAAGGCAGAGGCTTAACCCACTGAACCACCCAGGCGTCCCTTCCTTAAACCTTTAAAATAAGTTTCTTCTTTCCTAATTTTTGGGTTCTTTGCCAGCCTTCTATCTCCCCATCTTCTCTCCCCCTTCCCTTCCTTCTTCTCTCACCCTTTGACCCTATCTTTTCACTCCCTCTAGGATGTTTATGATAAATAAATGTGCCAAAGAGAGTGAAGCCCCCTTGTTAGCTTTGGCCTGAATAAAATGAAAAGTAGAGCTGTTTATTTAGTACTCCTTTCTCAGCCTAACCTTCTTTATATGGAAAAAGTCCCACCCCTGGTTGTTTTTTAGCAGCTGGCAACAGGGAAAGCTCAGAGGCCTTGCTCACTAGCTTTCTTCCTGCAGTGATAGTGAGACATTCAGGGTTCGCCAGGTAGAAGAGAGGGAACACTTACCAAGTACTTAGGACACACAAACATATCACTTGTAACTGTATTTTATGAAATGGGTGAAGGAAGACTTAAGAATTATTATCTCGGGATGGGATAGTGCAAACTAGCTTCCACCCTTACCCCCACGGTATGTAAGTTATAATTTAGAAGCCTGAAAGAACAAACCCCCTTTTCTCCAGTTTTTAAATCTAAAATGAAATGAGAGGCTTTCATCCAGCCCAACTTACCCCCCCCCCCCAAAAGAGGTTTTACTTAAATAGATTCTTAAATATAGAAATCTGTTTATATCCAGTTCTAACTTGACCTCAAGTTTTATGTTTGAAGGGACTGTTGGGACTAAAGTGAGGTAAACTTTTCCGAATTTAGAAGAGCCTGAGGGATGTGTGAGAGGGATCTCTGGTAACCTGATGTTAACATATCTTGGGAACAGTTGAAAAGGGGAGGCTGCCTTAATTTTTAGGACTGGAGGGTCAGATGATTCTAAAATGTATATACTGATCTGAGAGGCTGTTTCAGAGTTTTCATTTGGTCAGCAATATTCCTAACGTGGTGAAAGTAGCAAAACAAAGAGTTCTTCATAGGAGAACTGTGGACCTTGTCTCTGTAAATGACTTATAACAAGGAATAGCGTTGATTGGGTCATTTTTGGATCAAGTGTTATCAAGGCCCCAACTCTCAACAACAGTGATCCTTTTCAGTAAATGTGATGTCTGTTCCCTATCCATGTGACAGGACTGCTCACTGAGCTCTTCATGGGGACTTGAATTCCCTGGCAAGATGCTATTACCCTTTATTTCTACTCTGCCACCCCCACCCTGACATGATAACTGTTTTTACTGGGGATAAAAACACCCCACATTTTACACCAGTCTCAGAAACAAATAATACTTGAAAGAAGAAAACCAAGGTAAGGGAAAGGGATGGTCTGTTTTTCTTAAGGTGTTTCTCGCACCTTTTTTGTTGTCATGCTGCTAAGAACTGCGAAGAATCTGGCTGTTAAAGCCAGTGTAAGTTTGTCAGTGGAATTTCTCTTAGCATATTAAAACAAAAAAACATGGAAGTCTAGAGGTGACTCCTGAAATTGGACAGAGCAGATTTAGCAAATTTGGTCTTCTTATCACTTACTGAAACTTGGTTTAGTTTTCTTTTTTTTCTGCTTACTCACCTGTAGCTTTGGATTTGCTGAGCTTGCTTTTTGACTAGCACCAAAGGGTTCGAGATGCCAGAGCTTTCTGCGAGGAGGTAAGGATGATTGAGCGGGTCTATGGCCTATTCCATGGCCTTGGGGTGCAGGAGCAGCAGAGCTAGTGCCCTTGACCCAGGTGGGTTCCACCTCTGTCACAGAGGCTTGAGGCCTCTCCCCTTACTTGGAGACACAGTGGAGCAGACAGCATTTTCTGGCCATCTGTTCTTTGCTGATCTTTCCCAAGAACAGAGTTGGGTGGCTGCTACAGTTAGCATATGGTTCTGAACCTCTGAGACCTGTTATTTGAACGAGGCAGAAAATGAGTTCTTCTGAGTAGTCAGTTTCCCAGAGAGCAGCTCTTATAGTACCAGAAGTTAATTTAGAGATTTCTATGGTGGGAAGAGTTCTAGTACTTCTGTCATGTCTAATGGGGTAGAAAGTTTTAATTTCATTTTATTGATAGTACAATACTACTGTTTTTAAATATTCCATCTCACCATATGAATAGTGTTGGACATAGTTGAAATACAGCATGCGCTGCCTGTAAAGATAACAGTTCTGGATGTTGTATCGCAACATTTCTCCTATAATTACATTTCATATTATAAAATTGGTTGAATCAGAGAGATGCTAAAAAACGGAAAAAAGTGAAAATATGCCCCCTTCATACTAGCCCCCCCCTTTTCTCGCAAACTGTACCACTCAGTTAGTGTGGGCCGTCTGTGGTAGTTTCTCTCACACAGTGGTGAGCAGAGTATTGTTTGTACCCCAGGTAAAAAATGGAAGTAATAGAACCTGCATCTTCTGACTGTGACTCCTGAATCTCTCCCATGTTACACAGCTCCCTTTGGGCCATCAATTCTGAGCTTTTCCTCACTGTGTATGTAACTCTCTGATGTGCCTCCTGCTCCCACTTCTTCTCCCACTCACAGGAGCCTTTTAGAGCCTTGGGTCTTAAGTGCGTTCCAGTTATGAACATTGAATGTGTACACACAGGTAGCCACCCATAGCCATTAAGTGCCCAGCTGAACACTTTGTGAAAGTGTGGTTAAACGACCTTTCTGGTTGTGAGCTGCCAAATTGATATTTGGAGCCATTTGCTTGGGAAATGGAGCCCACCCTAGACGCTCAACTTACTTTGGTTTCATTACCCATTTTTTCCCTTCTAGGTAAAAGAGCTTTCTCAGGCTCTTTCATTGGCCCCTAGTTGGTTTCTCTGCTCTTGTTGCTGCCAGTCATCTACATATACCAATTTTTTTGAGATCCTGTATTCACCTGTCCTTCTGATTTTTTTTAAAGATTTTATTTATTTGACAGACAGAGATCACAAGTAGGCAGAGTAGGCAGAGAGGCAGGCAGAGAGCCCGATGTGGGGCTTGATCCTAGGATCCTGGATCATGACCTAAGCCGAAGGCAGAGGCTTTAACCCACTGAGCCACCAGGCGCCCCTGTTTTTTTTTAAATAAACATGTATGCTGGTATTTTTACTGTTGGTATAATAAATGAATACAGTTTTCATTGTTGTAAAGAACTTTTGAGAAATATATTCTGAGTTTCAGAAGAGGCTGAATTTGTGGCTTAATTTGTTGATATACCACAGTAATGTATATTATGTTCAGGAGAATCGACTGAATCACAGGCAGGCATCTGATTTCTACATCCTGTCTTCTGGAATTTTAATTTTGTGGGATTACTTTATCATTGCAAGATGAGCACTTACTATAAAAGTGCTATTTTGTGGATTTGTGCATTTTGGACTGTGCTTTTAACTATAAACAGTTATTTAAAGAGATTAAAACTCCTATTAAAACTAAATTACATTTCACTTTTGAAAACATTATAGACCTTTGTGAAAAATTGTTTTACACCAAATGTGGACCTGTTTGCTGAAGTTCCCCTGGTCACTGCCCCCCACCCCTTCTCTTAGGTAGTTTTGAATTTTAGATCCATCCCATTTTGTATGTTTGTTTTTCCTTTCCCCAGTTCTTTATAGAAACCTGAAATTTGTAGCATGGGGTGTGTTGTTGCCAAAACATAGGTAATATCCTCAAAGAGTTATTAGCAACTAACTACCTTAGATAAGCAAAATGTTATGTCTTATGTCTCCAATCTTTTTTCCTGCAAACATTTTGAGGTTGGCATCCAGAGATGGAAGTAACTGTGAGAGTTTAGGATGAGACCCTAGGAGAGAAATCTTAAGGTTTGTCCTGGAGCTGCTTTTATGTAAAGACTGGTGTATGGTGGTGCCTGGGTGGCTCAGTGGGTTCAGCCTCTGCCTTTGGCTCAGGTCATGGTCTCCGGGGCCTGGGATCGAGCCCCGTGTCGGGCTCTCTGCTCGGCAGGAGCCTGCTTCCCCCCTCTCTCTGCCTGCCTCTATGCTTACTTGTGATCTCTCTCTGTCTCTGTCAAATAAATAAATAAAACCTTAAAAAAAAAAAAAAGACTGGTGTATGTTTCACTGGTTTTGGTGAGGGGAGAGTGATGAATCTGGTCCCCATGACGGGGTAGGCATTTCAAGGGTAGAATAATTAAAGACTTCTTTAAAGAACAGATATTCCCACCTTCTAATTAGAGAAAACCTGCACCATAGGTGACCACAAATTAAAACAGCTCAGTTGGGACAGATGATTAGATGCTAAGTTAAGACAATCTTGGGTATCTCTTCTCTCTTCTAAGATTTTTTTCCCCCTCTGCACCTTCGATAAGGGATTAGGAAAGTTGTCTGAGGAAATGAACAAACTAACCAACAAACAAAAAAGTCCCAGTGTTTCATTTCACTACTAGTTTTGCCTGATTTGGTACAAGAAGTGGGCTTGGTTGATCTTTGCAGCAGGCTTTGAAAATGATTGGAAACAGTAAGAAGGTGAAGTTTTCACTTGAGGCATTTCATTTTGTGATTCTAGTGGAAAATACTTGGGAGGCACTTGAGAAACTGGAGTTGTGACTAATAATAGCACTACCAAAGCAAAGGGGAGAGTTATTTCCTTCAGAGAAGCGGAAGGGCTTTTAATGTCTTAGCACACTGGTATGTTGGGTATATTGTAGTGTGTTTTGTAGATTGTATAGTTCAAAGGAGCAGCTGCAGACTGAGTCTTCGTTATAAAACAGAACATCTTAATATTTTATGGGATTTCCAGACAAAGTTGGTGGGTACAGTCTGTCAGTGATGCTTTTTGGCTTTTGAAGAAGAGTCCTAGAGTTCCCAAAGTGAAGCTAGCTGTTCAAAGCAGGAACACATCGAAAATGGATTTCCATTTGAATACCTTAAAAAAGTTATATGCTGGGGTGTGTGTCTGTGTGTGTATATATATATATGCAAGTAACAAATACTTCTGGTATTTGCCTTTTGAAAGCAACCAAAGATAATGGCAAAAAAATAGTTCCTATTTTTTTGCTTTGGGATTGAAACTAGAATTGTTTACTGTCTCATAATGAATGTATTGAAGAGTTTTCATGCGTCCACTTAATTTCTGTTTACCATTTCTTGACTCTCAACTTGAAGTGCACAAGACTGCTTTTCGAAATAAGGAATGAAGAGACTTGGCCTGGGTCAGCAGGATGATCTCGCAAATCGGGAGGGATCCAGATAATGTTATCTTCTGCTGTAAGCCGTCTGTCTTTTTTTTTTTTTTTAAATATTTTATTTATTTATTTGACAGAGGGATCACAAGTAGGCAGAGAGCAGGCAGAGAGAGAGGAAGAGAAGCAGGCCCCCTGCCGAGCAGAGAGCCCAATGTGGGGCTTGATCCCAGGAGCTTGGGATCATGACCTGAGCTGAAGGCAGAGGCTTTAACCCACTGAGCCACCCAGGTGTCCCAGCCGTCAGTCTTTTATCTTTTCATTTGACTTCCTCCCAGCTTGGGAGAAGGTCCCTGGGCTTGCATTGATTCCTGCTCCTGGGAGGGAGGGAGCCTTTCTGGCTTGGTTTCTGTGGCACTTCCACCTTCCTGTTAGTGTGTTGGGAGAGTGTGACAGGTTTTAATAACAGCTTCTCAGTTGTGAATTAGCATTTCTGCAAAGAATTCAGAGTTCCACAGTTGAACATATACACATTCTTATTAGATAAAGAAGCATGAAGTCAACTAAAAAAGGAAAGGAGAAAACAATTCAGAAATTGGTAAACTTTCAGTGAAATATATTAAAAAAGATACCAATTTTGTGGAAATCCCCCCCGCCCCCCCGCTTTTTTATACAAATGAGAAGTGGAATGCTTGAATTAGAGACCAATTCACTCCATGTTCTCAGTGCTCCTTCCTCATCCTAGCTTGGTGGAACAAATAGTTTAACCCCTTGAGTATTAACATGTCGCATCTACAGAATGGGGCTCAGAGGAAAGATCAGAGTAGGTGATTGCCTGAGCTCTCTTTAATCATTCAGCTAATATTTATTGGGTACCTACTGAGTGTGAAGTACTCGTCTTCAGGTGTTCAAATCCAAGGAAGGGAGTGGAGCAGATAGTGTGGTGCAGAGCCCGGGCATGAAACAGACTGTTCTTAAATCAGTGCTGATGTGGCCTGTAGATTGAGGTACTGTTAGAGGTGCTGAAACTAAAACTGGTGCTGGCTTCTACTTAGGTGTGTTGCCCTCAGTTAGGGGCCTGACTATAAGCAGCCACACAGCCAGCTGACTTAGATCCACAGTATGGAAGCTTTGATGAGCGTCACTACCCCTTTGAATGTGTGTGTATTGTTCTGGTTGGGTGCCTGGGGTTTGTGTGCATCTGAAATTTCTGTGCATTCTACCGTTAAAATCAGAGGTGTTGGGATTCTCAAGGTTGGACAGTCCTAGTCAAGTTGATAAGTTCTATCTAGGTTAGGTCACTTTTGAAGGTTCCTCCTTTCCTGACTGACAGGCCAAGTAGCTTTTAGCTGATGGACTTTTTTAGGTAGACTCTTGCTGCTTTTGTTGATTTGAGGCTTGATCTACAACTTAGGGGAAAAATATTCATAGCTTCAAGAATAGTTCTAGCCAGGGAGAATTGTCTGGAGGCCATAAAAGTTGAGATACTTGTATTGAGATTTGCTTTTGGAGTGAAAATGTTGCAGTCCATGGAACTGTAAATCCACATGGGTAAAAGGGTTTCCTTGTCACAAGTCCGCATTCAGTTTTATGTGAAGTGTCTGCATGGATGGTGGGCCCTGCTGGTAGCCTGTGGGAAGTCCTCACCAGTGAGAGAGGACAGGGTTAGGCATCTGCAGGCCAGGTGCTCATGTTAGTAGTCTTTGAGTAAATGACAACCTCTTAAGTCTCAGTTTCTAAACCAGACACAATGAAGACGAAACCTTTGACCTGTGTGCCTTTCAGAAAATTAACCAGAGGACACAGTGGAGGAGCTTTTATAAGCAGCATCGATGTGTGAAAATGATCATTGCTGTCTGTGGCCAGTGTCTTTACTGTCCTAGGGTCTTTGGTAGTAGTGGTCTCGTAGTTTCCTTCATTGTTACAAAAGGATAGGAATCCCTACTGGTTCTGGGTCTGGCAATAATCAGCAGTGATATGTCTGTGTTGTGTTCATGTGCTATTGCTTTTAAGTCTGTACTTTAAATAGCACAGGTTCAGACCATATTTCTGAGGAGTAATGCATGGTTTGTTGAGGTTTGGGGGAGGATACCATTTGGGAGGCTTGAGTGGACTGTGGGGAGGACCTCATCAAAAGCGTCTTTTCTTCTGAACAAGGAAAGTGTCTGTTTTAATGACTCTTATCCTTTGAGCAGGGATCCTTGGCCTGGTAATTCCTGGATGAGCAGTTCTTAAAGCACATTCATTTCTTAATCGTGTCCTTACTTGTAAAATGTGGGAGAAATGGTTAATGAAATAGGCAACTCATCTCTCTCTCTCTTTTTTTTTTTACCCTGCATTAAAAAAAAAAAAAAAAAATTCTTTATTACTTAGCTTCCCCAAAATGGGTTAAGAGGGAGTAGGGTGAAATTTGGACAATGAGGGAAGAGCATAGAGTGTGGGGAGGGTCGCATTATAACTGACTCGAAAAGTACCCTTAAATTGCCTTTCTTACTGCACTATTTGAACCTTTAACACCCTCAGATTATGATTCTTGAATACAGTCCTGGACAGTGTGTATCACATTCATTCTTATATTTGGGCCTTTCATTTATACTGAATTCTACTTCAGTTTGGTCCCAAAGGAGCCAACACTGGGGGACGTGTCAGCTGTTATGCCACTGTTTCCTTATCAGTGCTTTATAGATCAGTTGTCTTCACTGGACAGGTGACCTCAGGGTCTGGAAAGTGAGCCATGTGAATATTCCTTGAAGATTCTGGAGAATAGCACTTTCCAAACTTTATGGTGCTCAGTACCCTATTTATTTTGTGTTATCTTTTTCTTCTGAGCCTACCTTTCTTCCAGGATTGTAAAGTGGATTAAAATGATTTTATATAGAAATTGGGAATTTTCTCGCATGCCCAAGGAGAAATGAAGTTTTACCCCAAGGTATTGAAACCTGCTGTGAATGAAAGATTACCTGAAAGTCAATGAAAACAAAATAACATAGGGATTACACAGCCACACAGGTATAAATTTCATAGGTTACGTTCACAGTGCAGTCTTGTCTTTTATTGAACAGTTAGTTTCTCAGTGATTTATGCTGTTATCTGAAAGGTAGCATTATCTCTCAAGTCCAACTGTGTGTTGGTTCATTTTTGGCTCTGAGAGAATGCCATTTCCTGTATCAACCTACATTTTCTCCTGTCCTTATTCATATAACACCCAGCCCATTTTTCCGATTGTTAAGTTGAGAAGCTCACGCTTTATGCCCAGAGGCACTTAGATTAGGAAGTTAACAGGATAGAGGAGGGAAAGAAAGGGTGATGTTTATGGTGCGCTGACCCAGGCACTGTGCTAGTTTTTCACCTGCAAGAATTAATTTAGGTAATGTAATATTTTCACTTAGCTGAAGAGAATCCTGGGAGAGGCTAGCAAAGCTAAATTACCTGTCTCTGATCATAGAGCTTGAAGGTGCTGAGTTGGAGTTCAAACTCAACATCACACTGAATTGCACTAAGCAGTTTTTCCGCCTTGTCCAAATCATTCTCACTGCTGGCCACTGCCCCATGTCTGTTTGTGAGACCCGGTCAGTCTCAGGAGACCCAGTCTGGTCTTGACTGGTGCCAGGCTCCAACTGCAGGGAGTCACAGCATTGGAGACCAGCAGCAGACCATAGGACAATGCCCATTTTGTCCTTGTTGCAGAGTAAGCGATGATCGCAACAATACCCAGCATTTATTGCATGTTTTATGCATGCCAGGAATTACTTAGCTCCAGGAGTAGAGCACGCTTAGACACACGCTATCTCATTTAATCCTTCAAATGAATGCCATGAGGCAAGCACTGTTATTATCTCCATTTTTCAGATGATGAAATTGAAGTTTAGAGACATTTTTGCAACTTGCCCGAGATTAAATAGAGCTAGTCAGTGGCAGAGCTGTGATTTGACTTCCTTGTTAAGCTGAAACGCCTTCCCAAGTTTGCCTTTGATTAAAACAGTTAAATCAGTTTCTTGAGTGCACTCTCTCCCCAAGCCCACCCTCCCCACAACATGCTTTTCAAAGAAAATCTTTGTTTGAAATAGAAGTTTTTGAAATGTGCCTTTGGCATTTTGAATATAAACATTCTCTTTGTGCTGCTTATAGGAGACCATACAAGTGCATTCCCTGGAGGACTTTGCAAAATAGGGTAGATACCCATGTTTTTTTGTTGAGAAATCAAGTCAGTGACATCCCAAGGTCTTATATAGCTCTGATATATGAAACAGTGGTGTGGTTTTTAATAAGTGTGTGTACCACTTCTAGCATTTTGTTGTATTATCCTTCCAGACATTTTATTCTGCAAGTATCCGGCTGAGTTTTGTTTAATTGGAATGCATGACCGTGGGATACCCTGTGAAAACATTTCCCTGCTCCAATCAGTCTAAAAGGCAATCCAGTTGTTTCAGTCAATACTGGTTTCAGAAATTGCCAACACATTAAGGGATTTTGGTGATTGCTTTGGATTTAATCCCATTATGCACCTCTTAGACAGTTACCACAGCCTTTTGTGGCTTGAAGAGTTAAGGGCCATTCACACCAAGATGGACCAACTCTTTAAACCACAGATAGTTGAAGCAAAAGTTTCTTGTGGGCATCTTAATTCTTGCTGCTTGGAGACGTCTCTCTGGGTCTTTCAGGAGCCTCTGAAACACAGCCCCTAGAAGGGTGGACAGCCCTCGAAGGGGGGTGTCTTTATTATTAGTTACTATTTGCAGTGATATGAAGAGGAGGGGATGATTCACCAGTCAAGTGTGTGTGGCACTTATTTCTATTAGTTGAAAGGTTTCAGAAAATGAATCGCTTTTGTTTTTTAGTGTTGTTAATCTAAAAATCTTCTGTAGTCTTCAGTTTATGTGAATGTGGAATGCTTTCAAGGGAGAGATAATCTGCAGGTCATCTCCTAACACTTAATGTGTTTCCATGTTTCTCACCAGATTCAGGAACTGGTTGCTGCCAGATTCTATGGGAAATGACTCTCAAGTGCGGCTTATGACATGATTCTGTTCACAGTATATTGGAGGCTCTGAGTTCGGGGGGAAGCATTGTTGATGTTAAGTTTTCACTAAGCAGAGTGAATTAAAACAAAGCCCCAGAAGAGAGTGTAGGTGGCATATCCGCTGGAACTAAATGCAGTGACAACTTCTCAGTGCTCAACAGTTCCTTGATGGCAAAGGAAAGCCTGATGACTTTCTTGGTTTTGAATTTTTATGAGGGAAGGAAGGATATGGAGGTAGGAGGGAAGGTTGTAAGGATGAAGGGGAAGGACCCAGGATATTGTTTGTAATGGCTGCAAAACCCCGGTGACTTGTATGAGGTCCAAAGATTAATGAACTAACATGATGTGGTCCCATGTTACTTGTTTTTATTTGTTTATGCCTTGCTCCAGGAAGAATTTAAGGGGATTATTTACTATCCAGGTGAACCTGTTGAGGTAGTGAAACAATTAGGGATGAGCAGCTACTCCCTTGACATTAAATCAGCTAAGAAATCTTAATGAGAAATTGACTTGATTTGCTAGATTTGAAAATCACTAATGACTAAGAGTGACAAGATTTATCATGCTTTTAAAAATTTAATTTGTTATGATTTGAAAACAGGGTGAAAAATTCTTCTAGTCTAAAATTCTTAAAGGTTTTCTTGTGGACTTCCTAGTAAAGGCCCTTTGTATGTTAATGCACACTCTGAGTTCACTTGACCACTGCTGGGGATAAGTAAGTGCTTAGAGGTGGCAGACAGAAAGGCAGGCCCGTCTTCTGGTTCCTTTCTGCCCTGTTACTCCACAGCCCTGGGCACATCTTTCAGAGTCCCCATCCCAAGCCCTGCCACACATCTCTCCAGTTATTGCTCTCCTCAAGAGAAACTAAAGAAAAACTTTATTTTGTAGGTGACCTGCCCTAAGACAACTGTTGAAGGCACAGGAACTCCATAAAATGATACTTTGAGATATTTTGAGAGAGAGAGAGAGAAAGAGACCACATTCACAAAACTTCTAGGAAAAGGATTTGATGCAGTACATTCTTAGGCCCATTTTCAATAGTAGAAAGAAGGTGGTAAAATACAAGTCAGCATTTTTTGTTGGAAGGAAGAAAAAGTTTTGTTACAAACACTCTGGAGCTTTAGACCATAAATACATGCATAAAGTAACTGTTCCTGGCACTTTGCCTTAGTTTGTTGACTGAGGTAGTTATGAAGCAATTTTGGTAGTAGTATTTTTTCCCCTTGCTTCCCCCTGAAGTGGATTGAGTAGTGGGCCACTTTGGTTTCAGCACTAGATTTACCACATGATGAGAGCATGTATAGCTGGAGATCTGTCTTCTTTTTACTGTGCTGAACTGGGTTATGTGCTTAAGCTTTTCTGGGCACATAAAAGTAATCTCCTGGGTTTTGCTTGCTTTGGAGAGCTTCTTTTGGTTGGGATGTGATGTGGAGAGGTATTTTCATTTTACTGATGAGGTTTAGAGTAAGCTCACAAAAGTGATTAATTTTTTGTAGAAGTGTATGTTCATTTTCAGCCTAAGTTATAAGCAGAATAATGTACACCACCTCTACCTGTTTCTGGCTCATCTGTGTTTCAGGAAGTTATACAGACATCTTGATTTTAATGAAACCATGGAATCCTGATGCTTCTTCTTAAATCTCCTGTAAGATTTCAGTATAAGCCTTAAAAATCTAATTAAACTAAGAGGGAATCTAGAAGTTGAGTAGATGGCATCTAGTTCAGCCTGTTCCTGTTGTGCAGCTGGGAGTACCAGCTCCTGTCTCCTAGCAGTTGAAAAATACTGTTGAAATATTGTTGGAAGTGAGAGATGAAGAGGTTCTTAGTGGCAGGACTGGACTCCAACCTGTATCTTCTGGATCCCTGTTCACCTTTACTGCTGCTGTGTTTTATTATTAAATGTCCACTTGCACAAGTTCTCTTATTGTGCTATGAAAAAATGTTTACCTATTAAGTAACTTACCTAGTAAGTATTTTCTTGGTGGGTTGTGTTTGGGTAAGATCCTCAATGCCAGTGCTATTTATGTTTCCATTTTACTTCATGAAGAATGCAGAGGTACAGGGCTTGTAGGACTTTTAAGATCTTATTCAGCTCTTGAGATCTCAGAAGTATCTGTGTGTCCTTTGGGGTAAGGGATATGCAAGAGGGGAACTTATTTCACAGGGAAAGCTTAGGGCATTAAGAGCCTTGGGACTTCGCTTTTATAAAATTACAGTGCCATTAGAAACTCTTTGTAATAATTACAGTTTGACAAATGCTTTTCGAGAGATATATTTATTATTTTAGATCATCCTTTCTTTATAACCTCAGAATTAATACTTTGTACAGATTACTATATATTCTATACTATATATAAACTCTTTTGTTTTTGCCTGTCTTTCTATAAAATTTTGTTCTCAAAATTTGAGAACAACTTTCTGGTAAATAATGAGTAAATAATAACTAGTAAACAAATAGATTGGAACTGCAGAAAAGTGATCTGTACCTTGCAAATGGGAAAATCAAGACTTGAAACCAGTGCAAGGTCCCCCCCCCCCCCCAGTAAATCAGATATATAGTAGTAGTGATAGGTCCTAAATATATAGATAGCAGGAAAAATAAAACTTTAAAATAGTTTTTATAGTAGCAAATATAGTAATGGAAACTTTTGTTCTTGGAAGATGATAAATCAGGGATATCAGTATATCAAAACTGTGGTAACACTAGCTGTTTCATATCCTTTATTTGAAAAGGGATGTTATAGTCTATGGCCATACCACCCTGAACATGCCCGATCTCATCTGGAAAGGGATGCTGTAGAGGGATTTTTTTTTTTTTTTTAAAGATTTTATTTATTTATTTGACAGACAGAGATCACAAGTAGGCAGAGAGGCAGGCAGAGAGAGAGGAGGAAGCAGGCTCCCCGCTCAGCAGGGAACCTGATGTAGGACTCCATCCCAGGACCTGAGATCATGACCTGAGCTGAAGGCAGAAGCTTTAACCCACTGAGCCACCCTGGTGCCCCTGTAGAGGGATTTTTGAGAACACATCAAAAACAAACATTGTCAGAAACATCTTATTCCTCATTTGTTTATGTTTAGGGTTATTGATCAAGGGCAATAAAGTTGTTTATTTACTGAAATTTTAGCAGGATTTAGGTTTTTCATTCTCTCTCCCTTGATCATCTTAACCCGACTGATCCCATAAGTTTTCTTTAGATGCTTATCCTTTTTAGGAGGAAATGTGCTATGAAGAAAGGATAGAAATCTGGCAGAGATCAGTAATAAAGACATTAATCACTCTTACACCTCTGGTGGCATGTTCTCTTGGGATTAAATTTGATCTCCTGGGAGTTTGACACTATAAAGCAGAATGGCTATTTTAACTTTAGATATTTTAGGGTTTTGTTTTAGTTTTTGTTAGACTGTAAAGGCTCATTAAGTTAGGTCAGACTTCTCTCTGTTTGAATGAAGTTGGTTTCCTTGGGCATTTTTCTCCTAGAAAGAGGTCTTATCTATTTTCCTTTTCTTGAGGGAGTCTTGCATGACACCATCTCCATGGCATTTCCTCTGAGTTTGTTCTCTCAAATTGTCTAAGAGGAAGGGGTTTGTTTGTGAAGGGGAGCTGTGATATAAGCTAAAATTAACTGACTTTTTCTCTAATTCCTTTTTAAAAAGAAATTCAGACTCTTATTTCACTTAAACCTTTAAAATATTTGTGGGTTTTCGTACTAACTGGGTTCTTAAGCTGTCTAAAGATGTCTTAAGACATCTAAATAAAAGCTAGAGAAGATGTTTTTCTACTGAAAAAAATCAAAGTGGTAGAGAGGCAGAGGTAAAAATACTGTTAGATTAATGCAATTTGGGGGGAGCTCAAAACTGATTCTTTTAACTTGTTGGCAGTTAGATAATAAAGATTAGAGCGAAGCCAAAGAACCAACTTCTTATCTTTGGAATCCTAAGCCCGCTGGGAACAAACATATTTAAGCAATAATAACTACAGTTTTAAAGTGAAGCATTTGTGTTTTATGAACTTGGCTGTAGAAGTTAAAGGTACTCTTGTGGCAGTGTGGTTTTCTTTTCACTTGGTTTTGGTATAAATGAAGTACTTCCTTTTTAAGGTTATGTAAAATAAGATTTGGAGGGTTTACTATTATTAGACATACTTTCTTCTTTTATGATTGTTTAGATTGTGGTGACAGTGTTGCTTGACTTTTTCCCGTGACTTGTCTGAGATTTGGCTTGGGTGCTGTCATCCAGCAGATACTGACCCAGTGTGCTTTGTGTGTCTGGCATTGCACTGGGTTCTGGAGATGGAGATAAGAGTGAGAGAGTCAACCCTCAAGATCCTCTTCCTTTGTAGGCAGGTAATTAAATTACAGTGCGAATGGGAGTTCTGGGGAGAAAGAGACACTTTAATCCTTCAGCTGTAACTGTCCCTTTCTGTCACCAACCTGCATGCCCCACTTGTACAGAACCAGGGCCTCTGCACCCCACCATCTTGTTAATGATAAGTAACAGGGAGGAAACATGGTTGGCAAAGAGTGGGCTAGATAAACTGTGAGTTAAGAGCCTTGGGTTGACTTTCAGGTCAGTGGGCTAGTAGGTCTGTAAGCTTGGGCAACTTAATTAACCCCTCTCAATTAGTTTCCTTGCCTTAAAAAAAAAAAAAAAGGGCCAGGAGCCCCCCTGCCAAGCCAGGTTGTTTTTAGAATTAGAAGGTGTACAGAAAGTGAACTTTCAGTTAGGCATTCAATAAACGGTATTGTTATGATTCAGGTGATGACCTTTGGCACCAGGAGTTGTGTATCCTACATTAAGAGGTACCTCATTTTAAATGTGTGGGAGAAATTCTTTCTGAGAGAATATGGAATCTGGCAGATTGCCATGTCTTGATAAGCCTGCTAGATCTCCCCTGACTTCTCTGTGGTGGTGAATCCATGGGTGACACAGGTAGCACAGTTGGTCATGTGCCATGCCCCCAGCCCCTCTGGGCAGTGAAGGTTTTCCCTTGCAGTGATTTGGATTTCTGGGATTTAGAATGCCAGAGGAGTTTTCAAAGGAAGTCCTTCTGAATAGGTCCTCTGTCCGGCCCAGGCCCTCATACTCCCATTCAGCCCTGAGTACAGAAGTACTTTTGATACCGTCTGCTAAGTTGTCAGCTCTTGTGGAGGTAAAACGGCTAAAGTGGCACAGGGGAAGATTATTAAGCACATGGACGTTCACATGGGAGCTCTTTAACAAAAGTCTGCAGTAAATGGAATTTCCTCATTCTAAATTACTGGTGAGGAGACCTCCCAAGCATGTGTCTCACAAAGCTTTACTGTTGTCTCTCTGGGGCTAGCGGAGGGCTGTGAATCTCTCCCTGTGACTTGATAAAATCCCCTGCTCCCTAGCTTTGCAGTTCTCCATGTGTGGGTGTTCCTGGAACTGGGAAAAGAAAGCGTTATGGAAAGTATGGAAAGTGATAGTCTGCTTTCTGCTAGTTTCCAGCAGCTGTTTTGGGCTTGTGGGGGCTGGGTGTTGTGGAGAATTTGAGTGGCTGCCATTTGTGGGAATGTGGTGTCTGATCAACAATTGATAGGTAGTTTGGTGGATTCCTTGAGGCAGCCTGTCTGTCCCGTCTCCTGGAGTATGAAGCTGAATCGTATTGTGGCTAAGGGCCCAGACTGCTGTGTTAGCACCCTGCTCTATTGCCACCTACTAGTGTGACCTGGGGTGAGCTACCTGGGCAGTTAGGGAGCAGTGAGGCTACTTTATCAGCTACTGCAGAATTCCAGGAAGAATCTTATGTACTGATTTGGCTTAGGTAGCAGAACTTCCAGTACTGTTCTCACCAGTGGATAAAGGCTCTGTTCTTAGAGATGCTATACAGTTGGATACGAATTAGGTCATGTCAGAACCACTTTGCAGAGCATAAAGTACAGCACAGTTCTTGGTATTACCTCTTTATGAGGTAACCCAGCTTGGTGGCCTTATAAAATAAATTGTTAATTTCTTTCTGATGGGAGAATGACTGGGGTTATGAGTATGTGCAAAAATGTGCACAAGTCCTTCCTTGTAGTTAAAGTAACAATTTGCAGAAGATTTTAAATCCACTGGCAGTTCTGGCAAGGAAGGCATTACGGTTCATGGACTCTTGACAACTTAATCTCAGAATTTCTTTCTTTCTTTTTTTTTTTCTCAGAATTTCTATGAGAAGCATAGAATTCTGATATTTCTGTAAAATAAGGTTATTTTCTGATTTTGGAAATACCTTTTACTTAAAAAAGAACTCTCCTTGTGTATTTAAAATTATTCTTTTTTTTAAAAAAGATTTTATTTATTTGACAGATCGCAAGTAGGCAGAGGCAGGCAGAGAGAGGAAGGGAAGCAGGCTCCCTGCTGAGCAAAGAGCCCGATGCGGGGCTCTATCCCAGGATCCTGGGATCATGATCTGAGCCAAAGGCAGAGGCTTTAACCCACTGAGCCACCCAGGTGCCCCTAAAATGTATTCTGACTTAAGTAAATTAAGTGCCAGTCAGTGTCCAGCCCAAGACTGTGGATGGAGAGAGGCTAGAGAGAACTAGACCCACAAAAGCTAGGCTGCACACAGTGTGGCTTTATCTAAATGGTGTTTTGCCTTAGAAATAGGGATTGATTTTCCTCAGAGTTGTCATATCTTTTCTTCTTTGTCACGTGTAGCTGTAGTGACAACATTATGTGGGAAATCTGTATAGGATGGAGGTTGCTTAAAGAGGATTTATTTAACATACTTAAAAATGTTGTTTACTCAAATACAAGAACAATAAGATTGAAAGAACTATATGTATTATGTGTATATATGCATATGCATGATACTGTACATATATAAATTATGAGTATATTCAGTATGGCTTTACACTGTGGTATCATACATAATGATGTTTCTGAAAATTGTACCCAACTTACTTTATTGGAAAGATCAGTGTACTGAGTGTCAGATGACTTGGAATTTAACCTTGGTTTTGACACTAACTGTGATCTTGGCTGAATCATTGCCTTTGAGCTCAAATTCCCATTGGTAAGATGAGGATGTGAACATTCTTGCCTTTTATACTCTCCTGGGGTTGTTGGGATGATCCACTGTGTGAGTGTGTATATATATCTGGAAAGTCATGTTTGGAAAGTATCTAATGACTCGGAAAATGGTGTTCCATACATACTGCATTTTTAAATGTATTTTAATGGTACCTGAGGAACTACCTATGTGGATAGTTTTGCAGTATTATTAATTATCAGCTAATTGTGTTTGCCTTAAAGTTCTTAGATTTTTCTAAAGGAGACTGTACACAAATACTACAAACCCTTCATTTTCTGGCCACATTTGAAATTCCTAAATTAGGCTAATTTACTTGAAGCTAAACCAAGACCCCAGCTTCCACATTTTGCCCCATCTATTTCCCTTTTTCCCTGTATTCTCTTTTACTCATTTATAAACATCCCTAAAGATCCTAAATGCTTTTAAGTGAAATCATTTCAGATTAAAACATTTATCCCACTATATAAGTGATGAAATATAGGACCACGAATAGTTTGACAGCCTGACATAATGTACTCCCTTGCGATGTTATAGAAATATAAAATGTTCTCTATGAAATATTGTTCCAAAAAATGTTAATCAGAAATCTAAGGTAAAAGTGGGGATGGAAGAAGAACAACAAAATATCGGGGAATAATCAGATAAATCCAAAATGTGAGCCCTTCTATAAAGCAGCTGGTTTCATTTCTTCAAAAAGTCAATGCCAAGGCTATCAAAGGAGTGTTGGGAGGGATTGTTGTAGGAACAAGTTAAAAAAAAAGTGGAGGAGGTATTAGAAACCTTTGAATATGGACTAGGTATTGGATGTTATGGGGATTGTTGTTTTTCTTAGTTGTAATAATGGTGTGTGATAATGGTCACAGAAGACTCTTATCTGTATTTAGAAATGGGGTTTTATTTTTAATGTCTGTAACTTACTTTGAAATGGCTCAGGAGGGTATCTATCTTATTAAGAGATAAATATGATAAATATGTTAACAGATATTTACTCTAGGTATTAGATATTCATTATATTTAGTATTGTCACTTTTTTCTGTGTGTCTAGAAGTTTCACAGTTAAAAGTAGAGAAGTAGTATTTCTGTTTTTGAGGCAATCACTCTGAAGGTTCTATTTTAAAATTGTAGGCACACACGAATTCTAAAGGTGGTTGGTTGGTTTGTTTGCCACACTGACTTTTGCCTCATTTCAGCTTGCTTATTAAATCTCTAATAATAAGAGACTGCACACCCTATATCCTGGCATGAGTGGTTAGGAGGTGCTTGCAAATGCTCTTGACAGGCTTGGCACTGGCCTTGTGGCTGTCTCACAGGCCCAGCTGTGTCTTGGTCAGAGTAATGGACCCTCCTTGTCCTCTACTGCTTCTGGGGAGACTTTCTTCGTAACCTGATAATTAAACTACTGCTGAGTACCTGCCCTCTGTGCTCTAAGAGTCTTGAAGTTACAGAGGAATAAAGTTATTGGAGTGATTGTGCCTTCTCTTTTTGAGTGGGTGGGGGGAAGCTGGTGGTGGCAGTAACACAGGCTTTGTGGGAAGGAAGTTATGTGTGGGGTTTAGAAATCAGTTAAATTGCTTTTATTTTTGTGTTCTGATAAGCATAATCTTAAATGTCTTAGAGTCAGACTGTGGGAGGGTGCTGGAGGCTTGGGGTTAGCCCCTGGCTCAGTCTTGGGGGTGTGACTTAGACATCTTGCAAGTGACTTCTCTGTATAAATACAGATGCAATTTGAATGATTGGGTGGTTTTGAAGGAGAGTAACCTTAAGCCTCCGATTTCCAGCCATAATCAGATGTAGAGCCTTACTGTCTAAGAATTGGTTGTTTAAGTTTTCTTTTAAAAAAGTTAAACATTACGTATTTTTTTCTAACTTGTTTCTGGCTTCAGGATATCTGAACTCATTTCCCTTAATATTTCCTGTACTAGGAAATAATTCTTTCAGACTCTGGTCACTTCTTTGTACCAGAGAGGTTTGTTGACAGTAAACGGGATGGCTAAGTGGAACAATGGATAAGTGGCCCAATCTGGCCAGAAAAGCCACCAAGACATGTTTGGGATATTCCTTTAGGAAGAGTAAACCAACAGCCACACATAACTTCGCAAATATGTTACCTCACTGGAAGTTGGACAGAGAGGTCCTAGAATTTAACCTGGTAGAAATTTTTCAAAATTCAGAATTGCAAAGAGCTTATCTCTCCTCCCACAAGTACAGTTTTTCAGAAGCTCTTTAGTTTGGAATTCACAGAGAGGTAAGCTGGACTTTGAACACGAAGGTTCTCCTTGGGGCACTTTGCTTTGGTGTGTCTTTGGCTTTTGATTTTGCTGTAATTTGTTATGTCCAGAATGGCTTTGTCCTTTAACTCTCAGACCTCAGGAAAGTACACCAATGCTACACATTTGGTAAAGACAAGTATCTCTCCTTTGGAGATGCTTCTGCCTCTGTTTTTATCCAAACAAGAGTCTCACTGGGTGAAGTCCTCCCAACTGCTGTTTCCAGACTGGGCTTCCCCTCTAAGTGGTACTGTTTGTGGGGTGTATGGCAGGTTGACTTATCCTTTAATTAGGAAATTTGCTTTAGTAGTTGCTGTAATAGTTTGGCTTCCTAATAACTGGGTTAGAATGAACTATAATATTCTGTTGCTTGTACTCAGGCATAGTTTTTTGGGGTTTTTTGTTTCCCCTTTTTCTTACTTTCCCATAAATAAAACTGCCTTTTGGATTTAGGCTTACTTTTGGACTTAGGCTACTATAAAGCAGTACTATTCAAATAAAAGATTTGGAAAAACTAATAGAAACACAGATTTTATTTTGTTTCTTAATTGTGCTTCCTTTTTACACGTGGCTTATTATTGCAATTACTTAGGCTGCTTCTTTAAGTATATGATTATCTTGCATTATAATAATAGTAATATTTTAATATCATAATGAGTTGGGGCATCAAGGTTTGCATTTCCACATCCAGTTGAGGGTATTTGTGCTCTTCAGAAAGATTTTGATGTATTTCTTCTTTAATTGACTAGCGGGCTTGGGAGATAGAGAACATTACTGTATTTAATACACGCTTTTCTTTTAATAGCAGTAACCGCTTTTACTGAAGAATTAGATTCTTCTTTTTCATCTATAATTACAAAATTAGTACATAATAAGTAAAATTCCAGACCTTCACAGATTCTTCTTCTTTTAGTTCTATAACCAAACACTATTATGGTTTAAATTAGAAGGGTCTGAACAGGCTTATACCAACTGTGGCCACTGACAAGTTAGCTTCGCAGGAAGCAAAAAGTACTTCAGTTTTGAAACCCCACTTCAGTGTCTTCAGTGTCCAGGTTTTGGCTTCGGTTTTGTATCCTTTTGGTTTAATCCTGACATTTTAAATTATGCTTGCTTTTCCCTAATATTAGTGTCTGCACAAATCATATATTCTACTTTTTTTTCAGTGTACACCTTGAGATACTGGGGTAACACCTGTCTTGCCTACTCCTCAAATAATAGTATATAGCACTATGTGGTTCTTTCCTCTGTTAGTGGAAGGGTAGGTGGGCATGAGGTTAGATGGGCACAGAGATTTGTTCTACAGCAAAGGGTATTTCTAATACTTAGCCAACATGATTGATGTTAATATTTCTTGGGCAGTCTAAATCTAAGGGTTTTCTCTATAGTGAAAAGATGCCAGTTCTTAGGTACAGAATGTCAGTGGCCACAGTTGGTATAAGCCTGTTCAGACCCTTCTAATTTAAACCATAATAGTGTTTGGTTATAGAACTAAAAGAAGAAGAATCTGTGAAGGTCTGGAATTTTACTTATTATGTACTAATTTTGTAATTATAGATGAAAAAAGAAGATCTTTGTCTTTTGCTTTCCCCAAAATCTTTTGCATATGTTTGATACATGTCTTCTTAAAGAAATTGTAATTCACTAAAGCTTAAGTGTTATTATGTGACTTGGCTTTTTTTTTTTTTAATGTGAAATTAACTACTTGATTATTTTAAAGTCTCATGTATTCCTATCTTACCATTTCAACAAAAAAAGTAGAGTGAGTTTCAGCTCCTTCTAACAAATACTGAGTATCAGCTAGGTGCTACATAGAATTATAGTCATGAAAAGTCAGCCAGGTAAGGTCCCTGCCTTCCTGGTGCTTACAGATCCATGAGTTCTTAAACAGAGGGAAGGGTGGTCATGGTGGATGGAATTTTGAGAAGACATATGGCTTAGTTAATGGGAGTAGAGTACAGTGGGAAAAATCATTGAAGATTTTTTGAGATGTGCTTCTACACTGTATTACAAATGAGTTAAGTTCTTATGTTTGCATATTAATAAGATCGTAGTATTGTGATACTCATCAAGAAGTGTGTTAAGATTTTTGAGTCATGATTTTTGAGCCATTTGTTGGGGGTTGTATATTTAAAGCCACACCTGGAGGGGAATAGGGATGACTGGCCACTTTAACAGCTGACTGATACCAGTGAGAGAAAGTTTTCTGAGATAAAAGTTTTCTTTTATTAATTTATCAGCAAAATTATATTTCATACATATGATCTAGGTGCATTCATAGTTCTTCGTTACTGTTGTATTGTATCACTTGTTCAACAAGTAGGTTTTATGTTTTAGAAAGTTGGTGGTAGTTTATTTCCTATTAGCGTGTTGACATTAATGTTGTCTGGAGCCCTCAAAGATGACCATTAAAAATATGTTTCAGGTCTAAATTTCATAAAACATTACATTTTGTTCATTCTAATTTTTGTAGAATAAAAATATGACACTGATAAACTCTGTGGTCCTGCATATTCAGTTTAATGTGATTAGCAGTAGCTTGTCTTTTTATCTGGTTTCATTTCTTAAATAGAGGATGGGTCTTCATGTCCCAGTAGTCTCCTTACATAATCTCCCTGGACTAAGAAGTCTAACCTGGGACTCTTAGAATTGCTGGTGCTATCTTGTATGGCAGCTGGCCAGCCACAGGACGCAGAATTTCCCAGTGGGTATTTAGGTTGGAGTAGACCACTGTTACCAGGTGGTGCCAGATTGTGGCAGGATGCAAGATGAATGTGGATTGCACATATGGCTCCTTCTCTCCTTCTTCCACCCCCACTCTCCCATAAGGAGGAGATGCTGGTACTTAACTGAGTACCAAAAGGTAAGGAGCAAAAGCAAACCTTTCTCCTTCCTGATGGTCGTGATGGTCATGATTACCTTGGTGGGGAAAACTTTTTCTAGACCAGCTGCATCTGCTGTGAGATGCGAAGATGGCATGGCCATTTTTAAGTTATATCCCCATTGCTCCATCACTTACACTTTGGCCCAGTTCTTGTTTAAGCATGCCCTCTGGTCCCTTGTTGTCCCATCCAGTTACACAAGCCTGTTTCTCCTTTCACATATCCTTCTATGCCAGCTGCTCAAGCTCCACTGAGTTTTAGGAGCCTGCTGGAAAGAACAGGGAGCATTTTCCACCTTATATTGTCTCTTGCCCTTCTTTCTGGTTGAATTTCATTCCTACTACTGTATTTTTAACTGCACAGAGGTTGTGCAGATGGCAGTCAAGTAGTTTAGTTGGACTGTGGCTCCACTTAATGAGGCCAGATTCACCATTGCTGTTGCCTCATTCACATGATTATTTGAGATGCACAGAGGTCCAGAATGGATGTGATTATTTGAAGAATTTGAGACTATAATGAGAAGATGCCCAGTTAACCCCATTCACTGTCATTCTTTAAATAGAAGCAAAATCCCTTCTTAATTTACTAAAATCCTAAGACTGAAACACAATAGCTTGATGCCTTGTGATTGATGGTTTGGAAATTAATTGCTGGTGGTCCTGAACTATGGTTCATAGCAGGGCTTATTTTTGGGCCTCTCAAGTCTCTCTTGGCATAGTAAAAGCCAGGCTTCAAGCAAGACCTGCTGTCCCTGTGCTGTGTGATTGCTCTGCTAGGGTTCAGATTCTGTTGCCTAAGTATGTTGAAAGAATATTGCCCCAAATTGTTGCCCTTGGCCTCTACTTGAGTGTACCCGTCTCTGATGGAGAGGTCTGGGGAAGAGTCCCGCAGATTTGTACTCAGGGTCTCAGCCACCTGTAGGTCATTCAGAAGCAAAGTCTTTGCTTCTTATTCCCTAAAAGGGCATATTGTCTCCCTAGGACTTATAGTCCACTGTCTCCCATTTTAAATAAATCCTGTATTTGAAGTTGTAGTTAACACACATGAAAAAGGACCCCTAATAAAATAACTTCAAACTTGTTGAACTTCAGTGACTTGCAGAAAATTCTTTGATCTAAATACCAGCTTTAGGAACACATTTACTGATTGAGAACACAGCTATAGAATTTATTTGTATGTACCTGAATTTTGTTCCTTTTAAATTGTGGATCATTGTGACTCCCTTTCCAAAGATCAGATGTAACTGTTTTGTGTGTTTCCACCCATGAAAGGATGAGGAAGAAAAGTTGCTACTGAATTTTCTGTTACCCCCCTAGTCTCGAATAATAGTGTACTTCACTTTCAGTGCTATGTGGCAGAAGTAGTGCACAAAGCACACCTTAATTAATGAAGTCCCATCTGGTGCTTTTATCTGTTTTTTTTTCTTTTTCTTTTTTTTTTAAGATTTTATTCATTTATTTGACAGAGAGAGAGAGAGATCACAAGTAGGCAGAGAGGCAGGCAGGGGGGGGGGATACAGGCTCCCTGCTGAGCAGAGAACCTTATGCGGGGCCTGATCCCAGGACCCTGAGATCTTGATCTGAGCTGAAGGCAGAGGCTTAACCCACTGAGCCACCCAGGTGCCCCCTCCCCCTTTTTTTGTACAATAAAGTTTAATCACAATTATGAAAATGTGGCGTTGGGTTTGCGCTATTAACATATGTACAGTCCAGCCCAACAGGAAGGGCCTGCCTCCTACCATCCTGGCCTAGCGGAGCAGGAGCTTCCAGACGCCAGGGTGGGAGGGTGACCCACAGGGTCTGGCAGGTCTTTGCATTGGGTTTTCAGAAATTGAGTACACCTTTCCTTTGGTGTAGGGTAGTGCTTTGTAACTGCAGCAGAATCAGTGATCTCCTTTCCGCTCCTTCTTTGTTCCCTAGTGGGCCTGTGGTGGCCCAGCTCTTTCTCCATGATAGTAGTACGTGCGGTAGGAATTATATCTGTCATGGCTTTGATGTTTTCCTTCATATCTTACTAACTGGAGACCTAAATTGTAGTTTTGTCATATGACAATGTCGTAAGAATAGGAAAAGTAAACACCAGGAGGGGGAGGAAGGGAAGATAGTGCCAACAAAGCAAAATCCCTAAGCGGATATGTCTGTCTGTCTGAGGGGCCCCTCACTGAACAAACAGGAAAAGAGGCTGAACGTCCCAGAGGAGTCCTGGGTTTTGATCAGTCCTGCTTCCCTTAGTATTTAAATTTTATTTTTAAAATGGTCATAAAATAAAATTGACTTTTGTTTTCTTTCGATGTACAAGTCTTTGAATTTTAACACATGTACAGATTTAACCACAGTCAGAATACATAAGAGTTCCATTACCCCTTAAAGCCCCCTTGTGCTGTTTCTTTCAGTTCAGGTTTTGAAGGAATGCCTTAGTGCTGTGGGGACTGGCATTCTTCCTAGATAGGGCTCTTTGGTAGGATCCAGAAAGGGGCTGTGGAGGGGCATGGGTATGGCAGAATATGGGCAGCCCCCAGTTCTTCCCAAGAGGCCTGGAGTGTACTCAGGTGGGCTGGAGGCCTCTCCCTAGGATCTGTGATGGTGTGCCTCCATTCTAGGTCTCATTGCTCATTTTATCACACTTCAGTGCTGCTTATCTTTCTAATGAACTGGAGTTTCCTTTTCCCTTAAAAAAAAAAAAAAAAAGTCTGGATGATGATGGTTGTAGGTATTCACGGGTTTTGTAGTTACATTTCAGGACTTCCCCCATCTGTCTTAACCATTCAAGCTTCCTGCCTATTGTTGAGTGGCTTTCCAGGGCTAGTTGGGTGGGTGAGGGTTGGGGTGGTGGTAAGTTCCTTAGGGCAACTGGCACACATCCATAAGGAACAGCATGGGGGTACTTAGCCCTGGAAAAGGAGGAACCTGCTCTACCCTAGAGGCAGGTAGGGGAGAGTCTGCACCCCAGAAAGATGTCGGCTCTTGGGTCTTATTTGGCCTCCTCCATTTGATTTTATTTCCTGTGAAGAATTTGTATCTGACTGAGTTTATTCCTGTATGGTCAGTTGAAGTAGGGACTGCTATGGTGGGCTTGGCCAGGAAACCTCTGGGGAGAGATCCCCTGAGAGATCTGAAGGTTGTACCTCTTCTTTGAGATTGTGTTTACAAATCACTGAGTAGATTCATCATGCCATCTATCACTCATGACTTGGTCTTCATTGGCCTCCTAAGTATTCATTGAAAAGCCATTTATTGTGGGCCTAACACGTGCAGGTGCTGTGTTAGGGATGTTAATTTTCCTGCCTCTAACTTAGAATCTAATAATTAGAGAGGTTCCACCTATGTGGTGTTTTGTTGGTAGTGGGCTTTTTGGGGGGGGGTGTTTTGTTCCTTTAAAATAAAATTTCTTGAAGCATGGTACCCTGAAGGTTGGGGGTGGCCATACCTTCTGTTTGTCCAAGGCCGTTCTGGTTTACATCTCTTGTCCTAGCATACTTACGACTAGTGCCTTATTCATTATCAAGTGTCGTGTTTGGATGATAAATTAATATGGTCACCCCAGTGAAGGGGGAAGGGCAGGGAGAGTGATTGCTTGCTCAGCCGCTAGTGGGTGCTTTTGGTGGAGTCCATCTGTTGTTTGGGCTTCTCCCACGCTGTCAGGGCCACACCTGTTTGTTTTACTTGCCCAAGAGATAACAACCGTGCATTTGTTAGCTATAGCATGGTACTTAACCTACCGTAACAGGGCATCCAGGGTGATGGTGTTCTGGGGGCTTTTATTTTTTATTGAGAATGTGGGTTTTGTTGGTACATACCAGAGTCTTTCTGACATCATTCTTCATGGGGTCATCATTGCAATTACTCTGAATTCTGTAGAGGAGATTATAAGATATGGATGCTTAAACCCCAGTCCTGGGATTTTGACCTGGGTGAGTCCCAAGATGTATATTACAAAACAAAAACACCCAAAAACAACAACAAAAATGGTGACTGATCGTCACCTAGGGTTGAAGAACTACTGCTCTGGTCTCTGATCGAGGACACTTGGCCCATGCCGGTACATACATATGTGAGTATTCTGGGGAAGGAGGGCTCTGGAAATTGTTGGAGATTTCCTGCTGCCCCCCCAGTTCAGCTCTATACCTTGTTTCCAAGGGTGTAAGGACCCAGTTTTAACAAATCTATTTTTTAAGAGAAATGTAAAATTAAAAAATCTGGGTTTTAGAAATGTGTAGCCTGTTCATTTTTGGAAATTTCGATTTTGAAAAAATGGACAAAAAGCACCCTCTGCCCTATAGGAAATGTGATGTTCAGATTAGCCTGTGAATTATCAGGGAGAAGAACCTTGCTATATTAGCATCTAGAAAGTGGCTTCAGGTCTTAGAACTCAGAAGAATTGCCTTTATAAGATGCCAGGATAATCTGAAATGGCAGAAGCACAACCACAACAGACAGCACTCTGAAGCTCTGAATATGGCTCTGGCAATAGACTTCTGTTATTATTCAGCAATCAACTTGTGACCTCACAGCCCGAGTAGTCTCCTGCAAATGTTAGTATGCAGTGAAGTGTGCACCATAAACTTAGGGATTTATTTTTTAATTAAAAATCTGTTATCTGCACCCCAACTCTCACCCCCCGCATTCTCTGAGTGTTGCCCTTACAGTAAGAAGGGAGACTTTGCTTTCAGTGCCTGGTTAGAAAGTCATAAGCAGGTTCTGCCAACAGAGGCCTTAACACCTCAACCTTGGGGATGGGTTTTGCTGAAAATAAGCTGTGCAGTCAGGTGGAAAATGGAGAAATCTTGCAGCTCGTTTTGGTCCAGAGCCTCTGGTTTCGCTTCTCACAGCCCTCTCTCTCTAATCCAGGCCTAAGCGTTGCAGGAGGGTGAAGTAGGCCATGTTGAGAATGGTTTTGCTTGCCCAGAGGAAAGGTTCTGCTCTAGATGTAGATGTATGCTGGGTGGTGCCTGTTTGCACAGAGATATTCTTGGGGCACTGTGTCTGCTGTTGACAGGAAGGAGTGGAACATGTTGCTGTTATTGGAACTTGAATAGAACCACCATGTTGCCTACAAGCCACAGAGGATGCTGCCCCGGCTAAGGTAGTAGGCTAGTGTGGCATACACTACGGTGCCCGTGAGTTTTTCTGTGTAAATGAATTCTGGCTCAGAATCTCCTGCAGAGTAAGTCATTCATCACCTTCTTCGGCTCTCTGCCCAAATGACAGGGTATCAGAGAGGCCTGCCTCCCTGACCACCATAATAAAGTAGCAACTGTCCCCATCCTGGCACTCCCTCTCCTCTTCACTCTGCTAGGTTTTCCCCCTAGGTTGGTTGGTTGGTTTGTTTTGGTGCATCAGTACATATTCACAGCAGCGGCAAAGGTATACACTTGTTTATTGCTTGTGTCCCCCCTTAGAATAAAGAACACAGACTTTATCTACTTTGTTCACAATTGTATGCCTGGAGTGTGGACCTCAGAGCCATGAACATTTCATAGTGAGATTACCACACTTCTGAGAAGTTAAGTGGCTCATTCAAGGTCATAAATCTGTCTAGTCGCAGAATGAACAGTTGACTCAGATGATCGGAATTTTTGTTTACTTCTAGTATCTTGGATTTATCTTGGGAAAGCAAATTTTGATGTATCTGTGGCTTGAAGAGTTTCAATTCAGTGTTCTCTTTCTAACTACAGTTCTGTAGAGTTAATTTTGGATGCCTGTATCTGTAGGTTGAGAATGACCTCCCTGGAGCAGCACATCCATTGCTGTTTTGAGTTGATGAGACTTTGTGTCATCAGGGGGATCAAAGGGAAGGACTGAACCACAGGGAGGAAAGAGTGGCACTGAGCATTTGTCCCGCCATCTCAAGTTAAGCGTGTTGAAGGACAGAGTTAATTAGACAATTACATAGATTGGTGAGTGCTCACGTTCACTTATCCTGGATTTGCTTGGCCAGCACACTGTGTGAGGCCATGGCTTCTGACCCCTTAGACGGTTTGGTTTTAAAGTTAGCTTTTTCTACTTTGCATCATTTTTCTGAGTCCTGCCCATTTATACTGATAGTTGCAGGCTTTTTGTAGACCCTAGTAATATTAGAATCCTGGGCAGGCACTGGGTAGGAGATGTCTTGTGCAGGTAGTAGAACTTGGGGGTGGCTTCTGAGCTACCATCAGGTTTCTCAAGGTGCCTTGGTCTGTGGCACCTGAGGCTGTGGAATGAGTAAGGGGTTGACCGTAAAGGATTAAGAAGTGTTGAGAGGAGAGGGCTTCCATAAAACAGCCCACTGAAAGTTTCCCTCTGCCTGAGGGTGCAGGCAGGGAAGCGATTAAACTCATATGGAGGCACATACCAGCAACCTCTGACTGAATGCAGAATGCTAAGGCAATAGTTCTTCCTATTTTCTATGGAAATATCTTATAAGCTATCAATTATCTTTATTCATTTTGACCAAGTTAAGTTTTAGATGGACATGGTATGAGTTTGAGCATACTTTGACTTTGAAAACTTGAGGGATCATTTATGGTAAGCATCATTTCTGGTAAGAGATGCTATCAAATGGATCTCAAAGGGAAATTCTAATGGTGGTTTTTTTTTAAAGGAAGAATGAGGGAATTATGAGGAATGAATGGAATTCATGAATATGCTTATGGATATGCAGCATGAGCATGTTAAGAGTTGGATACAGACTCTGAAAACCAGGAGAACAAGTATGTCAGAGAATACACGAGGGAAGATTTATGCCCTCTACACTGTGTCAGTGCTGAGGACACAGCAGCAGAAGTAGCTCAGTTTCAGAAACTAGGTTATATTTGTATTTAAAAATTGTTCAGGGAGACAAAAAGCTGCTTATAGGATGACGTGTATCATAAATACATCTAGGTTCAAGGGCGGTGTTAGTGTTCGCTACTTGAAGTGCTGAGAAAAGGTAAGGAGCAGTTTGAAAACCTTCATTGAAAGTTGGGTTGGTGATAAGTAGGAAGGGACCATGGATGGATCAAGAGCCCAGAATGGAATCTGAATGCCCTGCATGGTTTAATCTTGTCTTTTTCTTTCCTCTTCCTTTTCTTTCGTTTTCTTTCTCCCTTCCCTTCCATTTTCTCTTTTCAAGTAATCTCTGCACCCAATATGGGACTCGAACTCACGACCCCAAGATCAAGAGTTGCATCCTTTACCAACTGAACCAGTCAGGCACCCCAGTCTCTTGTCTTTTGATTTGTGTCTGAAACTTTAAAGTATTTTAACTGTCTAGGCCAATGAGAAGAGTTCGGCTTGTGTGCTTTAGTGATGTGTGAAATGATAAACTTCAGTATTCAGTATTTACTTCAAGTAAATACTGAAATTCTAGTGTCCTGTGGGTTTTGGGGAGAAACAAAGGAGAGCTTCTTGGTGGGGTAGGGGGTTAGTGATCGGAGAAGAAGGAAGGGAACCCACAAAATTCTGTTTCCATCTTTTATTGTGGGTAAATGGTTAAACATTGTAATAAGCAAGCTTTTTATTCAAATTCACTGTTCTGTGTAGGATACCTCCTGGAGTCCTGTAGGAATCATGGGAATCCTGGGACTCTTTGGGCTTCGGCACTGTGTCTGCTCTGGCTTCACAGTCTTTGGTGTGGTTTAGCCCTTTTGATTGTTATGCTGTGGTGTAACACTGGGCTCCCCAACTGGTCATTCACAAGGCTGCAGCTCCCTACTCTTGGCTCTTTCATATCTCCTCATTTGAGAAACCAAGAAGTTAAAACTATATATCAAAAAAAATAAAGACAGGATTCCCTGCTTTGGAGTTAGGAACTGGTGGTCACCTTACATAATGCCAAGGGAAGGCCAGAGAAAGAGGAGTTCAGATTGAGGATTATGTTAAAGATAAATGTAGATCATTTGTATTGTGATAATTTAAAAAGGAAGTGTGGCATATGATGTGGTTTTAAGTAAGAAAATATTTCAGTGTCTAATAGTAAGTAGTTATAGGTACTATTAATTTGTATGGGTTCTCAAGAGAAAAATTCTGGTTGTATATTTTCTTTGAAATCTGAATTAATAGACATTAATTACGTTGTGATAGATCTATATAAGTAGGTTTATGTCTCCCTCTGCCCAAAGATATATCACATTGGAGGGAAACATCTTATCAGGACCGTAGTAGTTTTGAAATTTGGAAGGTTTTGACCTTTAAGGACCGGCCCCCTGCTTTGTAAGCTCATCTCAGAGATACCATGCTCAAGCGTGTTGATCTCTATGCCTATGACACTGCTGTACTGCCAGTGCTCCCAGTCATGATACTGCCCCCTGGGAGGGACCAGGACCTATTGCAGAGGGTTGTGTTTATTACCATTTTACAGAGGAAGCAAATGAAGTCCAGAAGAGGTGAAGTAACCAGCCTCAGGTCACCCTCCTAGTGTGTGGTGAAGTTGGGCTTCCAGTCTAGAGCTCCTGGCTTCAGTGCCTGCTTTGGGTGCTGTTCTTCTGCAGTATTTAAATATATTACTATGTGAAAGAAAAGGAAATGATTTTTAAATTTTCTTATTTTTTCCCTTAAAAATATGAATAGAAAATTTTATCATGATAATATCAGTCATATAGAAAAGTAGAGAAAGATGATCTCACCATTTTTTGTAGCTTGAAAGAGTCAACAGATATTAAGATAATGTTTATTATGTGCAGTTCTTGCTGTGAGAGCACTTTAGTAGGGAATATGTGTTCTAAGAGTTACGTTATTGTATCTCTGTTGGTCATTTTCTTTTGTCCAATGCTTAGTTAATTTACCATCAGGAGTATAGTATTTTAATGTATCTTGACAGAGTCATGCAATCAAATTTCAGTTCTAGCATTACCACATTTACTACTTAGCTGCTGAATGTAGTATACCATATCTCATAGTGGCTAGTAACTTTATACATATATTTGCCTATAGTAAAGGATTGGTGTTTGTTATGCCATTAGACATTCTTTTGTTATTTTAAACTAAAATTGCTGAATCTAAAGTCATTTGAGTTTTTCAGATAATTAGGGGGCAAGGCAGTTGCATATGTGTATTAAATGTTGGTGATAGATTGTTTATAGAATCCCAAATCTCTTGTTTTAGATGCTTGGATTTGAAGAGTTTCCAGTGCATTTTCTTTTACAATTAATGTAAGAATAGGTATGCTGATTTTTTTTGTCCTTTGTATTTTCTGAATGCTTACTATTGGTGCTTTTTAAATTTTCTAGTTTCCCTCTTTAAATAATGATTCCTCACACTTGATACTGTAATCTAGCCGCTGGCTCACATGTGTACCATACTGCGGGGCTGTTGCCTCCTTGGAAAGGGGCACTGTCTTATTTAAAGCAGCCTGGCTATGTGTCTTTAAAAAGCAGTGCCCTTTCTTCCCTCCTGACCCACTGCCCAGCCACATCCCTCCCTGTCTTTGAAGGAATTACACATAAACTGTCATGGCAGTATTTCTTTTCTTGCCCCTTTCATGTATGTGTCCATCCAAATGGTCTCCACTTCTCAACATGAAGGTGCTTTTTGCTACAGTGCTGGCTTACCTAACTGGAACTTGCTTGCTCTCTGGCCAGCAAGCTCCCCCATCCCCAACCCCTGCCAAATCTGTTCTAGAACACAGCTGAAAGTGACAGAACAAGCATGCAAAACCCATATGACTGAGCCCTTTCTTTGTAGGAGTCAGAATATTACCACCTTATGTAATGTTGCCTGAGGCTGTTGCGTAATTGCAAGGACAGGTTAGTAATTGATGTTTGTCATGATTTCCCTGAGCCATTAAGAAAAGTAACTTCAATGTACTCAAGATTTCAGGGTTTGGAAAGATTTCCATCCAGACTGGGCTCTTAAAGAAAAAAGATGTATGCATCAAAATGACTCACTTATTGGGGAGTGGGCACTAGATAACAGTTTTTCATGCTGTTTATTTTGATTGTAATTCTTCGTAGAAGTTTAATCTGTACATTCTCTGCTACTGAGGCATACTTGTCCTTAAAGGGAGTATTGTTCCAGGTAAGATAGCTCCAACCTAAGAAAGGCACAATTCTGTATTGAGGTCTTTAATTTTAAACTCTTGAGAGAATAGGAGCACTCTCTTTTTATTAAATTGCAAGTCTGGACTGATCTAACACTCATATATTCCTCTGCTTTCTCTGTCTTCCTACTCATCCACAGCCCTGATCATGGAAGGGAGGAAGAGGCAGATAAGCAGATGTTGACTGTAATGAGAAATATTAGTGACAAGGATGAAATGTCCAAAAAAATGAACCTGCTTACTTCATACTTGTTTGGGCTGTGGAGTGTGATAGGTGTCGATAGGGTCATGTTGCCATTATTCCTGCTCTGTTCTGAGGAGGTGTTCAGAAGACTGAGGTTATTTCCTGAAGTGCTCTGAGCTCGCTCTCTCAAGTTAATTATGTGGTTCCTTATCTTAAATGGCTTATGGAGTGCTGTCTGGGTAATACGCCTCTTCTCTTTGGTTGAGTTTTGGAATTTTCACATACACTTCCTAGAAAAGAGCACTCAGGAGTTGGGGGACTGTTGTTTTGGGTTTACAGTGCAGAACCTGTGAAGCTGGTCTTTGCCTTTGGGGTGGATGGATGTGGGATCTTAGAGTGGTGAGTGGGTTACCCATTGCTGAGCTCATGCCATTCACCACATGGTCATATAGGTTCATATTTGTCCTTTAAAATAAGGAAATATAAGAGGGAACAGATTGGAATTAAAAAAAAAGTTTCATCTTTATTAGGGCAGTTTCAGGTTCATAGCAAAATTGAGAGGAAGATAACTGAGATTTCTATATACCCCTTGTTTCCACATGTGCATAACCTTCCCCATTATGACATCCCCCACCAGAGTGGCACATTTTGTACAATTGATGAATCTACATTGACATGTTGTAATCAGTTAGAGTCCATAGTTTACATTAGGGATGCTCTTGGTGTTGTACACTCTGTGGGTTTGGACAGATGTATAATGACCTGTATCCATCAATATGGTAGAGTACAAGTTAACTTCCCTAAAAATCCCCTGTGCTCTGCTTGTTCATCCTCCCTTCCCCTGTTGGAATTCTTAAGTTGAACTATGTGTGATGTGATAAGACATCTTGGGGAGAAACTTGGCACACCAGGGGCATAGTCCCACTGGTGTGTGTCCTTCCTGGGTATACTCTCTTGGCTATAAAATCAGCTATTTTGTTAACTAGGCTTGCCTATCCTTTTAGCTCCTGAACATTTCAGGACATAACTTCTTTGTTTTTATTATAAACATATTTGACATTTCTTAGAACTCATGTGTTATAAATCTAACCTTCACATAGCAAAACCCCCAGCTAAGACAATGAATGAGTGTATATGTTACAGTAAGTAAATACTGTGTAGTCCAAAAAGGATATGAGAGCTTGAGTTTGGGCTTTTAAATACAAGCTTGGAAAAGTGATTTCCAAACTTCAGAATGCAGAAGAATCACTAGAGACTGGCTTAAAAAGTCTTGGAATCCTATATCCCACTTAATGGAATTCTCTTGTGTGGGCCTGGGATGGAGCCTGGAAATCTATACATCATGGGTGGAAGTGAGTGATTTTTGTAATTGAATTTGACTACTTAATAGAAATATTTAACATCTCTCTATTCCCATAGTAAATCCCTTATTTCTAAAATATTAACATGTGCAAACCAAAAAAACACCACTAAAAAATCATTAAGATCAAGTAACAGCTCCCAAGTTGGATGGGAATGAGGAGCAGCTGGTCATTGCCCATTCTGTGGCAGGCACACACATCACCCCATGATGGAATGCCCTCTTCTGACTAAGTGGGAGACTGGCATCTTCTTGGTTGGGTGCAGAGTAGAAAGAGCTCTTTTTGTCCTTACATGTTTGGAGAGAAGTGATGCAGTTTTGTGACAGATCTTCTAGTCCTGGGTGAGTTGCTGAGTTCTCCCCCTTCCTCCACGCCAGTTGATAACCTGCCTGAACTGTTCCTTTCTGGGATTCGGTAAGGAGTATTTACAGTTTAGACATCAAGGGATCCGCATCTTGTCTTTTGATGATCTTGGAGAGCATCTGGGCAACAATTAAAGACCCTGCTGTAGCCTCCATGATGGGTCTACACTATTAGCCTCACCGTGATGGTCTCTTTAACAACACCTTTTTGCACCTTGTGCTAGAGCAGAGCAATTGCTCTCACACTGTCCTGTTTCGTAAGTGTTTCTGCTCCAGAGTACAGTGTTTCTCTGTCACCATGTTAGTGCCCCTTCTTGTGGATTTTTTAAATGTCCCTCTAAATTATAAACTTCCTGAGGGCTGATGGGGTGTTTTAGCTCCCCTGGCAGCATAGGGGATGTCCTGGGCACTGGTTAAACATAGTCAGTCTTCAGTTTACTGAATTTTGGTGTTGGTGGGTTTTTCTGTTAAGCAAATAAGAAAACCAGTATCAGGAAGTTAATCTCTGGAGTTTTTGTTTCAGGTTAAAGTCAGCAGAAAGGAGAATTCTGATCTCCAATATTTATTGAAAGAAAATTTATGGTGAGATAATGAAGGAACAGACAAGCCCATTACCAGTTTCAGAAAGCCAAGAATGAGGGGCTTGAATGTGTTTACATATGCCTTCAGATTTCCTAAAGAATTCCTTCAGGATATTCTTTCATTGACTTTTCTGATTTATCATAAGAGAGGAAAGTCCAGGGATTGAGAGTAAGTTTTTATTATTGGTTACTGCATTTCCATGTTTGATTATAACCACTTAAAATATTTATGTTATAGAATAGTATACTCAGCAGCTCTTATATAAGTTGGTTTAATGGGAAGTTTGTGGTCATTTCTATTTTAAAGTTTACAGCACTTAACTGCATAATCCTCTCAAAGCTTCAGTTTCTCTATCTATGAAATGGGGACATTGGTACCTATGTTGGGTTATTTCAGGAGTGAATGAAAGTGCACAGAAAGTGCTTTGGTCACTACATGCCCCAAAAGTAGGGACCTCCTGGGGTTTTGTGTCCTGTTCTTATGGTGCTATCTCTAGTACTAGATGCTTCCTAGGTATCATAAGGATCATGCTTGCTAGAGTTCAGGCTGTAAGCGTGCACCCCTCTGGTTTGTTGAGAGAAGATATTTGTTGTTCCTGAATTGTTTACTTACCTTGCAAAGTGTCATAAATTTAATAGAGTTTTCTTCTCTAATAGTCTATTCTCTCAGTCCGAATGAGTACAAAACCTTTATGATTCTGTGAAGAAAGGCCAGAGTTTAGTAGGAAACTCTGAGTGCAGAAAAGGAGCTGCTAAGTTACAGTACACGTCCTTGTTCAGGTACGAGATGCTGATGCCATACAACGACAAGGGATGATTGTTGTCAAACAGGAGCATGACCATATGGCCCTGAGGAGAGGAATCCTGAGTTAAGGACTTGGTTTTTCATTTCTTCGATTCATTTGCACCCCCTCTAAGTTTCCTCTTATGAGTGAGACCATCAGATTTTGCCTTTAAATAAGCATATATATTCGTCAGACGTATTTTAATGGAGTTTCCTGGGGGTCTAGGTAAAGATTATGTAACATGTCGGGGTGCCTGGGTGGCTCAGTGGGTTAAAGCCTCTGCCTTCGGCGCAGGTCATGATCTCAGGGTCTTGGGATCGAGCCCCACATCCGGATCTCTGCTCAGCAGAGGGCCTGCTTCCCCCCTCTCTCTGCCTGCCTCTCTGCCTACTTATGAGCTCTCTCTCTCTGTCAAATAAATAAGTAAAATCTTAAAAAAAAAAAAAAAGATTATGTAACATGAGTTAGTTAACTGGTAGTTGGTGATTTGCCTTCTTTTTCCTCTTGGGATTTAAAAGCTTCCGTTGAATGTTGTTTCTTCCACCACTAGGCTCCTCTTTGTGGATTAGGGACAGGCTTTTAGAGGCAGACAGACAGGCTGCCACAGTGCCCTGCATTTTAAAACCATGTTTTGTGTGTGTGTGTGTGTGTGTGTGTTTTCTCTTATAACATGTATAGAAATTAATGCATATTTGCAGATGCAGGGTATCAGTTCTGACTCTATTAATAAACATGAAGGAGAATTAGAAATTAGGCTTCTCCTTAGCTTGAACATCTGCCAAGAATAGTTTGAGTTTTCCTTTCTAAAAAAGAAACATTCATTTCCCCCATTTAAAAACCAAAAATCAAATGTTGCAGAGGTTCTTTTCCTAAAGGGGACGATTCTGGTTAGTGTGGGCCAATCTGACTTTGTGTCAAATAATATTTATTGCAGCAATGATTTTAATTCCAAATCTTGGTAACCCTTTAAGGGCATTGAGGGGAAATAATTTAAGCTATTTCTTTAAAAAC
The DNA here is from genome assembly GCF_009829155.1 of Mustela erminea. Lineage (NCBI taxonomy): Eukaryota > Metazoa > Chordata > Mammalia > Carnivora > Mustelidae > Mustela > Mustela erminea. The sequence goes on along the minus strand of NC_045620.1, from coordinate 59,489,899 downwards.
AAAGGACCTCAAAGCAGGAATTTGACAAGTTGATAGAAATGGTAGGAGCCCGTCGCTTGCATTTTATAAATTATTGTGGAAAGACAATCCTGCTGCCATTATACATGGGCAGATAACTTAATAGCATTCACCTCAGCATTCTTCATCTGTAGAATAGGATAATGGCCTGTTTTGCTGGCCTTCAAAAAAATTTCTAGGTGTCATAGTTATGAATGGTATTTGGGGGTTTTCCTCATTTGATGACTTGTAAGTGCATTAATGTTCACATGTTACCTCATATAAAAAGCCAGGGGCCTTTAGACTCTCCCTTCTGGCATTTTATAACACTGGATGGGACATCATGTCCAAGAAATGAGGCAACAGGCCAAGAGAATCAAGTTCATAAATGGATGTTAGCTATGTGTATTTAGTGCTGACCAAATAATATACTGGCATGTTCAGAAAGTGGATGATATGGTAGAAAGAAAGGTCCTATTAATATTAATTTGCAAACCTCTCCATGCACAGGGTAAGCATTTCAGTGACAGAACATGCTGGATCCAGACTCTGGTGGTCATATTGGTCATCTGTAGGGAGCAAACTTCATGAAGCAGCCTTTAAGAGATGGTGTAGAGGTCAGAGTGGAATGATAATAGTCTAGATGTGTAGCCTCAGACTTCAGTGAAATCATGCCTTTGCTTATATCCTTGAGTCCCTAGCACAATGCAGTTGGTTATGATTATGTGTATTTTCTCTTCATGTGCTACTGAGGGCCATTCGTTACAGCTCTAAAGTGATGCCATGGGAGCATGGGCAGGGCCTCCCTGATGGCTGGGGACACTTGGCTTTTGTAGACTTAAGCTTATAACCCACCCCTAGATGAAGGAACCTTTACTATGTTCTCTCTGGGGTAGTGTTGAGTAAATTACAGACAGACTTTTAGCCTCTCAACCACTCTTCATATGATCTCCTTTGCACACAATTACACACATATAGATGTTTGGTGCATTTCAGTCCCAGCTGTAGTTTTTCTCCTCAGTCTGTTTGCTCACCATTTTGGTTCTTTTTTGCAAAGATGATGCATCTGAGTAGATAGATTATTATTTCTTTTTCTGATTTGGAGGTTTTCTTTTTGTTTTTTTTTTTTTTTAAAATAATTAGGGAATACATTACTTTAGTATCCTACTGCCTTTCCCCCTATTGGCCATGCCCTTTAAAAATGAGAAATGGACTTAAATTGACTGGGGTTATGGTAGTTGCAAGGGGAATTAAAGAGAAAACATTAGCATAGGCCTCTGGTGGGAGTGGATCTCTTATCTTAGAGCCCATTATATGCCAGATATGATGGCCAGAGCTTCATGTACTTTATGCATTTTTTTCTAGCCTTCCTATTCTAAAAAGAACATTGGAATCCTACAATAATCCTAGGAAGCTTTCTCAAGGAAATTTACAGTAATGAAGTGGTAGCAGAGAAATGAAAGCCTAACTCTGCCAGAATCCCAAATTCATTTCTTTCAGCATGTTGTCTTATTTCTTATAAAAGTGGGAGACAGAATTCTTTGTTTCCTGATTTAAATTTAAATTTAAATTTAAAATGGACCTAATTTTGGAAGACCTGGCATGCGTTAATGAAGGCTAGTGCCTTTGCATGGTCCACCCTCTGGACACAAAAATAATTGATTAGTTGTTAGGTCCTGATTCTCTAATCCCTTAGTAAGGGAAACTCACATTCTGTGTAAAGCAAGTACTGAATGAATTCACAACTCTAAGCTTTTATGCCACTATCAAACCCTAAGTTCTGAGAATAATCCTGTGGTCTTGAGTTCAGGCACAGAAGGAAATACTTCTACATTACATAAATATCTGGAGTGGTTTTTTTCCCATAGGCCCATGGATTTTCTTCATCTGTAAGGATCCTAAATTATCAGGTACTCAGAAGACCTTCCCCTCCCCCACACCTCACCTAACACATTCCCAGCACAGTGCTATTTACCCCTTTAAAGAACAAAAGCTGGGGGGCAATTCTTGTGACATTTTCTTTCATCCTTTGATTCTGTCAGCAATAAGTTTGCTTTAGTAACTTGGAAATAACCCCACTGCAGGAAGAGTAATCAGGTATGTGTTACTAGTTTTGAGGGTTTCGTGGGTGCTAAGGAGATAGATGATCTTTGTGTCCCTTATATAGAAAGCACCGGAAGGTTACTTAATACTTTGTTCCCTTAAGTTTTCCTCTTTGTTCTTGGATTTAAGGAAATCATAATTTGGCTTCATGATTGTGTTAACCAGTTGGTCATGGGAGTTGTTTTGATACTATGCTAATAAATTAATTTTCTGTCTTCAATTTAGGGAAACAAAGTCCAATTGTATTTTATTACCGTATTTATTATTTTATTTACCACTCATGTGTACTACACTGTTCTTTGCATCTTTGTTATTTTTCATGATAAACATGTGAAGTGGGCACCACTCTTTCCCTCTTAGACAGGAGGTTGAGGCACTGTTACGTTACCTTATGCAGGCCAAGGGGACAGGAAGTGTGGACACAGTGTTGATGCTGGAGTCCATGCTCTGTGTCACTGTCCTTTAGCTTTGGGATCCTGCCAATGCCCATGACATGGACAGCTCAGTTTCCAAAAAGGCTGAGGTTACAGATCCAAAACACACATAGACAAAAATTTTAAATAAGTGATTCAGGAATGCATATTATCAAAAGATACTAAGTCTTGGACAGACAGGTAGTTAAAAAAATTGGCAGTAGAATCAGAGATATTGGAGACCATATAATGTTCATAAATTACCACTTTCATGACACACCGTTGTGTTCTACTCTGCATCTCTGGGGTGGAGCTTCTGTAGAGGTCGAATAGCTTCTTAGATCATTTTGTGCGCTGTTTGGGAACATAGATACAGGGCAGCATTTTCTTGCAGGACTGTGGATTACTCAGCTGTGAATACAGGAAGGGTGCCAGACTGTTAAGCAGGCTGTGTGACGATGTTGGGGATGGTGTGGTGATGGAGTACTGAAGCCACAGTTGAGAGGACAGTTCAAATCTGTGGAGACTGACTGATGGAAAAGCGTGCGTGCATGTGGAATGGTAGCTGGGAAATAGCTGACAGGGCAGGAGGCAGTTCCTTGAGCCGTGGACCAATGTGGAACAAGCCTGCTTGCCTCAGAATTTGAGACTGTCTAAACTGCAGGTGTGTGTGTTGTGGGAGGTGGTGCCCCCTACTTGCATGGATGCACTTTTGAAGACCAGGAAGGTAATTCGCTTTGGGAGGGGGGTGGTGGTGTCTGTGGGTGGGTGAGAGTTGCAATGAGATTCCTGGCCTGTGGATTTTATTTGTCCTGGTTACTTGTATGTTACATTGTTGTGTAGTTCCTGCTTGTGAACTCCTGGTCCATTGCAGGACTCCATATCACTGTGACCTTATACAGTTGAGATGTAATTGTAATTGTAATACAGTGTCATTTTCATGGAGTTGTTTTGTCCAAGATGTAACTTGAGTTCATGGGTAAGCTTTCCATACTAAATGGAGAGCTTTCCTCAGGTTTCAAGTTCTAAAGTTCGTAACTATTCAACATGAGACCACAAGAGAGGCAGGCTCTTGGAAGCTATGGGGATGTTCTTTCTGTTTTACATTTGTTGAGAAAAGACTCTTATCCACAAAGTCCTGAAGTACATCAGGCTCAGGAGATATGGATAGCTCTGTGTTACTCACCTGAGAAATGGCTAGCAGAACACTGCAAAGAGTGGATGGAGGGACACAGAGCTGACAGGAATTAAAACTAGTCCTGTTCATCTGGGTGTGAGATTGACTTGACATTGGTTTGAAATGCCCAGGGATATAAATAATGAGTTTTAGGTCCTAGGTCAGGAGTTAGACTATCACTGCACCATCCCTATCTCTTTTACACTTCCTTATTCTGGGTAATTATTTTCCCAACTTCCCTATCTTGGAACTGCAGGAAAGCTTCAAAGAAGACTCTCAGGTAACTTTTTTGTAAAATCGAGTAATGAGTCTTAGGAGTACACTAGGGAAAAATGGCTACTATCCATTTCTAAAAATAAAGATTAAGAGGCTTTTTTGGGTCATTTCATTCATGTAGAATGTTAAGAAAGAAAACGTGATTGAGTTGATGTGTAGAAGAAAATATTATTTAAGTTGCTTAGGTTGAGAGGTAATGATAGGTAAATTGAACCTGAGAAGAAAGGAATTGATACTTTATCAAAACGCATTGGCTCTACCACTTCTTTTGTTTATTAAGTGGAGTTCATTGGCATTACAACCCATATTGTTGTACTGGAGGTCATGGGACTATTTCATCATTACTTTGGGAAAAAAATACAAAAGAAATGATACATGTAATGATTTATTGAAACTTCAACCATTCTTTTCTAATGATCACGGAAAAACAGTGGTGCCAATTTTCTTCCTTTTTCTGTTTTTCAGGGTCGACATGTTAAAACAGGTCAGCTGGCAGCCATCAAAGTTATGGATGTCACTGAGGTAAGGTTGGGTCGCAAATAATTTTAAAGAAATCCTTCTGTAAAAGCAAGATCCTCTTGTCCCTCCAACTCCTAGTGTAATGGTATTGTTCTGTTTGTAGCATTGATCTTGAACAAATCCCCCCTCCCCCCTACTCCCACCCTGGTGACATGGCGGGTTCATAAGGTCCAGCAGACTAGTTGGCTTAAATTGTTGCAGATGGTCCCCAAGTAACTAGGAATCAGTAGCATTTTCTTTAAATAATAATAATAATAATAAAAAAAAACAAAAAAACAAAAACAAAAAACTGAGTGATGTCATCCTTGGCAGCTTAATGGGCCATAATTGGAAACATCTTCTCTAATGCAAAAGAAAAGATTTGAGAAGGGATCGTGGAGGTCACATGAATAGGGAGATAGAGGGTTGTGGGGTGGGGAAAAGCTTCTCTAGGGTATTAGGCCACATTTGGGCCATTTCTTTTATTTTTAACATGGGGAAAGAAAACAGACCCAGCCAAGTTCCCAGAGGTTTGAAAACAGAAACATCTGTTAGAATGCTGAGCAGATTGTTGGCAAAATTTAGTAGCAAAAAATAGTTCTTGAAATGGTCACATGAGGGTTTACTCTGTAGCTTTAGATGGGAAAGAGGAGAGATTAATTTACACAAAAGTAAGTGTATATGTTCCTGTGAGTGTACATACATGCTCAAGTCCATACTTGGACTTTTTAAAAAGGACCATGGACTGTAGTGAATAAAATTCGTCTTACTTTAAATTATTTTTATCTGAAATCTTACTTATCATTCTCTTGGTTTCTTCTGACTTGCCTAGTTATGAATAAGATTTACCATGATATATCACAGATTCTAGAGAGAGTTAGGTAGCAGCCATGGGGATCTAGGATATCTTTTTTAAAATTTATTTTTACTTCTTTTTGAGAGAGAGAGCATGCATGCGAGGACACGTGTGCAGGGACCAGGGGAGGGGGCAGAGGGAAAGGGTGAGAATCTCAAATAGGGGCTTGATCTCATGACCCTGAGATCATGACCTAAGCCAAAATCAGTAGTTGGACACTTAGCCGCCTGAGCCACCCGGTCGCCCTGATTTGGGTTATCTTTATATCAAGCTATAGTTTCCCCACATCTGGGGTTGGTCTAGGGAAATAATGGCTAAACCATCAGGTGTGCAGTCGAGCATTCTAGAGTAGTTTCTTCCTCTGTCCTTTTCTCTCCTTGGTCTTTAAGAACATGCTCATCTCCAGTGTGCATGTTTGTTAGTAAGAATTAGAAAACATTGTTACCTGTGGACTATGGGACAAATTATAGAACTTCTTACAGATATTTGAAGATGGGACATTTTATGAGATGGCAGCTCTCTTTTTTTCTGCCAGAGAGAATACTGGAGACTTTATAATGAAAAGGTATCCATTGCTTTGTTGAGTGGCCTAAAGTTTCTTGTATTCTACTGTGGTAAAGGACTCTTCTGTTGTTTTATAGTGAGCCTATCTTGGTGTACAGCTTGGGGAAATTGGATGCTTTCCAGTTAAATATTATTTTTAAGATTATTTTAAAGAGTGGTGAAAGAACCAAAATTTTAATTGTGATTTAAATACAATAGTTAAGTTATTTCTGAAGTGCCCTCTGTGGAATGAATGGAATGATGGATGGCACCTTCCTCTCAAGCCTCCATTCTTGCCACTGGGCATGGTGCTGGTGCCATGGTGGGAAAAGGTGTAGCTGGAGCCCGTGTTCTTTGGCATTTATTGACACACCTCTTGACTTGTTTGTTAGCAGACTGGGCATCATTCTGAATGTAAGCTTTAGGGATTTTATAAAGCATTTGGAAGTTCTGAGAGTTACATATTTTTTTTTCCTCTTTCCTTCTTGACTGATGGATTGAGAGAAGGAGGGAGAGTATGAGTGCACAGGTGAGTGTGGTGGGGCGGGGGTGGAAAGGGAGTATGGAGGTTGAGAGAACCTCAAGCAGACTCCCTGCTGAGTGTGGAGCCGCTGCAGAGCTTGATCCCATGACCCTGGGACCCTGACCATTTCTGGAGCCCAAATCAAGAGTCAGACGCTTAACCAACTGAGCCACCCAGGTGCCCTGAGAGTTGCATTTCTTTTTTCACTTCAGCCTGTGCTGCCCTGGCTTAAAGAGCTTTTGTCACCAGCCAGGCTGTGCTCCCTTTCACATCTCAAATGGAATCTGAATGAGGTTTGTCTTCTCCAGAGCAACCCTCTTCCCCTAAGCCCGGCTCTGATGGTAGCTTTGAAGTATATAATCGCAGCTTTAAAAAAAGCGTAAAATATAGGAAAATATTTTTAAAAATTAAATCTTTATAGTGCCACGTTGCAATAATCACTGTTGGTGTTTTGGTTTATATACTAGTCATATATGAGCATAGCTATGAAATATATATCTATGCGTGTGATAGATGCTTTTGTATTCCACGTTTGTTGAGTTGTATACAAAAGGTATACAAGGCAAGGCAAGGAATTGCCTGCAAAATCAGGCACTGTTGGACAAATGCATTTTCAAGACTCCTTTAAAAATAATTATGCAAAGCCCATGTGTTCAGGTAAAATGATAACCAGATGGTGAGTCTTCAGAACAAACACAAACCCAATCAGCCGTTTACCATTTGGCCTCTCAATAATGTTTCTTGTGTGCTGTTTTCATACAGCGACCTCTCTATAGAGTGACCTCTGTGCAACAGCTTGGGGCATGGTCAGGGCTCAGAGCAATTATCAGTTATGGAAAGAAGGTATCCGGCAGCTGGCACCCTAGAAAACATTACCTTGCTACCCCTCACATCAAGGATCTCCCTGCTCTTGTCAAGTTTTAGGTATTGCCCTGAGGGGGATTTGGGAGCAGTCTGGCATGAGGGGAAAATTGTAGGTGATGTTTCTGGTTTCAGCTCCAGCAGAAGAGGCTGTTGGAATGGTCCTGTTGATGAGAGGAGGATTCTGTATAGTTCCTGAATTCTACTCAGTTTCTTCTCAGGAACAAAAAGTATGAATGCTTATTCCGGGGGGGGGGGGGGGGGGGGGGGGGAATCATGGACGTGTCCTGACTCTTGAGCCTCTTCCTCAAGTGAAATTGAGAAGCAGTTACCAGCCTGCTAGTTATTTCTCAGGCTCAGAAGGCCAGAAAAGCAGCAGACATGGGGAAGTAAATGGCGTGGCTGCTCTTCTCCTCAGCTGTCAGCTGTTGGCATCCCTGAATGAATGTGCTGTAGGCTGGCTGCACTGAGTCCTCATCACTTCTGTACATGATTTTGTGATCCTGGAAAACGGAGCCAGCTGAAAATTCGTATTTCACCTAGGGTGAAGTAAAGGTACTATATAGGGAACTGGGGAGTCTAGACTGGAAGCATTTATTTGCAAGAGATGTAGAGATCTCTGTATATCTTCTCCGACTTTCACAATTTTAAGAATTGACTATCTTTAGGATTGTGAAGAGCTCTTTTTAAAGAAAGCTTGTCGTTTATCAGATTGGTTGTGGGAAAGAGTAAGGAGCAGGTTAAGGATACGTTCAAACTGGAGAAAACTGGACATGAGATCTATAATGTCGTGCTTTTGTTTTTGAAATAATTATAGATTCAAAGAATTTTTAGAGAATTATATGGGGGGTGGGGTCTCACGTACCAGCACCCAGTTTTCTTTCTAACATCTTCATAACTGAGGCCTTTGCCCAAGATCAGGCAAGCAAACAGTTGCTCTTACAATGAAAGATTTGATCTGTACTCCGATGTTCAATTACAGCAAACAAGCCCACACCCTTATGCAACATCTGCCAGCCTGGCTTCAGATCAGGGCAGGCCACCAGCACTTGGCGCTGATACAGTCCATAGGGCTTGTTCAGATTTCCCCAGTTGGATGTGTAGTCATGTGTATATATGTTTTTGATATGTTTTCAGGGAAACTTGAAGTGATTGTTTGAATTCTTGATAAGCTCCTTCCTTTTAGTCCTTGTGTCTTAATGTGAGGGGCTAATAGTTTATTTCTTACAGTTTTGGGATATCCCATTACTTTGAGTTAATGCTCTAGAAGGTAGGAAGGTCAATTAGCCAGATGAATAATTCTCAACTTGGGGACCAGAAGCTCTCAGAGTTAAGATTTATCTCTGAGAATTATATTTAATGTTTTCATTTTAATAATTTCCCCCCAATTCTTTACTATGAAAATGTTCATAATTATAGAACTGTTGAAGGAATGAACATGCTCTATCCTTTGCTTAGATTCAACAGTTGCTAACATTTTGTGTATATGTTGTATGTGTATTGTTGTAGCACCATCATGACCCTGCACTTGTATGAGTGTGCTTCTCTTAAAATACGGTCTTCCACATAATCATAATACCATCTTAAAAGAATTAATTAATGCTTACAGAATTTCGTCTGATGTTCAGTCTGTATTCAGATATCCTCAAAAGTGCCAGGGTTTGTGTATTACATTTGGTTATCTTTTGACTCACTTTTTGTCTAGATCAGTTCCTCTGTGTCCTCCTGGCCCCTCCCATTCTTTTCTTTTTCTTCTCTGCTCTTTCATTTTTAAGAAATTGACTTTTGGAAGAATGTACCCAGTTGTTTTGTAAAATATCCCACATACTGGATTTGCCTGTTTCCTTATGTTGTGCTTTAACTGGTCCCTCCTACATTTCCTGAAAACTGGAAATTGGGTTGGGAGCATTGGTTAGACTGTGTGTGTGTGTGTGTGTGTGTGTGTATTGGCAAGAATGCCTCATTCGTGGTATTAGATCCCTCCCACTGCATCACATCAGGAGGTACAGCCCTTCTAGTTGTCTATTAGTGAAGCCAAGTCCAAGTTCAATCTTCTATTAAAGAGGGAGCTGCCAGAGCTCTCCTCTCTCAGGATGCACTGTTAGCTTTGCATTTTGTAAATAATCTCCAGGGCATTACTTTGGCACTGTGTGAATATTCGTTCACCAACAACTTTTTAACTAACTGTTTTGGCATCCATTTGGTGATCCTTCCCTGATTTAGTTATTGCAGTGAAATAATGACTTTTCGTTTCTGTCCTCTATATTAGTAAGCATTGGTCTATAAAGAAGAATTTCCTTACCTATTTCCACCATTCTTTGTTTTCTCTCTTTTTCTGGATGTTGGTGTAGACATGGGCAATTGTATTCAATGTGTGCCCATCAATGAAAGGTGTTACTACTTAGTTAATCAAATTGTGCCTCATCTGGCTATGGGAGCTAATCCATGCTTTTTCACAGGACTCCTTTGGTTTTGAGTACTTACGCGTTTTCTGGTACAAGTAGGTATTTGAAGTTGACTGGCCAGAATTTGGAATCTCTTCCTCTCAGGAACCTTATTAATTCCTTTTAGTGGGAAGTATATTTAGAAACCAACACCTGAATACTTCTCTGAAATTTTTGGTCCTTTAGACTATACCTCTTAAGGATTTATAATCAAGGCTATGCTCAGAAGTTATTTGAAAAAGTTCCTTTCTCTCACAGTTCATAAATTTGTTACCTAGCTCAGTTCAGTTTCTGCTGAGTCATTTATAGGGCTTGCGTCTTCTCTGGATTAAATTTAACTTTCAAATGTGTAAATTATTTACATTGTTCAATGCCAAAACTGTATAAAAAGATACGCATTTTGGTAAACAGTTTTTAAAAAGCTTAGTCTAGATCATCTGGATAATGGACCACCTCACACCCAAGTACTGCCATGCAGTTTCAATGCCCTGATTTGTGTTTGTCATTGCTTTGGGCTACATAGGGCTAAACGTTTCTTGGGGTGTTGCAGAGAGAACAAAGGCAAACTTAGTATGCGGTGTTTCATGTCAAACTGAGATGAAGTGGTGCTCTGTGGAATGATGTTTTACTGCAGTTCATCACTACAGAATAGAGAGTTCCACTCCAGTCTTCTGGCCAGTCCCGTAGTCTTTCCTCCACTTGGCCCTTCTGGCATGGGATGGGGCTAAAGTAGCAGATTCTCAAAGTATAGTTTCTGGATCTGCACCAGTGAGTACCCGGGAACCTGTTAGAAATGCAGTGTCTCAGGTTCCACCCAGACTGCTGCATCAGAAATTCTGGGTTGGGTCTAGGGCCCAGCAGTCTGGTTTATAACAAGCCCTCCTGGGGACTCTGCTGTACATTCAAGTTTAAAAACCCCTATTCTAATGGAACCTTAGGGGAAAAAGCCTCATATCTACGAGTGAAGAATTCTAGCTCAGAGACACTGGCACCTCTTGCGCAGGAATACATTGCCAGTTAGATTACAGGGATTAGAATCCCGATCTTTGATTCTCCATTGATGAGCCTTTGAAAGTGTTAACAGTTTCAAACATTAGGTTCTAAGTAGATTTGATCTGGACCTTAAAGATTGGATTAGTCTTGACCAATTTTCTCCTTTCTCAAGTTTGTTTTTAGCAGATCAGCCAGAGCAGACTTTTTTTAGTCTTAGGATCAAAATGTTTGTGGTTGGTAATCATGGCATATTCCTTGGAGGAAAGGAAGATGCTAGGTCTGATGCTCGTTGGGGTGCAGGAAGCCAGCCAGCACATTTTATTGAGTACCCTTCATATTCCTTGCACTATGTTCCTAGGATTGGAAGAATAAAAGTTATGTAAAAACATGTCATTGCCTGGGACAGTTGGTAAAAACCTAGCCTATGCCCATCATCAGATTGGAGAGGCAGGAGCCACAGAGAGGCCCAATGCTAAGTAATATAGATCACATCTGGTAGAGCAGTGTTTGAGCACCACCTGAGCTAGGTCCATGGAAGAGGAGGGGGACAAATTTCTTGTTCTTAAGGAGTCTATGCTCTGATGGTAGGGAGCAGAACAGTCTTACTCTAGTGACAAAGCAAGGCCCTGTCAGGCTTCACAGTTTCATCTTTTTTCAGTTGAAGGGGAGCAAAATGTAATGAATGTGCTGTTCTTGTCTAGACTAAAAATAAGAACAAAAGGAAAGGGGGGAGAGATCTCTGTCGATTGTGTGACCTATTGTTCCATCCTATTATTCTTCGGAGTCCAGTTAAATGCTGCAGGCCTTATAGCTTGGTACTGGCCTCTTCCATTTCAGGCATCTGCTGACACTTTGTCCAGCAAGTGCCTGTCCATGGCTCTGGCCCCCTCACTGTAGCATCTTTGAGGGCTGTCAGGAGAAGCTGGTTGTGTATCCTTGAGACCATGTGCAGCTGTCAGCTTTGATGGCAGTTGTGTGTCCTCCTCCGCCTCCCCCGACCCCTGCCTCAGATAGTCTTTCTTTCTTTGGTTTCTGTTTTGTTTTGTTTTAACCTTTTCTTTTCTCTCTTTCTTTCTTTCTTTCTTTTTTTTTTTTTTTTTAAGATTTTTATTTATTTGACAGAAAGAGATCACAAGTAGGCAGAGAGGCAAGCAGAGAGAGAGAGTGGAGGAAGCAGGCTCCCCGTCGAGGAGAGAGCCCAATGGGAGGCTTGATCCCAGGACCCTGGGATCATGACCGGAGGCAGAGGCCTTAACCCACTGAGCCACCCAGGCACCCCTCCCTTTTTAAAAAAACAAAACAAAACAAAACAAAAACTGCCTTCTCTGTTTTTGCTACCAAGAGAGAAACTGGGATGCCAAATTTCCTCTCTGACATTTTCTTACCTTTGATAACTCCTAACTTAATTTAAGTAATCTTCATCTTAGATTGCAATTCCTAATTCGGAACGTTTTCCTTAGTCAGTTTTTTTATAGATAAAGATCACAAGTTGTACAAGGTGTACCTCTTCTTCTTCTTGTTGTTATTATTTTAATATCAGTACAAGTCCTTGAAGAAAAACTCTTAAATTGATTTAATTTTGATTTATTTTAATTAAAAATTATTACTGATTTTGAGAACTGGTAATTCTACTGTATCCTCAAAAAATATAGCAGTATTTATGAGCCTTATTTTCATTATCAGCTCCCTAAGAAGCCTTTGAAGATATTTTTTCCTAATCACTCCTTATGAAATTTTAAAAATGTCTGTGTATCTGTTCATGTCCTGTATGTATATCTTTATGTGCTATACATAAAAAGTGATGTTTTTTTCCCTCCACCTCCCAAACCTACTTTTCTTCCCTGTCGGGGAGGGGGATGATATCACTCCAAGTGAGAATACCTGGCATAGCATAAGATAAATAAATGCCCTTATACAAATGAGTCAGGGTAAGGATTATGCTATTTCTAATATTTTCTTTTTATAAAAAATTTATTAGATACTAGAATTCATCTAAAGTGATGAAGAAGATCTACTGGCTGGGCAAGTGTAGAGTGCATGAAGGGAACTAATAAATATTTTTAAGGACTTGTGCCAGCCATCACATAGGGTATGGTACAGGCACTTGCTTGAATTCACACAGCAGACTTTGAGACAGAGAGCATCATCTCTCTTTTTAGAAAGAAAGAACAAAAGGCTGGGACTCGTTTCCAAGCTTTTCTGATTGTAAATGTTGCTCCTCTTTCTTCTGAATCCATCTATCCTTCTTTCCCCAAGTAATATGAAGGGTGATGGTTGAACTTCTCAAGAAATAGGTACCTGTTAAAGTGTTTTAAAAATAACTGTGCTGCTGGTGATATGATAGTGAATTATTTTAAAGGATTAGGGTTTGTTTGTTTGTTTGTTTGGCAGAGATAGAATATATCTCTATTTTGGATTAGTAGAATAATTTTATTTTTGATTAATTCATTTTAACTTAAGAATTTTACTGGATTTTACATAATATAAATGTTCTTCTGTTCTTACCATTTAGTAAGTAAATAAGCAAAGGAAGAGTAGCTATATACTTCAGACATTTTATGTTTCTTATGTTGTAAAGGCTTCATTTTGCTTATGGATGACAACAGTTGATATGCAGAAAGGCAGTCTGCCCAGAGTTTCATAGCTTGTTGCCAAAGTAGCATCCCAGTCTTCCTTTCATTATACCATGATACCTCCTAGTTCACATTAGGAGCATAGTATAGTGGTGTTCTGTAGTGGTTCTAACATAGTAGCAGATAACAAGTTGCAGTGCCTTGTAAGTTGTAGGAACCAAGATCTTTGATGAATTGTATAGGATGGTTGATTTTTGGTGGGCACTTGGCGAAGCTTATAATAGATATACACTATTGTTTTTATTGTCTGAGAAAATTATAGTAATATATTACTATATTATATACTATATATATTACAGAGGATTTTGAAAATATGATCCTGTTTTATAGCATTCTCAATCTTTGTAATAAAAGATAGTAAAATTAATCACGGATTAGTAGGATCTGCTCTTCACACTGAAATTTCACACTTAAATTTCTTTCAGGAAAGAAAATAAGAGTCCTTTAAAATTATTAGTGGTTAGAAAGAGACACAGTACATTTTTGGGTTTTGCTTTTAGAATTGTCACTGAACTAATAAAAATGATCTATCTTTTTTCTGCCTTTCCTTTGAATGCAAATTTGAGGCCTATAAATATTTTTCAAGGTGAATTTATAGTTTATGAACCCTCTAGAAAGTCAGCCTCTTTACTTACATAGTTCTGTCCTGGCTTTTACCCCCAAACAGTAGTAATACTCTTTGTTAGACTAGTGCCTAGAATTACATTTAATGAAGCTTCAGATTCCTCATCTGTGAGATGGAATAATAATTCCTACTTCATAGGTTTTTGTCAGAATTAAAATTATATAATAGATTTAAAGTGTCTAGCATATTATTTTTTTTACACAGTAAATGAGGTTTTCTTTGTTTCCTTCTCGTTAAAGATACTAAGATAACTCATCACTTTTGCGGAAGACTTGTTACTCCTCGACTTTTGTTACTCTCCTTCTTAGATACTCATGACTTTTCCCAGGTGGCCTCCTTCTTCCTTTCTGTGTCTTATATCCCTGAAGACTTCTGCATCAGGTGGCTTCTTTGTCCCTTCTGGTTATGGGCATTACTTTCTGGTCCTTAGCAACTACTTTTGCTGGCCTGGCCCTACGAGCAATTTTCTAGTGCTCTTCTAATGATCACCTAGAGAACAGTTTCTATACATTCATTTCATGCTTCTGTTATTCTGTCCTAGATGAAAAACTCTTTAGAGAGCTAACTCTTAGGGTTCTTGTGGCTCTTCCAGTCTTATGACAGAACCCTTCACATGGGTGATGCTTAGCTTACTTTGCTGTTTCTAAAAACTGTCCTGGCAGCTTAAAGGAGAATATCCAAAAGTGTTTTGGTCATTGACATAAAATATATGTAGATTTCCTTTAATAAATTAGAGGCAGCTCTAATAATGGTATGTCCTAGTAGACTTTTATTGTATTACTGTACTCTGTAATCATACGTTTTTCTCTGTTGCTTTGTGGGATAATTTTAAATATTAAAAAGAAATAGAGAAGAGTACCATTCATTTTTACCAAAGATGTAACAAAGTACTAACGCTTTGGTCAGGTATAGTTTTGGTTCATTTGGGACTGGAAATGCCAAATGTCAACTACAGTTTGCAGGGGGTTTTGTTTTGTTTTGTTCTTTAATGCTGTTCATGAAGTTGTATTAATTCATTCATTGAAGTCATAACTTTTTAATACCTACAATTCTTAGATCTGGGGTGGAATAGAAAGTTAATTATGCTCTAGAAGGAGCTATTCTTGATCTCCTGGTAAAACAGAACTTGCTGTGAATGGATGCTCTTTGTAATCGTTAATGAGCACTCCCTCTCCAGGCAGCTTCTGCACTTTCTTAGTTTAATTCCATTGCTTCATGAATCCAAGGCATTTTTCTACGTCAATAGTTGAATAAAACAGTCACCCAGCAAATTCTGCATAACCTAAATTGCTAGTTTTTAAGTATGGGCCCTGTTCTTTTAAAAATATCTTCTTCCCTCCCCACCAGCTTTTTTTTTTTTTTTTAAATAAATTTTAGAGCTGTAAGTGCAAAATTTTGTTTTCCATCTTGATACTTTCCTTCCTGTTTCCATTCCCAGCAAATTTATTGGAAAACAGGTGTATTAGAGGTTCTCAAGACCATTCAGGTTTGATGATTCACTAAGAGTACACAGGATTCAACATACAGTTTTATCCTCAGCTGTGATTTATAGTATAATGGAAGAATACAGAACAAAATTAGCAAAGGGAAAAGGAACATGGAATGAAGTCCGAAGGAAACCAGGCACAACCTTCCGAGAATCCTATCCCATTAGAGTCATAAAGGACATGCTTAATTCTTCCAGCAATAAGTTGACAAAATACATGTGAAGTGTTGTCTGCCAGAGCAGCTCATTAGAGACTCAGTACCCAGATTTTTTATTTGGAGCTGGTCACATAAACACATCTACCTGACATGTACCAAAAATTTCAGACTCCCAGCAGGAAAGTGGGTGTTCAGCAATAAACCACGTTGTTTGTTCATACCATCTAGGTAGGAGCAGTCGGCCACTGTTGGCCACTCTTACCAGTTCTAGGAGTGGTGGAAACCCTCCTGAAATCCAAGGGCCACTCTTGCAAGCGAACTTTCTAGGGATAGTGTTCTCAGGTCCTGGGACCAGACTCTTCTGAACTCTATGTTTGTTTATCACTTGCCTTTTTGGCATCTCTAACAGGGTGTCCAATAGCCCAAACTCAGTGTATGTCCTGTGAGTTCCTTGTCTTTGGCCTATAAACCTGTTTCACCTGCAGCCTTTCCCTTTCTCATTTGGTGGCATCCCCAACCTTATATTTTCTTGGGCCAAAAAAGCCTTGTAGTGCTTGGTGACTACTCTTCCTGTCATATAACGCTCATCTCATTTGTTAGGAAATCTTGTAGTGTTCCCTTCCTCCAAACAGTAGCGGGTTTATGTCAAAATAACCTTGGCCATTGATGGACAAATATGGAATGTGGATTATAGGTATAGGAGAGTCTGTTACACTGTTTTCTCTACTTTTGTATATTTGAAGCCCATAACAAACTGTAATAGTCTGTCTTTCTTTAAGGAACTGTCACACATAGATCACACACATATCACTCAGATCTGACCCTTCCCATTATAGCCTCTACTACTACTACCACCACCCTGTACACCCCTCTTTTCTCAGCATAGCAGCCTAGTGACCCTTTAACAAAGTCTGATCGGAATCTTTCATTGATTTCCTTCCTGAGCTCAGAGTGAAAACTCAGGCTCTTTCAGTGGCCGACAGTACTTTACCAGATTGGACTCCTGCCCTGTTCTGTCTCAGACCTCTCCTGCCCCCCTCCTTGCCCTCCTCCAACTACACAGGTCTGCTCTTTCTTCCTCCACCTGCCAGGGAGCTCCTGCCTGAAGACCTCCCATTTACTGTTGATGCCTCCTGCAGAATGACCTTCATGACTGTATGGCCTACTCCCTCACCCTCATGCCCAGTGGTACCTTCTGACCCCTAATGCTCTTACCTTATTGTAGGTTTTCCATTTTCACAGCACAGTGTATAACTGGTCTATTTATTCTGCTTGGTGTACATCACTTGCCTCTATCATCCCTCCACTCACCCCTTCTCTCCTTGGAATAAAAGCTCCCTCATGGAAAGTATCTTTGCCTTTTTTTTTTCTTTTTTTTTCCCCCCCTTCAGTGATGTATCATCCCAAGCACAAGTTCAGTGCCTGGTATGTATAGAAGGCATTTCATGAATGTTTGTTGAATGAATGAATAATGTCAGTGCTAGGACACATGAGAAATCTACTAGAGTGCCCCTTCTTTTTCTATGTGAAGAGCCCAAAGCCTAAGAAGTTATATATAGTTGGTTAATGGTTTTGTATGGGTGTGTGAGTGAACGTGTGTGCTTTTGTTTATGAAACTATATTAAGATTAAACTTTTAATAATCTTTTAATTATATATCCTGAGATACCTTTTGAGATGTGGCAAAGTGGTAAAACAGTACAATTAGAAAAAACAGATTTCAAATATCCTGTGCCCATTCTGTTTGAAACATTTCACCTTTTAAAATGATACCTTAAAAGGACCTCCTAAGTGCCTCCAGCCATCTTTTTCTTTTTTTTTTTTTTTATAAACATATATTTTTATCCCCAGGGGTACAGATCTGTGAATCACCAGGTTTACACACTTCACAGCACTCACCAAAGCACATACCCTCCCCAATGTCCATAATCCGACCCCCTTCTCCCAAACCCCCTCCCCCCAGCAACCCTCAGTTTGTTTTGTGAGCTTAAGAGTCACTTATGGTTTGTCTCCCTCCCAATCCCATCTTGTTTCATTGATTCTTCTCCTACCCACTTAAGCCCCCATGTTGCATCACCACTTCCTCATATCAGGGAGATCATATGATAGTTGTCTTTCTCTGCTTGACTTATTTCGGTAAGCATGATACGCTCTAGTTCCATCCATGTTGTCGCAAATGGCAAGATTTCATTTCTTTTGATGGCTGCATAGTATTCCATTGTGTATATATACCACATCTTCTTGATCCATTCATCTGTTGATGGACGTCTAGGTTTTTTCCATAGTTTGGCTATTGTGGACATTGCTGCTATAAACATTCGGGTGCACGTGCCCCTTTGGATCACTACGTTTGTATCTTTAGGGTAAATACCCAATAGTGCAATTGCTGGGTCATAGGGCAGTTCTATTTTCAACATTTTGAGGAACCTCCATGCTGTTTTCCAGAGTGGCTGCACCAGCTTGCATTCCCACCAACAGTGTAGGAGGGTTCCCCTTTCTCTGCATCCTCGCCAGCATCTGTCATTTCCTGACTTGTTGATTTTAGCCATTCTGACTGGTGTGAGGTGATATCTCATTGTGGTTTTGATTTGTATTTCCCTGATGCCGAGTGATATGGAGCACTTTTTCATGTGTCTGTTGGCCATCTGGATGTCTTCTTTGCAGAAATGTCTGTTCATGTCCTCTGCCCATTTCTTGATTGGATTATTTGTTCTTTGGGTGTTGAGTTTGCTAAGTTCTTTATAGATTCTGGACACTAGTCCTTTATCTGATATGTCGTTTGCAAATATCTTCTCCCATTCTGTCAGTTGTCTTTTGATTTTGTTAACTGTTTCCTTTGCTGTGCAAAAGCTTTTGATCTTGATGAAATCCCAATAGTTCATTTTTGCCCTTGCTTCCCTTGCCTTTGGCGTTGTTCCTAGGAAGATGTTGCTGCGGCTGAGGTCAAAGAGGTTGCTGCCTGTGTTCTCCTCAAGGATTTTGATGGATTCCTTTCGCACATTGAGGTCCTTCATCCATTTTGAGTCTACTTTTGTGTGTGGTGTAAGGAAATGGTCCAATTTCATTTTTCTGCATGTGGCTGTCCAGTTTTCCCAGCACCATTTATTGAAGAGGCTGTCTTTTTTCCATTGGACATTCTTTCCTGCTTTGTCGAAGATTAGTTGACCATAGAGTTGAGGGTCTATTTCTGGGCTCTCTATTCTGTTCCATTGATCTATGTGTCTGTTTTTGTGCCAGTACCATGCTGTCTTGATGATGACAGCTTTGTAATAGAGCTTGAAGTCCGGAATTGTGATGCCACCAACGTTGGCTTTCTTTTTCAATATCCCTTTGGCTATTCGAGGTCTTTTCTGGTTCCATATAAATTTTAGCATTATTTGTTCCATTTCTTTGAAAAAGATGGATGGTACTTTGATAGGAATTGCATTAAATGTGTAGATTGCTTTAGGTAGCATAGACATTTTCACAATATTTATTCTTCCAATCCAGGAGCATGGAACATTTTTCCATTTCTTTGTGTCTTCCTCAATTTCTTTCATGAGTACTTTATAGTTTTCTGAGTATAGATTCTGTGCCTCTTTGGTTAGGTTTATTCCTAGGTATCTTATGGTTTTGGGTGCAATTGTAAATGGGATTGACTCCTTAATTTCTCTTTCTTCTGTCTTGCTGTTGGTGTAGAGAAATGCAACTGATTTCTGTGCATTGATTTTATATCCTGACACTTTACTGAATTCCTGTATAAGTTCTAGCAGTTTTGGAGTAGAGTCTTTTGGGTTTTCCACATATAGTATCATATCATCTGCGAAGAGTGATAATTTGACTTCTTCTTTGCAGATTTGGATGCCTTTAATTTCCTTTTGTTGTCTGATTGCTGAGGCTAGGACCTCTAGTACTATGTTGAATAGCGGTGGTGATAATGGACATCCCTGCCGTGTTCCTGACCTTAGCGGAAAAGCTTTCAGTTTTTCTCCATTGAGAATGATATTTGCGGTGGGTTTTTCATAGATGGCTTTGATGATATTGAGGTACAGCCATGTTTTTCTAAACTTAATCCCAATAGCTGCTTTCCAGTTGAAACTGTTTTTCTAGGCCCTGAGTATAAATTCATAGGCTAAACTAAAATGCCTGTATAATAAAACTTATGGAATTGCTTGTTTTCTTACTCTTATTAATGGCCAGTGAAAACCCACATTAAGAACATATAATGTCTTAACGTTGCTATGACAATGAAAGAGCTTTTAGAAGAAAAGCTTTAATTGTTTAATTGGTGAAACCTCACTGCCTCTCCTCCCCTCAGCATCATATCCTGAGAGAAGAAAGGTGAGAAATCTCTAGTGACAGAATCCCTGTCTTCTAATTATTCTGACTTTTGTACTTACCCTATAGAGAAGAGTGTTGTCTTTAGTGGGAATGATCTAAAGCAAGATTAGAGAAATAGCTAGCTGGTTGCCTAAGTTTTTAGCTTCCACATCTGCAATATTGTGTGCAGTATTGGGTGCAGTACTAACCCATACATGGCCTTGAAGCAGTGCAGGAAGCTAGGCTCTCTCTGCCCCAAGGTAGGAAAGCTGTCCTTTGGCGCAAGAGCAGACCCTGAGAGAGCAGCCCTTTTCCTGTTATTCACTGTGACAGCTCAGCTGTGCCACAGATGAGACTGTCCCCTAGATTTTTAGCTCTACATGCTGATGTGGCATGACAAAGCCTAGATTATATTATAACTGTAATCCTGCCTCAAAGCTTGTTTGTTTTAATTGTTCACTTTTACAGATTCAAATTTGTCCCTTTAAACCTTGGGCATTATATTTATTCAGTATGTGTTAGAGGTTTTCAGTGATCTTTCAGATCATTACAATTGTTCAGCTTCTATTCAAAGCCATGGCAAGGTAAAAGAAATTGATCTCCTGGCTCCTCTCCCTCGTACTCACTGCTGCCTCTGAACCCGGACTGCTGCTGTGATCTGCAATCTGATGTTTGTCACGGTGTCTGCGGGCTCTGAATCTGTGCCAGTTTTTCTTTATCTTGTTTCTTTTATCTGGACCTTCTCAGATACCTTTTTTCTTTCTCCTTAATATACCCTGGGCTGTAGTTGTGTGTTTTCAGGTTTGAAAAGGTTTGGAAGTAGCCACTTCTTAAGGGTAACTGTGTCTAATTGTTTTGTCTGTCGGTGAAGTATAACATGAATATGGAAAAAGGCATACATTGAAAGTTCAGTGCATTTCCAAAAAGTGAACACATCCCCTCAGGAACCAGCAACTAGATCAAGAAACAGAACATTGCCAGCTCGCCTTTGGTGCCTCCTTTCAGTGAGTAATTCCTTCTCCCAAGAATAACCAGTATCCTGACTTCTAACACGAGATACTATTTTTGCTTGTGTTTGTACTTGATATAAATGGAACCATATGGTACCATTATATCTGGCTTCTTTAACTTAACATTATGTTTGTGAGATCCATTCATGTTACTGCATATAGAGATGGTTTATTTATTTTCAGTTCTATTAGTAATCTATTGTGTCGCACTAGCTTTCAAGTGAATACCTCTCTCCAGTTGAGCATAGAGCTGGCGATGCAGCCTAGCACCATCTTGCGCATAATATGTGATGAATTGACTTGCTGCAGAAATAGAAGGAAATTTACCCAGTGTAAGAACTTCTCCTTTAATAGATAAGAGATGCTGAGTCCATGTTATAGGGACACATTCACTTCTTTATTTCTCATGTTTGGGCATGATTAAATATTTAACTTCTTTTCTGTTGTAATGTTATTTGCTTAACTGCAAGAGTCATGAGAAAGAGTGGGTAATGATGCTAACTTTTGATGACTGGAAATAAAATAATATTTTAGGAACTTCTTTGAGAACCCCTGTCTTCACTGGAGACAGAACTTTTTCCTCTATCACAAGTCTTCAGCAAAGACTTTTTTTTTTAATACCACGCCTTGGGGATTTTTGTTTGGCTGAGTCTTAGCAGTGATGTTCCACTGTTGTCAAATTTTCATCCTGTTTGTGAGGCTGGTGGGCTTTTCTGCTGACCCTCCTGCATTTGGAGCATGTCCTCCCCACCTCTCTTAAGCTGGTGGAGGTTTGGGGTGAAATAAAGATAGAGAGATGAAACCAAACAAAATTCCAAGCAAGCCTGTGTTCTTCCCCCACCCTGCCCTGCCCAGCTCCTTCCCTACGTTGGTCTCTCAATGGATCTTAGGTGAGAAATCTCTCAGGGTCTACTCCTAATTTCTAAAGGACAAGAATGTTTAAAACAACTAACTGTTTGCTGTGACATTCTCTCATAACCAAGAGTGTAGCAGTAATGGTAGTAACTGTTAGGATGTGGGAATGTGTCATTATGTGGTATTTCCTGGTGGTGAATCACCTTCCCCTGAGCCCCCTTGGTGATCACTAGCAAGTGAGTGAGTGAGAGGAGGTGTTCTTACAAGAAAAGAATGGACACTTTCTTTGCCTCTCCTTCACTTTTAATGGGCCTGGGCTACATCCAGTCTCCTCTCACTTTTGTTCACTTACTGAGGATGCTGGATTCCTCTCCCTCTCAGACTAGAACTAAAGAAGATTCCCTGATTGTTTAGAAAGAAGAAGAAAATGATTACACAGATGTTTTTGATCAAAAGGGGAAAGGAAGAAAAGGCTGTTATGATAGGAGATTAAAATCTGAAACTGCAGGGTGAAGCAGTAGCCTCTCTGGGTCGTTGTGAGAACCGTGGTATGATTGGACCCGGTTACTCTCTGACTTGCTACTTAGGAGTGATGCTCCTCACACAGTTCAAGCAACATTTTCTCATCTCTTCCCTACACCTTCTGTAAACAGGGCACTTCCTTATGATAGTTTGAGTAAGCAGAGTAATATTGCGTCCTGCTCTCTTGGTGTAAGCATTTTATAATGACACAATGGTTCGTAGAGGGTGTGTGTGTAAGGGAACTGTCCTTATCCTTTAGTCAGTCCAGAGACAAAAGGGATAGCAGGGTGGTGACATTTGTGATCAAAGATGCATCTTCAAAGTGAAGTTTATGTTATATTTATTATGTTACAATTTTATAGTAAATTGTATATAAATTATATATAAATTATATACATTTGTGGTATATAAATTATAGCTCGATAAAACAGAAATAAAAAGTTTAACTGACTTCTGAAGTATTGTTTTTGTTTTTTAGTTTATGAAATGTAGATAATCTAGGGAGAAAATGTAGAGAAATAAAAAGATGAATAAGTATTTCATAATTCTTGTCACCTTGGCTTAATTACTGTTAACATGTTAGTGTTTATTTTTCTAGTTTTATATACTAAATACATACATATGTGCCTATATATAAAAAATTATTTTTCAAAATGATAAAATAGCCCTATCTCTAACATTAAAAGTAATGTACTATCTAGAAAATTGAAAGATGGAAAACCTTTTTTCCTTACAGTGCCCTTGCCTTCTTCCCTCTGCCACTGCCTCCCCCCACAAGATTATTATAGATGACTTTTTGGTGTGTTTCCAGTCTTCTGTGGATTAAAGCTATTTCTTGTTGTTGATAATCACTCAAGGAACTCTCTGCTGAACACGTGTGTTTATTTATATAGCTGCATTTAGTTTAAAAATAAGTTTGTATTTATTCTAAGATGATTTCTCCTAAACAGTTTAGATCAGTGCTTTACTCTTACGCAGTCTTAAACGTAAACTTAAAGTCACTGCCTCACAATACATTTCTACCTTTAAGCTTGTTAATAGTGCATAAATACTCTCCATATTCATGTAGTAGTTACTTCTTCCCTCCGTATACTTCACTGAGACAGTGTAGCCTTTGGATTGTAAAATACTGCAGAACAGGCTGGTTTAAGTAACTTCATAAAACTGTGTGGCTGGAAGCACTTTAGTTGTTTTTCTCCTTGGCATAAAGGTGGGGACTGATAGCCACTGTACAACATGGTTACTTAATCTCAATACATTTTCATTGATAGTTGCTCCATAAGTGACAGTGTGTTTCTTATTATTCTTATCATTTTAACTTACCTGAATATAAAGAAAATGGGAATTAGGGAAAAGAAGCAGTATATGACTTAGGAAAAGTCTGATAACTATTTGAAACTAATGTAGTATTTTAAACTTCTTTAATAGATTCTGTGTATTTCTATTGATACTTGATTCAAATCTTCCTTCAGTTGCTTAATTGAAGTAGTTAAGTCTCAGTATTTGTTTACATAATATCTTCAGCATCTGTTGCTCCATTTGTGTGGAGGGAAGATAGCCAGCTGCCAGCCCATCTCTAAACTGGACTGTGACCTCATGTCTGTGATCGATGGACACAGCTGTGGGGTTTCCATGTGTGCTTGGCAGTGCCAATGCTGAAAACATCTGGTCTAAGAATGTAATTCTCTTCTTCTGCAACTATATGAAAATTATTTGGTGCATAACGGAATAATCCCAAGTATCCTTACGCAGTATAGAAGTCACAGGTGACTCAAGAGGAGCCCAGGATGGCATTCTCTGTAGACTTGAAGATATCAGTGAATTCAAAGTATCATTGTCTTATTGAGTGTGTATCTATAAACATCTGGTCCAGTGCCACTGGATCCATGCCATTTTTCTTCATTCTAGATTTAAGAAATGGCTATTTAGTATAATAGGTAGCAAAAAACAGCAATGAAGGTTTTGGCCAAACACAGTGAATATAGTTTGATTCACGTCTCACAAGGATTGCTGTGTTTGAGATGCATTTCTTCGCAGCTCCTGTACATCTTTAATGAAGATATTGAGGCACGATTACGTAGTACTGCTGTGGGATTTTTCCTTTATATAGATAGTAAATGTGTGCATATTAAATTACTTGTATTTATCATATATTATACATTTATACATACTATATATAGTTTATATACAAAATTAATATGTAATTATGTAATGTAACCAGTTAACCTCAATAGCCCTTGCATTGGCACTTGTGGGGAAGTCATTCTCTGGATTGGCACTTGTTTTTATAGTACCTGAAGAGTTCAAAATACCATTTAAAAACCCAAAGCTCTTCAGAATTATAGATCTTTAAACTTTTATTTTTTTCCTCCCAAGAAATTAAGGATGTCATTGTCTTCAGTTAAAATTAACCATCTAGGGGATCTGAGCTCTGTATATAGCAAGCCCCAAATTAACCCCTTATTTGCTTTGAACTCTTAAGTCAAGAGACATTTCTTTTTTTCCCTATTGATTTTGAGGTTTCTCTTTTAAAGATTACAAGTCTTAGAGAACCTAAAATTTTAAAGTCAGTTTGCCCCCCACAGTGTGTGTGTTTAGTTAAGCAAACAGATCAACCTAATTAATTCTGCAGACAGAGGCTATAGTACTCTTGTGTGTCAGTTTGTAGCTCCAGGCTTAGGTATTCAGTAGAAAGCCTAGCTATTGAATATACATCAGTGTGTAAACATCTTTGCACAGTGAGTGAGCACTTTTGATGAACTCAAATATGAAGTTGCCAATTTATACTAAGCCTGATACGAAGAGGGAGTTTTCTTGGATTTTTCTTATGGATTTGTTTTGTTTTATTGATAACTTAGTCTGGGCTCAGAGAGTTTAAAAGTAGTTTTGCTGGCCTGTGAGTGGTGTTGCTTCATCCTGCATGCTACATGGATTTCTTTTAAACTGGCTTCCCAGCATTCTTAGTTCTGTAAGATCTGCCCTACCTGCACCAAGGAGATCTTTTCTCCCCCTCCAGGACAGTTAGTTGCCCTTTTCTGACTCTGTCAGTAGCCTTCGGTTTCTGGATCCTGTTTTGCTGTCTCTCTCTTTCCACTGCCTGCACGGTGTCTGTTACAAAGTGGGCCCTCGATGTGCTGATTGGATACATTGATACCATGGGCATACATAGGGATGTGGTTCTTGCTAAAAGGCTGTCAAGAGGAGTGACTTAGCAACTTCCTAGCTTACATTTTTTGGGTCTTGGTAGATGGTAAAATTTAGCAGTTTATGTTGCTGGGTGGGGGTGAATGAGTTGGTCAGGTTCCAATATGATAGCATCCTTCTTTGTTCATAGAGGAGTTTGGGTTGATGAATGGCCTTTTGGGATCTTCACTGGAGAAAGTTATTTGAACATGTAACTGATTTGCATTTTGATCTCTGTAAATCAGAGATCTGTAAATCTCTGTAAATCAGTGTTTCCTTTCAGAGGAGATGCCATTTGAGGTACTTTATGTGTTCGAATGGTGATGATTTTACTGTTTTTGTGCAGAAATCTACCCCCTCACCCCCCCACCCCCCAGCTTCAGGGGTAGGCATGGGGTAATTAGTGGTCCTTTTTCTTGCCCTCTGTGAGAGTTCTAGTTTTAAACAGTTGCTCTGAATTAGGAGGCTCCACACAAATACTCACTGTGTGTTTTTGCTTCCATGTCGTTTAGAATACAGGGAGCCAGTGATCCCAAGAAAGGGAGGACTGCCATGTTCTTTAGGGAGTGGCACAGTTTGACCTTTGCTAGACGAAGAGTATCTGTAGTGTCCTCAGGCCTTCCTTTCAGGTCTGTCTTCCAGTGATTCTAGTCTGCAGTTTAATTTTTCCTTATGTATGTGGGTATGTGTATGAAAGGAGGAAAATGGATTAAGGAACATGATCTCAAATTAATGAGCTATTTTTAGACCAGAATGACTTATGCAGTTTTGTGAGGTTCATGTAGTAGACTGCTCTGAAGTTCTACATAAATAAGAAAAAAATTGCCAATCACTGAGCTTTCTGGTATATAAAAAAAGAAATCTGTACCTTTCCTTTGCTTTAAGTAATTGCTGTATAGCAGGCTTGCTGCTGGTTCGGGTGGTGGGGGGACTATATGAGGTAAAAGAAACAAGGTTAAGATAGAATATGAACTTATGTCTTCAAAATTTGTGGAAACTTTATTTTGGTTGTCCTGTTTAAATTGGATTACTTTAATACTATATTATGGCCTTCCACTGTAAAAGATTTATTTTATGAAAAACACTTTTTATTC
This sequence comes from Mustela erminea, assembly GCF_009829155.1. NCBI lineage: Eukaryota > Metazoa > Chordata > Mammalia > Carnivora > Mustelidae > Mustela > Mustela erminea. The sequence goes on along the minus strand of NC_045620.1, from coordinate 59,463,351 downwards.
CTATATGCAATAAAATTTACATTTTAAATAATCTATATACCTTTTAAGATCACACTTAAAGAAAGATTTTTTGATAAAATGCAAATAATACTCAATATCAGCAGTAATATGTATTGTGTTCAGAACAAGTCTCAGAATGAAAAAACATGAAGTTGCAGAATGAAATACCCATGGTAGTTGTAACATTCCTCAAGGCTTGGGAGTATATTGATTAATACCAATCTCAGAACAAGTCACCTTATTTCTAGTTAAATCGTATATTGAAGATAATTGGTCTTCTGTTCCCTTCAGTCTTTGGAATCTGGATTTTGGTATCTTTTAATGTTTTTCCAAGAGGAGCACCTGCGGTTTATCACTGTGTCCTTGTGTGAACAGAGGTAACTGCATGTAGAGTTAGTGATACCTGTTGCTAATTATTCTTAGTACTAGGCCTAATGTAACTCTAACAGTCAGAAAGAAAATAGTGTGTTTCCTGTTTTGCTTGCTGGCCCTTGGGTTAGTTGTTGTGTGGCATCCTTGCCTAGGCCTTCTTAGTCCACCACAGCAGTGAGTCAGTAAGCCTGGCGGAGTGCATGCTGTTGATTGTCTGTTCACCTACCTACTGCCAGAGGCAAGCGATGCCACAGATTTATGTGGTTTGAGTTCAGCTGGGCTTCCTCTTTTACAGGCTTTGTGTGAGTACTTACTGTGTACTAGCCACCATGAGGGTCTTTTTTCATTCACCCTCCTGGCTTGTGACTCACTGGCTGGGAATGGATTAGGGTTTCTCATCGTACGTGTAGGGATGCTGAGACTCAAGGATTTACTCTCTCACTCTCTCTCTCTCTTTTTTTTAAAGATCACATATCTTACCACATACTCAGGGTTATAGGCACTGTCAGGGTATAGAAATGAACAAGATAGAGTCCTTGTCTTTGGAGCTTATGTTTTCATAGAGAAGATAGATTTTAAACTAATCATTGTGGGGCAGTGAGTGCTATGAAGAGCAATAATCTGTCTCCAGAGCATGTGATTTTTATGTAACTGAATGTTTTCATTGCCCTTCTGGATGCTTCTGGAGCTTGAGACTTAAAGTTGGCATGGGGCAGAGCTACAGTGAGACTTCTAGAGAGGAGAGGCTTTCTCCAGCTGGGAGGCTTGGGGACACATTTTGAGGAATTTCTGTGACTATTATGAAGTACACTGGTGTTTAGTTCAGAATAAAATTTCCCTTTTGGGTTTTATGAAGTGATGTGGGGTCAATTTGCATATCAAGTCCAGTGCAGATGGTGGCCCTAGAATCAGATCCTCTACTGGCTGGTCAAGTAGAGTCATTTTTCTATTGGGATTTCGAAACTTCTGATTTCATATTCTCATGTTCTCTTTTCAAATGATTAGGTATGTTTCTAAGAAGTAGAGAAAGGTGGGAGAGAGAGACATTTTGAATGATTTTCCTAGTTGGAATTGAAAAATAAGGAGGTAAATTTTAATTATTAAAGTTATGATTTCCAATGTCATTCTGTAGCTTTCCTCTGTACCACAGTAGTGGAGAAATGATCACACAGGTTTAAGTTTTGAGAAGTGTTGGAGTGGTCTCCACGTTTGTGCTAAGTTCCATCTTCCCCAGAATGTGAGTAGATGCAGTGTGTTATTGCCAAATGAATGATCTTAACCTGAATTCTGTCACATAAAAGCTCTTAAATGGGGGGATGTCTGTCAACAGTTAGAATAAGTTGATTCTGTTTTCTGTTTTGCCTGGAGATATTTGAAACTTAATCATTGTCTTCTTGAATCACTTCTATGGTAAGCATCTTTGAATACTCAGAGCTAAGGGAATAGTTCTACAAAGATCTTCCAGAGACTTCTCCAAGCATGTGAAATGTGTGTCAGCAGTCATTCAGTTATATTTGAATGTAAATTGCCATTTCAGAACAAAGAGGGGGGGAATCCCTTTCCAGATATGCAAATTATGCACAATGAAGAGAATTATTTGAAAATAACAAAATGGCAGTATACGCCTTTAAACTGAAGCTTCTTTCCTTCTTGTGGTAATTGACACAGTTGGTCTCTAGAGCTTACTAGTGCTCTCTGTGCACCAGTAGCTCTCTCTCCTCTCTGGTCTTTTTCCTGCCAACTCTAGCTGCCTAGTCTTCCCAGCCTCTCAACTCAGAATTGCCTGGGCTCCTATTGGGTTTCCTCCCTCTGTAAGAGTCCCTGAAACCTCTCTTAAGGCAGTAAACTGGAGCAATTATAAAGCTTCTCTGATGTTTCCCATCTCTCAGGGGTCAACTGTCCTCCAATCCCTGATGTCCAGTGTCTTAAAACTTTTTCATATGTTTTATTTATTGTAGTTGTCTAGTGGGAAAGTAAATCTAGTCCTTGATAATGAATCTTGGCCAGGAGCAGAAGTGCCCATTATTCCTTTTATTTTATTTTTATTTTTTCAAGATTTTATTTATGAGAGAGAAAGAGAAAGAGAGCATGAGAGGGGGGAGGGTCAGAGGGAGAATCAGGCTCCGCACTTGCTCCCTGATACGGGACTCGATCCTTGGACTCTAGTATCATGACTGGAGCTGAAGGCAGTTGCTTAACCAACTGAGCCACCCAGGCACCCCCATCATTCCTTTTAACTGAAGACATTTTTCAGAGCCCAGCCTTTATCTGATTTACCACATCAGATATGAAGCAGGAGCCTTTGTGCTTGTGCACACAGATGGATCCAGTAGGAAATGCCCAAAGAGGTACTACTTAGCATACCCATACCTTCCTCAGAGCTGTGCCCCTTGTTGCCATTCATTACTTGGGCCTGATTTTTAGGGTATTAAGGAAGACTATATTCAGTGAGCACGGTATTCTTTTCTGGCTTGAACTGTGGGAAGCTTCATGAAGTTTGCCACTGACTTAGGAAAGAGTATGAATGGACTGAGGCAAGATTCTCTTCAACTGATCCTCTGGCAGGTCAGAAAGGCGAAGATAGCATGACGGTTGCTTCTGGACTCCATTTAGCTTCTCCTTTGCTCTAGGGAACACGTAAGCTTGGAAGTTTTTGATCTCAAGAAGTTACAGGTCTGGATTGGTATCATCGTTGAAAATGGTAAGAAATGACTGTGAAGGCCAGAGTTCTGTGCTGCAGCTGACCGAGTAGAAGGCAAATAAATCAGCAGTGTTCTGGTACTTTTCAGGCTCCTGACAGTTTTTCCTCAGAACTGACAACAGGTGGAAGGGAGACTGGCACTGACTCTAAAACAGCATGGATGGGGTCAGGATTCTTATTCCAGCGAGACAGAGGGAGCCAGACCATGTGAATTGCCAGAAACAAACTCATTTTGAATTCCTATGGTGCTGTCTCCTCTAACCTAAACTCTTTTCTTAACTTTTCTTTTTCTAATTAGGAAAATAGTACCTGTCAATTATAGAAAAATAAGTTAGGGGCACCTGGGTGTCTCAGTTGTTAAGTGTCTACCTTCAGCTTAGGTCATGATCCCAGAGTCCTGGGGTCAAGCCCCATATCGGGCTCCCTGCTTAGCGGGAAGCCTGCTTCTCCCTCTACCACTCCCTCTGCTTGTGTTCTCTCTCTCACTATCTCTCTCTGTCAAATAAATAAAAATCTTCAAAAAATAAATCAAAGAAGAAAATATCTATAATCCAGAGATAATCTTTGATAACATTTCTTTTTTCTTTGTGTCTGCTCCTTAAAATATGAATGTAAATATCTAAATGTACTTAATTGTGTTGTAAATGGCAAAATGTTGATGTCAATGATATATTTGTCTTCTGAGCATTTGGGATTACTGATCTTTTTTGGTCTCATAATAAAATTGCAAGTTTAATTATAGAGAGAAAGAAGAAGTCTTTCCTTCTGTCCTTCTAGGTTCTTGACCAATGCCCCTGTAACAAAAGATAGATTAACAAGAGAAAAACAGAAGTGTATTGGTATGTATCACATATATATTAGTGGGAGCTGTTGCAGGAAAAGGAAAGACTCAGAGAAATGGCAAAACCCAAATGCCTTCATACTAGGTTGAATAGAGAGGCAGTAGTGGAAAAGTAACTAAAATACATGGGGAAGCTAAAGGAAGATAAGAGATATATTAACAAGGTTTGCTTTTATCAGAATTCTCTTGGCCTCAACTCTCCGTCTCTGGTGATGAGAATTTTTTTTTTCAGTTGGTATAGGAAGGACTTCTTTCACATGGGAGTTTTCTCTCTTGCTTTCAGGAAGAAAAGGGAAGGTTAGCATGTCCTCCTTAAACCTGCTCTTTCTCAAGTGCTCTTAGTTCAGAATAACCCTTATGCCAAAGCAGCGTATTTTGGGGTGACATATTCTGGTTTTCTTCCATTATAGTCAGGTGTTTGGGTGGGGGATTTTAGTTTGGCCCCACTGAGCCTTATCTGGCAGACATTTCATTCAAAGTCTAGGATTCAGGTCCTGCTTTAGGTTGCTATATTTTAGGGTCCTCAAGAGCAGGTACTCTTGGGTGTGTGTGTGTGTGTGTGTGTGTGTGTGTGTGTGTGTATAGCTACTTCCCTCATGGAGGGAGAAAATGGATGGATTCTGAAATTAAGTACTGACACGAACTGTTTCAAGTTAACATTACCGAAGGCATTTGTACCCATGGTGTTATGTCTCATAGATTGGAGCTTGATGCCAATTGTTAGGGCTTCCTGGTTTTGATGATCGCAAACTTCAGAAAATTGTATTAGTTTCATTAGATCCTAGAGGAATAGTGATCTGTCTTATTTGACTTTCTTGTTTGAGTAAGAGCATCATGTTTATTTGCCATGTTGAGCTTTTAGGTAGGGGACTATCGCAGAGATATATTTTGGCCTCCTTGTGGTTCTTGGTGTCAGTTATGGAAGCATCAGTCTCCCAAGACTTCATGAGTGAGTGATGGGGAAGAAAATGGAGTGAAGTGTATTCACCATCCTGCATCATCTCATCACAGCCTCAAGTTGTCCCCCATCACTCACCTACCATGTCCATCCAGGGAAATGGTACTATTGTATTGTTTCATTCTCTTTCTTGCCACACACTTTCTAGGTACCAGTTCAGTGATGGTATCTCACTGAAATACAGCTTGTAATGTAATGTAGCCTGGCAGACTTTGTAGAAGACAGAAGAGCTAGAGGGCTCTGTGGATACTTTGCTGTGTCTAGTAAAAGTTCTTTGTGGTGCCTGTAGACACAAAAGACAGAGCAGGTTAAGGGCCTTGGGGCCATTGCACTTAGACTTTGGAGTCCCAGAAGTCATCCACTGATTAACAGAACTAGAGAGCATGTCTTTTATTCTGAAATGGGTCCAAAACAGTGTGTATGTGTCTTCTTCCCTTCCTTCCTTCCTTTCTTTTTCTTTCTTTCTAGATTTTGTCAGAGAGAGAGAGAGAGAGAGCAGGAGCAGGGGGAGTGGCAGGCAGAGCAGGCAGAGGGAGAAGCAGGTTCCCTGCTGAGCAAGGAGCCTGAAACCTTGACTCCATCCCAGGACCCTGGGAATATGACCTGAAGGGAAGGCAGCTGCTTACCCGAATGAGGCACCTAGGCGTCCCAAAACAGTGTTTCTTCTTGAGTAAGATGTCTCAAGTGTCCATTTTGGTTACATTATTTTGTAATTTTTCTTTTGGATTTTTATTCTGGGACTGACTGATCTTGGGAGAAGTGGGCTGATTAATTTTAAAGAAAGTGCCATTCCTTTCTTTGACCACCAGAACCAGATCCTGTAACCTTATTTTGTTGCAGAATGTTTGCCTACATTGGTCTCTTCACTTCCGTTTGGTTGAATTGTCAGTGAATTTAAGTTGTATAACTTTTTGTGTGTCTGAGTAAAAATAATAATAATTTTGATTAATTCAGCTGGTGTAGTACTGAATAATACTCTCAGGTGTAATTGGGATTTGCCTGTGAAAGGTAATCTCCTCTCATTTTTCTCCTAGTTCATAGTCACAGAGTGGAGGGTTTGGGAAGAGTTTACTAAAACAAAAAGTAGATTAAACTGATCTTTTAAAATCGGTGTTTTCATTCTAAGTGTATATTCATTTTTACATTTTGATGGCGAATCTGACAGATATTTGTATATCTCATTTTATCAGCCCTCTCTCTACTGGCAAAGATAGAGTGGATAATGAATCACGTTTTCTTTTTTTGTTCCAACTATGAATGGGTAGATCTAATTCTGTAAAGAATTATGCTGGGAAAAAAAGATGATTATTCAGAATATTTCCCAATCCCCTGGGTTCCTCCCAATTAACTTTTCTGATGTCTGCCTGTCTCTCCTCATATCATTACTGCCATCAGTGGAAGGAAAGAGAATTTGGGTAACAGTTTAAAAAACATTTTAAGGAGTCAATTTAAAAAATACAGTCATAATATGTACTCCTTTGTGCTCAAATGGTGGAGTGGGCAGGGTTTGCCCTATGACTTATATACAAATTCATAGCTGCTTTTGAAAATTACCACTATTCAGATGCTTCTCCCTCCTCCATCCTCTAAGCGGCCAAGGAAGGCAACAGAAAACTCCTTCCCTAGTCCTCTTCCAGTTGAAAACAAAGACCTTTTCTATGAGAGTTGGCTCCCCTGGTTGGAGTCCAAAATGCTAATTGGCATCAGCTGCATTAAATCGCTGAGTCGAGCCTAGCAGCTGCCTCATCATTGGAGAAAACCAGGAGGGAGCCTTCCCTTTTGTCACCAAAAGGTTCCCTCTCCTTTCTCTAGTTACCTTTAGTTTAGTTTAGTTTTGTTTTAATCTATATATGATTGTGCCCTTCTAAAGAGGAGAATGAAGGGCAAGGTCATTTGGACGTGGCCTAGAGAAATGGGATATATAAACTTAGGTCATGTCGTTTTGTCCACTTCTTTCATATATGGGATTGTTGTTGTTAAATTTCAGTTCTAGCCTGCCAATTCTGTTTTCTACTGTATTTTCTCAGGCTGAATGGGGTGTATGGTGGGGGTGGTGGGTGCATATTTTATGTTTGAATGAGACCACCAAACTTGTTTTTAACTAATGACCAAAAGGAAATTGGAATTCAGAGATTGGTTTATTATCACTCCAAAGATAACATGTATTATATACATTAGTCATAATTGGGATTCCAGTTGTAGTTGGCTCAGAGCCAGTGGCAGATTCTGCATCCATTTCTAATGTTTTTCCTCCAAGGCAGGCACTCTTAATTAGAATATGAAAATTAGTGGTGCTGTATATCCTTTTATCTTATAAAATGTGTAATAGTCATTTTTAAATCATAGAAGCAAGAGAAGGAATGTTCAAAGTATGTATAAATAGTTCCTAAAACACTAATTCGAGAGGACAGTGTGTTTCTTTTGATATTTTTGGTAGTTCAGTTTCATATGCTTCCAGGATTTGACTACTAAAATCTCAGAAGTACTCTGGCAGGTGGCGTTAATCTGATTACTATATTTCCGGATCATACTTGGATGTTTCAGTCGTATTAAGAAAAGAGTTGCCAAACTTGGTTGTATTTAAGTTGTTCTTATATAGTATTGTTTCTAATATGTAGCCCAGTTTCAAAAATGTTAAAATGTATGTGTTATGGTTGATGGTGAATCAGAGTTTCATTACATAAAGTACTTTAGTGTCTCTATCTAGTGGCATCTTGGACTTAAGGAAATAGATTGTGCTGTGATAATCTGCCAAAAGTATCTAGCATTGTGCATATTAAGTGTCTTTCACACCAGTGGATAACACTGAATTTAACCCTGTGACAATTTTTAAATGTATGAAATGCTCAAGAATTTAAACTCCGTGGGCTCTGAAAATATTAAGTGTCTCTGGAAGCTCTTAATTCTTACAAAGAATGGTGAACAAATCAGATCCTAGAAGACATAGGTTTGTGTTGCTAAAGAAAGAAAATACGAAAACTAAACAAAATGTGTTGTGATCCTTAGTTATTGCTCAGGAAGCTTCTCATGGGAGAATTGTAGTTAACATTTGTTTTCTGTCAAGAAGTGGAACGTACCGGCAGAGCATAATGGAATTATGACCCTTGGAATAATTTTAGCAATATGAAGAGTGGAGGGAAGTAGTTAGGGATGAATTCAGTAAAGCAGAGCCTTGTAACCCACTAAGATGCACATACTTCATGGCATGATTGGCTGCAAATACAAAATTAAAATCAATATTTTTATTTTCCCCCATTTTAGTTCGACATTGTTCTTTTTGCTTGCTTTTCTGTAGTCTTTATATCCCAGATATTTGTACGTTGACTGATTTTGGATAAAAGGAAAAAAAAAATCAAACCTTTAGTTGACTTACCTAGTCGTGATCCAGTGGAAGGAAAGTGAGGTGTTTAATTTTTCAGGGCCCAACATATTTAACTATAGGCTTTATGCCAGGAGTGATATCACATGCCTTTCTACTAGAGCCTGTTTATGGCCATAGTCAGGTGCTAATTTTTGATAGGAATCTTTTGGTCTTCACAAGTCCCGTTAGGGTTGTCCTGGGCTGCTCCCAGATATTGCTGGGAGTGAGTGGTTAGTTGTGGTGACTCAGGAGGGAACAGGCTCCATGTGCTGTGTGCCAACAAGTTGTGGTCATTATACACTGTGCCTGATAGGAACATGTGGGAAGAGCACAAGATAAAGCTTTTGGTGAATTGGGCTTTCTAGTCATGTTTGGGGCGTGCTTCCTTGTGCCTTACATTAAAAAAAAATTGTCACTCTTTTATGATTTAGTATAAAATTCCTTTGAAGAAAGATCCCAAATAGAAGTGTGTTTTCTGTAATATTAGTCAGGCTAAACACTACTTTTGTTTAGAATTGAGATAGTTATCCTAGTTATTCAGTATCTCAGTTTTCATTGCAGCTTTAAACATGGCCATGTTTAAATCAGATTGAAATGATACCCATGTGGTGTCTTTTCATATATACAGGGTTTGAATGATAATTAGTACATACAAACTATTATATAGACTGTATTTGGCTGTGTTACTTTGCTTCATATTTGTAGCCACCATCTGCCGAGGTTACGTGACAACCTATTAATATGCTGTAATATTCTGATACTTATGTCTGAGGACCACGCTGGAGGCCACCATCTTAAGAATCCCTGTTCTAAGATGATTCCATGTTTTATTACATGAGGTTTCTAAAGTGGTAGTGTACAGCTGAAAGTTCTATTTTAAGAAGACCTTTTCTTTTTTCATTTGGTCTCATCACTAATATCTAATTAATGCTGTTGTAGCTTTTATCTCAGCAGTATTTTCAAACCAAACTTACTTAGGTCTGTGAGTCCTTATGAATGGTTTTTGGAGGTGCCAGGCTGCAAGATTAGGTTTCTTCAGCCTGTGTGAGTCCACATCGATGCACTAGCTTTCACATGCATGGCCTTCTCTTTTTCTTTTATACTTCCACGTACAGGACCCTTGACTGCTCAGAAAGCCCAAGTCTTCCTGGAGAAGGAAGCAAGTCAGTTATAAGTAGAATGAGCGTGCCAGTGTGGAGAAGTGGGGACATTGTAGGGGACCAGTCATTATTTTCTTTTGAAAAGTTATGTAGTAAAGGGAATTCTGGAGATCTGATTATCACCTTTGTCTTTAAGATTTTTATCTTTCCTCAAACGTGGCTTTTCTAGCTAGAGCTGTTTTTCTCTTTTCTTCCACCTTCTCTCCTCTTCATGACTTTAACTCTGCTTTCCCCTGGTTCTCATGCTAGCCATAAATCTTACTTATGAACTCTGCAGGTCGTGTGGCAGAGCCCTTGCTGTGTCATTTGTCTGCAACAACCATGCTGTTGCAGGTTCTGCCCCCGGGGTATATGAGAGAGAAAGGCTGAGACTGGCAGCCCTCCCCATTCACAAGGGCAACTTATTTTTATTTTCCAGACTTGTGTCACCATCTCTTCTTTCATCTCCCTTCGATCTTCTCACACAAACTCTGTATATGTTTCTTCTGCTCATCTTAACTTTAATAAAGCAGGAGGCTGGGGGATGAGCCAAGTCTAAAACAACCTGCTATCACTGAGTGATGTTGTATTACTATGGGTCGCTGGACTCTCCTGAATCTCTTTTTGGGGTAGAGGATCTCATTAAGCATGCCAACTATCATGGGCCTGTGGGGCTGGTCTGTATGCAGTAATCTGACTGTGGCCACACCAGAAGGTAATGTTTTTGTGCAAGGTTGTCACAGGTGAACTTTCTGTGCCATAACTGTGCCAGATGATTTTTATTCACAAATACCTTTTAGAAAAGAAACAGCCTTTCCTTTTAATTAGTCAAATAGTATCAGTCTGTTCTCTTTTTCCTCCCATTTTTCCAGATGAGCAAATTGAAGTTCAGGTATCATAATTTGTGGAAAGCTGCTACATCTGCTTCTTATATATATCTGTAACTTTTGTACTTCCGCATTTCTTGCATAACTTCTAAAGGCATTTCAAAGAATGAGTCCTGGGACGCCTGGGTGGCTCAGTTGGTTAAGCAGCTGCCTTTGGCTCAGGTCATGATCCCAGCGTCCTGGGATCCAGTCCTACATCGGGCTCCTTGCTCCTCAGGGAGCCTGCTTCTCCCTCTGACTCTGCCTGCCACTCTGTCTGCCTGTGCTCGCTCTCGCTCGCTCTCTCTCAGACAAATAAATAAAATTTTTTTAAAAAAAGAATGAGTCCTGTTAAAGTCCCCAGTTCTTGTTATCAGGATAAAGTGAATGTATCTTCCTCCTTTGCTGGAGGGATTGGGAACTTGTATTACTGCCCATGGGTGGGGAATTTAAAATCATGCTTGACATTCAAAAGCCACACATTTTATTTTTTATTTTTTCTTAAGGATGAAGAGGAAGAAATCAAACTGGAGATAAATATGTTGAAGAAATATTCTCATCATAGAAATATTGCAACCTATTATGGTGCTTTCATTAAAAAGAGCCCTCCAGGACATGATGACCAACTCTGGGTAGGCAAATGTTTCCCAAGCATTTTGAGGAGTTTTCTCTCTGGTGGTACTCAAAAGACATTAAGGACCTTCCAGGGGAGGAGGGGGGTGGAGAGAAGAGCAAAGACAAAGGGCATAGTGCCTGTTATCTTCCTTAGCCTTCTTGGTTAAAGGTATACTGTATGTTTATTTTTATGTTGATTTCACATTGCATGGATAAGAGTTAACTTTGTTTCAGTAATAAAATGTTATGTTTTAAAAGGAATATAACCAAATAGCAAGGAAATTAGGAGTTTGAAAAATCAATACTTTATTTATGGAAATTAATATGGAAGCACAAATAAATGCATCTTCTTTACTACCTGGAAGTAAGGGACAAACATATCAGTATTAATAATATTAATGATAACAGTTAATTGAAAACAGTAAATTCCAGGGAAATTTCTAGAATTAATATACATTCAATCTTATCTCTTACTCAGCCACATCTATACTGAAGATGATGACACTGAGATGCTGTTAGAGCTATGGTTATCACATTAGTTATACCAAGGGTACTGGACTTATAAAGCAGGAAGATAAATATTTTTTCTAATTTTTAAAAACCATTATAGGAAATTTGCAATATTTTGCCTTAATTTTAACCTTTGTCTTCATTGCCCAAATCCAATCAAAGTTAAAATTTTAGAATAGCTCAGTTTAGTTCATTTTCTGATATTTAAAAAACCTACTTGTGTTTATTTTATATAAACATTTAGGTATTGTAAATAAAGTATTTTTAAAATTATGCACTGCTTAAAATCACATTTCTCTTAATATAAAATAGTTTGAGAATCGTGTATGAAAGAGGATATCTGGATGCTAGCAAATGAGAAAAGATGTTAGAGTATCTCTATCAGATTTCTCATAATTGGGTACTAATTAAGGACAAAATCGTCCTCCCATGCCCATGTCCTTGGGAGTGAGGAGGAATATTTCACAATCTCTGCACTGGGAGATGTGCTGTAAAATGTCAAAAACCCTTAATCTGCTGGACTAAACATAAACAGTGCATAAATTGGAGGGTGAAATGGGCTCTCAGTAATTTGGATGCTTCCAAATTTGATCATGTACCCAGATCTTTAGGAAAGACTCAAAGAGTTAGACTTTGTGTTTCTGATGAATGTTCAGTGTGTACAGATTGTGGTGATGTTCTCACTGGTTGCTGAGGTATGCTAGTCACCATGTGTCTTTTCTGCCCAATAGCTTGTTATGGAGTTCTGTGGGGCTGGGTCCATTACAGACCTTGTGAAGAACACCAAAGGGAACACACTCAAGGAAGACTGGATAGCTTACATCTCCAGAGAAATCCTAAGGGTAAGAAGAAGGGTGTGTCTCTGGTGTCCCGTGCATGGTGTTGTGTTTCCATTTTCATTTTCCTAGCCCGAAATATTTCTTTGCATTAGTTATAACTGTATAGATTGTTCTTTTCATGACAGTCAAGGGCTCTGTATAATTTGCTGGCTTTGATTATTGAAGCTGCATCATGGTTTTGGTTGTGACAAGTATCTAAAGAAAGTAACTTAAACAAAAATAGTTTTTCTGCATTTCCCTATTTACCCTCCAGGTGTTAAAAAGAAAATCAAGTGAAGAGAAATAGTCTCTAACTATTGTTTTTATAGGAATCCTTTGTCTAAGCTTATGAATCAATATTGATTATCAAATGCTGGCTTTCAAAATCATCTTGTGGACTTTGGCATTAACTGCTAGATTCTGTTGCAGTATTTACAAGGAAAAGTTCTACTGTTTAATGTTGTTTACAGCCAATTGGAAAGCTGGTTTATGATGTTAAAGTTTCTGAACTACTGTTTTAGCAGATTCTAAATGATTGCTTTCAGTAATAGAGATAACGCAGACATTATAGGCAAAGGGTCTCTATATTTTGCATTTGAAAAGTGCATGTGAGTTACCAGTGGGCCTCTTTTCCTTTGGCCAGCTGTCCCAGTTTTTCTGTCTACTTTACCCCTTAATTACACATTCAAATTACTTGGTTGGATTTCATTTACCCACCACATTTAAAAAATAAATACTGTGGAATTAAACTGGAATCTAATTCTTAGGCTTCTCTCACTAATAAGAAAAACTGGTTATCTTTTTTTACTTAGAGGCAAATTTACCCTACTTTTATATTTAAATTTCATAGAGGACTGCCAGTTTATAAAAAAAAGAATTCAGAGAGTTGTGTTTTAATTCTTTTTACTTAGATATTTTATGAAGCCCTTGAAAAAACAATCAATTCCCTTAAGAAAGTAAGTTGTAGGGGATGCGGTGGGAGAACCCTCTTTTTGTAATCACTCTCTGATTTCATTATTAAAACATGTGGGACCTATCTTTTATGGTTATTATTAGCAGGCAGAGTCTAAAAGTGGAAAACTAAGTATCCTGCCCTGCATTACTGTGAAGGAGTTCAGCAAGTGGGCAGATGTATTTATTATGTTAACAACTAAAACTCTTGGCATGGTCGGCAGGAGAGAATAGTGGTTAGAGTGAGTCAGATGTGGGTTTGAGTCCTGCCTTTGCTACTTACCTATTGCGTACCCCTAGCAAAGGTATTCCCCTTTCGGGATTTACTTCCTTCTGTAAAATTTAGATACCGGTCCTGTGAAGGAAATAACATTGTAATGAGAATTAAGTGAGTTGGTGTATATGAATCATTTAATGTAACATGTGGGTATATAACTGATTGTTAGTAAATATTAGTTGTTGTCATTATTTTCTGTTATATACTTACACATACCTTTTCTATATATAATTCCAGCGTGGGATTTCTTTTTCTTTCTTTTTCTTTTTTTGAAGATTTTATTTATCTGACAGAGAGAGACAGTGGGAGAGAGAGAAGCAGGCTTCCACTGAGCAGAGAGCCTGATGCAGGGCTCAATCCCAGGACTCTGGGATCATGACCTGAGCCAAAGGCAGACACTTAACTGACTGAGCCACCCAGGCGCCCTTAATGTGGAATTTCTTAAGCAAAGAACTAGATTTTAGTATAAATGTCCTAGGCATCAAATGTATTTCAGCCATCAAAGATAATTTACATGTTTTTATATATACAGGCAAGCATTGTTTACCTGTCTTGTAATAAACATATTTAGTTATTTTACTTTGATTGATCTCAGGCATCATTTCAAAAGATGCCCAGGTTGTTTGAAGCCCCTGACTGGCCTGAATATAAGAGCTTAATGGACATCATTTTGAGATATAGCAAATGTTTTTCACCTTGGGGGCACCCGAAACAAGTGTTTCCTTCATTTACATTTCATCTGGAATGGGATTTTTTCCTACGACAAAAGTCTAAGTGAACTAAAACCAAACAAGGCTCTGGAAGAGTCGGTGTGTCACATGCTAGTGTGTGTTTTTCACCGGAATTGCTGACAATCTACTTTGATAAAGAGAAAGCAGTATGATAAGAAGGAGGGAGCTGTTGTGGGAACAGACAGAGCCAGACCAAGTGAATAACCTGGGTTCTCAAAGAGATTGGTGGTTAGCTCTTTTCTGCAGTGGCAAAACTTGTCCTCATTCTTTAGTAGGTGTTAGATTCACATGTTATAATAATAGTTAAGATACTCAGAAGGTTGAGAGTCATGAGCTTGTAGGCCTCAGGCATAAGTAGGAAAGCTCTCCTGGGCTCGCTCCCGAACCCTTGAGACCAAAGGTTTACCAACAAGCCAGAGTGTCCATCCCAGCCTGCTTCCATGTTTATAGTCTACACAGCCACTGATGTGTGTTAGTGGAAACCGAAATTCCTAGTGGGTATGGGTACTTACAGTGTTTCGTAACCAATACTGAAGGACAGCCTTTAACTTTTCCTTTACCCCATGTCCTTGAATGAGATAGAGTTACAGGAAAAATGTTTTCTAGCTTTGAAACGTTGATGCATTCACTCTAGAATGGTATTTAGTGTGTATTTCTATCTGGACTATCTCTGCTAAGGAGGCATAATTGTGGTTTAATTTTGGCACGGAAAGAGTTGAGCATACAAGAGTAGTTGAACATACATTTTCTCTGCATACAGGGAAAGATGTACTCATTTAGAATAATCATAACTCAAATTTACAGTGCCTACAGGGTTTTAGACATACCTTGAGTGATTTTTCACCTCGAGACACTGCACTCCTTCAGCAGTAGGACCAGGTAGTAAATGTTTCTTAACATTTATCACTTACAAGAAACAAGAGTCTGTGCAGGCCACATTGTTTGAGAAGATGTGGATACTTAAGTTTGTTGCTAAGATAATCCTGTGAAAATATAAAAAGGGAGTTTGGGAAAGTTAGAGAATATAAAGTGAACTGAAGTAGCAGAAGTAGGAATTATGAAAGAATCAGGGAAGCTACATTTTTTGTTTGTTTGTTTTTTCTTTGCTGTTCAGAGTTATGCTGTGCTGAAAGAAGAGACTTTCTTCCTAACTATAGCACTAACATACCAAATATTTTTAGTGCTTTTTCCCCTAGTCAGTGCTTTGTGGTATAACACTGCACATCCTGTGTGGTAGAAAAATAAACAGAGCCATCAAGTACACTATTCTGCTTTATAAGCAGACTAGTAAATTATTGTTTAGAAACCCCTGTGTTAGAAAAATTAGTGTTCTAGAGCAGCTGTTATATTTAATGCGTATCCTACACAGTAATGGTAACAATAAAACCTCACACAAAAAATCAAACAGGAAAATTAAATAAACCCTTGCTTCTCTGATCTAGCCTTTTTTCAATTGAGACATTTCAGAATAAATAGCTTGTTTGTATCTTAAGGAGGCAAGCTGTAGATTTGGCTTGTCTAGCTAAAGACAGAACAAGAACAGGAGTTGTGAGAATGACCCATTTTTGTCTCAATTCGTAGTTGGATGCAAAATGTGTTCTTGTTCTTCTTCCACCTCTCATAAGAGACATGGCTCTTGGGCTTCATTCCTGACACAAGGTCATCAGAAAGTGCTCTGTGCCCAGTAGGGGTTTATTTCCTTGGGAAAGAAAGATATTTTGTGTGAACATAAAGCTTTTGATGGCAGAATTGTTTTACACTTGGGGTGGAGGTGGGCTTGATCAGTAGTTAGTAATTTGTCACTATGCAGTGGGAAAACTAGGCAGTGTTCAAGAGCCAGACTTGAAACCGCACTCTGGCTCTTTGTGTTTTCCCCTGGGATGGGTCTAGTTCAAATATACCCACGGGGTCACCCACTGAAAGATGGACATGTAGCGTGGGAAAGGAACCACCCTGTACACAAATAGCACAAATTACAGCAGAGAAACTGCAGATGGTAATCTAGAGTGTGTCTTCAAGGAGCAGCTAGAAACTGGTCATGTTGCTCACACAGGGGACCTACCCCATTGGAACTGGGGGGTGGGTACTTCTTTCTGTTTGTGTGGTGCTATTGGTAATGTGTTCCTGGAAATGCACAACAATTGAGTTGTAGTATGTTCTAAATGTGATTCATAAAACTTGTGGCCTGTACATGTGCTTTGTTATAAAAAGTGTGTTCTGGGCTCTTTATTTGCAGCAACAAAGAACTAAAATTCAGATCTCTCTCCTCTTCAGGGCCTGGCACATCTTCACATCCATCATGTGATTCACCGGGACATCAAGGGCCAGAATGTATTGCTGACTGAGAATGCAGAGGTGAAACTTGGTATGTGACACACGTGCACATGATGTAATACTTGGCCCTGGTGCAAACCAGCAGCAACTCCCTACCTCGTTGGCATTTAGCTAAAAGCTCTATTACTTAGATTTTCTCTTTCTGTTCTATTTAAGAAGTGGGAACTGGGTTTACTGCTTTTTCTCCAGCCTCCCTCCCTGCCATGCTTCTCCCCTGCTCTGCTCTCCATATAGTAGACAGACTAATGTTTAAGTCAGATCATGGCACTTTCTTCCTTAAATACCTTTAGTGGCTTCATATTTCACTTGGAATAAAATCTGCATTTCTTACCATGGCCCACAGAAAGCCATGGCCCCTAATACTTTCCAGCCCCATTTTGTGACCATTCTCACTTTTCTCCCTGTCCAGTTAACTCATTTTCTTACTTCCTTGGAATGTCTCACAGCGTCTTCGCACATACTGTTCCCCGTTGGGAACAGTTTTGAGGTGGTAATTTTTTCCTCGTCTTCAGAGGCCTTTCTTCCCTGATGCTCTGATCTCTATGCCCTGACCTTCTGATCTACCGCTTATTTCCTTACTCTTCCTGATCACAATTTATAATTATACAGCTGTTTCTTTATGTATATTTCTGACTTATTTCCTAGAATATAAGTTCTGGAAGTGTAGTGATTAGGATGTTTTATTTACAAGAGTATTCTTATCTGGCACCTAGCATAGTGCTTTAAATGTAGTAGGGGCTCAGTAAATTTATGCATGGATGGATGGAGTCCAAAGTATCTTCCTGGAGATGATTTTGTAATGGTTCTTCTGTATTTCCTGTTTCCTTTACCTGGATTTGAACTTTTTTTCAATCCCACTTTTATATAATGGTTCTGTCAAATTTTTAAACAATTAGCATTAAGTTTTCTTCCGGTAAGGCATCACACAAAAAAATTGTTTATGGTTATTAGAAAATCTAGTCTATCTTTCAAAAATCTTAGTCACAGTAGTTTAAAAACAGAATCTTCATTATTGCTTTCTTGCATAGTACCTCCATTTCTTGGTCATCTGTGGAGGATTAGTGTGCCCATTGGGGAAATACCCTCAAAGCTAAGATAGGGCACTTAAATTGTTCTCATTCCTAGTGACTTAGGAAGCTGTGTGTGTTCCCTGCGCTGGCCTGTTGGTGCCAGGTCTGTGATAGTCCTTCTGTAATCACTTGGTGATCACTTGTAACTGCAAATGGCACGTACTGCCCAGCACATGTGTCTCTGTGTCAGGACATGTGAGCCCATCTCCTGGCCAGGTGGTTTTCTGAGCATGTTCTGCCTGCTAAATCTGTAACCCAGACCCTGTGAGTGATCTCAACCCTCCATAAGCCCTTCTGCAGGAGCTCGTCCACCATCATGCAGTCCTCCTAGTGCTGTCAGCAAACATTCCATTAGAGACCCTGGTCTTCCTGCCAGCTCTGCCTCCCATCTTTGAACTTTCCTCTAGAGGATCATCATTGTTCAGCTGAGTGGGATGTGGGGGTCACTCTAAAAATCAGACGTCCTGGGTACTTTGAGGAGTGTTTCTTAGTATATTTGTGATTTAGCTTGATTCTCTTTATTGAAGTCATTACTCTGTACTTTCCAGACAACCTTTGTGGGTTTCTTCTCTTTCTGTGGTTAAGTGCTGTTTAAGAAGCTGAGTCACGTGGGTGTTAGTCAATTCTCCTGAACTTAGAGCTTTCTATGACTTGATCTTGTTTGCGGCAGGTATGTTTCCTGCAAGCACTGAACATCCTAATTCATCCAAAAGTCCCTCTAGTGGTCACTGTCGTGGAAGCCCAGGGAAGTAGCTGGGTCCACGCCTCCCAGGAGCCTATAGACTGGTAGAAGATTTTGTCATTTTTGCAGATTTGCTCTGGAGACAGTACTCCTTATTGATGCTGGTGACCTTAAGGAATTTACATGTCCATGAAACTCTTTGAGCTTATACTGAAGACACCTCCTCCTCATATTTCTTCGTCTTGTGGTTTACTTGTTTGTTAATTATGTTCTACCCCTTCCTTTCTCTTTCTCCCACAGTTGATTTCGGTGTGAGTGCTCAGCTCGACCGGACGGTTGGGAGGAGAAATACCTTCATAGGCACCCCTTACTGGATGGCTCCTGAGGTCATCGCCTGTGATGAGAACCCAGATGCCACCTACGATTACAGAGTAAGAGGCACCTGCTTTCTTGGCCTTCACTGGGTCCCTAGTGTTCCTGAGGGATAGGGGCTCAGGTTACAGATTGCACACCCTACCCCTTATCCTTTCATGCTGTTTCAGTGAGGAACACTTGGAAACCTTGTTGCAGGTGCACATTTTCTGGGACATTATTGAGATGCTGTCTTGTTGTTCTTCGTTCCCTATCACCTTTGTTCTCCTTACTAAGTAATATACTGCTTTCACAGCAGTGGAAGTCACTGTCTTGTGCATAGAGCTTTTTGTCATGAGTAAGTTACTCTGCCCTGTTTGCCATCCTTTTAAACTTGAAGAATCTATTATAATCAGATATTTATTATTCTTTAAAAAATGTTGTTAGAATATATAGCAGTTACTTGATCTATGTGAAATTTTAGAGTATTGTTAAAGAGCTTTACAGCTTGATTTGGTACAAATATATTTAAATTATTAGAGTGACCTCTAGAGATTTCTATCAATAATGCATCTTTTTGATCCCATTGTAAAACCATATTTGATCATCAGATTTGGGTTGAATATGCTTGCAAAAATTATTTTTTTAAAAAATTGTTTTGCTGTGATTAAATGAGTCAGTGTTTATGTTCCTGTTAATGTTATTCAAACTTGAGTTCGTATCTTTACACTCTCTTGTGTATTTTAGTATTTATTACAAATACCCAATTAATGAAACTAATTTTAAATATATGGTATGGTGAAATTTTTATTTTATTTTTCATATGCTGAAGTATTAGATTAATAGATTATAATAATATTAATAGATTATATAGACTATATGACTTTTCAGTCTTGAATATATCATTTTTGTTATCTCCAAAATTTGAAAACATCTTCCAGCATACCCAAAATACTATCATGCTTAAGTAAATGAAAATAATTTCTTGGGGCACCTTGGTGGCTCAGTTGGTTAAGCATCTGACTTTGGCTCAAGTCATGATCTCAAGAGTCCTGGGATTGATCCCTGTATCAGGCTCCCTGCTCTGTGGACATTCTGCTTGTCCCTTTCCCTTTGCCCTTTCACCTGCTTTTGCTCTCTCTGTCTCACAAATAAATAAATAAATCTTTAAAAAATAATTTCTTAATAAGGAGCCTATACTTAGAGCCAACTGGTTTGTATCTGACTTATTCAAACTAGTGTTTAATATAAGGCAAGGCATTCTATTTGGCTGTTTGGCCATAGAATATCTTTTACTCAAGGCTAACCATCCCTTCTCCCTTTTTTTTCATGACATGGACTTGTTGAAGAGGCAGTATTCCACCATCCAGATTTGTCTTGCCATTTTTGAATTTTAACTTTACAATCTTTGTAAGGCATTTACCTTATTTCTTATAAACTGGAGAAATTCAATTAGTATCAAGAAAAACCTAAAGCAGGATTGCCTCGGGAGATGGGGTATGGTTTGTGTTGCATCACACCAAGAGGCATGGAACATCTGCTTCTCTCACTACTGATGTTGCTACTGGGTCAAGTTGGGTAAAACCCCTCCTTTGCGCCCTGTAGTAGAGAAAGCCTCAAAATTAAGGGAGAAATTTGTGGGCCTGTCCTTCTTATAATCAAACATGTATTTGAATTGTGTAACATAATATAGGTTATTTAGAAAATGCTTAAACTGAGCAACTTTAATTCTTTCATTAGAATAGCATATAAACAAGAGAATGTGAATGATAATAACTACCCATTGTCTGCTTTTATTTTTTTCCCCCAAAGATTTTATTTATTTACCAGAGAGACGGAGATCACAAGTAGGCTGAGAAGCAGGCAGAGAGAGAGGAGGAAGCAGGTTCCCTGCTGAGCAGAGAGCCCGATGCAGGGCTCGATCCCAGGACCCTGGGATCATGACCTGAGCTGAAGGCAGAGGCTTTAACCCACTGAGCCACCCAGGTGCCCCCATTGTCTGCTTTTAAAAATCTTGTTTGGATTTTAAGAAATCGGCTGATAAAAGTTTATTCATTTATCAGCCAGTGTTTATTGAGGGCCTACCACATGCAAGTCACAATTCTGGGGATCCTAAGGTGAATAAAACAGACAAAAGTGCCTGCCCTCATACATACCTCAGTATCATCAAAGCCATCTATGAAAAACCCACAGCGAATATCATTCTCAATGGGGAAAAACTGAGAGCTTTTCCCCTAAGGTCAGGAACACTGCAGGGATGTCCACTATCACCACTGCTATTCAGTATATGTGCTGCCGAAGCGAGCACTCACCCCTGCTATTCAGTATAGTAGTACAAGTCCTATCCTCAGTAATCAGACAAAAAAAGAAATTAAAGGAATCCGAATTGGCAAAGAAGAAGTCAGACTCTCACTCTTTGCAGATGATATGATTCTTTATGTGGAAAACCCAAAAGACTCCACCCCAAAACTACTAGAACTCAAAAAGGAATTCAGTAAAGTGTCAGGATATAAAATCAATGCACAGAAATCGGTTGCATTTCTGTATACCAACAGTGAGATAGAAGAAAGAGAAATTAAGGAGTCGATCCCATTTACAACTGCACGCAAAACCGTAAGATGCCTAGGAATAAACCTAACCAAAGAGGCAAAGGATCTGTACTCAGAAAACTATAAAGTACTCATGAAAGAAATTGAGGAAGACAAAAAGAAATGGAAAAACGTCCCATGCTCATGGATTGAAAGAACAAATATTGTGAAAATGTCTATGCTACCTAAAGCAATCTACACATTTAATGCAATCCCTATCAAAATACCACCCATTTTTTTCAAGAAATGGAATAAATAATCCTAAAATTTATATGGAACCAGAAAAAGACCCTGAATAGCCAGAGGAATGTTGAAAAAGAAAACCGAGCTGGCAGCATCACAATTCCAGACTTCAAGCTCTATTACAAAGCTGTCATCATCAAGACAGTATGGTACTGGCACAAAAACAGACACAAAAATCAATGAAACAGAATAGAGAGCCCAGAATTAGACCCTCAGCTCTATGGTCAACTAATATTTGACAAAGCAGGAAAGAATGTGCAATGGAAAAACACAGTCTCTACAACAAATGGTGTTTGGAAAATTGGGCAGCCACAAGCAAAAGAATGAAGATGGACCATTTCTTTATTTCTCACACAAAAATAGACTCAAAATGGATGAAAGACCTCATGTGAGACAGGAATCCACCAAAATCCTTGAGGAGAACACAGGCAGCCACGTCTTTGACCTCAGCCACAGCAACTTCTTTCTAGAAACATTGCCAAAGTCAAGGGAAGCAAGGCAAAAATGAACTATTGGGACTTCATCAAGATCAAAAGCTTTTGCACAGCAAAGGAAACAGTCAACAGAACCAAAAGACAACCAACAGCATGGGAGAAGATATTTGCAAATAACATAACAGATAAAGGACTAGTATCCAAAGTTTATAATGAACTTCTCAAACTCAAAACCCAAAGGACAAATAATCCAATCAAGAAACGGGAAGAAGACATGAACAGACATTTTAGCAAAGAAGACATCCAGATGGCCAACAGACACATGAAAAAGTGCTCCACATCACTCGGCATCAGGGAAATACAAATCAAAACCACAGTGAGATACCACCTCACACTAGTCAGAAAATTAACAAGTCAAGAAACAACAGGCATTGGCAAGGATGCCGAAAAAGGGGAACCCCCCTACACTGTTGGTGGGAATGCAAACTAGTGCAGCCACTCTGAAGAATAGTATGGAGGTCCCTCAAAAAGTTGAAAATAAGGCTACCATATGTCCCAGCAATCGCACTACTGGGTATTTACCCTAAAGATACAAATGTAGTGATCTGAAGGGGTATGTACACCTGGATGTTTATAGCAGCAGTGTCCACAATAGCCAAATTATGGAAAGAACCTAGATGTCCATCAATAGATGAATGGATAAAGAAGATGTGGTACATTTATACAATGGAATATTATGCAGTCATCAAAAATTCAAAATTTGCCATTTGTAACTAGAGAGTATTATGCTAAGAAATAAGTCAATCAGAGAAAGACAATTGTCATATGATTTCTCTGATATGAGGAATTTGAGAGGCGGGGGTGGTTGTGGGGGGTAGGAAAGGATAAAATGAAACAAGATGGAATCAGGAGTGAGACAAACCATAAGGGACTCTTAATCTCAGGAAACAAACTGAGGGTTTGTAGGGGGTGGTGTGTAGGGACAGGGTGGCTGGGTTATGGACATTGGGGAGGGTATGTGCTATGGTGAGTGCTTTGAAATGTGTAAGCCTGATGTTTCATAGATATGTACCTTTGGGGGAAATAATACATTATACATTTAAAAAAAAAAAAAAGTGCCTGCCCTCATGGAACTTGTATTTGAGTGGGGAGTAAATTAAAATCAAGTTTTAAAATTAATATTTCCGGGGACTCGGAAGAGATTCCATGCACAGGAAGGCAGCTTATTCATTACCCATTATTAAAGTTTGAGTGGAGAGGCTCCTCAGCAATGTGAGTCAAATTAGTGAACTCTGGTAGATTTTATTAATTCAGCTGTTGGACCTTTTATAGAAGAGTGCTTTCTAGCCTTTACAGTTCAAAAAAAATTTTATTTCAAGTATAATTAACACATAGTGTTATATTAGTTTCAGGTTAGCCTTTAAAATTTTAACATCTTAATTAAATTTGAGATAGTGGCATAAAACATAAAATTTAACATAAATCTGGTCCAGGAGTCTAAGTTACTGAATGTAAAGAAATGAAACATACTGGGGCGCCTGGGTGGCTCAGTGGGTTAAAGCCTCTGCCTTCGGCTTGGGTCATGATCTCAGGGTCCTGGGATCAAGCCCCGCATCAGGCTCTCTGCTCAGTGGGGAGCCTGCTTCCTCCTCTCTCTGCCTGCCTCTCTGCCTACTTGTGATCTCTGTCTGTCAAATAAATAAATAAAATCTTAAAAAAAAAAAAAGAAAGAAAGAAATGAAACATACTAAGCAACAGAGTATGCAGTGACACAGAGCAGCTTTTCTATAGGCCACTTCTACTTCAGTCATAGATGTGAGTGGTTCTAATTAGCAAACCAATTTCACCTTTGTTTTTTCATTCATTCATTCATTCATTCATTTGGAAGTTTTTCTTGCATATGTATTTGCTTTTAATTTCATGGCAGACTTCTTTTCAGAAATGCCTTTGTATCATTTGTATGAGTAACCAGCCGTAGTAAGTTAATGGCTTCATGTCTAATCTGGTCCCTGTAATACACTGTTTTATTTTTGCAGAGTGACCTTTGGTCTTGTGGTATTACAGCCATTGAGATGGCAGAAGGTGCTCCCCGTAAGTAACGTTCTTTGCTTTTTAGCCCAGTTGTTGTATGTGACTTAAACCTAGTCTCAAGTTTTCAAACAGAATGGTTTCATGGGTAAAGCCATTCCTGGTGGGACATTCAGATGAAGGAAGCATAAAAACAGTGAAGTTTTAGATGTAAAATGATTCTTGGCATCCACTATTCCTTTTGAAGATCCTTGATGTCTGTAGGTTACATTTTATCTGTTTAAGTTGTATTCAGGTGTATGACATGAAATTATGATGACATTAGATAATAGGCAGTAGTTTTCATTTTACACTTTAAACTTCAATGAAATTAAATCCTAGCACGTGTGACTGGTCCTAACACATGAAATTTTAGTAATACTTATGTTTGACTTGACAGAGGCATAACTTTTTATCTGTAGAATAAGGTCTGGGTTTATTGTGGGTTTTTTGTTTTATTTTGTGTTTTTTTTTGGTTGCTTGTGAAATTTCCTTCTCCTTCGAATTAACTGAATGCCAGCTTCATAAAATTGATTTTTGAGCAGAGACGGTGTAGAACTTCAGAGAACAGAAACAAAACAGCGTTATTTGCTGTCCCCTTAAGAAAAGGGGTATACAGAGAATGTATACTTGTCTGCTGGATAGTTGCTGCTGAATAAATATTTGTTGAATGAATGAAAAAAATTTCCAATGCCTAAAAATTAGTTCGCAGTACAAGAAATGGATGTCAGTCTTGACCAACATATGTTTCCTCATGTTTCCGTCTGAGGAATTGAGGCAGGGGCTCATTGCCAGATCCTTTGTTTCAGTTTTCTTTCACAGTGGGAATAGATTGTCTTCTTTGGTCCCCATTTCCCAGCTGCCTTGTAAGATTCTCATGAAGGTAAACAAACACACAAAAATGTGCATTACCTATTGTGACATGTTAATATGTGCATATGCCCCGAACATAGCTTTATTGGACAAGTGATGGAAGT
Source organism: Mustela erminea (assembly GCF_009829155.1). Lineage (NCBI taxonomy): Eukaryota > Metazoa > Chordata > Mammalia > Carnivora > Mustelidae > Mustela > Mustela erminea. Next base: position 59,438,465 of record NC_045620.1, on the reverse strand, counting down.
ACAAACGGTACTTGCACAGAATCTAATAGTCTGTTTTATTCTGTCGTCTTTGCTCCTTCCTAGAATGACAGCGAACGAACAGTTAACATTGCGGGAGGTCTTTACTGCCACTCACCCTGTCTAGGCACTGTATGAATGCCTTTACAAGCCTTGCCTGATGTAATCCACACCACGACTCCATGATAATAAAATTATTTTCATTGCAGTCTTATAGATGATTTAGAAACTTAAGCTGTTCACTCCCTTAAAACTGTGAATCTGTATTTACCTTTGATTTACGAAAACTTTCAATGTCAATTTGAAATTGTATATTCTTCTTGTTGCTCTTGACCTCTCGATATTTTGCTGTGTTTAAATGGGGAACTCAGGGTATGCCCTAGGGCTCATTGCTGAATGTCTAGACTGCTTGACATAAAGATTGTCAGACAGGTGATGGGACAGCACATTTGATATTTTGAGTGAGCCCTAGAAATTACAAATGAGTAAAATAAGTACCATACTGACGCCACCATCTCCTCTCCCCAGCTCTCTGTGACATGCATCCAATGAGAGCACTGTTTCTCATTCCCAGAAACCCTCCTCCCAGGCTGAAGTCAAAAAAATGGTAAGCTATGTATGCTTTGTTGTTGTTGTTGCTCTTTCCTTTTTACAAAAAATTGTTCCTTTTCAGTTTCATTCCAAGACAAAATTCTAGGCATTCCAGTTCCCAAAGAACATAACAAGTGCCCTGAAACTCCAGTTAAAAAGTGTCTTTTTTAAAATGTTTTTTTCTTGATAAATTCTCTCTTGATTACAAAATAGTGACAAGTGGCCATAGGAAACACTGTAACATGGTTAAGGAAAAAAGTTTCATTTTAATATTTAAGCCCTCTTGTAAGTATAATACATTTCTAAGCGTTTTCACGTTCAAAAGCAAAGCTGTACTGACTTTGCTGCTCCTCAGGTGAAATAGATTTGAATGTTAATGGAGACATTTACTGTAATTGCTGTAAAACACTGAAATTAGGTGCATGTTTTTTCATTCCAGAAATGAAAGGAATGGTCCTGTCTTTGGGCTGCCATCTTTCTCCCTGCAGCCCTCACATGTTTGCTCAAAAAAAGTCGCTTATCAGTGAAGGGCAATGATGGTGACCCTCCTCGGCAAAAGGATCAAGAATTTTGGTGGTGGGGGAAACTGTTGATTGGGTTTAGTTTTAAAAAGTGTTGAGGGAAAGGATAGTGCTCTGTTTTCACCTGAGAATTTTGCTTACTTGTTTCCTCTTGAACTTTTTCCGAGTGCTCTCCTCGCAATTCTGCCTCCACTCCAGCTCCTCATGCCCGTGGGCCCTCTCCCCTTTCCTTTCTGGTTTCCTGGGCTCATCTATCTTACTAGTGCCACACCCACTACCATGGTGGTTGCTTTCCCCTTCTGAAACTGTTCTCACTGGTTTTCCAGTTAGGTGATGTCTTCTCTTGGGTTCTTGACTCTAATTGTGAAATATGCACAAGATCTCAATTTCAAGCCTTCTTCTCTTCTGGAATTGGTCTTTTAGCTCTTCCTATCTGCTCTGCTCTTGGTTGCTCATCTTCTGATGTCCTGTAGTTCTCGTTTCCTGTCTGTGGGCATTATATGCACATGCGTAGTTTTACTCTTTGTTTCTCTCACACTTCTCCCTATTCCTCACTGTCTCTCCCCACCTTTTGTTTGCTGGCAGGATTTTTCTCATTCTTTTTTATACTGTCTTTAACCACACTCTGCTCCAGATAACTGAGCTTATCTAGTTCCACTTACCAGGTTTTAGAGAGTTCTCTAAGGCAGTACGGTTGCCAACTTAGCCCTAATTGGCCTCTTGTATTGAAACTTGATAACTCTGGACATCTATGATGGCCAGCTCTAGGGAAACCAAATGTGTATAGTGGGCATCACCAAGGAGTAAGCTGTGGGGCTGGGGTAGCACTATCCAACTAAATGAAGCAATGCTTTTTTTTTCTTTTTTTTTTTTTTTAAATGGAGTTTATGCTCTGTCTTCAGAGTACCGTGTAATTCACAAGTGTTTCAGCTGGCCGCACTCTTGATTATTCTGTCCATTACTTGCAGTTTGAGATTAACCACTGTGTGTATAATACAGTGATGTAGAGAGACAGATGTAAATGACAGATTCTTTGTGTGTTCTTACACAAAACTTTCTCTAAACTTAGATGCATTTTCATCCATTTACGTCATTGCTGTCATTTTACCCAAGTATTCTAAAAGGATGAGATGATTGTACACATAATGTTCTTCCTCCTTTCTGATTGCTGTCTTCCTATCTGCCAATGTACATTGCTGCTGGTGGTTTTGGAGAAGTGTCAGCAAACACTCTCCCAGCAGAACTTGACAATTGGTTTTAAAGAATATATTATAGATCATGGATTTCCAAATGTTAATTTGGAGACATGGTAGGTGAGAATCCCTTTGGAATCTTTTAATTTAGGGTTTCAGCCTCAAAGTGTTTCTGGTTTGTAGGTCCAAGGAATGACTCAGGTATTTATATTTCTGATAAACTCCTCAAGTGGTCTTTGTGAGCAATGGAATTGAGGAATCTCTGTGTTAAAACAGGTCCACTACAAGATTCTCAATAACCACAGGATAAAGTCGCAACTTTGAGTGACTTTGAGGGCCCTTCTCGGAGCTGACTCTGACCTATTTTTCTGTTCTTTTCTACTTTTCATACTAGTATCAGAAAACGATTCATTACTTTTTTGTACTTTTCTACCCTTGTTATGTTTTTTCCTTTTGTTTTGGAATGATGGCTTCTCTTTCCCTTCTCTAGAATATCAGCTATCCTATGTTTTCTTGATGTCTAACCTCCTGTAGCAGTAGTTCTTTTCTTTCTTCCTCTGGAAGTTTTATTACACATCTGCTGTTAGGTGTACATATATTTCCTCCATTTTATTTCCTATGTGTATTTCTTATAAAGCCTAGCATAAACAAATGTAAATTGTTGATATATAAATATTTGTTGAATTGAAAAAAATGGTAAGTTTGAATGGAAATACAAGACAGTAGAAGTGATTCTTAAAAGCAGCGAAGTAATTGGAAAGAACTGATTTTCTAAATCACATTTTTAAGACTGAACAACTCATTCATTCAACAAAAATTTATTGCATACCTCTTGTGGTCTGCCCATGCTCAGTGTTGGGCATTGCTGACAAATTGAAAAATCGGAACCAGTTCCTGACCTGTACCTCAGCAGAGGAGACAGAAGGATAAACATGATGTGTGCAGTCTATTAAATGCAGACACCCTAGGGGAAAGATTCCTAATTTGGGGGCGCATAGGGGTGGAGTGTGCCCGGAAAGCCCCACTTAAAGAGACGATGCCTTACTTGAGTCTTAGAAGATAGGATGGGTGAGTGTTTCAGCCAAGGCTAGGGATGGGGGTTATCATGAGGCAGGCGTGGAGAAACAGTCAAAAGTAGAAGTAGCTGGTAGGGTGAATGTAGATGACAAAGTCCTTACCCCCTTCAGAACTATTATGTATTTCTACATCTGTACTTTAAGCATAGAGAATTGATAGATAAATCAGTTGGAAACTGATTGAAATGTCATATTAACAGGTTCAAGGGCCCCAGCCTTTGGTCACTTACCTGACTTCTTATCTCTGTCCGTCCTTGTCTTTTAGGTTCCACGCATCTGCTGTCTCTGTCTGCCTTCATTTTCACAAAAGCCTCCCTTTACCCCCTTGCCTTCTCAGTGATTAATAAGCAACAATAAGTGAATAATTCAGTGACTAATAAGCAACCTTACATTTAAACCCAGTTTGTTTAAATCTGACTTCCTTCAAAGCTCTCTGTTGGTGATTTATTGTTGTGATGTGACATAACTCTTCAACCATGCTTAAATGATGCTTCTTATCCACCATGGTCCCAAGTTCCTAATACTATCCTGTGCATTTGGAGAATGTTCACAGTGACTTCTGAATCTCTTATATGTTTTCAAACTAATTATTCACTCATATTAGGGAGTCTTGCTCTTTGCAGTAGAAATTTGATGATCCTTTTTACTTCCTCTTACAGGTCAAAGAAATTTTTTAGTTTTATAGAAGGGTGCCTGGTGAAGAATTACATGCAGCGACCCTCCACAGAGCAGCTTTTGAAACATCCTTTTATAAGGGATCAGCCAAATGAAAGGCAAGTTAGAATCCAGCTTAAGGACCATATAGACCGGACCAGAAAGAAGAGAGGAGAGAAAGGTATTGACCTGTTTTTTATTTTCATTTTGAAAACATAGTATTTTAGGTTTTTTCTTCTAGAATAGGTTTCTCCCTTTCCATCCAGGAGTGTGTGCTTTCTTTGCCAGGACTGGAGTAGCTTGGGTCTGCTCTGCAGGTCAGTCATGAGCCTCGGGTCCAGCCTGGCTCAGGTCGAGCTGACCAGAACTGCATGGTGTGTCGCCAGGCAGACACCAGAGAGACAGTGCTGTGGCTGGTCAACATGGGAGGGTGTTTCTCTCGTTCCCCCTCAGGAGCATGTCTTTGTGCTGCTCTTTTTACTTCCTTAAGGGTGTTTGTGTTCTGAGTGCATCACTCAAGGGTTATTGAGCATCAGCTGTGAATGTCCATATCGGTGTGCTCACTCATTTCTCTCCTGCTCAAGAACCCCCTTGGTTTCTTACTGCTTAACTCTGCAGGTGGCGTGGTCCAGCCTGACTACTTTTTTCTCATTACGGCATAACACAGACACGCCCTTATGTCAATCATTTAATGTCCTTTTCTGTTCCCAGTATCTTGGTTTTGTATCTTTACATGTTCTGTGCCCACCTGCCTGAAGTGCCCTATGTTCCCCTCTGTCCAGCAAGGTACGGTCAGGCTTCATCCCCGTCTTTCCAGCCCTCCCTATTGCCTCGAGTCATGGTGATCTTTGTGTTTTGTGACTTCTTACCATAACTTTCTAGAACAACATTTAAATACCTGGCATCATGATAATAAATATTTCTTGACGTTCAGACTTCAAGATCAAAGAAGAAACTAAATAAAGTGCAAGTTCGAGGCAATAAAAGAGTTGTTCACAGCCCTCTTTGGAGGACGGTACTGAGCTATTTACATGTTCATTTCAGTCTTCAGAGCTAAATCATCAGTGATGCTCACAACTTTCTGGCCCTCTGATATATATTCAGTTATAAAAGTAATTAAGCTTTGTACGTTAAGCTGTGTAGTTACAAGTGAACTAAAGTTTGAAAGTAAAGCTTTTTCTTAGGGAAAAGTTATTTTTACATTGGATAATATTCCCAATATTATATTAATAATATAATTATTAATATAATTATAATAATATTATTATAATTAATAATATTAATGATAGCTCAGAGTCCAGGAACATTTGCTATGTGCCAAGTGTTTACCAGATGCTCAGCCTGTTGACTCGTGCACATTTGTAGGTTGGAACAGTGGAGCACTTTATCTTCATTTTTTAGTTTTCAAGTTACAGTGGCCTTTTTCCCCGTTGGCTTTCACTTACCTTTGAAATACCCTCATCCTTGCGTCAAAAAGGAATAGTACAAAACTTTAAACGTAACACAGTACTATTTGAAGGAGTCCAAAGATTATTTAGGTTGGAATTTCCTTTGGAAGCTAGCTTATTTTAATCTTCCTTAAAATTACATAGTTTTGATTGTCCAGCAATGAAAAGAACTAATGTCATAGATGGTAACTGCTGAAGTTGTAGATATATTAATCTACAATTATATATGATATAGACTGAACCCCATTTTAAGTAGTCAGACTTGTTTTTCTTACCAGGACACTGACTTTCAACTTCGTATCTCTGAAAAAAGTTGGGGGTGTGTTTTGTGAATTGATTTATTTTGTAGATCTCTTCAGCTTTTCTAGTTTTGATTACTCTCTGGAGTGCAATGCTCCCTCAAAGTTAGGTACTGACATTAGGTACAGGGTCTAATAAAATGGACTGTTACTTTGGGGAAAATGGCATAAAACCTGTTGAAGTGAAAACAGGTGACTCCTGTTGGAACTTGGTCTTAATCTGATGAAAGGAGAGCAACTTTTCTTTCCTGCTTTTGCTGTATTGTTCCTGCATCTGTTTTTCCCTGCCTTCATCTTTGTAACTTGTGGGAACATTTAATTTTGTGTCTTTATGCTTTGAGTGTCTCCTGTGCTTCACCCACGGTCAGTCCTGCAGAACTTTCTTCCGGTTTTGTTAGCTCCCTAAGTGCCAACAATAACCAAATGACGTCTCCTAGTTGCCTTAGTTTGGGCCGTTAAGTCTCTTTCTTTCACATTTTGGCATCAAGGGTCTTTTCCAAATTTGCTGATGCTTTGGGGCCGCTTTTCTTATGTGTGCAGAGTTTGAGAGCCCTTCTCACCGCCCTGTACCCCCTCCCCAGTGCATCCCATGAGGAGTGGTCTTGAATGCAGTGGAATCTGCTCTTCCATGCAAAGTAAGGGTAGCCCAGGGAATGCCGCTGTTTACTGATTGTAGGAATTGGATGTCACGCTCCTCCTACCTCCAGGTTCTCTGTACACATTATTTTCATAGAGGACATATTGTTTGTTTTCTGCTGTTACACTCTTGGAGATACTTGCCTATACATGCTTGTGTCATGATTTGTGAACTGTCCCATTTATCTTGCCCTTTTCTTTGTAGATGAAACCGAGTATGAGTACAGTGGAAGTGAGGAAGAAGAGGAGGAAGTGCCTGAACAGGAAGGAGAGCCAAGGTGATGATAAAGCCTCACTTTATCATTGTAATTGAACTCACTTTATCATTTTAAATGAACTCACTGTTCAACTTCCTGTTTTATGAAGAAATTGTTTCATGTCGACGCCAGAATTTCAAGAAATCTTCAAGTGCCTTAAAAGTGCCTTAACATCTTCATTCTTTTTCATCCTTTGAAAGATATCTATTAAACATTCTTCCCCTCTGGATCCTCTTATCCAGTGGTGCTTTCCTGAGATTGCATTGTTTCTCCTCCCCTATCACGTGGCAGTGCGTAGGGCTGTTTGGTTCTGGGAATGAGGGGCCTGCCGCAGGCACTGCTGCTCTGGGAGGCATGGACAGTATGTGCTGTGCAGCGTATAAAACAGTCCTGCTCCAAAGGCTTGTCCTCCCCGGGCAGTCGGGCGTCTATTGAAAAATACGGCAGGCTTTCCCAAAATGTTGTTTGGTTTGGTTTTGTTCTTCCCACAAGTGTGGTTATCAGCAGTTCATTTCTTTTGCTTATGTATATTCTGTCCTGATTAATCTTAGAGTCTATGGTTTGGATATCTGTGGCTTCCCCCAAGGTACAGTGAAGCAGAAGGTTGAAGGTTTGGTGGTATGAATCTTGCAGTAACTAATTATCCAGGGAGGTTTTAAAATTTTAGTATGGTCTTGCCTGGCAGTCCTTTATGCTTTCAGCTACACATAACTTGACTCATTGAACAAAAAGAGTCTGGAAGGGTATGTTGAAAGACCTGTGGAGACCTATGTATAGGCAGTGGGAGTTTGGAGAGAGCATATGAAGAGATAAGAAAATATATTGTTAAAACCCTATATGTTTTTCTGCTTACATAGTAGAATATTTGAATCCATTTGAGACTAAATATTTTGGAGTAATTTGAACTGATTTCTTGAGCAATGTAGTTGTTTTGGGTGGGAGCATGATACAGGGAAAGAGGCTGTTGAAGGAGATTGATTTGCCATGTTATTCTGGGTAGTGAAAGTGGCAGTGGCTCTCAGTGATGAGATCAGCTAGCGATGATGCTGTTTATCTGTGCAATGGCTCATTCTTGGAACCCACTTGGGTTCAGCTGCTTATTCGGGAAGAAGGCAGTGGGAGGGCAACGTGGTAAGACTTGGTGGGAAGTAAGGTGGTCAGAGAGGAAGGTGGTTCCGCTTCTACTCATGAAGTTGAAGAAGGGGATTTCCAACTTTTCCTTTTACAGAGTTTGAGTTGATATGAGAATCCTAAGTAGAGATGTCTTTCAAGTATCCAGGATGGAGTTTGAAGATATTTGTGAAATGGATAAAATATGTAATGATACTGAACTGTAGATACAGTTATTCCCATGGATTTATTAGTTGAGCCTCAGAGTGGGAGGAACTCATTAGGAGGATGACTAGAATAGGGGCACCGAGGCCCCAGTCTCACTTGGAGGGCAGAGTGATGTGTGCGCACCCCTGAAAGCCCTGCCTCCTCCTCTAGCTCCATCGTCAACGTGCCTGGTGAGTCAACGCTTCGGCGGGATTTCTTGAGACTGCAGCAGGAGAACAAGGAACGTTCTGAGGCTCTTCGGAGACAGCAGTTACTACAGGAGCAACAGCTCCGGGAGCAAGAAGAATATAAAAGGCAGCTGCTGGCAGAGAGGCAGAAACGGATTGAGCAACAGAAAGAACAGAGGCGTCGACTAGAAGAGGTAGGAAAAGGGAAATGTCCAGTTGGTTTTCTTTTTCTTTATTTACATTGGTAGCCAGACACTCAAAGGAATGTTTTCTGTGGCCACCTGATATAATACCTTTCCCCTCTTTTCGACTAGCAGGCCTTCACATTCCTTGTGGTCTTCAAAATGTTTTCCTTGCTTGTAAAACTCAAGGACCTGCCCCACAGTTACTCATCATCATATTTTGCTTAGATGCAGAACAGCAGGGGCCCAGAGATAGCATCATACCAGTTCTGCAAAGGCTGTTTCTGTTTGTGGTTTAAGTTGGCAAGCTCAGGCTTGACCCGATTTCTTTTCTTTCCTTGGCCTCTGGGTCCAAGTTCACGTGTACATATTTTTCTGAAACTTCAGACTTTTTCACAGTAAAAATGTTTTTTCTATGAATGCCTTAGCTTTAATTTTTTTTTGTTTTTTTGTTTTTTTGTTTTGTTTTGTGTTAAATAAATGCCTAAACTATAGGTACATTTAAGAGTAAGGGATGAAAAGGGTGCCTGGCTGGCTCAGTCAGTGGAGCTTGCAACTCTTAATCTTAGGTTGTGAGTTCCAGCTCAGTGGGTGTAGAGATGACTTAAAATCTTTAAGAAAAAGAGTAAAGATGAGAAAATAATTACATTGGATATAATCCACCTGATCTTCTGTAATCTAGTTGTTAATGTAGTGGAATTAGTTCTATTCTGTAGTGAGGAACTATATTTTGTACTACCTGCTCATTTAATTCAATAATACTACTAACATTGGTGGTGTGGTTACCCAGCGCTTTTTCATTTGTACTTCATAGAAGCATCATTTCTATTTCACTTGGGGCACAAACACACACAAAAAAACCTTTTGGTTTTTTTCCTATTATTATATATTTCACAGCTCCAGTTTTCTCATTCATAATAGTACAACTTCACTTTTCTCATTCATAGTAGTTTCTGTTTCTGTTTAATTAATTCACCTTGATTCATATTTCTTACAGCAGAGAAAGAACATAAAACAAGAAGGAAGCCCTGTATTGGAGTTTAACAGTGGAGTTTAATGTAAATAACAGTGGAGTTTAATATAAATAACAACACATGGGATATTACCCAAGTTTTTTAAGAGTATTTCATGATTAGGGGGAATTTTTGTTTTGTGTGTTTTTTAGTCTGAATCTGAAAACTTTATACTTTGTTCCTACTTTAGAAAACCAGCTCCCTTTAACTAAGGAGACTAGAAATATTTAGCCCGGGCTTATGGAAGAAAACACAGGACATAACCTTCCTCTGTAAGAGGGACCACTGTGCTGTTTACCTCTTTTTGCAGTTTATTTGCAGACTCTTTTGTAATATTTTTTTTTAAAAGATTTTATTTATTTATTTGTCAGAGAGAGAGAGAGAGAGAGAGGAAGTGCGAGCACAGACAGACAGAGAGAGAGAGAGAAAGAGAAGCAGGCTCCTTGCCGAGCAAGGAGCCCGATATGGGACTTGATCCCAGAACACTGGGATCATGACCTGAGCCGAAGGCAGCCCCTTAACCAACTGAGCCACCCAGGCGTCCCTCTTTTGTATTATTTTTAAGACTCTTCTCAATGCTCTTTGAACATAACAAAAACCCAGAGTGGTCTAGGGTTTGTTGAAGTTGCATGCTGACCATTCATATGTGAGAATGCTTGAGTGTTGAGGCTCTGGTTATTTCTAGTTCTTTATGCAGTATTTTCAACTGTCCATTTAAACCCTGGACTGTACTTTCCCTAAAGACACGATATAGGATAGTTTGATGGTTTATAACATTAGCTTGAGCTCATTTGTAACACAGCCACAGAAGTTGCTTTCAGCCCAAGTGGTGGTGGGACAAGTGTCCATTATCCAGCGTCGGTAGGGAGGAGGATTGCACGGTGAAGGCTGGCACTGGCTAGAGGAGAGAGACTGAAATTTGACAGCCATTTTGTTTTATTAGTTAAAACAAAGACTAGAGGATTAGGGATGTGGGCTAAATGAGAACTTCGCACTTACTTGCTTCAATTAGCCCTTTAATTTCAGCTTCTCAGTAAGAGTTCAAATTCAGAGTCACCTCTTGGCACCTCTTAATCAGGAAAGATGGAGCTGGGTATCAAACAGGGAACATTTGCGTGAGTAGAATCCACTAATTTGGATTCTTGATGATCTAGCTCCTTTTTACTAGCCTAGGATAATTAGGTCTCAGAAGGTAATTTGGGAATATTTAAACCATAAATGGTTTTTAGTTATTTATTGACATTAAAGCTTCAGTCAGAACTGTTTGGGGAATAGGGATTCCTTTTGTTATTAATGAAGTAGATAGAGATGGTCCATCTCAGTCATAAGATAAATGACAATTAAGACTAAAAGGAGAGGGGTGCCTGGGTGGCATGGTAACATTAAATTGACACTTAGTAAGTGTCCAACTGTTGATCTCAGCCCAGGTCTTGATCTCTTGGGGTCATGAGGTAAATAAAGCCCTGCCTTGGGCTTCATGCCAGCTTAGAGTCTATTTAAAATAATCAAATGAATGACCCCCCCCAATGAAAGATAACAAATATTTGTCAGTGATTGACAAAAAGAAATGGCCCCAAAGTCAAGGTTGTAGGGAAACTGAGTACAGATTTTCCTTTCTTTGCAACTGCCCCAAAATCCGACTCATCAGCCCTCTTTGCAGATGAGTGCTTGGCCCTTCATCTTTAAGAAATCAGTAGGTATGTATACTCTGCTCTTCTTTTGTTCATTGAGATGTGCTGCTGCTAGGATCCTTCACCTTTATCTTCCTCTACTTCCTCCTCCTTGGCTCCTGTGTGAACTGGAGGTCTTAGAAGTCCTTGCAAATATTTTCGATGCTGTCTCTCATCTTGCTGGAAATGGGGTTTCTGTTTGTATTTTCCATTTTCTTTTTTTGTTTTCTGATGGTCTTAGGCTGAACGGGGGAGAATGTGGAGCTCAGGCAGCATTCACACTAGCAGCTTCGGTCTAGTCCTTTCCTGGACCTCACAGCTCCTTATGTGGTTGAGTCTGCTCCTCAGTCTTTCTCATCAGGACCTGCTCAGGGTGTTCTCCACTTACTGAAGTATTGCATCTAGATTCAGAAGCCCATGTGGTAATGACCCCCTACATCAAAAATGTTAACATGACTCTATTACCTTTCATATTTAGATGCATCATCATACCTCTGCCTCATATAGAATGTTGCCTCTAAGGGACACCTTAGAGTGGCCCAGTGGGTTAAGCCTCTGCCTTCGGCTCAGGTCATGATCTCACGGTCCTGGGATCAAGCCCCACGTTGGGCTCTCTGCTCAGCAGGGAACCTGCTTCTCCTTCTCTCTCTGCCTGCCTCTCTGCCTACTTGTGATCACTCTTTCTGTCAAATAAATTAGAAAAAAAAAAAAACTTAAGAAAAATAATTTGAATGTTGCCACTAGCTCTTTTTTTTTTTTTTCTCCCATAAAAATTGTTCTCAGACCAGCTTTTCCTCCCATTCCATTCTTTCCTTTTGAGGGGAAGCACGATGAAGGATATTATAGTGTCATCTTATACTAATGGTTTGTGCTCTTGTTGCATTGAGTCTTGATATCTATTAACTGTTTCTCCCTGCTTCCATGACCTATATCCATATACTTGATTAGCATGTTTTCTCATTCTTTGTCTCTTTTTAATGCAAATATTAAGAGCGGAAGATCAGTAGTCTAAGTTAAGATTATCTATTAGTTGGTATAGTTTGGATATGTTTTTGAACCTCTTACATATTTAAATAAGTTTCCTGTATAGTTTATATTTCTTTATTTCGACCTGATGGAAACTTACCAAATTATTAGTAAAAGCAAGATATGTTTGTGCTTTGGTTTGCTACTTTAGTAAACTTTAAAAAAGATAATTTCTAAGGGAAGATTTGTTTTGAGTAAGCCCTTGGAGCCATGGTAACACCAGTACCTTATGGTTGGGGTATTGTAACTGTATATAAATGATATTTTTAGTATATATAGGAGTCAAAATCAAACTTTTCATTTAAGGTTAAAATTTATCTTTTCTTTTAAAAAGAAAAAAAAAGAGGAAGAAAGAAAGTAAGAAACCAAATTCCCTATCTCTGCCCAGTCTTACCTTTCGGGAAGAGGACCATGGTACCTGTGCTCTGTAGACTGTTTTAGCCTTGGAGTTGCAGTTGTCATTTTGTGATTTTGGTTGCTTCAAGTTGGGGGTCAGTGTTAATGGCAGCCCCAGCAATTTCTTTGCTTTTTATTCTACCAAGAGGACACTTGGTTATAATCACTTCCAGCATTTCTACAAATTCCAAAGTGACTAAAATTTTAGAGAGTGGCTGGAAGTGGAAGAAATTAAAAACAAAGGAAAGCAAGAGAAAAATAAACCTTCTGTGTGAAGTGAGATCTGTACTGAAGTTAACCTGTAACTCCAGGAAAACATAAAATTTTTTTTCTAATAAAAAAATTAGTAAACTGCCCCATGTATTTGTTGACTCTGAGATCTTGGAAGGAAGCCATGGTGGACTCTTTTACCCCAACTGGGTCTCCATGTATCGTAGAGCAAGAGGAACAATTTCCTCACCCCTCTTTGCCTACACAAGGGCCTTTGTGTGGCAGATCATGTCTATCTCAAATCAAGAGTCTGTATTAGTACAGTGCAACTTTTTTTTTTTTTTTTTTTTTTTTTAATACAGTTCCACCTGTGATACATGCATCGGGGCATGCTAGTGCCCCTACAGCCCAGACCTTGCTTTCTATCAAGTTGGCAGCTCCAGATTTTTTTTTGCTGAGGGTAGTTGTCTTGTCTTTCAGAACTCCATGTAAGTTCTCCTGTGTTCTTTTGACATCCTAGTCTATTGTTCCGTTATATTTACAGTAAAATTTTATAAGAGTTAGCTTAATTCAGCAAATGTTACTTTGTTGCCTGAAGGTGGGAAAGAATTGTCTTTGGGTAGAAGCAAATAGTTTTTCTACTAAGGCTTCATCAGAACTTGTACAAATAAACCTCAACGATTGATGGTATATCTGTGCAGTAAATAACACGACCTCAGAAGTGCTTGGAGGTAGCCGAATGTGAAGAACAGACTGGTTTATTAAAGTCGGTTAGTTTCTACTAAGGCCAGTAATTCCAGTGGAGTGTATTTAAATGGACCTCACTATTATCAGTGTGAAAAGTTTAGAAAAAGTTTTTAGAATGTGAGATGAAAATATTACTTTTTAATACCAGACTAGAAAGGGAATCTAATTAAAGCATAGCTGGAAAAGTACGTACTTAGGCATGCTTGGGAAAATTTTGAGGAATAGGAGAGCTCTATAATTTTAGAGATTTGGAAATCACTTTATAGCGTTGTGCAGTTTTTCAGTTTGTTTGATTTTGTTTTCAAAGAGTGATTTAAGGAAATAATGATTACATCAGTTTGCAAATGCTTCACAGGATTAAATCATGTTAATCATTCCTAGTGGGGAAAGCCTGAAAAAGGCATGTCTGTTAGAGTCTCCTAGGTTTTGTTATTTGAAATCACAGGCATAAGATTAATCCAGTATGAATTCATGGTACTTGGTTGATGGCATATGTATTTTATTTTTGGCTACCTTCTTTCGAGCTTCTATTGTAAGAGGCCAGCTTTTCACTTGAACCGTCTAGTAAGATACATTTACTAAGGGCTTTCTTGTAGTTTTAGTTATCCCTCCTCCCTTAAATTGAGAGCCTGTTCTGAGTGAGGTGGTTTTACGGTTGGTAGTTTAGAACCTTGCTCTTGGTCCAGTTTACAGTTTCAAATGTTAAAGAGGAGTCAGTAATTGCTTTTTTTTTTTTTTTAAACATTAGCCTCAGTCTTTTCAACCAGTTGATTTGCAAACCAAAACTTGCTTAGTAGGATATTTGTAGGAAACTTAACACTTTCCACACTGTCTTGTGGATTTTTTTAAAAAGCATATGGCTTATGTTACTATGAGACTTGAAGGAGAGGGACTGTATCTAGTTTATCTTTGTATTCTGATCATGGTGCTTAATATTTCTCAAATGGATGAATGGATCATTTGTAGTCCTAGATGCATCTCTGGAAAGAAGGGACTTATTCTTAAAATTTATACCCATTCTTAAATGGAATTCTGGGCTTGAGATTTCTAATTTAAGTTCCAGAGATACCTTAAAGTTCTTTAAAGGACGTTATAGAATGTCCTGAGGCATAAAGGATATGTTGTATAAAGTATACAATAATGTAATCATTATTGTTTAAGTCTTTATGTACTCAACAAGTGATCTCAAAAAGATGGCTTTATCATTTGCAACCACGTGGATGGAACTAGAGGGTATTATGCTTAGTGAAATAAGTTAGTTGGAGAGAGAAAACTATCATATGATCTCCCTGATATGAGGAAGTGGAGATGCAACGTTGGGGGTTGAGGGGTAGAAAAGAATAAATGCAACAAGATGGGATCCGGAGGGAGGCAAACCATAAGAGACTCTAAATCTCGAAGAACAAACTGAGGGTTGCTGAGGGGAGGTAAAGGGGGGTGGGGTTATGGACATTGGGAGGGGTGTGGCTCTGGTGAGTGCTGTGAAGTGTGTAAACCTGACAATTCACAGACCTGTACCCCTGGGGCTAAAAATACATTATGTTTATTAAAAAAAAATTAAAAAAATTTTTTTAAAGATGGATTTATGATTTGATTGGATATTATTAGGACATAGAGATATGAATGGATTCTTTAGTCTTTATTACTCTAAATGCTAAATGGCTTCCAAGACAGTGGTTTTTGTCTTGGTTGCCATATGTTCCTTGTGAGGGTTAGATTCAGCTCAAAAAAGTATTTATTATGATATCTACGACAGAGTGAAAAAGATGAGCAAAACATGATTCCTGCTCTCAAGGAGTTTATGGGTTTTTTTGTGTGTTGACCTAGTAACCAAGAGTATGGTACTTTCATAGGAAACAGAAGAAAAAGCCGTTCGGAGGTTTTCATTTGACAATTGAGAGCATCAGTTGTACCCTGTTCTTGTTTGTAAGATGTTTGCTTACTGTTATTTTATGGTGTGCACTTTGAATTAAACTTCTATTAATTTTTAATTGTGATAATTTCATTGAATAATTACATCATAACAGTTATATTGACTTTGGAAAACATTTGAACAAAAACAACATGATGCTTATCTCACTTCCATTGAGAAATCCTGGTAAAGTGACTGAACAAACAAAAATGATATAAACAACAAGGACAAGGAGAGCAAGAAAGGAAACCAAATTGTGGAAATTAGATAGTGCATGGAAGAGTGGAAACTTTAAGAAGGCTAGTACTGCAAATTCTAGAAGAGAGTCAAAAATGAGAGGCAACAGGTGAGGCTGAAAACATGTATATATGGACAGTTAGATTCTCCCACCCCAGGCAGCCAGGCTGCTGCGTTCCTTCTTCTCAGCTAGAGCAGATACAGACTTCCTAGAAAAAGTGAACTCAGAGCCTCAGAGCATTAGAGAACTCCGGTACAACTGAGTATGTGGAGAGAGAGGTACTGTAAGCACTCTCACCTTGGCTCCCATAGTGCTGGCAACCACCTTATCACAGATGCCACCTTCTCTTTTGCACCTCCTGCTCAACTCAGGCAGGAGATTGGGAGGATGCTTAGAAGATTGCAGAGATTCCTAGCTCAAGGGACATAAGGCCCCAATGAAATGACTACTGCCTCACATCACCTTGCATTAAAGCTTAATAGTTACCAGGTGTTCTTCCCAGCCCTTATAGGTGGCTTTTTACTGTCTTACATGTGAGTGGGCAACCAAGATTGTGGGCACTGAGAAAAATTTTTAATGTGAAAGATTCCAGGACAAATGGAAGAAGGACCTTGAAGGACGTAGACAGTGTAGGGAACAGACTAAATATTTCACACGTACGCACATGTACAGAATCTTAATATCCTTAGAATGAGAAGAACATATAATATTCATAAGAATGTCCAGAAAATAAGAATTTTTGAGAAGTTTTTTTTATAAATAAAAACTCCCAAAAGTATGGGGTGTATGTATTTGAGTGTGTTGGGGGAGGGGGTTAAGTTTATGGGGAACAGAAGAGAGAAACAGAATCAAGCCAGGGGCTTTAACTTCATTTAATTAGGTGGTCCAGGAAATAATTACTATAGGGAGAACCACAAAAGTAATTCAAGGAAAGTTCTGCACTGAAAGATATACTGAGTACCCAGCACAATGAACAAAAAAAGACCCATAGAAACACACATACATCGTCTTGACATTAAAAATGTCTGGGATGAAAAGAGGATCCTGAAAGCCACGGTGGTGGGGAGCAGGTATAGAAGGGTGTGCATGGGTCTTATACTAAGTATCTATCAGTCATCTGAATGGTCCGAGATTCTCCAGGAACACCGTTAGAAACTAGAAAATGACATAGCTGTACTTGTGGAAATCTGAGGGAAAATTACTTGTCTCGGCCAAAATTACGTGTACATTGTGAGGGTTAAAATTCTGTGGCCTGGCCTGCAAAGTCCCTAAAAGCCTTTTGCCTTGTCTTTATTACTCCTCAAGAAGCTGCTAGAGGATATGTTCCCACAAATGAGGAATAGATTGACAAGGGCTCTAGGAAATGGAATCCTGCACAAGAGAGAGGTGAGAAGGAGTCAGTTAGTAGACAAGTACAGGATTCCTGAAGAGCAAGCAGTGTTGGTTGGCAGAGGGGAAGAGAGGCTGTGAGAATCAGTCTCTAAGACAAGAAATTTTGACTGTATTGGAAGGAGGTCTGTGGTGGTATAAGAGACTTTACAGGGATGCCTGGGTGGCTCATTTGGTTAAGCTGCTGCCTTCAGCTCAGGTCATGATCCCAGGGTTCTGGGATCGAGTGCCGCATCAGGCTTCTTGCTCAGCAGGGAGCCGCCGTCTCCACCTCTGCCTGCTTGTGTGCGCTTGCACGCTCACTCGTGCGCTCTCTCTCTCTCTCTCTCTGACAAATAAATAAATAAATAAAATCTTTTTAAAAAATTAAAAAAGAGACATTACACATGATTTTGTGATGGACCAGTGAAACAGACAACAGCAGCAAAATTAAGGCTAATAGCTCCCCAGTAAACTCAAGTTTGCCTGAATATGATTTTCATTTAACAGAAATTGTTACAGGACTGGATTAGGAGCATATGATGGTGCTGTATGAGGGATATTCTTTGGGAGAAATCAACAGATGATGTCTAAAGTGGAAAAAAATTAAATAGCTCTTATAAACTTAATTTAAAAATCGGGTTGTAAATACTATGGGTAAAGCTAAAAGCATTGAAAGTGGTTCTACCTTGGGAATAAGAACTGGGGGTGAGGAGAAATGGAAAACCTAATTTTTTATATAAGCCTTATATTCTTTATGACTTTTTAAAGTGCTTAGTAGTTTAAAATTTAAAATGTAAGGCACGCCTAGGTGGCTCAGTCAGTTAAGCATCTGACTCTTGATTTTGGCTCAGGTTGTGATCTCAGGCTCATGAAACTGAGCCCTGAGTGAGCATGGAGCCCACTTGAAATTCTCTCCCTCTGCCCTCCCCTCCATGTACTCTCTCGCCCTGCCCCCAAGTAAATAAAATATTTTTAAAATTTAAAAATGTAAATAAATTGGAAAAAGCTATTTGTAAGATTGCTTAAAATGTGCCTTTCGTTAGCGTTTAGTTAGATTTCTTACTGGGCTGGGAGCCCTGCCATTTCCTGAGACTTGAGGTGACAACAGCCAAAGAGAGGGGAGATGACAAGTGGGTCCTGGCGGAGTGGGTGGCCTAAGATCACACTTTCGCTTAGTGGATTGGGCAGGCAGCGGCTCCAGGTGAGAGGGCTGGCACGTGGAAAGCCAGGCTCTGATCCAGGTTCACTTCCGCTCTGCTTCTCTGCCGCGGCTTCCCCTTTTTTCCTCTGGAGACATGGGAAGTTTAAATCTCGAGGCTGGTTTAAGTTGGATGCTAGACTGTGTCTGGCTGCCAGCTGTGTGGTCGTTGAGTGGCAGGCAGCTGGTTGTTTCTCCCAGACCAGGACTCCCATTGAAGTTGTTTCCCCTTCCGGCTCTCTGGAGGAGTCCATGTACATAACAGCCCAAGTGTCAGCAGAGATGGGGATGGCTTTGCTTTGAAATTAAAGAAAAAAAAAATTTAATAATAAGAGAAAAAGCAAGTGCAGCCTGTGGCTTTTCTTTCTGTTACATGATACCGTGGGTTTAAATGGGGACCTTCACTTCAACATTATATCTGAAAATTGAATGTTTACTTGTCTGCATGGTATATAAGGAAATGGCAGTAAGCACATTGTGGGTCCTTGTCTCTGTGGTCATGCGGCATTGCTTAGAACATTGGGGTGTCTTGGAAGGGTCTTTAATCATGTATCAATCCCATCAGTAAAAGAAACCAAAGACGTAAATCTGGTAGAGATACATCTATTTATATACTCTTGCACTGAGTATATATATTATAGAACATGCAAAAAGAGCTATTTTAAAAGGGTGAGCTACAAATATGAGTAAATAAAAGTTCAGTGTTTTCTTTTCCTAGACCTCCATTTATTGTTTTGCTCACTTTTAGAGACTGCTGATATAGAGACCCATCATCTTAGTTCTTTACTTCTTTTCTCCTCTCTCTGGTAATCTTGCTATGTCAGGGCATTCTCCCCAGAGTGGTGTAGTGGGCAAGGAAGGGTAAAGTTCAGGTCTTCTGAAGAGGAATGATTCTTTAAAGTTCATTGCTTATGAGACCTCTGTAAAATTTTTTCTCACCACAAACACCAACTTTTAACTAAAAAAAAAAAAAAAAAGCAAACTTCACAACATCATGATTGCTGATATAGACTCTCTCCCTCCCACCCCCCACCTCACACACCTCTGTCCTGACAAGTCAGAAAATAGGCTCAGGGAGAGAACATGGCTTGTACCAGGGAAGCAGAGTCAGGACCACAACGCCTGTTCCTTGAGTCATTTCACTTCTCTTCTAGGATTCCATGGTGGACTACAACTTCTCAAAGGACCCCTCTAACCCATTTTGGCTTCTTTGTTGTCTAGAAGTTGTAAAATTCAGTGTCCGTGTATCAAGTTCTTTGCTTTTTCTAACCTGTTCGTATTAATTTGATTTAGTTGGAGCCTGAGTTCTCCAGAAGCTAAGGGGGAGGTTTTAAGGGTATAGGCACTGCTTCCCGTTCTTCTTTTTACCCTTTACTTCATTCTCCTGTTTTCCTTTTGTCTGACCAACTTGGAAGAAAATTGTGTACCTACCCTATTAGTTAGTTTTCTGTCCAGCTTTGTTGTGATTGTAGGTTCTTTCTTTCATCCAGAGGTGAGGCCCTTCTTGCCTGGCCTGCCAGGTGTTTGCTAAACCAGTGTATTCTAGCAAGTCATTTCTCTTTTGTAAACCTGATTGTTGCCAGTCTTGCCCCTGATTGTTCTCAGAACTAAGCAGTGCTGAGTTTCTCCATAAAAATCATAGAGTACACAAACCCTGGTCACTCCTCAGGATGGAGGCTTCCACAGAACTTCCACGTAAACCTCTTCAAGGAAAACATACCATATTAAGCGTTCAAAGTGATTGAATGAGATTCTTAACATCTTAGGTTTATCAGGAGGCTTTTTGTTTTGAATGTCTTTGTATTGAACAGAAAAGTTCAGAAGCCAGGAATACCTGAAGGAATTAAAAATTTCTATTCAAAGCAAAGAAACCTATTTCCCAATTGGCAAAACATAATTATTTTTATTACCAATATTAGAAAAATGGTTGTGTTCTTAGCAACTGTATATTTGTTGTAAGTGATTTACTGGCAAAAAACCACTCACTTCTTTTTGCTCCTATATAGAAAGGCAAAAGATATAAAATAGAAGAGCTAACTTAATTTGCTTTGAACACTGCTTGATTGAGATTCTCCTGTTTCTTACCTCAAGTTTCTGTGTTTTGTTGCTCATGAAGTCTTGGGGCTGGGGGAAGTGGTTTTCTTTGTTTTATTTTCTGGTAGGTAGTTTTAAAAAAGAAAGACCTCTCTCCCAGGGGTGCAGGGCAGTGCTTGGGGCCTGGTGCTCTGATTGCAAGCTGCACCACTGCAGTAGAGAAAGGCCTCTGTACAAAAAGCCTTGCTCCCGAGTCCTTTGGCACGTAGGCCATTGCTCTCTGTTGTCCTTCTTAGATTTGATTTTGAATAGGGTCCTCTTTTTCTCTTATTTTAATATTTAAAAAAAAGTGTAAAGGCATTAAGCCAGCAAATGACAGACAAGTGCACTGTATGGGGCATTGTAGGTGTTTGAATTTAATAAAGATGCCTTGGCCATTTAAGTTGTAATTTCTAAACAGACAGGAACTCAGTTCTTTTTATGACCCCACCCCCACCCATGGGAAATAGGTCCATTTTTGTGCATTGAATTCTAAGAGCAGACAGTGGGGGAAAAATAAAACAATGAAATGTATGAAATAAGAGGAAGGTGAGCCAAAAGCTGATTCGGGACTGTATGGAGAGTAACGATGATGTAGTACTCAGCTGAGAAAGGCCAGGTACCAAATAATCCTCTCTATCCAGGGGTTCCCCACATAAGACATTTCTGTACATTTCTCAGGAAATCATTTTAAGCGTCTGCCTTCAGAATGAATGTTTGTGGCAGGAATGGGAGGGAACCCAGGAGGAATACTGAAACTGTAATAAATACCTACTTTTATACCCAAACTTTCTTTCTTAATAATCTCAGTATCACATTAAAGTTTGTGGTAATAATATCAGCTTCCTGTGTCTTAAGAAATTTGGTGGCAGTATATTCTTCAGAGCTTTGTGGCCCAACACAGTAGCCACTAGACACATGTGACTATTTAAACTTAAATTAAACTTCATTGAGTTAAAATTGAAAACTAAGTTCCCCAGTTGTACTAGTCACATTTCAAGTACTCAGTAGCAACGTGTGGCCGCTGGGTACTTTATTGAATAGTACTGAGGCAGAGCATTTTCATCATCCCAGAGAATCTGTTGGTTGGCCAGCTAGAGGCTAACGTTTTTCATATTTGTGAGAAGAATTGGTTAATTTTATGCTTTATACTGTGGAAGTGCTTTATTGGCAGTTGTCTGGGGCTAGATGAGATAAGCAGCCAGACAAGAGCCCAGTGTGTCCCAGCGTTCTCTTCTGTGGGGTTATATAGGATAGCCTGAATTAGGAAAGGCTGTCAGAATGAGTCTGGTGATTAGGTAGCACCATCCTCCTTGTTGGTAGGATGCATGATTGTGTTTGGTTAGTACTGTAGGTGTTAGAGGCAGAGTGGCCCTTCCATCCGGGGCCTTGCTTGCTGGATGACACTGGGCAAGTCACTTAACTCTTCTGAACCTTTTTTCTCATTTGTAAAGTAGGAGTGAAATACCTACTTCCCAGGTTTGTTATGAGAGTTACATTAGAGAGTGGAAATGGAGTAAAGAATATTAGACACCCGGCACAGTACAAGACACATAGTAAGCATGCATGACGCCATAGCAGTCCTTAGTAATAATTTCTTATCCTTGTTGATGTCCCTTTCCCTTTTTCCTGATATATGCTTCTTTTCTTTTTCTTCTTTTTAATTATTTCTCCTCTTTCTTCGCTCTACTGCTGTTTTCCTTTATTCCTTTGTCTTCTTAGGCCCTGTGTAATTCTGTTACATAGATTTGTAAGAATAAAGAATTTCCTGTCCCTTGGTTGCTCTAATACAGTGAAGAATGGGCAATAGTTGATATCAAAATGGAACCAAACTGTGTAAAGATTCACAGAAATAAACCACCTTTGACTAGTATTTATGAGGATGCTAGTACATAGGGGCCAAGGGGCAGTGTGGAAATAACTAGCAAGTTAACACTGTCATGTGAGCTGTAGGGGGAAGATCCCTGCTGATTACATATCTTTACTCCCCTAGCAACAAAGGAGAGAGCGGGAAGCTAGAAGGCAGCAAGAACGTGAGCAGCGAAGGAGGGAACAAGAAGAGAAGAGGCGTCTGGAGGAACTGGAGAGAAGACGGAAAGAAGAAGAAGAGAGGAGGCGGGCAGAAGAAGAAAAGAGGAGAGTTGAAAGAGAACAGGTTAGTCCATTAACGAATGTTTCATGCATGAATCTGTGAGATTTGTTGCATAATAGAATTGGGGGATTTGGGACAAAAAGTACACAGACATCTGCACATACACAATAAACACATTTAGGACTTCAGAGGTTTCAGAATGCTGACGCACAGGTGGAAGCACAGCAATAAATTCTCATCTTTAAAAAATGATGGATAAATCTTTCCATTTAGAAACCTGGAAAGCAGTTGAGTGGTCTCCAAACAGTGTGATACCCAAAAGATTTTTGAGTATGTCTTCTTGGGTTTGGCTTAAATGCTTTGAACCCTAAATATCTGGATGATAATTAGCCTTTTCTTCAGTGAAATTAAAAACCAACCACAAGAGATGTTTGAAGTATCCAATAGCTGAGTATTGTAATAAACATTTTTGTATACAATGCAGTGTGTTTCTCCGTAGTATTAGAAAAACTATTAACATTGTGGTTTTGTTTAGCCAAGAAAGATCATTTGTGTTTTGGTAATACTTAGAACATTTTATTGATGCCAGCTTTAGTTGTCTTTTTGAATCTCTGTTCCTGAACACCTGTGCAAATAAAACTGAACTGTGCTTTTGTGTCTCTGCTATCTGTGTGAGCCCCTCAGAGCCTCCTCATATCTCACATCTTTGAATTGATAATTATTTGTTACGAGGTTTGGGTAACGGAGAAAAGATATGATTGGGGACTGATTTAAATAATACTTGAAATTCATAGTTAAAATACTTACCAACAACGGTATTAACTTCCAAAGTTGATTATTCAACCAGTGTCTTTGATACTAATCATATGCTTCAAGTTCTCTGCATGTTTACCAGTTCTTCGTAAGAATTTAAGTGATATGTTCTATTTGTTACCTAATTGGTATTCTTTTCCAGTTGACCATGGTATGTTTTGGGGTTTGTTGTTGTTTTGGTTTTTTTCCACATTGTAATTTTTACCTGGGGACTGCAAAGGTGAATAAAAGTGAGCTTTTAAAAATTAAATGTCCTAAAAAAAAATTTAAATGTCCTAGGGATAATTCTTGCAATTTCATGGTAAGATGAGGGTATGAGAGTTAAACTTGATCTTTAATGTTCTAATGGCAGTCATTAGCTTTTGTGTACAGCAATACTCTTCACCTCTTCTTAAAAAAAATAGCATCAAAGGAGTTTCATTCTACTTTCCTTATTCTTTTGCAAAATATCCCCTGTGTTAACAGTGCTGTGAGAAATGTGTCAATTCTGCATTACATGTACATGTCTGTGTACATGCGTAGTTGTATTCTGTATGCTTGTTTTATGTTAGGACTTTTGTGATTTGGATAGATGCGAATTTCCTGGTTGTCCTTGTGTTTTGGAGGCAAAAATTCCCAACTGTGCTAATTTGATCTTCCAAGTTATGGTTCTGTTCTGTCTAGTTCAAAGATAGGATGAGTTGGAATTTAGATTCCTTTCTCGGCCATTGCAGGGTAAGGCCACATGTCAAGTTAGAACAGTGTTTTTGGCATAGCATGTGCCATGGAGGTTTAGACTAATAGGCATGGGCCTTGGAACCCAGGTTAGAATCAGATTGGCTTTTTGGGGCAAAATTTATTTTGTAAGATAAAGGTTTCTAAGGAAATATATATGTCATGATTTGTGTTATACACCATTCTCTCAATCGGAATTGTTGGTGAACTAAAGCTTCTCTCCAGCCCAGATTTATGGCTATTTTTATTTTAAAGTATGTGCCATAGTGTAAGGGGATGGTGAGCATTAGACACTGTAAAGACATAATCTGAATTTCAGAATAAAATTTCTCATAGATCCTTTAGTCTACTCCCCTTTAGGAAGTAGTTGGCTTTTCCCCCTGTTGATAAGGAAGGAAACTTCTCGTTTGTATTTCAAAGTTGTTTCATGACTGTGTCTTATTTAAGCCTCACTAAAATCTTGAGAGTTGCAAGAAATATTCTTGATATTCATCTCTCAAATGAGGAGACTGAGAAAATCAGAGGGCTTTCTAGAGGTCCTAGATAAGGGTCTCTTGATGTCCTAGCCCCTTAAATATGCATGCAACTTCAAGGTTGGATTTCTCCTCTTTACATATTTTGGGTTTGTTTACCTGTTTTCATTGTTGCAGAGACTTGTTCTCTTTTCCTTGAAAATAGGCTTCCCCCAATCCCCCACCTGTACCCCCTTACCCCTAAGACACACACACACTCTGTCATAGTCCCATCGTGAAGAGCCTGGGCCTGTTCATTTATGAGAGATCACCTGCATCTGTTGTCTATGGACCATGCATGGCTTTTCAAATTAGTCATTCTCTGTACCTTCTGTGTCATCAGAGAAAACACAAATCATGTTTGTTCTTTTTTAATATTAAACAGGTTTCGGTTTGGGGTTTTAAAAATTGGCAGTCCATGCTATTTATAAATAATGACTATAAGAACCATCTGGGGCAATGTGGATCCACTGGTTTATCTAATTAAACTCTTGATATCTCTGGAGTCTTCTGTCCTTAAGAGGAATATCATGGTCCTTTGAAATCTCACATTTGTGTTTAACAGTGGTGTTCTAACAGAAGAATTTTCAGATACCTTTGTATATATCAATGGAGTGTATATCATTTTTTAGACTCTTTAGATCTTGGCCAATTTGAAGATCTTGGTAATAAACTCATCACTAAGCGAATCACCACTGAAGACCATTGGGGCAAATGGTTCTTGGTGCTCCATTCAGGTGGTTCTGATGCTTTCCTTTTGGATAAATTGATTGCTGGGTAATTTCTGTGTGACAGGAGTATATCAGGCGACAGCTAGAAGAGGAGCAGCGGCACTTGGAAATCCTTCAGCAGCAGCTGCTCCAGGAGCAGGCCATGTTACTGGTAACGCCCTGTATCTGTCTTGTTCTGTAGCATTAGGGCTCATTTTTCTATCCCTCCCCTGAGCTTTGGGCAGAGCTGTGGTGATCACCAGACCATTTTGGTTAGTGCTGTGGACTGACAGGCTCAAATGGAGACGTCCTCTGTGGTCATGCTACTTTGGGCAACTTTTCAAGGTGGCTTCTGTATATTTACTTATTTCCTGTTAAAGAGTTAACTGTTCTCTTTGGTAGATAGCAAGGTTTTGAACAGAACTTGGCATTCAGTGAACAAACTAGAATGCTAAGGGCTGAAAGTTAAAATCACATGCCATAGGACTTTTGTCTAGTATATTCTTACTTTTGAAACCACCAAAACCAGCTTTTAATTGAATTCTCTCTCTGTCCAGTGATTTTATGGTTAGCAACAAGCTGTCAGATTTTTCCACAGGTAATACGCTCTTTAAAATCCCAGTCATTTTGCTCTATTATCAAACAAGGGGGACAAAGGGCATTATGTTTGTAAAAAGTTGAGACTGAATCCAGAGAAGAGGCGAGCTCT
Source organism: Mustela erminea (assembly GCF_009829155.1). Classification (NCBI taxonomy): domain Eukaryota; kingdom Metazoa; phylum Chordata; class Mammalia; order Carnivora; family Mustelidae; genus Mustela; species Mustela erminea. The sequence continues at coordinate 59,412,702 of NC_045620.1, read as the reverse complement.
GCGGTGTCCCATAGATTTAGTGTTCTCCTCTCCCTCTCCAAGGAGTGCCGATGGCGGGAGATGGAGGAGCACCGGCAGGCAGAGAGGCTCCAGAGGCAGTTGCAACAAGAACAAGCATATCTCCTGTCTCTACAGCATGACCACAGGAGGCCGCACCCGCAGCAGCAGCAGCCACCGCAGCAGGAAAGGAGCAAGCCAAGCTATCACGCTCCGGAGCCTAAGCCCCACTATGAGCCCGCTGACAGAGCTCGAGAGGTATTTTCTTTCCTTTGTTGCTTAAACATTGATCCGGTGTCGATTATTCCCTAGAAAATAATAGGATAATGCTTAGGAACTGTGTAATACTAAGACTTGAATGGGACAGAGACTAATTATGAGCCACTCTCTTGGTTTTCTAGCTGAGAAATTGTGGTTCAGAAAAGTGAAAGGACACTTGCCCAAGGTCTCTTATCTGCTTAGTGTTTTTTTCTATAGACGACTAGAATGCCTCTGTTAACAAATCACAATGAATTGGACACTAAAAGGAGAAAAGATTGTATGGCAGAATCATACTAAGAATGTGAACAAAGGGAATGGTGGCCCGGTTAGCTATATTCCCCAAATCACAATGAAAATAAAGTGTAGCCCAGTAGCCTTGTAGTCCAGTTTACTAACTTTTCAAAGACTGTGATTTGTTACTGAATTGACACATTTGGGCACCCAGAGCCTCACCGTAAGAGAACCTCACCATAAGGATGTGGTGAAGCAGTAACTGTTCTGGGATACTAAGAATACAGGGGGCTGCTTCTAGAGTGTGTTTAAACCTGGCCTATAGGTGGCATCCTGCTACCATGTCTCACCCTCACAGAGAGTAGCATCTAGAAACAAGTGTTCTGCCTATTCTGGGATGCCTTAATTTTTGGTAGGATGAAATGTGCTTTGACTTCCTGATGATAATCTTTTAATCTGTTGGTTAAGTTGGTTGTGACATTAGTTTTGTTTTGTTTTTTTTTGTTTCCTAGTTTGTCATCATGTACAATCTAAGAATTCTTGGCCAGGAGGTTTTAAAAGCTTAGTTTTTATTTTCATAAGTATTTCTTTATCTCAAATCGAATTTTAGCCCCATTTTATTTGTCCCCTCTCTTTTTAAGCCACCCCTGTCTTGGAGAAAACAGAAAAATTATTTCTAGGACCCTTCCACTTTCAGGCTTTTTTCGGGATCTCTGCTTTTCCCTACTAACGTAACACTAAGTTATGTCTTCTAATTCTCTGATGCAGGTGGAAGATAGATTTAGGAAAACTAACCACAGCTCCCCTGAAGCCCAGTGTAAGCAGACAGGCAGAGTATTGGAGCCACCAGTGCCTTCCAGATCAGAGTCTTTTTCCAATGGCAACTCCGAGTCTGTGCATCCTGCCCTGCAGAGACCAGCTGAGCCACAGGTAGCAACAGCCAGGTGGCTGTGGGCCAAGGAGACTCACACCATAGCTCACTAAGCCATGGACCTGCTTGTAATGTTTACAGTTTGGTTTGTTACCACATTTAGAAAGAAAAGAGATGAGCAGAAGTGATTTTTGATTAATATACAGGCAAAATACCCTCAGTTGATAGAGAAAAGGATTTTTATTTGTTTGTTTTTAAGATTTTTGTTGTTCTTACTAAGAGTATCTAGATTCAGTCATTTATTCTTTTAGTCTTTTTGTCTTCCCTAACTCACATGTTTGTAAACAAGTGCCTCCTTTCTCTAATAGAAAAATTTTTCAGTTTAGGTTTTAGAATATTAGTACCATAAGTACACAGAGGAAGAATCATAAGCTTTGGTCCTTGGCTCCTGGCCAGTTCCATGAGTGAACTTTAGAAAACCAGTGTCTGCCCTGAAATTACATGTAGAATTTCTTGGTTTTGTCCAACTGTGCATATTTTTCTGGGAAAAGGGCCTTTTATTAGATTCTCAGAAGGTTCAAGATCCAAAAGAAGATATGCTCTAATAAGTTAAGTGTACATTGCCCTGACGTAGGTCAGGGTAAAGGTCATGACCTCTCATTGGACTGGCCACAGCATTCTGCCTAGTCTAGGTGAGGGAGAACCCCCTGGGCTGAGTACTGTGTGGTTAAAAGAGAGCACCCTGTACTATCCAGAGAAGGAAGGCAATAGTGGGGCTGTTGGATCTAAAAGATCCTTAAAACACAGATTGCCATTTTCTTACTGAAAATAAGTGACTTTCAGATATTTTGCTCCTTGAAGTTGTGTGATCCAGAATATTGGGAACAAATTCTTAAGCCTGAATTTACCAGTTACTGGTGTTTGCAAATGTTAGGGGATAAAATCTCATATTGTGATAGAAATAGCTGTGGTGTTCTGAAAAACTAATCCAAGTGAGGATTTGAACATGCTTTAAAATAAATAATCCCAGTGTGGAGGAGTTGTTAAAAAAAAGGGGGAAGAAGAACCAGACCTAAGCAAAGGGCATGTTTGTGAGGGTGGTGGGCTTTGAGGGGCAGGGAGATATTTATATGGGGTCAGCAGTTTCTAGATTCGCAAAAGAGCTGGCCAACAAGCCAGAGAGCGAGGAAATTGACACAGAGGCGAGGGAAGAGAGACTGGCAGACTAGGTTTGACAGCACTTGTATGAAGGGTCCAGGACTGAAATCTTTATTCTGCAGGTTAAAGTTACCACAGATAGAAATTTTTATCTGTTTGGCCATGAACAGGTTAAAAAATAGGAATTCCCAAATTATGTAGGCTACTTTTATATTAATTAACTAATGTAGTGCCTAGAGATGGTCTGTCTCCCTTTTCCTCCTGCTACCGAAAGCTGGTTTGGGCTGAAACCTCTACTTACAAAAACATTCTTTGAGGAGACTAAGATTCTTATTTTGAAGCCCATTTTTTATTATAGTTACAGATAATACTTCCAGTTTCACATTTTTCCCCCTGAAAATTTTAAACATTTTAGCAATCCGAGATTATTCCACTCTTGAGATTATTCCACCAAGAAGGAGAATTTGTGACTCTCCCAGAAGTAATAGAAATCATGACCTGGGACTTAACTCTGAATCTTGCATTTGGAAAGGTAGAACCAGTTGTGATTTGGTATTTTTAGTTTTCATTACATATGTTGATATAATGGATAGCATAGCTAGAATTTTGTAAATTGCAATCTTTAACACTTATTTTAAAATAATAAGATACAATAAAGAAGATACAGACTATTTCAGAAATTGTTGTATCAACTGAAAAAGCAACCACATTAACTCAGGTGACAAGTAGTTGTCCTGTTTTTTCAGTTGTCAAGTAGAAGGCATATAGTCCAGAAGCAGTAAGGAGAGGGAATGATAGTATTGAATATTCCTAGAGAAACCAAAATTCCTTTTTTCATAACTACTGTGAACATGTATAGAGATTTCTAAGGTTTGAGTGTTTTAGGACTTGGGAGAAGAAAGCAGCAAAATTGAGGGTGTATTTGAAAAGTTGGCTGTTTTTAAGTTGTATTACCGTAGTCTGCTAACATACAAGGAGTTTGTCTTTGCTCGTGAAATGTGTTGTTCTGTGGTTATTTGGTGTGAAACCTTATGCTGCCAGGTGTCATAAGAATGGATAGCTAGGTCTGCATGAACGGCAGTGTCTGTCTTGTGATTTTACTTTCCTCCTTCCCTCTCTCTCTCTGCCTGTCAACTCTGCTTTGACATGGATGTGCATGGAGCACGTTGTCCTCCCTTTTAGGATCAGAGATCTACGAGGGGTTTTTTTGCTTTGTTTTGTTTTGTTTCATTAATCTTCATGTAATGTTAGTCTGGATATTAAAAGTTTTCCTTATAAATGTACATTTGCTTTTTTCTATATACTGTGTTCCTCAGCTGCTTCTTCACTTAGAAGTATAACTGTTCCACTGCTTGGCTTACCTAGGACTGTATTGCCCCTGTTTGCCTTCCCCCACTTCTTGGTTTGGATTTGGTATTGACCGGAAAAGCGTTTTATGCAGAACGCATTGAATGTTTGTGTTTTGTTTTCTTGTAAGGTACAGTGGTCCCACCTGGCATCTCTCAAGAACAATGTTTCCCCTGTCTCGCGATCCCATTCCTTCAGTGACCCTTCTCCTCCCAAATTTGCACACCACCATCTTCGCTCTCAGGACCCATGTCCACCTTCCCGCAGTGAGGTGCTAAGTCAGAGTTCTGACTCTAAGTCGGAGGTACCTGACCCCACCCAAAAGGCTTGGTCTAGATCAGACAGTGACGAGGTGCCTCCAAGGGTAAGAAGCAGAAAGACAGATGTGTGCTGCTTTTTTCCTTTTTGTTATTTTTTTAAAAAATTATTTATTTTAACTAAGGGTATGGTGACTTCACCAGAATGAAGGGGCAATGAAACTTCAAAGGAACTTTTTACAGTGGGGCAAGTTCCATAGTTATGCAGTTATATTCAGTCAGCCGCCAGTTAGTTTTTTTATGGTTGTTGTTAACTCTATACTTAAACACAAAGTAACAGAATAATATATGAGTAAGTCTATAAAGAATATACTCCTAGAATAAAAAGAATCAAAATATATTTTGGCAGTTGTCTTAAGCATTTATACAAAAGCTACAAATTATTTTGCAATATTAATGAAGATCAAAATTTTCAGAAAAGGTTCTTTTAAGTAAAATTTTGCATTGAAAATTCCAAAAAAATGATTTTTTTCTTTTTTAAATTGAGGGATTTTTGGTTTCCTTTAAAATTTTTTGTCTTTTGGTAATTACTTAATGGTAAAATTAAACGAAAGGCACATTTTCATTTCGTTTATTTTCCCTCCACTTGGAATTTGCTTCCTCTGAATATTTTCTTGCTTCCTACCAGTCTTTGTTTCCTACTGATCCATTTGTAGACCATTGTTTGATTTCTTTGAGCTTATTTTCCTGATTCTCACATTATCTCAGCAAAATGCTTTTGTATGTCCCCTGCCACAAAGCTTCAGTCCAAACATCATTTGAATGTTACAGAAGCTTAGAAAGGCTGTTTGTCCTGGCTCCTTTGATGCCTTTGACTAAAATTTCTCTATTGTATTATATCAGTGGAGGGCAGAGAAGAATCAGGGGTGGTGGGGGTAGTGATAGTAAGGCTCACATAAGTATGAATGTTCTAAAAATGTTTTGGTAGGAAAATCTTTTTTCTTCTCATATTTTCAATAATTTAATTGTTGTGTTTTTCTTCCCAAAGGTTCCTGTGAGGACAACATCTCGTTCCCCTGTTCTGTCCCGTCGGGATTCCCCACTGCAAGGCAGTGGACAGCAAAATAGCCAAGCCGGTCAAAGAAACTCCACCAGGTAAGAGAAGAGGGAAGCTTAAGAACAGATTTACTGCACAGCATATTACATCATGTTCATTTTCATAAAAATGTTCGTAAACATGGAACGTCTGAGGTAAAGAGATGGTCACTTTATAAAAGAAAAACTGCCAGAAAATCCATTATTGTGAATAACAACAAACTGGTCTCTAGTGAAAAGGGAGTTTGAATCCATTTGTGTATTTTAGCACTTTTAAAATGTAAACTCCCTGGCTCTGTAAGAGCAAGTGGATGAAACGGCAGGAAAGGCAAGGGAGAGATTAAGAGAATTGGAACCTGAGGAAGCTTGTCATCTAAAGGATGTCCCAAGTGCTTGGGACTGGTGCAGAAAACGCTACTAAAGGAAAGTCAGTGGTTGACTTACAGTCTCTAATAAACTAGTGAATTAACCAAATAATATTTTTAGGTTGTAGATCTGTTCTGTGTACTATACAGTAGCTGTTAGCCACATGAAGCTACTTAAATTTGGATTTAACTTAATTAAAATTCAATAAAATTTAAATTTCCTTAGCTATACTAGTTAAATTTGAATTTAGCTTAATTAAAATTCAGTAAAATTAAAAGTTAATTTCCTTAGCTACACTAGTCACATTTCATGTGCTCAGTAGCCACGTGCAGGCATGGCTACCATGTTATTACCAGTCAGCAGTCGAACATTTTCATCCTATCAATCCTATCAAGTGATTTCCATTGGCCAGTACAATCCTAGGGGAAGGGTACACTATGTTGACTGTTTTGTACTTAATCGTCACCAAACCTCTGAAATTAGCCTTTTGTACATGGAGCCTTAATATAATTGGAATACAAAGATGGATGACAGACCAGAAGCTGCAGAGAGCCTTCTTAGTCCTTAAATGATCAGGGTACACTGTGGGATTCTCCTGTGACTGACTGAGTCTGTGTATTAATTGTGATCTAATAAACTTGTGCTCTGGGTGCGTCCATGGTTGGGGAGCATCATAGCCTCTTAATAACTGGTTTCATACAAAGTAGTATGCTGCGTAAGTGTTGGTTGGCTCTTAAAGGCATTGATTAACAGTGAGAGCAACAGCCTAGGAACAGCATAATTTATGTGTCATTATATAAGTGGAATTTTTTTATATTAAGAAACTGAGTTTATAGCTGTGACAGGAATGGTAACATTTTTAGACTGAACAGTAGCATTTCTTGTCAATTGTTAAAAAGATTTGGGGTCTGGCTAATGGTAGTCTGTTATTTAACATTTTTGACTTAAGCTTATCTGAGATATTTCATAGACCCAAAACTAATGTAACACTGTGTGTCAACTACAATTTAAAAAAGGATATCTGAGTAAAATCCATGAATGATGTCATTGTAACTTTTGATGAATTTAATGTTGAATGCTGTTTGTAGGCCTTTTTTTTTCTCATTATACCTACATTGCAGAGACATTGGTGGACACATCATGCATCTGTTTATAATTTGATACGACATCTTGGGATAATGCATTAGCTGTTCTTTGTTCTTTTCTAACAGCAGTATTGAGCCCAGGCTGCTGTGGGAGAGAGTGGAGAAACTGGTGCCCAGGCCTGGCAGTGGCAGCTCCTCGGGGTCCAGCAACTCAGGATCCCAGCCAGGGTCCCATCCGGGGTCTCAGAGCGGCTCTGGGGAGCGCTTCAGAGTGAGATGTAGGATACCTTTGCTTTTCCCTTACCACATTAACGATATTGGGCTATATGATCAGTATATTGGAGATCCTTTTTAATCCTGTATAAAGGCCTGTGGTTTTTTTTCACAGCTGCATATCACAAAACAGTGTTTCAGTGCAGGTTGCTAATGATAACCATAATTTTAATAATATAGGGTTCACTTGTTCACTTTTGAGAGCTCACACATGCCTAGCACTGTGAGCACATTATATGCATGATCTCATTTAATCTTTAAAAGAACTCCATGAGAGAGAGAGAGAGGGATAGATGTATTGTGTCTCCATTTTACAAATTAAAGCAACTGTGATTTAGTGAAGTTAAGTAACTTGTCCAATAAGATTAGCTAAATGTCTGAGCTAGGATTTGAGCCCACTTCTTTCAGTATAGATTCCCATCAGTGCTGTCGTCCTTATTGGTTATTTTCATCCACAAAATAATAAGCTAATGAAAATTCCCTCTTTTATATTATTGACATAGTGTAACAAGGTATTGTGAAAACGTTAAGCAGAGTCAGGTCTGTTTGGAGACTTGCCTTGAGCGGGGCTACCAGAAGTGGGCAGAAGAGAACAGGAGAGAAAAAAGGCTAGGTGGGCTAGGTCAGATTTGTGACATACTTCTCTGTGTTTATCTGTTTCTGCTCTTTTTGTCTTTCTTGAATTTCCTAGCATCGTCCAAATCTGAAGGCTCTCCATCTCAGCGCCTAGAAAATGCAGTGAAAAAACCTGAAGAAAAGAAAGAAATTTTCAGACCTCTCAAACCTGCTGTAAGAATTACACAGAATCAATTTACTTATTCTAAGCTTAAGTCAGGTCTTTCTATTAAAAATACGTAGTCGAGAGTCCCGCAGTCCTTTCTGTAGGGTTTCCCCCGTCCCCTGCCCCACTCAGAATTAAGGAATTGGAAGGAATGCCATGTTCTCGGACACATTTGTGCATATCCTGCCTCACTGCTTTGTCATTTTTTTTTTAAGTACAAAAGAAAGAAAATCTTTTTTATCTCTTTGCTCAACATTAACCTTGTCGTATTTTTGATGAGTTGGACATTTACAAAACAGGTTTTTAGAGTAAATTTTTTACATCATCTTCTTTTTCAACTCACCTATTATTTAAATTCTGCCTTTTGGTACTGGAGTGACAGTTTTGACTTCCTCATACTTGGCCTTTAATCCTTGATGCATTAACCGACCATGTAACTGTGCCCAAGGTGGGACTGAAAGCCTTTTGGAATTTTGATTTCCTGCTTGAATTGATTCCTGTCCTTCCCCTCACTCCCCTTCTTTCTCCCATGCTTCCTTATGCTGTGCGTTCTTCATCACTGATGGCTTCTCCGGCTCAATGAAACTGCACCTGCACTCAAGGGCGAAGTGGTAAGCCCCGTCTCTGGAAAATGCCACAGTAGAGCACCATTCCAACTGCCTCTTAAGCTTAGCTTGTAGTCCATCTGTATTTCTTTTCCTCCCTCAACTTGTCTTTTTGTTCTTTTCTAGAACTCAGAAGTTCTAAGCTTCTGCTTTATCTTTTTTAACATAGAATTTGCTGCATATATTTATTATTACAAGGTAGAACTTCTAAAAATAATTTCCTAAAAAGCCACAGTCATAATCATGAAATAGTAACACTGAAAGTCTGATACACTGTTATTTCAGAGGCTCAGGCTCAAAGAAGAGCAACATATTCTTAACTGTGGAGAAGGAAACTCCTTTGGAACTGCTAAAAAGAAAAAGGAAAAATGACTATATAGCCTGCTTTAAAAAAGAAAAAAAAAAGTCATTACTTTTAAATATGTGATTCCCAGGTAGAAACCTTGGACTTCTGTGTGAAAGCATAGAGTATACACAATAATGACAATTGAAAATTATATGTAGATAAATTGAGTGTTAAAATATCTCATATGGAAGAATCATGGGAAATGAAGCTACTTTTGAATAATTTTTTTTTTTTAAAGATTTTATTTATTTATTTGACAGAGAGAGATCACAAGTAGGCAGAGAGGCAGGCAGAGAGAGAGAGAGGAAGAAGCAGGCTCCCTGCTGAGCAGAGAGCCCGATGCGGGACTCGATCCCAGGACCCTGAGATCATGACCTGAGCCGAAGGCAGCGGCTTAACCCACTGAGCCACCCAGGCGCCCCTGAATAATGTTTTTTAAAATAGATTTCCTTTCTGTCTCCTGTTTGTACTTGTTGGCAGTGTTGCAGGAAAACATGGGTCAGGTGGTGCCAGGGAGAAGTGCCTTATTACCTCCTGCCCACAGCTGCACGTGCTGCATCCACTTTTTCACTTCCTGTGTCATGGACCTTCTTAGGAACGTGGCAAGTTTAACACTCCATGAAGTCAGATATGAATAGTATACTCACTTTTTTACTTTTCGTAGGTTGGAAATTATTAAAAGGTGGAGTTAAAAATAACAAGTTCACCAAAGAAAACCTTTCAGTCAGCCCAATTTAACTAGAATCTTGCTTCGTGGATAATCTCTTTGAAAGAAGACTTTGTTAAATAGGCAGACCTCCAAGGATTTTCCTTCACAACAATCTTGATCTAGAATTTTATGTTAGGGTTTTTAAAAAGCACTATTAGCCTATCATAAGCAGATTATGTTTTTTATTGTTGTGAAATATGAACTGTGTACAACATTTTTTGCTTTTTATTTTTCACCTTTTTACATTTTTTAGTTTTTTCTATCAAAAGCTTTAAGAGGTCACCTTCCTGTAAGCTCTGGTAAATACAGAATACTGGTAAATACAGAATAGTTTTACAAAATGGATGCCGTGGCTATTTTATCAATAATTAAAATGAAGATTGTCTTATAATTTGCTGTTTTCTTCCCACTGCCTCTGGCACACACCTCTTTGCCTTACTATCTTTTCTGTCCTATGCGTTAGGATTTGACTGCACTGGCCAAAGAGCTTCGAGCAGTGGAAGATGTGCGACCACCACACAAAGTGACAGACTATTCCTCATCCAGTGAGGAGTCAGGGACGACAGATGAGGAAGACGATGATGTAGAACAAGAAGGGGCGGAGGAAGCCACCTCTGGACCAGAGGACACCAGAGCAGCGTCAGTCTTTGGTGTATTTTAGAGAGGCTGAGAGCGTCTCCACTGAACTTTCTTCCCATTTAGAAGCAGTTCTTTCTAAACCTATCCTGACTGTATGAATACTTAACCATTGAGTTCTCCTGGGTTCAACAGCAGGCAGCCTTTGTGTTCTTCCCTATTCTGTTTGTCTGTGTGCATGTGTGTGTCAGTGCTTCTCCCCAGTACCCTAATGTGTGTTTTATTTTTTTTTTTCCTTTTAATTTGAGGGTATGACAAAAGGGAAGTTCCAATTTGGTTGAACCACGTTAACCATGAGAATTCACTCTAGATATTTTTGCTCAAAAGCAGACTATACTGACAGAAAGCTCTTTGTTGAAGGGGAAGAACTAGGCATTTGTTTTCTTGGAGGAAACTCTCTCTGTAGCCTGATCTCGTCTTAGGCCTTTAGGAAGGTGAAAAATCTAAACAGGATGTTCTCAGCTCATGGGATGATAGCCCTTCACTTCTGAATTTTGTCTCAATAGGTCGTCTCTGAATTTGAGCAATGGTGAAACAGAGTCGGTGAAAACCATGATTGTCCATGATGATGTAGAAAGTGAGCCAGCCATGACCCCATCCAAGGAGGGCACTCTCATCGTCCGCCAGGTACCTGTGTCTTCCCTCTGTTGTTAGAGGCAGAGCTTCTCCTGTAGTCATTAACCCACTTGCTCATTCACTCACTCATGCTGTTTCTACATCATCATCTGTTTTCATGTTAACAAGACCCAGAGGGTAGAGTGTTGGGGGCTAGGGAGGCAGATATGTGCTGCATGCCCAGAAGGTAGCTAGCAGTCTTCCACCCCACATCGCTGCTCCTCTGCATGTTTTGCGGCAGCCCTCATTTGAGCACCACGCTGAATCTCACAGTCTGTGTCTGAGTAGTAGAAAAGCCACAGGGACTCCCTTCAGCAGGCTCACAGAGCGAGGAGGCAGAGCACTGTCTGGAGCAGAGCAGCCACAGACATTCTGCAAAGAGCTCCCAGCTGAGGGTCCACAGTGCTGTCACAGGAGCAGCCCTTAGGCAGGCGCAGTGGGAGAGTGGATGAGCCTCATCAGTCACAGGAGGGCCTCTGAAGCAGAAGGGCTGGGAGGTCTCTCTTGCGTGTTCTAAAACGTTCGTTTCCTCACTTGTTGAATATTAAATGTGTACCACCCCGATGTGCTCGGTTCAGATTGCTCAGCTTCACAACTGTCTGTTCATTTCTTAGCTTAGAAGAGAGAGAAGTAGTGCGCTTCCCAGGACATAGAACAGGCGCCTTTCTAGTGTTGGACTTTTCCTGAGTGTGTTTCATGTAATGGCATTGCATTTGGATGGAAAGTGGGAAGAATGTGGAAAAGACCAGGATTCAAAGAAGTGACAGGGTACTCTTTAGAGCTTTAGACAGGAACATTTTTAAAGGAAAAGGAAGGCGAGTGGTTTTGTTAACAACAGCTAGAGTGGCAGCTAACCCAGGTTAGGCAGTCATGCTCCAGTCCTGTGGCCACCAGATGAGGCACTTTGAATTGCATTCGGCGACTTAAGTGTGAACAATTCCGACCAGTTTCCTTCCTTCCTTGATTATTTAATGGAGTTTGAAAAGTCACACAGCACCTTTAAGGCAGTTATCAGTAGGGTCATAGGGAATTTCAGCAGCGCTTGAGCGAGACGAGTGTGCCTGTTTTTTCTACAGAGTACAGTTGACCAAAAGCGCGCCAGCCATCATGAGAGCAATGGCTTTGCCGGTCGCATTCACCTCTTGCCAGATCTCTTACAGCAAAGCCATTCCTCCTCCACTTCCTCCACCTCCTCCTCCCCATCCTCCAGCCAGCCGACACCCACCATGTCCCCACAGACACCCCAGGACAAGCTCACTACTAATGAGGTATGTCTCGCACCACAGCTGGCTGCTTTCCTAGGGTTCGACCAGCACTGCCTAGTAGCTAGTTTGCAGAGGAGACCTTTCCCACGCCCCTCACCCACCCTCCCCACCCGCTTTCTTCTGTCACCTACCCTTCTCCCCAATCCTAAGTAACATCTTTCAGATCTGCATACAAATCCCGTAACCCTAGATCAATGTCCCTTCAACTTGCCAGTTCACTGTTTCCTTTTCTCTAGATAAGTGTAGTTGCATGGCTTTCTTTATTCAGTTTATTTTTTTAAAGTCTAAATAAAATGATTGCCGTGTTCTTGGATCCATTATGTATTTGGCATGAAATTCTTGTAGTCGTTTGTGGAATCTGCCTTTATCATTCTTTTTAACTGACAAGTAAAATATAGAAAAAATTTGATTAAGCAGACTTGGCCATACCTGGACACACTTGTTATCCTCTACAGGAATCTCCTTCAAACAGGGCTGGATGGCTTTTTGTTTTTGATAGGGGGAGACTGTTGGTTGGTTAATCATTTGTTTTCACCAACCCTGTTAAAAGGACTTCTTTCCTTGAAATTCACAGAAAAGGCCAAATGATTTTTAGGGAATTCTAGAAAATTAGGATGCTAAGAAGGGCAAAGTTCTGAGCATGCTTTTAATTTAAAATTTTGAATGGGAAATCCTGTGTGCTCGTTTGAAGGCTTGGCTGTGGTGCTCAGTCTGGGTGATAGGTGGGTGATGCTTTGCTCTTTGGAAAAAGATTATTCTCCCCATGCAGTGACAGAGTCCACCTTGAGCACCCTGTATTAAATTAAACAAGTGGTTTGATTTCTTGGGAGGTTTGGTTTAAATGCATTTGGCTAACAGTTGAAGGAGGTTGAAAGTGGCACGTAGCTTCAGCCAATCTTGTTAATGTAAACATTTAACTGCCAGGCTGTCTCTACCTACTCTGATTTTGGTTCCCTTTTGAGAAAGAATCAGAATAATCCTCTCCCCCTGAGGAGCAGGGGCAAGTCAACTGCTTCTAAGGTGGGCTTGCATAAGATTGGCCGTCGGATGGATTGGCCGTAGGACAGGGTGGGAAGCTTGCCAGCAGACAGCTATGTCAAGTGGAAGGAGAGAGCCTGGGAGCCTGGGCAGGCTCGGGCTCTAGGACATGGCAACTTTTAGCTGCCTGTGGAGGGCAAGAAAGTTTTCAGGACTAAAAAGCACTTGATCAGAAGTGTTCTTTTTTCTCCATTGATTTATCCCACCTACACTCACTTTTCTCCTTATATTTATATTTAAACTTGGCTCCATTTTGCTCTAATGTACAGTATTTACTATAACCCTTAACTCACTAAACTGGCAAGTTAATTTTTCTGTTTGTTTTGTTTTTAATTGTCATTACATTTCCACTTAACAATTTGTTTCACTTTCTTTGTGTTTTCTTTTTATTTTTGTCTTAAATTACACTATTAACCAAAACACTAGTGCTCCTAAAAGAGCAAAAGTATGTGCCATATCTTGTCATTTGCACCTTTCACTGATGAGCCCCTGTTCGATACGGGTTTACTGATGATGCACCTAAATGGTGGTAGCCAAAGCTTCTGTAGCTTTCTGGCAAGAGGCTCATGTTAAAATGAGTAATACAAAGTCAGGATTTGCCAGTATTCCAACAGAGGTTAATTGGCCTTTTTTGGGCTGAAGAGTAAATTCAAAAATTGATGAACTGAGATAGACATTTCAAACCTCCTTTAGGAGTTTTTATTATAATTATTAAAAAAAAGAAAAAAGAAAAAACTAGGAGCACAAAGTATAGATTTTATTGGTAGCTCTCAGCCTCCTGTCTTACATGAGCAGCATATCTGAAGGGAGATGTAGCTCTTTGGTGGTTCCAGGTTGAACAGCCTGTTGGTGGGGTGTGTTGTGCACATGCAGAGGCACCCTTGAGAGCATTTGGGGGAAATGATGCAGGAGGGATAGGTCTTTCTAGTGGGAAACCATGCAGTACAGAAGTGGATTGAAATGTTTTATGTTCAACTTTTTAATGTCATTTGTATTAATAAAATTGAAATTTACATTGCAGACTCAGTCCGCTAGTAGCACACTCCAGAAACACAAATCTTCCTCCTCCTTTACACCTTTTATAGACCCCAGATTACTACAGATTTCTCCATCTAGTGGGACAACAGTGACTTCTGTGGGTAAGTAAACTAGCAGCAAGAAAGCAGCTGACAAACAGGACTCAGTCACTTTGTGTCACTCTTTCTGGTGGCTTAGGCATGGCTTGGTGGTTCTTTGCAGGCACAGACCTCGGATACAGAAACACCCATCCCGCTTGCATTGTCTTACTTGCAATGAGCTGCATAGTCGGTTTCCTTTTTCCATATACATTTCTTACAGATTTCTTTTCTTTGACAAAGAGTTGGTTTATAGCATATGAATACTCACTTGAGGTGTAGCGGGGGAGGGAGGCAGGTGCAGTGTTCGTGTGTGAAGAAAATAATTTTAAATGTACTGTGTTCTAGTGGGATTTTCCTGTGATGGAATGAGACCAGAAGCCATAAGGCAAGATCCTACCCGGAAGGGCTCAGTGGTCAATGTGAATCCCACCAACACTAGGCCACAGAGTGACACCCCGGAGATTCGTAAATATAAGAAAAGATTTAACTCCGAGATTCTGTGCGCTGCCTTATGGGGTAGGTATCTTACTGCTGCTACTGTGATGTCATCTTTTTATTTTCCTGAAGGGTGGACTGGTCTTTTAGAGAAGGTACTATTTTGGACAATTTGGGGATTTTGTAAAGAGTTGTTGACAGAGAAGTTGGAAGACTTCCATGATGCTCACTCTTGTTACCTCCTGCAGAATTGTGTAGGTGCGTGTACGGGCTTGCACTTATTTCAGCCACTGGGTATTGGCATGAAGGACTGAGCTCCCATTCTTTGAGGGAAAGCAAAAAGTAAAAAGATGAGAAGGACATTTGATTTGGTCTTTATTTATAGGGAGAATGAAGAAGCATGTTGGATTGCTTTTTAAATGTTTCCATTGAACATTTTTTCCTTGCTCTTTCAGGACTTGGGTCTAACACGGAAATGAAGCTTTTTTTTTTTTTTTTTTTTTTTAAGATTTTATTTATTTATTTGACAGAGATCACAAGTAGGCAGAGAGGCAGACAAAGAGAGAGAGGAGGAAGCAGGCTCCCCGCTTAGCAGAAAGCCCGATGTGGGGCTCGATTCCAGGACCCTGAGACCATGACCCGAGCCGAAGGCAGAGGCCTTAACCCACTGAGCCACCCAGGCGACCCAGAAATGAAGCTTTTAAAAGCAGATTGCCGGGGCGCCTGAGTGGCTCAGAGGTTAAAGCCTCTGCTTTCGGCTCAGGTCATGATCCCAGGGTCCTGGGACTGAGCCCCTCATTGGGCTCTCTGCTCGGCAGGGAGCCTGCTTCCCTTTCTCTCTCTCTGCCTGCCTCTGCCTACTTGTGATCTCTCTTTGTCAAATAAGTAAAATCTTTAAAAAAAAAAAAAAAAAGTGAATAAAAATTAAAGCAGTTTGCCATGGGCCAGAATGTGCAGAAGGAGACCATAGCGTGGCCTTTCCCTGTTCCATCTCCATGTTGGTGGTGCCGCCTCTTCACAGCTTACAACGGCACAAGAGACTATGCCTGAGGAGGGTGACACGTGAGGACTCTGCTCTCTCATTCTGAGGCTAGACTCTCTGTCTCCCCTGGGCCATCACTTTCCTCACTCCCACAGATAGACCGTCCTCTTGGCCTTACCTTGTCTTCCAATCCCACACTTAACAAAGTGTTCTCCTCCTGCCTAAACTCTGAAATTTTTAGCAGAGACCCTATTTCTAGTTAGTTTCTTCCTCCCTTGAATGCAAGTACAAGTGGACAGAAGACATGTGATCCATTTTGGTTTGAGTGCATAGCAAATTGACCTCAGCGTGTTGTTTGTTGGAGTGTTCTGATGGCCTCTGCGTCCCCAGTGACCAGATCAGCTCTGTCCATGTCCACCTTACCCCTCACCTTCAACCCCTAACCTCTCTCAAGACTTGAGGCTGACATGAGCGCCTCAGCGCTCACCTCCTGAACCTTGAGGTGTTCCTCAGTCCTGCTGTTGAAGAGGGGGTCTGTTACTTCTTAAAAGTTCCTCCTTGTCCACCTTTTAGACTTTTATCTGTCCATTGACATCTCTCCTCTCCTTTCCCCGGCTCCTGCGCAGCCTCCTCCCAAGGGGTCCAGGAGAGGCGTCTTCCCTTTGCAGACACACCTACTTCTTTTTTCACTCTTTGGGTTCTGAATTTCTGTCTTCATCATCACGGAGTATCTTAAGTCCCCCATATTAACCTCATAGGCAGAGGTAACAGTAGCCACTGGGAGGGGATTACTGGGATCACAAAAGGCAGCTGTCAACGTGTTGTCACTGCCCAGCACTGTGAAGTATTGCTCTGGGAATGCAAGTTGTGATCACATCCCAGGGTTGAATTCCACCATGTTTATTCTTTGCCCTCCATGGGAGAGTATATATCATCAAAATTCAGTACATTATATTTCATGTAGAAATTATGTTAATTCTTTTGAAATTGCTGAAGTAATTTTTATCTAGAATGTTTGCACCTGGTAGCAGTCTTACACTGATTTATATTCCTCTACTGTCTTACAGAGTGCTGAACCCCGTTTTGTGCCATTAATTGATTTTTTTTTAACTAAAATCCTTCTTTTTCCTAATTAACTTCTCTCATACCTCAGAGAAGAGAGTATCTCGAGCTTGTGTTTTTGGAAATGTAATGGAACTTCCATTTTTAACAATATGTGGAAAGGAAAGATGGGCAGATGACATAACGTTGAAATCTCTTTCTGTAAATTGGTATATTTGAATTGTTCCTTGGCTTGGGGCACATTGATGGTGGGTTTCCTTAAACTGCTAAGCTAAGCTAAAAAGTAAGAAAAATAAGCCTTTTAAGTTAAGTGTAAAAATAAGCCTCTCAGAGACTCAGACCTAGAAAAGTTAAAACTTGAACTGTAAGAGTGATAGACCAACAAGGGGAGAAAATTCGGAGGACACTTTGAAATGGTGACACATTTGAAGTCTGCTGATCGGTGTTAGATAGGTTAGATGGATTTTTTGTGTGTGCCTTCTGGAGAACATGCTAGCTTCAAGCATTCTTTTTTAATCATGTTATATAACTGACTTTTGTTAGTTGCTATATATTTTTTGCATTTTTGTAATAAGACCGTTTTCCCATTTGTAGTCAGAATTATTTTAACACATATTTCGAACATCATTTTTCCCACTCTCTCTTTTTTTTTAAATAAAATCTCTGCACTCAACATCCAGCTCAAGCCTACAACCCCGAGATCGAGAGTCACATGCTCTACCAGCTGAGCCAGCCAGGCACCCCAGTTCCCACGCTTAATAGTAAACTGTCTGAAGTTTACTACAGAGCTTTGCCTGAAATATCATCATAAAATTTAAAGGATATTTTAAATCACATGTTATAGAGCTCTTATAGAGCCGTTTTCCCCATCAACCTACACCAGATTCCTATGAATAGAATCACAGTGTTTAGAACAGCTTATCTTTGAGCTATTAGCATTTAAAGTTTAATTATATCTAACAGTTGAAAGGTTTAAAAAGCATATTTATAAAAGGTTATTGCAGTATGCAACTTAATTTTTTTCATAGGCCCGTAATTTCCAAGGTGGTTATTCCAGTGACTGTTAATATTCCTTTGACTGCTAACACTTAGTACTTTACAAAATTACACAGTTTTTGGAAGTATATAATGAAGAATTACAGGGAGTGTAAGTGCCAAAATATATGCATTTTTGTGTGTTTATGAATAGACTTTTTCAGCTTTGTCTTTTATTCCCTTGTTAATTCATTACTGTAAAGTCTTGATTGATGTTTGGATGCTGTTTATTTTTGGAAACCACAAATAGTAGATTTCAAAGGCTCATACTTTTGGTAGTTATTGCCAGATTCTTGACACAGAGTTTTTCAGCTACTTGATACTGAAGATTGAGAAAATACTGAAATACTGCACAAAATGGAACCTTTAGAATGGACTCTTATGTGTAAGCACCTCTGTCAGTTACTGTTTTTCTGCTTCAAAAAACTGTGAAGCTAGTTGGAATTATCTCACATTGGTATATGGAGAGAAAACACTAAAAATAATGTCCTGTTGTAGTTCTACATCTGATAGGGAGGTAGTCACAAAATGGCCAACCTCAAAAGTAAAATGATAGGAAAATAAGTGGAGCATTACATAAACATTAATTTCTCCTACAGTGATGATGTGAGTTTTTAAATTGGGCTGTAGTTTTTTTCTTAGCATTCAGTCATTATCTGATGTGTGTGATATTTCTATTAAAAAAGAACTTTTTCGTGGAAAACATGATGACTTGTAAGCCTTGAAGTGTAAGACTGTGAGCCCCAGTTCAAAGCCACAGTGTTACCTGCTAAATAAAATATCAGTATCAGCCATAGCTGCACTGGCTGTTAGGATAATCACTAGTCTCCTGTGACTATTTACACGTAAATGGATTAAAGTAGAAAACTGAGTTTTTCAGTTGCACTAGCCATGTTTCAAGTGCTCAGGAGCCACATGTGGCCATTGGCTAACATGTCAGACTCAAGGTTCAATGTTCTGTTAACAAGGCTGGTCTGAATGGCATGTTCTAAAAATCTTAATTATAGGTGATAGAGGGAGCTATATGTGTTCATAAGTCTTTCTTCTTATCTGTCCAAATGATCATATTTTGAGGGTTTTGTTTACTTTTAAGGATCACTCTAGATGGGTAGTGAATACTCAAAATTTTTCTCTTTTCCTGAAAATTCGAGAAGCTTCCCTCAGATTTTCAGAAGTCATTTCATAGTATGCCAGGCACTAACAAGTTCTCACTACCGTCATCCTAGCTGGAAAATAGCTGTGATTTGGTGGAAGTGTGTATGGGGAGCACAGACAGGAATATTCTCATAAAATTTAGACTGTTTCCGCAAGGGCAGGATGGAAACCTGCATCATATGCCTAATAGATTTTTTTTAACAGGGCTTTTTCAGGTCACATTATTACTGGAAACTGTAGGTGTCTAGAATTTATGAGGACCTCATTACACATTTTAGGTTTTTTGAGTACTCCAGGGATAGTGTTTTGTTAGCTTAGAGCTTACAGTGCTTTGGCATAATGGTAACTGTTGCCCTAGTGAGCCTGGCACTCTGTTAGTTGGTAAAGTTTTTATTTGAGTTTGAATGGTGGTGATAGTAACTGCATATGTAAATTCCAGGTTCCAAAGCTTCCCCAAGATCACAAAAGTTGCTTCCAGTTTCTTCAGAAAAATTGGCTTGGGTAGATACTGTCCTCCAGGTGGTAGGGCTTCACTTGCTTAATACAGAACCATCACAGAGCTATCTGAGTGGGGGGCTGTGAGGGTGTTTCTTTGTTACCTTCATAGTTGCTCATTGGAAGTGTTCTGGAAGTAGGGTGTGTGTGTGTGTGTGTCTGTGCGTCTGTGTCTGTGTAATAAAACTTGGATCTTGTGATTTAGGAAATACATGCTACTCTTTCCTATCTTTCCATCTACCTGAAACTATTGATTGAGCAGTTCATAAAAGCACAGATACTTTATTCCTGTCTCAGTGAGTTTATTAGCCAGTTTAGGGAATCAGTGCAAACATGTATGTGCCTGATTGTGTGGAAGTATAAGGTGATCTGTCTTATATGTTACAAATTTGGTTTAGACAGTAAAGGTTATAGACCAAGGAAACAAGGTATTTAGAGAAATAAGGGAGTGATAAAGAGAAAAATAAGTTGGTTCAAGGTACAGAGAGATCTGAGTGCCAAATTGAGACTTTTATACCCTCCTATAGAGAGTGTATAGTTTGGAAAATATGGTAGGACCTAATGAGTATAAGAAGATTAGGATCATTTTGATTGCTGCTATGAGAAAGTAGAGGGACTGTGTTAAAGTCTCTGTCCATCGGTTACAAGGTGGCCAGTGCCTCAAGTAGGTAGGAGCAGAGGAAAGGGAAAGGAAGGAGGTCTCTGGTTCTGGTGGTCAGTTTGGTTGGTTGTGTGGAGCAGGTGATGGTGCTGTTAGAGAAAGGGCAAACGTTGAGAAGTTGGTCTCAGTAGAAATTTACAGCAAGTAGAAAAGCAGCTGGGTATGGAATTAGGAGTTGATGGTTCTGAGGTGCTCCTCCAGCAGACAGACAGTGAAAGAGATACCTGCGTTTAAGAAGCAGAGAAGGTGTGTGCAAACCAGGAAGGAGACTCAGAGCAGCTGGAGAGTGGGAAGACCCTGGCAGCTCAGAGAGAAGCCAGAAGTGCTTCCCATGGGGCGGACATGGTATTTTAATAGTCCCAAGAAGTAGGGGGCAGAGGACCGAGTGCCATTGTTTCTTCTCTGATGATGACCGAGAATGGTCTTTAAGAAAACCTTAAGGTGAGTGATGGATCAGTCATAAACTGGTAAGGATTTGAGGTGGCTGTTTATAGCTCGTGCCAGAAGTTTGCCAGTGAAAATAAAGACAGACAGATACAGGAAGCACGAAGAGGTCATTTTATCCGACAAAGATTTGTTCACCCGTCTCATGTGGCTAATGAGATGTATAATCTGTAACACCAAGGAGATGGTGAGTTCAAAACATTCAGGGGAAGCTGGTGAATTATGCAGGAGGTTGAGGGAATGTGGTGTGTGTGTTTTCTTTCGCATTTTTTTTTAGACTGCCACTCTTCTGTGGTGATTTGTTGTCATTTGGTCACTTTAACTGCTGATTATTCCAAGCATTTTTTTGTGTGTGTGATTAAGGAAACTACTCTTTCCCAGATAGGTGGTGTTATCCTTTCTATATAACCAGACTGTTCGCTAAGCACAGTATAAAATCCAGATCTTTCTGTGTCCTTGAAATAGGAGTGAATTTGTTAGTGGGTACAGAGAGTGGCCTGATGCTGCTGGACAGAAGTGGCCAAGGAAAGGTATATCCTCTGATTAACCGAAGACGATTTCAACAGATGGATGTCCTTGAAGGCTTGAATGTCTTGGTGACAATATCTGGTAAGTGTTCATTTAGTAAAGCACTACACTTCCATTAGCTTTTTTTTTTTTTTTTTTAAAGATGTTATTTATTTATTTGAGAGAGAGTGTGAGCTAGAGAGGGCATAAGCAGGGGTGGGGGCAGAGGGAGAAGGAGAAGCAGAAGCATACTCCCCATTGAGCAGGGAGCCGGATGCAGAGTTTGATCCCAGCACCCTGGCGTCCTGACCTGAGCCAAAGGCAGATGCTTAACCAACTGAGCCACCCCGATGCTCCTAGCTTATTTTTTGAAGTAATGGCTAAATGAGGTATAACCATATAGCATGGTTTTACAATAAGGTGATAGAAAAATGTATTCAGATGTGACTGACACGTACGCAGTGGGTCTGTTGCCCCTCTAAAGAGCAGTGTGGAGAAGCACAGGGATGTGCACTGTCTGGTAGACCCCTCCCCTGGGAGCGCTCTTGGCCCCGGTGCTTGTGCGCCTCAACGCGGCTTCTCCAGCATGTAGGTCTGTACCCACTTTCACCCACAGGACTTTCCTTCATGCAGAAGGCATTGTGCTCTGCCACGATGGTAAAAAGTACTATATTGTGTTTTCTTATATCAGTTAACACTTTTCTTTTTCTTTCTAAAATAAAGAGTTGTTTTTTTTTTCATTTGTGTAATACATGTTCATTGGAGAAAATAAGAAACTAGTGCAGAAAAGCAAGTAGGAGAAATGAAATGTAAAGTCATCCAGAGATACTCTAGCTATTGATTCTTCAGTTTCAACTTCTCGTTTTTAAGCATATACACACTCAATATAGACTTAAGGGGGGGGAATCTGGATAAAAATGGTTATGCAACATTTCAAACATACAGAAAATAATAATAATGAGAGAATAACTACATAATAATGACACCCACATACTGATGTGTTACTTCTAACAGGTGTTAAATACTTACGCTTGTACCTGCGTTTAGCATCCCCTGCCCCATCTAGCTGCCATGGTACCCACTGTCCTGAAGTGAGGGTGTATCTTTCTCATTCAGGTTTGTCCAGATCATGTGACTTGCTCTTTCCATGTCATTAATCATTTCCCCAGGATACCTTTTTTTACCTGGCTATAGAGTATTTCTTTGCATATATACTCTAAAATTTATTTACTTCTCTTAGAAGCCTTTTAGTTTATCCCTTTTTTTCCCTCTTATGTTAACATTTTTCACATACATCTTGTAGCTTACTTAACCATTGTGTATATATATCCATGTTGCATAAATAATAATTTGTATTATTGCTGGAGTCAAGAGTATGCAAAATTGAAACACTTTAAATAGGTCTTATAAAAACCAGCAGCAACTGTGATTTAATACTTGCTAACTCAACTTCTTCTATTTGTTTATATGTAACATTTCTCGGAGATATTTTAGTTTTCAAATGGGCTTTTGGTTCTAAGTGAAGGGCCTTTGTTAAAATGCAGTTATTTCTCCATCCATCTCACACTTCAGTGAGGAAACAACCATTTATAACTTGACTGCTGATGGGGGGAGTGGGTTTAAAATTAGAGGAAAAATAAATCTGCTAAAAATTATTTAAACTTCATTTTGTGATCCAGTGAACAAGAAGATTTATGGGGATCACGGATCAGCTGATACTAGTAATAATTTTTTGGTCTACTTTTCTGTATTCTTTTCTCTTTTGTAATGGTTTCTACAATCAGGAAAGTAATACATGTTAATTGTAGGAAGCTTCAAAAATAGAAAAAACTTGGAAGAATAAAACAAAATACTACCCCATCTCAAAGGCAACTCTTGTTGACTTTTTAAAAATATTTCTTCCTCATTTTTTTAAAGATTTTATTTACATATTAGAGAGAAAGAGGGACAGCATGAGAGAAAGAAAGAGAGCATGAGCGCAAGCAGGAGGAAGGGCAGAGTAAGAGGGGAAAGCAGGCTTCCTGTTGAGTGGACCCTGGGATCATCACGTGAGCCCAAAGAGATACTTAACTGACTGAGCCATTCAGGTGCCCCTCCTCCTCCTCATTTCTTTAAATATTTATCACAATATGGGAATGAAATGCTATATATATAAAGCTACATGGTTTTTGTTTCATTTAACATTTTATTGAATATTTTTCCATATTCAAAAAGTCTTCAAAACTTAAAAATATTAAAGTATAGGATGTAATAAAGTATAATTATAAGTATATATAGCTCAATGAATTGTCACAACCATCCTAGGATGGTTAAAATCCATTCACCTGCCCTGGTGAAGAAATGCAGCAATCCCAAGTAGCCCAGAATCTCTCCTGCAATACCCACTCTGCTGCCTCCCAGTCCTTGCCCATCCTGGTCCACACAGGGAAGCACTGTCCTTTAAGATTATACCTTAGATTGGTTTTACCTTGTTTGAAGTGAATTGATATAAAATGGTAAAACAGTAAGCATTTTTTTGTGTCTGGCTGTGTTTTTTTATAAGAGCATCTTTAGGTTTACAGAAAAGCTGAACGGGAAATACAGACAATTCCCATATTACCCCCCACTTCCAGTTTTCCCTATTATCTGCATTAGTGTAGTATATTTATTGTTAGTCGATGAACCAGCATTGACAGTATTATTAACCAAAGTCTGTAGTTTATACTGAGGTTCATTCATTGTGTTGTACAGTTTAGTAGATTCTGACAAACACCTAATTATCTACCATTACAGACTAATTTCACTGCCCTAAAAATCCCCCGTGCTCCTCCTATTCATCTCTCCCCCAAAGTCCCTGGCAACAACTGATTTTTTTTTTTTTAAACCTAACTATATAACCTCCAGAATGTCATATTTGGAATCATAAAGTATATAGCCTTTTCAGACTGGCCTCTTTCTTTAGCAATATTATATTTAAAGTTCTTCCGTGTCTTTTCAGACTTTGATGGTATATTTCTTTTTATTGCTGAATAATCTGTTGTGTGGATGTGTCACTTTGTTGATCTGGTCACTTATTTAAAGACCTCTTGGTTGCTTCCACATTTTAGCAATTAGGAATAAAGCTGCTATAAATATTTGTGGACAGCTTTTTGCGTAGACGTGAGGTTTCAACTCCTGTGTTTAGTTAAATACCTAGGAGCATGATTGCTGGAACATAAGATAAGATAACATTTAGCTTTGTAAGAAATAGCCAGCCTGTCTTCTGAAGCAGCTGTATCATTTTGAGTTCCTACAGGCCACAGATGAAGAGTCCCTTTTGGTCCACAACCACATCAGTGTTTGATGTTAATGGTGCTTTGGATTAGTGTATTAGTGAGTCATTATTGTTTTAATTTTTAATCCCCTGATGACGTGATGTTGAGTATCTTTTCACCTGTTGGTCATCTTTAGTGAGATATCTGTTAAGGTCATTTGTCTATTTTATAATTGGGTTATTTGTTTTTCTTACTGTTGAGTTGTAAAAGTTCTTTTTATATTTTGGATGCAAGTCCTTTAGTTTTGCAAATATTTTTTCCCCCAGTTTGTGGCTTGTCTGTCTATTCTCTTAACAGTGTCTTCTGCAGAACAGAAGTTTTTAATTTTAATGAGGTCTAACTTACCAGTTTTTTTCTTTCATGGATCAGGCTTTTGGTGTTGTATCTAAAAAGTCATTGCCAAATCCAAGGAGACTGTCCCTAGATTTTCTTCTATATTATCCTCTAGAAGATTTATGGTTTTGCATTTCATATTTAGGTCTATGATCCATTTTGAGTTGATCTTTGTGAAAGGTTCAAAGTCTACAAATTCATTATTTTTGTATGTGGATGTTCAATTGGTCTAGCAATGATTGTTGAAAAGACCAACCTTTTTCCATTGAATTGACTTGTTCCTTTGTCAAAGATTAGCCCATTATATTTGTGTGGGTCTATCTCTGGGCCCTCTGTTTTGTTCCATTGATCTGTTTTTTCTTTTTGCTAATACCTATTGTCTTGATTATTGTAACTTTATAGTAAATCTTGAAGTCACATAGTATCAGTCTTCCAAAGTTGCTCTTTTTCAATATTGTATTGACTGCTCTGGCTCTAGCCTTTCCATATAAACTTTGAAGTCAGTTTATCAATATGTATTAAATAACTTGATAGGGTTTTGATTGGGATTACACTGATTCCTTAGATGAATAGAACTGATACTGTAGCAATGTTGTGTTTTATGCATGACCACTGAATGTATCGCCAGCTATTGAGATCCCTTTTAATTTCTTTCTTCAGAATTATGTTAGTTTTACTCATAGAGATCTTATGTAGGGCTATTTTATTAGACTTATAATTAAGTATATCCTTTTTTGTCTTTAGTGCTTTTTTTTTTTAAGGATTTATTTTTTTTTTTAGAGAGAGAGTGGGGAGGAGTAGGGGAAGAGGGAGGGAATTTCAAGCAAACTCTCTGTCCAGCGTGGAGCCTGACACAGGTTGACACAGCCTGACAACCCTGAAATCATGACCTGAGCCAAAATCAAGAGTAAGCCACTCAGGTGACTGAGCCACTCAGGCCACCCCTGTTTTTAGTGCTTCTGCATAGATGGTGCTGTGTTTTCAATTTCAAGTTTCCAATTGCTTATTGCAAGTATATAGGAAAGCACTTGACTTAATATATGAACCTTGTAACTTGCAACCGTACTATAATCATTTTATTAGTTACAGGATTTTTTTTTAAACCAGTTCTTTGGTATTTTCTACTTACATAAGCCTGTATTTCTTCCTTCCTGTTTTGTATACCTTTTATTTCCTTTGTCCTATTGCATTAGCAAAGACATCTGATGTTTAGGAGTGGTAAGTGGAGGCACCCTCCCTTCATTCCTAAAGAGGAAAGTATCTAGTCTCTTACCTTTAAATATGGTATCCTCATAAGTTTTTTTGTACTTGTTCTTTAGCAAATTGAAGCAGTTACCCCTCTCTTTCTATTTGCTGTGAGTTTTTGATCATGAAGTGGATGTTGGGTTTGTCAGCTGTTTTTTCTACATCTATTGATATGATCATACGATTTTTCTTCTTAAGCTTGTTAATATGTTTAGTTTCTTCTATTCAGCATCGTTTTGTTGTTGCTTATAGACCTATTTTGTTCCATTTCATTTCTGTGTATGATTGTACCACAATTTATTCATTCTACTCATGATACATGTTTGTGTTTACTGTTCACAGCTCTTAGGAGCAATGCTGCTATGAACATTCTCATTTGGGGGCTCATACACACACATTTTTTTGGAGAAATTACTGGATCATAAGTAGGGTATGCATATATCCTACTTTACTAGATAATGTCAGACTTTTCAGAATGGTTCTAACAGTTTACAACACTAGTTTCTGAATTTCTAGTTACTCCACACCCTCCCTACTTTCAGTACTTTTGTTGTTGGTTTTTTAGTACCGCTGTTCTTTTTAATTCTAGACACCCTGATAGACGTGTGAAATTATATATCATTATGGTTTTAATATGCATTCATTAATTGACTATTGAGAGCAAGTACCTTTTTCACGTACTATAAGATAACCTCTTTTACCTGTTGTGGTCAATTCCCCACTTTTTCTATTGGGTTTTCTCTCTTCTAAATGATTTATAGGTTATGAGTCCTCTGTCAGTTATGTAAGTTGCACACATCTCCAGGTTATGGTTTGCTTTTTGCTGGATCTGAGTCCCTGCCTAGGGTGATTTATTTAATATTTCTATGCTGTCTAGTGGGACATAATAGCTACTCCAAAGAGTTTTGAGAATCAAAGGACATTATGCATGTGAAAACACCTTATAAGTTCTATTGGTTATATTGCTGTGCATGTGTTAACTTTATGGTTTATAGATACTGACTGTTTACATAAGTGTGAGTTCTGTATTCTTTTAAATTCTTTTCTTTTGGGGTGCCAGGGTGGCTTAGTTGGTTAAGCATCTGACTGTTGATTTCAGCTAAAGTCATGATCTCAGGGTCGTGAGCTTGAGCCCTGCAATAGGCTCTGCAGCAGGCGTGGAGCATGCTTAGGGTTCTCTCTCCCTCTCTGCTCTCCATGTTGTCCTCTCAGTGTGTCTCTGTCTCTTTCAAATAAATAAATAAAATCTTTCCTTCTAACTCAGGCCTATGCTTGATAATAATTCTATAGATTAGTCCATCTGAATAGCTTAAATTGAGGTTCTAGTAAAACACAGAGAGGTGGTTTCCTTAGAAGGATATTTATTGTTCATTGACATTTCTTTGCCTACTGTTGTTATTAATGATGATATCTACTTTGAATATGCATGTAAAATATTTATATTTGTTTTACTAGGCAAAAAGGATAAGTTACGTGTCTACTATTTGTCCTGGTTAAGAAACAAAATACTTCACAATGATCCAGAAGTTGAAAAGAAACAGGGTTGGACAACTGTGGGAGATTTGGAAGGATGTGTACACTACAAAGTTGGTAAGTTCCTGGAGAGTCAGGGGGGTTTTGTTTTGCAGGGTTTAGTTAGTGTTGTTTCTGATCCCCCAGCTCATTTCTGCAATTATGTTTTCTAAGGCATCTTCTAAACCTGAAGTGCCATCTAGACTTATATAGTGTACCTTTTAGCATAACATCGTTCATTTCTGCTGCTCACTCTTTCCTCACAATTCATCTTGTAAGTGAGGCTTTTCACCCTTCTCTTTGACAGTCCATATTCTTCTCCACAAGCTGTGGCCACAAGAACCTCTCTCAGGAAACCTTGCCAAAGGAAAGCCAGCCAATTTGGATTCTTGCTTTGTGCTCTAGGCCTATTCTCCCATTTAGAGGACTTTGAGTCCTTGGCAGTCACTGATAGAAAGTTTGAGAGTTTGAACAAAAAGCTATGGCTTGTCGTTTTGAATGAAGTGAACTGTGCAGAACTACTGTGTTCTTAACTACTAAATGAGTCAGGCTGGCCAGCCAGTGTTTCATAGCAACTGTCTGTTTTTTTTTTTGTTTTTTTTTTTTTCTTGTTGGCTTGCTTGCTGTAATTCTTATAAAATAAGAGTTCACAGGAATAAAACTAAAACAAATTTTTTATGTGTGAAAAAAATAAAAATACTGGTACTAATGTTGGAAATAAAGGGGAAATAATGGAGCTTAGCCAAATTAAACTTTTATGGGAGAGATGGTACATTATAATAGAATTTGAAATCGGAATTTGAGAAAAACAAGATATGGTCTCTATAAACCTATGACTGACTAACCTAAGGGTCTGTTATATACTGATTTCTGCTGATATGTTTTATTTTTTTCTGTTTATAAAGTACATGCTATTGTCAGTTCCTCTGCTTCCAAGAATTTTACAGTCCTTGACATTTTCTTCTTATTTGTGTACTCTGTCTACAACTCTCATATCATTGATTAATAATGATTATAGGAGCCACCCCAATATTGGACTGATTCTATGTTACTAGAAAAGTAGTACTATCTCCTTGATTAAATCTTGGGATTAGGATTTTTTGTGTTGTGTTTATGTGAAAGAATTTTTGAGGTGTAATGAGAATCATCTAAGTCTAAATTTAATGAAACAGGTCAAAACAGGTGAAATGTATATGAATAGATTATCCTGCAAGGGGAGCTAGAGGCAAATGTTTTAGACAGTGCTGTGCTTTTCATTGAAACAAAACAGCAGTCCTCCGGCCTGTCATTCTTACAAAATGAATCAGAACATTTTCTGAGAAAAGAGTGTGTAATACCATTCATTCATTATCTTTGTACTTTCAGGAAATTATATTCCACTTATCAAGACCTGTGCTGTACAGTATAGTTTACCATCAAGAAGAGGGGCTATTTAAATTAAATTAATTAACGTAAAATAAACTTTAAAATGTAGTTCCTTAGTGGCAGTGGTACATTCCAGGTGGCTATCATATTAACAATACACACATATAAAACCTTTTGATCAAAAAAAAAAAAAAAACAAAACCTTTTGATCATTGCGGAAAATTTTATTGAACGGCACTGGTTTGGACAACCTCTTGTAATCATTTGTGTCTTGATATTAATGTCAATGATTTATTTGAATAGTGACAATATATGGAATTTAACAAGGTGTTACGAAGTTAACAAGTCATCACTCATGTACAAAGGAATCTGTAGTAGTGTGACTTTGGGTAGCTTATAAAGAAACAGAGCTACATGTGTAATCACAGGCCCTGAGAGCATCTCGGTTTTCTTTGTTTACAGTTCTGTGACCACACTTATTTTTTATTTATTTTTTTTAATTTAAAAGTTGTTGGTTGATGTATAGTGCACTATTGGTTTCTGGAGTAGCAGGCAGTGGTCCATCACTGATATACAATACCCAGAGAGTGTCTGTTTTCAAGCAGAGTTACTGGGCTGCAAGAGAACCACAACAGCTTTGTGAAGAAGGCATTTTCAACTAATTTCCTTTACTACTGCTCCTTTTTTATAGAACTTTTTAGGCAGAATTCAAGTAGTCACTACCTCTGTCAATCAGAATGTGGTTCAAAGTGATACTTCACTGATAAACCACACTCTTACCCTTTTGAAGTAATACTGAGTCCTTAAGACTTCAGAGTGGTATGGCTGACATTGTTCTTGATTGTTAAATACGTGCAATCTAAGAAATTAGGAACATTAATGAAAGTACTCACTGATAGTAATCAGAGTATTGGAGTTGAGTCCCATACATCCCCATACATTCAGGAACAGCCTGATTCAAACATAAAGTATTGGAAAAGGAAACTGAGATTTCATCTCTCAGTATTTTTCTCCTGTTGGCCTTAATGACTCAATAGAAGGCATATTTGTAAAGTTTGCAGAAGACAACAGGATTTGGATTTCCATGTTGATTCTGACTTGTGCTTCTCTTGTTTTATTTTTGTTGTTTTCAGTAAAATATGAAAGAATCAAATTTCTGGTAATTGCTTTGAAGAGTTCTGTGGAGGTCTATGCGTGGGCACCCAAGCCATATCACAAATTTATGGCCTTTAAGGTAATAGCATCATGTGTACTTACAAGTAGCATCAGCCGTGCATGTGTAACCAAGAACCAGGGCATAAAACTCACGTTTAAAAAAACTCTGAACAGTTAAAACTGATCATTAAAAAAAATTATGTAATGACATAGTGTATAACTATATCATAAGAGAGGTCATTTCCAATGTAATAAGCTTCACTGTCAGCTTTCTGAGTCCTCAGAATATGAGAAGAAGAAAGCTAAATATGTGGTAGGCACTTTGATTGAAATGTCAATATTGTCACAGAGGAAAGGACAAAATAACACCCTCTCTATGTAAAAAGTAGACTTTGACTTGCTACCTGAGGTCATGCATGTGTGTAAAGATTTAGATATGGTTTTTTTCTTTAAAGATTTTGTTTATTTGGCAGAGATCACAAGTAGGCAGAGAGGCAGGCAGAGAGAGAGGAGGAAGCAGACGCCCCTGCTGAGCAGAGAGCCCGACTTGGGATCCTGGGATTATGACCTGAGCGGAAGGCAGAGGCTTTAACCCACTGAGCCACCCACGCGCCCCTAGATATGTTTTTTTTTTTTTTCCCTAGATACGTTTTTGATAACAAAAAAGTACCCAACAGTAGGCAGCTTGAAGGTATATCTCAATAGAGTACTAAAAATTAGAGAAATTCTTCATAACATAAGGAATATGTACTATGCATTAAATAGGAAAAGTAAGTTTTAGGAGCGCCAGAGTGGCTCATTGGGTTTAAGCCTGTGCCTTCAGCTCAGGTCATGATCTCAGGGTCCTAGGATTGAGCCCCACATCGGGCTTTCTGCTCAGCGGGGAGCCTGCTTCCCCCTCTCTCTCTGCCTGCTTCTCTGCCTACTTGTGATCTCTCTCTTTCTCTCTCTCTGTCAAATAAAAAATTTTAAAAAATTCTTTAAATAGAAAAAGTAAGTTTTAAAATGTGAATACTCATTTTTGTTTAAGGGAAAAATCTTAGCAGTTTTCTCTGTGGATATTTTTAGTATTTTTTTTATAATTCTGGAGTTTACATTAGATACAAACTTATGAAATTCTTAGTTAAAATTAAAATGATACTATGACATTAGATATTACAAATAAGTTGTATAGTAATATATATTAAATATTATAAATAACTCAATAACCTCATTTCTGATATTAGGCAGAAAACCTTAAGCATCATGTGGCTGTTTTAGTGCATATCAAGAAGTTAAGAATTTTTCATCCAAAATTATTCTATTCACTTATGTTTTTAATAGTTTTTGGTACATTTTATTAAGGAAGGGTGCACTTCAAGTATTTGGAAAATTGACATATTTAGATTGTTTATTGCTTGATTCCCCAATAAAGCAGGATAAATGGAGTTACCATATTTGCTTTAAAAATAAATCCACATATTACTGACTAAAAGTAATTGGTAGGAAAATTGTAGTTCGCTTCTGCGATCTGGTCTTAATATCCTTTATGTACCAAGTGTACTCTCTGAGTTGCTTTTATAAGTATATTTCTTAAGTCTGTCTTGTAAGCTGTAGGTATTGATTCTAATGACGAACTGGGGTCACCCAGTCCGTTATAGGTCATGCAGGCTCTTCCGGTACAGCGTTTCATTACTGTATCACCCTAGTCAAGAAATGAAAGTAGAAGTCTGTATGATGACTATGATGACCTTACTAAAAATTCTAAATATTTGACTCCTACAGCTCTTCCTCTTTCTCCATTGCCTGCATTTGAATAGTTGAATAGTATACTACAGAAGGTCCTGATTATTTCCCGTTAGATGTATTTGTCAGCAAGGCAAACAACAGAGTGGAATTCTTGGGCCAACTAGGGAGAATTTGCAGCATCACTTGTGGAAGAATTGTCTTCCAGATGCTGATTGACAGACAAAAAAATAATAATAAATTTAAAAAGACTTACTTTCCAGAATATTTTTGTTTATGATTTTTGCCAGAGTGGCTCAGTAATTGAGTAACTGAGTGCCTAGGGTTTGGCTTCTCTAATTTGATCCATCAGAAATAAGTTCTACTCTGTCTTATTACTTCTCTCTTGGTAACTACTTTCTAGTCATTTGGAGAATTGGTACATAAGCCATTGCTGGTGGATCTCACTGTGGAGGAAGGCCAGAGGCTGAAAGTGATCTATGGATCCTGTGCTGGATTCCATGCTGTAGATGTGGATTCAGGATCCGTCTATGACATTTATCTACCAACACACGTAAGAAAGAACCCACACTCTATGGTTGGTTGACTGGCTTCATTTTGTTTTGACTTTTTCTTTACTCTGCTTAATGAACTAACACAAGCAGGGATTCCTTGCTTCCCCTTGGTATGGGGGTGAGTATTTAAACAATATGCCATTTTCAATAGCTAGCTGCATGCTCTGAGACAAGTGGAAATCCATTCTCCTGGCTCTGTGAGGCCCTCCTGAAAAACTGTTAGCCCTGGCTTTGACTAACATGGGATGGATTTGGGGCAGTTGCGGCAGGCCAGAACATCCCTGGGTTGGTAATGGTTTAGGGAACAAAATTTCTTAATGGAGTCCACAGTCCAGATATGTTTCAGGGGCTTCAGAAATGTGAACTCATAGAGTATAGGACCTGTAAAAGGTAGTCTTTGGTATATATGCTACATGGGTTTTCCAAAATTTTATTC
This sequence comes from Mustela erminea, assembly GCF_009829155.1. Classification (NCBI taxonomy): domain Eukaryota; kingdom Metazoa; phylum Chordata; class Mammalia; order Carnivora; family Mustelidae; genus Mustela; species Mustela erminea. The sequence goes on along the minus strand of NC_045620.1, from coordinate 59,380,254 downwards.
AATTGCTATGTATATTCACCAAGAATATAAACCAGTGCATTCACCAGGACAGTCTTTTGAGCACTTTTTTGGGGACAGAAATAACCACAAACCTGCTTCTCTATACTTTGTTCCTCTTCTGTAGATCCAGTGTAGCATCAAACCCCATGCGATCATCATCCTCCCCAACACAGATGGCATGGAGCTTCTGGTGTGCTATGAAGATGAAGGGGTTTATGTGAATACCTATGGAAGAATCACCAAGGATGTGGTCTTGCAGTGGGGGGAGATGCCAACATCTGTAGGTAAGTATCACTCGGGAAAAGGTAGCATTTGTGAGAGTGGAAGCCTTCTCTAAAACTGCATATATTTATCACAAGTTTTACCTATTGTTTAGAGTTTCTGGTCATTTGGCAGAATGGTTAGCAATAGATGGAGAGTAAAATTGTAGATTGTGGGACTGGTTATCATCTATTTTAAAACAAAATCCAAGTGATTATTGAGCACTTTTTAAAACTCTTTTGTCATTTAATCCTGAAGACATCCAGGGAATAGAACAGATGTTATTGACTGATTTGTGGAAAGTAAGGTGAGACAGAAAAAGGATAAGGGACTTTTTCTTTCAATTGGCAGAGCCACAGCTTGAAACACAGTCTCTTGATCTTCCAGTGTGCATTTAAGAAAAAAAGGGGCAGGAAGGATGGTATCTGAAACTTTCAGTTTATATGCCCTGCCTCTTATGGTTCCATTGCAGTTAGTCACTGTCTCTCTTCCTCACTTCTTTCCTGCCTTCCTTATGACTGGTTTCATAAAAATATGAGCACAGAACTCTGTGCCCAGTGAATCCCTGCTCACGATAAGCATGAACCATCTCAGGAATTCAAATTACCACTTTGTAGGATAAATTTTAAAAGGTTACAAAGGCAGAGTTCCTTAAAAACAAAAAAGTCATTAAATGGTAGACATTTAGGTGTGTGTATGTATTATGTGAGCTGCATCTTTTCATGGCTGTTTCCTTATCTTTAACAATTAAAATATGTTTGTCCCTCCCCCCCCCAAAAAAGCATATATTCGATCCAATCAAACGATGGGCTGGGGAGAAAAGGCCATAGAGATCCGATCTGTGGAAACTGGTCACTTGGATGGTGTGTTTATGCACAAAAGGGCTCAAAGACTAAAATTCCTATGTGAACGCAACGACAAGGTAATGGTTTCCTTACAACTTCTTTTTAGCTGCTACTAGCTTTAATAATTGTTTATTTTCCATGGAGCTTGTTGAAGCCTTTTCCTGGGGTTTTGATAGATTTTGAAATAAATTCATCAAGCAACATTTTAGTAGTGACTTTTTAGACCTGTTTATGGGGGATGGGATATATTTTATTTTGTGTTTGCTTATAAGGGGACAAGAGATACTTACCTCCATGGGAGTCATTAGTGTTGGTTTGTTTTTGGTGGTTGTTTTTAACCCCATTAGGTGATCTGTGTGAGCTGTGTTTGGGTTTAGGGACAGGGAAGGTTAAAGCTGCTAATTTAAATGAATGGGATTCTTCTGTGACTGGAAGGAACCCCCTTGGAAATTTGGGTTAGGTAAAAGTTTCCTCTCCCCTGATATGCATCAGAAAGATACCACTTGTCACAAGTCAGAAATACCTGAGCAAATCTTTTTTTATTATTATTAACATATAATGTATTATTTGCCCCCAGGGGTACAGGTCTATGAATCATCAGGCTTAGGCATTTCACAGCACTCACTGTAGCACATATCCTCCCCAGTGTCCATAACGCTGCCACCATATCCCTCCCCTCCCCAACTCCCTGCAACCTTCAGTTTGTTTCCTGAGATTAAGAGTGTCCTATGGCTTGTCTCCCTCCTGATCCCATCTTGTTTCATTTTTTCCCTCCCTACACCCAACAGCCCCCTGCCCTGCCTCTCAAATTCCTCATATCAGAGAGATCATATGATAATTGCCTTTCTTTGATTGACTTATTTTGCTTAGCATAATACCCTCTAGTTCCATTCATGTCTTTGCAAATGGTAAGATTTTATTTCTTTTGATGGCTGCATAGTATTCCTGTGTGTGTGTGTGTGTGTGTGTGTGTGTGTGTGTGTGTATACACACCACATCTTCTTTATCCATTCATCTGTTGATGGACATTTAGATTCTTTTCATAGTTTGGCTGTTGTGGACATTGTTGTTATAAACATTTGACAGTAAATCTTTATGCAGAAGCATGAGCACCTCCTACAGCTGAGATCCCAAGACTTTAAAGTCCCACATAAAACCTTTGTTTTTCAGAACTGGCCACATCCTTGTCTTTCCAGGGGCTGCTTTGTCCCTGGAAGACCCTCCCTAAGTCAGCCTTGGAGTGAAGCAGCTGGATGGCTTAGGGTATTGTCCCATCCCACCTGCTTTGAGAAGGACATCCTGGTGGGCCTTGCCTTTACCAAGCCCAACTTTCTTTCTCATCTGTCCACCTGGATGGAAATCCTCTGGCCACCTGAGGCAACCTATTGCAACCTTAGGAATTTGCCTCTTAAGAAGTTTCCACCTCTTACTTCACATTAAAATATATTATATGGCCCGGCCACTGGCCCACTGATTGACTGCTCAGATTAAATTTTAAAAACTCAGCTTGACAAAAGAGCTGTAGCTCTGTCGTTGTCAGCTGGTCCTCCTGCCTAAGTATGTGCTCACTAAATAAGCTGCATCACCCCAGCCCACTTTCCTGCAATCCTATAGCTCATTTACTAATGCAGTTCACATTTTTTTCTAATAGCATCTCCCAAATTGTTTACCTTAAAACCCCATACAATCTCTGACTCATTCCAGGATTTTGCCAGCTTTTTAGTTTATATTTTTCTGAGCATATGTAATATAGCCATATCTACAATATTTTTCGAACTTCGGGCATTTAGATATTTTTATTATTTATAATGTTACATCCCTTAAAGTTCATTAATAAAAGACCGCAAAGCGGGCGCCTGGATGGCTTAGTTGGCTAAGCAACTGCCTTCTGCTCAGGTTATGATCCCGGAGTCCTGGGATCAAGTTCCGCATCAGGCTCCCAGCTCAGCAGGAAGTCTGCTTCTCCCTGGGACCCTCTCCCCTCTCATGCTCTCTCTTTCACTCTCTCTCAAGTAAATAAATAAAGTCTTAAAAAACAAAAATAAATAAAAGCCCAAAAGTAGATTGTCATAATTTGACTATACAGTCCTCTGAAATAACTTAATACATTTTAGGTTAGTTTTTTAAAAGAGAAAAAGCAAGTTGCTGAGGAGTCCTCTCCATTGCTCATTGTGTTTTCCAGACACATTTATCTCTTAGATGTTATTAGCAGTGGAGATAAAGAGAAATTGCTCAATTTCAGAAAAAAACAATTTTTTTTCTTTTGAACTCTCACAATATGGGAGTGTGAGCCTTCTTAGTTGTAATCAGAATTGCCTCCAGAGATGATGACTACTTACATATGATAAATTGATATCATCTCAGATTTTCTTTTGGAAAGGGCCTTTGGGCTTTTAAGCTTCCTGCATTTAGAAGTGCTGAGGTGTCAGTGGCTCTAGGTTATCTGCCTGGGAACCGTCAGAAGCATTGCTGGGTTGTGTTTTCATGGTAAATCTCTCACTCTCTTTTTCTCTTGCTTTTGCAGGTCTTCTTTGCCTCTGTTCGGTCTGGGGGCAGCAGTCAGGTTTATTTCATGACATTAGGCAGGACTTCTCTTCTGAGCTGGTAGATGCAGTGTGATGAGGCTTGCTGGCCCCCAGAGTCTTCAAGATCCTGAGAACTTGGAATTCCTTGCAACTGGAGCTCAGAACTGCACCGGTTTGGTCCAGGACAGCAAACACCACGTGTGGGGTTTTTGTTTTGTTTTGTTTCGTTTTTGTTTCCTTTCTGCACCTCTTACCAGTTTATCCCCCTTCTTTTCTTTTTCCTACTCAAAAATAAATCAAGGCTGCAATGCAGCTGGTGCTGTTCACATTCTACCATCAGGTGCTATAAGTGTTTGGGATCGAGCGTCAGACCAGAAGGCAAACGCCTTTCCTTCAGCTCCAGAATTCCTTGTTTCTGAGTGACTCTTATGGGTGTCAAAGGTGGAGACCGTGAACATGCCATTGGTTTTGTTGGAAATGGGCACATGGAGGTGTAATATGGTGGTCTAATGAGCAGTTTGCTAAAGCAGAGAGCAGATTTAATATAGTAACATTAACAGTGTATTTAATTGACATTTCTTTTTTGTAATGTGACAATATGTGGACAAAGAAGAAGGTGCAGGTTTAAGAAGTTAATATTTATAAAATGTGAAAGACATGTTACTAGGATAACTTTTGTGGGTGGGGCTTGGGAGGCAGGGTGGGGTGGGTTAAGGGGGTCCCATTTTGTTTATTTGGATTTTTTTTTGGCTTGGCCAAAAACTGTCATTTTTCTGTGTACCAGGTTTTGCCTAAATCATGTGCAGATGGTTCTTAAAAAAAAAAAAAAAAAAAAAAAAAAAGGACAAAGAAAATGTGTGCATTTGTATAATGGCCAGAACTTTGTTGTGTGACAGTATTAGCACTGCCTCAGTTAAAGGTTTAATTTTTGTTTAAACCTAGAAGTGCAACAACAGTTTTACCACAGTCTGCACTTGCAGAGGAAAAGAAATTTTTCAACCACATGTTTATTTTTTTTGCCTACCTCATTGTTTGTAATGCATTAAGAGGTGGTTTAGTTTCTGTTTCTTGGAGGAAAACATTAATGTTTAATTTAATCTTAATACCAAAACTATCAGATTGAAGTTTGACAGTTAATTTGTCACAGGTCTCAATAGGCACAAGAGAAATTGTCCCTGAAGATGGGAAATAGCCATATGGCTTCATCATGCTCACAGATACAGTCTGTTTTCTAAGTTCACAGGGCAGAATGCTTCGTTTTCACCAGATGCACCATTAGTGGTTGATGGGCAACTGTGGCCTACAACATAAAAGAGGCCTCAATGCTCTCTGTTCGGGGTTTGGTAGCAGATGGGTGGTCATACTAGAATAGTCACACAAACTGTTCAGTGTTGCAGGAACCTTTTCTTGGGGTGGGGGAGGGGTGGTGTTTCCCTTTTCTAAAAATGCAATGCACTAAAACTATTTTAAGAATGTAGTTAATACTGCTTATTCATAAGATGGCATCTTCTTGTGTTTTAGGTGTAATATCAAAGCCCTGGCTTTTCTCCTCTCACTTGCTCTCTTGTTCTCTCTCTGTTTTTTAAACCAGTTTTACTTTATGAATATGTTCATGACATTTGTAATAAATGTCTTGGGTAATAATTTGTTATATGGCTTCATGGTCACTCAATTCCTCTGAGACTGTTAATCTCTTGGTAAAGGAGCAATGCTCTGTGTCCTGGCTCTGCCAGCTTACTCTCCTCTTGTGGAGTTTGAGTGGGAGTATTGTGTGATGGTGGCTTTAAACTTTGTTTACCAAACAGAACTTGGTGTTTCCTAGGCTTAATCCTCCTTTGTGGGTAAGTTTCTTTTACAGCATGAAAAAGGAGGATTTTCCTCCCAAAAAGATAACAGTCATTTTTACCTGTCAGGGCTTTGTCCAGCATTCTTATCCTATTTGGTGTCCACTTTGACCCCTATCATTCTCTTCTTCTTGGTTCAGCATCTTTGCCAAAGGCTGTCCTGGAATTACAAAAACCTAGCAAGAAACAGATACACTCACAGGTACAAAAACAACACAGATGTACCTACTACCCACAAAGACAAGATAAGCTGAAAAGGCTTTGCCGTCTTCTGAAAAGGACAAAAGCATTGGAAAAGGCTTTTTCCATCTCTAAGACTTTGGAGTGATGCTAATGTCCAAAGCAGGAGGGACTAGTTCTTTTCTACTAATCTGTAGTTAACATAGAGAAGATTGAAGAATTAATCTCACCTATGGAAGGGACTTTTTTGAGATGGGCCAGATGCCATCACCATAGGACTTCAGTCAAAATCAAATTAATGCTGGTGATTTCCTGTGTGTTTTGGCTTTTTGAGTAAGAGTGAAATGTGCCACAGTGAGCATGTGTGCATGCCAATAGGAGAAAGAACTGGATGGCAGGGTTGATTATAGCCTCTCGCATGACTTCACAGAGAGGTAAAGTTGAGCGGGTGTGGGGGTGGGGACAAAACTAAACTTCTGATACCAATAAGGAAGAGAAAAGACTTGAGGCATCCGGGTCTCAGCTATCACATATACACAGACCTGAAGCTCAGTATCTGTAAGGCAAGGGGGGGTGCACAGGTAATACAAATGGTTTTTCATTGGAATTACTGAGTAGTTAGAACTTGACAGAAGCTGGATTTCCTTTCCAAGGTGATGGGGTCTGAGCTCAAGCCAGAATAGGGCCTGTCCTCATGCAGCAGCAGGCAGCCATCGGGGGCACTCTTGTGGTATTTGCATGGAATGTGATTACATCCATCTCTGGGTTTAAGTCACTTGAGGTCAGACAGCCATTTGTGGTGGGGGCAGGCAGGGATGGGGCAAGGCAGGTGCCTCGTGTGTGTGCTTTCCTTGCTTTCCTGGCCTCAGCACCTCATAAACCAGATTATGTTGCTGCAGCTTCATGGATGTGCCCAGTTAGTTTTCTCCATAAAAGATTATGAGCAGGTGATATGTTATTCTTCTAGAGAAGGGATGGTTGGTTTGTTTTTTTCCTTTAACAGGGTAGTGACTTCACAAAAGTGCCAAAATGGCAAAAACTACAAGAGAAAACAGTATTATGATACTATTACTATTTATATTTAGCACTGCTCTTCAAAACAAAATACAGGTATGTCTGTAGGTGTAGTCATAGCTTCAATAAGTAATACCTTTCTGTATTTAAATCAGAGTAACTGTATTGAGTGCAGTGTTTTTTTCCTCATGCACATGTTACGTTGAAAATGTTTACAAAAATGGTTTTGTTACACTAATGTGCATCATATATTTATGGTTTATTTTTAAAAGTGATTTTTTATTTTATTTAGGTTTTTGTCTTATAGTCCAGTTACAGTGATTCATAATCCCTAACTTTGCCAATTATAAATTTGCTAAACAGTAATACAAATGACAGACTGCATTAAATTTATTAATCCTAGAGCTACAAAGCAGACTGGTGGCAAGAACATGGCCTTCCCCCACCCCCCAGTGCTAACTTGTCTTCTGTGTATTATGAAAATTACTGTTGGCCCCTCCCCCCTTTCTCTTTAAATAAAATAAAAATGACACCTATCTTATGTGGCATGAGTTTCAAATATATCCTGATCCTTCAAAATGTTACCTTCCCAAAGAATCCATATTTATGCATACCTCCATCCCCAGCACCACTCTTGGCTAGCGAGGGTGCCTCCATATCCTGCCATCTCCTGTAACAGGGATGTTTGTTCATGGGGAGCTCTTGATCACCGTGTTCTTAAAGCCAAGAATGGGTAAAGCTGATCCTTAAGGAAGATGCAGGGTTTTATTTTTGCAAGTCTGAATTCAATAAAAAAACAGCATGATGTCTCTGTATCTAACAGGACAATTGAAGTACCCTTTCTCAAATTGGCACCATAAGTACTAACTTAAGCCTAGTAATTGGAAGGCCTTTGTGGCCAAGGCCTTGGCGTGTCCCCGATTGATTCCCCCCCGAGATCTGGCAGGTATGATCCCCACTGGATAGATGTGGGGTCATATCACCATGATCAGCGCCTTGGCCAAGCCTCCAGGGTTGCAGAGGGTGGCCACACAACATTATCATAAATTAAATCTTAATAACTAGCTCCTTTGTGCTTCATATTAGAAACATGTCATTTCTCTAAGGTAAAAATAAAATTATAAATACCTAGGCCACCAAATGAGTTTGTTTTTTTTTCTTTTCCTGCTTGATAATTTGGTGCAACTGGTGGATGATTAGGAATAAAAATCTGGTGGAGGGCTAGTTTTCTTGGAACCATGATTCAGCCCTCCTTAATCCTCTACTGCTGTGGATCTCACTTAAAGCTAGCAACCAGAATGAAATCAGCCCCTACAATTGACGCCAGCTCAATGTTTTGACATCACATTAAGACTTCAGTGAAATTGCTACTTTTTCTGCCATCTCTGACTTTAACAACAACAGATGCCCTTGTTTCATTTGCTCAGTATGGTTAACCCTTGAACAGCATGGGGGTTGGGCTTACCGGTCCCTTGTACCATCCAAACTCTTGAGTGTAACTTAGGACTCCCCCCAAAACTATCTAGTGGCCAACTGTTGCTTGATTGGAAGCCTTACCAATAAAATAGTCAACTCACCCTATTTTGTATATTTATATACTGTATTTTTAAAGTAGGCTAGAAAAAAGAAAATGTTATTAAAGTAATAAGAGAAAAATACATTTGCAATCATGTACTGTAAATAAGCCACATGTAAGTGGATCCAGACAGTTCAAACCTGTTTTCAAGGGTTGACTTATGTTGTTAGAAAGTAAAACTGAAAAAAAAGAGAACAAGGAATTGAAAGTTGGGAAAAGTTGTTACTACATTTTCTTATGGAAGATATAACAGGTTGAGTTATAGGTTCTCATACTTGGTCTACTTTTCCTTTCATTGTGAGGTTAATCATACTAGACCGAGGTTTCAAAATCTTTTGTGAAGCCGTCCTTAACTTCTCTATGCTTATAGTCAGTAACCTGTTCTGGTCATTAATAACTGGACAAGGTGTTGTTTTGCTTACTTTTTGCTTCTCTCTGAATACAGAGCCTGCGTATGAGCTGAGGTTAGCTCTCAGGGTTGAATTCTCTGCTCCTCCGAGACTACCAAACATGTTGGCAGCCAACAGGCCATTAGAAATTCCTTGTTGTTTGCTTAAGTAGTATGGAATTAAAACACTGATGTTAGTCCCAGGGGAAACCAGGACTGCTATGCCCTGTGGGACTTGCGAGGAAGTGCACTGGTGTAGACAGGTCTTAGAAAGGGTGTGGAGTTCTACCTTATTGGGCACAAGGCCACACAGTGCTTTAACAGGCCATAAAACTCACCAGTCCTTGCTGCTGCATGTTGGCTTTCTGTAATAACAGGACCCTTGATTCCTAGGTCTTATCTCCTAGTTTATTTGATTATCAGAAATTTGAATTCGATGGTCCAGTTCAAAATGCACCCCCCCCAGAAGTTTTGTGGAAGGATGTCAAGGTTGAGCAAGGCAATTTTGCCCCTTCCTTAAATTTGTTTGGATGTCAGACATAACAACAAACCTTAGAAACCAATATTAAACAACTTTTTCACAACAAATGATATTAAATAATGCCTTGATTAATTTTTAACAGCTTTACTGAGCTATAGTTCACTTAACTGTATAGTTCAGTGGCTGTTAGCCTTTTCAGACTTGTGCATACATTACTACCATGATCAGTTCTTAAAACGTTTTTATCTTTGCGATTATCTCCTTGTCACCCCACCTCCTCATCCCCCTAAAGTTTTAGGCAATCACTAATCTTCTTTTCCAATACGGATTTGCCTCTTCTGGGCATCTCATATAAATGAAATCTTACAATATGTGTCCTTTGTGACTGGCTTCTTCGCTTTAACAGAATGTTTTAGGATTCATCCTTGTAGCATATATCAGCATTTCATTTCTTTTTATTAGCATCCTTGGTTCTTTACCTTTGTCACTGGTGCCCGCTTTCAGCTTTAAAACCAACCACCTACCTGATAGCCAACCACATTGCAGCCTCAAATGAAAACTGCAGCATTAGCCATCCACCCTGCAGGGGAAGAACTGACAAGAGGTTTCAGAAACGGTTTCCTGCTAACATGTGTTTCCAGTTTGAGTTCTTAGAAACGCAGTGATCACCCCCCCACACACACACAACCACCACCCCAAAGAGATCTTGATCCTAAACATCAGGCTCATCCCGGGACAGAGACAAGGTGGTCAAGGTTTGGAATGGAGGACTGTTTGGGAAGCACCCCTACCTGCCCACAGAGAGCAGTCCTCTAACCCCCAGGAAGGTTGGGAGTGGTAGGTGTTCTGCTTGTGTCCAAGGCCTGGATCAGAGTACTCAGCTTGTCCCTCTAACTTTCCTGTGCTCACCTGTAGGAAGGGTCATAAAAGCTGGTCTTGCTGAACCAGATCCCTTTTTAATCCTAGGAGAATACTTAATAGTCAGATTTCAAAAGGGTCTTGTCCTATTGGCATCTTTTTTATCTTGCCGGCATCAAGGATGTTTCCTTGGTGTTGTCTTCCTGGGAGGCATTCTAATTGTCCTCAACTTTTCCATTGCAGTGTACATCGTTGAGTAAGCATGGACACTAGCAACTTCTGGGAACTTGGTGGCATTTTGGTCAGTCTAACAAGTTGAGCAACCACGGGGTGCTGAGCAGTCTTGAGGTATGGCACTCTGGGGAAATGGAGGGGAGTTGTCTAAAGAGCCAACTTCGAAAGTGGTGCCTAGTGTATTCTAGATGTTGAAGCAGGGCATTTAGTAATGGTGCATATGAAAAAGATTTATACTCTCTAGCTAAGAACAAAAAAAAAAGTGGCTGCTGAAGGGTTTGGTGTGAGTTCAGACTGTTTGTCTAAAATTGA